>NC_044034.1:264391953-265641953 GCF_901765095.1 Microcaecilia unicolor | reverse complement strand
AGGGTAAGCCTATCTCTGGACAGCCTTTTGATGTTCGCTTCATTAGACGTTTGATTTTGTTGAAGCCCCCAGTCAAACCTCCACCACTGTCATGGGATCTCAATGTCGTTCTCTCCCAGCTGATGGAAGCTCCTTTTGAGCCACTGAATTCCTGCCATCTGAAGTACTTGACCTGGAAGTTCGTTTTCTTGGTGGCTGTTACTTCAGCTTGTAGGGTCAGTGAGCTTCAGGCCTTGGTAGTGCATGCACCTTATATCAAATTTCATCACATCAGAGTAGTCCTCCGCATGCACCTTAAGTTCCTAACAAAGGTGGTGTCTGAGTTCCATCTTAACCAATTGTCTTGCCAACATTCTTTCCCTGTCCTCATACCCGCCCTGGCGAAAGCAGTTTGCACACATTGGACTGCAAGAGAGCATTGGCCTTTTACATGGAGCGGACAAAGCCCTTCAGACAGTCCGCCCAGTTGTTTGTTCCTTTTTATCCCAACAGGAGGGAGTTGCCATACGACAACGCACAATTTCAAACTGGCTAGCAGATTGCATTTCCTTCACTTACGCCCAAGCTGGGCTGACTCTGGAGGGCCATGTCACGGGTCACAATGTTAGAGCCATGGCTGCGTCAGTGGCTCACTTAAAGTCAACCTCCATTAAGGAGATTTGCAACATGGTCATCAGTCCACACATTCACATTTCACTACTGCTTCCAGCAGGATTCCCGACGCAACAGTCAGTTTGGACAGTCGGTGCTACAGAATCTGCTCGTGGTTTAGAATCCAACTCCACCCCCCTAGACCCATTTTTGTTCTGTTCCAGGCTGCACTCTGCTAGTGGTTTATGGTTTCAGGTCAATCTATGTTATTTTATTTGTTGTGAGGTCCAATTGACCAATGTTCATTGATTTGAGTGAGCCTGGTTGCTAGGGATACCCCCACATGTGAGAACAAGCAGCCTGCTTGTTCTTGGAGAAAGAGAAGTTACATACCTGTAGCAAGTATTCTCCAAGGACAGCAGGCTGATTGTTCTCACCAACCGGCCCACCTCCACTTTGGAGTTGTTACTAGTTTGTTATGCTTTTTGATTTAACTGAGAGGCACGCTCGCGTGACGGGTGGGAAATCAGTCCGTGCATGCGTAGTGTGCGCTGCACGCGCGCCAGAAGACTCTGGCAAAACTTTTTTTTAAATTTTGCTTGCAAAATGCTGTACAATTCCCAGGCCGACGCAGACGTCGACCCACATGTGAGAACAATCAGCCTGCTGTCCTCGGAGAATATCTGCTACAGGTATTTATCTTCGCTTTATTATGAAATAGAACTGTGTAAAGCATAAAGATCTGGGGGGAAACACTGAGCTTATGGAATTTTTGTTAAGGAATTGGGTTGGTACAATTGTCAATGATAGGAAAAGAGGATAATAAAACTTGCTAGAAGTTATGCATTGGCTGACCTGTGGTCTTAAACAAATATGAAACCCACATTGCAAGCAATGATGACATGTTTCATTGATCCACTGTTTTGAGCCATATTTCAGGTTTATAGAACCTTTATTTAACATTTGTTGAAGCCTTCCATTCACAATCTTTCCAGAGGAAGGACAACCTCCCTCACATAGAAGAATAAGCTGCATGAAAGGTGTCTCGGTGCAAATCTCCACTGCAACCTTGCAAAGAAGGCCTAATATGTTGTACAGCATCAGGGCTTTCTCTTCTTCAGCTACTAGAGGAAACAGAATGGCTGCTGCAACACTCGTCTGCCATCGGATTGCCTGCCCACAACTGCTACAAAGGTTTTTTTTTTTTTTTTTAAAGAGACCGAACAGTATAGCTTTATAATTTGTTTGTTTTTCTTGAAGCTAAGAATTTTTCCTAGAATTATAACTGAGCTTGTGAAATTTAATATAGACAGGTCAGTTGAAGCAAATGTTTTAAGTGGATATAATTTTAGAGAACTATATATATCCATCCATATTTTTTACTCAAAGAAATACTCTCCTTGCTGTTCAGCTGATATGAGATCTGACACAAACGTGGTGAAGAAAAAGAAGGTATCACCTGTTGTGAGATGGGGCCATAGCTAATTCAACAGATGTTATCTCAGGAGTAAAGCCCAACCACTTTCCTTATCCAGGTGTGGAGGTTTCTGGATTTGGGAATGGATGCTGAACTTGAAGGCATGACTGATTAAGGATGGTCACCCAAATGCTCAACACCTCTACATGTGGGAAAGGCCCGAAGATGCCCAAAGAAAACCCAGCCTGCACTGGTCTAAGCCTTTCTTAGGAGAACCTAAGAATAAGAGTCTCAAGTGAAGGGTTTATTTATTAATTACCTATGGAGCGGTAATCTTAAGGATGGAATCTTAAATGATTTTCCCTATTTGTGTAAGAAAAAACAAGTTATATAAGGATAAGGATTAAATGTTTGAATAAGTAGGCAACGTATGACTGTTAACAAATGTAAAGTTGGCTCTGCAGATGTCTAGAACTTCAGAGAAAAAAAGATAGTGATTAGAAGGAGGAAGATGGTTCAAATACTGGTGGTCATGATTGGAATTATTATTCTTTGTGTTGTATGCCACTGTTCTTCTTGCGTAAATGCAAGGCTAAAGTCAAAGTACTTCAAATGTTTATCCCAGTTAAGTAATATGGTGCTACCAGAACTAAATAAGGCATTTCAGAGTTCAGCCACCTTGGTTTGTCCATAGCAGTCTTTATAGAGATCGCTAGGACAAGAGTTGGGGAATTGTGGAACTGGGAACATTAGAGTTAACATTTGTCTTAAAGTGAGATATTGACAAAGGCTAGCTTAAAAGATTCTACTGACTAGAAGAAGGCCAGAATCTACAAATAGAAGTCATTGTTACTGCAGTCCTCTTTATCTATATTGGCAAAGAAAGGCCTTTAGATGAGAGAGGTTAAAGAAGGTCTGAAACTGACCAGTATTTGTGATGTCTTCTTTTCAAAAAGTAAAGCATACTTTGTGTTTAACTAAAGAGGGCAGGTTATAAATGTTAGTCTGTTATTAAATCTAGTCGAGAAATGCTATGTAACGGACTTTTCCCATAGTACTATTCCATTATACTTTAGGCTTTTAGCATATTTGCTTGGATTAACTTCAGCATTCTAAAAAGATGTCTTGCTGATGCTGTGGAATTCTATGTAGATGGATCAGTAACTTCATCTGTGGTTGAGGGTATAAATGTAAGCATTTGGATTGTAAAACCTCAGTGAGACCTCTCTCCCAGTCTTCCCTCCTTGTTACAACAAGAAATCTTACGCAGCCTAATAAAAAGACCAGTTTTACTGATGATATGTGGTACAATGAATTTTATTTCTAAAAATTATGTACATTCCACACACTTCTCTTTATATCAAGTATCATTGGGTCCAGTGGTGTGGTGAGAATTTTTGAACAATAGGCTCTCTCTCCAGGCATAGTCAGCCCTGCAATTTGGAGAGGCCCCAAGGTAGACTTGGGGGGGGGAGGGGGGGAGTGTGTTCACTTCTCCCCAATACGGGCTTGCTAGGCAAACCTTTGCTGGCAGGGATGCCGATCTCCACCAGCCAAGCTACTCCCTGCTGCTTGTTTCTGTCTCTCAGCAACATGCCAGGAATTCACACATACTTGCACAAGAAGTCCTGGCATGCTGTCAGAACCAGAAACAAGCAGCGCCAGTCCATATATTCGGCTAGTGGGGCTCGGTATCCCTGCCAGCAAAGGTAAAGGAGTTCAGAGATGCCAAGGGTGGCCCATCTCAAAGCTGGAGATTTACCACCTTCTGGAGATTGAAGGCCAGTGAGTGAGTTTCTTGTGCGGCCACAGCCATGTCTAAAACCAGTTCTGGCAGATGCACATTCCAAAAACTGACATTTCTAATCAATAAATTGAATATAAAATTCTTTTTTTGTACCTTTGTTGTCTGGTCATTTCATTTTTCTTATTGTGCTGGTCTCAGTCTCTAGTTTCTGCTTTCCTCTTAACTGTTTTGTCAGAGTCGTCTTGTCCATTTGGCAGTTCCTATGTCCATCTTCTCTTTGCATCATCTCTCTGCATCCGTATGTACAACAGAGGCAAAGGAAGAAGCCGAGGAAGAACGCGAAGACCATACAACAACAACAAATGGACTTAAATAATTGCAATAGTAGATGCGAAGAAGAAATCCCTATCTTTAATTTATCTCAGTTTCAATTGTCAGAGTCACATCTACATGTTTTACATAAAGGTCTCTCTTTTGTACCCACTTCAAAATATGATCTATTCAAACTAGAATAGATCTTTTTAGATTTTTTAGGAAACTACAAATTACACATTTTTTTCAGAGATGCTCCAGTGACATCAGACACTTCCATTCTTAAACGGAATACAAGATGGTTCCCTCCCGGACCACCTGATCCCATTATCAGCACATTTTACCAATGCACTTTGAAAGAGAGAGAAAATATTGAGAAAACTCATCATCAAAAAAGTTTTTATAATTTGACACAAGACGAACATTCCGCTCTTCAAGACTTGTCTAGAAATACACAAATTGTCATTAAACCGGCGGACAAAGGAGGAGGCATAGTAGTTATGGATAGATTCAAATACGTACAGGAGGTAAATAGACAGATCACTGACAAGAATTACTACATTCCATTAGAGGAAGATCCTACAAATCAATTACAGAAAGAAATTGAAGAAATTACCTACTTAGCATGTGATGCAGGATACCTTACAAGTAAAGAAAAAGACTTTCTTTTAGTTCCAGCTCCAGTCATACCTACATTTTATATCTTACCTAAGATCCATAAATCTACGTCAGATCCACCAGGACGGCCAATAGTTTCAGGGAATGGATCTATTTTAGAACCCCTATCACAGTTCGTAGATTTCTTTTTGCGTCCATACGTACCTTTGATATCATCATATGTGAGAGATTCTACACACATTTTAAACATGCTAGAAGATTTCGACAGAGATTTAACGAATGTTATACTGGTGACTCTTGATATAGATTCCTTGTACACCAATATACCTCAATTAGAAAGTTTAGCAATTATAGAAAAAACATTACAAAACAGAACTACTCTACGAAGAATACCCAATTTTCTAATCATGGCCTTTGCGACATATGCCTTAACTAAGAATTATTTTGAGTTTCAAAAAAATATCTACCAACAAATACGTGGCACAGCTATGGGGTCTCCTATGGCACCAGATGTTGCAAATCTATATGTAGCAGACTTTGAAAAAAATTTTTTAGTTAATCATCCATATACATCTGAAGTAATATTTTACAAGCGTTACATAGACGATATCTTGATTTTATGGGAAGGTGATGAAAATAGACTACTAGAGTTTTTTAATTGGCTTAATGGTCTAGATATGAATTTACAGTTTAAGATACAATATGATAGGTGCCAAATTTCATATTTAGATATTCAGATTATTAAAACTCCTTACAGATTAATCACACAAGTCTTTAAGAAACCAACAGATCGCAATACTTATTTACATTTTCAGAGCTTTCACAATCGAAGTCTCAAAACGAATCTTCCTTATTCTCAATTCTTAAGATTGAGAAGATTATGTACGACCCTAGAAGATTTTGAATTCCATGCACGAGAGATGTCCCAGCGATTTATTCAAAGAGGGTATCCCATTAAAGTAGTAGAACAATGTAGAAATAAAGCAAGGATACAAGAGAGAGATCAATTACTCATTCAAAAGAAAGAGAAGAATAAACCGGAACTAATTTGTACTTTAAAATACTCCACAATTTCAAATCAGATTAAGAAAGTTATCCATAAGAATTGGCATATTTTAGAAACCCATACATGTTTTCAAGAGTCTCGTCCCATCATTGCATACACAAGAAATAAGAATTTAAAGGAACATTTAGTGCCCTCAACACTTCCAGAAGAAATTTTAGGTGAAACAGTATTTTTTGGACACTACCCCTGTGGGAAATGTACAGTGTGTAAACATTGTATTACTTTACAAAACTTCATACATCCAGTCACCAAAAAGATTTTTTCGTTGAAACATTCCTCAAACTGTACCACCACTCATGTAATATATGTAATTAAGTGCCCGTGTGAACGTCTGTATGTAGGCAAAACAAAAAGAATGATTAAAACAAGGATCATAGAACATAGGTCCTGCATAAGTAGGAATATTGTGACAGCTCCGTTAGTTAACCACTGGCACGAAGCAGAACATACAATAGATGATTTAAAATTCTTTATAATTAAACATATCCAAAAGAAATGGAGAGGTGGTAACATAGACAACATTTTACTGAGAGAAGAACAACGTTTCATCTATACATTGAATACCGTTTCACCACAAGGTCTTAACATGGAACTAGATTTAATTCCCTTTGTGTGATCATTCACATCCCCATATATTGCTAGTTTTTTTCCCTCCCCATTTCAGTTGGAGTTTTTCCTTTCCCGTTTCAGTTGTAGTTATATGTACTTATTTTAAAGTCATTAACTATTATATGGCAATTTAAATATATTGTCCATGAAAATCAAAGATAAGTTTTCTCTTTTTCCCCCCCTTTTTTTTTTTTTTTTTGCCTACGTTTTGTTTAGAAACTAATGTGTTGTTCTTACTTCTGATTCAATATGATTATAGGTAATATTGTCAACAAGCTGAATATACGATAATATAATCACATTTTTTGTAGAGCATTGTCATACATTTTGATCGTTGAGTTAAAAAAAAAAATTAAAAAAAATTTTTTTTTTTATAAATTTCATTAGACATCCTTTTGGTTCAAAATTTCTAATTTTAACTGATATAGAATTATAACATTGAACATCCAAACGTAAGTCTAAAACTACATCGTACAGATTATTATTGAAGTATCCATATATGCAACATAAGGTACTTTAATTTTCACGAGAAATAAATTTTATATCAAAATGATTAATATACATTTCTTATTACTTTGGTTCAATTTATTCTAATTACTTTCTTAACATGTGTAAGTTTTTATGTCAGAAAGAATACAAAAACTATATACACGCTATTATACGATATAACATTTGAAAATAATATAAGTATTTCACTATCTGGTTTTAATGTTCAGTCATTTTTTATTAACTATCTGTATTAGATGTGTTTAGATTGATAACCCTATATTGTAGTGTAAAATTATTAATGTTTTTATAAGCTTTATATATTTAGAAAAATTACTTCGTATATTGAACTAAGATTTAGAATAGAGACCTCATTGTAAATTTCATTTTTCAGTTGTCATCGAATCTTCATATTTTTGCTGTCTTATAAACGACGATATATGAAGTATTCTAACATGATTTAAACTTTGACGCTTAATCTTTAGTTATTATGAACATATCAACTTGTGAGAAGTCGTTTGACCAATACACATCTCTTTTTGATAAGCCATTATACTAGAGTGATCAAAACATAGGCACTTTTTATTAATTGGATTTGATTCAGTAAGGTAATTATCGTTTCACAAGAATAGCCATTCACTGTTCCTTTATTCTAAGGTTAATTATAAAACTAGTAATATAGACACAGGTAATCAGTAGTAAATTGGAGCTATTTGTGTCGCGATTAGCTTGCAGACTATTATCCGATCTAAACTGTGACCCACAATTCGTTCATTTAATTACTAATTAAAGAACTAGATCTATATGCATATTGCAAGTGCTCATCGAATAGAAATAACACATAAGTTTAGAATATTTATACATTCCCATCAAGGTAAAAGGTTTGAATGAGACTGCCCATATATCTTTTAACTATCTTTAACATGAAGGAGAATTCATTTAAATATATCATTTACACTTATTAATATCCGTGAGTTCGGCTGAGCTAATATATTATCATTTAAGTTGTCCAAAACACAGGAAGTGACGTGTATCTGTTACAGTTTACTTTTGGCGGGAGAAATCTCTTTGAAAGATGCGGACATTACGCGAGTAGTGACGTTTTCATTAGATTGAACATTTCTATAAAGGAGGCTCTAAACGTCATGTCAGGTGATTGCCAGCGAACGTTAAGCTGTTTTGCAGCTATTCCAGTGAGACATATATTTTTTTAGCCAGAGTCTTCTATAACGTAAGAAGTTATAATAAATTACAAGGTGTATATACTATAGACACCGTGCAGATACATAGAAATGCGTATACACTATGGACACCGGATAATTTTTCGGGTAGTTAAAATTAGATGCAGGAGTTCCCAGTGTGCTGGCATCATATAACATTTGACCAGTACACGATATGTGGGCAAATATAGGAATACTCAATAGAATCCGTAATCATGTTTCTGTCATAGATTTTTAAGGGATACATTTAATTTAATAACGTGACAAGTGGTGTTTATAAGATCTTTCTTTATATGCACATTAATTTACTTTTGTTTTTCCTGTTCCACACATCACGTAAGTGATGCATTCTAGCAGTATTTTAGTCACAAAATATTCTTTTATATATATAAACAAAATATTGTATAAGACAGTACACAATCGATACGCGATATACAATTCATAATAAGGAGTTATAAGTTTTACAGTAAGATCGATAATACCCACCTTTACGGCTTGAATATTTCCTTCCCTTTTCATATAGATTTTTGTCAGATCATGCATACAGCCTTTTTAAAGGTAGAGTGATTTTGAATAAGGGTGCGTTTAATTGAATACTCTTCAAGGAAATACTGATATTACCAGAAAATACATACATGGTGTAACAGGTAACTTTAAAATTAAAATTATCTCTATTCCGAAATATGGACTGAATACTATGACCTTGTACAGCATTCTAAGTCTTATAAGGATCTTATTATTTAAACGATCAATGATTAGTATAAAAACTATATATATATAACGATTAGGACCTTGATAAAATTAGAAGTTGTGTTGATTCTGTTTTATATTGTATATTATGTGGATAAAAGCAGACAATAATTCTTATATTTATTTTAGTTTATGTAATAAGTTTTTTTAAAGATATATTTGTTATTCACTAGTAACAATACAAGATTTATTGATAAATATAAATTCAATGATGAGTAATTTTAATTATATGATTAGTTTATTTAAAACATGCATTTTTTCCTGTTCTTTTAATTGTCTTCTGTTGGTTTCCTTCCTAAAATTGTACTTAAAAAATGCAATGGACCAGTGGTTGCAGCTCATTTGATTTTTGTCTTTTATTGTATATTGATTAATTTTTTATTATATACTGATGTTGTTCAAAATTGATATGTTTTAAATTTTATTTGTTTTATTTAGACTCCTGATGCAGGCCAGTTGAGCCGAAACACAGCTGTGTCGAGTCATATCACCTCAATAAATTCATTTAGTTTTTTCATTATTTTTGTGTCGTCCCCCTTTTTTTTTCATTTTTTCTATTTCGCCTATAGTTTTGTTTTTTATAGTTCTTTCTTTCTATTGTGTATTTTGTATTTTTTACTTATTTTTTATTTTCCACTGTTCCTTTTTTGTTTTTGGATAATTTTTTCTTTTTTTCTTTTTTTGCGTCATCTTCGCTGTTTTTGATTTCCGTATCTATATGACCCAGCATCACCCCGTCTTCCCGCCATGTTGAGCATCTTCCATCTGTGTTCCTGTTCTTGCCCTGTCCAACATAATTCTTCTGTGTCCCTATGCCCACCGCCTCCATGACCTCCCCAGGGGTCCAGCAAGTGTTCCTGTCTCTTCTTTCGCTTCTGTTCTGTCTCCCTTTTGTCGGGTCAGCACTTCTCCCTCTTCCTTCTTTACCTGCAGATCCTGGCACCTTTGTTGTCCATCCATTCCCCTCCCTAAGTCCAGCACCTCTTTCTCTCTGTGCCCCCTTTTCTTCCTCATTCCCCTCACTGAATCTTTCTTCACTACCTAACCTCCTGTCCAGCACCTCTTCCTCTTTGTGCCCCTCCTGATGCAGCACTTCTGTCCCTCCTTGCCCTCCCCCATGCAGTACCTCTGTCCCTTGTTGCTAACCTCCCCCAGAATGCAGCACCTCTGTTTCCTTTCCCCTCCATACAGTACCTGTCTCCTTTGTTGCCCACCCCCTGAATGCAGCACCTCTTACCTTGCCCCTATTACAGTACCTCTCTTTACTCCCCATTTAACGCCTCTCTCTCTCTCTCCTTGCCCCCCCCATGCAGTCTGTTTCCCTAATTGCCCCCCAAGCAGCACCTCTCCCTCCCTCACCTTCTTACTACTACTACTTATCATTTCTTGATGCAGTGCTTCTCTCCACCCCCCCCCCCCCCCCCCAATGCGGTACTTGGCTGACTTTCCCCTCCCCGCGAAGCAGCACCTCTCTGCTCTTTCCCTCTTTGTCCTCCTCTCACGCCTCCTTGCCTTTTCTGCTACGATTAATGTTTTTTTAAGCAGTGCTGGCACACATCAGCAAAAGCAGGCTGCTTCAGCCAATCCAAGAGGCTTTCAGCCTGTCCCGCCCCCAAGGGCTAAAGGAAGGCCCCTGAGATAGGCTGAAACAGGCTGTTCCTGCTGACGTGTGCTAGCACTGCTTAAAAAGAAATTATCGTGACAAAAGATGAGGCAAGCAAGGAGGTGCAGGGGGAGGGCAAAGAGAGCAAGAGCAGAGAGATGCTGCAGTGGGGGAAGAAGATGTCCGAGCCACAGGAGAGGAGGAGGACTCCTACTCCCAAAATTATTTAAAAAACTAATGAACATATCTCGCGAGCTACCTCCAAACACCACTGATTGGCTCAGTGGAATTTTGATTTATGTATAAAGTGTTGACATGGTACATCAGGTGCTGTTTTCTGGAAAGCCAGGATATTTGGCGGCGTTGTTGTAGTTATATGACCCTCTTCGAGTATTAAGGTCACAGGGTAAGGCATTTTAAGACTTCCAATCCCCATATTTGTGGAACCAGCTGCTATTGTATATTTGTGAAGAAAGGTTTTACCAATTATTTAAACCAGAGTTAGTCTTTTTTTTTTTTTTGGGGGGGGGGGGGGGAGGCTGTAGATGAACTGTAGAGGGTAGTAGTTTGAGTGTTGGTTTTGTTCTTGGGATGAATTGCTTTACTTATTATTAGTGTTCTTTTCATTCTTAATTTTTAGTGATTGTAAACCACTTTGACTTGTTCGCAAATAGAGCAGTATATTAAATTATTTTAAACTAATACATTGGGTGTAGAAGGAAAATATTTCGGTTGAATAAGAGCTATATACAGGAATCCAATGGCCTGTATAAGCATCGGTGGAAGTTACATAGAGAATTTTGTGCCTTAATTTTCTGAGAAGGATTCAAAACACATATAAAGTATTGGCTAAAAAGGGACTGCAAATTCTAGGTGAGCTTGTGGACTCCGACTCAATTGTTGTAAGTTTTGAAGATTTGATAAATATAGTATAGATTCTAGAGACTTCAGTATTTATAAGTTAGATTTCCTACAGCACTGATGGGGGACCTTAATAAAGAGGAAGTAGACCTAGAGAAAGAGATCAGACTGGGAAATGGTAAGAGGTATATATCTACTCCATGGAGTGTTAATTGGGCATTATGATTCTGATAGATGCTATCAGGAAAAATGGATTGAACACTAAGGAGTTTCTGGTATAGTTTGTCACTCTGCTTTCTTCTAGTTTCCATAGCAAGCAATCTGGTGGAAAATAGTTATAAAATTTTGTAGCAATGGTATTATATGCCCTAATACTTAAAAACAGATTGATGCTACATATACCAATCTGCTAGCAGGAATGTGTGCAGCATGGTACCTTTCAGCATATTTGGTGGATTTGCCCCAAGGCTCACATTTTTAAGGATAAAATAGTACAACGGATTGAAAAGATCTTGGAAATGTGCATTGGAAAACAAACAAAATATTTTCTGCTTAATGGTGAGTGGATTCTCAGAAACTGCTTTAATTGCTGGAAGCGCAAATTGCTTTAATTGCAACAGTGACTGTGGCTGCTTACTGGAAGCAGAGTGAGGTGCCATTGATGGAGAAGGCGCTTAATAATCTGGATATATTTGATGTTTAAACTACAGCATTATGACAAAATAGAGAGGACTTTTTCTGAAGATACAGAAACCATTTAAAAATTGGAAGGTGGTGCAGGAGGGAACTTTGTAATGCTTATAAATCCAGGGATGGTGCTAAAAGATCTATGATAGTCTGAGAGCTGTATGGTTAAAGGGGCTTGAGAAAATATATTAAACTATAGACGAACTGGAAAATGTATCAATTTATATTTGAAAGTAGTTGAGCATATACTACTGGTCCTAAATAAATAACAAGGTGTGTATATGGGCTTAATTTATTCTATCAATAAAAATTTTTTAAAATATTATGGAATTGTTGATGTGATTTCCTCGGCAGCTAAATTCCATATATATCTGCACCTAAAATTAAAATCAACTGTAATGAAATGCTAGTCCATAGAATAGAAGTGAAATGCTGTGTGTTAAGTCCCGCCCAGCTGAGAAAAGATGGAATTGTAATCTAGTTGGGCAGACTGGATTCACCGTACAGGTCTTTATCTGCCATCAAATACTATGTAGTTCAGTAATAACTTAATCTGCAGTTTAATACCTGTGATGTTATGCGTTGCCTTGGTGGGGGCAAAGCTACTTTGTAAATGTAATAAGATTTGCTTGATTATTACTGATTGCATTTTAATTGGTATGGTTTACCAGTGTGCTACACAAAGTTGGGTCTTTATTATAAATTTCTGTAGGGGTGCTGTTCCGTTCTTTCTGTGTGATTTTCATTCCACTTAATCTTGGACAGAAGTTTGATTAATCATGCAGTTATCTCAAGTCTGGGCTTTCCTAATTTAGAGTACATTGGATGGACAAAGAAGCAGATCAGATTACAAATCATTCAAAAATATTGCAGCAAAAATTATAAACATGGCAAACAAATGGGACAGGCCATCCCTATTTGTATATGTTACATTAGTTATCTATCACTTGAATCAAAGTAAAGGTATTGGCTACTATATGCAAGCCTGTTTAGGTTATTTGAACCACTGGGTGGAAGTATATGTTGTGCCATTCTCAATGTCCCTATTTTTGGATATTCCAAAACTAAGGGAATGTAAATAGATTGCAAAAAGAATTTTGGACCTTCAGGGGGTTGATCATTTTCAAAGCACACAGACTTTCAAAGTTACATAAGGGCTCATTTTCAAAGCACTTAAAGGGGGATGATCAAATGTAAATTTGGGTGCTCACATTTACCTGTGTAGAATGATTAGAAGGCTCTAGCGCAGGAAACATTGAGCGTGCCAGGGAATACTGCAGATCTCATTTAAATGAGCTCATTGATACCCCCCCCCCCCCCCTTCGTGGTCAGAGAACTGTGCTCTGATGCTCCTGAGCTCCTACCGCCTTAAACCTACGCCATCTCAGAACTGGTGTTAGGGTTAAGTTGAGAGCCTCACCTGCTATGGCAAGGCAGCCCGGGCTGTCAGTGGACCCTCGGACGCCCCCCTTCGGTAATGCCCCCAGCATGCAAATGCAAAAAAACAACCCCCACTCCCAAGGCTGCCGCTGTGGTTCCAGTGTGACCTGCGACAGGAGGCCCAGCCTGACCTATTCCCCCCCCCCCCCTGAATGCTTTCCCTGGTGGGCTACTGATAGAGGGGTCCTCCTAACCCCCTAGTACTTTGCAAATTGGTGGTGCCCTGCCCAGTGCATCCTGGGTGTACAGGGTGGGGCTTAAATTCCATATAAGGGAATTTCTCCCTTATTTGGAAGTTAAACCCCACCCCATGCATCCCAATATGCACCAGGCAGAGCAGTACCATTGTGATGTGGTGCCCACTGAGGAGAATGGAGTGCTAGTTCCTTCTCTAAACTTCAAGGTACTGGGGAGGGGGTTGGGTTTGGAGGACCCCTCCACCACTAGCCCACCAGGTAATGCCTTTGGGGGAGTGAAATCGGGCCCCCTGTTGCGGGAGGGGGGTGATGACAGGGGTCCCACTGGGCCACCAGGATGTTTTGTATATTTGCATGCAACTGACACTGACAGCCCGCATCCTGGGCATGCATTTAAAAGTTGTGCTTAACACATGTACCATCCACTCACTTTGCTCCCTCATGATGGAAGCTAATAGCATGCATACTATTAGCTTCGATCATGAGGGAGTTAGTTTAAGGCGCTGTTCCTTGTAGTGCCGGAGTTTTGATCATCGGGCTCTTATTTACAAAGTTCCCTAGGTTACTGTGGAAAACTTTAAGTCTAAGTGTTTTGAAAATACGCCTCCATGTAACCTACGTAACTTTGTAAGTCTATGTCCTTTGAAAATGAGCCTCCACAGATACTCTAGAATATCATGGCTCTGATATCATAACAGTCACATAATTAAAAGGAGTAACTATTCAGTAAATCATTTTTCTGCTCTAAGGTGGAAAGACAAAGAAGACTTGAAAGAATAAAGCAAAAACAGTCTCAGCTGCAGGAGCTTATTTTACAGGTAATATATCAATATTAAACTCCTTAGTAATTATGGCATGTAGGCACCATTTCTTACCTAAATAAGACAAGTAGCATGAATGAAAAATTACAGCACTGCAGCAGACCTTCCAGCAGAATTTGTTTTTTTTTAAATTTGTGTTTTTCATTAAAAGTACTATTGCAATATCTTGAATATTTTGAGATTTCTGCATGTGGAAGGCAGTGTAAAAAAACATTTTATACTTTTTAGAGTCTTAAATATTGCTCCTGGCTGAATGCGGATTGTGTTAGACAACTTTGAAAATATATTTGATAGTTCGCCTACTTTAAAAAGCTTAACCATTGCTATCAAAATGATTGCATTTGAAGTGTTTCTCTGAATTTTAATGGTTCATTCATCACTGCTCAGTTCCAGTGGATAATTTCCAGAACATTTTAGGAACTTCCTGAATTGAGCTGTTCAAGCATGCTTCAGAGTTGCTGCGTGTGCATGGCACAGAGGCTTTTATTTATTTTATTTTGAACATTTGTTATACCACCAAATTATCCAGAGATATGAAGGTGGTTTACAAAAAAGGAATTGTTACAAGAACAGACATTTCCTCACAATTCACAAGTTTTCAAAGCCATATTAGTTATAGGGATTTCCCTTGAACGTCACCGACTCAGGTATTTTGGTTCCATATTTTATTTTTAAACTTAAGAGTCCATTTATATTACTGCCTATATCTGTATTTTTCTATTATTGCCAGATGATATTGTTGAGGTTTCATTCTGTAATGCTCAGATTTGCTGCTCCTCGTGAAATAATAAAATATGTTTAGACATAAACTTAACACGGGGTTTTTCATTTAGATTGTCATTAAAGCTGAACATCTGTACACAGAAGTACTACATAAGTTGGGACCTAATTTTTAAGTTAGATTTTATTACCATTTCAAACTTTGCTTTTTGGTTATCCTATCAGCAGTCTCATATTTTGAGCCACAAATCAGTCATATATGTGTTTTCAATTTCAAGTCTTCTAATTTTCAAAATTTCTTCCATTAATTTTGCAACCTCTCTTTTTTCATGATGTCCGAGAAGACCAGTGGATTAAAATTTTGCCTAGACTGCAGGCAGATGTTGTCCTTTATAATAATGATTAAAATATCTGCCACAAGTGTTTGGAAGAGGAGCGTGGTATGTTCATGTAACATCTGTGGAAGGGTGTTGGAGGACTATCAAAATCTGCAGCTTGAGATTACTATTTTATCTTGGAAGAATGAAAAGTGTAGTTTCATTGAACCTTCGGTGACGATAGAGTAGTTAAATCTTGAAATTACATCACCCACTGAAGGCAAGTATTTGCCAAGTGTCAAGTTGATTCCTTTGGATCAGACCCCTAAGTAAAGACCCAGATATTGAGATGAATCTGTCTCCTATCTTCTGCAGAGCTTTGTGCTGTTCTGCACAGAACTGAAGGGAAACAGCACCAAAGGCTAGTTGAAGATTGTTCTCTTACCTTCAAAATGGTGGTGCTTGGTGCCAGCTCTACCTTTCATCCATGGCACTGAATACATTGATTTTGTAGAGTTCTAACTCCAGGTTTTCAGCACCTTTTGGGGTGGGGGTGGCCTACACAACAAAGCTTTTAGGATTGGACTATATTTTTTTAAAGGAAGTTTCAAGCTTTTCAAATTTTTTATCTGGTAAATGGTTTGAGTGCTATGATTTAAATTTGCTTTGTGATTGCTCATTTGATGGTCACACGTCTGACCTCCACAGTATTTCTCTCGACACTTGCCTAGCTGTGAAATCCTTAACCTTTTTATGAAGACTTATACAACTTGCTATTTTCTTCTTGCAGCAAATTGCCTTTAAGAATCTGGTTCAGAGGAATCGTCAGGCAGAGCAGCAGGCAAATCGACCACCTCCTGCCAATTCTGTCATACACCTACCATTTATCATTGTCAACACCAGCAAGAAGACTGTGATTGACTGCAGTATTTCAAATGACAAGTAGGTTTTTCCTAGACAAGATGAGTGTTCTGAGCACGCACCCTCAACTGTGATTTTTAATATGGATTCCAAAGTCCTAGTTCATTTTTATGAAGATGAGCTATACACAGATCAGATATGATTTATTTTGACAAAAGCTGTTTAACTTAGTTTTTAAAAGCTATCTTTATAAAATTCACAGAATTAGTTTTGATCCTTTTCACTTAAAGAATAATTTCCTTTTAGTTTCTTATAGAATATTTTATTTTAAAATAGGCCTCTGGTGATGTCATTTTGTGAACCAGACTGGATTCAAAAGAAAGATATTTTGGAACATGGAAAGGTATAGAGAAGGGCAGAAAAAATAATAAAAGGAATGGAACAACATGAAGAAAAGATAACTAGGATCCCTGAGGACAAGCAGGCCATATTTTCACATGTGGGTGACGTCATTCACGTCACCTGGTGCGGAGTTTAAGCTACTAGCGCTTTAAGAGCGCACACATCATTCTCACCTTAAGAACGCGAGACCATGAGTCTCTTCTCACCCGCAGTGAGGAGAGAACGCAATTGTCCCATGCTCCTCACAGCGTCTGGTGCTTGTGTACTTTTTTGATTTTTTTGCTTTCAGAGTTTTTTGTCCTGACATTTGTGTTCCCCACTTTTAGGTATCCTTTATTTTTGGCGTGCTCAGTAGGCTCTCTTAGCCCTGAGCTCCATTTGGGTATTTCTCCCTCGTTTTTTCTGGTGTGTGCCATTTGACTTCATCATGGTTGTTTTCCCTTCCATGTCATTGAAGGTTACCAGTGGCTTTAAGCGCTATAACCAGTGCATTAGGACCATCTCTGGCAAAGACATTCATTCTTTGTGTCTTCAGTGTTTGGGGCCTAAATATACCCCATTCAGCTGTGCTGTTTTCCTTCATATGAAAAGAACCCAGCTTGCCAGAGAGGCTCAAAGGGAAAAGGTTTTTGGAGCCCAGTCTGAAACATCAGTGTCTGTATCGGCATCGGTCTGTATGGCTGAGAGGCCTTTCTCTGACACTGGGAGTGGACACAAATTGAGTAGGTATCCACCTGCATTGACGCTGGCCACTGTGCAGGACCCTTGGGACAGGTCAGCATTGGACTCATCACCGAAGAGACATTGGGATTCAACATTCTTGTCGGCACCGAGGAGCATCAGTGATTGGCATTGGGTGAAGGCGAAGAATCATTGGCATCAATCCCTCTCGACGCACGGTGTTGGAAGCTTGGGGCCATGGAGAGATTTTGTCCCCAAGAAGTACCGACATTGGGAGGACCGCTCATCCTCCTTACAGGAGGTGCTGACGGGCGGGTCTCCACACAGGACCATGCTTGCATCTTGATCCCGGAAGCAGTCTCTCTGAATCGGCACTCCAGCCTTTCCTGATGGTCTCTCTCGATAAATGCATCCAGGCCATGCTTTCTGAGCTGTTGGGGTTTTTCCAGCAGTATACATCAGCATCTGGGGTGCTTGCACCAGCCGTGCCCCTTCCTGGTGCCCCGCAAGGCCCTCATTCTGCGGTGTGGTCTTCGATGCTTCTGTAGGCATCCCCTCAACATCTGTGGAGGAAGCTTCACCCAAATCAAGGATGGAGCCTGTATCTCGATGCCCCTCCAGACAAGGACGTGGTTCCTCTATCTCAGCCATCCCATAAGGAGTAATTTGCTGACATCGATGAGCACTCATGGACGTCTGATGAAGACTCTACGTACTTCTCAGAGGAGGAGTCCTGTGAGGTCCTATCTGACCCTTCCTCTCCTGAAGAAAGGCGGAAGTCTGCACCAGAATTCCTTCCTAAGTTTTTTGGGGTTTTGGGGGGTTTTTTTTTTCATGGAAATGGCAGCTGCTATTCCCATTCGTTTGGAGACTGAGGACAAGCCCAGGGCTGACATGTTCGAGTACTACAAATCTTCTCCTAGAGAGGCTGTGATGGTCCCTCTTCACTGGATCTTGAAAGATGTTGAAGAATTGGGAGGTCCCCTCTGTTGGTACCTGTCCTGCCCAAGAAGATACACCATTTATTACAGGTCCAGAGTTCACCAGGGTTTGACAAGCCTCAGTTGCCTCATTCCCTGGTGGTGGAATCCACGCTCAAAAGAGCCAGGATTTCTAGAGACTATGCCTTGGTGCCCCCTGGCAGAGAAGCTACAATCCTGGATTCTTTTGGGCAGAAGATGCATCAGGTCTCTATGCTCATCTCCTGTATTTAGTCTTACCAGCTGTACTAATGCACAGTATGTCGGATTTGGGTGGATTCTCTCCCACAGGAGCAGGCCAAATGACTTTTCCAGTTGGGCAAGCAGCAGAAGGCATGAAGAAAGTTCTTGGCCAGGGTTGCCTTTGACACCTTTGATGTGGTGTCCAGGATCTCTGCCCAGAGTATAACGATGCACAGATTCTCATGGCTGCATGTCTCTGACTTAGATTCTGTGATCTAGCAGAGGTTGGTGGATGCCACGTGCCAGGGAGATAACCTTTTTGGAGACAAGGTGGAAGAGGTTGCTGACCTCATCAAGAAACACACCATTGACACACTGTCCCATCAGATGTTTTCTGCCCCTTCGTCCCCATCTAGGACGTTTTTGGGCAAATCGAAGAGGGGTCGAAGAGACGTAGGTATGCCCCTTCTCACCAGCCTCAGCATGCTCAGTCTCTTCTACAGCGTGCGCTCAAGGCTCAGCCTGCTCCCCAGTCAAAGTCAGGACAAGCTTTTGACTGGCTCTGGTACAGCATAGCCGCAGTAAAGGTAACCATCTTGGATGACCTACCAGTCAGGAAGAGGCTTTATTTTTTCCAAGAAAGGTGGCCCCTTGTAATATCCAACTGGTGGGTTCTCCAAATAGTCTGTCTTGGTTATACACTGCTTTGGTGTGAATGACCACCAGCTTGCCCAGCAAGAGTCTCACTTCAGCTCTCAGCACAAGCAGGTACTTGCAGAGGAGCTCTCAGCCCTTCTAAAGGCCCCATTCCACCAGGGGAGGAAGGGCTGGGATTATTCCAGGTACTTCCTTGTTTTAGCTACGCATTGGGTGTTGTCGCCCACATGTGAAAATGAATGGCCTGCTGTCCTCGGCGAGTACCTGATACAAGTAAGTATCTTCGCTGTAGTGCTCTTCAGCTGAAAGAAAACTGCAAAGGAGATGTTTATTATTCACACCTGCTGTACCACTGTTTGTGGAGCACATGTCAAAATGGTTCTGCAGATATAAAGGTCTGTAAAATCTTAAGTACAGTGCAACAAATATGTAGGGAATGATTATTTAATCTTTCAGATAAATTTCAGGTTTTGCCCCTAGTCTTAGTATTAACAGATATCAGATTTAAGACAGATTTGAAAAGATGTTTTCACTCAACACTCAAGCTATGGAATTTGTTGCCAGAGAGTATAGTCAAGGCCTCTAGAATGACCAGGTATAAATGGAATTGGCCTAGTTCCTAAAACAAAAGACCATAAACTAATTATTAACCAAGTAGATTGGGAAAACTACAGTGTATCCTTGGGAGTGAGCAGTAAAAATTGAACCTTCTCCTTTGGGTCTTACTCTGGGTACTTGTGACTTGGAGTGCTACTATTGGAGACAAGATGCTGGGCTTGATGGACCTATTGTCTACCCCAGCATAGCAGTCATATGCTGTGCGATTTATACCTTTGCTTAGGTAAGAGATTACACATCCATTTGCATGTTCTGCTATAACACGGTAGAAATCCAGTGGATCATTCAGCTTTATTATGGAAGTGGCATCATTAGAAAATGGTGTTCTTTTGCTTTTTAATATCCACTCTTGAGAGATTATCCTAAATTCCTTCATTGTTTTTTTTTCTATTTTTCACACCATTGAGTCACATTAACCCATTAGTGCCCAATGTTTCCATATGGGCACTTATTATGGGAGCATTGGGCTCTAATGGGCTAATGCTAAAAGCAGGGCTGTGGACTTGGCACACTAAGAGGCTCATTTTCAAAGCACTTAGACTTACAAAGTTCCATAGGTTACTATGAGGCATATTTTCAAAGCACTTAGCCTTCCAAAGTTCAATAGGTTTCTATGGAACTTTGGAAGGCTAAGTGCTTTGAAGAACTTTGTAAGTCTAAATGCTTTGAAAATACGCCTCTATACCTTCAACTCCAATTCCTCTTTTTCTACGGCACCATCTCCTCCTTTCTCTCTTCCCCCCGCTCTCCGTGAGCACATCTCACATACAAACCTCACTTGAGGTAGGATTCTTTGGTCTGAGTCTTCTGCCACCCCTATTTTCACTGGCATCTGTTTCCTCCTCCCCATCCCCCTGGCGACCCTTCGAACTTGCCTGTACAGATGGTAAGGCTAAGCACGTGCTGCTTCTCTCTACCCGGGGCCCTCCCTCTCTAGCATCCTGCCTGCAGGAATCAGGAATTTTGTCAGAGGAAGCAGGATGCTACAGAGGGAGGGCTCCAGCTAGAGAGATTCAGCATGTTTAGCACTGCCATCTGTACAGGTAAGTTCAGAGGGACGTCAGGGGGAGGGGGAATGCAATGCATTATCTCGTTTAATGCATTAAAATTTTAATGCGCTTAAATGTCCAGCCCCATAGAAAACATTATATGGTAAATTTTATTTTGAAGCTGAAGTTGGTGCATTTTTACCAACTCTAATTCCATCTCCACTCAAAATTGCTTCCGACTCCACATCCGTGGTTAAAAATAATGCAGTATATGATGGCAGATAAGGACTGAGACCTGTCTAGTATGTCCAATTGATTACTGGCTTCCCCCTGTCACTAGGCCATTAGGGATCCTGTGTACTGATTCCATGCTTTCTTGTATTTGTTAAAATGTTTGTCCCCACTGAGCGGAATTTTGTGCGTCCACCATCTTTCCTATGAAAAATTCTTTTCTGATGTTGCTACTGGGTCTGTTTTCTTGAGCATTATATCATGGCGTCTCATAGAGCATTCTTTCCTAGGAATAAATCTTCTGCTTTTACACTATTTAGCTTTGAAGTGTTGAAGGACTTCTATCCTTTTCCCCCAAGTCCTTAAATTTTATTTAATACAGCCTTTGATATAGAATCTGTATAATTTTGGTAGTCCTTTCAAATGTATGGTCATATGATATGTAGATCAGGCTCACCAACACCCTGTACAAAGATATTACTGCCTTCTGCTATTCACCCTAGAAGTCCACTGGCTCTGGCCATTCCCTTATCGGGCTGTTTATCTTAAGATCATCTGAGACAGTCACCCTGTTGCCTCTGTCCTGCTTGGTGCATGTCACTTTCACCCATCATCATATGCTAATCCCGTTGACTTATTTTTTTTATATTTATTTTTGCTGTTAGCAGGGAATCTCAACTGCCAAGCACCTTAACTATTTCTCATGCTTTCTTGGTTTACTTTTTATTTGTTTACTCAGTGCTGCTGCAAGAATATTAAGTGCTGTAGGCAAGCCTTCAGTCCTTGTCATGGAGGTTTTCAACCCAGTTCTCAGGCTAAGACAGTAGGGATTTTCAGGATATCCCTATTGAATTCAGTGGGGATATCCTAAAAACTCTGGTTGGAAAACCTCTGCCTATTGTCTGCTCCAGACAGTTCCCAGTCAGCGAGTATATGTTCTCCTGCCAGCAGATGGGGAGACTGAGAATTACTAGTGATGTCACTTAAGTCCTGTGTATTCTTGAGTTGCTCAGTATTTCCAAGTCTCCTCACTAGATGGTATGTGAGTTCCTGCGCAGTCCTGAGCCTGGCGTTTTGATTAAAAAAAAATAAAAGATAGTCAATGTCAGTTGCTAATTTGTTTCTGGGAACAACAGATAAGATCAACCCCACCCCCCTAAAAAGAAAAAAAAAAAAAAAAGGACATTGAGGGGGGGGGGGGGGGGTTAGCCTGTCTTCTGTGGATGCTATACCTTCATGGTTTCTGAGCCCCTGAGGGTGCACACTCTGCTTAGTGGATCCCTTCTCCCCCCTCCCACCCGACCTCATTGGGTCGATATATTCATTGACCTCCTCTCTCTTGCTCCAGAAAGGGATTCCTTGGGAAGAGAGCAACCAATGACTATTACAGAACAAAAGGGGGGGGGGGGGAGCATAAGACCAAACAAAAATGTTTACTGGCTGTTTTTCTCCAGAGTCAGGGTTCCTGCCCTGTCAGACATTCGAGGGGTGATCAGAGTTTGCTGAGGTGGAAGGAAGCCCTTGCTGTTCTCTGTGCTAAGTGGGTTGTTAATGACTCCCCCCTTGGGAAAGGCACGCCGCAGCACATGGTGTTTCCCAGTAGCAGCTGCATTTATTTGATTTACCACCTGAGGACAAGCCATGAAAGTGGTATACATACACAAAATAATATGTAAGGAAAGGAAATACAATTTAATAGAAAAGAACAATTAGCAAGTTTGTTGAATTCCTATAGAACCCCAGGAGACAAAGCAATCCTCCTCCCAGTGCTGGCCTGGTTCACGTATTAAAAGCTCTGCAAAATAAATGCATCTTCAGTATAGTTTTAAACAAAGGAAGGGGACCCTCTGTACGTATTTTATTTTATTTATTACATTTGTACCCCATGCTTTCCCACATAATGCAGGCTCAATGCGGCTTACATAGTAAATTGAAATACAAAGTCATATAATAGAAATTTCAAAACATTATAGTTGAGCTTGATAGTGTATGATAAGTTGAGCTTGATAATGTATGATTAGGATAAGAGAGGGTAGATAGGATAGTATAATTTGGGAGGAAAGGGGTAAGGAGGGATAAAATAAAGGGGAGATGGAGAAGGATGGGATGAGTAGAGGGGGAACAGGGAGGTGGGGTAAATATGATGAGGTCATCATCTAAGTCAGATGGTTAATAAACCCAATCCAATTCAATTAGGTAGTAAATCAATTCAAGCAGGTAGTAAATCTGGAGTCACTGAATTCAGGTGGACAGTTTCTTTGCATCAGATGACAAGTAAAATCAGAAGGTAACAGGCAAATGGGCCCAGAAATAATGGGGACCGTCTGCCCCTGCCCCAGTCCCAGTGAAGGCAAGGGCTGCAGCAGATTATAGACATCAGCTCTAAAGTCATGAGGCCATGAACTGGTCTCACCCTAGCATCTATACAAGATGTTTCAGCAAAATTTTAAGAGTCCCAAGTGAACGCCCCAACAAAAGTCCCAATAAGCAAAATCTTACAACAGAAATTATACTCTGTACTGAAGAGGTGGCGACTCCTCTAGGCAATCAGAAAAAAGTGAAAATAAAACTGGTTTAGAACAGGTGTCCAAGCTTCAATGAGAAGCTAGAGATGTTCTGATATCATTGTAGCTTGTTACACCTCTCCACCACCTCCCGCGGGAGGGCATTCCAAGTATCCACAACTCTCTCCGTGAAAAAATACTCCTGACATTTTAGACATTGATAACGAGAGGGCATTTCCCAGTGCAGGACCTGCTACACTGAACATCCAATTTCTAGAAGGTAGCTAAAGGTACCTCCTGGGCTGAGGGAATAATCAGCAAATTTTGTTGGGTGGAATGCAAAGCTGTAGATGGAACACAGGGCAAAAGATGCGAAGACAAAAATAAGGGGGACCCTGAAAGCAAGATTTTAAAAATCAACAGCAGCATGAGCTTGTACAAAATACGATATCTCATGGGAAGCCAATGTTCACTTTTCAACAGTGGCATTGCATGGTCAAACTTCTTGGCATTAAAGAGTAATTTTACAGCAACATTCTGTATTTGAAGCCGTTTGGCCGCCCTCTGAACATCTATCAAGCGGTGCATTACAGTAATCTAAACGGGTTAAGGCGAACACATGAATGAGAACACGTAGGGCTGACAGAGGAAACAAGTGCCGAACTGATCTTATTTGTCTTAAGTGAAAAAAACTAGACCTTACTACTGATGACACGTGATCTAAAAGAGAGGTTAGAATCCTAGAAAATGATTCCTAGTACCTTAGTGGTAGCACTGACTTGCAGAATGATTGTTCCTAAATTAAGGGTTCGTGGAACGGGATGATTTCCCCTAGAAAATACTTCAAAACGCATCTTTTGCATATTGAGTAGCAATTTCTGTCTTAAACCAGGCCTCCACTTGCAACAGTTTAGCCTGAGCAATCAACAGTCTCTAAAGGCAGTAGAATTTGAACATCATTAGAGTGTGTGTGTGTGTATCTCTCTCTCTCTCTCTCTCTATATATATATATATATATATCTATATATCTATATATATATATATATATATATCTCTCTCTCTTTTATATATCTTATATAATAATACAATGAACCTGGCTGCCTATGTCCGTAACTTTGGGCTCCGAAGCCCCAGCTGACATCACTGGACGTGATCAAGTTGGAATCTGTTTGTGTGCGTATGTCAGACACACGAACACAAACTGATTCCAACTTGATCATGACTCCACGCTGCGCGGCGGCGAACAGGACTTCGGCTGGCGGGGGTTGGGGTCCCCCGCCAGCACAGGTACGCGACGGCGGCAGGGGAGGTTTGGGGGCTCGAGAGGGTCGCGACAGGGGGGTCCAGGGGTCAGGAACTCCGATGGGGGGGGGTCTGGAAATCGGAGGGAGGGGGGTCTGCTAATCGGAGGGAGGAAGGCAGGGAAGTGGGATCTGCAAATCGGAGGAAGGGAGGTGGTGTCTGGAACTGGGACAGCGGGAGGGAGGGGTCTGGAATTCCGGAGGGGGGGTCTGGACGTGGGAGGAGGGGGGGAATGCACCACCTGTACAATAAAAAAAAAAGAGAGGAAGACCCTGGAACTTAGAGGGAGGGAGAGGGGGACGACGACCCTGGAACACGGAGGAAGGGGGGGACACTGGAACTGGGTGGGAGGGAGGGACCCCAGGCACACACACACTCTCACAGACACACACTCGCACACAGTCTCACTCACTCTGTCACACACACACACACACTCGCAAATTCACTCTCACACAGTCACTCTCACACACACACACACTCGCAAATTCACTCTCACACAGTCACTCTCACACACACTTTCTCAAAAATACACACTCCGAGGAAAACCTTGCTAGCGCCCGTTTCATTTGTGCCTGAAACGAGCCTTTTCTACATGTGTGTGTGTATATATATATATATATATATATATAGGTATTATAGACAACCGTTGCTACTAATGAATTAACAAATCTTTATTAGTATCACAATATTAAGTATAAGTCTATCAAAATACTTGAACTACAGACTCACCCCCTACCATACACACTCATCCACAAAACTCTCATACAATTACAACCATCAATACCACTTATACCACTTTAAAATTTCATACAAAATGCAACGTGCAAAATACAAATCTACTTTGTCTTCATTATATACTATACATGAGGGACCTTCAATATCAATGTCCGAGCGTAAATTAACCCTAGGTGTCAACTATCTTAGTCTGCAGTTAATGTCCAACAAAGCTGACATTCCATCAGAACTTATAGTCCACTAAACCAGGACTGAAGTCTTCAAATGCTTCCATACACTGGACACTGCCTTTAACTTTGCTGACACCGGGGAAAAAATACTTGCACCTGCCGTGACGTCCTTGAAGATCCCCTCTTATCAACTCTCCCTCTTAAATAGTGATTCAAGTTATTGAACACCCGACATGATCATGTTTCGCCCATAAAAACGGCGTCTTCAAGGGTTATTCACTTTTCCTAGGAGCAAAATGTACATTCAATGATTCATTCAACCATGCACCTATAACATCTATCATAAAATCTCATACACATCATAAAAAACACATACCGGCGTCTACCGGAGATCCAGAACTCACATCACCAGCAACAACACTGGAGCAAAACGCCCACTCGTGCGTCCTGGCTACCCGGGATTCTCAGAGGTTAAATACCCTACTGAATACTCAACCAATCAACCTCTTTGTTGAGTCCTCCCGGGGCAACCGTATTCCAACAGTGAATCAAACGCTGCTCTCTTCTTAACAATAGCAGCGAGAGATTACCACCTCTTTCCAATATAACTTGATCAAGAACAACAAATCTCAAATCTTGAATAGTATGCTTAGCAGATATCCAATGAGGAATAAGAGGGGCCTCCATCCGTTCTGTGCGTATGCAACTTAAGTGCTGGGCAATCCTACATTTTAGGATGTGTGACCATGGTTACTGGAGAAAGCACCTCATCAAAGAAAAAAAGGATACCCAGTTTTCCTCTAATAGTTACTACTAGGTGTATTTTCAAAGCACTTAGACATACAAAGTTCCATAGTAGCCTATGGAACTTTGTAAGTCTAAGTGCTTTGAAAATGAGTCCCTATGTCTCCCAATATATTGCAACTTACAACGAACCAAAGATCTTAATTGCTGATAAATAGGTTACTAGCACCTATTATACAAATAAGAGATAGCCCTATGAAAGATGTGCTGTGCTACCATGCAAAAGACCGGGTAAAAAAACGACGATATTGCCTTGATAGTGGTTTGTTCTGAGGGCTCTCTTTCAAATAATTAAAAGGATGACAATGTGATGAAAAGAGTTTGTATGATAGGTGCTAGTAACCTATTTATCAGCAATTAAGATCTTTGGTTCTTTGTAAGTTAGATTGTTATTTATACCAAGGATAATTGGGAGGTTTTGTGGATATCCCAATATATTGCAGCACTTCCTCACCAATGAGGCAGATTCACCTTCTCACTGCCAGCAAGTGAATCTGCATCACTGTTGAGGAAGTGCTGCAGTATATTTGGAGACGTAATAATTGTTAGAGGAAAGCAATTAGTGCTTACCATCACCATGTAGAGGGTAGGCCCATCTCTGGACGATCTCTAGTTGTTTGCTTCATGAGAGGTTTGCTATTGTCAAAGCCCCCTGACAACCCTCGCCTGTGTTTTGGGACCTCAACATCATCCTCTCCCAGCTGACAAAAGCTCCTTTCAAAACACCCAATTCCTGTCATCTGAAGTACTTGACTTGGAAGGTCATATTCTTGGTGGCTGTTACTTCAGCTCGCAGGATCAGTGAACTTCAGGCCCTAGTAACAGATCCTCCTTACACTAAATTTCATCATAACAGAGTAGTTTTCTGTACACACCCAGAGTTCCTTCCCAAGGTTGTATCTGAGTTCTATTTGAACCAGTCAATCATTCTTCCAACATTTTTTTCCATCCTGGCGAGAGTGCACTGCACACCTTGGACTGCAAGCAAGCATTGGCCTCTTACATGGAGCAGACTAGGCCCTATAGACAGTCCACCCAGCTTTTTGTTTCTTTTGATCCCAATAGGTTGGGGGTTGCCATTGGGAAACGCACAATCTCCGGTTGGCTATCGGATTGCGTTTCTTTTACTTATGCCTAAGCTGGGCTGACCCTTGAGGGTCATGTCAAGGCTCATAGGCTGGACTGACTCTTGAGGGTCATGTCAAGGCTCATAATGTCAGTGACGTGGTCATCAGTCCACACATTCACATCTAGCTATTGCCTAGAGCAAGATACCTGGCATAATGATCGGTTTGGACAGAGAATAATGCAGAACTGTTTGGGGTCTAAAATCCAACTCCAGCCCTAGAGCCATTTTGTTCTGTTCCAGGCTGCACTCACACAGTATATATGTAGTTTTAGGTTGTGAGGTCCTGTTTGTCCTACTGTTCTTTTCGGTGAGCCTGGTAGCTAGGGATTCCCATATGTGAGAATTTGGCCTACTTGGCCTCGGAGAAAGCGGGGATGCTTACCTGTAGCAGGTATTCTCCGAGAACAGTAGGCCATTCATTCTGACATACCCTCCCACCTCCCCTTGGAGTTGTCTCATATCCTAGTAGCTATACTATTGTACTGTTGGTCCCACGCTCTTGTAGGCTTGTGGGGACACTGGCACATGTCTTAAAGCTATATTATGCTTTTTAAAAGTTTTGCAACGGGCGACGTAGATGACGTCACCCATGTGTGAAAATGAGTGGCCTGCTGTCCTTGAAGAATACCTGCTACAGGTAAGTATCCCTGCTTTTCATGCCAGTGCTGTCGGCATCACTCGTATGTCTGAAAAATCACCTGCTACAAATATACAACTTTGCTGTAAATATGAAATTGAAATGGGAGCTCATTTTAATTCAATAGAAAATATGGAATTTAGATAACCATGTTGAGGTTTGCACTTAAGAACCTGATAGGTATTCATGTTTTAGGAGACCTTCAACAATAAATACATCCCTCTAGTTTGAAGTAGTATTCTGACACTCTGTATAAGACTCTTAAAATATTTTCACACATGCTGTGCATTCAGCCTTCTCATTTAATTTTTCTGTAGATGTGGGTGTCTGCAGGAAACTAAAGAACTTTGGAATCAGGACAGTAATAGCGTGGTGGAGGGGGTTTAACATGGCCCATACAATTTTCAATGCTGATATCCTGCACCAGATGTTAGTGCCTCTCCTCACAAAGATGCATTAACACATGCCATTTCTAGTGTATATTTATAAATTTAAAAAGTTATTTGAGTTGAAAAAACATAGATTATGTGGTTTTCCCCTCATCAGGTTTGAATACCTTTTTAATTTTGACAACACTTTTGAAATCCATGATGACATAGAAGTATTGAAACGAATGGGAATGGCTTGTGGGTTGGAATCTGGAAGCTGTTCTGCAGAGGACCTGAAAACAGCACGAAGTTTGGTGCCTAAAGCTCTAGAACCATATGTGACAGGTCAGTGATCGCTTAATACAATGTAGCTATATCTGGAAATGGTAGCATGGAATGTTGCTACTATTTGGGTTTCTGTCAGGTACTTGTGACCTGTTGGAAGCAGGATACTAGGCTCGATAGGCCATTGATGTGACCCAGTATGGCTATTTTTATGTTCTAAAAACTTACTAAATATTAGTAAGTTTCTTAAACCAGCAGAACTAACTACATGGTTTTCTTTTCTTTTTTTTTATTAACATAGCTATTATAGCCATTATAATTTTCTCCCGTGAAGCAGTGGCGTAGCCAAGGGTGGGCCCAGGCCCATCCACTTTGGGTTCAGGCCCACCCAGTAGCAGCATACCTATGATGTGGCTGGCAGGGATCTCCAAGCCTCACCAGCCGAAAACTCCCAACAAGTGTCCCTCCTGCATACCTTGTAAGTAGCAGATCTTCACCTGCAGTGAGCAGTGACATACATACTGCTTGCACCGGCCCCACAGCCTTCCCTCTGATATATTTCTGCCTAGGTGGAAACAGGAAGTTGCATCAGAGGGAAGGGTGTGGGGCCAAAATGAGCAGTGTGTATTAGTTGCTGCTCGCTGCTGGTGAAAATCTGCTATTTAAAAGGTATACGGGAGAGAGGGGATGTTTGAGAGACCATATGGCATGCAGGCGAGAGAAGGAGAGGCCAAATCGTGTGTGGGACAGGGCGAGGTGGTTCTGCCCACCCATCTTGGGCCCAGGCCCACCCAAAATTGGGTGTCTGGCTATGCCCCTGCCGTGAAGTATTGGTCTATTTTCCTTAATTTTTTTTGTTTTTTTTTGTTAAGAAGGAATGTATATTCCACTTTTGATGATCTTTTCCTTCTCTGTATGCTTTTCCTTTTATTTTAAGAAAATACAAAAAAGGAAATCAATTCTGGGCAAAAAGCAGGCAGTAGATGTAAAACTTATTCTCCGAGGACAAGCAGGCTGCTTGTTCTCACTGATGGGTGACGTCCACGGCAGCCCCTCCAATCGGAATCTTCACTAGCAAAGTCCTTTGCTAGCCCTCGCGCGCCCGCGCGCACCGCGCATGCGCGGCCGTCTTCCCGCCCGAAACCGGCTCGAGCCGGCCAGTCTTCTTTTGTCCGCACTCGGTACGGTCGTATTTTTCGCCGTGTCGAGCCCCGGAGAGTCGACCTCGCGCGTCCATATTGTTGAACGTGTTTTTTCTTCGGAAAAGCTTTTCTTCTACTCGGGAAGTGCTCCGGAACCCCTCCACCGGGTTCCGTTTCAATCCTCCCCGTATTTCCAGCTTTGGCCCCGATAAGTTTTCTTTCGTCGTCGGGGTAGGCCTCTTTTCGGCCTCGGTCGAGATTTTCTCCCTCTAAAGTTTTTGGTGCTCTTTTTCCATCATTTCGGACTTTGATTTCGCCGGCGTGATTTTTCCGCCCATGACATCGAAGCCTTCCAGCGGCTTCAAGAAGTGCACCCAGTGCGCCCGGGTTATCTCGCTCACTGATCGACACTCGTCGTGTCTTCAGTGTCTGGGGGCCGAGCACCGCCCTCAGAACTGTAGTCTGTGTTCCCTGCTTCAAAGGCGGACTCAGGTAGCGAGACTAGCCCAGTGGAACGTTTTGTTCTCGGGCTCTTCGTCGGCATCGGCACCGGGATCTTCGAGTGCATCTACGTCGTCAGCGTCCAGACCATCTTCCTCGGCCGCCCTTGCATCGAGTGCATCGAGGCATCGGGCCTCTGCATCGGCGCCGAGACATCGGATAGCTGCATCGACGCCGGTGGTACCGGGACCTCGTCTGCTGATGTCGTCGGACGGTGGTGCATCGTCAGGAGTGCAGGTGAGGGCTGTCCATTCCCCTGCTGGTGGCGGTGAGCCTTCGGGTGGGTCTCCTCCCACCCTGAGGGCTCCTGCGGTACAGCCCCCCCGAGACCGACCTTCTTCGGCCTCGGCCCCGAGGAAGCGACGGATGGATTCTACGTCCTCCTCGTCGGTGCCGGGGAGCTCCGGTGACATGCTTCGGAAGAAGTCGAAGAAGCATCGACACCGGTCTCCTCCCCGCGTCGGCACCGAGAGCTCTGGGTCGCCGAGGGATTCGGCACCCAGCAGGCATCGGCACCGAGAGGACCGCTCACCCTCTGTCCAAGAGGTGTCGATGCGCTCCACTCTGGACAGCCCGGAACAGCCTCCTCGCCCGGAACAGGTCCTGACGTCGACGCCTGCATCGACCTCACAGCCTTTCTCTGCAGCCGCTCTAAACGAGAGCCTCCGGGCCGTTCTCCCAGAGATTCTGGGAGAGCTGTTGCGCCCTACCCCTCCGGTACCGGCGGTGCTTGCGCCTCCGGTACCGTCGAGCGTGGCGCCGGCTGGCCCATCGCCCAGGTTGAGGTCCTCGACGTCGGTACCGCGTGCGGTGCCGGCAGCGGCCACCTCCCAGGAAGGCTCCCCGACTACGTCGGCGGAGGGAGCTTCGCCGATGCGGGCGAGGGAGTCTACCTCTCGACGCCCCCATCGTGGACGTGGCTCCACTGAGTCGAGCAGGGCGAGGTTGCAGACACAGGTTCGTGAACTTGTGTCTGACACCGAGGGTGAGGCCTCGTGGGAGGAAGAGGAAGATCCTAGATATTTCTCTGACGAGGAATCTGAGGGTCTTCCTTCTGATCCCACTCCCTCTCCTGAAAGACAGCTTTCTCCTCCCGAGAGTCTGTCTTTTGCTTCCTTTGTCCGGGAGATGTCTACGGCCATCCCCTTCCCGGTGGTTGTGGAGGACGAGCCCAGGGCTGAAATGTTTGAGCTCCTGGACTATCCTTCTCCACCTAAGGAAGCGTCCACCGTTCCCTTGCACCATGTCCTAAAAAAGACATTGCTTGCGAACTGGACGAAACCCTTAACTAATCCCCACATTCCCAAGAAGATCGAGTCCCAGTACCGGATCCATGGGGACCCAGAGCTGATGCGCACTCAGTTGCCTCACGACTCTGGAGTTGTGGATTTGGCCCTAAAGAAGGCTAAGAGTTCTAGGGAACATGCTTCGGCGCCCCCGGGCAAGGACGCTAGAACCTTAGACTCCTTTGGGAGGAAGGCCTACCATTCCTCTATGCTCGTGTCCAAGATCCAGTCTTACCAGCTCTACACGAGCATACACATGCGGAACAATGTGCGGCAGTTGGTGGGCTTGGTTGATGCTCTTCCCCCTGAGCAAGCCAAGCCTTTTCAGGAGGTGGTCAGGCAGCTGAAGGCGTGCAGAAAATTCCTGGCCAGAGGAGTTTATGACACTTTTGATGTTGCGTCCAGGGCCGCTGCTCAAGGTGTGGTGATGCGCAGGCTCTCATGGCTGCGTGCCGCCGACCTGGAGAATAGAATCCAGCAGCGGATTGCGGACTCGCCTTGCCGTGCGGACAACATTTTTGGCGAAAAAGTCGAACAGGTGGTAGAGTCTCTCCACCAGCGGGACACCGCATTCGACAAATTCGCCCGCCGGCAGCCTTCAGCTTCTACCTCTACAGGTAGACGATTTTTCGGGGGAAGGAAGACTGTTCCCTACTCTTCTGGCAAGCGTAGGTACAATCCTCCTTCCCGACAGCCTGCGGCCCAGGCTAAGCCCCAGCGCGCTCGCTCTCGTCAGCAGCGTGCGACTCAGCAAGGCCCCGCGGCTCCCCAGCAAAAGCAAGGGGCGAGCTTTTGACTGGCTCCAGCAGAGCATAGCCGACATCCAAGTGTCCGTGCCGGGCGACCTGCCAGTCGGAGGGAGGTTGAAAGTTTTTCACCAAAGGTGGCCTCTCATAACCTCCGATCAGTGGGTTCTGCAAATAGTCCGGCAGGGGTACACCCTCAATTTGACCTCAAAACCTCCAAATTGTCCACCGGGAGCTCAGTCTTACAGCTTCCAACACAAGAGGGTACTTGCAGAGGAACTCTCCGCCCTTCTCAGCGCCAATGCGGTCGAGTCCGTGCCATCCGGGCAAGAAGGGCTGGGATTCTATTCCAGGTACTTCCTTGTGGAAAAGAAAACAGGGGGGATGCGTCCCATCCTAGACCTAAGGGCCCTGAACAAATATCTCGTAAAAGAAAAGTTCAGGATGCTTTCCCTGGGCACCCTTCTCCCCATGATTCAGCAAAACGATTGGCTATGCTCTCTGGACTTGAAGGATGCCTACACACATATCCCGATACTGCCAGCTCACAGACAGTATCTGCGATTTCAGTTGGGCACACGCCACTTCCAGTACTGTGTGCTACCCTTTGGGCTCGCCTCTGCGCCCAGGGTGTTCACAAAGTGCCTAGCTGTGGTAGCAGCGGCACTTCGCAGGCTGGGAGTACACGTGTTCCCATATCTCGACGATTGGCTGGTAAAGAGCACGTCCGAGGCAGGAGCTCTGCAGTCCATGCAGATGACTATTCGCCTTCTGGAGCTACTGGGGTTTGTGATAAATTACCCAAAGTCCCATCTTCTTCCAGTGCAGAACCTCGAATTCATAGGAGCTCTGCTGGATTCTCGGACGGCTCGCGCCTATCTCCCAGAGACGAGAGCCAACAACTTGTTGTCCCTCGTCTCGCGGGTGCGAGCGTCCCAGCAGATCACAGCTCGGCAGATGTTGAGATTGCTGGGCCACATGGCCTCCACAGTTCATGTGACTCCCATGGCCCGCCTTCACATGAGATCTGCTCAATGGACCCTAGCCTCCCAGTGGTATCAGGCCGCTGGGGGTCTAGAGGACGTGATCCACCTGTCCACGAGTTTTCTCGAATCCCTGTATTGGTGGACGATTTGGACCAATTTGACTCTGGGACGTCCCTTCCAAATTCCTCAGCCACAAAAAGTGCTGACCACGGATGCGTCTCTCCTGGGATGGGGAGCTCATGTCGATGGGCTCCACACTCAAGGAAGCTGGTCCCGCCAGGAACGCGATCTACAGATCAATCTTCTGGAGTTACGAGCGATCTGGAACGCTCTGAAGGCTTTCAGAGATCGGCTGTCCCACCAAATTATTCAAATTCAGACAGACAACCAGGTTGCCATGTATTATGTAAACAAGCAGGGGGGCACCGGATCTCGCCCCCTGTGTCAGGAAGCCGTCAGCATGTGGACCTGGGCTCGCCGGAACGGCATGGTGCTCCAAGCCACATATCTGGCAGGCGTAAACAACAGTCTGGCCGACAGGTTGAGCAGGATTATGCAACCTCACGAGTGGTCGCTCAACTCCCGAGTGGTGCGCCAGATCTTCCAAGCGTGGGGCACCCCCTTGGTGGATCTCTTCGCATCTCGAGCAAACCACAAAGTCCCTCGGTTCTGTTCCAGGCTTCAGGCCACCGGCAGACTGGCATCGGATGCCTTCCTCCTCGATTGGGGGGAGGGCCTGCTGTATGCTTATCCTCCCATTCCTCTGGTGGGGAAGACTTTGTTGAAACTCAAGCAAGACCGAGGCACCATGATCCTGATTGCTCCTTTTTGGCCGCGTCAGATCTGGTTCCCTCTTCTTCTGGAGTTATCCTCCGAAGAACCGTGGAGATTGGAGTGTTTTCCGACCCTCATCACGCAGGACGAAGGGGCTCTTCTGCATCCCAACCTCCGGTCCCTGGCTCTCACGGCCTGGATGTTGAGGGCGTAGACTTTGCCTCTTTGGGTCTGCCAGAGGGTGTCTCCCGCATCTTGCTTGCTTCCAGGAAAGACTCCACTAAGAGAAGTTACTTCTTTCATTGGAGGAGGTTTGCCGTCTGGTGTGACAGCAAGGCCCTAGATCCTCGCTCTTGTCCTACACAGACCCTGCTTGAATACCTTCTGCACTTGTCTGAGTCTGGTCTCAAGACCAACTCTGTAAGAGTTCACCTTAGTGCAATCAGTGCATACCATTACCATGTGGAAGGTAAGCCGATCTCAGGACAGCCTTTAGTTGTTCGCTTTATGAGAGGTTTGCTTTTGTCAAAGCCCCCTGTCAAGCCTCCTACAGTGTCATGGGATCTCAATGTCGTTCTCACCCAGCTGATGAAACCTCCTTTTGAGCCACTGAATTCCTGCCATCTGAAGTACTTGACCTGGAAGGTCATTTTCTTGGTGGCAGTTACTTCAGCTCGTAGAGTCAGTGAGCTTCAGGCCCTGGTAGCCCAGGCCCCTTACACCAAATTTCATCATAACAGAGTAGTCCTCCGCACTCACCCTAAGTTCTTGCCAAAGGTTGTGTCGGAGTTCCATCTGAACCAGTCAATTGTCTTGCCAACATTCTTTCCCCGTCCTCATTCCTGCCCTGCTGAACGTCAGCTGCACACATTGGACTGCAAGAGAGCATTGGCCTTCTATCTGGAGCGGACACAGCCCAACAGACAGTCCGCCCAATTGTTTGTTTCTTTTGACCCCAATAGGAGGGGAGTGGCTGTAGGGAAACGCACCATATCCAATTGGCTAGCAGATTGCATTTCCTTCACTTACGCCCAGGCGGGGCTGGCTCTTGAGGGTCATGTCACGGCTCATAATGTTAGAGCCATGGCTGCGTCGGTAGCCCACTTGAAGTCAGCCTCCATTGAAGAAATTTGCAAAGCTGCGACGTGGGCTTCTGTCCACACATTCACATCCCATTACTGCCTGCAGCAGGATACCCGACGCGACAGTCGGTTCGGGCAGTCAGTTCTTCAGAACCTGTTTGGGCTTTAGGATCCAACTCCACCCCCCGAGGGCCCTGTTTGTTCTGTTCCAGGCTGCACTCTCAGTTAGTTGGTAAATTTTTTAGGTCAATCTCAGTTATGTCCTCGCCGTTGCGAGGCCCAATTGACCTTGGTTGTTGTTTTGAGTGAGCCTGGGGGCTAGGGATACCCCATCAGTGAGAACAAGCAGCCTGCTTGTCCTCGGAGAAAGCGAATGCTACATACCTGTAGAAGGTATTCTCCGAGGACAGCAGGCTGATTGTTCTCACAAACCCGCCCGCCTCCCCTTTGGAGTTGTGTCTTCCCTTCAGAGTTTTGTCTTGCTACATACTGGACTGGCCGGCTCGAGCCGGTTTCGGGCGGGAAGACGGCCGCGCATGCGCGCGAGGGCTAGCAAAGGACTTTGCTAGTGAAGATTCCGATTGGAGGGGCTGCCGTGGACGTCACCCATCAGTGAGAACAATCAGCCTGCTGTCCTCGGAGAATACCTTCTACAGGTATGTAGCATTCGCTATATTTTCAAGAGCTTGATTATGCCCTGCCATTACTCTCTATAGCAGCCATAACCATCTGTTAGTATTCTGCTTCCAATGTTCTGCCTTAAAAATATTTGCTAGTACTTTTGTACATCTCAGGGTACATTATAAGGGACATTTTCAATATGACGTCTAAATCTGATTTTGGATGTTTTACTGAAAACGTCCAAAAATCAAGTGGTGAACATTGGGCATTTTTGAACCAGAAAAACATCTTATCTTTTTGTTTTGAAAACGACCATTTCCTGGACATTTTGTGCTCAGTGCATTTTACTTTTGTGACAATTTTCAGGGAAAAACACACATAAACAAGTCTGGAGGTGGGGGCAGCATTCTTAGTAGATTGTCACCACACCCATCCCAGTAGAGCAGTGGGGCACCCTAGGTAGTGGTGCAGTGGCCCTCAGCTAAAAGGTCTCAGTTACACATCTCACCATTACCCCCTTATGAGCCCTCCAAAACCCACCAAAAGCCTTCTGTACCCAATTGTACACCACTGCAATAGCCCTTATGCCTGCAGGTGTCACTGTACATGGGTACAGTAGGTTTTTGGTGGGTTTTGAATGGCTCACACTTTCCACCACAAGTGTAACAAATTTGGATATAGGCCCGAGTCCCCTTCTCTGCAGTGCACTGCACCAACCACTAGCTACTCCAGGGACCTGTTTGCTGCTCTAATAGGACTTCCTATTATTTATTTATTTATTGCAATTGTATCCCACATTTTCCCACCGTATGGCAGGTTCAACGTGGCTTACATATTGCTAAAAAGGTGGTTACAAAATTTAGATTTGTTGAAGTCTAGTACATAATACAGAAGTACAATATTATATCTGAAGCTGTCATAGAGGCTGGTATATACCATTTCATTCACATCTTTGTGGGGGGAGGGAGAAGGGTCAGTGACCACTGGGGGGGGGGTCATGCCCTAATCCCTCCAGTGGTCATCTGGTCATTTAGAGCACCTTTTTGTGACTTAGTTGTTATTGAAACAGGTCTAGACCAACCTTTTATCCCTGGATGTGATTTGAATACACTGCAGATGAACTGCATAGAAAAAGTCTTAAAAATGGGTTCAGAAAATAGCAATTTGGATATTTTGGCAAAAAAGTCCATGTGCCACTTTGTGCCACCTTTTGGGTGTTTTTCTGTTTTGAAGATGAGTCCCTTAATCTAATACAGAAGTTCCCAATCCTGTCATGGGGGACTCACGCTAGTTGGGTTTACAGGATATCCACAGTGAATATGGATAAGATTTTCATGTACTGCCTCTATTGCTTGCAAATCTCTCGTAAGAATGTTCATTGTGAATATTTTAAAAATCCCAAGTGGCCAGGAGTCCCCAGTACAGGATTGCCAACCTCTGATGTAGTGTAACTAGATGACATTGGAAGTAGAATTTCCCAATCCTGTCCTGGGTTCTCCACTTCCGCAGTGAATATGATTGAGATCCATCTCCATACATTTTAGTCTTAGTAGAAGCAAATTAATCTCACAAATATTTATTGTGGCCATCCTGTAAATCTGTGGGGGTCCCTAGGATATGTTTGTGAAGACTTGATATACAATGAAAATGACTTACAGACAAAAGTAATTAAATGCTTAGTGTCTAGTTGTTATCAGAGCTTAACATTGTTGTGTAAGATATATTTCTTTAGGTATTCTTCTGGGCAGTCTCTTCACAAGATTTTTTTTTTTCTCTTTACAATTTACAGAAATGGCTCAGGGATCAATCAGCAGTGTGTATGTCACATCTTCACAAGGTTCTACTGCAAATGGCACACGGTTTTCTACCAGGTAAGATCAGTTAATGTGTGAGGTAAATATTACAGTGAAATAACTGTAGTAGAATGCAAAAGATATAATGGCTACATTTCTCTGCATTTATTACCTTGATACTTTGAGAATGTCACATATAACTTCAATGCAGGTTGCCATCTTGCTGATGAACTGTCTGTTGCATGTTGATATTTTTCTCTGTTTACATGTGCTAGGCTAGAGTTCAGCTGACACCCTTGTTTCAGACAGCTACACGTAATTGGTAGTAGCAATTTTTCGGAAAGGAAAGGGAATGGTAACAAAGTGGTTTACATATATACAGGCTCTTATTTTGTACCTGGGGCAATGGAGGATTATGGGGGGGGGGGGGGTCTTTTACAAAGCAGCGGTAAGCCAACATGTGCTTACCACACACTAAAATGGAATTACCGCTGCCCCAATGTGGCCGCTGGCAGTAGTTCATCTAGACCGTGCGCCGTTTCCAGTGCACCATGAAATTTTTTTGCCCCTTATTGTGGTGGTAATTGGGCATCACTGTGCACTGCCCAGTTACCATGGGAGCTCTTAACCGCCACCTCAGTTGGTGGCGGTAAGTGCTCCCAGCCGCATGGCCACGTGGTAAGAGTTTATCTTACCGTGTGGCCATTTTTTTTTGGGGGGGGGGCATTTTACTTGCTGCGGTAAAAAGGGCCCTGGTGCATGGGGAAAAAAAAGCTCCTGCCACTACCACAGGGCCCTTTTTCTAACTGCTTATTAAAAGCACCCCTAAATGACTTGTTCACAGTCACAAGAAGCTGCAGTGGGACTCGATCCTGGTTTCCCTGTTTCTCAGGCAGTGCCGGCATTGTGGAACTAAGGACTGGAACAATCCCAGTAACTATGTTATGTGGATGCCTAAAATAAAAAAAAAGGATAGAAGGAAATAATAAATGAAAACCAAAATAAGACACAGACACACAAGCCACACAAAATAAGAGAGTGAAATAAAAATTTTTGATGGGTGACTAAGGTACCCTTTTATTAAAGCTTAGCACACACTGTCACGTGGACTATAGGTATAAAATAGGACATGCAGCATTTAACGCTCACTAATGTCCATTATTGCATGCTAAGCTTTAGTAAAAGGGTCAAAGTTTTTAAATATATTTCTACCCTGGTGAAAGGTCCTGCTATTAACATTTAAACAGACAGGTCCTCACTTGGGGACAAATAAATTCAGACTTGCCACGGATTTATCTGTTTAATTTATTCCTCTTACTGCAGTGATTTCAGCAATGGCTCAGATGGCATGTTTGCTACAAGTTCCAATGGATCGCAGTACAGTGGTTCCCGAGTTGAGACACCAGTGTCTTATGTTGGGGAAGAGGATGATGATGACGACGATGATGATGATGACTTTAATGAAAATGATGATGATGACTGATCTATCTAGAGACAATTTTCCCTTTTTTCCCCCCTTCTCAAAACTGAGAAACTTCAAAAATAAATTGTGGGTGGGGGAACACCCAATTCCATTTTTTTCTGTCCTACCCCATCTCTCCAGAGGAAATATTGGTAAAATGTTTAAATGTTGCACCGCAAAGAGATATTGTGTGTGGATATGTTTGATATAGGTAAATGCAGGTTCCTTATTTGCTCTGGTTCCCAGGTTTTTATTTTGTGTTTGGGTTTTTATTTTGTGTTTTGCTTTTTGTTTGGATTTTTTTAAAATTCATTTAGCCCTTCAGTTATTGCTGAATTTGCTAAAGATGTATTTAATCCACATGAAAAATAAACTGCTTTCCTTTTATGGAAAAATAGGTACGCTGAATGGCCATTTATTTGGAGTGTTACCCCCCCCCCCCCCCCCATAATGGCAGGTATTGAGGGATAGCAAGGTAATTTAGCAGTAATTTTTGTTAAATCATGCAGTCCAAAGATATTTAGGAATGAGATGTTTTATCTTTTTTACACACACTAAATATCAGAAATTCCATTACATTTCTTTTCCAATAAGTTATATCTAACATTGTGTTTTTTGGAGGGGTTTTTTTTCTTGTCACTATGTATGTTTAGGACATAAACATTACCAATTTTCTTTCTGGCAAAAGTTTACTGCCATGCTGGTGCAGCTATATAATATGTCTTGAAGGTTTGGAAAGATTTATTGCTTATAGTAAAATTTGCCTGATTTCTTACAGGCAGCCTTCAGAAACTTTTTATTATAGTTGTTTACATTCTTTATAAGTCTATCATTTAAAGGCGTATTGAAACAAATGTTTTTGTATTTGTTTCATAAGCATTTTCCTGTAATCTATTATAAAGTTGAAATATAGAGAATGTTTTCACAATTTTTTAACTCAAAATTGTCAATCATTTTTAATAGTTCATGCAGGTGTATATATACACGTTTGTGTATGTGTGTGTGTATACACACATGCACAGGTATAGGAATTCAAGGACCGGTGGTAGTGTCTCATTTAAATTTATTCGTGAAACAATTAACTGCACAGATGGTGTCCTCTGCCTGTTCTAAGACTGTAGGCTTTTTATTGAAACACAAATAAACTTTATGTAATATTATATGAACTATATAGAGAATTTTAATTGTTTGATTTGTTTAACTTGGCACTGTTAGTTTTTATTAATAAAAACCGTGCATGGGCATTTTTAACAAGTTTTGTGTTTTTTTAATTTGGGATGGTGGAGGGAAAGAGAAAATAATCCTTGACCAACTTCAAGAATTTAAAGCTATATCTGCTAAAGATAATACTGATTTACGTCGAAAAATTGAACAGATGTTTGAACTTGCACCTTTTGAATTTCCCTAAACTCCCAGGGAATACGCCGATGGAATTATTTAAAAGATACCTAAATAAAAATTTGAAAATACCTCTTGAAGCTATACCTCCAATAAATAAAATATACTACATTGTAAATCCCAAGAGGGAAAAACGGGAAATGCAGAAAATATAAATACTGATTTGAATAACATATCAGCTTTATTGGAACAATCCCTAGATAATACCACAGAAAGGACTACACTCATTGTTTCTTTCGTATTTGAACAGGATCTTAACTCTGTTATGAGACTTTACTTTAAGAACGCTAATATCCTCTTGGAGGTGAAAAGGTGTGGATATATCCTGATGTAACAAAACAAACACAACAGAAAAGAAAAGCTTTTTTTTGCTATGAAGAAAAGGACAGTGGAAGTGGGGGGGATCCTTTTTTCTAGCATATCCATGTAAGTGTATTGTAAAGTTGGGTACGACGAAATACGTTTTTTATTCACCTGATCAGCAAAAATCATTTCTAGATATAAAACAACTGAAATAACATCTTTACTATTAAGTTGGAGGAATACGCAGTTTTGCCTAATAGCTATATGTAATGTAATCTTCTCTGTTCGTTTCGCGCCCCCCCCCCCCCCCCTCCAATATTGTGGTCTGAGAAAGCGTAATGTTTTGCTTAAAATGCTATAATAGTTGATTTAACTTCTTTCTTTTTCGGCTGAAGTGGGATTCCGCCGCTACCGTGTTTCTATTTTATATTTTATAATTCTTGGCTGTATTTCATTTGACAAGTGTTCTCTTGTTAATAATTTGAAATAAATAAATAAAAAGTGAAAGTAGACCATCGCCATAGTGACGGTGGAGAGTACTAATAAGCTATGTATATCATGAGCTAACTGGTCCAGGCCTGGTGCTCAAGGCATAATTGTATTTTTGATTACACTGCATTGCAATGTTGTCTTTATATTATGAAACTCAATAAAACATTAAAGTTGAAAAAAAAGATATCCAATTACAAATAATACAAAAATTACGTAATCAAAAACCAAAATGTAAAACAGAATATAATTTTGGAAAATGTGAGGTAGCCAAACATAAAAATATACAACAAAATTTATTCATAAAAATAGTTTAGTAAAACCAAAAGCACAAAGGCAAAAATCGGCAAAAGAAGGATCAATACACCAACTGATCTCAATGTCAAAACTGCTTCCTAGATCAGTTACTAACTATATCAATCAAAACATGGGTAAACAGAAAACAAATGCAGTAAAATAAAAATAAAAAAACCCCCAAGATTCTAATTCTTATGATCTCAGACTCTAAACTATTTTATGTATTGAAAGAAAAAAAATGCATAAGTGTCTCCAGCATAAGATTTATATATAAGTAATACAAAAAAATAGTAAAAATAAGTAAAAGTAAATCTTTTTAATTTTAACATGCTGGTCAAACAATTATAAGTCCTTTTACTAAGGCACGTTAATGGAGTTGGTGCACGCTAAATGCTAAGATACCCAGAGGTATAAAATAGGCTTCACAGCAGTCACTAGCCGGCTTAGTAAACAAAGGTTAGTGTATAACACTGATTATATATGATCCAAACAGGAGAGTTGAATTGGTACATATATGTGATCTTGCACATATCTACTAGAATATTTTTTTTTCTGAGGACAAGCATGGCATCCATATTACCAGAGATGAGTGACATTGCTGATGGAGCCCCCAGTGCAAACACTAGCCAGCATTATGATTTTTCTAGAAGCCTTTGGTAGCCCTTACTGCACATGCTTGCGTACCTTCGTGTCTGCCTCCACCACACAGGACTAGCAATCATCATCTTTCCATAGCATTGAAAGGACCTTTTTTTTCAGTGTGGCTTTTTTTTTTTTTTGGCCTTCCCTGCCATTTTGCCTTTTTTGCTGTGAGTAGAGCCAGGAGCATTTTTGGCCTTTAAGTATCCTTTTTTTAATCTACAGCCCACTTAGGCCTGAGCTTCACAGGCAGGACTTGACTTTCTTTTTCAGTTTAAAATAAAAAGATTGAAATGCTTGGTTTTGCTGTGACTATTTTTCCACTATTACAGAGAACTCCCAGTGGTTTTAAGAATAGTTCTTGGTGTGGCAAGGTCATGTCTGACCCTCACAACTGGTTCTTGCCATACCTTGGACCTGACCATAAGGCCTCTAATTGAAGGACTTATGGGCCAGGTCTTGTCCACAGACTTTCTCTTTGCTCAGGCAGCATGGAGGGGAGCTTGGGCAGTGGATCTTTTCAGTTGGTGGGGCTTGGGCATCCCCACCAGCAGACATGGGCCTCAATGCTGTGGCAACAGTGGGTGAGAGGAGCTGAGAGGAAATATGTGACCTAGAGGCACCATGGAAAAAATTGCTAGACACTAAGAGCGCCGTGAACTGAGACCGTTTGGGAAACTCTGGGTTAATTTATTCTCTGAATAAATATGATAGTTTATCATCTTATATAAAAACCCAATGGCTTCCAGTATATGCTAGAGTTTCTTTCAAATTTCTGTGTTTAACTTTTAAGACTATTTTTGGCATTGCCGCATTATGCTTATTCAATCACTATTTCCTTCAGATGTCTACTAAATCTATTGGGAATCCTAAGATATTTACCTATCCCCTTTTGAAAAACAAAGAGACAAACATGTTAATGATCTTCTTTTATTCCAAGCAGCAAGACTAGATGAGGAGTTTTTAGGTCTCTTATTACCTGCAGAAGACTATGGGGCTCATTTTCAAAAGAGAAAAATGTCCACAAAGTGGCATAAATTTGTATTTGGATGTTTTTCTCAAAAAAATGTTCAAATTGGTATTTTAAAAACCAATTTTTAAATGTTTTTCTATGAAGTCCACCAGAAGTGTGTTCAAATCACAAGGGGCTATGTTAAAGGTGGGATTTGGGCGTTCCTAACACTTGGCCATTTTTCAGATAGGTGGGAAAATGTGGGATACAAATGCTACAAATAAATAAATAAACCATAATGGAACAAAAAACCATCGAAGACTAAAACTAAGACATTTTGAGCTAGACCTGTTTTTATAATGAATAAGGCACAAAATGGTGCCCTAAATGACCAGATAACCACTGGAGGGAATCAGAGATTACCTTCCCTTACTCCCCCAGTGCTCACTAACCCCCCTCCCACCCCACAAAAATGTGATTAAAAACATTACTTACCAGCCTCAGATGTTATGCTCGAGTCCATTAGAGCTGCATTCAGGTCTCTGGAGTAGACTCATCGTGGGTGCAGTGCACTGCAGACAGGTGCCCAGGCCTATACTTCCCCCTACCTGTTACACTTATGGAAACTGTGAGCCCTCCAAAACTCACCAGAAATCCACTGTACCCACATATAGGTGCCCCTTTGCCTATAAGGGCTATTGTAATGGTGTATAGTTGGGGTTAGTAGGTTATGGGGGGCTCATAAGAGAAGGGAGCAACGGTGAGATGTGTACCTGGTAACATTTATTTGAAGTTTACTGCAGTGCCCCCTAGGGTGCCCCATTGCTCTCCTGGAATGTGGCAAGTCTACTAAGAATACTGGCTCCTACTACATCCCAATGGCTTAATTTTGTGTGTTTTTCACTTGGACTTTTTTTTTTCCCGAAAGTGGACCAAAAAGATACCGCACAGCCATTTAAAAAAGATTTTTTTTTCTGTTTTGAAAATGGCTATATTCCCCATTTGAATTTTGAACATTCTTAACAAAACGTCCAAAGTTGGACTTATACGTCATATTGAAAATGCCCCTCTACGTGCAATTTACAAGCAGTCTGAAGACACAGTTGTTTAGGAAATATGTCCTGAATGCTAGAGAATGATATTTTAAAGTAGTAGTGTTATATTGTTTTAAATATTGCTGTTTACATTAGTTTTTCAGTTGTACTCAAAATGATAGTTATTTGTTTACTACTTTGTTCCTGTTGATTGTCCAGCTTCTTTTAAATGTAATCTGCATAGAACTGAGAGGTTGACAGTGGAATATGTCATGCTGTAATGCAATGTAAACTTGCTATCTTTCTTGGTGAGCAGAAGGCCATATAGACTGATGTGTTTATTGATAACCCTTACCCAAGCAGAAACCATGTGGAGCTCTCCAAAGAGAAGCTCAGTCTATATTTTAAGAGACTTACCTGCTTATTTTCGAAAGAAAAACACCTATAGTGCGACCTAAATCGGGAGATAGACGTTTATCTCGCAAAGGCGCCCAAATCGGTATAATCGAAAGCCGATTTTGGGCGTTTCCAACTGCACTCCGTCGCAGAAACAATTAAAGTTGACGGGGGCGTGTCGGAGGCGTGGTGGAGGCGGAACTGGGGCGTGGTTATCGGCCGAGGACAGATGGGCGTCTTTAGCTGATAATCGAAAAAAAGGCGTTTTTACCGCGATTTTGGGTCTTTTTTGGACCCTTTTTTTTCATGAACAAGTCCCAAAAAAGTGCCCCAACTGCCCAGATGACCACTGGAGGGAATCGGGGATGACCTCCCCGGACTCCCCCAGTGGTCACTAACCCCCTCCCACCAAAAAAACCCCACTTTAAAAACTTTTTTTCCAGCCTCTATGCCAGCCTCAAATGCCGTACCCACCTCCATGACAGCAGAATGTGTTTGATCCTGTCACAGCCTTTCCCTGGGTCAGATGTGGCTCTCGGGCTCCCTGATCTCATCTCATGGTTTACAGTAGCATCTCTATGCTGATGACACCCAACTGTATCTCTCCACACCAGACATCACCGCGGAGACCCAGGCAAAGGTATCAGCCTGCTTATCCGACATTGCTGCCTGGATGTCCAACCGCCACCTGAAACTGAACATGTCCAAGACCGAGCTTATCGTCTTTCCACCAAAACCCACTTCTCCTCTTCCTCCACTTTCTATCTCAGTTGATAACACCCTCATCCTCCCCGTCTCATCTGCCCGCAACCTCGGAGTCATCTTTGACTCCTCTCTCTCCTTCTCTGCGCATATCCAGCAGATAGCCAAGACCTGTCGCTTCTTCCTCTTTAACATCAGCAAAATTCGCCCTTTCCTCTCTGAACACACCTCCCGAACTCTCGTCCACGCTCTCATTACCTCTCGCCTGGACTACTGCAACTTACTCCTCACCGGCCTCCCACTTAGCCATATATCCCCTCTTCAGTCTGTTCAGAACTCTGCTGCACGTCTCATATTCCGCCAGAACCGATATACTCATATCACCCCTCTCCTCAGGTCACTTCACTGGCTTCCGATCAAATACCGCATTCAATTCAAGCTTCTCCTTCTTACCTACAAATGCACTCAGTCTGCTGCCCCTCACTATCTTTCTACCCTCATCTCCCCTTACGTTCCCGCCCCTAACCTCCGTTCACAGGATAAATCCCTCCTCTCAGTACCCTTCTCCACCACCGCCAACTCCAGGCTCCGCTCATTCTGCCTCGCCTCACCCTATGCTTGGAACAACCTTCCTGAACCCTTACGCCAAGCCCCCCTCCCTGCCCGTCTTCAAGTCTTTGCTTAAAGCCCACCTCTTCAATGCCGCATTCGGCACCTAACCCTTACCGTTCAGTGAATCCAGACTGCCCCAATTTGACTGCCCCTATCGGACCGACCGTTCACTTGTCTATTAGATTGTAAGCTCTTTGAGCAGGGACTGTCTCTCTTTGTTAAATTGTACAGCGCTGCGTAACCCTAGTAGCGCTCTAGAAATTTTAAGTAGTAGTAGTAGTACAGGGTCACATCAGCATTGCATTGTGGTGGGTGTAGGATATTGGGCTCCGTGATTTCATTAGGTAGTGTTAGTCTCACGATGTTGGTAGTTGGTAGGCTCTTCTCCCATGGTGCTTTTCCCCCTGCCTACTGGGTCAGAGTGTGCCCTGTTGTGTTTCCTGTTGTAGTCCATGCGGTAGTGGCCATTTTTGTCAGCCAGTTTTAGTTCCCTTTCCTGTGTTAGCCACGTTACAGAACTTAGTTCTTACCTTGAATGTGGCTGAAAGAGGGCATTGTACAGCATTCTGCCAGCTCTGACCTACTGCTCATCTCAGTACCAGGGAGACTCGTTGCCAGTGGGGCACAACCTCTGATCTGCAGTTAACTGTGAGTAAACGCGGTTATTCTAATACAGGACGTTTTCGGAGAGATTAGTCTTCAGGTATCAACTGGTGTGCCAATGTTATACAGCAGCAACAAGTCCTAGAGGCCTGCGTGTATGCAGGTCCCTGGAGCACTTTTAGTGGGTACCGCAGTGCACTTCAGCCAGGTGGCCCCAGGCCCATCCCCCCCCCCCACCTGTAACACTTGTGCTGGTAAGTGGGAGGCCTCCAAAACCCACTGTACCCACATGTAGGTGCCCCCTTCACCCCTAAGAGCTATGGTAGTGTTGTACATTTGTGGGTAGTGGGTTTTGGGGGAGGGGGGTTGGGAGCTCAGCACCCGTGGTAAGGGAGCTATGCATGTGGGAGCTTTTTCTGAAGTCCACCGCACTGACCTAGGGTGCCCAGTTGGTGTCCTGGCATATCAGGGGGGCCAGTGTACTATGAATCCTGGCCCCTCCCACAACCAAATGGCTCGGATTAGGACGTTTTTGAGCTGGGCGTTTTTAGTTTCCATTATTGCTAAAAAAAAAAAAAAAACACACCCAGCTCAAAAACGTCCATTTTTTTTTTTTTCGAAAATACGGTTCAGCCCACCCCTTCACGGACCCGTTCTCGGAGATAAACGCCCATGGAGATAGGTGTTTCCGTTCAATTATGCCCCTCCAGATAAACTATATTGGCTTACAATCGTCTACTGCTAGATCCAAAATATGCAACAAAGTAGACTGTATAAATATCTGTTTCCTACTGGCTAATGTGTGCAGATACCCTGGTAGGAGGAAAAGGTCTCATACATCACAGGGATCTAATGCTGAATAGCAATTTGAAAGTATATGAATCCCTTTCTTGTGATTATAAATAATCATAGATCTAAAAAAAACCTCCTTCCTTAAGGTGTACTATAGTGCATACCCGACTATAACGTGAAAAACTATTTTTCTTATTATTTTTACTATTTTCTTTTTTTTTTCTTTGTTTCTAAGTGATTATAGCCTGTGCTTTCCAAACGCCTAACAGTTCAACAAAAGCATATACTGTTCCACTTATCATTTTAGGGACCGGCTGAGCTTAAAAGATAAGTGGAACAGTATATATGGTCCATCCAGTGTTATCAACTTGTCGCTCTGTGCAGGTTATGTACTTCTATGCCCTGTTTAAAGTGGGGAAGGACATTTAAGTTTTCCTCTGATTCTATCCTCTTTCTGTATAGGGATTATCTGTGTTTATCCTACGTGTTTTTGAATTCCATCACTTTTTTATCTCCATTACCTTCTCCATGAAAAAGTATTTCCTGATGTTACTTCCAAGTCTACCATCCTGCAACCTGAATTCATTTCCTCTATTTCTACTTGTACCACAAATCTGAAAAAGATTTCTTCATTTATTTAAGTGTCTATGTCATATCTGCCTTAGTACCTTATTTTCTCTAGGGTATATGCATAGTTCCTCAGGCATGCCAGCTCAGTATCAGTCATCAGTTCCAGTCCTATTTTTTTGTTGACATTCTCTTGTCTTCTCCACGCCAATTATAACTAGTCAACTAATGGCTAAGTAACCTGAAACCCACCTTGTGCAGGTTGGATTGAGGAATGTAAGACTGGCCACCTGTTCAACATCTGCATGTCTGGTACTCTGCATTGCTAAGAACTTGTACTTTCTCCAAGACCCTGTCAAACACTCGCTTGTAGCACAAATCTTTTTTAGGTTTCATGGCTGTCAACAACTACTACAAGATTGAGTATATGATTGGCCCATCTCTTATGCTTGTGAAACCAGTTGGAGTCAATGTTAGCACATGATTCATCTTCAACTATATCTAACAGAGATCCAACATAAGGTACTTCGGTCACCTCTGACTCAGAAAGTGACTGGCTGTTGGACTCTGAGCATGAACTGCCGTTCTTTTCATTGCCACCAGTGCAAATGTTCAGAAGATGCAAGGCTTTTTGTAATATTTATTTTATTTATTCCAGACTTTCTATACTGCACTGACAGGCAGGGACAAGAGGTTTACAAAACTAAAATTACATAAAAAGAAAAGAACTACAATAAAAAAAATAGGAAAGAGATACAGCACACACATTCAAACATATAACTTAGTGAAGATAAAAAATAGATCTTCATGCTAGTTGGTACCAGATAAGTGCTGCCAAAACGTACTGAAACACGGATGTGTAAGCCTGAACCAAGTTTTTAACAAATATTTACATTGACTCAAGGTTCGATCGCTGTGCAACAATAGTGGCATAGAGTTCCACAAAAATGGTGCCACAGAAAAGAAAGCACTGTGTCTTGTGCTCTCCATTTCTGTCAACCTTGGACCAGGAAAGACCATACAATGGTTGTTCTAAGACCTCAAGACTCACGCTGGTGAATAGGGGATAATCATGGTAGACAGGTAAGATGGAGTGCACTGTTAAAAAATTCGGAAAGCCAGTTTTGCAGCAGTTGATCTTAGTTATGTGGAATTCCACAAACAGTTCAGCCATCATTTGAGCAATCTTCTCCCCAGTGTGAGGATGTTTAAACCTTTGAACAACCAAGGTATGGGAATGGCACAACAGTGTCTTGTTGTTGTAATGAACAGTCATTCCAAAAAACTGTGCTTGTGGCTCCAAAGATCTGCTGTTACAGAAACATATTCCACCTGTTGTAATTCTGTAATAAGGAAGTTCTTGTGAATGTCATACAGTTCGTTTAAGCTTCGTGTTAGATTGTGTCTATTTGGAAGTTGGACAGCAGGCATATATCACTAGCAAAACTTTCTGAAGCCACTTTGTTTAGTTGTTGCAGGCAGCATCTTATCTTCTGCAATCATCAAGACTTTATGACCAAACTTTCTGTGAAATAGTTCCTTGTTTGGGCAGAGAGCTGATAAGTGGAACCTGGATAAATCTTTTTACGTGTAGCTCTGGTTGCTTGGATTGATCACCTCCTTCAGCACATAAGCACTCTGCTTCTTGCTGTTCCTTGTCGCTGCTGTTGATTGGATGGCTTTGAACTTTGCATGATGACTAGGATGTTGTTTCTGTTTTAATGCAATATTTTGCACATAAGTTCATTTATGAAAGTTAGACTAAACATCCTTAATCTCACTGAAGAGAATATGATGCATACATAAGTATTGCCATACTGGGAAAGACCAAAGGTCCATCAAGCCCAGCATCCTGTTTCCAACAGTGGCCAATCCAGGTCACAGATACCTGGCAAGATCCCAAAAAAGTACAAAACATTTTATACTGCTTATCCCAGAAATAGTGGATTTCCCCAAGTCCATTTAATAATGGTCTATGAACATTTCCTTTAGGAAGCCGTCCAAACCTTTTTTTAAACTGAGCTAAGCTAATCACCTTTACCACATTCTCTGGTAACGAATTCCAGAGTTTAATTACACGTTGAGTGAAGAAATATTTTATCTGATTTGTTTTAAATGTAGTACTTTCTAGCTTAATTGTATGCCCCGAGTTCTGCTATTTTTGGAAAGACTAAAAAAACAATTCATGTCTACACGTTCCACTCCACTCATTATTTTATAGACCTCTATCATATCTACTCTCAACCATCTTTTCTCCAATCTGAAGAGTCCTAGCTGCTTTAGCCTTTTGTCATAGGGAAGTCGTCCCATCCCCTTTATCATTTTCGTCGCCCTTCTCTGTACCTTTTTCTAATTTCACTATATCTTTTTTGAGATGCAGTGACCAGAATTGAACACAATATTCAAGATGAAGTTGTACCGCAGAGCAATACAAAGGCATTGTAACATCCTCATTTTTGTTTTCCATTCCTTTCCTAATAATACCTAACATTCTATTTGCTTTAATAGCCACCGCCGCACACTGAGCAGAGGGTTTCAACATATCATCAATGATGATGCCTAGATCTTTTTCCTGGTCGAAGACTCCTAATGTGGAACTTTGCATTACATACCTATAATTCGGGTTCCTCTTTCCCACATGCATCACTTTGCACTTGCTCAAATTAAACGTCATCTGCCATTTAGATACCCAATCTCCCTGTCCCATTTTTTCACAATCCTATTGCGATTTAACAACTTTGAATAACTTTGTTGTCATCAGCAAATTTAATTACCTTACTAGTTACTCTCATATCTAGATCATTTATAAAAAGTTTAAAAGTCAGCGGTCCAAGGACAGACCCTTGGAGAACTCCGCTGAGAACACTGACCATTTAACCCTACTCTCTGGGGCCCTTTTACTAAGCTGCGTAAGTGTCTATGCGTATCCAATGCATGCCAAAATGGAGTTACTGCCTGGCTACTGTGTGGCTGTGGCGGTATTTTCATTTTTGGCTCGCGTCTGATACGCGCAGCCGAAAAATAATTTTTATTTTTGGACACACGTATCAGACGCGTGCCAAGTGGCATTTGATGCATGTAGGTCATTACCACCCGGTTACTGCGTGAAACTTTACTGCTAGGTCAATGGCTGGCGGTAAGGTCTCACACCCAAAATGGACAAGTGGCAATTTTTATTTTACCGCACGTCCATTTTCTGCAAAAATTTTAAAAAGGCACTTTTAGCAGGTGTGCTGAAAAATGATTCTGTGCACACCCAAAACATGCATCTACACTACCTCAGCCCATTTTTCATTGTACCTTAGTAAAAGGACCCCCTCTGTTTTCTATCTTTTAACCAGTTTTTAATACACAATAGGACACTACATCCTATCCCATGACTCTTCAATTTCCTCTGGAGTCTTTCATGAGGTAGTTTGTCAAATGCCTTTTGAAAATCCAGATACACAATATTGAATGGCTCACCTTTATCCACATGTTTGTTCACCTCTTCAAAGAAATGTAATAGATTGGTGAGGCAAAATTTCCCTTCACTAAATCCATGTTGGCTTTGTCTCATTAATCCATGCTTTTGAATATGCTCTGTAATTTTGTTCTGTATAATAGTCTCTACCAATTTGCCCGGCAGCAATGTCAGGTTCACCAGTTTATAATTTCCCAGATCTCCTCTGGAAAATTGGCATTACATTGGCCACCCTCCAATCTTCCGGTACCATGCATGATTTTAAAGATAAATTTTATATTACTAACAATAGTTCCGCAATCATTTTTCAATTCTATCACTACTCTGGAATGAATACTATCTGGTCCAGGAGATTTGCTACTCTTCAGTTTGTTAAATTGCGCCATTACATTCTCCAGGTTTATAGAGATTTCATTCAGTTTCTCTGACTCATCAGCTTTGAATACCATTTCTGGCACCGGTATCTCTTCCAAATCTTCCTCGGTGAAGACTGAAGCAAAACTTAATTTAATCTCTCTACTATGGCTTTGTCTTCCATGAGTGCCCCTTTTACCCTTTGGTCATCTAGTGGTCCAAATTATTCTTTTGCCAGCTTCTTGCTTTTAATATCCCTAAAACAATTTTTACCATGTGGTTTTGCCTCCAGCGCAATTTTTTTTTTCAAAGTCCCTCTTTGCCTTCCTTATCAGCACTTTGCATTTGACTTGCTATTCCTTATGCTTTTTCTTATTATTTTCAGTCAGATCCTTCTTCCATTTTCTGAAGGATTTTCTTTTAGCTCTAATAGCTTCCTTCACCTCATTTTTTAACCATGCTGGCTGTTGTTTGGTCTTCCTTCCTCAACATGGAATATATTTTGCCTGGGCTTCCAGGATTGTATTTTTGAACAGTATCCACACTTGATGTACATTTTTGACCTTCACAGCTGCTCCTCTAAGTTGTTTTTTTTTTAATCGTTCTCATTTTATCAAAGTCTCCTTTTTGAAAGTTAAATACTAACATATTGGATTTCCTGTGTGTACTTACTCCATATTATGATCACTGTTATCAAGCAGCCCCAGCACCATTACCTCCTGCACCAGATCATGCGCTCCACTAAGAACTAGGACTAGAATTTTTCCTTCTCTTGTTGGCTCCTGTACCAGCTGCACCATAAAGCAATCCTTGATTTCGTCAAGGAATTTTACCTCCCTAGCATGCCTTGATGTTACATTTACCAAGTCAATATCGGGGTAATTGAAATCACCCATTATTATTGTGTTGCCCAGTTTGTTAGCATCCCTAATTTCTGATAACATTTATATACCCATCTGTTTATCCTTTCCAGATGAATGGTATCCTTCACTAACCTTTTCCCCTATACACATGTGCTGTTTTAATGATTATATATGTATTTTTGTTACCCATCTAGTTAATAGGTGGGCTACAAATGTTCGAATAAATAAATCTCCAAAGATTTAGTAACTCTTTGAGGACCTCATTGTGAATATTCTGAAAACTTGAATGGCTAGGTATTCCCCAGGACAGGTTTGGGAACCCCTGGCTGGTTGCTGGTGAGGAGTGTGAGAAGCATTTTCTTATATGCCCTTTAATTCTTTTCAAACTGTAGAGCAGGGCTACTTAATTCCCTTGCATACCAAGGAGGCAGTGCATGCAAATCTCTCTCATGCATATTCATTGTGGATATCCTGAAGACCTGGCCTGCCTGTGGACCTCGAGGACCAGAATTGACTAGCACTGCTGTAGAGGGAGCCTTGCCACTGCCATCCCTAGAGACTTTGTTGAAGTTGTGTAAGAAAGGCTCTAATCGCAGGTGAATTGCAGTGGTGGAATTCTCTTTAAAGATAAGGTCAAGGAAGACGTGAAATTTTAATTTATTTGTTAGTATTTCTATGCCATCTTAATAAATACAACAAATTAATGAAAGACCACAATTCTGTGCTTGAAATCAGGAGATTTCATAGAGATCTATCTATAAAGTAGTTTTCATCTCAGGCTCTCAAGTCCCTATTTTCCCCAACCAATAGGAATCTTCAGATGAGGTGTATCTGCTCCTTTTTTTTTTATTTTATCGTCTATGGATTGCTTTATTTTTTTCCTAAGATATCTCCTCCTAATTATTCTTAGTGTATAGGAAATCTGGATGCCTCCCAGTCATGATGATACAAATACTGCTTTTTACATCTGGTTCAATAGCATTTATGTTTATTAGAACAATGGAAACCAAAATTTATGAATCTCACATGAGAAAGATTGGCCTTCATATTTATCATCAGATAAATCTTTAGTTAGAAAATCTGAGGATAAAGGTGAAGTGATTGTGATTATGGATCAACACATTTATGTAGCTGAAGCATATAGACGGTTGTTCATTTATGTGTTATGTGTATTGACTCTATATGATTTGATCAGAGTCAAGCAGGATTGTCATCAGCTCTCCCACAGATGGAGTACAATGTTCTCTTCAGGAAATTTATTGTGACTCCTGTTTTTCCTCTTCTACCTAAAATTCATAACCTTTGGCTGCCCCAGGAAAATCTATTGTGGCTGGCAATGGTCTCTTCTGGGAGACTGTAAGCTCTCTGAGCAGGGACTGTCTTTTTGTGTAAGGTGTACAGTGCTGTGTATGCCTTGTAGCGCTATATAAATAAGTAGTAGTATTTAAGTCATTACCACCACTGATTATGCATATCTCTTGTTACGTTAGGGACTGTTCTCATTTAATTATTGTCCTGTATGATTTACATGAGTATGACATGTTTTGTTGGTAACCCTGGACACTAAATTTCTGTCTATTAATATTCCTTAAATAAAGCAATAGGTGGGCTACAAGTCAGGTCTTGTTCCACCTGTGAAAACTGATTACATTCATACTCTTACCTCCACAGCAGATAAGAATGTGTTTCTTCTAAGAAGATCATCTGTACCACCAGATACAATGCACTATGATGTATGCCTCCTCTATTAAGTCCTAGGAAAGATATATTGATATATTTTTTGGCCTGGATGTTTGATGTACCCTATTTGCAGATATTTTACTTGGCTTAATTCCTGCAAAGTGAATTTCCAATTTCCCTGTCAATTTGATACATCAGGTATCATCTTTTTGGAGATTACAAGTTGTAAACAGGCTGCATATCTGGGTACCAGGCTTTATGATAAATCTGCTGACAAGAACACTTTGCTACGGTATGAATGTCACCATCCAAAGCTGTTATTCCATTAGGCAAGGTTTGATTGTCGCTAATGCTAAAGGGTTTATAAGATATATTCCTACAGAAAGGTTATCCCTTCAATATTGAAAGGACTTTCAAATGGGCTTTGTGTACCTACAGGGACCACTTTTTTTAATCCAGCTGCTTCAGGGTCATCATCCCAACTTTTCTGGTTTTTTTGTTTTTTTTTACTTTTTCACATAGTTCATTTCAGTGTCTTAAAACACTGATTCCTCTTGAAACTGCACATACATTTATGGAATTTCCTTTTCTTGCTTGTAAAAGGTATTGGAACTTCTTTTCATTATCTACGGGTGACAATTCATTCTCAGTTATCTTTTGTCCCACATGTTTTATCCCTTGTTAAATCTTATTTTTTCACTCTTAGACAGCTACAGTCTATTTGTAAGTTTTTTTTTCTCGTGATTCATTCCATGCACGTATTCTTTTGCTCTTTACATCCAGGCTTGATTGCTGTATGTCATTTTCACTGGTTCATCTCAGATCTTGCTGTAAAGGTTAAAATCATTGCAGAATATGGCTGTACATGTTCTTTGTCATACTGGTAAGTTTCATCATGTTTCTCATCTGCTTAAGAAACAACACTGGTTGCCTGTTTCTTTTTGGGTGCAATATAAAATTCTTCTTCTGGCATTCAAAGCATTTTGTATTGGCCTCCCTCCATATCTTGCTTCCCTTACCACCCCTTATTGTCTTCCCCATACTCTTCACTCCCTAAACCATCACCGTATGGTGTTACCAGGCCCTAGAGCAGCTCAGTATGAACATACCAGACATAGTGCTTTCTATTTTCTTGCCACAGCCACTTGGAATAGCCTACCTTTAGAACTTTGAACTGAATTGTCTTTCTCTAAATGTAAAACTGCTATTAAGACTTGGCTTTTCATGCAGGCTTTTGGGAGCCAGTAGTTATACATTTGGTATGGGTCCTCAATTACCCTCTCCCCTAACTCTTAGCTATTCTTCCCCTGTTTTTTGGTAAAGCTTTTTTTTCTATTTTTAGGTGTCGTTAGGTTGTTTGCCTTTCCTATCCAGATATTGTAGTTCCTTTGCATTTTCTGCTTAGCCTGTAAACCGCTTAGTTCTGTGCACAGCCTTTGCAGTATAGTAAAAGCTAATAAAAGACAAAGGAACCCTCTTAGTACAATGCCTCCTGTTATGCATGCTTCATTCACCTCTTTGTCATTATAAATGTGGGACATGCCAAGAAGTCCAGCCCCAGAGTGTCTGATGCCCTAGGGGAACCTTCAACTGTGCTAAATGCCCTCCCCCCCCCCCCCCCCATGCCCAGCATTTTCCCTTCCCTACCCCCAAGGTGTTCAACATCCCCCCTTCCCTACCTACCCCTTGAGGTGTCCAGCATCTTCCTCCCTTTCTCCCCCGTCTCCACGTGTCCAGCATCTCACCCCTCTTAGAACCTTTTGTAGCTGATCTCTTCTAGCTGCAGGATCACCCAGGCCTGCTTTTCTAAACAAAAGTCAGTGTGTGACAGGCACGGGATCTTGAGCATCTGCACATGTTCAAGACCTGCCATGTCCCACCCATCTTCCTGTTTTGGAGGGGGCAGACTACAGTGGCTTGAGCCATACATGTGTGATGCCCCATGCCAGCTGTGCTGACTCTTGCTGTAATGTGGCTCAGCCTCTAACTTCTGCCACGCTGGTGCAACCCTCCCATCCTATGATCTAAGGGCATCCAGAGCTGAGAAATATCACCTTGATCACCCCAGTAGGATTTCCCAAGAGATCCCAATGCAACTAAGGATGTCTCCGAGCCGCTGTGTCTCTACACTACTGCCAGCTAATTCTTTAAGTGATTACTTGATAACAGCACTGATAATCTTGTCAGAGAGAGTGCATCTAAACTGTACCTTGCAAGGAGGGAAAGAAGTAGCTTTATGAACTGTTTTGACTTCGGCCATCTCGGTGGTAGAAGCTAGGAGTAAGAGAGTACAGCATTTCTAAAGAAGTACCAGAGCAAAGGAGAGACTTTTGTATATAGTTTGCTACTGTTATCAATGCATTGCACTATGTTATGCCCTGTTGCTGTTGAACTGCCTTAAAGATATGATACTGTAGTAATATAATATGTTATAGACTTTAGCTTTCTGTTGTTTTTCTGTTTGCCTCTATTTCCTCCTATTCTTTATTTAAATAGTGAATTGCCTCTTGCTAAGATGTCTTGTCTTTCTTAGCCAAATTGTAGTTCCTTTCTGTTTCAAACTTCTTAAATGTTTTTTTATTGTAAACCGCTGAGACCTGTGAGTTAGCTTTGGCGGTATAGCAAACTTTAATAAACCATAAACCATAGAAGAGGTTCTGGTTCAGATAAAAGTACATTGGAGTCAGCTGAGTTATTTTTGTGGAGAACTATAAAAAGTCTGAACTGCTTATTCAGCCTCCTGGAATAATTCCTGTCCTGGCCTTGGCCCTGGTAACCAATAAATCTGATTGTGTACCTAGTTCACATTCCATAAGGCATACAAACTCTAAAATGGAGAAAATGATGTAGATAAGAACTGTAACCATATTCAGTGTGCCCAATTTCATTCCTGGTGCATAGCCACAGACCGATTTCAGGGATCCCTACACTTATTTATTTGTAACACAGTTTATAGACCGCTCTATCCTATGTTCTAGGCGGTTTGCAAAAATGACATCCATAATAAAATTAAACAAAACAATATCTTCCATACAGAAACAATTACTAAAACAAAAAAACTAAAATAAACAGTTCTCCAGTCAACTAATATCACCCATCTACAATAAACCCGAGTGAAAAAAAAAATAAGCCTTAGGCAATTTTCTGAATTGCAAATAGTTATCTTTCTTAATTTAATGGGTAACTCATTTCATAATTGGGAACCTTCAATGTAAAAAGTTTTAGATCTGGTATCCTCCAATCTAACCTGTTTATAAGAAGGGACAGTTTGTAACTAGGGGTCCTCTATAGCTATACCGCCCATGTGACTAAAATTTAGATGTAGCCATTTACACCAATGAAAAGCTGGTGTAAATGTCCATGCCTAACTTTAGGCACAGAATGGGTTATTCTATAACACTGCATATAAATTTTAGGAATGCCCATGACTCACCCATGCTCCTCCCATGGCCACACCCACTTATGAGAGCCGTGCGATAGAATTTACGCAGTGTACTTTATAGAACACACTTAGTGAGTTGTGCACATAAATTCTAATTAGTGCCAATTGGTGCCAATAATTGCTTGTAAAGGGCACTATGACCCTATCACAGGTCTCCTATGTACTTGCAGGATTGCTGATTGGGTGATATATGAGGTGGTCCTTTGTGATGGGAAGGGTATATAAGTAACTGCTCATATAAAGAGACTCTGAAATAGTCCTGATGGCAAGAGAGTTTCATATCCTTGTATCAGCCTATTTCCAGGGGGGGGGGTACTCTTTCCCCCCACTTCGTAGAAACTACTTCTCTATAGCTAAGATTCTGTCTTTCTTCCTTCCTTCCTTTCTATCTCTCTATTCTGTAACCTTTGTATGAGAAATAAAACTTTCCTTCCTATTGTTAGATTCTGTTCTGTAAAACTACTAATTCCAAGAGCCAATAATATTTCTTGTGCTGTTGCTGGTGAGTAATAAAGATTCCTTTCCTTCTTCTAACTTAGCCTGAGATTTTTGTAAGAATAGCATGACCAAACACGCAGCCTAGAACATAGCATCCAATTATCGGCACCAATTGAGTTGCGAGCGCAAATCAGAATATGCCCAGATTTGAGCATACAATTCTAGTAGCACTATATAGAATTTGCAGGTAAATGTACGGTATTTCTTTTTTTCTTTTTTTGGAGGGTGGTATCACGGGTGAAGAATGGGTGTGGATGTGCTAATCTTACCGCCACACTAACTGGTTAGTGCATCTATAATGCAGGAGGCCTTAGTACCTCCTAAATAAGAGGCAGTCAGTGCTCCCATGTTAATTTTTTAAAAATGACTGTGCACTAATGCTAACAAACATTAGCATTAGCGCACAGTCATTTAAAAAAATTAGCAATAAATATTTTAAAAAAGCCCTTTTTTGACAGCCATATTAGAAATGGGCTTAGAATGCAGGAAAAGCCCACATAAGGACAATATAAGCCCATTTACTAGCACAGCTTAGTAAAAGGGCCCCACAGTTCCTAGATATGACACCTAGAGACCAAACACAAAAATAGAGGGATCACCCAGTGACTCACCTTTGCAGGTTGTTTTTAAGCCACACACACACTGTACTAAGAAACTAAGTAGTTCATTAAGAAAAAGGAGATCAATGAATCAGGAAAGATGTAACTTGCAGACAACAAAGAGGGAAAGGAATTCTATTGTTAACGCTATCTAATTACAATAATTAGTGCTTCAGTAAGATTCGAAGCAGGCTGTCTGCAAGATGTACGACTGGATTTTGACTACAGATCTGATCTACTGCACTTCCCAGTCAAAAAAAGAATATCTGACTTCCTAACCAACAGCATGGGGTAATCTTAATACATTCTCTGAACACAGTACTGCACTCCCTGAACATACTGGAGGAACAAGAGGTTAAGCTCCTGTTTTGAGTTACTGTACAAGTTTAACACCTTCAGTCCTGGTTGACACAGAGGGATGTCTTTGGGCTGAAAGGATTCCAGAACTTTGTACAAGTCTGGGCAGCACTGCCAAAGTAACTCAGGAGCTTGCAAAGAGAGGGCATGTGCACTGGAAGAGAAAACATGGAATAATGACAAGCACATAACCCCCCTATTTTGTCTCGTCTCTTTCAATAACAGTTCAGGTTTTCTAGTTTCTTAAGGCACATAAATAAAGCTTTCGATGAAGAGCACTGTTTTAAGAGATGACACTTTTAAGTCAACGCTGAAAGACACTCATTGCTAAACCAATGAAATTGGTTTGGTTTCCAAAATGCAAAAGAACATTAATATTTTATGGTGTCTCCATCTGAGTCTGTGTCTATTGCCATTTAAGTTTCTATTTTAAGTTTGAATGATACTTTTCCTTCATACGGGTCATGAGGATTGTCTGAAGAGATTCCTTTTCCAACGACTTTGCACACCACTGATATCTCTGTATTGTTCTTGGTATTTAAAAGTTTCACAGCCACCAAGGGATTTGTGTAGTTTGGCTAAAAATGAAAAATTAGAGATTAACATGTGGTTACCTGACTAACTTCAGCTAAATATTTTACCATTATACATTACTTATGGAACGTGTTACATATTTGGATTAGGAGGCCCACCTTGCATTTTGTAACCAAATTAGAACTTGTTCCAGTCTCAAATACTGCTATGTTGAAAAGAGCACCCAAAACAGCAACTATTGTTTTGGCTATTTGGTGTTACCACTTTATTGTGCCAATGTGGAAGTGGGACTTGAACCCTGGCTTCCTGAGTTTGCAGTCCACTGTTTTAATTATTAGGCACTCTCTCTCTCTCCCCCCTTTTTTTATAGTATACCCTGTTTCCCCGAAAATAAGACATCCCCTGAAAATAAGACCTAGTAGAGGTTTTGCTGAATTGCTAAATATAAGGCCTCCCCCGAAAGTAAGACCTAGCAAAGTTTTTGTTTGGCCCCGATGGGACATGGACACAGAAACCTTAATTGTTTTCGCTGCAACCCAAAGACAAAATAATCCTACCTAATAAAAAGCACATCCAACGTTCTGAAGCCGCCAGCGTTGCAGTGAAGCCTGAAGCCCTGAAGTGTTCGTCGGCTTCGTAATAGCTCCGCCCTCCACCCGCTAGCCCCGCCCTCAGAGCACAGCTGATCACAACAAAATTGCTCGCGCTGTTCCGCCCTCCCGCCCCTCGCGCCGTGCCACTCAGTTCCTCGCAGTGCTAAAAAAAAACATCACGGGGGGCACGGGGTCAGTAACGCGGAGGGGGAATTGAAATTGAAGGGACGGGGGAATCTGCAACTCTGTGGGAGGGGCGTGGGCGGAGCTTCAAAACAAGCAGGACTGGTTGGAGGTGGTGTTGAAAGACGTTAAAAGAAAAAAAAAAAGAAGGAGGAGAGCAACAATAAATGTGAATTCTTCTTCATGAAAAAATAAGACATCCCCTGAAAATAAGACCTAGCGCATTTTTGGGAGCAAAAATTAATGTAAGACACTGTCTTATTTTTGGGGAAACAGGGTAGTAGATGATGTTGAGTGTTGATGTGGCTTAGGCCCTTTGTGATCATATCTCTAAATATCTTTGTTGCTTGCATTTGTCAGCATCTTATAATGGTCAGCTCTAATTAGCAGAAGTTAAGTCCATGGAAGGCCCAGTCATTTGAGAGAGCTATGCTGTAAGTAGAATATATATATATATATTTTTTTTTTTCCATTATGATTCTGATTATTATTTTGCTTATGATGTACAAATCTAAATTCTTACCAATTAGAAAAGGCTGGAGTAGAGATTTGAAGATCAATGATGAGGCTATTGCAGCACTTATCGAACTCTATGTCCATGATCCCATTATAGTGTCCACAGAAAACATGCAACCCTATAGGCATGAGCCAATAACATTTTGTGAACCCATTTGGGAAACTTTGGATTAGAGGCTGTGGTCTCTTGGTTACAGATTAATAAAGTGAAGTTAAATGGTGGCAAAATTGAAGGCACATTGTGGTCAGGCTGTTTCCCATCCATTCAATCTCCTTATCCAAATTTGACAAAGGAGTACCACTCAAGACATCAGTAAGGAATTTGGAGATTTTGGATAGATTCCTCACTTTCATTGGAAGTGTAAGTCTCCAAACTAGTTCAAGGGATGTTTTGCATCACATACATTTATATAGTCAACTTAAAGCATACAGTGGGAAAATGACATACTATGGTACACAGCCTGGTTTTAACAGGACTTCACTAAAGAAATGCATTATACATGGGATTATCAAAAAGAATTCTAACAGCAGATTCACCTATTGCAAAATACAGCTTGGAGGCTGCTTGGAAAATTGAGAGTAAAGGACTATGTTATCCTAATGGTTAAGGTGCTTCACTGGCTCAAGCATGGTTGGTTCAAGGAACTGATGCTTTTATTTAAATCAAGGTATGAAATGGAGCCCCCCAATATCTTGCTAATTGTATTGTCCCATGTGTACCTGGATGTAACCCAGATTCTGCTCTGGGTAATTTATTAGTTGTACCTTCCCTGAGTGAATGTGTTTATATTTTTTTAGGTCTAAGTATTTTTCTGTTGTGACTCCAACACTTTGGAAGTAGGCTTTTCCTGGAAGCATCACAGTGAGAAGCTATTTGTGGTTATGCAAGGAAATCAAGCATGACTTTGGAGACAGACCTAAACCTAAAGGGGGGATATGTAGGATGGGCATTATAAGTATATTATTTCAGTAAGTATTGTAAACTGTAGTAGATGTCTGTTAATTTTTATATTTCTATATTTATGTGGTCTATTATTGCAAATCACTTCAAGCTTTGTTAAAGGTAATAAAATAAATCCTACATAGTGGGGATAATTCTAAAGTAGGCGCTAACATTTATGCACCAACTGGTATTGTGCATCTGAACTAATTGTGAATAAACTAACATGTGGTAAAGAACTTTTCTGTGCTACAGCAGACATTCTGGACACATCCTCTGCAGTTACTGAACAGCTTTTGCACTTACTGTGCATTAATGTTTGAACTTAAAGGATGGAAAATGCAAATATTAGTCAAACCTAGTAAATGGAATCCTTAGTGTCTCTTAAACTATATTGTTGTGATTTATGTCATTGAGATAATTACATACAAACTGAAAAGATACAAAAATATTTTGAGAAATTTTACCTGGGCCTTCTTTCCATAATAAGGGAAGTAATACAGAGGAAAAGAACGATTTGATGGGAAGTATTCAACTTCGCCAAGCTCTCCATTCTCCTAATTATGTAGGGAATAAGAAAGCTAGTTAGTTCATTATGCTATACAATAGATCAGCCCTCAGCAATTGTATTACTTTTGTACCCGAGACACTGAAGGCTATCTGTGGAGGACTCCGGTTTTTGCTCTTAAAAAAAACAAACCAAGAATCTGTATGTTATTCTTTGGGTAGGCTGAGTGGACCAAAATGGTCCTTTTCTACTGATATTTTCCATGTGTTTAATAGTAATGTAATGTTACGTATTGATCATAATCTCAGAATAAATATTGTGAATCCCGTTGAACAGTGAAAAGAAAAATTTTATTTTTAGTAAATTCCTTCTTAAAAGAATATATTTGACTGCCAAAATTTGAACCATGAATCAGGGACATGTTAGTGCTGCATGAAGGCAGAGCAGGGCGGTTTGTGAAACTGGCCTGTAAGAGTGAAACTGTGTCAAGTAATTATACTAACGTGGATATCTAGTGTACCTTGATCTCATAATTTATTTTTTAAAGACTCTGTATGTAGCACTATACAAGTAAAATAAACTTAAGACTGAACGAAAACAGGGGTACACAAGTTAATTCCTCAAGGGCCACAAACAAGCCAGGTTTACAGGACATCCCTAATGAAAACGCATGAGAAAGATTAACATTTAGTGGAGACAGGCAAATCTAGCCAAAGAGCCCTTCCAAACCCTGTGGCACATCACTGATAATATCTATTTACCACTACCCTCTGTCTCTGTCCACTTAACCAGTTTTTAACCCAGTCAGTTGCTTCAGGGCCCATGCCAAGGTTACTCAGTTTGTTTATCAGTTGCTTATATAGAAACATGTTAAAGGCTTTGCTAAAATCTAAGTACACCCCCTTGAAGGTTAGAGAGATGGGACATGGCATATTAAAGCAAGAAGACAGGTTGATTGTATTTATGCTGTTAACAAAATTGCAAGTTTTATGTAAACTATACCTGCTGTACGCTGCCTTGGGTGAACCGTTTCATAAAGGCAGTTTACTACATCTCCAAAAATAAATAAATAATAAATGAATAAAATAAAAATATTGTGCAAAAAGAGTAAGTTGAACAGTACCTGTACAGTTTATATGGGGATTACCAAGAAGGCATGAGGAGAACCATGGATGTGCAACAGAGATGTAAGGATTAAGAATACATTAAAGCATCTTGTAAAAAATTAGGTTTTCAGAACAGTCATACTTACTGTAGCTGTGCAGTCCACATATGGGGGATCTGTTTCATTTCCAGGGCAGAAGTTGATAATCTATAATGTAATTAATTTCTTGATTAGTTATGTGGTGAAAATGGTTCTCAAAATTACTACAAAACAGGATGCCGCCTCTCCCTAGTGAGGTTCTTCCACTTCTTGTGGTGTATCCTTCCCTCCTTTAGATTGAGAAATCTGGAGGAAGAGTGGAGCCCTATCCAATGCCACACTGGGAGGGGAGGCGAGAGAAAAAGCCACTACCTTTCTGCTCCTTCTGTAGAGATAGCTAAGGAATTGCCCACAACATACAACAGAAAAATTTGAGGGAACTGGAGACTAGTAAACATCAAGCAGCAGATTCTTGTAGACTTCGCACCTTCTGTCTCTCTGCACCCTACACCTGGAATAAACTTCCTGAGCCCCTTCATCTTGCCCCATCCTTGGCCACCTTTAAATCTAGACTGAAAGCCCACCTCTTTAACATTGCTTTTGACTCGTAACCACTTGTAACCACTCGCCTCCACCTACCCTCCTCTCCTCCTTCCTGTACACATTAATTGATTTGATTTGCTTACTTTATTTTTTGTCTATTAGATTGTAAGCTCTTTGAGCAGGGTCTGTCTTTCTTCTATGTTTGTGCAGCGCTGCGTACGCCTTGTAGCGCTATAGAAATGCTAAATAGTAGTAGTAGTAGTAGTCTATGTAAATCTGCCCAGCAACAACACCAAAGTCCAAAAAGGAACAGAAGGGAACCCAGATAAAGGAAACACACATTCTCTAGTTTACTGTTTTTGTTTGCACTATGGAGGTTGCCAAAAAAGATTGTACCATATGTCACATTATGGCCTTCATTTTACAAGCCCTATTCGCATTGGATACATGCATAAACCGGCACTTAAATGTTTATCTTGCATAAATATCCAAGCCCCATTTTAAAAAGCCAGGTATGCACATCTCAAATGGTAAAAAGAATGACCTGAGAATGTTTAGAGCAGAACAAATGCATGGCAAGTTAATAGATGTTTGTTCCCAATTTCAGAAGGTGACTAAACATCTATGTTCTACAAAATCAATGTCAAGAGTTATACCTGCCGCCAAGCACATTTAGGATTTGGTAAACAGCTGCTAGCACTCCACTGGAGGGATTAGGGATGGTTGCCCCCTTAGTGTCCCAGTTATTTTTGCTCCCCCCCTCCCCAAATGCCAAACTGTCAAAGGAAGTTGGTCACTGTGACAGCATCTGGTTAATACATGGTTATGTACCTAAAGTTGTAAAGATAGTAGGTTATACCCAGTTATATTGCCATTGTACAATATAACTGGGTATGTGCTGGCTTTGAACCTGTTGATTATTTTCTACATCCATACGCATCTGGTACATAAACATCCATGTCGCCTATATTTCAGAACAGGCTCTATGTTGGAAGATTCTGTTCTAAAATACTTGTGAAACTTGAGACATACTGATCTTCACGTCTCAATTCCAGCTTCTACAAGCTGTCTAAAATGGAGCTGTATACATATTGAGCAAAATCTAAAATTTTTAGGTTGGAACACTAGTAGAGTTCAGAATTGCTACTGGCATTCAGAATGTAATCCGTTGGGTTGGTCGTGAGCCCTTGGGCCCTGGCCGAGGCCAGCAGGGCGCCGACCCAGGCCAAGGGGAGACCGACCCACCACCGCACACCCCAGCTACACAATACCCCCTAAGCTACCCCTCCCCACAGTCCCTCAGGAAGAAGGGAAATAGGCATACAGGCGGGCCTCGCGGCCGAACCGGAACCCATGCATACAGAGCCACTCGTGCGAGCCTCACGGCTGAACTGGAACCCAATCACACACAGGGAGGGGTGAAAGAACCCAGAGGGCCCCAAGATGCCAGACACACGCTGAACACCAGCAATAGGGCAGAGGGGGAAACAAAGGACCAGAGCGGGCCACGCCCACGCAGGGGACTAGCGCAGGACAGGGGAACTAAGACAGCAACCTCCCCCCCCCCCACCAGGGTAGGAGCCCCAGGCAGAAGCCAGAGGAACCAGACACAAAAGGAAGGCAGAAAGCCTTTGCCTCAAACCCACTGTAGACAGAGGCACACGGAACACAAAGGGTTAAGCTTGTAGAGCCAGCAGAGAGAGAGTGCCATAAATCAACAAACAATCAGAGAGAAGGCTTCCCCTCCCGAGAGGGCGTGGGGCCCATCCAACAAACACACTGGCAGAGGCAGGAATACAATACACACAGTACACAAAGGGTTAAACTCATTGAGCCAGCAAGCTGGGACACTGGGAAGAGAAATCCTTAAAACAAACAAACAAAGGAGAACGCTCTCACTCAGCCCAGAGCCTGGAGGCTGAGCAATGCCCAGCCCCCACTAAACAAACGAAACACAGATCCCTGTCAGAACCTAGAGCACGTTCTGAGAGAAACCTATCAGGCTTTCCTGTTACCACCAAGTAAGTAACGCAAAAGCAGAGAAACTCTTCAGCTGCAGGCTAAAGTACTATTCCCTGACACAACCCCTGGCAGCCAATCAGAAGAGACGTCCCCCCTCCCCCTCAGCCAAACCGGCAGAAGAACACAGATTTTACAAACACAGGCAATGCCTCAGACACTGGAGGTCAAATCTTCCCACCAATGAAGAACTCGCACTGAGATTTTGGGAAAGTAAAGGGCCCTTTTACTAAAGCTTAGTGCGTGCTAACAGACATTAGCATGTTCTAAGTGCCACAAGGCCCATATGTGTAAAATAAGAAGTGGGAAGGTGCCGGATGATCCAAGAATAAAAATAAAAGAAGCAAAATCCTAATCATTACATCTGATAATACCACTAACTAATAGCAGAGGGGAAAGTGGAAAATAGAAAGTGTTAGGATGAAACATATTATAAAAATCAAATACCAATTAAAATAATCAAGAAATAATTACAAATATTGGCAAGACAAATTCACTACTTCAACATAATCAATTTCAAATTCTATAACAGTCATTCAGAAGCGTAACCTAGTTCAACAAAACACCTGCATCAGGTAACTTGGTTGTCACTGGAGTGGAGGAGTGGCCTAATAGTGCAGCAGGCTTTGATCCCGGCATCCTGGGTTCGATTCCCACTGCAGCTCCTTGTGACCTTGGGCAAGTCACTCAACCTTCAATTACTACTACTACTTATCATTTCTATAGTGCTATATGATGGTTAAGCGGATTATAAATGCCTAAATTAAATGGGATTAGCAAGATATGTCAAAGGACAAAAGGTCCTGGGGAGAGAAACCAAGGGATAAAAATGGAAAAGAAATTAAAAAGAAAAAATCTAAGAAATGCTATCAGTTGGTGGTATTTCTTTTACTCCGAGCCCAGAAAGACTTATTGTTCCAGTAATCCATGCTGAAAGCCACAACAATCAAATGATATTGGAGCATTTCCTGATAGTACTCAGAAGTTATCCAAGCATCTTTTTCAACACATCAGCATTTTGATGAAGCAGCTTAGCTTTAAAGATAATCTACTTGCAATTTTATAACAGGTTGCCTGTGTGTGAAGGACACATAGACCCCTATTTTAGCCTATTTCATAAAGAACATTCAGTGGCATTTTAGAAAGAATGTCCAACTCAGAATAAGGACATCCAAGTTGGTATGTTGCTGGTGGTGCTAGTATTTTAGAATAGGATCTGCCAGTTTACATCATGTTCTAAAGTATATGAGAAATGAAAATCCATGAGCTGATTACATCTAGTGTGGACATCCATATTACAAACTGAAAAGTCCAAACTATGAATGGGGTGAAAAAAGGGACATGGATGTCATTGTGGTAGCATAGGTAATGCCTATGTTATAAAATGGGCCACATGTGGAGTACTAGCCCAATAGTTAAAGCAGTAGGCTAAGAACCAGAGGAGGACCCTGGTTCAAATCCCACTGTAGCTCTTTGTGATTTTTGTGAGCCCTCTGGGGACAGAAAAATATCTACTGTGACTTCCTTAATTCTTCCAGTGGAAAACTGCTTAATCTTAGCACCTTTCTGTAGCCTGGATGTGTACGTTACCAAGTCTAAGTACCAATGCCTATCTTTTTGGACATAAGCTATCCCTTCCTCTTCTGAAATCAAAACTGGACATCCATATTTTGGCCCCTCTTTAGTCCCACCCAAAACACACCCAGACCATGGCCTCTTGCCAAAAGGACATACTTCATTTTTAGACACCCATATCCCAGCATTATAAAATCAGGATTTGGAAGTACAAAACACAAATAGAGTTTCTGAAGTAAGGGCTGTAGGCACCTCTGTGTTTTATCAAATACTAGCACAAATTTTGCAGAAGTAGCAACTAAATTTTGGGTGTAAAGTACATGCATATTTTATAAAATATCTGTGCCCAAATCCAGGTGTATTCTGTAACACCACGCACGTAACTTAATTGGCTTAATAAGCTAATCAGTGTTTTTATTAGCACTTAACAAGCAATAATGAACACTAATTGGCCATAATAAAAATTTATGTGCACAACTCGCTAAGCGTATTCTGTAATGAACTGCGCCTAACTTTTCACGTGTGCAGTTCAAAAGGGGCGTGGTTATGGGCGGAGAAATGAGCATTCTGTGGTATTCCAAAATTTATGCATGTAGTTATAGAATATGGCCCAGTGTGCTTAAAGTTATGTGCCGGGAATTTACGCCACATTTTCACTGGTGTAAATGGAGGCACGTAATTTTTGGCACTGTAATATCAACTAAGCGTATTCTATTTACTGTGCCTAAATCTAAGATGTGTTCCCTACAGATTTTTCAGGTGCGCTATATAGAATCTGGCCCTATCTCCCAGATTCTATATATGGTGCCTAGCTTCCATGCATAACTTAATTGGCGTAAAAAGGTAATCAACATTTTTAGCAGCACTTATCAAGTAATAACGAGCAGTAATTGACAATAATTACAATTTATGCATGGAAATCACTAAGTGTATTCTATAAAGAACTACGCCTAAATTGCAAAGCGCATAGTTTGAAATAAACGCATGTAGCTTAAAAGGGGCATGTTTATGGACATATTTATGGGCATTTCATGGGCGTTTCAAAATTTCCACGCGTAATTACAGAATACGGGTTACTGTGACTAAATTTATGAGCATGGATTTACACCAGGTTTTTATTGGTGTAAATGGAGACGCATACATTTAGGTGCTATGGTATCAACTTAAGCGTATTCTATACACCATGCTTAAATCTTATAAAATACGCTTAGTTCTGTGAAGAATTTTTAGAATCTAGCCCTATATGTGTAGATCAGAACTCAAACTATGCTCCATCCAAACTTCTCCTCTGAATGTGCATAGATTAAAGTTGCTTTCAAGTATGTGCCTAATTGCATCAAATGTACCTTAAGATGGAGGTAATTTTTATAAGAGGCCTTTCTCTCATATATACTGGCATATAGGCCCATGCATTATTTAATCCATAGATGAAATTTCAAATAAAGTTCTTTCTTCAGTAACACAAAGAGAGAATGTTGTTTTTGAGATTTAACAGCTTGTTACAAGTTTGGTATAAACACGTACCCTGTTCATTTTTATAATAAGACAAGGCTTCCCAGTGTCATATCCAAAATTGCTGTCACACAACCCAGAGCAGTTACCAAGCATTTCTCTTGTAAACTGGCAAGAACATGCAGTGTCATCTGGACCTGAAAATGTCTTCTTGGGGTAATATCCAGTCATGTGCTCACAGTTCCTGTTGGTTGCATTTTGCAAGCTTGCGTTGTATGCTGTAGTTCACAAAAAAATTATAGGAGCATAATTTTATTAATTTTCTATTATGGTCTTTGGAAAAATTATAGAAGTACAGTATTCCTAACAGTAGAAGTGGCTTCTCAAAATGCTAAGTTACATCATTGGTTAGACTGAAAGAAGGCCCAAGGCCCAGTGAATTGAGCTGCTTTCTAACTGGCCAACATCTGTTATAAGTTAATCAAGAAGAAGGCTATAAAAATAGATATTGTAGTCAATACTTGTAGTAATTAGCAAATGAAACCATTTCCAATCCCAGAAATGATAGTCTGCATTTTCCATGGAATAGTACAGTGAGCTGAGAACCAGGGGGAACAAGATCCAATTCCCACTGCAGTTCCATATGACCCTGGATAAGTCATTGAAGGGGTCTTTTACTAAGACACGCTTGGGTTTTTAAAGACGCTAAAATTAGGCGCACGCTAAACGCTAGAGATGCCATTTGTATTCCTATGGGCGTCTTTAGCGTTTAGATCATGCCTATTTTTAGTGCGCATTAAAACACCGGTGCACCTAACTAAAAGAACCCCTTAACCTTCTATTGCCCCAGGAACAGAAGGCAGTTTAGCAAATGCATTGCCCTTACCCTTACATCATTCCCATTGATCCCTTTTGTAGACATGACTGTAGCTTTTTTAATAACACCTTTCATTATTTCACCACTATTTCACTTGTAAATCTTTCTCCATGAAATTAATAAATTTCATTTTCCCTTAGCGTGAGATGATTCACTTTTGTAGTAACTTTGAGATTCCATTGTGGCTCACTGATACATTGGAACAATGTACATAAATCTTTCCTGAACTGTTTTTTCCTGTTTTCCTTTTTTTTTTTTTTAAGAACATTAGTTCAGACAGTCTTTCTCCATATGAAAATTCTCATCTTCGTCAGCTTTGCTTATTTGTTTTTCTAAATTCTATTATTAGAGCAAGAAAATGTACACAGTACCTGATAGAAAATTGTGAAGCGTGCTTACATAGGGTGCCCAAGTTTTGGGATCAGAAACGTTGAAACAGATTTCAATTCCCTCTTCCCCATAGTTGTCTGGTCGTAATGTCACTCCTGAAAGAATGGAAAAGTTAAGGCACTGATGATAAGTACTGTTTTCTTTTTTTTTTGTTTTTTTGTTCAGTTAACTATATGGTTAAACTATAAAGTTTTTAAAGTAGCATGACTAGGAAGCCTAAAAAAATATTTTGATGGTGTGTCCTGTTCTACCATTGTATAAAACAGGGGTGCTCAACTTCAGTCCTTGAGGACCACAGTCCAGTCAGGTTTTCAGGATTTCCCCAATGAATATTCATGATATCTATTTGCACGCACTGCCTCCACTGTATGCAAATAGATCTCATGAACATTCATTTTGGAAATTCTGAAAACCCGACCTGGTGGGTGCCGAGGTTGGACACCCATGGTATAAAGGCTGGTGTGTTCTGAAGCTTCAGCTGACAATCAGAGAGACCAATATGGATCCTTGAAGGCTTTTATGACATTTATCTTTGCTATTATGACATGGTAGCTTTCGTCTCTGTCTTCCCATAGGTTTCACCATTACAGATGATGATTATATTCCTTGCTCTCATGGAAAATGCTGTTGTGAACCAGTTGAATCCACTTAGAGTTATTATACTATGGCGCACAACGTGTGGACCGGACCCTGATGCAGCAAAAGCGAAACATGCCGCATGTCGGTCAGTGGTCTTGCTGCTTATGACTGCAACTAAAGCTAAGCTTTTTTGTTTAAATTTTAAGAAATGTATATAACAGATATTCAAATAAAATTAAAATATGGAATTGGATTAAAAACTCGGACTGGTGAAGAGGCAAGGTGAGCTAAGAGATATTCTGACTCTTATGAAACGAGTCACCACTGAGGTCCAATTTAGATCATACAGAAAACTGTTTCACTTATAAGTTTTGGAATGAAAATATTAGACGCTGGGCTCTTCTTGGATTGTCTATTGTGAACCAGTTGGTCATTTATATGGAAAACTGACCAAATGCTTATGAATATCCGTTCTGGTGTGTTGTTAATTGATGCGAATTTATACCCCGGATGCAGATACCTCTCTGGAACATGGCCATGTAGGATCTTTTTATCTGTTTTTATGTGTGAATAAATTTGAGGGAGGTGAGTCTTATTTTGTCTATGTAGTAATTTTTTGCACATAGTTGGCATACTTTAACTTACACTATTTATTTATACTGCAGACCTAGGTCAAAGTCTGACTGTAATTGGTTCATTTCACACTACTGGAACGGAAACATAATTATTAGACATGTATTATATTCAGTTGTTTTTTTTTAAATCCACTGATGGTTCTGTGTAATGATAATCTAAACTAATCTGTGCAGATGTTAATTTCTGTTCAAATAATTATAAAGTATTCTGAACATTGTTTTGATGAAATATTGACATGGTAGACATGGCAAGGAGAACAAATAGACTGAACTTAAGATTCAGTGGAGGATAGAAATTCATTATAACTGTGCTGTATCTTTGTTAAATCCATCCGTCTCACTAACAACCTAGAGCTCCCAGAGATTGCTTCTAGCCGAGGTGCACGAGCTGCAGCTCATTCCACAGATCCGTTCATGTGCCCATAAACTAGCTAGTAAGTTTATCACTGAATGAAGGAGAGAGATCTCAGAGAGGCCATATCACACTGTTCCACCAGAGTGAGATGATTAGATATGGCCTCTCTGAGATCTCTGCTTATGCTTCTGTGTTCCTTAGCATTCTACTGCCTCTTATCACACTGTTCCACCAGAGTGAGATGATTAGATAAGACGCAGTAGAATGCTAAGGAACACAGAAGCATAAGCAGTAGACTGGTCATTGGTAAATCTTCATCTGAAGCACTGTATTCCATTCTGGAGGCTGTACTCCTGAACAGATATAGACAGATTGAAGGTGATTCACAAAAGTAGACTAAAATGGTGCAGGGTTTGTGTCAAAAGACCTGTGAGATGATTGTGATCTGCCAGTTAGTTAATGACGGTATAGCAAACCTAAATAAATAAATAAATAAACTATGTAAGCTCAAAAGGAGAGTAGAACTTGATTTGCATACACTGCCTCCATTTGAGTTTTCAGGATTTCCCCAATGAATATGCATGAGATCTAATTGCATGTACACCTACATTGCATCAGTTCTTGATGACTGCAACCCAGTCAAGTTTTCAGGATCTCATGCATATTCATTGGAGAAATCCTGAAATCTTGACTGAATTGCAGCCCTCAAAAACCAAGGTTGCCCACCCCTGAGAACACACTGCAAAGATTTTGAACTTCTATTGGTGATATTTCCAATAATGTGAAATGAATATGTGGTCTCGGTCTATTCTCCATTGGACAACTGTCTATTTTGGTTTTAAAAAACCCAAAAAACTAGGGCTGCATTTCGATTAAAAATGTAATCACTATTGGTATGTTTATTTTTCCCCCCACTGCAACTCCTTGTGACTTAGGGCATATCACTTAACCCTCCATTGCTGAGTTACAGGGAGTTACGGGGAGGGGGGGGGGGGAGTTTGAAATCAATAACATACCTTTAATCGTGATTAAAATTTTAATCAAAACGCAGCCCTACAAAAAATTTAAGAACAAAAAGTGATGAAAAAAATTAGAAATACAAAATACAAATAGAAAAATTACAAATTAAAAATTCTACAACAGCATGCAGAATAGCTATAAACAGCATTAGTTTTCACAGCCTACTTCAGAAAAGCAAGCCTAACCCCCCCCCCCCCAACCAAAACCCACAACAGTATAGCAACAAATCACTGTATTCTTTGATATCCTTATTAGTTATAGTAGGAAAGTCAAAACTGAATAGGGGTGGAAAATGGTATAATCTTCTTGTCCTTAGAAATGGCAAGCTAGAATGCAAGGTTCAGATATATAGAAAAGGCAACATGGAAAAGCTTGTACTGCCACTGTGTGTTTTGTACTTGCTCTGTAGATAAGTGAAGGACTTTGAGTCCCAGGATAGTTGATAAAATGCCAATTTTCATCAGGGTTAATTCCACTATTAACATGTATCTGTGAAGTTTCCCCCCCCCCCCCCCCCCCCCCAACTGCATGTACCTTGACTAATGCTGGCAGGAAAACTTTGGAAACCTAATCAAATCTCTGATTGTAGGGTAATATACAAAGTTGTTTTCATACCTGGTGAATGTAGTCGATCTTGATAATCCGGTGTATATGGATTGAGAGTTTTCATCAAGGAATACAAGGCTAGTGCAAATAATCCTATTATGACCAGGTAGAAGGCCACATAATACAGACTGATGTACACTGTAAAGGTTAAGAAAAAGAGGAAGTTAGGAACAATAAAAGGTTTTGAGCTTGATTTTTGGAGGAACTGTTGGAGGAGGACAAAAAGTAAAGGATATAAGTTGATACCTGTAATTGTAATCAGTTTTGAAGTAATTTTCTCTTTAACTGTCAGAATCACACTTTTCATTCTTTAGTTTAAAATTAGCTTTTTGTTGATGCTCGATTATGGATCAGTCTCTACAACTCAGTCAATGAGATGGCTCCATTGGGCAACATTCTAAGATATCCAGTTGTGGTTTTTAACTCACCCAGGCAGTCCGATTTACAGGATAGTTGTAATGAATCTGCATGACAGAGGTTTGCAGGGTCTGCCTCCAACAAATATAGATCTATCTTGTGCATATTTATTGTGGGAATCCTGAAAACCTGACTAATGTGGTGTGCTGTGAGGATGGGGTGAGAATCACTGCACAACTTGGAACCTACTACTACTACTTATCATTTCTATAGCGCTACAAGGCACACGCATCGCTGTACACCATACACAAAAAAGACAGTCCTTGCTCAAAGAGCTTACAACCTATCATAAATAGCCTCTCATGTTGGATATTTAGGGGTCAGTATTCAGCCACAGTGATGACCAGCTTGAAATCCACTCGTAACCATGGACTGAGTTAAATCTGGATATTCAATGCCATTAAGAAAAAGCCCTGTTTTGCAGATGCAGTAAAAACTGGCTCGCCGCATACCCAATGCATGCGCCTACACTACCGCAGGCCACTTTTTACTGCAGCTTAGTAAAAGGATCCCTAAGTGCTGGCTCTAACTACACTCCATCCACAGACTGCTGCTAACCTAGCCAGTTAGAATTAGATTCTGTATGTGGCGCCTGAAAAATCGATGCCGAAAATATTTCCGCCAAGGCAAATTCTGTAAACCGCACCTAGATTTAGGTGCGATTTATAGAACATGCCTAGCGGCCATGCTTGTGCATAACTCTAGGTGCATCCATTTAGGCCAAGTAAAACTTGGTGTAAATGCCGGTGACTAAGTTAGGCGTGTAGCAGATGAATTTATAGAACATAAATCACAAATTGATGTTTCAATACATGAAAAAAATGATCATAAATGGATATCAATTATAGAGGGCCTTTTACAAAGCTGTGCTAGTGTATTTAGATCACAGTGATAATCAGCTGGCAGTAAACGCTGAGACACCATAGGAATATAATGGGCATCTCAGCATTACCGCCAGCTGATTTTTACCGTAAGCTAAAAACACTAGCGTGACTTTGTAAATGACCCCCATAGTTTGGAATCTGCCTTTACTTGTTCCATACCATTTATCATTTATTCCTTTTATATACCGTTTCTTATTGCTGGTGCAAAACAGAACGGTTTACATTAAAAAAAAAATACAGCCCTTACATACAAACAAATAAGAACTCCAATCATTGATAGAAAAGCACAGCAACCCAAAATGACAAAGAAGGACACACCTACAAATTAAATACAGTTAAGCCTGAACTTCTACACCTTCTCTACTATCATAAGTTCTGTTCAATACTGCTTGTGAAGAAAAAAGTTTTCAGAAGTTTTCAAAAGTGAATGTAGGACTTCTCCAATCTAATCTCTTTTGGAAGCCCATTCCAAAGAGAGGGAGACAGAAAGAAAAAAGCTGATTCCCGTGTTGATTCCCAACGAGCCTTAGCAAGCGGAGGAATGACTAACCTATTATCTATTAATGATCTAAGTGTCCGCATAGGAGAGTAGGGAATCGTCAAATTTGATAGGTAGCTAGGAATAAGTGAATGAAAAGCCTTATGTGTCAGAGCGAGTACTTTAAATTTGACTCTTGCTTCAATTGGAAGCCAATGAAGTTGGTATAATACAGGTGTTATGACTATGTATACACTAGCTCTTTATTTCCACCAAGAAAAGTAATACTAAATATATTTTGGAGAGGTTTGATTACACAAAATCCCAATGACTGTCATAGTTCATGGAAAAGCATCATACAAATAGCTTGGGAAGCAGTACTTTAGCACTATCCATGCATAAATTAACTTTGAATGTCTTTATTTGTTCCAGCATCCTTGAAATCTATCTAGAAAGAATAAAGACTGTGCAGTAAACTGTTATATTCACCGACATAATACCTACATACTTGTTTAATAATATTCCCTACAAACAAGCTCAGTAGATACATTGGAAAACATACCCCATTTAACTAGGGTTCTTCCCAAGAGCTCTCCTGTGTCTGGATTCCAGACAAAACGCCCAAAGTTTTCCATACGCTGGCTGCAAGTCTTCTTTTCATTGAAAGTTGCCATTGTCCCAAGAAGATGGAATGTCCCTCAACAAATGGGAAATTCAACCGAATGCCAAAGCAGTTGTGAAGGCTCAATTAAGCTTATATAGTGACTTTCAAGGTCAAGTAGAGGACAGTGCATACTGTTGAAACTAACTGCTCTAGCCATTTCATAATCTAGAGTAGCTATTACTCTTAATAAACCAAGATAAAGTACAATGTTCAGTCAGCAGAAGGAACCCATTGATATCACATGCCCTTCTAGGCAAATCTTTCCTGTTACGCATTTTCTGTATCCACTAGGCATATTGTGTACATATTCAACCTGATAACATTTATCTAGTTTGATAGCAACTGCAGTAGGTTTTGTCTCAAGCTGTTTGAAAATTTTCAGACTACTTTGCAAGCTTTGAAACAATATTTTGAATATGACCCTCATATGATGCATATCTTAATTTTGCAATTCTAGGTGTAAAACTGAACAACAGTTTCTGAAAATTAACGTTGATACATTGGGAATCAAATTATTGGTTCACTATTATAAAATGTCTTTCCTATAACAGAGAAGCCAAATTACTGCATACTATAATCCAAATAGCCTTCGTGCAATGATGTTGGCGTGGTGATGTTTTGTAGCTGAGAAGGCATTTAACATTCTCCTAGAACCCAAAAAATGATACTTTTGTATTAGACAGCAGATAACTGGTATATGAATGTGTTTTGATTTCAATAAAATATAAAATATCAATGACTTTTTGTGTTTCATATTGTTTTCAAAATTACTCCAAGGGGGAGGGGGAAGGAGGGAGGTGAAGAGAGCTAAAGATAATGGGGTTGGAGCAGAGGTGATGATAGATAATAAATGATGAGTGATCTGTAGATAATAAAGGGGGAGGGAAAGTGACATAACCAGAGGTGAAGTGGGGAGATGATGACAAAGTTGGAGGTAATGATTGGAGAGGGTGAGGGGAGCCCAGATTGACAGTGGAGAAGATAAGAAACAGCCAGCAGTAGTAATTGGGAGAAGGAAGGATTTGAGAGACAGACAGATGTAGCTGTTATTAGCAGAAGTTTCGCTATCAAAAAAAGGCACAACAAGCTGCAGCATCTCAACCTGGAAAAAGGGAGAGTGCTCACCCTAAGCAGGTGACCTTTATGCAGCCTAAGGAACAGCCTTCTTTTTGACCATGCTCCCCACACCAGTCTCAAAAGCATTCATCCTGCCCTACCTATGGGCAATAGGGTACAGTTTTTGTTTCTATCAGCTTGGTAGAAAATGAAGGTGGTTATCACTTCAGATTCACCAGCCATCCCCTGGATCGTTATCTACCAAGGACTAAACCTGTTAGTTAGGAGATCCGCTTAATTCTCAAGGTCAATGCCATGGAACCTGTCCTGCTTCAGCAAATTTGTTCTCATCATAAGAAGACATATTTTGCTGATTGTGGATCTTCAGGTGCAGCTCTAAACCTTTTCAGCTATGATTCTAGATCTGACTGTTGTTCTCTTCATAAGTAGACTTATTTTGCTAATTATGCAACTCCTATTTAATCACTTTCAGGTTGTGATTGTGAAACCATCTAAACCTGAATTTGTTCTTATCACACGTAATCATCTTCAGCTATGACTCTAGATCTGAATGTTGTTCTCTTCACAAGTAGACTTATTTTACTAATTGTGGAGCTTCTATTTAATCACTTTCAGGTGCGGCTCTAAGCCGAATTTGTTCTTATCACAAGTTTTAGACTTATATTGCTGACTGTGGAACTCTATACACATTTCCTCCTGCATCCTGTAATCATCTCCAGCTGTGACTCTAGATCTGAATGTTGCTCCATTCACAAATAGACTTACTTTACTAATTTTGCAACTCCTATTTAATCATTTTCAGGTACAGCTCTAAACCCAAATTTGTTTCTATCACAAGCTTTAGACCTATAATTCTGACTGTGGAGCTCTATACACATTTCCACCTACATCCTTAAAATATCTTACCAAATTACAAGGAAAGCCTGATCTGCTATAAGGCCCCTCTCAGGAAACATCACCAACCCAACAACAAATCCCTCAACTCAAGGACATCACCACAGGGACAACTCCAAACATCATAGGAAAAATGACCAACCCCAGAACTAACAAAAGCAGATACCTCAAAACCGTTATACTCACCCTACTCCTCCTCACCTTTGCCTACAGTACACCAAACCTTCATACAAATGAAATCCACAATATACCAATTATCTCCCATTCACATCATAACAATTTGTCAAGACAGACCATCATCAACAACCATACACCACCCCTCAACAACATCTACAACCAGAACACACAAAAACAAAAAGACATACATAACAGAAAGACCAAACCAAACACAATCAGCATTAACAACCTCATTAAAATTCATCGTAATAACAAGTCAACCCCCAACTACATTCCAATACAATTTGCATATATAAATGCCAGATCAGTGGCGAACAAAAAGAGAAATCATTAGGAACTGGATAGAGGATGAAAACCTAAGTGCACTATTCATTATGGAAATTTGGATTCAATTCAAAGATGACCACATCCTAAATGAACTATGCCCCCCAGGATACAAAATCCTACACACTACAAGAGGCACAAAACAAGGAAGCAGAATAGCAGTGATCTATCTGTTTTGCACGGCCTACCCTACTGATTCTACTTAAATGCCTCAACTCTACAATGCATCTATACATACATTGCAATGGACATTTTTATTTCTTATTTCCTTGCCCCTTATTGTACCCATTTACCCCTACCTTACCTGATCCTTTTTCTAATTGTATTTGTTTAATACCTACCGTACTTGGTGTTCACCATTATGGTATTTTGTAAGCCACATTGAGCCTGCTAATATGTGGGAAATGTGGGATACAAATGTTATAAATAAATAAATACAGGCCACAGGCTGTAAAATCCATATTGTTATAACAGAATAGCTGTATAGGCCAAGACCAGCAAAGGTGAGATCTCAGCTAAATACTCCCACAGTATTAATTATCTATGGAGATGCCCCTTCCTATATGGTCGCTCTTGTTAACCTACCGCCCAGGAACTCCCAAAGTTCGGCCCTCACTCTCCATTACCCTGCTTCTCGTGGCCTCAAATATAAGGCCATCTATGGATCCTCTTTTCCTTATCTCAGCACTCAAGTGTGGAATGGGCTGCCTCGGGAGATCAAAATCACTTCAGATCACCCGACCTTTAAGAAACGTCTCAAGACCTTCCTTTTTGGCAGAGCGTTTACCACGAGTCCTGCAGGAGTTGCAGCCTTTTAGCCCACAGCTCACTCTGTGATACCCAATCACCCACTCTCTCTTCCATTCCCTCATCAGACTTCTCTTTCTCCCTCCTGTGACCCTGTCCACTGTACTTTGTGCTATTGTGTTATGGTTTGTTTATTAACTATTGTACGCCACATTGAGCCTGCCCATGGGCGGGAATATTGTGGGATATAAATGTTGTAATAAATAAAATAAATAAATTAGATTTAATTAAAATATACATGTGTAAATTTAGGCACAGGATCCACGCCTAAATTTTACTTGTGAGTTCAAAAAGGGGCCGCGGAAATGGGAGGGTCAGCTCAGCAAAAGTTATTTATCAGCTGACGCTGAAAAGACTACAGGGGGATGTCCTTGAGACAGCTCGCTTCTGGGCGAAACGTGCATGTCGGGCAGTAGAACCCCTGGGTCCAACAAAACTAAAGAAAATAAGATAATTTCAAATAGAATTTAAATTATGGGTTTGAATGAACAAGAGAATAGTATTTATAAATGAACCAGTGAAGATGTTGATGTTTGTATATATCGCTAAACATTGAAATTGTTGGCGATTAACATCAGTGAGGTTCTTGGGGAATCTGTATGATCTGATCTAAGAATTGAAGGCTTTAAGCTATGATCTGATATGTAAAGAATTTTCATTAAAACAACTTCTGAATTTAGACTGGATATCAACAATTTACACCTATATATAGAATCTGGGGCATAATGGGTAATAGTGAGTAAGCAGTGACATTGAGAGGATGATGAGTTGTTGCTTTGGACTTTATATGATTGTGTTTTGATATTTGTTTTAGTTTATTTTATGTCTGTTCATTGTAACCCACCTAGTGTTTAGGCAGTGTTTAGGCAGGCTAGAAATACGCAATAAATAATTAAATTCGCCGATGACACAAAATTATTCAGGGTCGTCAAGTCGCAGGAGGAATGTGAACGATTACAGGAGGACCTTGCGAGACTGGGAGAATGGGCGTGCAAGTGGCAGATGAAGTTCAATGTTGACAAGTGCAAAGTGATGCATGTGGGTAAGAGGAACCCGAATTATAGCTACGTCTTGCAAGGTTCCACGTTAGGAGTTACGGATCAAGAAAGGGATCTGGGTGTCGTCGTCGATGATACGCTGAAACCTTCTGCTCAGTGTGCTGCTGCGGCTAGGAAAGCGAATAGAATGTTGGGTGTTATTAGGAAGGGTATGGAGTCCAGGTGTGCGGATGTTATAATGCCGTTGTATCGCTCCATGGTGCGACCGCACCTGGAGTATTGTGTTCAGTACTGGTCTCCGTATCTCAAAAAAGATATAGTAGAATTGGAAAAGGTACAGCGAAGGGCGACCAAAATGATAGTGGGGATGGGACGACTTTCCTATGAAGAGAGGCTGAGAAGGCTAGGGCTTTTCAGCTTGGAGAAGAGACGGCTGAGGGGAGATATGATAGAAGTGTATAAAATAATGAGTGGAATGGATCGGGTGGATGTGAAGCGACTGTTCACGCTATCCAAAAATACTAGGACTAGAGGGCATGAGTTGAAGCTACAGTGTGGTAAATTTAAAACGAATCGGAGAAAATTTTTCTTCACCCAACGTGTAATTAGACTCTGGAATTCGTTGCCGGAGAACGTGGTACGGGCGGTTAGCTTGACGGAGTTTAAAAAGGGGTTAGATAGATTCCTAAAGGACAAGTCCATAGACCGCTATTAAATGGACTTGGAAAAATTCCGCATTTTTAGGTATAACTTGTCTGGAATGTTTTTACGTTTGGGGAGCGTGCCAGGTGCCCTTGACCTGGATTGGCCACTGTCGGTGACAGGATGCTGGGCTAGATGGACCTTTGGTCTTTCCCAGTATGGCACTACTTATGTACTTATGTACTTATGTACTAACAAAAAAACCTTGAGCCTTTATGTTATAAAGCTCAGATTTCCAGTTATACATGTTATATCTTCAAGGCACCAAGGGCTGTGCTTGGCACAGTATGTCAGACTCTTTTGTTATGTTCCAAGTATTTTGAGCAAAGCTAATGTTTATTTTTCAGGTAACGTCCACATCTCCGACCTTGGGCTTGCTGTTGAACTGAAGAAAGCAAAGTCAAAAACAAAGGGTTATGTAGGAACCTCTGGTAAGCGATGTATTATCAGAAGCAGTATGGTGAAACGAGAGAGCAGGCAGAAATGTGTGAATATATGTGATCATGTCTGGCAGAAGGTGACTAAAGTCACCAGAAAGAAAAAATGAGATTTCAATGAATTCTGTTAGAACAAACTACAACAGTCCAAACACCATCCTTTTGTGTGAAAACATTTTTTAAAAAAAGCGACATAAGTTCAAATGTGCTACTTTTTCAGACTGCTTATGGACCCATGACATGAAAAATTGGCTATTCTAAATATTTTGGATTCGCTACTTTAGTCACCATCTTCCAGAGACGTTCACATATGTGTTCCAATTCTTTTTGGGGGGGTGGAGGGAGGGGGTAGACAATAAATTTAAAGTATCCACAACATCTTAATCCAGCCAAGATTTCACCTTTGCAGTTTAAAACTGAACATTTTAACCTGTTAAGAGCTATCACACTGTAACTGCTTTTCTTTCATTCTCATATAAGAGGTGCCATACTGGGTGAGACCAAAGATACCTGGAGGCCAGCATTCTGTCTCTCACAAAAACGAAGCTGCTTTTGACACTGTCAGTCATGACTTACTTCTTGCCACACTGTCCTCATTTGGGTTCCAGGGCTCTGTCCTCTCCTGGTTCTCCTCCTATCTCTCCCACCGCACCTTCAAAGTTCACTCTCATGGATCTTCCTCCACCCCCATCCCCTTATCTGTTGGTGTTCCCCAGGGATCGGTCCTTGGACCCCTTCTCTTCTCAATCTACACCTCTTCCCTGGGCTCCCTGATCTCATCTCATGGTTTCCAGTATCATCTCTATGCTGATGACACCCAACTGTATCTCTCCACACCAGACATCACCGCGGAGACCCAGGCAAAGGTATCGGCCTGCTTATCCGACATTGCTGCCTGGATGTCCAACCGCCACCTGAAACTGAACATGTCCAAGACCGAGCTTATCGTCTTTCCACCAAAACCCACTTCTCCTCTTCCTCCACTTTCTATCTCAGTTGATAACACCCTCATCCTCCCCGTCTCATCTGCCCGCAACCTCGGAGTCATCTTTGACTCCTCTCTTTCCTTCTCTGCGCATATCCAGCAGATAGCCAAGACCTGTCGCTTCTTCCTCTTTAACATCAGCAAAATTCGCCCTTTCCTCTCTGAACACACCACCCGAACTCTCGTCCACGCTCTCATTACCTCTCGCCTGGACTACTGCAACTTACTCCTCACCGGCCTCCCACTTAGCCATCTATCCCCCCTTCAGTCTGTTCAGAACTCTGCTGCACGTCTCATATTCCGCCAGAACCGATATACTCATATCACCCCTCTCCTCAGGTCACTTCACTGGCTTCCGATCAGATACCGCATTCAATTCAAGCTTCTCCTTCTTACCTACAAATGCACTCAGTCTGCTGCCCCTCACTACCTCTCTACCCTCATCTCCCCTTACGTTCCCGCCCGTAACCTCCGTTCACAGGATAAATCCCTCCTCTCAGTACCCTTCTCCACCACCGCCAACTCCAGGCTCCGCTCATTCTGCCTCGCCTCACCCTATGCTTGGAACAACCTTCCTGAACCCTTACGCCAAGCCCCCTCCCTGCCCATCTTCAAGTCTTTGCTTAAAGCCCACCTCTTCAATGCTGCGTTCGGCACCTAACCCTTACCGTTCAGTGAATCCAGACTGCCCCAATTTGACTGCCCCGATCGGACCGACCGTTCACTTGTCTATTAGATTGTAAGCTCTTTGAGCAGGGACTGTCTCTCTTTGTTAAATTGTACAGCGCTGCGTAACCCTAGTAGCGCTCTAGAAATGTTAAGTAGTAGTAGTAGTAGTAGTAATAGAGGTCACAAGTACCTGGCAGGATCCCAAAGGGTAGCTCCATTCCTTGCTGCTTATGACCAGTGATAAGTGGTGGCTTTTTCACATATATATGGATAAGAATGGTTTATGGTCTTGGACTTCACAGAACTTGTTTAAATCCTTTTTAAGCTCATCCTTTGGGAACAAATTCCCCAGCTTAACTTGCATTAAATTAAAAAAAAAAAAAGCTTTCTCCATTTTGCTTTAAAAATGCTACCTGTTAGTTTCATAGAATATCCCATAGTCTTATGTTTGAAAGAGTAAACATCTATTCCCTCTTTATCCATTTCACGTCACTCAAGAATTTAGGGGTCTTTTTACAAAGCTGTGGGAAAAAGTGGCCTGCGCGCTGGTTCATTTTTTACCGCAGCTGGAGAAAAGGCTATTTTTTAATGGGCCAGTAATAAATAGAAATAAAACAAAAACATACAAAAGAGAATAAGATGATACCTTTTTTATTGGACTAACTTAGGAGTAAGCGCCTACGTGTGCCCAATGTGTGTCAATTCTGAGTTACCGCCCGGCTACCGCATGGCCTGGGTGGTAATTTAATTTTTTACGCGCGTTGGAAAATATATTTTATTTCCGGTGCGCAGTGAAAACCGGGTGGTAATTGTCATTATATGCACCCTGACCATTACCACCCGGTTAATGCGTGAGACCTTACCGCTAAGTGAAAGGGTGGTGGTAAGGTCTCAGACCCAAAATAGATGTGCGCCAATTTTGATTTTGCCGCCTGTCCATTTTCTGCAAAAAAGGCCTTTTTTTATAGGTGCGCTGAAAAATGGATCTGCGCGCATCCAAAACATGGGCCTACACTAGTGCAACCCATTTTCAGTGCACCTTAGTAAAAGGACCCTTAATGCATTTTTGATTAGCTTTCGAAGATAACCCTTCTTCTTCAGATCAGAAATAAGCAAATGTTGATAAATATCAGTATATATAAGTGAAATACAAAAGCATTCCAATGATACAGGAAGAGGATGGGGTGGGTTAGGTGAGAAACAGGGGGAGCCGGGTTGATGACAGACAGGGAGAGATGGATTGTAGATAAGAGGATGACAAAGCAGTACAATTTTATGATTTATAATGGGCTAGAAAACCCAGATCTTTGTTAAGTCCTGTCCGGTAGTTGTCAAAATATTTAATCATTTTAACTTCAAAGGTCTTTTGTTCCAGGATTGTTTTTTAAATATCCTATATAATACTCACCTCCAACGTTAGTACATAAGTACATAAGTAGTGCCATACTGGGAAAGACCAAAGGTCCATCTAGCCCAGCATCCTGTCACCGACAGTGGCCAATCCAGGTCAAGGGCACCTGGCACGCTCCCCAAACGTAAAAACATTCCAGACAAGTTATACCTAAAAATGCGGAATTTTTCCAAGTCCATTTAATAGCGGTCTATGGACTTGTCCTTTAGGAATCTATCTAACCCCTTTTTAAACTCCGTCAAGCTAACCGCCCGTACCACGTTCTCCGGCAACGAATTCCAGAGTCTAATTACACGTTGGGTGAAGAAAAATTTTCTCCGATTCGTTTTAAATTTACCACACTGTAGCTTCAACTCATGCCCTCTAGTCCTAGTATTTTTGGATAGCGTGAACAGTCGCTTCACATCCACCCGATCCATTCCACTCATTATTTTATACACTTCTATCATATCTCCCCTCAGCCGTCTCTTCTCCAAGCTGAAAAGCCCTAGCCTTCTCAGCCTCTCTTCGTAGGAAAGTCGTCCCATCCCCACTATCATTTTCGTCGCCCTTCGCTGTACCTTTTCTAATTCTACTATATCTTTTTTGAGATACGGAGACCAGTACTGAACACAATACTCCAGGTGCGGTCGCACCATGGAGCGATACAACGGCATTATAACATCCGCACACCTGGACTCCATACCCTTCCTAATAACACCCAACATTCTATTCGCTTTCCTAGCCGCAGCAGCACACTGAGCAGAAGGTTTCAGCGTATCATCGACGACGACACCCAGATCCCTTTCTTGATCCGTAACTCCTAACGCGGAACCTTGCAAGACGTAGCTATAATTCGGGTTCCTCTTACCCACATGCATCACTTTGCACTTGTCAACATTGAACTTCATCTGCCACTTGCACGCCCATTCTCCCAGTCTCGCAAGGTCCTCCTGTAATCGTTCACATTCCTCCTGCGACTTGACGACCCTGAATAATTTTGTGTCATCGGCGAATTTAATTACCTCACTAGTTATTCCCATCTCTAGGTCATTTATAAATACATTAAAAAGCAACGGACCCAGCACAGACCCCTGCGGGACCCCACTAACTACCCTCCTCCACTGAGAATACTGGCCACGCAATCCTACTCTCTGCTTCCTATCTTTCAACCAGTTCTTAATCCATAATAATACCCTACCTCCGATTCCATGACTCTGCAATTTCTTCAGGAGTCTTTCGTGCGGCACTTTGTCAAACGCCTTCTGAAAATCCAGATATACAATATCAACCGGCTCCCCATTGTCCACATGTTTGCTTACCCCCTCAAAAAAATGCATTAGATTGGTGAGGCAAGACTTCCCTTCACTAAATCCGTGCTGACTTTGTCTCATCAGTCCATGTTTTTGTATATGCTCTGCAATTTTATTCTTAATAATAGCCTCCACCATCTTGCCCGGCACCGACGTCAGACTCACCGGTCTATAATTTCCCGGATCTCCTCTGGAACCCTTCTTAAAAATCGGAGTAACATTGGCTACCCTCCAGTCTTCCGGTACTACACTCGATTTTAGGGACAGATTGCATATTTCTAACAGTAGCTCCGCAAGTTCATTTTTTAGTTCTATTAATACTCTGGGATGAATACCATCTGGTCCCGGTGATTTACTACTCTTCAGCTTGCTATGTGTCTGGATGCCTGTGTCTGCGGCTTTCTTCAGAGTTGGTCTGCTAGGCTCCGAAGCCCTGGCTGACGTCACCATTGCCATTGTGGCCACACCCCTGGGGGCGGGGCTGATGTGGGAGGGGGCGGGGCACGTAACGTGTACGCGGATCACGGCGCCAACAGGAAAGGCGATGGGAAAGAGCAGGGCGGCCGGCAGCAGCCAGGCCACGGCGATCAGGAGCAGGAGCCCACCCCCTCAGCTAAATCGAAGGCAACGTGGAAGCAGCAGCAACAGCAGCTCATAGGTTTGTTTGCTTTTTGTACGCAGAAGGACGGCTTCGCGGGAAAGGGGAAACAGATATTAAGCTAAGTGGCTTCAACCTTTTAAACATCATGTCATTTCCTGTTCTCGCCTTGCCGGAAATAGGAAGCGCATCAGAAGGGGTGGGACGCGGCCAAGGGAAGGAGGACGTTATGCCAGAGTGGGCGGGACGCCGGAGAGGGAGCACTGTGGGTCTGGTGATGGGTGACCTGCAGGTTAAGGTGGCAGGTAGGAGGTGGGTAGGGGAGAGCGGACGGGGAAGAGCGCGAGACAGGCGCTAGACCCCTGGGGGGGAGGGGAGGGGAGAGTCCACGTGAGAGCAGAGCAGGAGGGAGGGAGGGAGGGAATGACCTTGGCACTCGAAGGGAGGGAGTGAGGGGACGACCTTGGCACTCGGAGAGAGGGAGGGAGGAAGGGAGAGAGAGAGGGAGGGAGGGAGGGAGGGGATGACCCTGGCACTCAAAGAGAGAGAGGGAGGGAGGGAGGGGGCGACCCTGGAACTGGGAGGGAGGGAGGGGGGGCCTGGTACACACTGTCATTCTCACACACACACTCTCTCTTTCACAGACACACTCGCACCCAGTCTCACTCTCTCTGTCACACACACACACTCGCACATTCACACACTCTCTCTCTCACACACAGTCACTCACACACACTCTCTCAAACATACACACTCCGAGGAAAACCTTGCTAGTGCCTGTTTCATTTGTGTCAGAAACGGGCCTTTTTTATTAGTTCTTAACATAAAATCGTTGATGCAGTGTTCTGGTTTTGTAAAGTGCTGTCCCACAGAGGTGACTCCCTGGTTGGTACTGACATTTTTCAGATGAAGCCTATGTAAATTAAATTTTGTCCTAGCATCTGGCTTGTTTCTCCAGTATAGCATCCTTCTTCACACTTTCACATTGAATGATATATACCACATTTGAAGATGAGCGTGTGAAGGATTCTTTTATGCTAAATATTTTTCCTTTGTGAATGTCTGGTACCCTGTGAAATGTGTTGGCCCAGTTTGCAGCTGGATATAATGCAAGGATGTGTGCCACTCTCTTCTTTTTGAAATTCTATCAGGAGCTTGCTTTTCACTACTTTGTGTTTTAAGCTGGGTGGCTGTCGGAAGGCCAGCACTGGTGGGTGGGGATTGGAATATCTCTTTCAGTAGTTCATCCTCCTGGAGCAGTGGCTGTAAACCTATTATGATTTGTCTCAATTTTTCTAACTGTGGGTTGTATGTCACTACAAGGGGGATTCTCTCTGAGCTTTCTTTTCCTTGTACTGCAAGGAACATTCTTGACAATTATTTTGGGGTTCTAGCCTTTTTGTTTGAAGGATTCAGTCAGGATTTTGAGGTGTTTATCTTTATCTCTTGGGTCAGAGAAGATATGATGGTATCTTATGGCTTGGCTGTGTACAATGGATTTTTTTTGTATGTTAAAGGTGGAAGCTGGAGTTATGGCGGTAACTGTATCTGTCTGTAGTTTTCCTATATATAGATATTTCTATATACAGTGCACTCCATTTAAGTGCAAGTCAGATAAGCGCATGATCTGTTTAACTGCATGCCGTACTTCGGTCCCGTTTTTTGTGCCATCCATTTCTATGGGGACAAACTTTGGTTTAGCGCACCACTGATAAGTGCAAGATTCGCTTAAATGCGTGGTTTAAGACCGCTCCTCTGCAGGAAAGACTCCGCATAAGCGCACGCACGGAATATGGAAGCCGATTGGCACATGACAAAAGGGCGATAAATTTGAAATCTTCTTGGTTAACTGCCACAGGCAGAATAAGTGAAAGAAAGTTGTTAGAGTGTACACTGGAGTCGGAGTCGTCGCGCAACTGTAAGACTTTAACACTGGCTGAACGAATAGAAGTTCTTAAAAAATTAGAAAACAAACAAAGTCAAGCATCTGTTGCTAAAGAATATGGTATCAATCCCAGTCAAATTTCACGTATCTTGCAGCAGAAAGATCAGCTTCTGGAATACTGGTAAAACAATACAAATCCACACAGAAAACGAAAACGGGCGGGAAAAGCTGAGGATATAGAAGATGCTCTTCTTCGGTGGTTTTCTCAAGACAGGAGCAGATAGTTTCCTGTCAGTGGTCCACTGCTTATGGAGAAAGCTAATTAGCTAGCTAAAAGTCTTGGACTAACTGAATTCAAAGCCACTGTTGGATGATTGGAAAGATGGAAGGAGAGGAACAACATAAAATTCAAGAAACAGCATGGTGAAAAACAAGACTCTGATGACTTTGGTGCTGAAAATTGGGTTGTTTCAGTTCTTCCTACCATCTTGAATGAGTTTGCACCTCGTGACATTTTCAATGCTGACGAAAACGGTCTCTACTGGTGACATTTTCAATGCTGACAAAAACGGTCTCTACTGGCAAGCAATTCCTGATGGAACACTTGCATTCAAACAAGCCAAAACTACAGGAAGTAAAACGTTGAAGGACCGACTGACGATCCTCTTTTGATGCAATATGGATGAAAGTGAGAAGTTGGAACCACTCGTAATTGGAAAGAGCAAACAGCCCCGTTGCTTCAAGAATGTTAAGCGACTTCCTGTGTCATACGAGGCTAACGCAAATTCATGGATGACTGGGGAAATTTGGAAGGAGTGGCTAAGGAAGTTAGACACTAGAATGCAGGCACAAAAGCGTCAGATTTTGTTGCTTTGTGATAATTGTGCTGCACACAGTGATGATGTCAGGCTGTCTAACGTCAAGGTGGTCTTCCTGCCACCAAACACTACCTCTCTGATCCAACCTATGGATCAGGGCATAATAGCCAATTTCAAACAACATTATCAGGCTCTTGTGCAACATTGTCTGATGAGTGTTATGGATGACCAGACTGGCAAGGATAAACGTGCTGTTGAACTGGCTCGTAATCTATCATTGTTGGATTCCCTGCATATGCAGAAAGAAGCCTGGAATCATGTTACACAGGCAACCATTGTGAACTGCTACAAATGGGCAAGCTTTGTTAAGGATGTGGAGAGGGACGAAACAGATGCAGCTGTTGCAAACGCGTCAGATGAACAGGCTATTGACATCCCAGCTGGTGTTACTGAAGAGGAGTTTCATCACTACGTAGCTGTTGATTCCGATCTACAAACAGCTGATGACAGCACTGATGTCGAGATATGCGCCTACATGCAGGCAACGGCTGATGATGAAACAGATGATGAAATGAGCAGCGAGGCACATGCTGACAAAATTCAACAACCTCATGTCACTTTTGCAAGAGCGCTGGAGAGTCTCAACACCGTGCGGGCCTATCTGGAGGCCACTGGATGTCAGTGCTATGACAGTTTTTACCGTCTGGCAGACGTAGTCTATGGAACTCACAGACACAATAGTGTACAGAGGACTATCGTCAGTTAACGGAGACTGTATACTGTACGTATAATAAACAGTACTGTAATATGTTTATCAGATGTCAAGCTTCTTTGGGTCACAACGGTTAAGTGCATGCTCCGGTTAACTACATGTATTTCTTTGGTCCCAGACCCTTGCACTTAAGCGGATTGCACTGTAACCATTGCTGATGGAAACTGTGGTGTCCAAAAATTTGACTTTTTCTGGGGAGTAGTCAATTTTGAATTTGATTGTAGGACGGTATGTATTGAAAGAACGGTGAAATTGTTAATGGGCCATGAAATGGGCCTGTGCCAATATTAAAACTAGCATGCACCTATTTACAGTCTGAGCTCTTACCACCACCTAGTGACCTAGCGGTAAGGGCTCATGCGCCACCCATAGGGTAAACATGCAGCACATGCCAATGTGGGCTCTCTGTTGGTTACCACTGGGAATGCTCCCTGCAGTAGGAAATAGAAAATTATTTTCTAGCACGGGATTCTTAGAGCTCTAGGGATGTTTACAATGCAGTTCTGGTGATTTGCTACTCCTTAGTCTGTCAGTTTGCTGTATTACATTTTTCAGGTTCACCTTTATTTGCTTCAGGGGTCCTTTTACTAAGGTGTGCTGAAAAATGGCCTGCAGTAGTATAGATGCATGCTTTGGGCGCGCGCAGACTTATTTTTCAGTGCACCTACAAAAAATGCCTTTTTTTTGCCGAAAACAGACGTGCAGCAAAATCAAAATTGCCGCATGTCCATTTTGGGTCTGACACCTTACTGCCAGCCATTGACTTAGCAGTAAAGAATCTGGGCGGTAGTGGCCTACGTGTGTCAAATGCCACTTGGCGCGCGTCCGTTACTTGTGCCAGAAAATAAAAAATATTTTTCAGGCACACTTATCGGACACAAACCAAAAATGAATTTACCACAAAAGCCACTCGGTAGTCAGGCGGTAACTCCATTTTGGCACGTGTTGGGCACGCATAGACACTTACGCGGCTTAGCAAAAGGGCCCCTCAGTTTCTCTGAATCACCACCATCAAAGTATGCGTCTGGTGTGGGTATCTCCTTGATGTCATGCTTCACAAAGAATTAATTTTGGTTTTCTACTATGAGCTTGTCCTTCCTAACTGCTACTTTTGCCCTTTGGCAGTCAAGAGTTCTAGTTAACTCACTCATAGGCTTCTTGCTTCAAGTATACTTGAAAAAGATTTTATTATAAGCTTTTGTCTCTGTGACAAGCTTCTTTTCAAATTCTCTTTTGACCTGATATACATTATTTATTTACTTATTTATTTCAAGGAAAAAAATCTTTCTTATGCAGCAGCTGCTCGCTGATATGTTTCGCTGTTTGATTACTAATACTTCTGTGGCACTAATGTATTACAGTTATTCTGCTGTTTTGGCCATGACCCCAGTCACATGATCCTTCTCATGCTGTGGATATGCTAATGACTCCCAGAGGGTAGTTCTCAAATAATTAGCACGCATTCGGTTCATTAGCATGTCTTAATTTTAATGTGCACAAAATTGATTTCATGTGCATTAACTTACAAATTAACACATGATCTGTGCACAGTTAAATGTTCTAATGTGTATTCCTTTTTTTTTTTTAATGAATGTGTGAATCAAATTGGGAAAAAGTCCAAACAAACCAACAAGCAACAAAAAATATTTTCCTGAATACATCCCTATTTTCTAATGTAATAGGACTTTTTATTTCCATCAACTTAAACTGGATTTGGATTCTGGTTAGAAGATAATAGATTATGGAGGAAATATAATATAGTATTGTTGCTACTTGGACATTTCTTAACATATAAGGCAACACTGGGCCTTCAAGACTAGGACAACGGGAGTACTTTATTGACAGGTGACCCGACACGGGCCGTGTTTCGGCGTGAATGACGTCTGCCTCAGGGGTCAAAATATGATTCTGCAATATATAAATCGTGCAGGTCAAGTGCCTCAACACATGAAAGTGCTATAATTCGGAGATGTTCGCCGCAGCGCGAAAAAGTCGCTCCTGTGGAAGCTGGCTATTTATGCATGAGACGGCTTCCACAGGAGCGGCTTTTTCGCAGATTGCTCCCAGGTACATAGCTCCCTTCCCTTGTGTGCTGAGCCCCCCAAAACCCACTACCCACAACTGTACACCGCTACCATAGCCCTTACGGATGAAGGGGGGCACCTAGATGTGGGTACAGTGGGTTTCTGGTGGGTTTTGGAGTGCTCACATTTACCACCACAAGTGTAACAGGTGGGGGGGGGGGGATGGGCCTGGGTCTGCCTGCCTGAAGTGCGCTTCACACACTAAAACTACTCTAGGGACCTGCATAGTGCTGTGATGGACCTGAGTATGACATTTGAGGCTGGCATATAGGCTGTCACAAAAGATTTTTAAAGATTTTTTTTGAGGGTAGGAGGGGGTTAGTGACCACTGAGGGAGTAAGGGGAGGTCTTCCCGGATTCTCTATGGTGGTCATCTGGTCAGTACGGGCACCTTTTTGTGCCTTGGTCACAAAAAAACAGGACCAGGTAAAGTCGTCCAAGGGGATGCCCTTCTTTATCCATTATGGGCCGAGGATGTCCATGTGTTAGACACGCCCAAGTCCCGCCTTCGCTACGCCTACGACATGCCCCTGTGAACTTTGGTCATCCCTGCGACGGAAAGTAGTTGGGAACGCCCAAAATTGCCTTTTGATTATACGAATTTGGGCGACCCTGTGAGAAGGACGCCCATCTTCCGATTTGTGTTGAAAGATGGGCATCCTTCTCTTTCGAAAATGAGCCTGATAGTATCATAGTAGATGACGGCAGATGAAGACCTATACAGTCCATCAGGGCCGCCGAGAGGGGTGGCGGGGGGGGGGGGGGGGGGAAATTCCCTGGTCCCGGGCCTGCAAGGGGGGCCCGGCGTCGGGGTCAGGCCACCGGCGCTGCAGTCCCCGGTCTCACCTGCCTGCTTCCACGGCTCCTGGCCCCCTTCATTTTAAGTGACAGTCACAGATCGCATCTCTTCTGGCCTTCCTTCCCTGTGTCCCGCCCTTGCAGAAACTGGAAGTTACATCAGACGAGGGCGGAACACAGGGAGGGAAGGCCAGAAGAGACGCGATCTGCGACTGCCGCTTTGAATGAAGGGGGCCCGGAGCCATGGAGGCAGGCAGATGAGACCACGGACTGCAGCGGCGGAGTGAGCGACGGGGGCGGTGGGGGGGCAGAGGCGGGGCAGCGGGGGGGGGGGGGGGGGGGGGTGGAGGCGGGGCGGCCTTGCTCTGGGCCTAGCCTAGTCTCTCAGTGGCCCTGTAGTCCATAGTGAAAATAATTTTTAAAAAAACCACATGTAAATGTATATTCATGGATCAATATGTTCAAAAATTTACCCATTTCTAACAGTGAGCTGAACTGTCTGATTAGAGCTAGGTCAAGTACCATCTTCGTGTAACATGACAGGAGCTTTTGTTTTAACATAGCTACAGGTAAGTGTGCAAAGAGAATGATTTACCCATTTGCTGCTTCATTTCATTCCCAGGCAGGGGCTGTCAGCTTCTAGATGTAAAAAGATAAACATGACTGAACTGGTTTGTGATGTTTTCTTCAGCAAAGAGGTTTGCCCTTGTTGTCATTTGCACTTTGTAGGAATGTAAAACTGACCGCAGTGCGTCTGGCAACAGACAGAGTGGACTCTCCTGCCACCTTGTGGTTTTTATCAGTAAAGCTGACTTTCCACATACTGCTGTTTAAATCCATTTTGTTTATTTATTTGTACTCATGAACTGAGCCTTGCATGTTGCTCAGTGTGATTTACAAAAATTCATAAAGCAACATAGTGAAATAAAACATAAAACTTACATAAAAATGTTAGTAGTGACTATGATAGTTTAAAAACAAACAGAAATAAAAATCTATATTAAAAGATAAAACATGATACAAAAATATGAAATCTATGGCATAGGCACTAGGCAGTTGGTGACCCAGCTGAATGGGAGGCTAAAGTGGGATGTGGCTAAAGTGAGACTGAGGTGGGGTAAATTAAAATCCTTGGGGTGGGGGCAACACCTATGTTAGTAGCAAAGGGACAATGGGGCACTTTTAAACACAGCAAGGAAAGACTCCTTCAATATGTGGCTCTTGTGCAGCTTCATCTGTTGCCTTCCCTCAGTACCTCTGCATCTCAGACTAGGTGGAACATGTTTTCTTGATTTAGATCATTCTTAACTGATCGTTCTTTGCAAGTAGTTTCTAACAATCAGTAGTCCAACTTCCATGTCCTTTCACCTCAGTCCTCATGCAACACTCAATCAATTGTTGGGTTTTAGTCCATATTTTTTTTACAGATGACATTCAGGTTTTATACTGTACTGCTTTCAAAACTCCTGACCTTTCGTTATTGGAGGAAGCCTTGGACAAAATCTCGGCTTGACACATTACATGTATCTTAATCTATCTGTGAAGCCTTCTGGTTGACAGGCTTTTCACACGCACCTACAGTATCCCCTAATTTCATGGGGCAAGCTGTTCCCTAAGTTATGTGATTGAGGACTGTAGGGGATGTTCTTACAGAACTATCATTTGAAGCCTATCTTGTTTTTATGCCTTGTGTCAGATTCAGTCAGTATGCTCCATATGTTTTGTAGAGGCTGTTAATTTATTGATACACTAGTAAAAAAAAAGGCCTGTTTCTGACACAAATGAAATGGGCGCTAGCAAGGTTTTCTTTGGCTCCCCTGCAGCCATCCATGTCCAGTGACCCTCCTCTCCCCATGCGCCCACTGCAGCCACCCATGTCCAGCGACCCTCCTCTCTCCCCTGCCCCCCTCCAGCCACCCATGTCCAGCAACCCTCCTCTCTCCCCTGCCCTCCCTCCAGCCACGCATGTCCAGTGACCCTCCTCTCTCCCCTGCCCCCCCTCCAGCCACCCATGTCCAGCGACCCTCCTCTGGACATGGATCAGCTGTGAGGCATGTTTCTTTTCACCCAGGTTCTGAAGTTGACATCATAATGGCTACGGTGATGTCAGCCTGATCTACGGAGCCTAGCAGACCAACTCGGAATGAGCCACGGTTCCAGGCAAGTCAGAACGTTGGAGGTGAGAATTATTATATAGGATGGTTTTGTGATAAGTAGACAACTATTGCAACTCAAGCAGCACTGTGTCGATTTCAACTTGTACAAAACACTGCCATTCATCTTCTTCACTGTGCTAAGTTGCATGATCATATCACTTTGCTTTTTGCCCATTATCACTGGCTTCCAATTAGTTATAGCGTCAAGTTTAAAATTTCAGTAGTGGCTTATAAGACCATGACAGTTACTTAGTAACATACAGTAACATAGTAAATGACAGCAGATAAAGACCTGTACGGTCCATCCAGTCTGCCCAACAAGGTAAACAGTTGGCCTTCTTACAATGCATTTTGATCCATTAATCCCCTTACCTTACTCCCAACAACTTTGTTCACACAATGATCGATGTTTAATTATCCCTCCTCCATCACAGACCTGATTGGAAACCACTGTTATGGTATTCTCCTCCTAAATATATCCAACTTGAGACTACATTTCCTAAAATTAAGGCAGCCTTAAAGGGCTTATTTTCTTATGCAGGCATTTGGCTAATAGACTCCCTCTGGTATAGGTTAAGACTGGCGGCACTTTATTCCTCATTTCTTGGTTTGTTCTTCACTTTGCTATAATACTCTATTGATTATGTTATGTTGTAAACAATTTTGTTATATGTACGAATAGTGGTATATCAAGTTTAGAATAAATAAATAATAAACAATATGAACAATGAATGAATTCCAGGGAATTATGTGCCAAAAAATCAAAATAATACAACATATTAAGTAATACAATATTTGCAATATTCTGTAAGTATATGTAGGGACTTTAACATTTGCCTCCCAGTCAGCTGTAGTTTCCCAGTCCAGTCTCTTCTTGTTATTCATGTAGTGTTTAGTAACACTGTGTTTCTTTTTCCTTCCTCCCCCTCCCACCCCACGGATATGACATTGCTTCCTCTGCTCCCCTCAGCTTTGAGTAGCAAATAAAGGCAAGCTGCTTCTAGCCAGCCTCTCAGTCTTCTTTCTGCTGTGGCCTGCCCACAAGAAATTGCACCAGAGGAAGTGGGAGGTGGAACATGGCAGAGGGAAGACCTACTAGGCAGGCCGGAGGCAGCCTGTCTTCATTGCTATTCCTACTGGCAACTCATGACACGTTTACAGGGCTGTGGGCGGGGGGGGGGGGGGGGGGGGGCAGGTAGGAGAGGAAGCTATGTCAGACCCACGGGGAGGAGGAGGGAGAAATGTTGGTTCACTGGAGGGAGGGAGAAGAGGGAGAGATACCATACCACCCAGGGAGGAGATGGCAGAGGAAGAGAAGTTTTAACCACTGGACCAAGTGAGACACTGGTGGTGATGTCAGAGACTGGGGATTTTGGTGCCACCCTTTATCAGCTATTTTCCTTTGTAGAATACTAATTAAATAGGGTATATACACGTCTATGCACGTAAGGTGTGAGCACAAACCAGCCATAGAGCTGGTGTAAATGCTTGAGCTTAAGTTCTGGTGGTATGTGTGTAACTTACAGTATTTTGTAACTTATGCACATAAATGTATACCCACCCATGTTTCTCTCAGACCCTGCTCAAGTTTACGCTCACTTGTAAACTAGGCACTATCACAGATATTTACTGTACATAGGTACAGAACAGTGCTTCGGTGGCATATTGGCAACAAAAATGTCAGTCTGCAATATAGCATCACATATTTTACATTTGCCACATTTGAAGTGACCATCTTGTGTTTCTCTCAGATCCTTGTGACTGCTGAACTAAAAGCAAATAACAGCTTTTCTTTCTCAGAACAAGAATGTAAAGACATTACTTACCAATATTTTAGCAAGATAGTGGAGAATATAATAAAACACATGCCCCATAATTCTATAACCTTAGCACCTAAATGTGTCATTTGAATATAAGAACATAAGTTTGTCATGTTGGGACAGACCAAAGGTCAATCAAGCCAAGTATCCTGTTTCCAACAGTGGCCAATCTAGGTCACAAGTATGCTGCTTATCGTAGAAATAAGCAATGGGGGGAGCGGTGACGTCACGCTGAGCGATGGCTGTGTGAGAGAACAGCTCCACACGCCAGTAACGAAGATCGATAATATATAACTACAGGTGGCGAAATCGGAACACACGATCGGACTTAGTGAGCATTAGAGGAGCAGCGGAGCACGGGGATGGCAGGCAAAGAGGCGTCTGGACCCCGCAAATCTTTAAAAGACTTCTCTTACCGGCCGCTGCAGATGGCGGACAAGATGGCGCCCGCAGAAGAAAGCGGGAAAACCGACAAGGCCCGACGCGATAGATCACCAGTAGATATTGCGGTGGAGGGGGAACTTTCTGCAAGAGACTTTTGGGCACTGCTGGAGGTGATTCGAGCGGATATTAAAGGGGTCCGCGAAGATTTCGCGACCCTAGCAGCTGAGCTCCGGGGCGAGGTCTCCGAGATGGGACACCGCGTGGTGGAGCTGGATGAACAAATGGAGAGCCAGCAGGAAGCCCTGAGCTCCGTCGAACTTACGCTGGAAGCGCAACAGGCCATGTGCAGGTCCCTGAGTGAGAAGGTGGAAGACCTAGAAAACCGAGGGAGGAGAGCTAATTTACGTTTCAGAGGCATACCGGAGCAAGCTGAATATGTGAACTGCGAACAGGCCATACAGCAAATTGCGAGTATGCTGCTATCTGAAGAGGGGCAAGAAGTGACGCCCTCCATGATCAAAATAGACAGAGCGCATAGAATGCTGGCACGCACGAAAGCTAACGTGCCCCGGGACATTATTGCATGCTTCACGGAATACAAAACAAAGGAAGCTATCCTCCGTAAGGCACGGAAATTGGAAGTGGTGCATTGGGAATCCCTCCCTATTGAAATCTATCAAGACCTTGCCCCTGCCACATTAAAACGACGGGCGGAGCTGCGGAACTATACCAGATACCTGCGAGATAAAGGAATACCCTACAGATGGCAGCACCCTTTTGCTTTGACATATAACCAAGATGGAAAATGGCACAGGGTTACTAATGCGGAGGAAGCTTGGGAAAAATGGCCAGAAGTAGAGGCACCCCGGAGGCCCCCGGAGGAACAGACCAGAGTGGAGGGGGATGCACGCCCGATAAGACAACGTTGGACGCGAGTGGCGAGAGGCAAGGGACGCCTCACTAGACAACAATCTGAGAAGCAGCTGACATCAGCACGATTTAATATAACTTGACTGCTGTATTATGAACATTGAGGCTCAAGGTTTGGTTGATGTGATGTGTGTGCCCGCGAGTTGATATGTATGGGGAAAGTAAGGGAGATAAGAATGTAGTTATAGACAAGGATATGGGATAGTTGGATAACTACTGGCGAATGGGTAATCACCGTTCTCACAATTTTGGAGGTGGGATACAGTTCTCCCATCGGTTAAAGAAGGATAGGGGAAGGGAGGAGGGAGGGGGATGGGTTTTGGGGATCTCTCAGGAAACTGATAACACTACACATGGTTTAGATAAGTTGCAATGGATCAGGAGGAAGGCTGATAGAATTACAGATAAGGCCCCACCATGATTGGGTTTACATGCTTATCATTAAATGTACGAGGTCTTAACTCTCCTCTAAAACGTAGGAGGCTTTTCCAAGAGGCACTAAGGGTGAAGGCTGAAGTTCTCTTTATACAGGAAACACACCTGTTACCCCGACACGAACATCTGCTACAGCACCCTAGATACCCACTCCAATTCCTGGCATCTAATAGGCAACCAGCAAAAACAGCGGGTGTGGGGATACTATTTAAACAAGGGCACCAATGGGAAATACAAATGGTCAAGAGAGATGTGGGGGGCAGGTTTGTGATTGTGGTGGGGAGTCTCGGGGGTCATACCTTCACCTTAGTTAACATTTATGCCCCGAATCACGCGCAAGGAGCCTTTTTTGAGACATTGGGCGCTCAGCTGCCACGCAATGTGCAAGGGGAGCTTTTGCTGGGAGGGGACTTTAATTTGACGATGGACCCCTCGTTAGACAACTCAAGTGGGACAGCGAATTATGCGCAATCAGATCGGGATAACTTGCTTCAGTTTTTAAATCAGTGGGGTCTGGTGGATATTTGGAGGGTGTTACATGGGGGAGAGAGGGACTATACATGCTTCTCGGCTCCCCATGATTCCTATTCAAGAATAGATATGTGGATGGGAAGCGCGGGTGTGACTATGCAGGTGGAATCTTCAGAAATACATACAAGAACCTGGTCGGATCACGCCCCTCTCTCTATAACACTCTGGGGATTCCCAGTAAAAGATAGACAGTTGAGGTGGCAGCTCCCTGATAGAGTATTAGACGATCCAAAAATTGTTCAGAAACTCGCAGGAGAGATCAGGGAGTTCCTGCAATTTAATGATGTCCCGGGCATAGCACCAGAGATTCTATGGGAAACCCTGAAGGTAGTGATTAGGGGGTCCTTGATCTCCATACAAGCCTTTCTACAGAAAGACCATAAAGAAAAAGAAACAATTCTGAGACAAACAATACATCGGTTAGACCCATTAGCCAAACAGAATCAGGCCTCCCCGAGTCAGCAAGAGGAATTGCATAGAGCTAGGGTGCAATTGCTGGACTTGGACCTCAAGGTTATTAAAGAGCAGATGCAGAAGACACAACAGGAATTTTATGAATTCAATAACAAAGCTAGTAAATTACTAGCATATAAATTAAGACAGTTAAGGCAAAGGAATGTCATTAGTAGAGTGAGAACAGAGGATGGGCGGCTTTGGGATCAACCGGCAGAGGTTAAGAGACTCTTTGTGGAATACTATCAGAGACTCTATAGCCCAGAGGAGGGGATGGAGGAGGAGGCCATTCGGGCCTATTTGAGTAACATAGATATGCCAACTCTCAGGGGGAATGATTATGAGATGCTATCTGCCCCCATAGAGCTAGAAGAGGTGACATCAGCAATCAAGGGTCTGCCTAGTGGAAAAGCTCCAGGAGCAGATGGGTATAATAACCGATTCTATAAATGTTTTAACTCGTTATTGGCACCAATTCTACTTAGAGTATTCAATACTATACAGGCTGATACCGGGCTCCCAAGATCTTGGCGCCTAGCTGAGGTGGTTTTATTATTAAAGCCACATAAAGATCCGCAAAGTTGTGGCTCATATCGGCCTATTTCCCTGCTGGGGACTGACTATAAAATATTGACCACCATCTTGGCTGCCCGGCTGCAGAAAGTACTCCCCTATCTGGTTCACGAGGACCAAGCCGGGTTCATAGCAAATAGACAGACCTTTGACAATACTAGGCGAGCACAATATCTACTGGATAGAATTAAACAATTGGGACACCCGGCAGTGTTTGTGTCACTGGACGCCGAGAAGGCGTTTGATAGAGTGCTGTGGCCCTTCCTGTTTGAACTGCTACGGAAGGTTGGAATTGGCGGGCAATACTTAAGCTGGGTCGCGGCGCTCTACCAACAGCCGATGAGTCGGCTGCGAATTAATGACACGACAACAGAGCCTTTTGAATTGTTTAGAGGTACAAGACAGGGTTGTGCCCTCTCCCCATTACTGTTCGCACTAGCCATGGAACCACTAGCAATCTCGATTCGAGCAGAAGTTGCAGTACAAGGCATTAGAATTGGGAGGCATGAAACCAAACTACTGCTTTATGCAGATGATATACTGCTGACACTGTCGCAGCCTGAGATATCGTTGCAAGCTGTAATGCAGATAATTCAGGGATACGGCCAGGTGGCTGGTCTCAAAATTAATATGCAGAAGTCTGAGATCATGCCCATACAGTGCTCGAATGAGCTACAGGAGCAGCTACAAACCTCCTTCCATCTCCTCTGGTCGCCTCAGTATATTAGATATCTGGGGGTTAATTTAACGCCAGACACTGGGGACCTATTTCGGGAGAACTTTTTACCTAAACTACGCGAACTTTTGCAAGAACTGGACAGATGGGGAGGGTTACACATGTCATGGATGGGTAGAATAGCAGCGGTTAAGATGACACTGCTCCCCAAACTCCTGTATCTGTTTATGGCAGTGACAGTTCATATACCATACACATTTTTTCACACTCTTCATAAGAAAATGTTCGCCTTTATCTGGCGTAGAAGACCACCTCGAGTGGCCCGTAGTGTCCTCTTTCAACTACGGAAAGATGGGGGTATGGGAGTGCCTAACTTTAGCCTATATTATAGAGCTGCCCTATTTCAGATGCTGTCCACGGTACAGAGAGGCCCGAATAAGTTGTGGACCTACGATGCGCAATGGGGCTTAAAAGGGGTGCCAATATGGGCAGTAGCGTGGCTCCCCTTGCCGCTCATACGAGACCTTATCTTGGGAATACGGGCTCCGATGGGGGTGATCCTGGGGGAATGGGTTAGATGTAGAGCGGCATGGTTCCCTGGGCGTAAATATCATGTGATGACCCCTATCATTTTTGCAACCGACTTCACTCCAGGTCGGACAGATGGGGTATATAGACATTGGTCTGCAGCCTCGTTGCGCTTGCTGGGCCAAATATGGGAAGATGGGAAGTGCCATTCATTTCACATACTTCAGGAGGAATTTGGGTTAGGGGACAAAGATTACTTCTCGTACATGCAGATTAGAGACTTTATACAGAGAAAAGCGAGAGAGGACTTAGCCCTTGCAGACACAGAGCTTGAGTTAGCCATGAGATCAGGGGAAGGCAAAGGGGGGATATCCCGCATTTACAGAGCTATGTTGCATAAAACCCAACCACTGGGCAAATACATTAAGAAATGGGAGACGACACTGGGTGCTACATATGACCCACTGGTCTGGAAAAGAATATTTAAACGTTTATTGGCATTTTCAGTAGCTACTCCTTTATTGGAAAATGAGTATAAGATGTTGTATCAATGGTATATGACCCCGAGCCGACTTTTCCGCATTTTTAAAAATGGATCGGCACTCTGCTGGCGTAGGTGCGGGGCAGAAGGTACATTTTGGCATATCTGGTGGGAATGCCCAATGATACAGCAGTTCTGGCAGGACTTACAGTCCAGACTGCAGAGCGGGATGGGGCTGGTGATAAAGTTTGATGCTGACATATGTCTGTTAAATTTAGTTGCAAAAGAGAGTAAAGGCTCCTGCTCAGCACTTTTATGATACATTGTTACAGCAGCCAGGACTTTAATTGCAAAGTATTGGAAACAACAAACACTGCCCACTGTGGACCAAGTACTTACCAAGGTGGACTATTGCTGTATGATGGATAAATTGACTGCCATGCGAAGAGGAGGAATGATGAGATTTCTTAAAACCTGGTCCACTTATGTAGAGTGGCGAGGGCTTACAGGATGAGGAGTATATTTGGTGACTCTTGTGGCAAAACAATGTGTAACCTTTTGATGATGTGTTCCTGAGAGGGGTGGGAGGGGGGAGTTTAGGGGGGCTTTTTGTTTTTGTTTTTTTCTTGTTGGTACTGCAAAATGTATGGCATATATTGTCAATATGCGTTAATGTATGCTCTGAAAATTGTTAACTCTAATAAAAAGATAAATAAAAAAAAAAAAAAGAAATAAGCAATGGATTTTCCCATTTGTGTCAGAAACGGGCCTTTTTTTTACTAGTATCTATATATAATATTTCTCTATCTATCTATCTATCTATAGAGGTGAAATATGAGATCATATCAGTGGCGTAGCTAAGGGTGGGCTTGGGTAGTAGCAGCATACCTATGATGTGGCTGGCAGGGATCCCCAAGCCCCACCAACTGAAAACTCCTAACAAGTGTCCCTCCTGTATACCTTGTAAGTAGCAGATCTTCGCCTGCAGTGAGGAGTGACATACATACTGCTCGCACTGGCCCCACAGCCTTCCCTCCGATGTATTTCTGCCTAGGCGGAAACAGGAAGTTGCATCAGAGGGAAGGGTGTGGGGCCAACATGAGCAGTATGTATAACTAATACATACTGCTCATTGCTGGTGAAAATCTGCTATTTAAAAGGTATACAGGAGAGGGGGGATGTCTGATAGCCCATATGGCATGCAGGCGAGAGAAGGAAAGACCAAATCACCTGTGGGACGGGGCGAGGTTCTTCTGCCCACCCATTTTGGACCCAGGCCCACCCAAAATTGGGTGTCTGGCTACGCCCCTGGATCATATAGAGTTGCTTTTATATATGTTTAGTAGTAATCTGAATTGTGGGGCTTTATAAATCTTGAGAGTTTCCAATTGTTCAGTCCCTCTTATATCAGCAGTGATTCGAATATGTAAATGTATGTATCTTTTATGAGTGAATTTGTTGAAGATTGTCTACTTGAGAGACTCTCTAATTGATTTATGTGCCCTCTAACAGCTTTTATCGATTCATGCTCTGTGTGCTAATGAATATCTTCTTCCAACAGAGTTTTATTCTGAGAATTATTCAAGTTTATGTCGGACATATAATCTGTGTTTTGACACTAAAAGGGCAATTCTATAAGCTGGGGTCTAAATTTAGGTGCCAATAATGCACCGAGGGGGTCTTTTACAAAGCATCAGTAAAACAGTAAATCGGGACTAACGCCGGACCAACGCAGCCGCTGGTGGTAGTTCTTCCGAGTGTGCCATTTCTGTGGGAAAAAAGAAACCCCCTGGAAAATGCTTGCATGGCAGTAACCCAGCAATAATTGTGCACCGCTGCACACTGCCCATTACCGTGGGAGCCATTATCGCCACCTCAGTGGTGGCGGTAAGGGCTCACTGTCGCATGGTCACACGGTAAGAGTTCTCTTACTGCGTGACCATGTCTGTCTGGGGGCTTTTTACCCATTTTGATTTTCATGTACGCAGTGGCGTACCAAGGGGGTGGCGGTGGGGGCGGTCCGCCCTGGGTGCAAGCCGCTGGGGGATGCCGCTGCGCGCGCCTGCTCTGAGTTGGCTGACTTCGCGCGTTCGCTGCAGCTCCCCCTGCCCTGGAACAGGTTACTTCCTGTTCCGGGTCAGAGGGAGCTCCAGTGAACGCGCAAAGTCAGGGAACTCTGAGCAGGCGCGCGCTGCGGCACCCCCCCAGCGGCGTGCACCCGGAGGGGGGTTCCGCGCTGCATCGGAGAGGGGGTGCTGCAACCGGGGGGGGGGTTCCGCGCTGCATCGGGGGGGTGCTGCAACCGGGAGGGGGTCCGCGCTGCATCGGGGGGGGGGTGCTGCACCCGGGGGGGCGGGGCTCCGCCCCGGGTGTCCGCCCCCCTAGGAACACCACTGCATGTACGTAATTGTAGTTCAGTATTTTATTGGAAAATCGCTCTGAACTCTTTGGGGGAAAAAGTGGTCTATAAATCCAGGATTAGATTAGCAAATATGGCTCGTTTATATGCGTGCCTGAAAACATGCATGGGATAACCCCGCTGTTTAAATTAATGGAGTGATTCTATAACTTCGACTTTAAAATCCACCAAAGAAGAACACACTCTTTGTATGGATTATAGTTTATTTGAGCTTGCTATACCACTTTCAATAAATATGTCAAGCTGGTTTACAACTACAAGTTTTATTTATTATGTGATATCCTGCCTTATGGAGACCTTCCGGGTGGCTTACAATGAAGTAATAAAATAATAAATACAAACGTAAGTAAAACTAAAAGAAGATTGAAATACAATTCAATAGAAAAGATAAGAAAAGCAGAAGTTGTGACTGCATATTCCCAGTATGCACACTGGCATAGAAACCTCTCAATAGCCAACAAATGGAACTAGGCAATCAGATATGAAATGAAAACAAATCAGTCAAAGGCATTGCTAAATTAAAGTTGGCACTAAAACCTATCAAATGACTGTTCTAAGTGTAAATAAAGTGGCAGAGCATTCCAAAATGTGGGGCCAGTGATGCTGAAAATTGCACTTCAGATTGTGTCCAATCTAATTTGTTGGATGGAGTTCAAAGAGGCCCATATAGTAGCAACAAATAGTAGCTGACCAGTGTGAAGAATTTAAGGGGTCCTTTTACTAAGGTGTGCTGAAAAATGGCCTGTGGTAGTCTAGGCGTGGGTTTTGGGCGCTCGCAGATCCAATTTTCACCGTGCCTGTAAAATATGCCTTTTAAAAAGTTTTGCCAAAAATGGATGTGCGGCAAAATAAAAATTGGCACGCTTCCATTTTGGGTCTGAGACCTTACTGCCACCCATTGACTTAGTGGTAAGGTGTCACATGTTAACCAGGCGGTAATGACATATGCGCATAGAATGCCGATTGTCGCATGTAGCTGACATACATCAAAAATGAAATTACCACCCGGGCCACATGGTAGCCGGGCGGTAACTCCAAATTGGTGCACGTCAGGAGTGTTTAGGTGCCTACGCCTACACGGCTTAGTAATAAGGCCCCTTATAGATTAATACCAACTTTTTTTTTAATTTATAGAAGTCTTTATTAGAGTTTGAGAAACAATACAAATGCAAATGCATCTCAATAGCAAATACAACACAAATGTAAAACATCACTAAGGACTTTAAACGAGCCTCAAAAACAGATAGATAGTATATTATTCTCTCAAAACTTGAAAGTTAACACACAGAATACTTCAGGAATTTATAACAGGGTTTTTCCAAACACCCTCCCTTCCAAAGAATAAGACAACAGCAACAAAAAAAAGAAATAAGAATTAATACCAGCATTTTATATATTATCTTATAAGTAATAGGTAACCAATGAGTACCTCAAAGTAATGGTGTTATATGATCACATTTTTTCACCCCACAAAGAAGTTTGATTGCCCTAGTTTAGACAAGCTGCAAATGTTGAATATCTGACAGTCTCAGACCTTGAAACAGAGTGTTACAGGAATCCAACTGACTGATGACAAAAAAATATGCACTAAAACTAGCAATGCATCCGAATGGAATAGATATCGAACTGAGCAGATCATCTGAAATTTGAAAAAACATCGTTAACAACAGAGGAAATATGAGCCTCAAAATTTAGCTTATTATCTAGTATAACTCCCAAACTTTTAACAGAGAAAACAATAGTGACTTATACACCAGCTAGCAAAATAGAATGCAATCTAAAACATACATACCAATATATCACAAACAGCTCATTTAAATAAAAACAACCAACACATCACAAACATATAGTTATTCAAACATCAACGCACATCTTACAATATCATAACATGCATATAAAATCCAAATATAAATTATGTCCATATGTGGCAGTTGCCAGTAAGTTAACATAGCTTTCAATCTATACATGTGAAAGCTAACAAAATGATGATAGTTGTTATGATCTACCATAAATATTGTTTTTGACTTAACAAGCTACACCTCCCTCTTTTCTGCCATCGCTGTCCTTCCTAAACAGCTATCGTATTGTTCAAATCCAGTCCAAAACCCAGCTTTTTGAGGCTGCTTTTAAATCTTAAACCCTACTTTCCTAATCTCAACCTTGTTGGTTTTAACCTTTTTCATAATAAATGAATTCCCCAAACTCATTTTGTCTGTAAGCTCTATTGAGAAGGGTCTGTCTTTTATTGGGGCACTTTTACTAAGCCTTGTAAGCGTCTATGCGCATCCAACATGTGCTAAAATGGAGTTACCGCCCAGCTACCATGTGGCTCTCGTGGTAATTTCATTTTTGGTGCACGTCTGATTCGCACATCTGAAAAATAATTTTTATTTTTGGATGCGCGTATTGGATGAGCGCCAAGTGGCATTTGATGCACACAGGTCATTACCGCCCGGTTACCGCATGAGACTTTACCACTAGGTCAATGGCTGGCGGTAAGGTCTCAGACCCAAAATGGAAGTGCAGCAATTTTCATTTTGCCGCACGTCCATTTTTGGCAAAAATAAAAAAAGGGTATTTTTACAGGCGCGCTGAAAAATGATTCTGCGCACGCCCAAAACACACGTATACACTACTGCAGGCCATTTTTCAGCATGCCTTTGTGAAAGGGCCCCATTATTATTTGGATTTTGCTGATGTCTTTTTTTAGAAGTAGCTCAAGGTGAGCTACACTAGGTATACTCTGTCCCTGGAGGGCTTATTATACCTGAGGCAGTGGAGGGTGAAGTGACTTTCCCAAGATCACAAAGAGCTGTAATGGGATTTGAAACAGGTACCCCTGGATTTCAGGCCTGATGTGCTAACTACTAAGCCTCTACTCCTCATACAAATTTGTATAGCACTATTTTATGTCTAGTAGTACTATAGCAAACACCCACAGAAGGTGATCTCTCCACAGGAGAACAGACAAGCGAACAAACAGTGGATCCAATAAAAGTCCTCTCACAATGGATGTCGTCCTGAGCAAGGTCTTTATTTAAATCTGCACAAATTACCCGACACGTGACGGGTTTTGGCCGTGAAGGCCTGTGTCAGGGGTCCAGTCGTATCTGATGCAAATTGATGCCTTGTTGGTCAGATGAAAAGCACATATACTGCTAACAGAGATATCATCATTATCCACGTTGGCCCCTTCAGTCTCAGTTCCATCAGCTGCACTAGCTGTGATTTCTGTGATCAGATTTCCCAGACCCAAAGCTCCTAAACCAGCCAAGTGCTTCTTGGACTCCTTGTCTAGCACCGTGTCATCCTCCAGCTGTCCGTCCTCGTTGATGTTTCCGAAGAGGAAGCCTGTGAGGGAGAAGGGCCGTCACGTGTCGGGTTATTTGTGCAGATTTAAATAAAGACCTTGTTCAGGAAGACATCCATTGTGAGAGGACTTTTATTGGATCCACTGTTTGTTCGCTAGTAGTACTATAGAACTGATACTTTAAGTAGAAGTAACACAACTTGGTATTTGTAATAAAACAGTCTGTGTTGGATAAAGATAAATGTTGGTATTCTTGGGACAAATCAGAAAATGTTGTTAACAGGATGCTTTACATGGTTCCAGAATCAAGTCAGATGTTATAATTACAGGAATGAAAAATACTGAAGAATTATATCAAATAATTGCTTCTTGTAAACCACACACCATATGACTATTTGAAAAAAACAGTGTTACAGAAGTTTAACTCCATTTTAAATTATTTGCAGTAGACTAATCTTCACTAAGACAGTCATCTGCAAGCACAGCAAAGTTATTGAAGTGAAGCAGTTCTGCAGTATTTTATTTAACACTAGCAGTCACCAGGTGAAGAGGCAGGGGATAATAGTTTCCAGTCTCCAGCAGGAATCCAGAACTCTCATCCTTCCTCCAAATGCATCCTTTCTCTATCTCTCTCGCTCTCTTTTTACCCTTCAGTCTCCAATTATCCCATCTTCCAACCCTGCTCATCCTATTGCCTTTCCCACCTTTCCCCCTCCCCTCTCCCAGCATACAGCTCTCTCCTTCAATTTGAGTACTCTTCCCTCCCGTTCTCCAAAACGAGATCTAAATATTTGTCTTGAAAAGTCATCTTCTCTCTGCCCCTTTCCCATACCACTTTCTCCCCTACATCTTTTTTCTTTTCCTCCTCTTTCCATGCCCCAACTTCTCCTACCACTGACTTATCTCATTTTCCTTTCCTTATTCCTGTCCTTGTTAGCCCTCTTCACTATCTTCCACTTCCTCACTTTCAACTCACGCCCTCTCCCCTCCTTGATTACAGTCTTCTCTTCCCTTTCTTTTCCATTACAAGAGCCCAAACCTGCACTATCCCTCTTTCTCCCAGTATAAGTATAGGGCTTCCATTTACTCCCTCCTACTGGCTGTGTGAACCATTGTGCCTGATTTCTTGGCTGTGCCACTGCACACCCTCCTTCTTGTGAGTGTGGGTCCAATACACTATCCATCCCATGATACTGACTGGAGCTCAGAGAGGTTCTGGTGGGTCCTTTGAATGATTTGTTTAATAGATCCTTGAAAACAGGAGAAGCTCTGTAGTATTCAGAAAGAGTGGATATGGATTCTCTTCACAAAAATGGTGACAGGAAAGAAATGGGAAACTATAGGCTGGTAAGCCTCACTTTGGTGTTTGGTAAAATAATGGAGGCATTGCTGAAGAAAAGAATGGTAAACTTCCTAGAATTCAACTAACTATATGACCTGTGGCAACATGGTTTTACAAAAGAAAATTGTGCCAAATAAATCTGACTGATTTCTTTGATTGGGTGACCAGAGAACTGGATCAAGGAGACACACTAGACTTGGCTACTTGGATTTCAGCAAAGCCTTTGATATGGTTCCTTATAGGAGGCTCATGAATAAACTGAGTGAGCTGTGGTGAGCTGGATTACAAAACTGGTTGGCTGACAGACCACAGAGGGTGTTAGTAAATGGAATTTCCTCAGAGAAAAGAAAGGTGAGTAGTGGGGTGCCTCAAGGATCGGTATTGAGACAAATTATATTAAATATTTTTGTGAATGAAATTGCCAAAATGTTGGAAGGTAAAGTTTGCCTTTTTGTGAATGAGATGAAAATTTGCTACAGGGTAGACACCCTGGAGGGAGTGGACAACATGAGAAGAGATCTACAAAAATTAGAGTGGTTTAATGTTTCACAGTTAAAATTTGATGTGAAAAAGTGCAGAGTGATGCACTTGGGGAGTAGAAATCCAAAGGAGCTGTATGTGCTGGAGGGTGAAAGGCTGATATGCACAGACCATCAGGCTGGTAGATTTTTGATATCCATAAACACTAACCATATGCCAAATATCCCTCTGTCACACCACCCACCTTGAATTACTTATTCCTCCTTTTTCTCTGCAACTCCCTAACCTGCTTATAATCGAAAGAGAAAAACGCCTATATTGCGACCCAAATCAGGAGATGGGCGTCTTTCTCCCGTGGGCACCCAAATCGGTATAATCGAAAGCCGATTTTGGGCGTTTCCAACTGCAATCCGTCGCAGAAATGGGTAAAGTTGATGGGGGCGTGTTGGAGGCGTGGTGAAGGCGGAACTGGGGCATGGTTATCGGCCGAGGAGAGATGGGCGTCTTTAGCTGATAATCAAAAAAAAAGGCGTTTTTACCGCGATTTTGGGTCACTTTTTGTGGACCTGTTTTTTCACGAACAAGGCCCAAAAAAGTGCCCCAACTGACCAGATGACCACTGGAGAGAATCGGGGATGACCTCCCCGGACTCCCCCAGTGGTCACTAACCCCCTCCCACCAAAAAAAACCCACTTTAAAAACTTTTTTCCAGCCTCTATGCCAGCCTCAAATGCCATACCCACCTTCATGACTGCAGAATGTGTTCTATCCTGTGACAGCCTTTCCCTGGTTCTGATGTGGCTCTCGGGTGAGTGTGACACCTTTTCTGTTATGCGCACTGCAGAGTCACAATAGCAATGCATTGTGATTGGGCTCCGTGATTCCACTAGCTTGTGTCAAATGCTCACGATGTTGGTAGTTGGTAGGCTCTACTCCCATGGTGCTTTTCCCCCTGCTTACTGGGTCAGAGTGTGCCCTGTTTTGTTTCCGGTAGTCCATGAGGTAGTGGCCATTTTTGTAAGCCAGTTTTAGATCCCTTTCACATTAGCCACGTTACAGAACTTAGTTCTTACCTTGAATGTGGCTGAAAGAGGGCATTGTACACCATTCTGCCAGCTCTGACCTACCAGGGATACTCATTGCCAGTGGGGCACAACCTCTGATCTGCAGTTAACTGTGAGTAAGCGTGCTTATTTCAATAAAGGATGTTTTTGGAGAGATTAGTCTTCAGATGTCAACTGGTGTGCCAATGTTATATAGCAGCAACAAGTCCTAGAGGCCTGCGTGTATGCAGGTCCATGGAGCACTTTTAGTGGGTACCGCAGTGCACTTCAGCTAGGTGGACCCAGGCCCATCCCCCCTACCTGTAACACTTGTGCTGGTAAATGGGAGGTCTCCAAAACCCACTGTACCCACATGTAGGTGCCCCCTTCACCCCTAAGAGCTATGGTAGTGTTGTACATTTGTGGGTAGTGGGTTTTGGGGGAGGGGGGTTAGGTGCTCAGCACCCATGGTAAGGGAGCTATGCATGTGGGAGCGTTGTCTGAAGTCCACCGCACTGACCTCTAGGGTGCCCAGTTGGTGTCCTGGCATGTCAGGGGGGGGCGAGTGTACTACGAATTGTGGCCCCTCCCACGACCAAATGGCTCGGATTAGGACGTTTTAGAGCTGGGCGTTTTTAGTTTCCATTATCGCTAAAAAAAACAAACGCCCATCTGAAAAACGTCCATTTGTTTCGAAAATATGGTCTGTCCTGCCTCTTCACATACCCGTTTTCGGACTTAGACGCCCATGGAGATAGGCGTTCGCGTTCGATTATGCCCCTCCACGTCAACAATATGTACACCACCTATCCTCTTCTTAACTTTCATCATCATGTATTCAGAATTCTCCTCCTGCTGATTAGCTTTTTCTACACTTCATCGATCCTTATTTTCTCTTGCCTTTTTCCAGCATTGACTTAATTGTTCTGATTTTCTTTTACTCAGAAAAAAGAAAAAAAAGAAAAAAAGAATGACTCACATTTTGTCTCTGAACAGTGTTGTCTGGTTATAAAAGTATATTTTCAGTTGTACCTCAAAAATTAATTAGCTCTTGATGTGAGCAACTGTACAAACTGTGTTTTGGCTAGTTTTTTTGACTTTTGTAATTGTCTTTCTGTAGCTCCTACAAAACTCTGCCATTGATCTCTCCTGGCTCACTTAGGGGCCCTTTTATTAAACTGCGTAGGCGCCTACGTGCGCCCAATGCATGTCAATTTGGAATTACCACCCGGCTACCATATGGCCCGGGCGGTAATTTTATTTTTTACATGCATCCACTACGCATGCTGGAAAATAATTTTATCTTCCAGAGCATGGGTGGTAATTGGCATTTGAATATGTGTTGACCGTTACCATCTGGTTGGTGGTAAGGTCTCAGACCCACAATGAATGTGCGCCATTTTCATTTTGCCGCATGTCCATTTTCGCCCCCCCCCCCCAAGAGAGACATTTTTTACAGGTGCGCTAAAAAATGGATCTGTGCGCGCCCAAAACATGCGCCTACACTAGCACAGGCCACTTTTCAGTGCACCTTAGTAAAAGGACCCCTTACATTGCTAACTCATCTGCATTATTAAAGTTCCATTGGCATCCTAATAATTACAGTGGAGGAATACCTAATGATTAGTGTGGTGGCCACTACAGCTCCTTGTGACTCTAGACAAGTCACTTAACCCTTCTTGGCCCTAAGTACAAAATAAGTGGACTAAAATGGCTACCACATCTCTCTAATAAACTTGGAAACTTGGAATTTGGGGGTTAGTATAAGGATAGTCAGGGGTGGATTGTAGGTGGAGCTAGAAGGTATTCAGGCACTGCCGATTTCACAGCTGTTGCTCGAATAATTATCCAGGCAAGTTGGATCATATAACTCGCCTCATTCACTGTCTGCGAACTAGCTCTGAATATTGGCAATACCCAGCTAACTTCTACCTGTACCCAGATTTTCAGTGGTAAGAAAACAAGAAGACAACCAGTCTACAAGATCTACCATGGAACAGAAGTAAAAAGCAGACCTTATTGGAGAAAAACAGTCTTTAAAGGACTATTCCAAAGCTCCCAGAACTTGCAAACAAGTGCCCAACGTCGTGGCCATGTTTTGCCAGAAGTACTTGCTGAGTGACCCAGGAAAAGACACATTAATCAGTATTGGTGGAGTTTGTAGGTTAATACCAGCTGGATTCTAGTGCTCTTGATGCAGCCTGTACTTCTGGTGAAACATGGCCATGTTGAGCACTCGTTTGTTTGTCCCGGGAGCTTTGAAGCAACCCATTAAAGACTGTTTTTCTTCAACAAAGTCTGCTCTTTTTTTCTGTTACCTGGATTTTCAGTGCCAGTATCTGGATATGGCCCAGCATCGAATAGCAAAAAAAGGGGAGGGGGAGCAATTGGTTTCAGCTGCGGGAGAATATCACGATGCGCTGCCATTGATATTCATTGCTATTAGAACACATGATGTTTCGATTGGTAAACTATTTAAAAACACTGTGGCATCTGCTGGTTTGTTTTGCCTTTTGTGCATTTGACACATTGTTTAGGATTTGTTTCTCTGAATCCTGATGCAGGCTGCCAAGCCGAAACACGGCGCCCATGTCAGGTTAATAAAGGCTGAGTTTATCCACATATCACTTTAATGTATCTTGACTCCTCTCCTTGCTTGTCTTTGCCATTACTGAATATCCACATCCAAACTACCTTAAAGTACCCAGCATTTAAAAAAAATGCGCACTGGAGAGGGGATCCAAGATGGCGTTGGAGTAGGAAGCAGGAGAAGGACGCTCTCCACTTTAAATTGAAAGTTACCTTATTTCTTGCGATAGCATGCCGAAGAGAAAAGGCAAGCCTAAGGGACCTCCCCTCCCGAGGCTAGAGTCCCTCTCTTCGAAACAACCCTCCATCTCCTCCATCATGGTGTCCACACTGACGGGCGTATCCTTGACTGAGATGGGGAAGAGTCCAGGTCTGGAGAGTGAATTTTCACTCAGCCCATTAGGTCCGGCAACCCCCCCACCTCCACAACCAGACAGAGCCGGAGTTCCGAGCCTGAAAGAGAACGGCTCGAATGGGCGGCAGACCCCGTCTAAGGAAGTGGCGTCAGCGTCTATTCCGGTGGAGGGACCGAGCTCATCAGGTATGGCGGGAGGAGAAACTGTAATGAAGGGGATCCGAATTGCTTGCATTGGAGAGGAAACCTCGTTACACGCCAAAATGTTACTACCCCTGGTGAGACCCCAAGAGATATCGTTGGAGTCTATTTGGTCGGCCCTTGAGGCCCTGCACAAAGTTTGTACTGCTTTCATATCTGTCTCATTGAACAATGCAAGCCAGATAAAAGAAAGTCTTGAAAATATTTCTACTAAACATAAAGTTCTGGATGGAGACTTGGTTAAAATACGGGAGCAGCAGTCACTATTGGCAGCGGACCGTTTGATACTATATAAGAAAATTGAAAACTTAGAGAACTTTAATAGGAATTTAAATCTTCGAATATTAAACTTTCCTCAAACTAATTACATCTCTACTAGAGATATGTTTAATAAATTTCTTAAAGAGATATTTAAATTCCCAGAACAATCTCTCTCTCCATTGCAAAAAATATACTATCTTGGAGGAAAAAAGAAATCCCAACAAGAAGCTTCTATGCAACAGGATCCTCCATCAGAGACATTAAACCTTACAGGATTCCTAGAACACTCTCAAGAAGAAATTAAAACCCGAGCAACACTTATTGCCATGTTTGTATTCTTGCAAGATAAAGAATCCTTGCTCCGTTTATACTTTTAAAATATTCAACCGGAGTTCCTGGGGAATAAAGTCCTGATTTTTCCAGACATTTCTCGTTGGACACAGCAAAGGAGGAAGAAATTTCTGGAGTTAAAACAAAGAGCCTTGTTGATTACAGCTTCCTTTCAACTGAGATTCCCATGCAAATCCCTGATTTCTTTTAAAGAAAATAGATTTATTTTCTATGAGCCAGAACAGTTATCTAAGTTTTGGATGTGCAGGACAGCAAGAGGCTTTGACTAAATAGAGATTGCGGGACAATTTAGAAATAGGATACCGACTACTCAATATTTTGCTTTAATATATTTGTGTTGTTAAATTGCCAGACTTCCTATGGTTTAACCTTGGATCTCCTCTTATTGTGGACTATTTAGCCAATGTTTTTCTTTATTATTTTCCTTGAAACTATATGCAAGAATACTGTAGGAATTATCATTGGTGTATTTCTCAAAGATGATTAATCTTTGTATAATTAAAATCAATAAAGAAATTGAAATATATAAAAAAATGCGCACTGTTGTAGGCTGAATATTGCCCAATTTCTCCCAAATTCTATAAATGGTGCTCAAAATTGCGCACACACTCAATTTTCCCCAATTAACACCAATAATTGGATGCAAACAATCAATTGATGGTGTTAATTGGCATCAATGGATTTACGTGCACACCTTGATAAGCGCTATTTTATAAAGGGGGCATGGCCATGGGAGGGATATGGACATGTCAGGGACATTCACTAAAAATGCACGCAGTTTTATAGAATTTGGGGGATCAATGCCTAACAGTTTCATGAAAAGAAGTTATTAGGTGAACCCTAACAGAGTTTGGCCACAGCCAGTAATTTCAGGTTAATTCTGAGTAGAGAGGTGTGGTTGCCGTGTTAGTCCACTTTTAAAGGTAATCAATAGAAATAAAACAAAATAAAACATGGAAAAGAAAATAAGATGATACCTTTTTTATTGGACACAACTTAATACATTTCTTGATTAGCTTTCGAAGGTTGCCCTTCTTCGTCAGATCGGAAATAAGCAAATGTTGGTAGATGACAGTATATATATAAGTGAAACATCAAAGCATTTCAGTGATAGTCTAACAGGATGGGGGGTGGATAGGTGAGAGACAGGAAGAGTCGGGTGGATGAGGGACAGGGAGATATGCATGGAGATAGGAAGGTGACAAAGCAGTACAATTTTATGGTTTATAATGGACTAGAAAACCTAGATCTTTGTTAAGTCCTGTCTGGTGGGTGTCAAAATATTTAATCATTCTGACTTCAAAGGTCTCGCGTTCCTGTATTGTTTTAAAATTCCCTTTACTACTACTACTACTACTTAACATTTCTAGAGTGCTACTAGGGTTAAGCAGCGCTGTACAATTTAACAAAGAGAGACAGTCCCTGCTCAAAGAGCTTACAATCTAATAGACAAGTGAACGGTCGGTCCGATAGGGGCAGTCAAATTGGGGCAATCTGGATTCACTGAATGGTAAGGGTTAGGTGCCGAACGCAGCATTGAAGAGGTGGGCTTTAAGCAAAGACTTGAAGACGGGCAGGGAGGGGGCTTGGCGTAAGGGTTCAGGAAGGTTGTTCCAAGCATAGGGTGAGGCGAGGCAGAATGAGCGGAGCCTGGAGTTGGCGGTGGTGGAGAAGGGTACTGAGAGGAGGGATTTATCCTGTGAACGGAGGTTACGGGCGGGAACGTAAGGGGAGATGAGGGTAGAAAGATAGTGAGGGGCAGTAGACTGAGTGCATTTGTAGGTAAGAAGGAGAAGCTTGAATTGAATGCGGTATCTGATCGGAAGCCAGTGAAGTGACCTGAGGAGAGGGGTGATATGAGTATATCGGTTCTGGCGGAATATGAGACGTGCAGCAGAGTTCTGAACAGATTGAAGGGGGGATAGATGGCTAAGTGGGAGGCCGGTGAGGAGTAAGTTGCAGTAGTCCAGGCGAGAGGTAATGAGAGCGTGGACGAGAGTTCGGGTGGTGTGTTCAGAGAGGAAAGGGCGAATTTTGCTGATGTTAAAGAGGAAGAAGCGACAGGATTCTTACCATGAAATCACTGGTATAGTGTTCTGGTTTTGTAAAGGATAATTCTGAGATTCATATGCTCGCTTCCAAAATTCTGCAGTGTCTTCTTGCTAGGCATAGTTCCCTTTCAGTTCAATCAGTTCCTCTTGAAACTGATAAGACAGATGCTTGATAATTCAAGACACAGCCTGAGGTTTGTACTTCAAAGGCAGCCTCAGAAACGAAGCATGATTCACAGTCATTAAAATCTGTGAATCTCTTCTGAAACTGGAACTTTTGGACCAAATAGACCTGTACTGTAGTTCTTCAAAATTTGTGGTTCCTTTGAACTCAGGGCAATTCCGCAATGGAAAATGAAGGTAGTCACCAGCTGCCATCTGCTCAATCCATATGTCCAGTTTTTCTTTGAATATCTGCACTTCTTTAAACAAATCAGCAATGCTCTTGTTTTTTTTTCCTTCCAGTGTGTTCAGGTATCAACAGTAAGAAACTATAAGCTTTTGAGCTACTGGAGGTCTGACAAGTTGGGTTTGACCGAACCTTTTAATCCCCCCCACAAAATCCTTGTGGGGGAAGCAGTAAGTAAAGCTCTTTGACAAGTTTCCACAACTTAGCCATCTGACTGCATTAAAATGAATGAAATCTCCATTACTTTGCATTACCTTCTTCCAAATATCCTATAAACTGGTGATGGTTAAGGGAGCAAGCATGCAGAAAATTCACAAACTCCATCACTTCTTCCATCACATTCATAGGCTGCTTATCTAAGGGGCCCTTTTACTAAGGTGCACTAACGACTAGCGTATGCGAAATGCTGCGCAGCACATTGTATGCCTATGGACTGCATGGCACTTAACATACATTATTTTCTTAGTGCACCTTAGAAAAAGGACCCCTAAGGTGGCTAACAGCATAAACATAAGAAATAAGAAAAATAGACAAAAATGCATGCTTATCAGGTATACAGTTAAAAGTCAGGCAGCATAACCAACCTCAAATCATATAGCAAATGCTTGATTGAAAAACTGTGCTTTTACTTGTTTTTGAGCCATTGATAGTCTCTAAACAAAGAGAGGAAAGCAAAGCGTTCTATATTATAGGCACTAAACAGGAAAATGCCCAGGCCTTTGTCTCAAATTTACTGTCACAACACCTCACCTGTTCTCTGTGGTCTCCAGCAGCATTCCTGCCAAGAATCTGTTTATTTCGTGGAAACTCTGTACTTCCTTTATGGCTCTGCAAGAGGGTGCTGGCTAATGTTGTCACTTCCTATCTGGTAGTATATAAGAAAGTGCCTGAGTCCCAGCCAATGCCTTTGCAACAGATCTCCTAGAGTTGTCTAGTGGGATTTGTAGCCTTGTTCCAGCCCATGTCCTGTTTCTGCCTGTGTTCTAGTCCAATTCTGTTCCAGCCCTGCTCCAACCTTGTTCCAGTCCCTGCCCCAACCCAGTCTGTGCCCTTCATCTCGTTCCTGCCTGTTTCTCATTGTGCCTTGTTCTTCCCAGCCTCTGGACCCTCTTAAAGGCTGTTCCCTGGTCCTGACTTCATCAGGCCAGGCCCCTAAGGGTCCACTTAAAAGTCATTCCCTAGTCCTAACTTTGTCAGGTCAGCTTCTCCTACTACCCTGGAGGAAGAGGTTCCCAGACAGATAGGACATTCTCGATTTTCAGAGGAAGAGAAAAGGTGTCGGAGAGTGCAAGACCTTTGTCTATATTGTGTGGACCTGGGACATTATGCTAAGCGATGTCCCAGGAAACCAGGAATACTTTAAGACCTGGGAATGGTGGGGGAGACTTTCCTGGGTCCTTCCCAAGTTGTTCTGACTTCCCTCTTTGCTCTACCTGTTATCCTTCAATGGGAAAATAATCAGATCATATGGCGCTGCTGGGAATTTTGTGGTCGATCGGCTCATACACTAGAATGACATTTCTGTGAATCCCCTCAGAGAACCCCTCTGTATCTCCTTGGTCTATGGAGACCCGCTGCCAGGGCAGCTGTGTGCTATTACTCAACCTATGTCCTTTCAGGTGGGTCCCCAGCATCAAGAAATGATAGAGTTCATGTACTCTCCAGATCTGTCTATCAGGCCATTTTCGGGATTCTGGTGCTCTGGAGATAATCTAGCCTGGGGTCCAACCTGTTCTCAGTCTTGCTTAACACCTGTTCAACCTCGGCTAACCCTACCCAAGATGGATTCACCCCTGCCTCTTGACCCGCCGGCTGCTCTTGCCTCTAGTTCAGACGTTTCTGGTGAGAAGCAAGCCATGAAACTACCACCTTATTGGGAGTGTGACCACCCTAGCAACCTCCAGCTGGGTAAGATGACACCCCAGGGCAAGCCTTCCATCTTAGAATCCTGACCCATCTTGGCCCTTTAAAAGATTATTGCTGTCTCCCAGATCATTGTACCCCCAGAGAGAACTCCATTCCCCAAGAAGCCAAGGATGCGGACCTTGCATGGGACATGTAACTTCAAGTCTACCAGATGCCCAGGAAAGGAGATGACCCTTCAGTTGGGGGGTACATCAATACTAGTGGCCCCAAATGTCTTATGGTATGCCTGATATTCTAGGTGTCATAAGGATAAGGAGGATAATGTGTGGAAACCTGCTATCAGTGTTCATGCCCCTGCACTTATAAGACATTGTCATCTTCTTTATTCCCTCAGATCCAAACCCACAGGTCTGGGGAAGGGGCTTCATGGAGGGGGTATTGTCACACCCCCCACCTGTTCTCTGTGGTCTTCAGCAGTATTCTGTGTCAAGAAGAATCTGTTTACTTCCCATAAAACCTGCACTTCTTTTATAGCCCTGCAAGAGGATGCAAGCTGATGTCATCACTTCCTGTCTGGTAGTATATAAGGAAGTTTCTGACTCCCAGCCATTGCTTTTGCAGCAGGTTTCCCAGAGTTGTCTAGGGTGTGTTTCAGCCTTGTTCCAGCCTATGTCCTGATCTAGCTTGTGTTCCAGTCCTGTTCTAACCTGTGTTCCAGTCCTGTTCCTGCCTGTGTGCCAGCCTGTGTTCCAGTCCAGTCCTGCATATGTTCCAGTCCTGTTCCAGCCCTGCTCTAGCCTTGTTCTGGTCCTATTACTGTGTTGACCCAGTCTGTGTCCTCCATCTCATTCCTGCCTGTGCATAATTGTGTCTTGTTGTTCCTGGTCTCTGGGCCCTCTTAAGGGCCATTCCCTGGTCCTGACTTCGGCCAGGATCCCAAGGGACCTGTTAAGGGCCATTCCCTGGCCTCAACTCTATTGGTCCAAGAAAATAACAGGGTAATCGATCTGCAAACTCCAAGATGGAAAACAGACAAAGCAGTTATGTATATGAAAAATAATATTTAATGAATTAAAATCAAAATGAAATTAACAAGCCCTACACAGGCCGTGTTTCACCCAACTGGGCTGCATCAGGGGTTACAAAATTAGGACAAATATTATCAATTAAAAATAAGCTAATAGTTGAATTCTATAACCATGATCGAATACTCGGCTGATAATAAAAAACACCATGATAATAAAATATAGTATATAAATAAATAAATTAAAATAAAATATCAAAAATGACATAACAAATTACCATAATTGTGTGAATATACAAATATAGTTAATGACATACTTTCCAAAATCAAACCAAATATGTATAATAAATAAATACATAAATTATAAAATTTACATATAAAATACAACATATAAAATGTCACTTGTTAATAGATAATAACAGTAAACACTGATTATTAAAATATTGATTACTAAAATATTTGCTGCAAAACGACCCATAAACTAAATAAAAAAATAATAACAAAATAAAAAATAAAACATTTTATATGTTGTATTTTATATGCAAATTTTATAATACCAAATATGGATGTCTAAAATTACTGTACATCCATATGGCAAGGGGGAGTAGTCTGGGTGTGTTTTGGGTGCGACTAGAGAGGGGCAAAAAATGGCCATCCAACTCCAATTGTAGAATTGTCCATGCTAAAAAAAAATTGGATGTCAGTATGTAGACCTGGTTAAAGAAAGGTGCTATGATTGAGCAGTTCTCCACTGAATGGGGTAAGGGAAGTCACAGTAAATTAAAAGAAAAAGAAACAAAAATTACAAAAAGCTGCAGTGGAACTTGAACTGTGGTTCATGGCCCTGCTTCTCAAGCAGAGTGCTCTAACCATTAGGCTACTCCTTCATATGGAAGGCTATTTGGCCATTTTATAATATGGATGTTCCTCTGTTGCCACATAGACATCCATGTCCCTTGTTTTGCCCCATTCACAGTTTGTACATTTCAGTTTGTAAAATGGATTTTAATGCTGAAAGTAGTATGAACTTGGACATCTATTTCTTAGTATTTTAGAACAGTCTGTATATCAGTAGATCCTGTTCTAAAATACATGACACAGAAAAGACACATTGTCTTCATTGATCATCTCTACTGTGTCCTTTCTGTGTGCTGAGAACTGTGGAAATCAGTTCTTTCTTGTCACCTAAAATACATGAGACATGGACGTCCATATGTGATGTACTGACTTGGTCATCTTTTCTAATATTTGCCTCCTTAGTAGCAAGGCACAAAATCATACAAGGCCTTAAAAACAAGAGTCAAATATTTAATGTGAACTCAGTAAGAAACCAATAAGGACTGTTTTTGGCAACCCAAAAGCAATTTGTTCCTTGGTATTATGTATGAGTTAAAGAATTTGAATGTAGTGTTTGGTACATCTACATAAATTGCATTTCAGTAGTCAATAGAAGATAATACCAGAGTCTGAATGACAAGTCTAAGATCCTGTAAGAAAAATATAGATTCAATCTGTGTAGTAAGAAAAGACTATAAAACGCTGCGATTCACCTGTGTCATTCCCATCTTTGAAGGATTAATCATCAATATCTCTTTCTTCAGATAAAGTGTGAACTCATTGCATTTTAACAAGTGGGCAGAAACACACACACACAAAATCTATTCAATAAAATTAAATGAGATAAGGTATTGAAGGCTGAAGAAATGTCTAAAAAGATCAATAAATAAGAACAGTTGGAGCCTAATTCTTGCAAAAGCATGCCTATCAGAGATCAAAACAAAGGGGGCAATTCTATAACTTGGTGCCAAAATGTAGGTGCCTCGATAAGGAGAACTTAGCACCAATTCTATAAAGACTTCAAGCTGTGCCTAAGCCATTATAGAATGCTAGTGCAAAGCTGCATGGGCATGTCAAAATGTAGGCATGCTCATTTACGACAAGTCAATAGCTGGCATAAGTTGGCATGCCTATATGCGCAATGCCATCTAACGCCATCTAAAGCTCAACATGACCAAAACTGAACTTCTCATTTTCCCCCCTAAACCCACCTCCCCTCTTCCCCCTTTCTCTATCTCTGTTAATGGCTCTCACGTCCTCTCTGTCTCCTCGGCTCATAACCTTGGAGTCATCTTTGATTCCTCTCTCTCCTTCTCTGCGCATATTCAACAGATCGCCAAAACCTGTCGTTTCTTTATCTACAATATTAGCAAAATTCACCCCTTCCTTTCTGAATACCCTGCCAGAACCCTTATCCACACCCTTGTCACCTCTTGCTTGGACTATTGCAATTTACTTCTTACTGGTCTTCCGCTCAGCCATCTCTCTCCTCTCCAATCTGTACAAAATTCTGCGGCACAACTTATTTTCCGCCAGAATCGTTATACCCACACTAGCCCACTCCTGAAGCCACTTCACTGGCTCCCTGTCTGCTTCAGCATTCAGTTTAAACTTCTTGTACTGACCTTTAAATGCATCCACTCTGCAGCCCCCCATTACCTCTCCACTCTCATCTCTCCCTACATTCCTCCCCGTGAACTCCGCTCACTGGACAAATCTCTCTTGTCGTTCCCCTTCTCTTCCACTGCTAACTCCAGGCTTCGCTCCTTTTCTCTTGCGGCACCTTATGCCTGGAATAGACTTCCTGGACCTATATGTCTAGCTCCATCTCTACCTGTTTTCAAATCTATGCTGAAAACCCACCTTTTCACTGTTTTCAAATCTATGCTGAAAACCCACCTTTTCACTGCTGCTTTTTAGCTCCCATTACTTCCCTCACCCATAACTGTCTTGTCTGTCTGTATTATTTAGATTTTAAGCTCTTTTGAGCAGGGACTGTCTCTTTGTATCAGGTGTTCAGTGCTGCGTGCGTCTGGTAGCGCTATACAAATGCTAATAATAATAATGCAATGTGCGCAACTTATAGTACTGTATAAGTTGAATACATCACTTGGTAACATGCCCAAGGTTACCCTTCCTCCACCCATGTGTAGACCCCACTCTCAGTTACAGGCTAAGCAACTTTGGCACATATGTAATAGAATAATGTTTAGCAATTAACACATACAGTAACAGCCAATTATTGGCCCCTCTGATAGGTGTATGTGCACTTGGTGCTTAAAATTTAGGTATCAAGTTGTAGCATTGCCCTTAAGATCTTAGGGGTGCTTTTACTAAGATGCGCTGAAAAATGGCCTGCGATAGTGTAGGCGTGGGTTTTGGGTGCACGCAGATCCATTTTTCAGTGTGCCTGCAAAAAATGCCTTTTCAAAATTTTTGCTGAAAATGGACATGCGGCAAAATAAAAATTGCCATGTGTCCATTTTGGGTCTGAGACCTTACCGCCAGCCATTGACTTAGTGGTAAGGTCTCACGCGTTAACCGGGCGGTAATGGCCTACGTGCGTAGCTGACACATGTCAGAAAATAAAATTATTTTTCAGACGCGCGTAGCAGACATGCATAAAAAAAGAAATTACCGCAAGAGCCACATGGTAGCTGGGCGGTAACTCCAAATTGGCGCATGTATGCGGCTCCTTAGTTCCATACTTTGGTTGAAAATCATATCGATGAACATCTAAAAAGTCATTTTTGCAACTACAACAAGATCATTTTTCAATAACTTTGCCTATAAATGGAATATTAGATGTAGGTCTACAATTAGACAAATCAGCAATATCTCCAGCAAGATTTTTCATAATAGGGCGGATCAGTTCTTAATTCAAAGCAGAAGGCATACACCAGAAGATTTAACGTCTGGGTGAATATAGGAACCATAGATTGTTTCATAAACCACCACCATCCTAAAATGGTCTCAATCAGAATGTGATACACGAATCCCAGGAAAACTTACATCAACATTCCCCCTAGGCAGAGTTAATGGATCATGATCGGAAGATCCAAGAACAGAAAACATGATCTCCACAAAAGAGTCAACCATTTGTTTGGTAAAACATAAAGCAAAAGAGCTTTCAATGAATTCATCACAGATCTTTGAACATTAGTCAAAAAGTAATTTGTCAACTTTTGAGCAGAAGTGCCCAGAGATTGTGGATCTGACAGGACATTAGAAGTCAAAGCTCACACTATAGAAAACCAATTACTGGGATATTTCAAAGATTCATGGATATGTTTGCTATAGGAAGCATTTTTGGCTTCTAAGACTTCATTGTAATACATATGCAAAGATTTCTCATAAGAGGCCTTATCAACTTTGGTTTTGGTTTCCCGTCATTTCCTTTCAGCTCTCCTCACCACCTGCTTAGAGCAAAGTATGGTGGGTGAAATCCATGGGATATATAGTGATGCAATAGAGACTGGGCACACCAATCTTTTCGCTTGACTTGAATAAGTGCAGAAACTTTTTTTTCTTCCTTTTATTGCAGTGCTCCATCTGTAGCAAGAGAACTCAGCTTTTCCAGATTTACACCAAAATCAGCAAATTCCTTTTAAGTAGCTTCCAGTTTATCACAGTTTCACAGCCTCATGCAGTCTTTAAGTGGGGCAAGGCTAGTGATTCTTCATACTCTTCAAAGGTTCAGTGATCAGTCTAATTCAGATACATAGCTGTGTTGTATCTCTCATGTCTGTGGACTCCTCAAGTGCAAATCTAAATGTCAGGCAGCAGTACCTTTTTCAGTTGTTCCTCAGAGTTCTCAGTTAAATCGACAATAATTTTAGCTGCAGTTTGTCAGCTCAAGGGCATCTCCTTTACTGTTTTGGTCAGCTTTTCTTTCCTTTTCACTCAAATCAAAAGCAAGTGTTTCCAGTACTCTTAACAGGGATGCTTTCAGCACTTCTGCATCTGAAAATTACTTTTTTCTTCTTGCTGAGATCCAATTACACTTGAGTGTGACTATCTGAACTATATCACCTTCACCAATGAGATTTTCATTTGCTTTTTTTGTTCATATGAAGGGCAGTTCTCTAAAGGGCACTCCATGGGCGTAGCCAGACCTCGAGGTAGGAGGAGGCCAGAAACAAAGGTGGGGGTGAACATTTTGGTCGCCGCCCCACCACCGCCCCCTCCGCTTTGCTGCCCCCCTCCACCGCCCACTGCCACCGCTGTTCATATACCTTGGCTGGTGGGGGTCCCCAACCCCTGCCAGCTGAAGTCTTCGTGCAGCGCTGGTCTCCGGCGAAGCAACATTGCCTGCCCTGCTCTTTCTTCCCCTCACATCTGCAACACTCCTTTTAGTGAAACTGATCATGCTCAATTTCACTAAAAGGAGCGTGCCCGATGTGAGGGGAAGAGAGATCAGGACAGCCAATGTGGCAGCGCTGCAGCAGACCAGTGCTGGATGGTTTTCAGCTGGCAGGGGTTGGAGACCCCGCCAGCCAACCAGGGGCCCAGAGCAAATTTGGGGGTGCCTAGGCCCCCATGGCCCCATCTAGCTACGTCACTGCTTTAATCAGAGCATGCCCTACATAGCCACCTAGTCTGCCTGAAAAGATTTCCATATGGCAAGGTAGATTCTGTTTTCCCATGGAACTGTGGTCTGAAGAAAACAGCGGCAAGATGTGTGTCTATGTTTGCAAGAAGCAAATTGCTCGACATCATGAGGGCTCTGCCAGCAACATAACCCTTACCTCCATGGAGAGGGAAGTGTTGGCCATCTGTGACCAAGACACCATCTCAGGGATCATCCAGAGAGATACAGCACAAAGGAGATCAGATAAGAGTTGCCATACACATCCCTACTGTTCTTGCCGTCATATGTTCCTCTACACTCAAAGCCAGGTCACCTTCTGATTTCTCTGCACATAGGACATAAGCCTTGCTACAAGACACCAGCATTTCAATAAACCATGTCATACATCTCCAAGTGCAAGGAATGGTGTCACTTCTACAGACTGGGGTATTATTTTACTGGCTCTCTATCTATCCCGCCCCTCCTAGCTCTATCAGGTAAAATAATCACATTGGCTCAATAGTGCCACTCTGTGCAGGTTATGTCATTCATGCTTACCTTCTCCTTGAGATGCACAGCATCCTCCCTTGTAGCATATAATAATAATACAGTGATATAGCATATGCAGTCTTTATCTTTATTTGTCTTTTGCCATTTGCAGGACTTAGGCCATAGAAGTCTGTCTGGTATAGGCCTTAGTTCCCAAACACTGGAATTAGCAAATCTAGATCAATGAATAGTTAAGCTCTGGTTGTTGGAGCATGTGGTAAAAGCAGTTAGCATATCTGGGTTTAACAAAGGTTTGGATATGTTCCTGGAGGAAAAGTCCATAAATTGCTATTAAGGTAGACATGGGGAAAGCCACTATTATCCCTGGAAGTTACAGCTTGTTTGGACTGAAACCACAGTTTCAGATTCAGCTGAATAAGGTGATCTGAGAATCTAGATCTGTTTTGTCCTGCTTTTCACTCTGGTTCAGCCATTAACTTATCTGTACATTCAAGAATACCTGATATAGGCTAAAGCCTCATTTTGTTTCTCATCTTGTTGTTTTGCTTCTACACCTTGTCATTTCTGTTTGTTCTCTTCCTATCAACAGGTATACTTCCACCCCCTTTTGTTCCTGATTCTAGAACAGTGTATGCAAAGGACATTCAAGATGTTGGTGCCTTTTCCACAGTGAAAGGAGTCATCCTTGAAAATTCAGACAAGGAGTTTTTTGATAAATTTGCCTCAGGTAACATCCCTATACCCTGGCAAGAAGAAATGGTTGAAACTGGTATTTTTAAAGAAACGAATCGCCAGGATGCAAACAACTTGAGGGCTTCTACATTTGACTCCTCATCCAAGTCTGGAGTGTGCGTGCTGTCCTAGAGAAAGAGGAGAAACACTTATTGGCTTAGTAGTAGAGTACTCAGCCAAGGAAGCAAAGACAGAAAGGGTGATTTGATTAGATTTGATTTTTTAGAAGTCAAAATCAAGAAGTAGGTGTAGACCAAGAAGTCTTGACAGCCAAAGGTTGATTGAAGTAACTTTATAGCGTCTGTTGCGATCACACTGCATGACCACGATGATATTCTGGTTTCTGTTTCATTTTTGCACCCATTTGTTGTGATACGTTTTAGAAGTATTTTGACTCCTGAGGCAGATGGTAGAGCCGTCGAAACATGGTCCCGTGTTGGGTCATACACATATTTGGTGCAAATAAAGGTACTTCAATCAACCTTTGTCTGTCGAGACTTCTTGGTCCATCCCTACTTCTTGATTTTGACTGCTGTTACACACGTGGGGATTTCTTTACCCTGACCTGTTGGTTGCTGTTTTGGTGGACTATGATTTTTTGGAAACAACATGAAAAATCAGGATGAGACAAGCACTTTATATCAGTAGTACTCAAGTGTCTGAATTTAGACTACTTATGAACAGATTGTCTCCTATTCATTTAGCAGACTTTCTACAGTATAAGGAATAGGGAAATATGTGGGTCTGCTTTGATCTATTTTGATTTTTTGCTTTTAATTTGGAGTAATCCACAAAGAGCAGAGCTGAGTTTAGTTTCACCTTATTTGGAGCAGCAGAAGAGACTTCATGGGGAAAAAATCATTTTAACATTGATTTCAGTGAAAGACTTGAACTGTGAACTTACTCTCTACAGTTTCTGTGAATGCCATAGGCTAGTATTTCTCATTTGTATAACTGTTATAACCTTTATTATCTGATTTATTTGTGTTTAGCAATGGAGAATGATGCAGTGCTTAAGTGGAAAAGCATCAACATTACTTCATATTTGAAAATCTGGGGGTGAGATCTGATAGTGGAGGAGTGGCCTAGTGGTTAGGGTGTTGGACTTTGGTCCTGAGGAACTGAGTTCAATTCCCAGCACAGGCAGCTCCTTGTGACTCTGGGCAAGTCACTTAACCCCCCATTGCCCACCGCGTTGAGCCTGCCATGAGTGGGAAAGCGCAGGGTACAAATGTAACAAAAATAAAATAGAAGGCAATTATCAACTTCAGCAAGTAATCACTTTCTGCAAGGGTATCCCCTTTCTCAGAATAACTGCTTAGGCAGTCCCTCTAGAGATACAGAATGTAATTATTTATACTCATTTGCATATAGTACAATTTGCAAAAAGTATTGTAAGCTCTTAATGTCAATAAATGTTCTGAAGCTAGATTTAAATTGAAAATCTAGAGACAAAATAGGAAGCCATCTTTCTGCCTGAAGCTGACATCCAAATTGCAGAAGTAATAATATTTTGGTGCATTATAACTATTAATTCATAGGTATGACAAAAGCACAGACTTGTTTGTGTATTTTTTTTCTGCTACTGTGGGCCATGCATTCATTTGTCTATCTAGGGGGTGGGGTCAGACCAAAATCCATTGAGCTAGTCACCAGTCTGGGCCTGAAGCACCCAGCAGATCCTAAAATGTAGATCTATTTCTCATAGCTCATTTCCAGCGATGAGAGATTTCTCTCAGATCTATCTGGCTAATTTTTTTATGGACTTTTCCTCCAGAAACGTGTCCAAATCTCTTTTGAATCCTGCTTTGTTAATAGCTTTGACCATATCCTATGGAAACAGATTCCATAGATTAATTATACCAGTGGACTTCATTCATTTTTAAGCTTCATTCACTTTATATTCTAATGAGCTTGAAGGAGAGCCACCAAATATCTTTACATGCGGGACCCCCTTATTCTATAATTGTGCTTTTAACCCAAAATCATACCCACGATCCACCACAAGCTGCCCTGACCCTCCCATATTCCACGCCCCCTTTCTCAGGATGTGTGTAAAATTTAGGCATGTACATCTAAATTGATGCCAATTAGCGCCAATAATTGCCTGTTAAAAAGCCAATTATTGTCATTAATTGGCTCATTATTCAATTAAATTGCGTGCACAAATTGGGCATGTGCCCAAATTTGCGTGAGCAATTTTTGGCGACTTCTATAGAATTAGGAGGCTAGCGCATAAGCATTTGGCATGCTCCTTCTTTGTGCACAGCCCCTTCCAGTTATGCGCTGTAGATTTTGAGTGCTAAGTTTATAGACTATCAACTAAATGCAGTTATGTGCATAACTGCAAATTAGTGCCAGTTAGCCTCAATTAACTCCAATTATTGCCAGCGCCAATTAGTGCCTAATTTTCCAATTGCATTATGTTTGCAACTGCCAGAATTCTATCACTTCCATGTGCAATTTTGCATTCTAAGCACGGAAATATGCATATAAAATGATAGAATTAGGAGGATAGTATGCACTTTATCTCCAGGATTCTATACATTTTATTTATTTATTTATTTTTATTTGCTGCATTTGTATCCCACATTTTCCCACCTCTTTGCAGGCTCAATGTGGCTTACATTATGCTGCAATGGCAATCGCCATTAACGGAATGGTACATAAAATGTCATGTGAATTAGAAGTAAAGAAATAAATAAATTCATATCAGATAAGTGGGATCTAGGATAAAGTATAACATTCAATAATAACAATGTGATTAAAGTAACCAAGTTAAAGAGTTCAATATTGAATAGTTCTGATACAGTTTGATGGTAAGTCTTTTATGAAGGATTGTTTTTATAAGTCTCGTTGAACAAGTTAGTCTTCAGTAACTTCCGGAAGGCTATCAGATCATGCATTGTTTTTATAACATTCAGTAGTGCATTCCATAGTTGCGTGCAGATGTAGGAGAAGCTGGATGCATATAATGATTTGTATTTAAGACCTCTACAGTTAGGTTAATGGAGGTTTAAGAAAGTGCGTGAAGAACTTTTTGTGCTTCTTGTGTTTACATGGCACCTGGGGGTCCTTTTACAAAGGCACACTGAAAAATGGCCTGTAGTAGTGTTTTGAGCGTGTGCAGAATCATTTTTCAGCACACCTGTAAAAAATGCCTTTTGAAAATTTTTGCCGAAAATGGACGTGCGTCAAAATGAAAATTGCCACATATCCATTTTGGGTCTGAGACCTTACCGCCAGCCATTGACTTAGCGGTAAGGTCTCATGCGTTAACCGGGCGGTAATGATCTACGCATGCTGAATGCCATTTGATGCGTGTTGCTGTAAAGTCTCACATGGTAACCGAGTGGTAATGACCTACGGGCATCAAATGCCACTTGACGCGCACCCAATACGCACATCGGAAAATAAAAATTATTTTTTTGGATGCACTTATTGGGCGTGTGCAAAAAATGAAATTACCACAAGAGCCACCCAGTAGCTGGACAGTAGCTCCATTTTGACGTACGTTGGGCGCATGTAGACGCTTACGCGTCTTAGTAAAATGGCCCCCTAGATTTGTGCATGCTTCCAAAATGCGCTTGCAAATTAACTGGCTAATAAGCCAATTAGCATCAATAATTGGGAGCTAACCAATTATTGAAGTTAATTGGTACCCATTAAAATTTGTGTGCATATCTGGCTGCGCGCTGTTCTATAAGGCATGGCATCTAACTCTGCTAGCAGGTAACTCAAAAGGGATGTGGCTATGGGTGTGACAGAGGCATTCTAAAAAATTGCATGCGTAGTTATAGAATACTGCCTCAGTGTGCCTAACTTGGGTGTCAGCATTTACACCAAGTTTCAGCAGGCGAAGTTAGGCACGGGAATCAGTGCCAAGCATGATTCTATAAAGGGCAAGTTTGCTTTATAGGTTTGTGCTTAGTACTGATTTTTTTCTGAACTGAAATTTGAGCGCTACTTATAGAATTTCCCCCTATATGAAAAGTGCACCCTTTTAACACTAGTGCACCCTCCTTTGCAAAGACTGAACACTCTTTATAACATTTGTAACAGAATGGAAAAAGAAAAAAAAACAATAGAAATTTTGGGCTGCCCACCCCTAGTTGCAAATGAAGGCTCATGTTGCGGCTCCAAGTCCTGGTTCCAGTTGAACTGGAAATTCACAGGAACAAATTGTCATGTCAAGGAAAAAAGTAGACTTTACATTTAGTTCCCAAAGTATTTTATCTTTTCTCAATTACTTCAGAAACATGTATAAACATTATCAGGTGTAGAAATGCTTTGAAATAGTAGAGTGCTTTTCTACTCACACCAGTAAGAAAAACTCCCGAGTTGCCATTAAGAATTTCAGCAAGCTCCTGTATTCATGCAATTCCGATGATCACATCTATGAAATCTGAGTTAACAGATGAGAAGGACAAATTGTTTTTGATGGAAATAATTCAGTAATCCAATTCAGTTCAGTTAATAAGGATATTCAATTTCATTTCCATTTCAGGCTAATATTATTTTCCAGCTTTTTATTTTTTTGTTTCTATTTCTAATTCTTATCGTTAGTGAGGTAATTTGGTTCTGGACAAAACTGTACTTCCCATCCTAATCCGCAGAAGATTTTTCAGTGATTCAAGCTCTCTGCAGAATACTTCTGCTGATTTTCAATAATTGTTTCATAGGAGCTCCTCGCCAAAAAAAGGGGGGGGGGGTGACCTCAAGGACTGTTTGCTTTCACGCACTCAAGTAATCATAATATCAGATGGTACTATTTGAAACAAACCAGATTAAGGACCAGCATTCTGCAAGCAAGAAAGATTAATTGGCATTCTCATGGCACACAGGGCTATTTATAGAGAAGTAAGATTGGTTGCCTGATGTAAGCCCTGCAAAAGGGAAAGTTGATCTTTAGAATCTAGATGAAGTAATGATAGTCTGACACTCCCAAGTGTGGGCTACATTGACTTTCTCTTAAATTTATGACTGCATTATGTGTTGATGGGGGAGGGCAGAGGAAATTTACAACGTAAGAGGGTCTTTTACTAAGGCGCAGTCAAGTTTTTAGTGCGTGCTAACATTGTGGGTACGCTAAACGTTAGAGATGCCAATGCATTCCTATGGGCGTCTCTAACATTTAGTGCGCCCACAATTTTAGCGTGCACTAAAAACGTGAGCATGCCTTAGTAACAGATGCCCTTAGAGCAAAATAGGCACAAGACCCGATGTCTGTATGGAGAAACCTTCTATTTCTTTTCAAACAGGAATAGGTGAACTTTGTGGCACCCAGACTTTTATTCTGGTAGTAAACAATGTGATTATTCTCATTTATTTAATGAGTCAAAACTGTTATGACCCAATGACTGTTAATGTTTAAATATCTGACAAGCAGAAAGCTAGGGATCCGTTTTACTAAAGTGCATCTTATTTATTTGTTACATTTGTATCCCACATTTCCCCACCTATTTGTAGGCTCAATGTGGCTTACATAGTACTGGAGAGGCCTTTGCAGGCTCCGGTGTGAACAAATACAGGGTGATGTTGTGGTAAGATCAAGTTCATGTGGCACCTCCACATTAGGGAAACGGAGAACGGAAGAGTTGTGTTGTGTCCATTACGTGCTTTAGTTTGGTTGTATTGCAGAGATTAGGCATTTAAGTTGGATCGGTAGGGTATGCCTTTTTAAACAGGTTGGTTTTTAGTGATTTCCGGAATTTTAGGTGGCGGTACATAGTTTTCAAGGCTTTTGGTAATGCGTTCCACAGTTGTGTGCTTATGTTGGAAAAACTAGATGCATAAATTGTTTTGTATTTAAGTCCTTTAAGCAGTTACGGCTAGATTCTATAAATGGGACTGATAATCCAGCGCCGATAGAACTTGGCGCTCAGTGCTATTCTATAAAGGGCACTTTGGGATGAAAACTCTCTATAAAATAGCAGTGAATGCCAAATTTGGCACTTAACTTTGGGTGTGAGGACTTACGTCAGCTGAAACCTGGTATAGATTGGATGCTAATCTGCATTATTCTGTTACACTGCGCACATCCTTGGTGAACGCCTCTAATTCACCCACACCACCTTTTCAGTTGCATGTGATCCACTTTAGGCAACCTCTGTTACAGATAAACAGGTAGCCAGATCAGCACCCATATCGTAACCTATATCATAAACAGTGGCAATTCAGAGCTTGTTAGCTCCAATAATTAAATGATTGGAGCCCATTAACTAATCATTTTGGTCACCAACCTGGGGGTTAATGTGTGAATTAGTGCACACTGATATGGTAACAGTTACCACGGTTGATTGACTCTTAGAAGGTAATTCTATAAAGAGCCGTCTAATGTTAGGTGACATATACACTTGCAAATGCTGGTATCCTAATCATTTACATGCGTACATGTATATTTATTTATTTATTTATTTGCAGCATTTGTATCCCACATTTTCCCACCCACAAGCAGGCTAAATGTGGCTTACAAGTCAATAAGAAATAGGGTCAGGTAAGGGAGGGGTACATGTGTAAAATAAGGTACAAAATAACAAGGAATAAAATGGTCCTTTGAGGCAATATAATGTAGAGTCTAGTGAGTAGCAGCAGTAGGGTAGGCCTTACAAAACAGATAGGTCTTTAAAGAGCGCCTAAAGTCTTGATGACCATGCAGCGTTTTTACACAGTTCGGTAATGCATTCCACATCTGCGTTCCTAAGTAGGAGAAATTAGACGCGTAGGTGGTTTTGTATTTAAGACCAATGCAACTGAGATAATGAAGATTCATATAATTAAGAGATGATCTGTTAATGTTCCTTGCCGGAAGATCAAGTAAATCAATCATATAATCCGGGGCTTCACCACAGATTATTTTGTGGACCAGAGTACAAAGCTTGAAGGTAATACAGCCCATAATTGGGAGTCAGTGTAGTATCCGACGAAGGGATGTAACGCTATCATATTACTTCGGAGAAAATACAAATATACCATAAAACAGACCAAAAGACTACATTACAAAACAATAATAGGACCAAACTACAAAGACACACATAAACTCTTCAACCTTGTGAACAAACTGTTAGACACCACACCAGTTACAAACAACAACAAAGACATACCAGATGTTGACAACCTTGCGAAATACTTCAAGGAGAAAATTATACAACTACGACTCAAAATACCCGCTAGCCCTATCGAATACGCCACACTTCTAGATTGTCTAGATCCAGAAGAAGGAACACACCCAGCAGACAGAACCTGGACCGAATTCGAACTACTATCAGAAGACCTCATCTCTGAAACTCTCAAACGATATGTCAAATGCCACTGCAAACTAGACATACGCCCAAATAACCTCATGAAATCTGCTCCTCAACAATTTATAATAGACCTAACGAACCATGTAAACTTCATGCTACAAAACGGACTTTTCCCAAGAGAAAAAGGAAAAATCTTACTCACCCCAATTCCTAAAGATACTAAGAAAAGCACGAGCTAAATAACCAATTACAGGCCAGTAGCATCCATACCAATAATAACCAAAATAACCGAAGGAATGGTAACTAAACAACTCACAAACTATCTAAACAAACACTTAATACTGCATGATGCCCAATCAGGATTCCGGTCAAATCATAGCACAGAAACAGTATTAGTCACCCTTACGACTAAATTTAAACAAATAATTGCAACTGGCAGCAATATACTCCTCCTACAATTTGACATGTCAAGTGCCTTCGATATGGTTGACCACGGAATCCTATTACACATACTTGAATACTTTGGCATTGGAGGAAATGTCCTGAACTGGTTCAAGGGGTTCCTAACCCAGCGTTCGTATCAAGTCACATCAAATTCAACCACATCTAAGGCATGGACACCTGAATGTGGAGTACCACAAGGATCACCCCTCTCACCAACCATTTTCAACCTAATGATGATCCCTTTGGCAAAACTCCTATCAAACCATAACCTCAACCCATATATATATGCCGATGATGTAACAATATACATCCCTTTCAAGCAAGACATCAAAGAAATCTTCAACGAAATCAATCAAAGTCTACACATCATGAACACATGGGCAGATGCATTTCTTCTGAAATTAAATGCAGAAAAAACTCAATGCCTGATACTCACCTCCCAATACAACACGAATGAATTTACCGCTATAAACACACCAAACCTGAACCTTCCAATCTCAGAAACGCTAAAAATCCTTGGAGTCACTATCGACCGCCACCTAACACTCGAAACTCACACAAACAACACAACTAAAAAGATGTTCCACTGCATGTGGAAACTGAAAAGGATAAGACCATTCTTCCCAAGATTCGTCTTTCGCAGCCTAGTGCAATCCCTCGTACTCAGCCATCTGGATTACTGCAACTCACTATACGCAGGTTGCAAAGAGCAAATACTGAGGAAAGAAATTTCAAACAGCCCAAAATACAGCAGCCAGACTCATCTTCGGAAAACCAAAATATGAAAGTGCAAAACCCTTACGAGAGAAACTACACTGGCTTCCACTCAAGGAATGCGTCACTTTTAAAGTATGCACATTAGTCCACAAAATCATTCACGGCGAAGCCCCAGCCTACATGTCTGAGTTAATAGACTTACCACCCAGAAACGCTAAAAGATCATCCCGAACTTTCCTCAACCTCCACTTCCCTAATTGCAAGGGCTTGAAATACAAGACACTGCACGCGTCAACCTTTTCTCACATGAGCACGCAGTTTTGGAATACACTGCCGCACAACTTAAGAACGATCTACGAGCAAGCCTCCTTCCGCAAATTATTGAAGACCCATCTTTTTGAAAAAATTTACGGAAAGAGCCAAAACACATAAAGTCCACACTCACTGTTCATTAATGCATCATACATCCACTTCTGAACTCTCATCCCCCGTAATCTCACATCACTCATACCTTTACTCACAGAAATATGTAAACCATATGTCTTTGTGTCTTAATATTGCCTTTTAAGCTTCCCGTTGTCTCCTTCCAATGTTTCAATGTTTTTGTTCCATTTTTATATTCCTTAACGATACTTCGACTGTCTCACATAACTCTGCACAATGTAATCCATAACCAAGTTGTAACAAATTGTATCTCCTTTATTCACATCATATTGTAAGCCACACTGAGCCCGCAAAAAGGTGGGAAAATGTGGGATACAAATGCAATAAAATAAATAAATAAATAAATATCTCGTTTTATTGAATATCAATCTGAGCATATGTGTGTACATTACAATATTCTGTAAATATATGCATATCTTTGAAAGTGTGTACTTTGCAGGTGTGTGTTCACATGGATAGATTCTGAGCACAGCATGAGTGGGGCGCACAAGTATGCATGAAACTTATACAATACTATGTTATATGCATAATCTACTGAATCTAGAGGCAGGGGCATTTATACCCTTTCTATGGCTGGTGTAAGTCCTTTATAGAATTGTGCTTAGCATCAGTTTGCACACCCAAATGTTAAGCACCAGACTTATGCCTGCTGAAACCTGCTGTAAACACTGGCGCCCATGTTGGGTGCACTGACCCACTATTCTATAACTTTTTTACTCCTGCCAGAAATCTGCGCTACTGTGGAGCACAGAATTTGTATAGAATACCCTAGTTACACAGAATTCAACATTACCCCGCAGAATCTGTGGCACCATGGTAAAGGACGGACACCCCCCCCCCCCCCCGCTGCTCAACTGACCCCCGACAGTGCAGCTATTAAGAGAGGCTGCCAGCATCGGGGCCTTCCCTCTGCGAGTCCTGCCTATGCGGAAACAGGGAGTTGAAACAGCCTCTCTTAATTGCTGCACTGCCGAGTCACTAAAGAAAAGTAAGGAGAGTCGCGAGCAAGAGGGGAGCGAGAGGAAGGGAGCAGGCCAGCTGCAGGACTCACCGGGAAGCAGGGGAAGAAAGGTAAAGAGTGAAGGACCAGAGTAGAGGTAGAAGCCATACCGGGGGGGGGGGGGCACAGAGGAGGAAAAGATCATTGATGCCATACTGGAGGGGGGTCACAGAGGAAGGAAAGATGCCATAGCTGGGGGGGGGGGGTCACATAGGAGGGAAAGATGCCAAAGTGGGGGGGAGGGGGAGGTCACAGAGGAGGGAAAGATGCCAAAGTGGGGGAGAGGGGTCACAGAGGAGGGAAAGATGTCATACCAGGAGGGGGCACACCACAAAGGAGAAAGAAAAGATTCCATATGAGGGGGACAAGGAGTGGAAAGATGCTGGCTACAGGGTGAGGAAACAAGGGAAGAGAGGGAATAAGCTAAACATGGGGATAAACAATGACACAGAGAAGAGATGAGGCAGGCAGAAACTATAAGGATAGGGATGCAGAGCAGTAATGTTGAAAGAGGGGGAGAGTGGGATACAGAGGGGGTGATGCTGAAAGGGGATAGATAGAAAGGGGGTAGACAGAGACACAGAGGAGCATGCTGAATGGAGGTAGATAGGCACAAAGAAGGGGGGCAATGCACCATGGCTGGTAAAATGAGTGTGGTTACTGCAGGGGCGGAGCCATATATAGTAACCCCACCCTTAAGGTTGGCACAGTATGAGTACCGGTACCTTTTTTCCTAAAAAAAAAGCACTGTGTAAAGGTGAAAATGTTCAGACTGGGGCAAACAGACAACAGTAACAAAGCACTCAACAACTCTTTACTCTTTCTCACAAATGACCACTTCTACCTTTACACTCTCCAACTCAGCAAAATCACAAATGGTCTAAAGGCAGGTTTGCTCTTACCATAGATGCTTTTAATGTAGGTCTAATTCTGGACATTTTTCTTCCTGCTATTCGATATGGGCTGGAGACCTTGATCACATAACACTGCCCATGTCGTGCCCACGAAACGCCACCCTCTGGGAACATTTTCTAGTAAATGACTAGTGGTCTTGAGCATTCTTTTCCCCTTTGTTTGATTATATTCTTTACATTAGGGCTTGACAAAGTTTCTTAGGATCTAGGAGCCAGACTTGTAATGTCTGGAATTTTTATTCATTTATACACCTTTATAAATTGCAGATGATGCACAGCAAGTTGTTTGACACAGTAGCAGAGAAGGAGCAGATAGGAGGCAACTGCTCCACTTCACCCACCTATCTACAGCCTACCATTTGGCAATGGAGAGAGACTTTAGGCTGTGGTTGGTGGGGCAATGGGAGCACAGTAAAGCTGCAGCTACTAAGGGTGGGTGGGAGGGTGCAGAATGATCCAATGGTAGAATGTATATATCAAACCAGATTACATGCAAGAGCCGCATATTTCACAGTGCTTCAGCAAGACAGTCTGGCATCTAACCATATGTGTGAATTTTGTAATCCAGCTTGATAGATACATTCTATCACTGGTTCATTTTCAAGCAAAAATCCATAGCATCCAAGACCCCTGATGCAGGTATTCCGCTGAAACGCAGACTATGTTGGGTTATCTAATAAACATCACTCTGATGCCAATCCATTCTTGAAGGCCCATTGCGCTTCTTTTGATAGTTTGGCCATATTTTATCCAGTTCCAGAACCATATTTATGTTCCTTCTTATACCAAACTCATTTTACATGACTGTTCATCTTTGTCCATTTGTTTTTAAATATTGAGGATAACGATTCTCTATGTATTGTGATCCTAAACAGCTAATAGAATCTTTGTTAGAGAGAGAATTGTCAGTTGTGTTTAGTTAAATCCTATGAGTACCTTTAATCAGCTGTTGTGAAAACTCTGCAGCTTCTTTTTCTGTTTTTTTATTTCCATAGATTATATTTTTCTCCTTGGTTCCCAAAACATGGTGGCTGAAAGTTTATTTATATTTCCTGTAAGCTTTGTCTTATTTCTGTTTCAATCAAAGTTGTTTCTTTGGACATTAATTTAAAATTGTTCTAAACAAAAAAGAGAAAAAAAAGAGAAAGATTTCCCACATATCAGAATATCTCTTGTTTCACCACGGACATAAACTGCAAATGTTTCTGCATCTAATATAAGTATCTAAATTTCCTCTAGACATTAACTCACTAGTCATCTAGTGCACTTGACTTGCTTGTACTCCTGTTACTAAATTTATTTGGGGGTGCAGAATAAATGGTGACCACCTGCTTGACCACCACAGTCTGGTGCAGTTCTCTCACTCTCTTTTACTACAAGCTAGGTTGCAGAGCATTGTTGATGAGTATTGTAATTATTCTACTGAAAATTAGAAGAAAATGTCCTTTAATACTTATTCATTATCCACTGTTCCTATCTGAAGTTGATGTAAACTAATGAAAATACAAAATCTACACAACAATCAAAAAGTCCAAGGCCCTTCTGTAACACCATTATGAATACTGTGGATATGCTCAATACCTATAGGATATGACATTGGATGTCATTCAATTTTATCTGTGAGGTAATCCCAACCCTTTACTTTATAAGGCAGTTTAATTAGAAAAAAATGGTAGTGATGCAGAAGAAGGGGTCAACATGTCAACATTTAGCTTTTGTAATTTGGCAAGCAGACGCTATTTATCACTCACAGGGGATGTCAGCATCTGTGGCCACCATCTGCTAGTGACAACAGTTTAACGAACACCAATGTTATCATTGCCCCCAGGCAGATATGAAAGTAAAGAAGTGACTATGTTCAATTCTACTCCCATTCATTAAATGTGACCACAACATTTCAAAATACTGGAACTGAAATTATGCTGAGCCAGGATATATTTGTAAAATTCAGTTCTTACCTTCCTTGTGGACGACTGTTTGAACACATATCTATCTATGTTCCCATCAACTGACATGCTACAGGATTTCTGCTGTAGCTTAATTCTGTAATATTGCTTCTACACTGATGCTAGTCAGTGCAAAATTCTCCTCAGCTCCAAAGGGTAAAAGCCTGAGCATTTAGGCTCTGCTGCCAGCTAACCAACTCAGTGTTGGTTGGCTGAAGTGTTAGGAGGAAAAGTTTGCTTTTTTGCAGGTGACACAAATATTTTTAAAAGAGGGGACACCCAGGAGGACGTAGATAACATGAGAAGTAATCTATAAACACTAGAAGCACAGCCTAAGACTTTTTATTCAAAGAAAGACAGCACTAATGTCTGGGACTCAAATAGCATCTATAAAAAGGGAGCTCCCCGGAGTGCCAATATACTTTCTGCTGGAAAAACAGACAAGTGTGATGGCTATAGAGCTCTTCACAGAAACTAAACACTAGCAAAATACCTCACAAAAACTTCATGCCAGCAGAATATTGCATTTTGGTTACACATGCAAAACACAGACAGACACTCAACAAATAAGAGACAAGGGACCACAGATCAGTAATAGAACTGGAAACTTCAAGAAGTCAGATTTTGCTTGTACAGCAATACTAGAGAACCAGAAATTGAAGTGCAAAATATCAGAGATGCACATTTCCCAAAGCAAAGATATTCCTCCTCCTCCTTATAATTTCTATAGCGATTCTAGACGTATGCAGTGCTGTACACTAAACATGTATGAGACAGTCCCTGCTCAACAAGAGATTACAATTTAATCAAGACAGACAGAAAGATAGGACAAATAAGGGATTAGGGAATTATAGTTATGCTGGGACTGATTAAAACAGACATGGGTACTGAATGAGTGAATAGGACTTAGGAGTCAAAAGCAGCCTAAAAAGATGGACTTTTAGCTTAGATTTAAATAGATTTGAATATTAATAAATTCAAAATAAATTATTTTTCTACCTTTATCTGAGCATTTTATTTTTCCATTGTTTTTGTCCAAATATCTCTTTTCTGCTTTTCTCTATTTTTCTTCACTCCTGCCCATTTGATATTCCTTCTCTCGCCATGTCCACCAACCATCTTCATTCTGTGTCCCTTATCTGTCAAGTCCAGCATCTCCTCAATGTGTTCCTGTCTCCATCCTCCCCCATGTTCAGCATCTGTCATTTCAGTGTCCCTGTCTCTCCCCCTGTGTCCAGCATCAACCCTCAGTATCCCTGTCCTCCATGTACCCTCCATGACTGGAAACTCTTTTGTGTCCCTGTCCCTCCCCTTGTCCAGTTTCCCCCTCTCTTCCCCTCCTCCTGCACCCTCACCCTGAGGTTAGCATCTCTTCCCCCCCCCCCCCCACTCTTACTGCACTCCTGCATCTCTCTCTCCCTCCTTCACTCCATTGGTCTAGTGTCTCTCCCTCTCCCCCTTGGTCTGGTCTTTCTATATCTTTTCCCTTCACTCCCCACCCCCAAGCTCAGCATCTCTCCCCCTCCCTTCCATTACATTATAATTACATTTATATTCTGCATTTACCTACAGGTTCAATGAGGATTACAATAAAAACAACCAGTTGATTTAACTGGGAAATTACAAAATTAAAATAGACTGAGAAAAATTACAAAATTACAGTATGCTCATAATTGAATTGCCTAAATAACAAGTAAAAAGATAAACTTTCAGCTTCTTTTTAAATCTTATATAATTCATTTCTAATCTAACCCCATTTGGTAATAGATTCCAGATTTTAGCTGACTGATAAGAAATGAACAAAACGTGTATATTTTTATACTTTACCTGACACATAGAGGGAAAGTTGAGTCTTAACTGACTTTCAGCATGGAGACCTTTCCTTAATGACGACCATGATAGCACGGAGGCAGGGGCCAAACCATAAATAACATTAAATATTAATACACATAATTTGAACAATATCTTTGCTTCAATAAAAAGCCAATGTAATTGTTTAAGCAGAGGTGTCACACTATCTCATTTTGTAGCCTGACAAATCAGCTTGCTATGTATTTTGGAGTGTCTGCAATCGGCGATACAATAATTTAGAACATCCAACATGTTACAGCTGCAAGATATTAGTGATTCATTGTTATAGTTATGTGTATTCTGCTAAGTTTTTTGTGTCTCACCACCTAGGACAATAGGATAGTGTGATTTAGAATTGTTTAAAGAAAGAAAGAAAGAAGATTGCAATAATCAAGTTGACTTAATATAAGCACTTGAACAACCAGTGTAAGCTGTTTAAAAGCAAGACGTTTTCTTATCCTTCTCAGTTGTTTCAACTTCCAAAAGATTCTTTTTGTTTATGACCTTCAAAAGATAACACTGGATCTAGTAAGACCCCAAGAACCTTTAATCCCTGACTCATTTTCCAAACTCATTTTCAAAGTGAATGGGCTTTGTTGGCATTACCTCACCGAGAACTGTTAGTGTGGTTTGATAAAAGAGGCCCTAAGATTTTTAAAAGAAAGAATATTATTTTTAAATGGTGGGGGTCACTGTTCCTAACCACATTATTTTAGTCTTTTCTGCATTTAGCTTAAGATGATATGTATAGGCTCATCGGCGTCCATATTGCTCTGAACCAGCAATGTTGGAATTAACTCCTTACTCTCAACTGGGATAAGAAGCATAATGTCATCTGCATAAATATAATAATTCACCCTTTCTAGTCTCTCCTTTTCTTCCCTCCATTCCCCCCTGCCCTGGAGTCCAGCATCTATCCCTTTTAATTCCCCGTCCCCATGAGTCTAGCATCTCTCATTCTCACTTACCACTTAGTGAGTTTGGCATCTGTTGCTCTCACTCCCCTTCCCCTGTGGGTCTGGCATCTCTTGTTCTCCTTATTGCCCCCATCTGCAATCCTGCTAACTTTAGTGGCTCTCCAGCAGCAGCGAAGCAAAGACATGCTGCTTCATGCCACCTGGCCCCAGTCTTTCTCTGCCACATCTCATTCACAGGAAGTTGCATCAGAGGAGGTGGGATGGGGCAGAGGGAAGAATGAGGGGTTAGCTGGCTGGAAGCAGCATGTCTTTGAATTGCTGCCACTGCCAGCAATCCACTTTGCTTGCAGGGCTGTGGGGGTGGAAAAGGGGGGGGGGGATAGGAGAGTTAGAGAGCAAGATACTGTGGGAGGGGCAGGGAAGGGAGAGAGAATGCCAGATACGAAGGGGCCAAGGGTAGGGAGCTAAGAGCAAATGCAAAGAGGTCTGGCACAGCAGGTGATCCCTAACATTGGGTGGTCCTAAGAGTTTTGCCGGGCTTGCTCAATGGTAGCTACTTCCCTGGGCTGATGTGCATAGTCCAGGAGAGGGACCTCGGAGTAATAGTGTCTGAGGCCTGTAACCCTGGTAGGCCCAGACCAAGGCCTACTGCTACAAGCTTTTAAAGAAATTAGAGCCACTAGAGTATACTATCACCACTGACATACCAACAACCATCTTAATCCTCTATACCATAAAAAGCTAGATACCATGAAGAGGCCTGTCATGAAGTGTATACTGAATGAATACCTTAAATAAGAGAGTTTAATTAGGGCAGGACACAGTCAACTGACCCATTTACAATTTTGATCTGGTGCTTTGGGGCAAAGGGAATGAAGGTTCTTCTTAGAGTATATTTTATCCTCCTATCACTCTTGTTTATATAGGGATAGGGATAAGGAATGGGATTTGATATACCACCTTTCTGTGGTTACAATCAAAGTGGTTTACATATTATATACAGGTACTTATTTTGTACCTAGGGCAATAGAGGGTTAAGTGACTTGCCCAGAGTCACAAGGAGCTGCAGTGGGAATCAAATCTCTTGCATTTTTATGACCATCCTTGAAAATCCTAGTGCTTAGGTACTTGATGTTGCTAGGCTACAGATACTCAAAAGACACCCAGCAGGTTCATCTACAGGAATGCATGTATCATTGATTACTTTGTTTTACATTATTTATATTTACTTACAGTACTTGGTTAATTCAATTAGACACTTTGCTAACATTTTCCATTGAGTCATTTGCTCCAGTCAGAGTAAATCATTGTGTGACAGAGTCAAATATCACTGGAGCCAGACAGAATATATTTTTGTCATCAAGAGAAAAAAATGCATCAGAGCAAATATACATATAATGTTTATTTAATTTCTTATATACCACTTGCAACAGGAGCATAGTGACCCGTGGAGGGGCATAATCGAAAGGGGTGCCCAAGTTTTGATGAGGACGTCCTCGCAGGATGTCCCGGCGAAGGGGCGGGGAAACCCGTATTATCGAAACAAGATGGGCGTCCATCTTTTGTTTCAAAAATATGGTCAGGGATGCCCAAATCTCGAAATTTAGGTTGACCTTAGAGATGATCATCCTTAGAGATGGTCGTCCCCAATTTTCGACCATAATGGAAACCGAGGACGCCCATCTCAGAAACAACCAAATGCAAGTCATTTGGTCATGGGAGGAACCAGCAGTCATAGTGCACTGGTCCCCCTGATATGCCAAGACACCAACCGGGCACCGTAGGGGGCACTGCAGTGGACTTCAGAAATTGCTCCCAGGTGCATAGCTCCCTTACCTTGTGTGCTGGGCCCACCCAAATCCCCCCTAAACCCACTCCCCACAACTGTACACCACTACCATAGCCCTTAGGGGTGAAGGGGGCACTTAGATGTAGGTACAGTGGGTTTATGGTGGGTTTTGAAGGACTCACATTTACCACCACAAGTGTAGCAGGTAGGGGGGGATGGGCCTGGGTCCGCCTGCCTGAAGTGCACTGCACCCACTAAAACTGCTCCAGGGATTTGCATACTGCTGTCATGGAACTGGGTATGATATTTGAGGCTGGCATAGAGGCTGGCACAAAATATTTTTAAAGATGTTTTTTGAGGGTGGGAGGGGGTTAGTGACCACTGGGGGAGTAAGGGGAGGTCATCCCCGATTCCCTGCGGTGGTCATCTGGTTATTTAGGGCACATTTTTGTGGCTTGGTCATAAGAAAAAAAGGACCAGGTAAAGTCGTCCAAGTGTTCGTCAGGGACACCCTTCTTTTTTCCATTATGGTTCGAGGACGCCCATGTGTTAGGCACGCCCCAGTCCCGACTTCGCTGCGCCTCCGACATGCCCCCTTGAACTTTGGTCATCCCCGTGACAGAAAGCAGTTGAGGACGCCCAAAATCGGCTTTTGTGATTAGTGTCGAAAGATGGGCGTCCTTCTCTTTCGAAAATAAGCCTGATAGTGACCATAGTTACAGTGCATGCTTCTGGGTCAGAAACATGCACTGTGTGGCAGACCCCCAAAAGCTCCCGCCCCATCCACTATGTCACAACAGATCAAGAAAGGCCAATGGACAGGGTGCAGTTGGTGCCCCTGCCTCCCTTGAACCCTACAGCCCTGACCTGCAAGTCTGATAGTTATTAGAGCAATATATATTCAGGTACAGTAGGTATTTTTCTGATTCTGAGGGCTCACAATCTAATCCCCTCTTTTACAAAGCCGCACTAGTGGCTGCTGGTGCGGTAATGCTGTTAGTATCGCCACACGGCAGCCAGTAGCTTGGCTTTATAAAATTGGAAGTAAGTTTGTAGCTGAGACAATGGAGGGTTAAGTGAGTCACCCAAGATTAAAAGGAGCAGTAGTGAGCTTTAAACCAGACTTCCCTGGTTCTCAGCCCACTGCTCTAATCATTAGGCTTCTCCTCCACTTCTGGTCAACCAATTATGTTGGGGGCTCCCTAATTTCAGTTCTGAAGGGTACAAAACAGGTTAGAGGAGGAGTAGCCTAGTGGTTAGTGCAGTGGACTTTGATCCTGGTGAACTGGGTTCTGTTCCCACTGCAGTTCCTTATGACTCTGGGCAAGTCTATTGCCCCAGGTACAAATAAGTACCTGTATATACTATATAAACCACTTTGAATATATTTGCAAAAACTACAGAAAGGTGGTATATCAAGTCCCATTCCCTTTCCCTTTCAGGAGTTCCACAATGAATATGAGGGAAATCTCCTGCATATTCATTGTGGAAATCTGAAAGCCTGCGATCCATGTATTCTGCAGAACCAACAACACTCTGCATGGTTTTGTTAATGGTTAAAAACCATAACAGGTTCCAATATTTCACAATTTCTGACTTCATAGTCACAGGAAAGTTTTTCTGAGATTTCATTGGATGTTAGCAGCAAACCATTAATCCTTATGTTGTAATGACTGTACTGTACGAGTACTACTAAGATAATACACATGAATAATTGTGTCTGCTGACATGCACCTTTCCTAGGTCCACAGAGCAATGAATTATAAAAATGACATCATGGTTAGGGAGAAAAATAACTAGGAATTTTAGTACTTGGGGCAGGCAAGTGTATTCGTACCGCTTTCTTCATCCCAACACAGAATCTCGACCCCTCTCTCTCCAGTTTTATCCTCATTCTTATTTCTCCTAGGTATCCTCCTATCTCCAGCCTGCTTATGTTTGCATTTCAGTCATGCACCAGGCCTGCTCCTGGAATTCTATATCATAGGCTATAAATCCAACCACCAAATGTCACACTTAATGATTGTCATCAAGAGAAAAAAAATGCTTCAGAGCAAATTATCTATCTATCTATCTATCTATCTATCTATCTATCTATCTATCTATCTATCTATCTATCTATCTATCTATCTATCTATCTATCTATCTATCTTCTTATACACCACTTGCAACAGGAACATAGTAACACAGAAATGTGCCCTGTGCGGCATGGCCCCAAGAGCTCCTGCTGTGACCACCATGTCATGGCCAAGTAAGGGAGGCCAATGGATGGGGTGCAATTTTGGCATCCCTGTATCCCTTCCCTGAGGGGTTGTGAACACTGCTTCTACAACATCCCCAGCTGTCTTGGAGTGTAAGAGGCCTGATCTGGGGATTTACTGTCTGGCATTGTGCAGCAGCATCACTAAGCCAGTGGACTGGGCCAAAATATGTTTCTTTTCATGAGGCTGTGGTAGATATAATCCAGGTGAACAACAGTGGTGATGATGCCAAGATCAACAGTGCTGCAGTAGCAGCAGTAATTGGAAGGAGAGAGTACTGGCTTGAGGAGGAGGAGCTAGAGAGACCAAGAATGGGCTGTCTGGGGGAATAGAGAAAGATGGGGCGGGGCTGGGCTGAGGAGGGACAGTGGTGGGGAGGGACAAGAGATTATACACACGTGTTCACACATGTGTTAACATAACATAACATAACAGTGGTATTTGTAAACTGATATAACCATAAAATTTTAATCAGTTCACGCTAGTCATTAAGAAGCAAGGACAATCTCCCAGGAATTACACATAAATTGATTATCAATCAGTAACTCTGGTTATTTAAACAAAACATATTTCTGAAAAAGGTAGGTTTTAAGATTCCTCCTAACTTGGACATAAGAGTCAGATTGAGAAAAACATATTGAGAGATCTAGCCAGAGTTTAGGGGCTTGATATGCCAACAATAATTCATGGATTTTCAATCTCTTACAACCTTTAGCAGAAGGAAAAGTAAAAGGAGAATTGTTAGAAGTTCTCTAAGACCTGGATAGAGATGTGAACTGAAAGTTATCCAACATATAATCTGGAACAGCACCATCTAAAAATTTTAAATAAAAAACAAGCAAACTTAGGGGTTCTTTTACAAAGGCGCCCTAGCGTTTTTAGTGCATGCTAAAAATAAGCATATTCTAGATGCTTGAGTGAAACTTCTTGTAATACAATCCTGCGACTGGCCCAATACCAACCCTGCCGCCAAGAACCCTGAAGCAGCAGCGCGAAACGCTGGCCACTGTCGGCTTGGAGGTAGAAGGGTGAAGTGGGCAACTATCAGCACAGGAACTGTGTAATGCTGAAGACACAGAAATGGCGACACTGTAAATGGAAGCCATCGACCTGGAACCTGGACACTGAGAAGGATAAGTGTTCTATCATACACTACCAGTATTCTGAATACCTGCCAAGAATATTAATATGTCTTGTTGAGAACTATCTATTGCTTGATTTAAATAATTTAAATAATGCATAAGATTCCTTAATTAAGCAACGATAGAAACATCCTAAGTAGGAACATTAAAAGACATGGAAGGTTTTTTTCGGCCGATGATGAAGAGAGGGTCAACTTGATCCGATTAGCTCATTTGAAGAAAGTTATTCAAAGAGCTCTTTGAGGCCTTTTTTCTTCCTAACCAAACAATCTTCATTAAGATTTTGGCAAGCAGCACTATATTTAGTGGGATACGTTTAAATTTTCTGTTATCTAGCGATTATTGCTTCCCACGCCCATTTAATACGTTTAGATGCTAGAGACACCCATATATTCCTATGGTCATCTCTAGCATTTAGCATGTGCTAAAAATGCTACCGTGCCATTGTAAAAGACCCCTTAAACAAAATTCTAGCCTCTATTAGCAGCCAGGGTATTTACAAAAAACCCTAAAATTCTATCTGAATTTCTCAAGAGAAAATTAAGCGCACCTCTGTGTTCTGTATTGTCTGAACTCTGAAGCTATCTTAGCTTGTCTTTTGTACAGTGCGTTTTTACTAGCAAAAAAGGTGCCGGTACTCAAATGCTAGGCCACCCTTCAGGGGTGAGGTGATCACTGAGAGACCCACCCCACAATAGCCAGGTCCCCTGGAACCAGTCACAGAATCTATGACAAGGCAGAATTGGTGTGTAGAGCCTGAGCTCTTTCATTAAAACTTGGGGTCCATGGGTCAATTTTAGCAGACAATGGAAAAGGTGTTGGTACTCAGTACCCCCAAGTACCCCCTCAAAAAAGCCCTGCTTTTGTACCTCCCAAGAATGGGTTATTCTGCTAGTTGAAGGTATTGGTAAACTATGTTGAAATGCAATCTCTTGGAACTCTAAATGGGGAAAATTCAGATAAAAAAAAATCATTATGCATAAACTTAACGGGCTTTACATACCATATTTCCTTTGTTTCAATAGGTAAAAATCAAGATTCCAATGCCAGTTGCAGTCTTCAGCTGTTGTGCTCCACTGGGCTGCATTCATGGATTGAGTAATTACAAGTATGTGAACAGGGATCCTAAGCTGCGCAAGGCTCATCGAGGAAATAAATTCAAGATCAATAAGAAAAGCTCTCAGTTTTGTCTTCTGACATGCTCTTGAGCTTTATATTTCTTTATCATCTGGGAGGTGGGGAATTAACTCTGCTAGCAATGGAACAGTCAATGAGAGCTGCCAGCTTTCATACCAATGTTTCTTTACTGTACATAATTTCAATAATCAGTACACCTGACACATAGGGCCTAATTTACTAAAGGTTGTTTCACATTCTGTATCTATGGGGGAAAAACTTTATAAATCAGACTCAGAGTTCACAAATTAGTTTTCCTCTAAAGAATCTTATTCTTTCACTTCTTGACTAAATTAGCTTTTTCCCTCCTCCTTCTTCAGTTTAGAACCTTGCAAAAGAACTCGGCTTTAATTTTAAAATACTGATCATATTTGTAGGGGAACAATTATTCAGGCATACCATCCTAGCTACCTGGCAATGTGCTGAAGATGCTTCCCATATGGCTTTGTTCTCTTTTGCAAAGTTGAAAATATTTTCAAAGCAGGGCACAATTAATATTTCAACATCAATGCACATTTACTATGATAGAAATATTGCAGGCGGTTTATTGATGAATGAGGGATACCTGAAAAACTAGGACAGGTTCACACCTGGTCTTTTTGGGCTTGAGGGTATTTGCTTTGGCAATAAATAAATTGAGGTTAGATATCTGGTGAAAGTCAGGTTTTATCAAAGATAAGGTGGAAAATTATCAGCATGGGCTACCATTAAGACAGGTTATTTTAAAACTAACCCATGCTATATTAGCACAGGCCCCATTTTATATAGTGAGACCTAGTCACTAAGGGCCTCTTTTAATAAGGCGCACTAGCATTTTTAGTGTGCGCAATACACATCTCTAATGTTTAATGCACCCTAAATATTAGTGTGCGCTAAAAACACTAGTGCGCTTTAGTAAAACTATTAACCCAAGTTAATAGTAAAATAACCTATCGTAACTTTGGCCTAAGTTTATCTGCCGTCATTTACTATGTTACTATCCAGCTCATTTTCGAAAGAGAAGAGCGCCCATCTTCTGACACAAATCGGGAGATGGGCGGCCTTCTCTCAGGGCCGGCCAAATCGGCATAATCGAAAGCTGATTTTGGCCGACCTCAACTGCTTTCCGTTGCAGGGATGGCCAAAGTTCAAGGGGGCGTGTTGGTAGTGTACCGAAGGCAGGACGGGAGTGTGGTTAACAGATGGCCGTCCTTGGCAGATAATGGAAAAAAGAAGGGCGGCCCTGACGAGCATTTGGCCAACTTTACTTGGTCCCTTTTTGTTCACGATCAAAATTGGAAAAGGTACCTGAACTGACCAGATGACCACCGGAGGGAATCGGTGATCACCTCCCCTTACTCCCCCAGTGGTCACCAACACCCTCCCACCCCCCAAAAAAATTTAAAAACATTTTTTGCCAGCCTCTATGCCAGCCTCAAATGTCATATCCAGCTCCATCACAGCACTATGCAGATCCCTGGAGCAGTTTTTAGTGTGTACTGCAGTGCACTTCAGGCAGGCGGATCCAGACCCATCCCCCCCTACCTGTTACACTTGTGGTAGTAAATGGGAGCCCTCCAAAACTCACCCAAAACCCACTGTACACACATCTAGGTGCCCCCCGTTACCCTTTAAGGTCTATGGTAGTGTTGTACAGTTGTGGGTAGTGGGTTTTGGGGGGGGGGTTGGGGGGCTCAGTACACAAGGTAAGGGAGCTAGGCACCTGGGAGCAATTTGTGAAGTCCACTGTAGTGCCCCCTGGGGTGCCCAGTTGGTGTCCTAGCATGTCAGGGGGACCAGTGCACTACAAATGCTGGCTCCTCCCACGACCAAATGGCTTGGATTAGGCCGGTTTTGAGATGGCCATCTTTAGTTTCCATTATCGGCGAAAACCAATGGTGGCCATCTCTAAGGTCGACCCAAATGTTGAGATTTAGCCATCCCCGACCGTATTATCGAAATGAAAGATGGCTTATAGATGGGCGCCCCCGTTCGATTATGCCCCTCTATGTTACTTCCCCACTAAGGGCCTCTTTTATCAAGCCAAGCTAGTGGTTTCCATGCGGCAATGCCGACAAAGCCCATTTAAAGTGAATGGGCTTCGTCAGCATTACCGCACCGGGGACTGCTAGTGTGGCTTGATAAAAGAGGCCTTAAGTGTTGTAAAAGGGTTTATTTGGGAGATAGGCAGGGAAATGAGAAGCCACCTTTTCAAGAAAATAAAAATTTGAGGGACACCAGATGTGGAGCTGCCATAGCCACTCTATTAATCCCTCTAAACTACCTATAGACCAGCCCATAATCACTATTCCTCCACTGACTTAAAACAGTTTTTATTCACTGTACTGAACCTGGAAGGCTGCATGTGCTCGTTCTAGCCAAGGACAGAAGTACTCCAGACAAGTAAATTGCATTCTAATCTACGGAAGCAATTTTGTCATGTTTGGCCATTAGAGGAAAAAGAAAACAGCTCACCAAGCCTAGCTCATACAAGGCTTTTTTCACTCTTTGTTCAGCCAAAGAAAGATGCAAAGCCGCCTTCTCGCTGTTATAGCAAAAGCCACTTTTAAAGGGACATTACTGTTTTTTCTATGAGAAATCTTAGTTGTCATTTTTATAATATTATGTAATATATATTACAGTATCATGAACACATCTTGAGAGGTAAAGCACAGAGTATACAAAAAAAGAAGAAAATAACTCACAAGGGAACTAACACCCCAATGCTACCAGCCCATCATTTTGCAGGAGATCAAAGGAAGAATAGAGGATAAAAATCTTTCAACAAAGAAAATAGGCATATGATATGGCTCATCAGCAGAATGTGGGTTGCCCCTATTCTTTCCAGTTCAGGAGCACTTGGGATGCCTTGGAAGGGTCCAACATAGTTGGCAGAGATGAATGCCCATTTTGTCACCTTCTTCCAGAACCAGATCATGTGCAACTAAAATATCTATGTATGAATTCAATGTGGATCAGGTGCAGATATGTTTACTGTAGAATCAGGCCCACCTGCTGGAGCTGCTACCTTGGAAGTAAGAGCAAAATTATTCAGATCAGTAGAATATTCACTTACACCTACCTACTCTATGAGCTTGGATGCCTCAGCTGAAAAAGGAGCACATTACCCTAGACCAGGGGTAAGTAGTGGGAACCTGGATGATGAACAATGGTCATAGCAACTCACCCTGAGGCCGAGGAGATGTTTGGATCCATAAGCCCTGCCAAGAGATTGGGCTTATTGATTCCCAAGTGCAGTGTGATTATTTATTTATTTAAAACATTTATAACTGACCCCCGCTTCCTGAAGAGTGTACAAGCTCTACTTTACCTTTCTAATCGTGACCTTTTACCTCAAGCTTGTCCCTGTTCAGTGAGGAGGGATCAGTGTCACTGCCCACATACATCAATCTGAATCAAGTGCAGGAAATTAAACTAAGTTACAGGAGTTTTTCTTAATGAACTAGACACCAATTAAATTCCAAAGTGTAAATTCTTTTAATCAAAAGGTTTCAATTCTAAATTCAATAATAAGGTGTCTCACATAAAACTAATTTTTTAAAACCAATTTTCAAACTTGTTTTACAGTTATTTTTCAGTGAACAGTTGCTTAACGTTTTTTAGACTACTATGTCAGACTTCCATATTTAAGGAAGGGATACACCCAGCTTGTAGGGAAAGAACCTATCAGATAAGTACAATTAACAATTTCTTTATACTTCTTTCAGACAAATCTTTAAGATTTTTTTTCTTCCTACAAGAAAAATGATTCTTTGTGTTTACTTTTCTTTCTATAGGTACCAGACCCACTATGGATCCCAGATGCTGCTCCTTCGGGTAAGTATGGTTTCAGTTACTATCTTATCCTCCCACTCTCTCAGGGAATTGCTCAATACAAATGTAGTCCCACTATGTCCACGTGATGTTGTTTCACTTAGCTGAGATCTGTCTTAGGCGAGGCTTTGGTCTTTCTTGCATGGTGGGCCCTTCTCCAGCATCCAGCACTGATCTCTGCAGGCCTATGGCTATTAACCTGTGCTTTTAAAACTCAGTAAATGAAAACCTTGACTTCCTACTATCTTTATTAGCAACTTCCATTACAGTGACATCATAAACTCTAAAGGAGCATCAATAACTATAAGTTATAAGTTATAAGGGATAGTGCTGGGCAGGCTTATACGGTCTGTGCCAGAGCCGGTGGTGGGAAGCAGGACTGGTGGTTGGGAGGCAGGGATAGTGCTGGGCAGACTTATACGGTCTGTGCCAGAGCCTGTGGTGGGAGGCAGGGCTGGTGGTTGGGAGGCGGGGATAGTGCTGGGCAGACTTATACGGTCTGTGCCAGAGCCGGTGGTTGGGAGGCGGGGCTGGTGGTTGGGAGGCGGGGATAGTGCTGGGCAGACTTATACGGTCTGTGCCCTGAAGAACACAGGTACAAATCAAAGTAGGGTATACACAAAAATTAGCACATATGAGTTATCTTGTTGGGCAGACTGGATGGACCGTGCAGGTCTTTTTCTGCCGTCATCTACTATGTTACTATAAGTAAAATAAAAATAAATTAGAAAACCCTGTCTTCCAGGCCTAATGTCATTACACTTCCCTATTCTCTTGAAGACCACTGCTTAACTGTATTTGTTCTCTCAAACGAAATCCCACTTAACCTTCACATTCACCTATGGCCAAGTTAAAGATTCTTATTCAGATTCCACCCTGTTCGTACCAGGATCTGAATAAAATAAACATAACTCAAACTTCCCTCACCGTCAGAGCCATTCATAAGTGCTTTTTAATCTGAAACAAACACTCAGCAGCCCTCTCAGTATACTTATCTGGGAGGAAAACTATCAAACTTAGGTTCTCACACTCTTTCATTTAAATTGTCACTCCCAACTATTTCTGTCCTCAGAGCAGACACAGCTCATTCACTCAGGACCATTTAAAGCAACTTGTTGCAATACAATTCTTTCATATACAGGGAGCACATGAACACATTTCTGTACTCTCTGAAATCTTCAGTTCTTCTGCACAACAGCCTGAGGAGCCATTCCCTATGCAAAGCAGCCCAAGCTTGGTTATCTGACAAGAAACAGCCAATCCCACAGCTTACATGGAATCTTTAGCTTTTTCCTTGGGCTCATGGAACCTTTTTTTTGAATAAGCACAGTCTCCATTTTGAGATCAATTTTCTTCATAGAGTATAATGGGAAAATTAAGGTTTAAAAATAAATTACCACCAAAACTATTGCAAAATGTACTCAAAATCCATCTTTAAAATCCATCAAACCACCTGTACTATTTATTTATTACACTTATATCTCACATTATCCCAAACAAATTTGGGTTCTATGTGGCTCACATTGAATAGAATCATTTAATAACCGTTTCTAGTTCCATTGAACATCAAGGGCCCCTTTTACTACGCAGTGTGGCGGCAGTAATCCAACACGGCATACTGCTTGCTAAACAGGAAGTACCAACAGGCGCTACTGTCATATCGAAGTGTACCCAGCAGTAATCAGGCAGTGCCGCATGCTGCTCGGTTATCACCGGGTTAGCGCAGGAGCCCTTACCGCCACCTCAATGGGTGGCAGTAAGGGCTCCCCCCAAAATGGACAAGTGGCAAGTGCTTTACTTGCTGTATGGCCATTTCCTGAAGGAAAGAGAGACTTCCCTTTTACCAAACTGCAGTAAAAGGGGGCCTCGGCACACGTGAAAAACACATGCTAATGCCAGCGCAGTCCCCCTTTTGCCGCAGCTTGGTAAAAGAGGCCCATAATATCTAAAACTCACTGTTAACAAAATTTTACAGACAATTTAAGTGGATAAAACATTGTAATAACAGGCATAGAATGCAATGAAATCATGAGTTTTTCAGTCTGTTGATTAAATATGAGGTTGGTTGCTTCCATCGTTAATAAACGATCTTACCAAGTATGTTTTTAGATATTTGTGGAATATGTAATATTCATTTGTGTGACGTAGTTGCTTAGGTACATTGATATGACAAACCAGCAGTGTGAATTATTTTATATTTAACTTTATTCCATTGTGGGAAGTGTAAGGCAAGGAAATCTCTGGAGGATTTCTTAACGTTGTGCACTGGTAACATAATAAGGTTCTGCATATAAGATGGAAATAAACCACAGATTATTTGATAAGTTAATACACTGTTTCCAACAGTAACCAAGTCACAAGTACCTGGCAGAAACCCAAATAGTAGCAAGATTCCATGCTTAGAATCCCAGGGCAAGCAGTGGCTTACCCATGTATGTCTCAATAGCAGACTATGGACTTTTCCTCCAGGAACTTGTCCAAACCTTTTTGAAACCCAGATATACTGACCACTGTTACCATATCCTTTGGCAATGAGTTCCAGAGCTAAACTATTTGCTGAGTGAAAAAAATATTTCCTCCTTTTTGTTTTAAAAGTATTTTCATGTAACTTCATTGAGTGTCTCCTAGTCTTTATAATTAAAAAAAATCAAATCACTTCTACTCATTCTACACCACTCAAGATTTTGTAGATCTCAATGATTTCTCCCCTCAGTCATCTTTTTTTCAAGCCGATCAGCCCTAACCTCTTTATCCTTTCCTCATACAGGAAGAGTTCCATCCCCTTTATCATTTTGGTCACTCTTCTTTGAACTTTTTCTAATTCTGCTATATCTTTTTTGAGATACAACAGATGTTACAATCGATGTTTATATTGACACCATTTCAGAGTCAGGTGTCTCAAGAATATCAGAAATATTTAAATTAAGTGAGTCTAGTGAAATCGTCAAGCCCCCTTCTCTTAGCTTTAGGCAAGAAGTATGATTGAACAATCAATATCGAGTTTGTAGAAGGTAACTTCAGAACCTAAGTCATATAGAGGGGCATAATCGAAAGGGACGTTCAAGTTTTGTTGAGGACTTCCTTGCAAAACATCCTGATGGAGGGGCGGGGAAACACGTATTATCGAAACAAGATGGACGTCCATCTTTCATTTTGATAATACGGTCGGGGACACCCAAATCTTGAAATTTAGGTCGTCCTTAGAGATGGTTGCCCCTAGACTTGGTCATTTCTGATTTTTGGCAATAATGGAAACCAAGGACGCCCATCTCAGAAACGACCAAATGCAAGCCCTTTGGTCGTGGGAGGAGCTAGCATTTCTAGTGCACTGGTCCCCCTGACTTGCCAGGACACCAACCGGGTACCCTAGGGGGCACTGCAGTGGACTTCATAAAATGCTCCCAGGAACATAGCTCCCTTACCTTGTCTGCTGAGCCCCCCAACCCCCCCTAAAACCCACTACCCACAACTGTACACCACTACCATAGCCCTTACGGGTGAATGGGGGCACCTCTAGATGTGGGTATAGTGGGTTTGTGGTGGGTTTTGGAGGGCTCGCTGTTTCCTCCACAAATGCAACAAGTAGGGAGGGGGATGGGCCTGGGTCCTCCAGTCTGAAGTGCACTGCACCCACTAAAACTGCTCCAGGTACCTGCATATTGCTGTTATGGACCTGAGTATGATATCTGAGGCTGGCATGACATATTTTTAAAGATGTTTTTTGAGGGTGGAAGGGGGTTAATGACCACTGGGGGAGTAAGGGGAGGTCATCCCCAATTCTCTCCGGTGGTCATCTGGTCATTTCGGCCACCTTTTTGTGCCTTGGTCATAAGAAAAACAGGACCAAGTAATGTCGTCCAAGTGCTCATCAGGGACTCCCTTTTTTTTTTCATTATGGGTCGAGGACGTCCATGTGTTAGGCACGCCCCAGTCCTGCCTTCGCTACACCTCCGATACGCCCCCTTGAACTTTGACCATCCCTGTGATGAAAAGCAGTTGGGGATGTCCAAAACTGGCTTTCAATTATACCAATTTGGACGACCCTGGGAGAAGGACGCCCATCTTCCGATTTGTGTCGAAAGATGGGCGTCCTTCTCTTTCGAAAATGAGCCTGATAATGTGTCATAAACTCTCTCGGGGATCTTTAGGGAATGTTTACCTAAAATATTAACCCTTTTATTCCCCAGCCTAATGGGACCAAAAATGAAAATTTTTAAATAAATAACGTAAATATTTGGGCCACCTAACCCCTTACCTTGACTCCTGAAGTCTGCTCAGTTGTCCCCCACCTTCAGATTGAGTCCACTGCGAGCATGGTAATAGGCCGCGATCCAATCCAGAACCAAAACCAGTCAGCCCAAAAATCAAGGCCTTGGTCTTTTGTTTTGGGCCTAGTCATGTTTCTGGAGCATTACTGCGCATGCACGAAAAGTCACGCATGCTTCGGAGACCAGATAAGGCCCAGACTGGCCATTTTCCCAGTATATCTGGCCAAGTATGCCTGGCTAAAAATGAGGGTATCTGGGCCAGTATGTCTGGCACAGATACCCTCATTTTTCAGCCAGGTAGTATCACGGACAGTCATGTTCAGCATGACCTTCTCCTGGAGGCACCAAAATGTCTCCAGAGATACCCAAAAACCCCAGCACTGACCACAAATGAGGCAACTATGGCCTATGGACCCAGAACCCCTACCCAGGGTAAGCTAAATTATTAAAAAAAAAAATTAACCCCTGGTCACATAACCCACACAATCTGTAGAGCTCTTGGAGGTTTACAATAAGTACATTCATAGTGATGAAATAACAAATCATAATAAAAACATAACCATCACATACATATTACACCAAGGACTCAACACACAGTAAGCAAATTAACATCAACTACACTTTACTCATTAGTTTACCAAAGCAGATATGACTCATACCTAAACAGAGGCTTGCTGGTTGCCAAATACTTCTAAGAATAACAATGTTTTAATCTCTCTCCTAAATTTCAAAGACCTTATATACATAGCCAACTCATTCTACAATTTTGGCCCCTCAACTTTAAAAGAAGACCTGTGATATTCATCTAGCTTAATAAACTGAAAAGATGGCATTTCCAAAAGGTTAGCATTAGAAGATCTCAAAGCTCACACCAGAAGAATCTGCCCTTGTGGTAAGTTGCAAATCTGATGACCCCTGATGAAGGCTATTGACGAAACGTGGTAAAGTCGGTTCCTTTTCCAATAAAATTTTACACTTGTATCATTGGTTGTTCCTCCTTCCTGAACCACCTTTGCTGCCCTTGTATGCCTAACTGTAGGCGCCAAGATATAGAATGAGGGGGTCACCATTTAATTATTTTACCACAACTTTTTTGGAATTCAATTTTACATGAGATGTGAGTGGATGGTGATTTTCTTAGCATTCCACAAGAGTAGTAAAGCTTGGTTATTTCATCAAGTTTACTGTTTGGGTTCTGTTGGGTACTTCTGATCTAGACTGCCAGTGTTGGAGACAGGATGCTGGGCACCATGGTCCTTGGTCTGACTCAGCATGGCTTATCTTTAATTTCATTATTGTATAGTTATTGGTCTAAACAGTTTATATATCATTTTATTGTTTATTTTTATTTCTATATTATCTAAATGATTATGAAGATAACTCTATGTGGTTTACAAATGAAAAAATGAAGGGAGAATTTTGAGTCTGTTTGGTGACTGGATTCAGTTAAAATGCTGGCTGTGGCATTTAACCTTGGGGTCCATTTACTAAGCTGCACTAGGCACTAATACACGCCTAACACAGCTTAAAATGGCATACTTGTGGTTGTGGGATGCACTCCAGCATCCTGCAGTAAGGGCCCTATTTATAAAGGTGTGCTAGCATTTGTTAGGTGCCTACAATATTCCCATGGGCACCTACACAGTTAGCAAGCCAGTGTAAACAGGGCCCTAAGTGTCAAATGTATGTGTGCTAACCAAGTGCTAATAAATATTTTCAAGGTTTTTTTTATTGGAGGGGGCATGTCTGGGGGAAGAAAGTGGGCATTCCTGCACTAATCAGTTATGAGTTAGGTGCTTCTTCCACTCTGAATTTTCGATGCAGAATGGCGTTCTTATGGATGCAAGGTGCTGAAACGGGGCAGAAATGGCAGATCCCCATGAAAACACACTTACATGCCCATTTATGGAATAGCGCCTAAGTGTTTCATGTGGATTTTCAAAAGGGGCATGGGTAGGTCAGGGTGTTCCCTTAAAACGCAAGTAGTGTTATAGACTAGTATAGCTCCGTACCCAACTTGCGCGCTGGGACTTAACTCTTGTGTAACTTCTTATACCCATAGTTGAGCATGAGTAAAATAGCTACACACTATTCTATAAAGGGTGCCGATCCCCGAACACCTGTTATAGAATACTGTTCAGTGCCAAAATGTTTTGGTGTCAAATTTAGAATGCCATTTACTGAATCCAGCCCTTAGTCCATCTACATTACTGTGCGCTAACTGGTTAGTACAGGAATAGCATGTGAACCCTTACACCTACAAAATGGGCAGTGGTAATGCATATGCACTCATTTTTTTTTAATGGCTGTGCTGTGATAGCAACATTAGCATATGGTCATTAATACAAAAAATAGAAAAAGGCCATTTTTCAGCTGCAGTAAAAATGGCTTTAGTGTGGGGAAAGCTGCAGATAAAGTGCTGAGGCCAATTATCTGCAGCTTAGTAAAATGACTTCTCAATCCATTTATTTAGCACCACTTTCCACATAGGTCACTGTTCTGGCACTATCCTGGGATTCTATATAGTGCGACTTAAGTTACGCACGTAAATCCAGTCATATTCTGGACTTGCGTGCACAACTTATTTAGTTAACTAGCCAATCAATGCTGATAATTGTCACTTAACAAGAAATGATTGACACTAATTGGCATTAATTAGAATTTAGGCGCAGAACTGTCTAAGCGTATTCTATAATGTGATGCGCGTAAATTCTAAGACACATGCCAGCTTAATTTCGATAGAGAAGGCCGGCCATCTTCCGACACAAATCGGGAGATGGCCGGCCATCTCTCAAGGCCAGCGAAATCGGCATAATCGAAAGCCGATTTTGGCCGGCCTCAACTGCAGTCCGTTGCGGAGCCGGCCAAACTTCAAGGGGGCGTGTCAGAAGGGTAGCGAAGGTGGGACAGGGGCATGCCGGGGCGTGCTTAAGAGATGGCCGGCTTTGCCCGATAATGGAAAACAGAAAGCCGGCCCTGACGAGCATTTGGCCAACTTTACTTGGTCCCTTTTCTTCAGGTCCAAGTCCCAAAAAAGTGCCCGAACTGACCAGATGACCACCGGAAGGAATTGGGGATGACCTCCCCTGACTCGCCCAGTGGTCACTAACCCCCTCCCACCCTCAAAAAAACAACTTTAAAAACTTTTTTGCCAGCCTGTATGCCAGCCTCAAATGTCATACTCAGGTCCATCGCAGCAGTATACAGGTTCCTGGAGCAGTTTTAGTGGGTGCAGTGGACTTCAGGCAGGCGGACCCAGGCCCATCCCCCTCCTACCTATTACACTTGTGGTGGAAAATGGGAGCCCTTACAAACCCACCCGAAACCCACCATACCCATATGTTGGTGCCCCCCTTCACCCCTTAGGGCTATGGTAGTGGTATATAATTGTGGGTAGTGGGTTTTGGGGGGGGGGGTTGGGGGGCTCAGCACCCAAGGTAAGGGAGCTATGCACCTGGGAGCTATTTTTTTTTTAATTTTTAGAAGTGCCCCCTAGGGTGCCCGGTTGGTGTCCTGGCATGTCATGGGGACCAGTGCACTACAAATGCTAACCCCTCCCACGACCAAGTGCCTTGGATTTGGCCGGCTTTGAGATGGCCGGCCTCGGTCTCCATTATCGGCAAAAACCGAGGCTGGCCATCTACCGTATTCTCGAAACGAAAGATGGCCTGCCATCTCATTTGAAAATATGGTTGGCCTCGCCCCTTCATGGCGCCGTCCTCGGAGATGGGCGCCCTTAGAGATGGCCGGCCCCGTTTGAAAATGCCCCTCATAGTTGAAAAGGGGGTGTGGCTAGAACAGGCAGGTCATGGGCATTTCTAAAATCTATATGCACTGTCCGCACCTAATTTAGGTGTCAGCATTTACACCAAGTTTTACTTGGCGTAACTGCCCATGACTAAATTTAGTTGCATGGACAGGTGCTTGGTGTATTCTATAAACTGCACGAAATTTTAAGCTTATTCTATAAAGTACGCCTACATTTAGGTGTACTTTATAGAATACGCCTAGGCGGATTTCATTTCGGCGCCAATTATTTAGGCATGATATATAGAATCTAGTCCTGCATGTTTCATTTAAGCTTGCATTTCATCTGTAGACTTATTTATGTATAAGGCTTTTGGATGGTCAATATGGTTGTTGTCATTTGTTATGTAGCTGACCTTTTATGGCTGATAGTGTAATCAGTATTGATTTTAGTATAGTCATTCAATATTGAATAATGATGTTGTTATGTTCCTCTGAGGGGCAATTTCTCCAGGTGGGTTAGTTTTGTGCATTACACACAATTAACAGTGAAAGGCAATAACATACAATCTCATAACAACAAAAATATAAATTGCCAAATAGCCAACTCTATAAATGACTCAGTGCAATCCCAACTCAATCTCTTCCAACAAATCAGATGGAGAAAAAAGTCTCAAATTAAGTGACAGCGAAGTACAGCATAAAGCACTCAGGGGGTACTTTACAAAGGCACGGTAGCGTTTTTAGCGTGTGCTGATTAGCACACGCTAAACTCTAGAGACGCCCATGGGAATATAAAGGCAACTCTAGTGTTTAGCTCATGCTTATTTTTAGCGCACAGTAAAAATGCTAGGGCGCCTTTGTAAAAGGACCCCTCAAAAAGCTGCCGTAAACCCTATCATCTGCATTAAAAAAAACTCCATCGGTATTACAAGACTGGAAGGAATAAACAGTTCAGCACATTTTTGAGTTCATCAAGCAGCAGGAATAGCCTTTGCAACAATCAAAACCAAAATGTGCACTCCAGTTCAATCCTCTTCTAGGTCAAGACACCAAAGTACAAAAAGGATTGCTACTTGTCTTAAATTATTCAGATGGAATAGAGAATGCAAGTGAGCTACAACGAGCAGCTCATTTGCATTCCCTTTCCTTAATGCATGCCCGTTCCTTACCGATTCGCTAAGGGAATTGGTAAGGGAAGGGCTCTAACGATTTTGTAGTGCATCTAGCCCTAAGCAGGGTATGCATGGCAAGGGGGGCACCAGAGACTGCCATGCTTACTCTTGCTTACCCTCCCACCACCACCACAGCAATGCCGCCACCCCCCTCCTGCGTACTACTACCTTGCCACCCGCCCTGGTGGTATAGTGGTCTCTGCAGCTGCGGGGGCAGGAAAGAATCCCACTCTTTCCTGCCCGCTGCTGCTACTCTGTTTCTGGTGCTCTCCACTTTTCTGTGCCGCGGATGGCCCCGTCGTATTTAAAAAATGGTTGCTGAGGCAGCCATTTTGGGAAAACACGGCAGCGGGGCTCGCAGCACAGAAGAGAAAAGCGGAGAGTGCCGGAGATGGAGTAGTGGCAGTGGGCAGGAAAGAGTGGGATTGTTTCCTGCCCCCGCAGTCGTAGAGGCCACTACACCATCAGAGTGGGCGGCAAGGTAGAACTGTAATACACTGGAGAGGGATGGCAGGTTTAGGCACAGTATAAGTCATCAGAAGGACAAAATATAAGGAAACCAATGGAATGCATTAGGAGCTTAAAGCCCATTTAATTATGTTAAAACAAATGAGAGATCTGCTTGAAAGAAAATATTTTTTTTTATTATTTTGACATGAAAACCCCTTGTCCCTGAAACATGCTCAAAACAGAGCAATCCATTTATACAAAAGAAATGAGATGAAGATGTGATTCCATGTGCCTCAATGAAAGAAGAGTTTAATTTTACTTTGAATCTTTATAACACCAAGGGGCTCATTTTCAAAAGAAAAAAACATCCAAAAAGTGACATAAGTGTGCATTTGGACGTTTATGTCACAAAAACGTCCAAATCAGTATTTTCGAAACCTATTTTTAGACGTTTTTCTCTGAAGTCCGTCAGAAGGATGTCTACATTTCAAGGGGGCATGCCTGGGGCGTGTTCAAGGTGGGACTTGGGCATTCCTAAGACTTAGACGTCTTTCAGCCATAATGGAACAAAACAAAAACGTCCAAGACTAAAATTTAGATGTTTTAAGCTAGACCTGTTTTTATTATGAATAATGCACAAAAAGGTGCCCCAAATGACCAGATGACCACTGGAGGGAATCAGGGATGACCTCTCCTTACTCCCCCAGTGGTCACTAACCTCCTGCCACCCCCAAAAATTGTGATGAAGAACATTACTTGCTAGCCTCTATGCCAGCGTCAGATGTCATGATCAGGTCCATTACAGCAGCATGCAGGTCCCTGGAGTAGTTTAGTAGTAGGTGCAGTGCACTTCAGACAGGTGGATCCAGGCTCCTACCTCCCCTTACCTGTTACACTGGTGGAGGAAACTATGAGCCCTCCAAAACTCACCAGAAACCCACTGTACCCACATATAGGTGCCCACTTCACCTGTAAAGGCTATGATAGTGGTGTACAGTTAGGGGTAGTGGGTTTGGGATGGGTTTTGGGGGGCTCAGCACACAAGGTACGGGATCAATGGTCAGATGTGTACCTGGGAGCAGTTTATGAAGTCCACTGCAGTGCCCCCCTAGGGTGCCCTATTGCTGTCCTGGGATGTCAGGGGGACCAGTCTACTAAAAATGCTGGCTCCTCCTACATCCCAATGGCTTGATTTTGGACGTTTTGCACTTGGACATTGTTTTTTTGAAAATGGCCCCCCAAGAAAACCTCCAAATCACAAAATGTCCATAGGATTTTCGAAAACAAATGATAGACATCTATCTTTTTCAAAAATGACCTTCTTTCCTGTTCAGAATTTGGATGTTGTGTAAAATATCCAAATTCTGATTTAGACGTTCCATTGAAAATGCCCCTCCATGCTTCCCAAGGCAGATTACAACAACAGTTAAGACAAACCCATCAGTAAACAGGATATCCTCACTTAAATTTGGCCATATATTACTGTATTTATAGAACAGTGTAGAAAAAGGAGCACAACATATAGCCTTTATTAGTGCTGTTTCCACCAGCTACAATAATTATTTTAAGCAGTTTTAGTGATATTCAATTTTATTTCATGATATTTATATCTACATATGGAAAGCTTTCAAATAAATTCAAAAGTTGTCAAGTTAAAAAAACAAACACTTTTCTTCTTCACCTTTTACGGAGAAGGTGCTGGGTGGGGGGTGGCAATTGATAGCTTGCAGGAGGACGCCAGAGGCACTGGCTCTGTTCTTCCTTCAAAATATCCATATCCAGCATTGATCTTTTCCTTCCAGTTTCTTCTGCCCAACAAGATAAATTCATTTTTCATGGTATGCAATACTTTATATGTATACTCGAGTTTGATTTGTCCTTGCCATTCTCTCAGGGCACAGACCGTAGAAGTCTGCCCAGTACTGTTCTTGTACTAAAGGTTCTGAAGTTAATGCCGAAGCTCCTGAAAATTTACGCTCCAGCCCATCCATATCTATTCAGTCACAATCAGGGCACAGACCATAGAAGTCTGCCCAGCACTGGTTTTGCTTCTCAATTACCGGTGTTGCCACCCAATCTCTGCTAAGATTCCGTAGATCCATTCCTTCTGAACAGGATTCCTTTGCGTTTATCCCACGCATATTTGAATTCCATTACCGTTTTCATCTCCACCACCTCCCTCATTCCTTTTTAATGCCTCTCATCCTCTCTCCAGTCTTCCAGGTCATTCATGCTATGACTCAACCTTTCCCCACACTTCATCTCCTTTTCTTGCCCTTCTTCTCTTACCCCTCATTTCATGCCCTCACTCATTCTCCCAACCCATACCTGCCAATTGCCGAGTACTCACTATCCTCTTGAAGTTCCCACTTCATCTCTCCCATCCATAATTCCCTGCTCTGCTCTCCAATACTCTCCCATTCAATCACCAAGTCCCAGTCATCTTTTACTCTGTTCTCCTCCCCCCTCCACAGTGAGTCCTGGTAATCTTCTACTCTGTTCCCGCCCCCCCATTCACCAAGTCTCAGTCTTCTTTTGCTCTATTGCACCCCCCCCCCAAACTCCTGGTCATATTCTATTATATTCCCTTTCTCTCTACCCATCCACCCAATTACCTAATCCCATTCATCGTCTGCTCTGATCCCTTTATCCCCCACCCCTAGTCTCATCCATCTTCTGTTCTGTTCTCCTTCTCCCACCACCCACCCCTAGTCCATCCATCTTCTCCTTTCCAGGATCTCCTGTCCATTTGACATTTCTTCTCTCTTCAAGTCTGCCATCATTTCCTCTGTGTCCCTATCTCTCTTGTTTTGCATCTCTCCCCTTTATTCCCATCCCTATTCCCCCTATGTTCAGTATCTGCCCTCTGTGTCCCTGTCTCTTCCCCCCCAGCTTCTCTCCCTCTCTTCCCTTTCTTCCGTACCCCCACCCAGGGCCAGCACCCTCCCACTATCTTTCCTGTCCCCTCCCAATGGTACCACCTCTCTCTCTCTCTCTCCTTCTTTAAATCTATCATCTTTCTCACCGTCACCCTACAGGCATCTGGCCCATTTTCTCTTTTTCCTCTGCTCATACCCCAGCATCTCTCTCTCTCTCTCTCTCTCTCTCTCTTTCCCTGTGGGTCCAGCTCCTCTCTCCCTCTCTTCCCCATCTCCTTATTGGCGCTCTCTTTTCTCTATCCTCCCCATGGGTCTGGAATCTTTCTCCCTAACCCCCCACCCATAATCTGATATCTCTCTTCCTACCCCTCCCCCCCCCACTCATTGTCTGGCAACTCTCTCCCTACCTCACCTCTATGATGTTTAAATGTTTATACAGGAGGTGAGCAGCGAGTGGGGGGGGGGGCAGGAAGGGAGAGATATACTGGAGTCTGGACCCCGCGGCGGGAATGCCGGACAGACAATGAGAAACCAGGGTCTGAAAATGGGTTAGCAAGCCATTCACTTCAGTACCATAAATTCAAAACTTCCCATCCTTCTGACACACACACACTAACTAAGCTACACCTTGGTAAATCTTAATTTTTGAGAAATGACACAATTTTAAATCCCTCTTGTCAGAGCACACACAACATACACATCCTTTCCTTCAAAAGTTTCCCTCCCAGCTATCTAAAACTATTGACAGAATCTTACCTTATGATATTCCTGCTTGGGTTTGTGCAACCAATCAGAATGTGTTTAGCTGTTCCTCACAGCTAAAGCTGCCTTAGGTACTGTCATTGCACTGGTCAGTTTTACTGCTGTAGCACAAGCTCCCTGTACCTCTCAGTACCTGGCCAGGTGAAAATAAATTATTAAAATTGTTCTGCCTATCCACTGTTGTATCCTATGATCCTGCACAGGGGGGTTCAGGCCACTGTTACCATGGTATGATCAGTCTCATCATCCAATTCATACAGTTTTCTAATTTAGATAGATTTTTGTTTGCTTTTGTATATCTTAGCTGAGGGTAGGTGCTCCATCCCACCTCCCCCTCATGATTCCCTGTTAGCTGCCAGCCCAGGGGGACAGATATTGTGGAGAAAGGCAGGCAGGACTTACTATCTCTTTCACTATCCACTTGGCATCTCATTTCCCTCCTCCCCCCTCAGGTCTCTCTCAGTGCCGGAGAGAAGCTTCCGAGCTGGGTGCCCACTAGCTGGCCTGGGAAGGGACTTGGAGCCCCCAGGGGTGGGCACAGCAAGGATGCAGCAGCCATCACCACTTGCACTGCTGGATAATGCTTCAGGTAAGCCCGGACTCTGTGATGGGAGAGGGGCAATGGCATGAGTATGTATTCTCCTGCTCCCTTTGCACTGGGTATTGGAGGGCAGCGCACACCAGGAGCAATGGCCAGAGACCCCACGTGCTCTTTCTGTCTCTCCCATGTGCTGCTGCACCCAAGAGAATGGGGAGGTGGGGGCTTACGGTGCTATGGGGAAGTTACTTTCGGTTTGAGCATTTTTTTTTCCTTAAGAAGAAGTGAAAATTCATTGGAGAGGGTTACTTTCATCTCCTCTCTGGCTGAAGCAGAGTTTTTTTGTTTGTTTGTTTTTTAATACCAGTGTCTTTTTGACTTACTGATGGTTATTGCATGGTGCTGACAAAGTTCGGGTGCCAGTATTTCATGCCATTAACTCCTGCTCTGGACATATCTTCTCATGCAGTGCACATAAATCTGTTACACCTATAGAGGTGACCAAGCCTCCTCCAGCTGTCTTTCACAACTTGTGCAGATAAGGAGGCACTGAAATCATTTCTGTAGGCTTGATAGAAGTTAGCCATCACTGCTGTCAACTTGCAAGCAATTCTTATGCAGTTCTACTTACTACTATTATCCAAAGGGCTAATGAAGCTTTGGTCAGGACTCTCTAGGTCAGGGTAAGCGTCTGCTCTTAAACCACAGGGAAAAATAAAGCACCAATTCAGTTGTATAATGTACTGTATTTTTAAATTAACAACATTTTAGATTTACAACCAAAACAGGAGTCTAGGAAAACAAAATCCTCAATTGCAATCTGTACATATTTTTCCTAGCAAACTGTATCCCTTGCTCTTCCAGGGTATAGAGATCAAGGTGTTCTAGCTCTTTTAGGAAGGCAAGGAATAGCAATGAACAGAATCATTTCTCTCACAGAGGAAGGCGGGGTTAATCATTTTCTTAAACAGCAGTCCTAAAACATGCTGCACAAGCTGACTAGCAACTGGGAGAGCAGAGAGGAAGCTTGCAGGGAGGGACGGACTGTTTGGCTTTAGAAATGTCTACTTTGGACCTCGGTGCTAGTTAACACTAGCTGAGAAAGAGCAGAGGATGCAGCCACTGCCTCCACTCGCACTGCTGGATGCCTCAGGTAAGCCTGGGCTTGGTGGCATTACAGGGGCAGTGGTCTTTCCCGCTTTTTTTTCCTTTTGCTCTGAGTATTGGAAGGCAGCGTGCACACCGGGGGGTATCGGCTGAAGACCCTGCATGGTCTGCCTGTCTCTCCCCTGCACTGCTGCACCTGAGGAAATAGGGTGGTGGGAGCTTACGGTGCTATAGGGGAAGTTACTGGCTCAGGACATTTTTTGCTTCAGAAAAAGCAAAAAAAACTCAGAGACTGTTGCTTCCATCTCCTCTATGCCTGATGCAGGTTGTTGGTTGTTTTTTTTTAATACCAGTGTCTTTATCCCTTTCTGGTGGTTAGTGCATGGTGCTGCCGTTTGGATTTCCAGGGCTGAAACCAGAGAAAGTTCGGGTGTCAGTATTTCATGCTGTTCACCCCTGCTCAGGAGGACATATCTTCTCATGCAGTGCACATAAATCTGTTACACACCAAAAGAGGTGATCACGCCTTCTCCAGCTGCCTTTCACAACATGTGCAGATAAGGAAGCACTGAAAGAAGAATCACATTGCTAGATAGGTCATTTCTCTAGGCTTGATAGAGGCTAGCAATCTCTGTAGTAAACTCACCTGCAATTCTTATGCAGTTCTACTTACTGTTAGTATCGTCGGCCATAGGGCTAATGAAGCTTTCAGCAGGGCTAACACTCTAGATCAGGGTGATTTTGTGTATTATGTATTTCTAAATTAACAACATTTTAGATTTGCAATCAAAACATGAGTCTAGGATAGCAAATCCTGAAATGTAATCTCTCTATATATTTTCCTGACAAACTGTATCCCTTACTCTTCCAAAGAATGAAGATCAAGGTGTTCTAGCTGTTTTAGGAAGGCAAGGAATAGCAATGAACAGAATAATTTCTCTCGCAGAGGAAGGCCAGTTAATCACTTTCTTAAATAGCAATCTGAAAACATGCTGCACAGGCTGTCTAGTGAGAGCAGAGAGGAAGCTCACAGGGGCAGACTGTTGGCTTTAGAAAGCATGCTTGGTGCTAGTTAACACTAGCTGAGACAGAGCAGAAAGTGATCTGTGATATATGAAGAAAGTGAGCAAAAAGGAGAGGGAATCCAAAAATTACACAAGTAGAAGCGAGTTGCCAAAAAGCGCGAGGAGCCTTTAAGAGTGGGGGCATCACAACTATACTTTATTAATCAGACCCGACACAGTCTGTGCTTCGACAAGAAACACCTGCGTCAAGGGTCTGATGTTGGTATCTGAATCCAAAGGTATCAGTCATCCAGTGAAGAGAAACAATCTTGTGTTGAAAAAGACAAATCTGCTTGAGACTTAAATGAATGATGATGACAAATGGCGCTGGAACACGACTGAATTTCAAAAGTACTACCTGCACTGAAAAAATCTGTCCCTGGAGTACATTCAGGCAGGCCTCAATAAAAACCTTGGACTTCATGGTTAAATGCAAGAGAGCAAACACATCAGCTGGGATTTTTAAGAGCAGATTAATTTGGTGCTTGGATTTTATTTATTAAATTTAACAGTTCACATTTTTTTAAAAAGTATCATATAAATTATACAATACGTATAAAAAGTACAATATAAAATTATATAATAATTAATAAAACAAAATAAAATAGAGAAGACTCACTATAACTGTACAATAAACATATAGCTTTATTGGTTCAGTATAAAGTGGTATTTTAAATTTTATTTATTTATTTATATTTATCTTCAAAGATATATAGCCCACTTTAAATCAAAGTGAGTAACAGTAAAAACATATGCAATATGAAAAACCACCAACAGTAACAAACAATAAAAATGACATACATCATTAACTTATAGATTTGTAGAAAGAGCTGTTAAGACAAATCAATTCCTAACCATCCATATATGTGTTTACAAAATACAAAGTCTTTTCAACAATTTTTTAAATTTCTGAAAATCTGCACAAAGTCTTAAATAGCCTGGCAAACAATTCCGCAAACAAGCCCCAGCTATAGAAAATGCATGATTTTTTGTTTCAGACAAACGGCAAGCACAAATTTGCAGTTGTTTTTTCACCACAGAACGTAATTCTCGTTGCGGTACATACATGAGTAAAGAATATACAAAATATTGTGGAACCTTACCATATATACGCTGATGTATCAAAGTCAGAATCTTCTTATATTGTACATGAAATCTCACTGGTAACCAGTGTAAGTATTTCAAAGTGGGAGAAATATGCTCAAACCTCTTTACTCCCTACTCTGTTCTGAACAATCTGTAAAGCTTGAATTTTAGTCATATCATATCAAACCAACAATAAAAAAATCATTAATTTCATTATCTACATAATATTAAATAAAAACTCAACCTTTATGTTCTTCCTAAAACTCATCTTTATAATATGGCGATGTTTCTTCTTCGATGCAAAAAAACAGAAGAAACCAGTCTTCGCAAAAAACGTCAATGAAAACAAAACAGCGAAGGTGACTCAAAAATAGGAAGGATGACGTATCGAGTTGATATCCAGTTTAAAAAAATTATTAATAGCTAGACAAACATCACTAAAATCAGAAAAAGTAAAAATTAATAAATAATACAATAAGAAGGTCGGCGAGTGAGACTCAACACAGCTGTGTTTCAGCCTATCAGGCCTGCATCAGGAGTCTATAAAAAAAACAACATATATATATCTTTTGAAATTCTATGTGTAAAAGCTAACCTGGACAACAAATGCGACTGTAAAAACATATACATACAGTAAATTGACATGGGGGGCATTTTCAAATGGGGACACCCATCTCTAAAGGCGTCCATCTCTGAGGACATCCCGCGAAGGGGCGGGGTATCCCTTATTATTGAAACAAGATGGGCGTCCATCTTTCGTTTCAATAATATAGTCGGGGATGCCTAAATCTCAGCATTTAGGTCGTCCTAAGAGACGGTCGACCTAAATGTTGAGATGGTCGTCCTTAGAGATGGGCGACCTCGGTTTTCGCTGATAATGGAAACCGAGGATGCCCATCTCAAAAACGACCAAATGCAAGCCATTTGATCATGGGAGGAGCCAGCATTCGTAGTGCACTGGTCCCCCTCACAAACCAGGACATCAACCGGGGCACCTTAGGGGGCACTGCAGTGGATTTCAGAAATTGCTCCCAAGTGCATAGCTCCCTTACCTTGTGTGCTGAGCCCCCCCAATCCCCCCAAAACCCACTACCCACAACACTACCATAGCCCTTAAAGGATAAAGAGGGGCACCTAGATGTGGATACAGTGGGTTTCGGGTTGGTTTTGGAGGGCTCCCATTTACCACCACAAGTGTAACAGGTAGAGGGGGATGGGCCTGGGTCCACCTGCCTGAAGTGCACTGCAGTACCCACTAAAAACTGCTCTAGGGACCTGCATACTGCTGTGATGGAGCTGGGTATGATATTTGAGGCTGGCATAGAGGCTGACAAAAAATGTTAACATTTTTTTTTTGGGTGGGAGGGGGTTGGTGACCACTGGGGGAGTAAGGGGAGGTGATCCCTGATTCCCTCCAGTGGTCATCTGGTCAGTTCAGGCACCTTTTCGAGGCTTGGTCGTAAAAAAAAATGGACCAAGTAAAGTCAACCAAATGCTCGTCAGGGACGCCGTTCTTTTTTCCATTATCGGCCGAGGATGCCCATCTATTAACCATGCCCCTGTCCCACCTTTGGTACACTGCCAACATGCCCCCGTGAACTTTGGTCGTTCCCGCAATGGAAAGCAGTTGAGGATGCCCAAAATCGGCTTTCGATTATGCCGATTTGGGTGACCCTAAGAGAAGGATGCCCATCTCCCGATTTGTGTCAGAAGATGGGTGTCCTTCTCTTTCGATTATGCCGCTGATAGTGTACTTATGTATAATAAAATCAATGACATAAATATATCATATAGAGGTTTATATAAAAACTGTATATAAACATGAAATTAGATCTATAAAGATCTAATATATGTAGAGCCATATTGGGCTTTAAGGATGAAAATTGAAAAGGTAAAACATTAAAAACCTTAAATCCCAATACAGCTTTAAGATGGAAAAAGTTTGGTTTAATATTTGCATTTGGGAAACTCATAATCTAGGATACATAGACAAATATGTTTGTGTTGTGACTACTATCCAGGTTAGATATTATGCCTGCATGAAATTTCAGCATTGTATAAGAAGCACAAGGAAAGAAGAGAGAGAGAGAGAGAAAGAGAGACATTTGCTGTAATGAATCCAAAACTGGTGCTGATGTTGGTTGGGTTTTCGCCATATCCATAATGAATATGCATAAGAAATTCATTTGCGTACATCAGAGACCAATTATATGCAAATTTGTCTCTTACATATTAATTGTGGGTATCCTCAAAACACCATTGGCTGTGAGATCTTGAGGACAAGTTTGCATTAATAGATAAGTATGAAATTTATGGTAGTTGGATTGATATTACAATACCCTGTAAATCCATAGAAAGGAAAAATAAAAGAAATGAAACAAAATGATACACTGACATTTTACACCCTGATCAGGGAGTCAGTAAATTATTTATTGGGGTCTTAGTATGACTGTTGCAATATCACTTACTGCATGATAGCTCAATTATTTATCAAGATACTGTGAATGAAGCCTCATGTGCATTTAAAAAATATATCAATAGTTTTATTCAAAGGCTGGGTTATTTACTATATATGTTTGGGTCCTACCTCAATGGGTAATAGAAATAAGAACCAGATTTGATAAAAGCTGCTGTATGGAGGAGGAACTATTGGATATAACTTAATTACTTTCAGCACCTTGGACAAGCCCAGCATTTAATTAGCAAGAGATAATAGCTAGAAGCAAATCTTTCCATCATTTAAAAAAATGTTTATGCCCATCGGTTTTAGTTGCTGAATGGTAGATTAATCTTGTTTTATTAACATAACATATTTTAAATACACAGGGAAGAGTGGCCAAACCCCAAATACATGAAAATAATGTCCTTTGAATCTTACAAAGCCACAAATGTGTGTGTGTGTGTGTGTGTGTGTGTGAGAGAGAGAGAGAGAGAGAGAGAGAGAGAGAGAGAGCGAGCATTTTTTCATATTAACCTGACAATATTTTGTATTCACTGTGAATACAAAATACATTCCATTTTATCACAAATTGCTTGGCCACCTATCTCTGCATCCTTCAGCACTGTAGTCAAAGTTTACTAATAGGTCTTGAAGTAAATTTATTTTTCCCGATTATGGGTAAATATCTCAAATATGTTAAATACAGTTGTGACAAATATCACTTTTGAAGTATTGACAAGAGTATTCTTGCTCTTGGTCTGTTTGCTATGACTGCTTGTACTCTAGACATTGTATATCACAATATCCATTCAAGCCTAACACTGAGGGAAAAGATTTGTTTTAATACAAAAATGGTGTTATAGTATATAAGTTTATAAGCATTTAAGACCACACTGGTCCTGAAGGGTCATGCATTTAACATGGTATTGAGCAACCTGTAGGACTGTTATACTGCAGGTTGGTGACCCCCCATGGTAAATCAAACTGTGGAAAAAGCTCTCCTTTCATCGCACTTTCATAAGTTCTCCTTTTATCCCACCTTGATAACTCACCCCTTAGGCACCTAAAGTGTGTGTACCAAGCAGAGGCGTAGCCAGACCGGCGGAAGTGGGGTCTAGAGGCCGAGGTGAGGGAGCACATTTTAGCCCCCCCCCCGGTGCTGCCAACCTCCCCCGCCATTTTTGACCCCCCCCCCCCGCTGCTGCCACCACCACCACCACCTTTGAACCCCCTTCCCGTCACTGTGTACCTTTGCTGGCGGGGGTCTCCAACCCCCGCCAGCCGAAGTCCTCTTCTTCAGCATGGCTGCATTGCTGATCTGCAAGGGCAGGCTTCTGTTTCTGTGAGTCTGGCATCCTGCACGTTGTTTCAGGTAGGTGGGGAAGTGCACTGCCGTACACACTAAAACTGCTCCAGGAATCTGCATACTGCTGTCATGGAGCTGGGTATGATATTTGAGGCTGGCATAGAGGCTGGAAAAAATATTTTTTAAAGTTTTTTTTTAGGGTGGGAGTGGGTTAGTGACCACTGGGGGGAGTAAGGTGAGGTCATCCCCGATTCCCTCTGGTGGTCATCTGGTCATTTATGGCACATTTTTGTGGCTTGGTCGTAAAAAAATAGGACTAAGTAAAGTCACCCAAGTGTTCGTCAGGGATGCCCTTCTTTTTTCCATTATCGGCCGAGGACGCCCATGTGTTAAGCGCGCCCCAGTCCTGCCTTTGCTATGCTTCTGACATGCCCCCGTGAACTTTGGTCATCCCCGTGATGGAAAGCAGTTGAGGACACCCAAAATCAGCTTTTGATTATGCAGATTTGGGCGACCCTGTAAGAAGGACGCCCATCTTCCGATTTGTGTCGAAACATGGGCGCCCTTCTCTTTCGAAAATAAGCTTGTTGTTAAGCAGGTCTGATTTTTATCAGCTCATTCTATGTACTCCCTTACATCAATTAACATGGCATGAATTTTATTAGGTGCAATCATGCAATCACGGATATATTACTAGCTCTAACATTATACCTTTCAGACAGAAAAACAATTATAGTAGCTATGATCTTTAGTCTTAACCAGGGTGAAAGATCACTACTGATGGTCTTCTGTGGTGCAGAATTTATTACCTTATCACACTTATAAATTGAGATGAAACTTCCTTATAAACCACTGGGGTCACCATTTCATATCACCCTTTTGAAATGAAATGTCATTCTGGAATGATAACTCCTATCTGTACCCTGCATGCAAAGTGAACTCTTATCAGTGCAACACTTTTTTTTTTCATCTTTCTCTTTATTAAATTTTAATTGACGTAATCACAAAAAAATTCTTGTGACAAAAGAAAAATAAGAGTATAAATCAGGAAATAACAATATACATTAAACACATTAAGAAAGCTTCCACCAAAATTAGCAATAGGGAATGCATTTAAGGTGAAGTGTGTTTCCACAATTTAAGATGACCAATATAGGGGCTCTTTTAACTAAAGCTTAACTCGAGTTATCTGCAGCAGGGCCCATAGGAATAAAATGGGCCCTGCTGCAGATAACTCGAGCTAAGCTTTATTAAAAGACCCCCATAGTTTTATTCTTTTAGCTTCCATGATAGTTGCTGTGTGCTATTCCTCCCAAGAGGAGCTATCATTTCAGCTTGTTTCTCCAGTGTCAAGTGGTACCTTAAATTCATCCATGGAATTCTGTATAAAACACCCTATAGTGGACACATCAGAATGATTATTTATGAGTCTAAGCTCAGCTCTCTCTGCTTTCTCAGTTGCCTGGGGCTGGAGAAGCTGTAGGGGCAGTGTTCACAGCCCTTGGAAGTGAGGGAGTCTTGGTCATTGTGCAATGGCAACACCTAGTGGCTAGATATAAGGTGCACAAGTGCATGGATCCAGAAGCAGGCCTGATGAATGGGCCCCTACCAAGGGCTGTTGCAAAATAAGGTGGGAGCTGATAAATAGGGAGTATCACTATTCCAGATCCCAGCTGTGGTTTTGATTAAGCTGGAAGCCCTAAAGGAACGGAAGGAACTGTTGGGCTAAAAAAACAGAAACAAACAACAACAAAAGTATATGTTCAACATTGAGTATGCTTATACTCCTTTTCACTCCTATGATCTTCATAAACCATCAACTGTATTACAAGGGTACGTTTTTGTGTCAAAAGTTAGTAAAGCAAACCGATAGTTAAATCACTAGTGCATATATTCATCCAAATTTATGGTAAATTAGGTTATTAACAGACATAAATATAGGGATATCTTTGGGCATATGATCTTCTCTCCGGATATCTAGCAAATCTTGGGACCCATGAAATACACTAGTGCTCATGGAGGTCAATTTATAAGGGAGCTTGTACTTTAAGCAGTAACATCTGCGCTCACTTTGGTGGTATTTTAGTCATTTATGCACAGATGTAGCCACACACGTGTAAATTACCTTTTATAAAATATTGACCAGTACAAAAGTATGTGCTTTGAAATGATGGCATACACATATTTGCTGGTAGGCATGCATGGGGTGGGCGGGGGGAGTTTGTGTGGAGCATAGATTATAAAATGTTATAATAGATTATAACATAGAAACAGAGAAAAATGAAGGCAGATAAAGACCACTTGGCCTAGCCCATACCATCTACTCTCGATTTCACTCCTTTAGAAATTCTATGTACTTGTCCCATGCTTTCTTGAATTCGTATATAGTTTTCATCTCCACCACCTCCACTGGCAGACCATTCTACAAAGTCACCTCCTTTTCCATAAAGAAGTATTTCCTCAAATTACTTCTGAGTCTATCTCCCTACACCTTCATCCTATGTCCCCTCATTCCAGAGCTTTCTTTCAGTTGAAAGAGTCTAGTCTCGTGTGCATTTATACCATGTAGATGTTTATAAGTCTCTGTCACATCTCACCTTTCCTGCCTTTCTTCCAAAGTATATGTGACATTGAGATCTTTAAGTCTGTCCCCATATCCTTTATGACAAAGACTACTGACCATTTTAGTAGCCCCCTCTGGACTATCTCCATCTTGTTTATATATATTTTTTGAAGGTATGTTCTCAGAATTGTACACAATAATCTAAATGAGGTCTCATCAAAGTCTTATACAGGGTCATCATCACCTCCTTTTATCAACTGACCATTCCTTTCCCTATGCACTCAAGCATCCTTCTAGCTTTCGCCATTGTCTTTTCTACCTGTTTGTCCACTTTAAATCATCACATATAATCACACCCAAGTTCTGCTCCTCTTTTGTGCACAACAGTTCTTCACCGCCTTAATCCTGTACCATTCCCTTGGGTTTTTGCAGCCCAAATATATGAACCTGCAGACCATTCTTCAAGCTTTTCTAGGTCCTTCCTCATGTTATCCACACCAGCAGGGGTGTCTACCCTATTGCAGATTTTGGTATTATCTGCAAAGAGGCAAACCATACCTGACAGACCTTTAACAATATTGCTTATAAAAAATGTTAAAAAGAACCTGCCCAAGAACCAAACCTTGTGGCACACCACTGGTAACATTCCTTTCCTCAGAATGAGCTCCATTTACCACTCAACCCCTTCCACTAAACCAGTTCCTAACCCAGTCTATCACTTTAGGGCCCATACGGAGGGACTCAATTTATTAGTCACCTATGTAAAACTATGTCAAAGACTTTGCTAAAATATAAATACTATAGTAACTCTATAGCAAGCTATCTTTCTATACACAGGCTTATTTATTTATTTTTAGGTAAAGAGACTTCCGATCCCCGGTGCCTTTCCTACTTTTTTGAAATGCACCGCTCTGCTATGCCGCTGGGTTTTTTTCTTTTTCCCAGTGCGGAAACATGCGGGAATCCTCATCAGTCTAATATACCCTTAAAAAAAAAAATTCACAGATCACCAAGGTTCATAATAGTAACCGTTGCACATATCTTTTTCTTCGGACGTTTTTTCTTTTCTAATCGGTTAGCGCTTCACCTTTTAGTGAAACCATGTTGCCTTGGGTCTTATAATCAATTGGATTCCAGAAACTTCACTATTCTGTGTTTTAAAAGCATTTCCAGAAGTCAGACTTACCAGCCTGTAATTCCCAACCTCTTTGTTACTTTCGCTTTTCTGGAGAGGGACCACATCTTTCCTTCTGTAGTCCTCTGGGACCACTCCTGACTAGAGAAGCATTGAAAAGTTTAGCCAGAGGAGCTGCCAGAACTTCCCTAAGTTCCGTCAGTACACTCAGATGTATACCATCTGACCCCATCACTTTTTCCACCTTTAGTTTAGCTAGCTCCTTATGAACACAGCCTTCTGAAAATCATTTAGTGTCTACCACACCTCTATTCCTATTTATGTTTGTCTTCTGTGATCCTGCTCCTGGCCCTTCAACTGTGAACACAGAACAGAAATAATTGTTAAGCAGTTCCTCCTTATCATTATCAGCTTATATATATTACTCCCCTTCAACTTTGAGTCTCACAATGCCACTTTTGCACTTCCTTCTATCACTAATATATCTTCAAAATGTCTTGTCCCCCCCCCCCCCCATTTTACTTTACTAGTTATTTTTTTCCATTTGTATCTTTGCTTTCCTGACTACTCTACCAGCTTCTCCTAGCCTTTACAGATATTTTCACCTGCCTTCCTCTATTTGCGATCTTTTGTGGTTTATGATGGATAACCTCTTTTTTGTATCTTTTCAGCTATTACTTTTGAGAACCAAAGCAGCCTTCTTTTCCTCTTACTTTTATTTACTTTCCTTACAAAAAGGTTTATTGCCCTTACAAAAACTCCTTTCAGTTTTGCCCACTACTTTCCTGCTTCTTCCAGATGTTCCCATCTAGACAACAACTCCTTAAGGTAATCCCCCCATCTGAACAAGGTTAGTTATTTTGAAGTCTAGAACCTTCACTTTTGAATGAACCCTCTTCACACCCGTCTTAATATTAAACCAATATTAGACAATAGGGCTCATTTTTTAAAGAGAAAAACATCCAGAAGGTGTCATAAAGCAGCATTTGGGTGTATTCTTCTCAAAACGTCCTAATTGTTTTTTTCAAAATGTATTTTGCAGATGTTTATCTATGCAATTCATCTGCAGTGTGTCCAAATCACAAGGGTATTTTGTGGATGGGATCAGGGTGGGCTTATGGTGTTTCTAACACTTAGACCTTTATAATCATAATGGAACAAACCAAAAATGTCTAGGGCTAAAACTTCAGTGTTTTTGATCTAGACCTGTTTTTAGAATGAATAAGGCACAAAAAGGTGCTCTAAGTGACCAGATGACCACCGGAGGGAATTAGGGATGACCCCCCCCCTTATTCTTCCAGTGGTCACTGATGCCCTTCCACCCCCCCCCCCCAAAGATGTGAATAAAAATAGTACTTACCAGCCTCTATGACCGCTTCAGATGTTATAGCCAGTTCTATTATAGCAGCAAGCAGGTTCTTGGAGTAGTGTAGTGGTTGGTACAGTGGACTGTAGAGAAGGGGACCCAGTCCCATATCTCACTCCACCTGTCACACTTGTAGTATCCAAAACTGACCAAAAAGCTACTGTACCCACATATAGGTGACCCCTTCACCCATAAGGGCTGTTGGAGTGGTGTATAGTTGGGGGAGTAGGTTTTGGAGAGTTCAGCAAACAAGATAAGGGGGTAACATTGAGATGTGTCTTGGGAGCTTTTATATGAAGTCCACTGCAGTGCCCCCTAGGGTGCCCCATGGCTCTCCTGAGATGTCTGTGTGGTCAGTCTACTGCTGGCTTTTTCTACATTTCAATGGCTTGATTTTGTGTGTTTTGTACTTGGATTTTTTTTTTTTCCGAAAATGGACCAAAATGATAAACACACAGAGTACAAAACCATCTAGCATGTGGCCATTAAAAAAAAAAGATATCTGTTTTACTTTTTCAAAAATGGCTATGTCCTATTTGAATTTGGGACATTTAGTGCAAAATGTCCGAAGTCCGATTTAGACATCATATCAAAAATGCCCCGCAATGTGTTTCTCTGACCCTATACCATCTCCATGGATTAAACTAAATAACCTTGAGCTACTTCAACTACTACTCATTATGGTTAATCATAGCCTACACCTAGGTTAAGTTTCTACTCAATGGAAAGCAGCAGTTTTGAGATCTATCCTCAAAAAATCCTCCCTGGACCCTTCCTTGCCAGCTGATTATTAGCCAGCCTCCAGCCTTTGTTTCCTATACAAAATTATTGAGAAAATGGTTTGCATCCAACTTCAGCAATTTGTGGAACACATCCTAGCCCTTCACCTACGACAATCAGGATTTTGACTATACTGTAGCACTGAGACCTGTATAACATCTATCCTGAATGAGGTCCAGTAGAATCTAGATAAAGGCAAAATCACCCTTGTCGATTTTTAAAAAAAAAGGTTCCAGGGGTGATCCGGAAAATTACAGACCGGTAATCCTGACGTCAGTGCCAGGCATGATAGTGGAAACTATTATAAAGAATAAAATTACCAAAATGTGTAGACAAACATGGTTTAATGTAACAGAGTCAGAAAATATTATGTATACTCAGAAGCTATTGTTGCAGTGTCAGGAGTACCAGGAGTTGAATGCAGGACCCCATGGTCCAGAGACTGCCAGCCTACAAATGAGCCACAACTTCTCCCCAGCTTTGAGTGGAGGCTATGGAAGGAGGTCCTCGCTCCCAGAAGAAGTCCAGCAAAAGATGTATCCACCATATATAAGGAAGTCAGCCCAGCACATCCTTGCTAGTTGAACAAGTCATCTGATGGACCTGTCCTATGCATGACTTGTATTCAGCTTGGCTTTTCACTGTTGTTACCTATTTTTTACCTGCTGTCCATTGATCTTCTGTTCCTTGTTCCTGCTGTTATACCTGCCTGTCTGGGCTGTCCTGCCCTGGGCCTAGACTATCTAGCATGTTCTGGTCATGATCCACAGACATTTATACCAGCTCTAGGGCTGGTGTAAATGTCCATGCCTGTCACTTTGGCTAGTATTTTATAAAGGCAAATAGGTGCCTACTTGTCTTTACAAAATAACCTTAACATAGATGTCTTAAAAGGTACTTTAACTAGGACTTCCTTCTAAAATTATCTCCATACTGTCTATTTTTATACTTATAGGCATTGCAGGAACCACAAGGACAGGAAATACATCCATGAGAGGCGATTATCCATGAATCATTATGGGTTTACATACTCATCTGCTGTTCCTGAAATTTGCACTGTCAGAGCCTCCTATAGCCAGACTGTCTTTATCTAACCAATTTTAATCCTACTCAAACAATTTTATCAATTGATTTTCATATTAAACTAGTGATGGCATATTACAATTATGACAATAATTAACCCAGTCAAAATAAAGTATTAATAAGATATGTGATCAAATTAATTAGAAATCAGACAATACAGAAAAGTCTAAAAGAATGTATATAAAAAAAGGATTCAAGATGTATTAACACTAGTTGTGTTGCCGTACTTGCTTTGAAAAGCCTGCAATAAAAGTGTTTCTATGTATATTTGTTTGTTTTGCAGGACAGTTTGCAAAAAGAAGGAAGACTTCTCTTTGGTTCACAATCTCTCTGCTGATAGTGTCTATTTTTATACTGACCGTAGGCCTTGCAGCAACCACAAGGACAGAAAATATAACTGTGGGAGGCTATTACCCAGGAATCATTGTGAGTTCAACAGAGCTGTCTTCTAAAGTCCCCAAATTTTGCAAGGTTCACAAGTATAGGATTGATAGGCAACTGAAATGGGCAGAACTATTTTTTAAAGGGAGGAAGATTTGGTTGAATGAATACAGGGGGAATGTTATCATCAAAATGTAAATCAAGTCTGCCGCTCACACTGAGGGACAATGGATGAATCACTTTCTCTTACTCTTTTTCTCCTTGTCCCCATTATGAAGCGTTTGTCCAATCTCTGCGGCAGAATTTTACTGTGAGGTCTTCTATACTACAATAGGATTGATATATGCTATATGATGATTATATTGCAAAAGTGCTTTGGGGGTCACATCTGGATGAAAAGTGCTATATAAATTCACATGGTTATTGTAAAGTTAATTGGTTCTTCTATTGTCTTTTTTTTTAACCTTCATTTCATTAGTTATTGAGTCATCCATCATAAGACTCTTTTACTAAATTGCGGTAAGCAGCTAAAGCACAAAATAGCTGGTGCTACTTCGGGGGGGGGGGGGCATCTTTCCATTTAAGGAGATGGTCTCCATTAGGGGTCAAGGTGGCCTTTTTGATCCTCAGAGCTAGATAGGGCGGGAATGGTGGGAGACCACCAAGGAGCTCCTCTGAATAAGCCTCAGGAGTGATGGAGAACTGGGGATTGGGTGGCACCACAGTTATTGCGGTAAGTGTCTGCACTGTGCGTTAAATGCAGGACAGATGCTTGAAACACCTTCTGAATTTACCACAGAGGCTTTGCATGTGCTAATTTTTGCAAATAATGCAGGGAAATGCAAAACCTACATAAGTACATAAGTGTTGCTATACTGAGACAGGTCCATCGAGCCCAGCATTCTGCTCCCAACAGTGGGCCAATCCAGGTCACAACTACCTGGCAAGATCCCAAAACAGTTCAATACATTTTATGCTGCTTCTCCTAGAAATAAGCAGTGGATTTTCCCCAAGTCCATTTTAATAATGGTCTGTGGATTTTTCCTTTAGGAAGCCATCCAAACCTTTTTAAAACCCCACTAAGCTAACTGCTTTTACTACATTCTCTGGCAAAGAATTTCAGAGTTTAATTACACGTTGAGTGAAGAAATATTTTCTCCAATTCATTTTAAATTTACTACTTTGTAGCTTCATTGTGTGCCCCCTGGTCCTAGTATTTTTGGAAAGAGTAAACAAACGATTCACATCTACCCAATTCTACTCCACTCATTATTTTATAGACCTCTGTCATATCTCCCCTCAGTCATCTTTTCTCTAAGCTGAAGAGCCCTAGCTGCTTTAGCCTTTCCTTATGGGAATTCATCCCATCCTCTTTATCATTCTGTCGCCCTTCTCTGTACCTTTTCTAAGTCCACTACATTAAGCTCTGGAGCCCTTACCACTAGGCCAATGGGTGATGGTAAAACTGAAAGAATAATTTATACTGGCTAAAGTTTGCTATATAAAAAAGTATATTAATAGTTAAAGATAAAAAGTAATCACCATAATGACCGATGATGATGTGGGGGCATAAGTCTTGCCAATTAAGAAAGATATGTATTCGCAATGCCCGATTATCACCAGGTTACCACTGTGCGAGTCTGGAAGTGGCATGCGCTAGGGGCAGGACTACCGCTGGTGACTGCGTTGGGCTGGCGGTAGTAGTCCTGGAAAAGTGTTAAGCCTGCGTTGGGATTATTGCCACTCTGTAAAAGGGCCCGAGAATAATGTAAGTCATGAGTATAATTGCTGCATTTATTTGCATGCATTTATACCTACTATTGCTATGGTGTAAGTGGGTGTGACTAAATGTAGGTGTGTTAATGTCAGCTTACTCTAGTATTCTATGAAATTATAGACTAGAATCTGTATATGGTGCCTGAAAAATCGTCTCCAAAAATATTTCCGCCTAGATGTATTCTGTAAACCATGCCTAGGTTGAGGCTTGGTTTATAAAATGCACCTAGTGGGTTTATAGAAAGGGGAAAGGAAAATGGGACTGGGACTTGATATACTGCCTTTCTGAGGTTTTTGCAACTACATTCAAAGTGGTTTACATACTATATACAGGTACCTTTTTTGTACCAGGGACAATGGAGGGTTAAGTGACTTGCCCAGAGTCACAAGGAGCTGCAGTGGGAATTGAACTCAGTTCCCCAGGCTCAAAGTCCACTGCACTAACCACTAGGCTACTCCTCCATCTAGCACCCATACCTGCACCTAACTCTAGGCACATCCATTTTACACCAAGTAAAACTAGGTGTAAATACTAAGTTAGGCACAGAGCAGGTGCATTCAGTAACCCTGCGAATAGATTTTTGGAACACTCACAGCCCACCCATTCCGTGTCTATGGCCACACCCCCTTTTTGGCAGTGCACCACTTTACAGAATACGTCTAGCAAGTTCTGCGCAGAAATTCTAATTATTGCCCATTAGTGTCAATAATTGCTTGTTAAGTAGCAGTTATCAACACTGATTGGCTTGTTAAGTAATTGAATTGGGTGCACAAATCCAGAATACGACTGGATTTGCATGTGCAATTTCGGTCACACTATATAGAATCCGGGGGTATGCGTGTAATTGCTGTTATAGAATAGCCCAGTGCTTTTTTTGTGCCGGTACGCAACGGTACGGCGTACCGGCACCTTTTTTTTTTTGCTTCCCCGCCCCGTGAGTCCATGTCCCGCACGCAGTGCCAGCCCCCATTTCCGGCCACTGCTGCTTCTCCTGTTGAGCAGCAGCGGCCGCTACACAAAGAAAAAGATTTTTTTAAAAACTTCAAACCTGGCTGAAACGCGGCACCCCGGCACTGTAGACAGCCATTAGGCATTGGCTGTTGCCCCGCAGCCGCTCCTCCTCTTGCCTCTACGTCACTGCGCTCCTCCGGGGTCTTCCTCCAGGGGCAGTGACGTAGAGGCAAGAGGAGGAGCGGCTGCGGGGCAACAGCCAATGCCTAATGGCTGTCTACAGTGCCGGGGTGCCGTGTTTCAGCCAGGTTTCAATTTTTTTTTAATCTTCTTTTTCTTTGTGAAGCAGCAGCGGCCAGAAATAGGGGCTGGTGCCGCGTGCGTCGCGACTTCGCGCCGTTCGCGGGGAAACTTGGCAGGGAGAGGGAAACCAACAGAGGGAAGGATTGGGGAGAGAGAGAAAGAGGGAAACCAACAGAGGGAAGGATTGGGGAGAGAGAGAAAGAGGGAAAACAACAGAGGGAAGGATTGGGGAGAGAGAGGGGAAAACAGATGGAAGGATGGGGAGAGAGAGGGAAAACAGATGGAAGGATTGGGGAGAGGGGAAAACAGATGGAAGGATTGGGGAGAGAGGGGAAAAACAGATGGAAGGATGGGGAGAGAGAGGGAAAAACAGATGGAAGGATTGGGGAGAGAGAGGAAAAACAGATGGAAGGATTGGGGAGAGAGAGAAAGAGGGAAAACAACAGAGGGAAGGATTGGGGAGAGAGAGGGGAAAACAGATGGAAGGATGGGGAGAGAGAGGGAAAAACAGATGGAAGGATTGGGGAGAGAGGGGAAAACAGATGGAAGGATTGGGGAGAGAGGGGAAAAACAGATGGATTGGGGAGAGAGAGAGAGGAAAAACAACAGAGGGAAGGATTGGGGAGAGAGAGAAAGAGGGAAAACAACAGAGGGAAGGATTGGGGAGAGAGAGGGGAAAACATGGAAGGATGGGGAGAGAGAGGGGAAAACAGATGGAAGGATGGGGAGAGAGAGGGAAAACAGATGGAAGGATTGGGGAGAGGGGAAAACAGATGGAAGGATTGGGGAGAGAGGGGAAAAACAGATGGAAGGATGGGGAGAGAGAGGGAAAAACAGATGGAAGGATTGGGGAGAGAGAGGAAAAACAGATGGAAGGATTGGGGAGAGAGGGGAAAAACAGATGGAAGGATGGGGAGAGAGAGGGAAAAACAGATGGAAGGATGGGGAGAGAGAGGGAAAAACAGATGGAAGGATTGGGGAGAGAGGGGAAAAACGGAAGGATTGGGGAGAGAGAGAAAGAGGGAAAACAACAGAGGGAAGGATTGGGGAGAGAGAAAGAGGGAAAACAACAGAGGGAAGGATTGGGGAGAGAGAGAAAGAGGGAAACCAACAGAGGGAAGGATTGGGGAGAGAGAGAAAGAGGGAAACCAACAGAGGGAAGGATTGGGGAGAGAGAGAAAGAGGGAAACCAACAGAGGGAAGGATTGGGGAGAGAGAAAGAGGGAAAACAACAGAGGAAAGGATTGGGGGGAGAGAGAGAGAGAGGGAACCAACAGAGGGAAGGATTGGGGAGAGAGAGGGGAAAACAGATGGAAGGATGGGGAGAGAGAGGGAAAAACAGATGGAAGGATTGGGGAGAGAGAGAAAGAGGGAAAACAACAGAGGGAAGGATTGGGGAGAGAGAGAAAGAGGGAAAACAACAGAGGGAAGGATTGGGGAGAGAGAGGGGAAAACAGATGGAAGGATGGGGAGAGAGAGGGAAAAACAGATGAAAGGATTGGGGAGAGAGGGGAAAAACAGATGGAAGGATTGGGGAGAGAGAGAAAGAGGGAAAACAACAGAGGGAAGGATTGGGGAGAGAGAGAAAGAGGGAAAACAACAGAGGGAAGGATTGGGAAGAGAGAGGGGAAAACAGATGGAAGGATGGGGAGAGAGAGGGAAAAACAGATGGAAGGATTGGGGAGAGAGGGGAAAATAGATGGAAGGATTGGGGAGAGGGGAAAACAGATGGAAGGATTGGGGAGAGAGGGGAAAAACAGATGGAAGGATGGGGGAAAGAGAGAGGGAAAACAGATGGAAGGATGGGGACAGAGAGAGGGAAAAACAGATGGAAGGATGGGGACAGAGAGAGGGAAAAACAGATGGAAGGATGGGGAGAGAGAGAGGGAAAACGGAAGGATAGGGAGAGAAAGAGGGAAGACGCTGGATGGAAGAATGCAGAAAGAAATAGGGGAGACACTGGAAGGATGGGGAGAGAAAGCAGAGCTGCTGGATGGAAAAGGGGAATAGAGAAAGACTGGAGAATAAGAGGAAGGGCATGGGGAGAACAAGGGTGAGGAAAAGATGAAAAGCCACAGGTAGATGAAGGAAATTAAAGAATGGATAGTAAGAATGAATTAAATCTGGACAGAGAGAGAGCCTGAAAAATATTGAAGAAAGCAAAGAAAAAGGAGACAAAAATGACAAATGGCACAGAAGAGTTAAGCGAAAACAAAGGAAAGCAGAATCACAGACTGGGACCAATATGGAAAGAAAAACAGTCACCAGACAACAAAGGTAGAAAAAAATCATTTTATTTTCATTTTAGTGTTTGTAATATGTCCAATATGAGAATTTACATTGGCTGTCTTATTTTGCACTGGGTATACTGGAGCTGTAAGAGCTTACAGTGATTATTTATAATGAAAAAAATTACGTTATTTTTTTCTCCTATAGTACTATAATATTTTCAATGATGTCTGTTTATATGCGCCATGGCTGGTATAGGGGGTGTGGTTAATGTGGGTGTGGCTATCATAGGGGTGGAGCCATATGTGGTGACCCCGCCCATAATGAGTACCGGCACCTTTTTTTCTACAAAAAAAGCACTGGAATAGCCTCACAACCTGTATAAATTGGGTGCCTAAATTATGGCACCTAGTTATAGAATTGCCCTTAATTTACCTGCATTCTTGCATAATCCAGTTGCAGACATTTATACCTGCTACAGAGCAGGTGTAAAAGTTCTTGTCTGCAAGTAGGCACGATTTCTTCCACCTAAGTCTCTTCAACTAGGCAACTTCTTATAAAGTTACTCCTAAGAGCCAGCCTACTTTAAGAACACATGTAAATGCCAGTATACTAGTCATTTACATACATTTGTGGCCTCTTTTAAAATACTTGCTAGTGTGAAAGTACTCATGTAAACTTCATAGCATTCACTTTTCCTGTAGATATGCACAAGAGTTGACAGAAATCCACACTTATGCACTTAAATTATAAAATTCTCTAATTTATGTATGTACTTCTGGAAAGCACGCAGTAACATATACACCAGCCCTCGAGCTGATGTTTGCTAGCACCTACATGTATGTGTGTTCTTTCACACCTACACTAGTATTTTATAAAGCCAAGTAAGTATCAACTTTATAAAACAGGTGTGAAATAGACCAGCCCTTGAATGCTCCTAAGCTTGTCTCCAATGAAAAGCATAACTTTTGGCCATGTGGAGGGTAATTTATAACATATCAAACAAAACTTTGCAATCATCTAGCCTTCAAAAATGAATTAAACTCAAAGAAAAGAGGAAAAAAGGTACAGCAGACTTTAAAGTAAAAACACCAGTTTTAAAAGATAATCTTTCTTTGATAACTACACTTAATAAATGTATCAAGAAAGCATATGTAACCTTTTCTTGCCTGGTGAGCATTGGGATGGGTTACTTTAAGTAAATCTAGGACTGGTTCGTGAGGTCAGGTGCAGGACCAGCAACTGGGAGAGAAAAAAGTGTATTAATCCATTAACTCAGCTTTCTCTTTTCATCCAGTAAGTCAATCCAAGCCAGAAGTTTCAGTTCTGAACCAAAAGATTTACTTAAACTTGGAGGATGCAAGAAAACAAGGGACAAATGCTCAGCATCGACTGTGAACAGTCAGTAGCAGAATAAAGTAGCTCAAACACATATGGTCTTTGGTAGATTTCTTCATGAACCTTCTGCCTTAGGAGGGGTTCTGGATAATAGTCCTTTGCAGCTTTACCCCCAGATTCTATAAAGGTTGCCCAAATTTGTCACTAAATAGGACTATGCACTCTTTTATAACACTGTGCACCTAAATTTCGTACCCTGCAATTCAAAGGGGACGTGACCATGGGAGGGGCCATGGCTGGGTCAGGGGCATTCGCAGAAATTAGGTCTGATGTTAAAGAATACTGGAATTTCCATGCCCAACTGCCATCAGTTGGGCGCTAGAACTTACACCAGTAGGCGTAAATCCTCATGTCCAAAGTTGGGCATGGGAATCAGTGCTAAGCACTATTCTATAAAGGTTGTTTAGCGCTAAGAGACCTTTATGGAATTGGTGCTTAGCATGGATTATACCGGTACCATTTACTGAATCTGGCCTTTTCTGTCTTTGGACAGCTCTCGCTTAGTGTAAATGCAGCAGCTGTGTGGGCTCTATTGGGTGCACTTCCTGCCTGTGGAAGTGGAGGAGTAGCCTAGTGGTTAGTGCAGTGGACTTTGATCTTGGGGAACTGAGTTCAGTTCCCACTGCAGCTCCTTGTGACTCTGGGCAAGTCACTTAACCCTCCATTGCCCCTGGTACAAAATAAGTACCTGAATATATGTAAACCGCTTTGAATGTAGTTGCAAAAACCTCAGAAAGGTGGTATATCAAGTCCCATTTCCCTTTCCCTATTTGAGATTCTACATGGAATGTTGCTACTATTGAGATTCTGTTGCTATTATTTGAGATTCTACATGGAATGTTAATTTTGCTATTCCACTATCAACATTCCATGTAAAAGCCTGCCCTTGTAGATCAGCAATGCGGCTGCGCAGGCTTCTGTTTCTGTGAGTCTGACGTCCTGCACATACGTGTAGGACGTCAGACTCACAGAAACAGAAGCCTGTGCGGCCGCATTGCTGACCTGCAAGGGCAGGCTTCTACAAGGAATGTTGCTAGTGGAGGAGTAGCCTAGTGGTTAGTGCAGTGGACTTTGATCCTGGGGAACTGAGTTCAATTCCCACTGCAGTTCCTTGTGACTCTGGGCAAGTCACTTCACCCTCCATTGCCCCTGGTACAAAATAAGCACCTGAATATATGTAAACCACTTTGAATGTAGTTGCAAAAACCTCAGAAAGGCAGTATATCAAGTCCCATTTCCCTTTCCTATTTTTTTCCAGCTGCATTGGCTTTGGTAGCCAGAAGTTGTCTTTCCACTTAGCAGATGCAGTTTAGTTTGAGAGGCAGGAACCAAGTTTCTCCCCTTTGCAGTAGTGGTACAGTGGCCGGGGAGCAGGAGCCAAAGAAAAAGAAACTCTCACTGGGCTTGGTATTTATACTAAAACAGCTTCCCTCCAAGGGATGTCTCCTCCAATGACTGCCAATTGGAGGTAGAATAGGCACTCTGTTCTAGAAGCAACATACTGTACCTTATAGGCCTCTGCTGAGCAGCCCCCAGCAAACCGAACCTAAGAGCCTCTAAGCAGAAGTGCAGAAGGTTAGAATTTGGAAGAAAACTAGATATGATTTAGATAAATTGAACTGGAAGAATCAAATGCATTGTTATAAATGTGAGATCCAGCACTATGACCCTAAGGTACCTTTTAAGCTTTAGAATGACTCGCCTCACAAGTTCAACGTAATGAAGTAGTTGGATGCCCTACAGCTGAGACTATGTCAAAATATATGTTTTGATAAGATCAGTACGCTCCAGAAGACCATAGGTCTCAGAACAATTATCTAAAGTTAGATTTGATTGCCTAGATTCAATTCCATCAGATAGGCACTGAAGTATTTTTTAGGAAGCATCTATTTATTACTTCAGTGAAATCTTTGCTCTCTAAACTTAACGTTTCCGCCTGTCCATTAGATCCTTATCCATCAACACTAGTTAGAGATTTATCTCTTTCAGCTATACAATGGATAACAAACTTGGGGCCCTGTTTACTAAAGCACGCTAGCATTTTTAACGCGTTCTAATGCTGGAGACACCCATATATTCCTAGAGATGTCTGTAGTGTTAGCACATGCTAATGTTTAGCGTATGCTAAAAACACTAGTGCACCTACTGCATGGCTTAGTAAACAGGGCCCTTGGTTAATTGTTACCTAACTCAGGATCCTTTTCTTCCTCCATGGGTAAAATAATATTGATTCCTCTTTTGAAATCTCTGTCTCTAGATCTCCAGTTACAGACCCATAGCTAATATTCCTCTTTTTTCTAAGGGGCCCTTTTAGAAAGGTGTGGGAGGGCTAACGCGTGGGTAGCATGCTCTCAATCGGCACTACCGCCAGGGTAGCGCATGTGCCTGGCGGTAATTCCAATTTTGGCATGTGCCGAATCCCATGGTAGAAAATAATTTTCTATCGTGGGGGTGTCCCCGGTGGTAACCGGCAGTACACTCACGTTGGTGTGCAGTGCACGGTTACAGCGTGGGTAGTGAGTGAGCCCTTACCACTAGGTCAATGGGTGATGGTAAGGGTTCAGGCTGTAAATAAGGACACACTAGTTTTAATATTAATGCAGGCCCATTTCCAGGCCCATTAAAAAATAGTCTTTTTCCCAGTAGCCGTAAAAAAATGGCCCAGCTCACGGCTAAAAGACATGCCCAGACTACCACAGGCCACTTTTTTGCATGGCTTTGTAAAAGGACTCCTAAGCTTTTGGAATCCATAGTTTCCAAACAACTTTCTGACTTTATAGAGAGCTTTTCTATATTGAGACCTTTTCAGCATGGCTTTCGTCCATTGCACAGAACAGAAACCTTACTGCTAGCACTAACAACTAAAGCTTGGAATTTAATTATTTTATTTTATTTATTTGTTACGTCTGTATCCCACATTTTCCCACCTACTTGCAGGCTCAATGTGGCTTAAATAGTACCGTAAAGGCGTTCGCCAATTCCGGTATGAACAAATACAGTAATGTTGTGGTAGAATAAGGTTTGTGTGTACAGACACATTAGGGAATCGTAGAGAGGAAGAGAATCGTAGAGAGGAAGAGTTATTATATATCCATTACGAGCTTTGGTTTCATTGTGTTGCAGGGTACAGGCATTTAAGTTGGGTCGGTAGGGTATGCCTTTTTGAACAAGTTAGTTTTTAATGATTTCCAGAAGTTTAGGTGATCATAAGTTGTTTTCACGGCTTTTGGTAATTAGTCAAGGGAAGCAGGCCATTCTTTTGCAGTTTGACTTGTCAATGGCATTTGATATGGTGGACCATGATCTCCTTATCGGCAGTTTAAGTGAGTTGGGATTCATCAGGTTGGTACTGGATTTTTTAAAAAGTTTTTTGCAATGTCAGTCTTATGCAGTTCAAGTTAATAGAGAACTATCTCAGTTCCAGTCCCTGGTTGGCAGAGTCCCTTGGGGCTCACCTATTATTTGTAACATCTCCATGCACTCATTACATTTAGTGCCATTGGAGGAAGGTGAAACCTTATGCTCTTACGCTGATGCCATCTTTGTCCTTCAGGAGATATTTCCTTACACTAAGGCTTCTCTTGACATATTGTCCAATTGTATTTCTAAAATAGAATGCTGGGCTGTTGGTAATCATTTCAAATTAAACCCTGCTAAAACCAAGCTACTCTGGTTAGGACCACAATTCACTTCCTTCCCTAGTAATTTGACCCTCATCAACATTACTGATCTCTCAATATATACCTCGTCCAAAGTTTTAGGAATTATTCTAGATTTGATGCTAACATTCTGTCCTCGTGTGAATGAATTAACGAAGAAGTGTTTTTTTTTTTTTTTTAACTACAGCAGTTAAGATCAGTCCTCTCTATTTGTTTCCACTCATTTTGCAGTTCTGGTTCAATTTTTGATTTTGTCACAGTTAAACTACTGCAACTCCCTCTGCAGAGGCATTGCAGTAGGTCTATTAAACAGGTTACAATTGATCCAGAACACAGAGGCTCGGTTAATTTTTAAACATTCAAATTTGATCATGTAAGGCCTCTCTTCCATGATCATCACTGGCTTCCAGTGTGTGAGAGAATTATCAAGATATTATGTTTTGCTTTTAAACATTTTAACGGGTTGACCCTAGAAGTGTTTCTATCATTAGTCTGCTTTCCCTCTGGCTTTGTGGCTCAATGTAGTTCCACCTTCAGCATTTTGCTCTTCCCTTCCATTAAAGCGATTCGCTTCAAAAAACTATTGGAGTAATCCTTTTCTTATCAGGTTGCTTTTCTCTGGAACTCTCTTCCTGTTTATATTTGTCAGTCTCATTCTTATATCAGATTTATCCGAAATTTGAAGACATTTTGGACGTCTTTTACTAAGGTGCGCTTATGGTTTTAGTGCGCACTAAACGTTAGAGACGCCCATAGGAATGCATTAGCATCTGTAACGTTTAGTGCACTCACAATTTTAGTGTGTGCTAAAAACGTGAGCACGCCTTAGTAAAAGACCCTCTAAATTTCTTAAAAGGCTTGTCTACCTTGAAATCTTTTTTTTTTTTTTCTTTCTTTCCTGACCGTTTTCTTTTGTAAACCACTTCAGCCTCAATTTTGGGGGGAAGAGGTAGTGTATAAGTGCAATAACTTACTAAGGGTCTCTTTTTATCAAGTCATGCTAGCAGTTCCTGCACAGCAATGCTGACGTAGCCTGGTCAAAGTGAACAGGCCTTACTGGTATTACTGTACTGGGAGCTGTTAGTGTGGCTTGATAAGAGGCCCTAACTAACTATATATATATATTAGGGTTCTATGCACAAATCCAGAATCATTATTCAAGTTTGGTACACAGAAATCTGCAGAGAATGAACAACTTGTTTGCATTCTGAGACATTCTTATTTAGCTCCTAAAGAATCTGTTGTTTGCAAATATACTGCAAAACAATATTGATCCATTTTTGCTTTAAGAATAAGAAATTACTTTTTGCCAATACACATGGATGCAATTTAAAAGACATCTTATGTCCTGCTGTTCCCAGATCAACTGCGTGTGTATATAGGAAAATTCTGCTACGTGGATATTCTTCTCCCCAACCAAACATATTCTTAGAAATACTTACTTTAGCAATGAAACAAATCATCTAGATTATGTTAAACACCGGCATGGACATTTAACAAGATGATCACCGCACTGACTCAAAAAAACCCACCTCTTAGAACCTTGCAGAATGTTTTTTTTCTTATTATTATTGATGTGTATTATGTGTATGAATTATTTAATTGAATTTAATTTCTTATATACTGCATGAAAGCATAAGGTCTTATAATCTGAGGGCTCTGTTTATCAAGCCACATTATAGGCGCATCAGCATCTTTAATGCGCATTAACCATGTATGCACATTAACTGTGTACGCGCCTACAATATCCCTATAGGCGCCTACATGGTTAGCATGTACGCTAATTGTAGGCACGTTAAAAACACTAACGCGCCTTAGTAAACAGGGCCCTGAGTTTGTACTTGAGGCAACAGAGGATTAAGGGTTCCTTTTACTAAGGTGCGGTGAAAAATGGCCTGCGGTAGTGTAGGTGCATCTTTTGGGCGTGCACAGAATCATTTTTCAGCACGCCTACAAAAAATGCCTTTTTAAAATTTTTGCCGAAAATGGACATGTGGCAAAATGAAAATTGCCACTCTTCCATTTTGGGTCTGAGACCTTACTGCCAGCCATTGACCTAGCGGTAAAGTCTCACGCAATAACCAGGCGGTAATGACCTATGTGCGTCAAATGCCACTTGGCGCATGCCCAATATGCGCATCTGAAAAAAAATATTTTTTGGACTCAGGTATTGGACACGTGTATTGGATGCACGCCAAAAATGAAATTACCGCAAGAGCCACGCAGTAGTTGGACGGTAATTCCATTTTGGAATGCATTGGGTGTGTGTAGACACTTACGCGGCTTAGTAAAAGGGCCGCTAAGTGGCTTGCCCATCTAATCATTGTGGCCTAGAATATTCCAAAGCCAAGAAGTAGCCAAATAGTTATAGATATTTGGCCAGTTACCCTTTTTAACCATGTTGCAAAACATTTTTTTCAGGCTCGCTCTAGAGATTTTTAGCTTTGCCCCATGAAGATTTACTTCTGCGCATACATTATTTCACAGCACAGAGCCTGCATGGGAAATGCTATAAAAGAATTATCAATATTAAGTGCCATCTTCGATTTGAATGTCTACATCTCTATATTGTGCCTGTTCAGTAATTAAATATGAATATTTAAAAAAATAAAGAACTACTTAAAAATAATGTACTGCACACCTATCAGGGATGATTTAGGTCTTCTTTTCTGTTTTTCTGTGCCTCAGCTTGGCTTCGGATCTTTTCTGGGGCTTATTGGCATCAATTTGGTGGAAAACAGAAGGCAAATGGTGAGTCGGTAAAAACTGTTACTTTATCTTTTTTTGTATTTATATTATTGAATCAGCACATGAAGGGGAATTCTATAACCTAGGTGTTCTTTTTACACATGTGTTACATATGTAAATGTTTAGATTACTCAGTGCGTTTTTTCTAGCAAAAAAGGTGCCGGTACTCAAATGCTAGGCCACCCTTCAGGGGTGGGGTGATCAATGAGGGACTCATCCCACGATAGCCGGAGGCCCCCTGCAACCAGCCACAGAACCTATGACAAGGCAGAATTGGTGTGTAGAGCCTGAGGGGACATGGTTCAATTTTAGCAGACAATGGAAAAGGTGCCGTTATTCGGTACCCCCTCAAAAAAAGCCCTGAGAATACTAGTACCTATTTGCATATATGCATACCTAGCAGGATGTCTAAGTGCTAGTCTGCAAATCCCTGCTTAGTTTATGTTACATGTATTTGCAAGGGATGTGTATATAGGGGAGGAGCAGGGTTCCCATTTATATGGGTAACTTACTATGGCTGGTGTAACTGCGGGTGCCTAAAGGTTAAGTCTGCTGATACCAAATTATGCTACTATTGTATAATTTATTTGTTGCATTTGTATCCCACATTTTCCCACCTTTTTGCAGGCTCAATGCGGCTTACAGTATGCCGTAGTGACGATCGCCATTTCCAGAATTAGAAATACAAAGTGGTATTGCATGAAATTCATAAATGGTAGAGTAAATTATGGAGTAGATTAGATCATCAGTTCATTTCCGACGTGAGAAATAAGGTGGTAGTGCATTAACGTTCGTTAGTGACAGAGTGACTGAAGCAGTCAGGTATAGTTCTGGGAGAGTTTCGTTGTCTGGTATTTAGGATGGATCATTGTGGTATGCCTTTTTGAGCAGGTTGGTTTTTAGTAATTTTCGGAAGATTGTTAGGTCGTGAGTTGTTTTTATGGTATTTGGTAGTGCATTCCATAGTTGCGTGCTAATGTAGGAAAAGCTGGATGCATATGTTGATTTATATTTAAGTCCTTTGCAACTGGGGTAGTGGAGATTCAGGATTAAAATGGAGAATACTTATTTCTGAAACAATGCATTGCTATTTCTCCAAAGCCCCATTTTCATTTTTTTTAAAAAGTCATAAAACTATTTTCATAAACATATTAGTCCTGTATGTGCATGCTACTTTAACTGAAATATCAACTAGCTTTAATGAATAAAGGGTGAGTTTGATCAGGTTTTAATCGTCTTTTCTATATTAAGTTCAACTAACTCACTAACTAAGATGCTTCCTTGAAAAAGCTTTTTGACTGTCACCTAATGCACTTTAAAAAGCAAATATATTTCAAAATAATTTCAACCAGTAGACCTGCGAGTCCTATGTTACTAATCCTTACTGTATTATATTTGGAATGAATTGGTCCTCAGCTGCAGGGCTGAAGGGGCCAAACAAATGCATTTCTGGCCCACTCCAAGCTCTCCAGTTGCTGATGCTGTATTGGGCAAAATATTGGTCAGGCCATGGATCCAGTGGATCACACAAGTCCGCTGCCTCTGCTCAACACAAATGTCCTTTATCTGGTGCCTTAGGCTTCTAAAATTTACTCCATAGTGTCTACTACATCAGTTTTGATTGGTCTATAGCAGGGATTTTCAGCCCAGTCCTCAGGACACACCTAGCCAGTCAGGTTTTCAGGATACCTACAATGAATATGCATAAGATAAATCTGCATCCACTATTCTATGCAAGTCTATCTTATGCATATTCATTGTGTATATCTTGAAAACCTGACTGACTATCCTGCTTATAATCGAACGAGAAAAACGCCCAAGTTCCGACCTAAATCGGGAGATGGACGTTTATCTCACAAAAACGAATAACGCGGTATAATCGAAAGCCGAACTTGGACGTTTTCAACTGCACTTCATCGCGGAAGCGTACAAAGTTGATGGGGGCGTATCGGAGGCGTGGTGAAGGCGGGACTGGGGCATGGTTATCACCCGAACAGAGATGGGCGCCTTTCGCCGATAATGAAAAAAAAGTATGCTTTTGTAGCTAGAATTTAGGGCACTTTTCCTGGACCCTGTTTTTTCACGAATAAGGCCCCAAAAAGTGCCCTAAATGACCAGATTACCCCCAGAGAGAATCGGGGATGACCTCCCCTGACTCCCCCAGTGGTCACTAACCCCCTCCCACCACAAAAAAAATGATGTTTCACAACTTTTTATTTTCACCCTCAAATGTCATACCCACCTCCCTGGCAGCAGTAGGCAGGTCCCTGGAGCAGTTCTTAGGGGGTGCAGTGGACTTCAGGCAGGTGGACCCAGGCCCATCCCCCCTAACTGTTACAATTGTGCTGCTTAATGCTTAGTCGTCCAACCCCCCTAAACCCACTGTACCCACATGTAGGTGCCCCCCCTTCACCCCTTAGGGCTATAGTAATGGTGTAGACTTGTGGGCAGTGGGTTTTGAGGGGGATTTGGGGGGCTCAACAAACAAGGGAAGGGTGCTATGCACCTGGGAGCTCTTTTACCTTTTTTTTTGTTTTTGTAAAAGTGCCCCCTAGGGTGCCCGGTTGGTGTCCTGGCATGTGAGGGGGACTAGTGCACTACGAATCCTGGCCCCTCCCACAAACAAATGCCTTGGATTTATTCGTTTTTGAGCTGGGCGCTTTCATTTTCCATTATCGCTGAAAAACAAAAACGCCCAGCTCACAAATTGTCGAATAAAACATGGACGTCTATTTTTTTCGAAAATACGGTTCGGTCCGCCCCTTCACGGACCCATTCTCGGAGATAAACACCCATGGAGATAGACGTTTTCGTTCGATTATGCCCCTCCATGTGTGTCCTGAAAACTGGGTTGAGAACTCGTGGTCTATAGTGACCAAGGGCAAGTTGCTATTGGTTTTATGTCATTACATATATGAAAGAAATTGTTCAAGGCAACTTACCCAAGGTCAAGTCACCGACCACGGGAGGCAGCCTGGTTAACTCCTGCAGTCTGAATATCAGCCCCACTGTTTCCCTTTGAAACAGGCTGCAATATGCATCCACCTCATTCACAGCATTTATTCTGTATAATGTTATTTGATTTGAAAAGATACTGCTCTGCTTCTGAGAAACCTTTTTTAGCCCTGCCACTGAGTGGACTAGGCATCCACTCAAAACCATGCCCTTTTTTTGGACTGCACATAAATTTTAAGTGCAGATCTCATGCATAACTTTACATGCATTGGTCCCAATTAAATCTAATTAGTGCCAATAATTGCTTGTTAAAAAGCCAGTTATTGGCACTGATTGACTCATTATTCTATTAAATTGTGCATGCAAATCGGGAATGCACTTAAATTTATGTGTGCAATTTTTTGCAACTTTTATAGAATTAGGGAGATGGTGTGTAAACACCAGGGGGTGTTCACATGGGTGAAGCTTGGAAGGGGCATGAGCCACATACACATGCAGCTTACAGAATACAGGGGTCCTTTTACTAAGGTGCACTGAAAAATGGCCTGCGGTAGTGTAGGTGTGTGTTTTGGGTGCGCACAGATCTATTTTTCTGCATGCTTGCAAAAAATGCTTTTATAAATTTTTTGCCAAAAATGGATGTGCAGCAAAATAAAAATTGACATATGTCCATTTTGGGTCTGAGACCTTACCACCAGCCATTGACCTAGTGGTAAGGTCTCATTCGTTAACTGGGCGGTAATGACCTACGCGTGTCAAATGCCCCTTGGCGCATGTAGTGGATACGCGCCAGGCAATAAAAATTCTTTTCCAGATGCGTGTATCGGATGCGTGCCAAAAAAGAAATTACCATAAGAGCCATGCGGTAGCTGGGCGGTAACTCCAAATTGGCGCATGTTGGACGCACGTAGACACGCGGCTTACTAAAAGGGCCCCACAGTAAGTTATGTACAGCCTTGCTGCATTTAGGTGCCCCTAAGCTCTATGGCTGGTGTTACTATGGGCACCTAGATTTTAGGTGTGCCGATGCAGGGTTACACTATTATTCTATAAGGGAATCCAGGCGCCTATTTGCCATTATGGAATAGGCTTTCATAGCATGGCATCAGTGCCTAAAAGGGGGTATCCACTTATAGAATTGCCCCTAAGTATTCTGGGCGATTCTGCATGCTTTAGTATCTTGGCTTCTTTGTCTGTATCCTGTTGGTGTTGAGCTGTTGTGTTGTCCTATTTTGCTGTGCAAAATCCTTATGGCAGCTCTTACAAGTACTATGGGGTGTCTTGGTCAGTATATGCCAGCATCTTTGGTGCTCTCTATGGAGTAGCAGCAGAAGGAAGCAGTGATCAGAAATACAAGAAGCGCAATCTCCTTTGTACTTTCTGAGCTGACAATTGCATTTTCTAAACAGATTGCATCCATGCAGAAACAATGGCCTTGACATTTACAGGAAAGGTAGCAGTTTTAATAACTGTCCATAAAAGGTATTATAGAATCAAATTCCATTTGTTCTTTGACTGTGCATATTTGTGTGTGTCGGGGAGGTGAGGGGGGGGGGGTGGATTAAGACAGATAAGGTGGTAGCAATCCATTTATTTTGCAAATCAGCCTAATAAAAATGCATTTTTAACACAAGGAGAAATGAAACAAGGGATCTTTGTGGCCCTCTGACAATAACTCTTGGTTATTTCCACCACGGTAAATGATAGAGCCCTGTTTATTATTAGCAGGCATAACCAGATCATGTGAAGATAATCACTGTCATTACTAAAGAATTATTTTCTGTGGTGCTCACACAATTATGATAGAGGATATGAGCACTGCAGTGCTTTCTTCCACTGCATGGCTTTACTGCATGTAATGATCCAATATTTAAAACCAAAATAATTGGATAAGTATTAAATTTAATTTGAGGTAAATTGCTTTTTTTTTTAGGGGGGGGTTAATATACAATATTTCAGATTAGGAATCTACATAACATGACCAATTCATTATTCACTTGCGGTTTTTTTTTTTGCTGGAGAGACAAAATAAAAAAAAAATATCTTTTTCTGACTACAGAAAATATGCAGATGAGGGTTAATTTAATTAGGTGATATAATTCTAGGATCATTTATTTCAGTTCAAATTGCATTCCAGAGCATACCTGCAGATGCGTGTGGGTTTATGGGCAATAAACTGAGAGCAGTTAATCTTTGGAACTGTGGTTTTCTATTTTACAAGATGCATGGCACTAATAAGATGCTGTAGCATTCAGTTCACCTAATTTGGGGCCTCTATTGTCAATGGGCTTTGTCGGCATTACCGCGCCAGGAGCCGTTAGCGTAGCTTGATAAAAGAGACCCTTGGACCAGGGCTGCCGAGAGACTGAACCGGGCCTGGGGCAGGGCTGCTGCCGCCCCCAATCATCGTCTGTGGCCACCCGCTCTGATCGCTGCTACCCTCTCCTGATCGCTGCCTCTGCCGCAACAGGATTAAAATACCTTGCCTGGCGGGGATCCCGAGGCCCCGCCAGTAGAAGATGTCTTCCTCCAACCCTGACTGCCTGCCCTTGCAGCTGCTTTTTCTCTCAGGGAATGCTCGGTTTCAAAACCAAGCATGCACGCCTGAGAAGAAAAGCAGCCGCTCAGCAATGGGCAGAAGAGCAGTACTGGAGAAAGCTGATGGTCCTCCCCACCCTCCAAGGGGGGCCCGGCGCTGGAGTTTTCTCTATCCTGCTCCTGTCGGGATGCTATCACTCGGGTTCCATCAGGAGTACGAGAGAGAGAGAGAGAGAGACCCCGGCACCGGGTCCCCCTTGGAGTCCTGGGGAATTTTGCCCCCCCCCCCCCGCCCCCTTCTCTTGGCAGCCCTGCCTTGGACTAGAAAGGCAGATTACCTTCATGTATGAATGAATTTGGAAAATGTGTCCATTAACCTACAGTGTATGACCTTCCAAAGTGATGGAAGTGAATCTGAAAAATATAGATGAATCTCAGTCTGCTCTTCAGAGTTAAAGTGTGAGGATGGCGATAATCCAAGCAGAATGGTTTTTTTCTGTGATCACTTTCAGTAAATTTTTCTTTGCTGCATATTCTGTTTCCATGTGTTCAGTTGACTGAGGGCTCCTTTTACAAAGCTGTGCTACTGATTATGCTGAAGGCAAGAAAGCCCATGGGAATAGTTTTTATAGCCAATTGGTAGTCCGATGCTCCCAAACACTACTGAGATACTCCAGGTTGGTGATTCCCTTGGTAAATCAAAGTACAGTATAAGTCTGCCTTTTACCACACCTTGATAACTCCCCCCCCCCCCCCCCCGCTTAGCCTCTTTCACTTGATCTAGGAGGTCGTGTCATATGTCCTCAATCCTTTCTATGACAAAATACCTCCAAAAGTTTCTCTTACAGCTACCTGCTCAGATCCTCCTGTTATGATTCCTTATTATAGAATATCCCTTCCATTGAAAAAAAAAATGTACCTTCTGTACATCATTCACACGCTTTAGGTATTTAAATGTCTCTATCAAATGTTCTAACCAAAAATCTGAGGGGGTCTTTTACTAAAGCTTAGCTTGAGTTATTTGGAACAGGGCCCATTTTATTCCTATGGACCTTACTTCAGATAACTCGAGCTAAGCTTTAGTAAAAGAACCCCTGAGAGAGATAGACACCAGACCAGGGGCGTAGCTAGGTGGGGCCACGGGGGCATGGGCCCTCACAGATTTAGCCCTGGCCCCCCTGCTTTCACCCCCCTGCCGCCCCTCCCCTGCCACATTCGACCCACCGCCGCCAACCCTCCCCCGCTGCCGCTGTCAGGTACCTTTGCTGGTGGGGGTCCCCATTCCCTGCCAGCTGAAGTCCTCTTCAGCGCCGGTCTCCGGCGCGTTGCTGACCTGGATTCTGTTTCTGTGAGTCCTGACGTCCTGCACGTAGGAACGTGCAGGATGTCAGGACTCACAGAAACAGAATCCAGATCAGTGAACGCGCCAGACTCGGAAACCAGCGCTGAAGGGGACTTCGGCTGGCAGGGGTTGGGGATCCCCGCCAGCAAAGGTACCTGGCGGTGGCAGGGGAGGGTTCGCAGTAGCAGGAGGGGGGGTCGAAAGGGACAGGGAGGGGCGATGGTGCCGGGGGGGCTAAAATGTGCCGCCTCACCTTGGGATCTGGACTCCCTTCCCACCAAAGTCTGGCTACGCCCCTGCACCAGACATCAAGAAAGTTTTTAAAACAGTCTCCTACAAAGACCTTCTGACATATGGATTTAATGCTTAAATAAAAAACACAGAAAAAAAAGGAAAAAAATAGAGAAAAAGACCTCAGTCAAAAAAGAGCTCTTGTACACACGGCCTAAGCTATCTTTTGTCAGCTCATTGTAATCATTGGTCAGAAAAAAACTCCACTTTGTTATAAACTTCAATAATTTAAAAATACAAATCCAGATAATCATAATGGACTTTTCAAAACTCAAAATTTCAACAATTGAAGAAAATAATATTTCCACATCAAAATGTCAGAACACTGCCTCCCCTTTCATTAATGCACATAGACTTAAATGCTTGATATGCCAGTTTTAAATGCATTTATCTGTAAAGAAGTCTTCAAGGACGATGGAAGAGGCAGAAAGCTAGAAGTTTATGGAGCCAACAAAAGACAACTTACATTGTGTGTATAAGAGCTCTTGTTTGTGCAGATCTGGCAAGGGGATGTGGCCATGGGAGGGGCATGGGCAGGTCAGGGGCATTCTTAGAATTTGCACACAGTGTTATAGAATACAGCAGATCCACACCACGTTTCAGTTGGTATAAATCCTCATGCCCAAAATTGACACTAAGTGATTTTCTATAAACAGTGCCCAGCTCAGAGTGCCATTTATAGATCTTGGCACTCATATTTTTTCAATGCCCAAATTTGGGTGCCATTTTTTTTGTTACATTTGTACCCCACGCTTTCCCACTCATGGCAGGCTCAGTGCGGCTTACATGGGGCAATGGAGGGTTAAGTGTCTTGCCCAGAGTCACAAGGAGCTGCCTGTGCCTGAAGTGGGAATTGTTCCTCAGTTCACCAGGACCAAAGTCTACCACCCTAACCACTAGGCCACTCCTCCACGCCATGTACTGCTGCCTCAGATGTATGCACCCAAAATGATTTGTTTTAATTTATGGGCATGATTTGTCCACCCCTTGGTATGCATTGGAGCAGATGTATACCCACTGATTCTAGAAAGTTGTGTGCCCAAATTTCCGACTAGTGCACAAAGGTGAGCTTGTAATTAATTTATCATAGGTCTATGATCAGAGATAATGACATGTAAATGTAAGCACGCAATTATCTCTGATCATGAAGTAGAAGTGCAGGAGAATTGTGCCTGAGTATGCGCTCAGCACAATCCTCCCGCACTTGTTTGACTGGTCTGGGCTGTGAAAAACTGAGACCTGTCAAACACAGGGGCTGGAGGTCCATGGGACCACCAGATCCCAACTACCCCTGCCCCGAGCAAGGCAAAATAGGGACTGGAGGTCCAGTGGACCTCCGGTCCCCCCGATGACCCCCCCCCCCCCCCCAGATTCAAGAAGGGCTGGAGATCCAAGGGGTCTCCAGCCCCGCCTAACTCCCCTCAGCATTTCTAAAAAGTCCCTGGTGGCCCAGTGGGCGACCGACCCCCCCCCCCCCCCAGTGACAGTGGGGCTGGAGGTCCCCCCGATACCCCCCCCCCAACACAGTTCAGGGAGGGCTGGAGATCCAGTGGGATCATATAAGGGAGAAACTTCGGCTCTAGTAATGGCGCTAACAGCCTCTAGCACCGGTGTTTGCTTCTGATTATCCGTATGTTAATGCATAGGGACTCAATTGTCATTAGACAATTCAGGGATGGCTATGTCCAAGGCCACACTCTGCAAATAAAGGTATATGCACTTATTTTTACTCTTCCAAAATAATGGGCAGAGCTAGATAAGAAGAAGGAAATTACACATCGTTTCTAACACATACTCTTCTGTATATGGCTATACTGTGCCTGTGACCCACACATACTTTTATGCATGTGGGGATACTGTGCCTGTGACCCACACACCAGCCACATTTTCAAAGGGAACCCTGCTAGAAGATTCCCTCTGAAAATGAGCTTGTGATCTGCAAGTCCAAGTACCCATGCACTTCAAACTCTGCAGAGAGTTTCATTATTTGTTTTTATAGGGTTTTTAGATTACCTTTTTTGTTTGTTTGTTTGTTTTTTGATAGACTTCCTTTCCTGCAGACAGCAATGATGTAACACTAACATTTAAATTATCAAAGCAATTTGCCCAGGCAACACTGATGGTCAATGATAAAAGCAACTCCTGAATTCAGGTCTCCTTGTTCCCTGTACATTGATTCTTAGGGTTGCCACCAAATCCAGGCCAGCCCTATCAGACTGATCCAATTCTAGGTTATCCCAGTGCATTCATAAATATAAAAATGCAATTTCATAGAAACAATGGGCAAAGCCATTGTGTGATTGGCTTGTCGGGGTTGGCGTGGATCAGCAGATCACCTTTTCTTTCTTTCTTTCCTGTATTTTTTTTTTACCACTCAACCACAGGTTCTCAATTCTAGTCTTTGGGAAGAAAAGAAGGATAGTAACATAGTAACATAGTAAATGTCGGCAGATAAAGACCTATATGGTCCATCCAGTCTGCCCAACAAGATAAACTCATTTTACACAGTATGTGATACTTTATATGTGTACCCGAGTTTGATTTGTCCTCGCCTTTCTCAGGGCACAGACCGTGGAAGTCTGCCCAGCACTGTTCTTGTACTAAGTTCTGAAGCTATCGTCAAAGCCCCTTAAAATTTACACTCCAGCCCATCCATATCTATTCAGTCACGATCAGGCCATAGACCGTAGAAGTCTGCCCAGCTCCCGTTTTGTTTCCCAATTATTGGTGTCGCCACCCAATCTCCGCAAAAATTCCACGGAACCATTCCTTCTAAACAGGATTCCTTTGTGTTTATCCCACACATGTTTGAATTCCATTACCGTTTTCATCTCCACCACCTCCCACGGGAGGGCATCCCACATATCTACCACCCTCTCCGTGAAAAAATACTTCCTGACATTAGTCCTGAGTCTGCCCCCCTTCAACCTCAATTCATGTCCTCTAGTTCTACCACCTTCCCGTCTCTGAAAAAAGTTCATTTGCGGATTAATACCTTTCAAATATTTGAACGTCTGTATCACGTCACCCCTGTTTCTCCTTTCCTCCAAGGTATACATGTTCAGGTCAGCAAGTCTCTCCCCATACGGTTTGCAACGCAAATCCCATACCATTTTTGTAGCTTTTCTTTGCACCGCTTCCGGTCTTTTTACATCTTTAACAAGATACGGCCTCCAAAACTGAACACAATACTCCAAGTGGGCCCTCACCAACAACTTGTAGAGGGGCATCAACACTTCCTTTCTTCTGCTGGTTACGCCCCTCTCTACGCAGCCTTGTCGCATTGCTTCTTGACCTTTAGATCCTCAGACACCAACACCCCAAGGTCTCTCTCCTGAGTCGAGCTTACTAATCTCTCCCCTCCTATCCAGTATCTCTCTTTTGGTTTTTTGCACCCCAAGTGCAAAAACCCAAAATGGTTTTCAAGCTATGCAAATTACCCTTGTTCTTATACCATATGAATGTATATGTATATATTAGATGAATCTATATTGTGGTAATCCTGAAATCTAGACCTATTTGTGGTCCTTACTGATAACCCATGCAGTATTATATTACCCCCCCCCCCTCCATGTCTGCAAGCCAGCAAATATGAATTCACCAATTCAAGCCATGATCTCACAAACTTCAATTTAATTCAGCCTACCTGAAGCTGAAGGAGGCAGAGCCTGCCGACAGTCTTTAGGACTCTCTTCCAAATGTCTGCCCTGGCTCCAATCTAGTTCATAGATAAAATTCAGTGCTTTTGTATGCAGTTTCTAAAACTATAAGGAGTGTAGGATGAAAATCTACAAATTCCAAAAGTAAAATAATCAGCAGGATACTTGAATATGGGGGGAAAACCCAAGATTAAGGGAGTGGCAATGAAGCACCAAACTCTGATTCACAAGTCTTTGCTTCCCCAAAGACATTTTATCACATCACACATCACAGCACTGTTTTAAAATACTATTTTGAGTCAAGGCAGTTTATATTTTTTTTATTGCTTGATTCCAGATGGTCAGCAAAAACACTAATTGTATAAAGAGTGAAAACAATATGTTATCTCCCAATACATTTCCCATTAACTTTCATCACTGTGTACTTTATGCATAAACATTCTCTTCTTACATAGTCAACTTATTTACCGCTGTGCCTTTTCCAAGGAACAGTTCCAAAATCAATGCTGCAGGGAGTTTCACAGCTGACAGTCGGCTCATCACGCAATGGCTGCAGCACAATAAGGAGTTTTGATGTAGATATTAATTCAGTTTGCAGGTACACAAGATCCAGGCTTCTATCTGATTTCCCTTCATGCTGTTTTTGTTCTTGATAGTGTTATTGGCAAAGCCCCCTCGATGTGCCCAGCATTGAATATGGAAAAGAGGAGGACATTGGACCTAAAATTAAATCATGTTTGCAGGATGACAACAGAAAATGAACAGACACAGAATGTTTGAAGCCACCATGTTGATTGAAAAAGGACTACTTCCAATTTAAAGGATCAGGTTTCTGGTTTCAACTTTGATATAACAAAAAAAGCACAAGGCTGGAACAATGGTACAATCTTTAATAAAAGTGACCCAACCTGGGCCATGTTTTGGTGCAGCTTGCGCCTGCCTCAGGGATCAAAAGTCAATGTCATTAAAAGTGAACTGATGTCTCAAAAACGTCCTTTGGTAGACTTTCCACAGCAGATCATACCAAATGCTTCTGTGCGTCACAGCTGGTTCTAATGAACCGCCAAAGAAAAACAACTTTGATATAGCACCTATCATATCTAAACAGTTTACTATTCAAAATCACTTAAAATGCTTATAGATGAGACAGAATACAAACACTCATGAATAATAAATAGAACAGAATACATGACTTTTTTAATTTTGAGGGAAAAAAAAGTTGAAGCGTTGGTGGCCTAATTTAGCCTGAGACCCAGGTTCTCTGATGGGCCAGACCTATAGCAGTTACTAGACATCTGTATATTTGTGTGATGCTGTTTACCATACAGGATGTAATTCCCAACAGCTAAACAAGCCAAACTAGTGAAACAGCAATGCCTGAAAGTGGCCCCAAGGAAGAAAGGAGACTGAACAATGAAAGAGTTGAGATTTAGAGGCTAATGGTGGCCGAGTTCTTTAGTGTGGCCAGCCAGAACTAACTTGAATAAATAGGAAATATCTTGAAAGGGAGAGGCTGCTAGGATCAGGATGTAAACAAATCTGAGCTGTGACTTGCTTAGAGGAATCTTAAAGAAGTCAAAAGAAGGATCTGGGCTTGAGCTCATGTCTTTTTCAGCTGTAGCTCAAGGTGAGGGTATTTTCCTGCTCCTGGAGGACTTAAAATGGAGGGTTAAATGATTTGCCCTTGCTATCAGAGAATAAAGACTATTTATGAACTGTGACAAATACTATCTGATGTGGCTGTGAAATGGCCAGAAGAATGAAGCACCAGAAGGCAGGACACTTAGGAAAAGCCTTAGTATGAAGTCAGATAGCAACAGGATACACCTTCAAGTTCTATTGCAGTCAAATTCTAGAAGCACCACGAACAAGCACATGTTGGAAAAAGAGGAATCCTTACCTGAAATAATGGAGGGTTAGGCGACTTGCCTGAGATCACAAGGAGCAGAGGGATTTGAACCCAGGTTCTTTGGTTGTCATCCCAGTGCTCTAACTACTAGGTTAGTCCTCCACTCCTTGAGTGGAGTCTTCCCATGCAGTTGGTGATGGCTTTAAATTATCCTTCTACTGCTCTCATCTTCGTCTTGCCTGTCAATCTGCTTCAAATGCATTTCTACATTGCACCAAAATGAACAAGCTGTAGGAAGGCATTTGCTTATTTGCTGTATTTGTTTCCCTGTCAAATTGGAATAAATGAGAGTAACCCTTATGGCCCATGGAGTTTTTTCAAGACAGGACTTACTGGGTGTGATTATGAATGAGAAAAAAGACACACACCCCTTCCAAACATTGTTAGAAGTCTACTCTGTTCAGAGAGGAAATCCATTTTAATAATGACATGTATTACGTATTAATTTATTTGTAATAGTACTCTAAAGAGAACAAGTTAAAACTGTCAGTAGTAATCCTGTTTCTTACCAACTACTGAATTATGACCAAAAATACATTTTATTTTTCTCGTAGGGTAAAGATGTGCAATTCACTGAACAAAAAAGTTCACGTTCAGTTCAATGAGCCTGTAGAAAATTTTGCAGGTCTTGGCCAATTAGTTTGATAGATCTTTCTCCAAAGGAAATCTGAAGTGAATGTCTTAAAATAGGCAAATTTGCTGAGGTGGATCTTAGGAAATCTGACATGGATCAGTGGATCTGCATCTGATTTTGATGCATCTGCTTTGGAACTACTCTGGAGAAATCTGCCTAACTTAACTATTGACTCTGATTTCCAGTGAACTCACACTCTGGCAATTTCAGCTTTGAGCAAGCCACACAGCTGTTTGATAGGCTTCCTGTTGTACAGCTGCTTGGTTGGTGGCACTGGAAAAATGGAACACCATTAATATGCAAATCCACTTTGCAGAACAGTGACACCTATGGATAGAATTCAGAGTGTATTTGTCCTGGGTTCCAAAGGATGCCAAAGGCTGTGTGACTGCTTACTAAGCATGGTGGGCCAGATGCACAAAAGCCCCCACAAAAAATCATGTGCTTTTCAATTCCTGGAAAAAGTTACCGAATTCTACATAGCAAGCGATGCTGGAAGGAAATCGCATTCAAATGGGCTGCACACAATTTCATCAAGCAGCTCAGTAGGGAAAACGCCTGCACATGTGTAGAACAGCCACCCGCTAAGCAGCACATGCATAGGGCAGTCAATCGTTAAACATGGCTGCTGTTTGTATGCATAGAACAGTGTGTGCTATGGAAGCGCCTTCACAGCTGAACAGTTTGGAAGCCCCTGTACACTGATGTGTACTGCCCTTTAGAGCTCCGATGAATCTGACTGGAGAACCAGGCAGGATCCCACAAAGAAGGTGGGGGCACGCCAGCGGGCAGCACTGTCCTCCTTCCTCTTGCAGTGTGTGTTTATGCAGGTTAGGGGCTGGGAGAATGTGAACAGAGGGAACGGAAAGGTGAAATGATCAAAGCCAGCTACGGCATTAGGCTCCCAGGCCATTCTGAAACCCTGATCTTGGAAAGGAAGGGGAGTTTGTGATGGCGAGAGTTAAGAACCTTTTTCAGAACTGTGAGCATGGTTTATTGCACTGGTTCTCAATCCCCCCCCCCCCACTTTTTTTTGTGACACACCGACCTGCTTTAAAAATGTTTTATAATATATTTTTCAGAGCATTGTTGGGTATAAAAAAGGCAACAGTTCTTTATCACAGACAGTGCTAGTGCTCCATGGCCTCCAGTCTACTAAGCAGACTGCTCCGCCGAGAAGCCACCATCATGCTATTTGGATGATATTTGGTAAACCGCGATTTGAAAGTGCCAAACCCCTTCGAGAAAAAATGCACTGGCTTCCAATCAAAGAATGTATCACCTTCAAAATCTGCACCTTGGTCCACAAAATTGTCTACGGCCAAGTCCCAGGATACATGACAAACCTTATTGACCTACCAATCAGAAACATAACCAATACATCTCAAAAATACCTAAACCTCCACTACCCAATCTGCAAAGGACTCAAATACAAAACAACCTACACATCCAGCTTCTCCTATATAAGCACACAACTATGGAACGCATTGCCAAAAGCGATGAAAACAACCTATAACCACCTAAACTTCAGGAAATCACTAAAAACCCATCTATTCAAACAGGCATACCCCTCCGACCCAACATAGATACCTGCACTCTGCAACACAGCAAAACCAAAGATCGAAATGGACACTAAATAACCTTTCTTCCCCTCAACCCCCATTGTACCTGAAACATACCTTATTCGACCACAATATCACCTTGTATTTGTTTCTCTTCCGGACTTGGCGAATGCCTTATTCGACCACAATATCTCCTTGTATTTGTTTCTCTACTGGACTTGGCGAATGCCTTTACGGTACTATGTAAGCCACATTGAGCCTGCAAATAGGTGGGAAAATGTGGGATACAAATGCAACAAATAATAATAATGCTACGACAGCTCCTTACCTCCCATTAGACTTTCCTGATAGAAGGTAGGGGCTCCATTCTATGTATCACTTGGAAGCAGCTGTTCATTGCTTGTAATGTACATCTGAATAATAATTAGCTCATTGTAACATAATTGCATTTGATTCCCATTGCCACTGCGAATGGTAAAAAGCACGCAGAGCCCCTTTGTGCATTTTTTGATGAATACTGTGCTCGCTAAACTGGCTAGAATCCGTCAAAATCACACGTTGCTAACATGGAATGTTTTCTGCATCTGCCTCTGTGACTGTGATGATTAGGTTCAAGAGGGAGGAAGATGATACCTCATTACAAAAAAGAACCCCCCCCAAAAAAAAAAAAAAAAAACCCTCATCAGCTTGGATCTCCCTTGATATAAATGGCAAAGAGTGAGATTAGAGCTGGTTCTGTTTGGGCTGGAGGCTCAGGCATGGAGGAAGGTAAAGCCAGAAAAAAATACATTTCAAATACTGAACATATTTGCTCTTCTATAGCTTTGTTGCAGTTTGTACTAGAGCACGTAGAAGTGTATAGAGAATTTATTTAGGAAGTTATAAAAGCAGCAGAATTGGACTTTCAAGATAGCTTTCACTAGGGATTACGCTTTGAGAAGGATGATTTTAGAATCACAAATCAAATCCAGCAGTCTGTGAGTTGATCAGAATTTGAGCTCTAACTAATTTATTGGCTCAAAAACATACCAAACATTTTAGACTAAAAGGACAATACTTCTTGGTCTTTGAAAGGCATTCAGAACATTTAATAAACATAAATATAAATCCAAATTTAGTACAATATTGATCTTGATAGAAGCAACATTGTTTACAACAAGGTCTTCAATCCATTTTTTTTCTCAAATCTTTTGCTTAGCTTCTAAGTAATGAGCGTTTCAGCTCTGAAGAGAAAAATTCATGGGCCTCGCACTCACTAAGACATCCTACTTCTCTTTCTAGTTGTCCTAGTCTAGTGCAAACTCAGGGGTCCTTTTACCAAGGTGTGTTAACAAATTAGTGTGCTTTAAGTACCATGCAGACTATACATATACAGTGGACTGTGTGGCATTTAGTGTGTGCTAAATCCATTAGGACACCTTATTAAAAGCACCCCCTCAGAGGCAAATGTCACTGTTTGAACCCTTGGAAGCAATCTTCTAACCTTCTTTGATTAAGGGGTTACAATAATATACTATATTGCAAATAAGTATAAAAGCAGTAAAATATTTTTTTACATTTTAAGGGGCAATTTTATAAAGGATTTTCCACAGAAAGGGTGATTCTATATATGGCGCCTGGAAAATCTGCGCAGAAATCATTTTCATCTAAGTGTATTCAATAAGAAGTAGGTGCGGTATATAGAATATGCTTAGTTGATATCCCAGTGCCTAAACCTGCATGCATCCATTTACACCAATAAAGATGTGGCATAAATCCTTGAACATACATTTACGTGGACTGGGCCATATTCTATAACAATGTGTGTAAATTTGGGAATGCCCCTGAAATGCCCGTTTCCCTGCCCATAGCCATGCCCCTTTTGAACTACGCACTTTAGAATTTAGGCACAGTTCATTACAGCATATGCTTAGCGAGTTATGCACATAAATCCTAATTATTGTCAATTAGTGGTCATTATTGCTTGTTAAGTGCTGTTAACAACACTGATTGGCTTGTTAAGCCAATGAAGTTATGAGCATTGTTATGGAATATGCTTACATTTAGGCATGGAATGCTAGGTGAAATATATAGAATCCTGCAGAAAATGACTAATAAAAAACTGCATCGGTAAATACAAGCATCAATCCTAGGTGGACCTCAGGATATCATCTACCTTTAAGAGATCTGCATATAGGTGTTCTCAAGGGAATAGTTTGGGTGGGGCTGAGGCAGACTTGTGATGTATGCATGTATTTTACAAAATGTGTGTACATACATTCCCCTCAATCTATAACGTTACCCCCAGTTAATATAAGTGTTACTAAATTAATTAGTGAGCCAGTAACAACCAATAACTGAGTGCTAACAATCAATTATTGTCTTTAACTGGCACTAGTAAGCAGTTGTGCACATGATTCTATAAAGAACCATACCTATATCTCACATGCAACCAGAATGGGGGTGTGAACATGGGAGGGCCATGTGTGGGTCAGGGGAGTTCCCAACAGAGGGGTGCACTCCCCCAAATTCTATATATGGTGCCTTAACTTGTATGCTAATTGGTATTTAATCAATTAGCAGCACTAATTGGCTTTAATTAGAATGTACCCGCACAACTTTCTAGGAATATTCTACAACGCAGTGCACGTAAATTCTAATCCATGCTGTTGAAAAGGGGGCAGGTCCATGGGTGTGGAATGGGCGGGTTGTGGGCATTTGATGTGAACTATTATGGAATACACCCGATCTGCACCTAACTTAGGCACAGGTATTTAGGCTTGGTTTTAGGTGACTTAAATGGGTGCGCCTAAATTTTAGTCACAAGAATGGTGTGTGAGCACATTCTAAAAACTACGCCTAACTTTAAAATCACGCTAATCACGTGATTTTTCAGCACCAATTTTTAAGGCACCGTTTATAGAATTTGGCCCACTGTGCCTAAGCTGGGTGCCAGAATTACACCAGGTTTCAGGTGGTGTAAGTCTGGTGCTCAAAGTTAGGCATAGGAATTGGTGCTAAGCACAATTCAATAAAAGGCATGCACCCTTGAATAGGGCTTAAAACTGACTTTTTGCCAATGCCTAGCTTTGGCCGTGATTTACTGATTCCGGCCCTTAGGACTAAATTTTGTATATGGCACCTGAAAAACCAGCAACCAAAAATATTTCCACCTAGGCTTATTCTATAAACCATGCCTAGATTTAGGCACTGTTTATAGAATACACCTAGCTGGTTTATAGAATACGCCCATCAGCCATACCTGCGCCTAACTCTATGTGTGTCCATTTAAGCCAAGTAAAACTTGGTGTAAATACCGGCGCCAAAGTTAGGCGTGGAGCAGGTGTATTCTATAACCCCGTGCATAGATTTTTGGAATGCCTGTGGCCCGCCCATTCCATGCCAAGGGCCACACCCCCTTTTTGGCAGCACTTTAGAATTTATGCGCACCACTTTACAGAATGCGCCTAGCAAGTTGTGCTCGTAAATTCTAATTAATGCCAATTAATGTCAATAATTGCTTGTTAAGTGGCAATTATCGGTGCTGATTGGCTTGTTAAGTAGTTACATTGCACACGCAAATCCAAAATATATCCAGATTTGTGCACACAATTTCAGTCAAGTTATATAGAATCTGGGGTTTAGTGCCTAAATGTAGGCTATGTACAATCTAAAAATATATAGTAACATAGTAAATGATAGCAGGTAAAGACCTGTATGTTCCATTGAGTCTGCCCAACAAGATACTTTATATATATACCCAAGTTTGATTTGTCCTTGCCTTTCTCAGGGCGCAGACCGTAGAAGTCTGCCCAGTACTGTTCTTGTACTAAGTTCTGAAGCTAACATCGAAGCCCCTTAAAATTTACACTCCAGTCCATCCATATCTATTCAGTCACGATCAGGGCATAGACCGTAGAAGTCTGCCCAGCTCCCGTTTTATTTCCCAATTACCGGCATCAACACCCAATCTCTGCTAAGATTCCGCGGAACCATTCCTTCTAAACAGGATTCCTTTGTGTTTATCCCACACATGTTTGAATTCCATTACTGTTTTCATCTCCACCACCTCCCGCAATATGAATGGAAAAGAACTACAATTAGCAACAGGAAAGACTTACTGCAAAACACAGACTACTTGATATTCAAAGTGATTTAAAGCAGGCAAGAGAGGCTCCTGCTCATTTAGGGGTCCTTTTACTAAGCCGCGTAGGCACTTATGTGTGCCCAATGTGTGTCAATTTGGAATTACCACCCGGCTACTGCGTGGCCTTGGCGGTAATTTCATTTTTTATGCACATCCACTATGCGCACTGGAAAATAATTTTTATTTTCTGGCGCATGGTGCTACTGGGCGGTAAAAGGCATTCTACGCACGCAGACCAATACCGCCCGGTTAACACGTGAGACCTTACCTGCAAAGTCAATGGGTGGCGGTAAGGTCTCAGACCCAAAATGGACGCGCACCAATTTTCATTTTGCCGCAAGTCCATTTCGACCAAAATTTAAAAAAAAGACATTTTTACAGGTGTGCTAAAAAATGGATCTACGCATGTCCAAAATACATGCTTACACATTTATCAGCGCACCTTAGTAAAAGGACCCCTTAAATCACCTTTGGCTAACTAACCGACAATATTTAGTGGTATTTCGCTGGGCAGTGCTGCTGAATACCAGTTCAAAACAGCCATGATGTTACGATTGTGGTCGTGACCCCTCTCAAACTTACCTTATTTCTGGTGGTCAGCTTCTTAGCTGGCTTCTGTCTGTTCTTCCTGAGTTAGCTTTGTTTCTGTCTCTGTGTGCTGGCTGCTTCCAGCATGGCTCTAATTACTCCACTACACTGCACCTATGTGTGTTAAGCCTCTCTGTGCTTCAGTATGCTTCCTGCCTGTGTCCAGGAGTTGGGACATCATCAGTCAGGGCCTTGATAAGGAAGTGGTGTTCTTCCTTTCAGGGCCTTTGCAAATGCCAAAGGTCCAGGTTAGTGTTGGTGCAGTTAGCACTTCTGCCTTGTCTTGCTTGCCTTGAATCCTATCCGGATTCCAGTCCTGTTGGCTCCCTTTCCCTCCTATCTGAGAACCCTGTATTCCTGGTGCAGTTAGCACTTCTGCCTTGCTCTTGTCTGGGTGCCTGGTGGCACGTCTGAATCCTGTCTGCTTCTGGCTTCCTTTCCCTCCTGTCTGAGTACCCTGAACCCCTGTCTGCCTTGCTTTTGTCTAGGTGCCTGTGGGCACTTCTGAACCCTGTCTGCCCTGCTTTTGTCTAGGTGCCTGTGGGCACTTCTGAATCCTGATTCCTGGTGTTCCAGCCTGCTAGTTCCAGTACCGGTTTCCCTCCAAGTCCTGCCGGCTGCCTGCACCCAGGGGCTCAACCCCTGGAGAACGGCGGCTAAGTGTAGGTAAAGCCTGGTTCTAGTCCCATGTGTTCATCCAGTGTGTTCCAGTTCAGTGCGTACCAGTTCGGTGCGTTCTAGCCCAGTGTTGGTTGGTGGGTTTTGCCTGCTGCTGCCTCTCCTCGTCAGCAGCCCAAGGGCTCACGATTACTCCAGAGTCCGTGCCTGCGTGCTTTGAACCTGAGAACCTAACACATGATGAAAGTAAGCGGGCCAGTGGCAGTACAGGGGGCGTTGTTGGAGAGGAGTCAGCAGTTAACGAATTAGAAGCAGGGTTAAATTAGCATATCTGCAAATTTTATACGAAAGATGGACAGCACTGTTTTATAATGTTTGTAGCCACCTCAAATTTGTAGCCATCAGACCCACATAAACAACATACAATAATCAACGCAAGTAAAAGTAATGGACACATAAAAGAATGTAACAGAGTCATCAAAATAATCTCTTCTACCTCAGCTGACGTAACACCATAAAACCCCATTTTACTACTGCAGGAATTTGAGAAGCAAAAGACAATTGTGAGTCAATAATTATCCCATGATACTTATAAGAAAGAATCCCTCACTTGCTTCTGTCCCTGAGACTCCCAACCGCTGCAGTAGCAGCATAAACGTCTTGTTTTAATGGAGAGAAAGGGTCCCTGGGAATCTGGAGAATTTCCTCAAAATTTTTCTCTCTCATGTCCATTACTCATGGGTGACTTAGGGAAATTAATAAATCTTAAATTCAAACATCAATTGAAGTTATCAATAGTCTCTAGCTTCTGATGAACCAAGGTTTTATTTGTAATCAGTTCCACTTGGCAAGATTACATCTCACCCAATTTCTGTTCCACATTCTCCAGCTTATCACTAAGGTATTCATCATGCTGCTTTACCTGACCTTGTAGGGAGCCTGGGCCTTCCTTAATCTTGTCCAATTTAGTCAGTACTGACTGTTCTAAATCATCAATTGCCTGCTGCACTTCTCCCAGCATTATTTCTTCTGTTTTCTTTGACCTCTAGGGAGCAGATTTCCCTTATTTATTTATGCAATCTCAAACAATAACATATCAAGTATTTCAAAACCTTGAATAACAAAAAGAAATTGCCTAAAAGAAAAAAAAAAGAGTTGCACATTCATTCTACGTCAGGAAATCATACTGTATACTCAGATCCAAAATTAAGAGAGAGGACAAGACCTAGAAAAGAAAGGGAGGCTTCCAAAAGTAAAAATAAGTAGGAAAAGAAAAAGGACTATTGCCTAATCTAATGGCTAAATGTATACATTATATGCAGGTACTTTCTCTGTCCTTAATACAATCTAAATTTTTGTACCTGGGGTAATGGAGGGTTAAGTGACTTGCCCAAGGTCACAAGAAGCTGCTGTGGGACTCAAACCCAGGTTGCCAGCAGCAAAGCCCACTGCATTAACCACTAGGCCAGTCCTCTACTCATATACTATTACTTAGTCTGCAAACTGAGTATTCATTTAGAAGGGAACTGAAGCAAACTCGAGGCTCCCAAGGCCAAAGCCCCTGAAACCACAGCAATAAGCAGTTTTCCCTTCTGTGCTTCTGTGCTCCAAGACTGTAGTTCCAATCCAGGCATCGACCTCAAATAAGGCCATGCTGGTAACTGATGCAGAAAGTGCTGCATCAACTGCTTCCTGCTGACTCTTCCGCATTGGCCCTATTCTGGGTCTAGGAGGGATCTCATGAGGTTCAGTGTTGAGCTTGGTATCACATCCACTCTAGGCTAAATTTCCCCCATCATGTTCCTGACTGAAATGGCTGCCAATGCCCAAACTGCATAATTACTACTATTAGCTACTATTACTACTATTAGCATTTATATATCACTGAACAATTGACATAGAGAGAGACAGTCCCTGCTCAAAGAGCTTACAATCTAGGTAAAACAGATAGACAAGACATTACGGGCAAGGGAATTACAGGGTAAAGAGGAACAGGGAGGAGGACAAATGGGTAGTGGCTAGGAGCCAAAGGCAGCAATGGATGTCTGTATCCATGTCAATACAGGCAGGTAGGGACCAGCTCTTCCCTTCTGTTTACCCATGGCACAGAGAACGTGGAACTCATGGTTTAGCCTTTGATCTCCCTAATGCCATTTTGAACCCCTGTCATACAGGCAATTCTTTAACAGTACGCTCACATTTACGTGCCACTTGAGCGTGTAAGGGTACAGAATATTATCAATTTCATGGGTAAGCCTAATGTTAGGTGCTAATTCCATGCCAAGTTTTCGGTGCAGAAAAGTGTTCTAATGGATGCAAGGTGCCGAAATGGGTCAGAAACGTCAGATCCGTGCAAAAACACATCCGCCCGTTATAGAATAGTGCCTAAGTGTTTCTGTGCAGATCTGCAAAGGAGGAGTAACGATGAGAGGGACATGAGCAGGTCGGGGGTGTTCCCTTAAGATGCGCGCAATGTTATACAATAATGCAGATCTACATCCAACTTGCGCACCGAGATTTATGTCTGGTTTCAATTGATGTAAATTCTGATGCACAATACTGAGCACAGATCCCAGCACTACGTGCTATTCTACAAAGGGCACCCATCCCGGAATGCCCATTCAGCACTGAAAAATGTGCGAGCGCCATTTACTGAATCCAGCACGAATGGTAGCAAAACACCTAACTGCTATTCCATAAGGACGTGTGCAAGTGGCATATCACATAGAGCCAGGTTCAGTACATGGTGCTCAAATTTAGGTCCAAAGCAAAAAAGAGGGAGAGACACCCCTAAGCACAAGCACAAGTCCAAAAACACCAAACTAGGGACATCAAACAACCTTCTAAAACAAATCCAAGAGGAGACTCCAAAGGTAAACACAAAAGTCAACTTTTATTCGAACATAAGGTTAAATCAGGACTTGACACGGAGCTGTATTTCGGCATGAAATTTTCCACGGGATGACCAGGAGCCTGTTATGGTAAAGACATATGTCTGTTCACCAAGAATTGCAACCAGTTTCAACTTCAACTCTGCTTCGAATTGACTCAGCTCATCTCTGTTCTGCTTGGCTGGAGACCAGTTCAATATACAGGCAACTCCACTGTTGTTTGTGTGACGAGATATGCATATCCTGTTCTAGTTTTTGCTGCTTCATTTGGTTTACTGAAGAATCATCATTTACATCTTGTTTCCACTTTCTACAAGCTTCAAATGTAACTAAGCAGTAAGAATTGGTGAAACTATTACTTTTGCAAAAGTAAAAGTAACAAATGTTTCCTGTGCTTCCTTACAAGTAAAAGCGACAAAGCATTTACTTAAGTACAGTAACTAGTTACTTTTACTTAGGGGCCCTTTTACTAAGCCGCGTAGGCACCTATGTGTGCCCAACACAAGCCAATTCAGAACTACTGCCCGGCTACCGCGTGGCCCGGGCTGTAATTTTATTTTTTACGTGCATCCACGTGCATTTTTTACGTGCATCCACATATGATGCTAACTGGGTGGTAATCAGTATTGTACATGCACTGACAATTACCACCTGGTTAATGTGTGAGACCTTACCGCTGAGTGAATGTGTGGCCCAAAATGGACATGCGCCAATTTTCATTTTGCCGTATGTCCATTTTCGACTAAAAAAAAGGCCTTTTTTGCAAATGTGCTGAAAAATGGACCTGCACATATCTAATATACTCATCTACATCAGCGCAGGCCATTTTTCGGTGCATCTGTGTAAAAGGACCCCATAGTTATTATACAATGCTGTAAGTTACATATATTATTGTCACATTTGGGTGCCCATATAGGTTTATGGCTGGTGTAAATGCCTAAATGTAAGTCACAGTAATACCAGGTTATACTAGAATTCTATAATGGAAACCCAGGTGCCATTATAGAATACACCAGAAGTCTGAAATGCGCTCTTTAAACAGTTAACTGTGCAAGGACCTCACTTCAAAGTTGTGGAGCACTTTGGGAGATCCTTTTCACCTCTATTTCTGGAGTGCCATTATAGAGTAGGGTCTCACTGTGTGGCATCAGAGTGCCTAAATAGAGGCTCCCACTTATAGAATTATCCCCATAAAGTGCACACACACATTTACACCTTCTTCAGAGCCGGTGTAAAGTTTCACAAGAACATTTACGCACTGTTAGGGACAGTTTTGAGAGCCGATGTTATGAAAGTACTTTTTGTTTTGAAATTGTAGCAGGGGTGTAGCCAGACAGCCAATTTTGGGTGGGCCTGAGCCCAAAATGGATGGGCATAGGGTTCAGCCCCCCGCCCCTCCCCCGCTCTGCTCTCCGCATTCTGCCTCTCCCCCTACCCTCAAATGCAAAATATTAAATACCTGATCTGGTGGGGATCCCCAAACTGCACCAGCTGAAGATTTCCTCCTCCTCGGGCAGCCAGTGCTCTTCCAAACAGTAGATGGCAGCACTTGACTTGAACTGACGCCATTGACAGTAGTCCATACTTGCTCAGTGCTTCCACCTGGTGAAAACTGAGCATATGCAGAGGGGCCGGTGTGTGGTGCCAGCTCCCATTTGGAAGAGCACTGGCTGCCTGAGGAGAGGGAAATCTTTAGCTGGTGGGGTTTGGGGATTCCCACCAGCCACAGTAAAAGTGCCACAATTTTGGGTGGGCCAGAGTACAAATTGGGTGGGCCACAGCCCATCCAGGCCCACCTGTAGCTACGCCACTGAATTGTAGACTGACACCTTGATATGAATTTAGGGGCCCTTTTACTAAGCCGCATAAGTGTCTATGCGTGCACAACATGCGCCAAAATGGAGTTACCGCTCAACTACCGTGTGGCTCTTGCGGTAATTTCATTTTTGGCGCACATCTGATAAGCACATCTGAAAAATAATTTTTATTTTCGGGCAAGCATATCAGATGCTCACCAAGTGGCATTTGACATGCGTAGGTCATTAACGGTTACCATGTGAGTCTGTGCCGCTAGGTCAATGGCTGACGGTAAAGTCTCAGACCCAAAATGAACACGTGGCAATTTTTATTTTGCCACAAGTCCATTTTCGGCAAAAATTTTAAAAAGGCCTTTTTTGCAAGCATGCTGAAAAATGGATTGGCACGCACCCAAATCCCACACTTGCACTACCGCAAGCCATTTTTCAGCACACCTTTGTAAAAGGACTCCTTACTGCCCAGATGGTTACTGTTTAACTAGTATTTATTTAATGTAAACTATTTGAAGAAACTATGTATATACAGTTACTCTTTCTGCCCAAAAGGATTCTGGTGGAATCTATATTTTCTTATTTTGTGCAGAAAACTCATTATTTGGAAACAGTAAAAAGAGTAAATGAGAGAAAGAGAGAGAAATGCCTGCTGTTGAAGAAAAGTGAATACAAAGTGCTGAAAATTTAAGTCCAGCACTGTGGATAGTATAGAACATAGAACACTGCTGACTAGTAATGAAGGCACTTCAGTGAGACAAAAAGCTAATAGGACTAGTATTATGCAAAGGTGACTGGGATCAGGGGCATAGCTACCACTGAGTGAGCCTGGCAAAATGCCCAGGGCTGCTCAATGGTAGGGGCCTCCTGAAGCTGCTCCTGCCCACAGGGCCGACATCCCTACCTTCCTCTCTCACTCTCCTGCTACCCCCTCCCCATGCAACTAGCCCAGCATCACTCCATCCTCCCCCTATCTCTCTGGCTTCTCCCCGGTCCTGCAGCGGTTGGCCTGCAGAGGTAGCACTGAAACCTGCCTGTATTTGGTTGGCGGGGCTTTTCCTCTTCTGCATCCTGCCCACAAGAAGTTGTATCAGAGAGTGCATGGCTATTAATATGGAAAATGGAAATTCAGCCATGTAAGGATGTGCAAAGGCCGCTTTCTACCACAGCTTAGTAAATGGACCCCATAGTGACAAATAACATTTTTTAAAATTTGCATTTTGCTCACACCTTTTTCAGTAATAGCTCAAGGTGAGTTACATTCAGGTATACTGGGTATTTCCTTGTCCCTGGAGGAGCTCACAATCTGATTTTGTACCTGAGGCAATGGAGGATTGTTGATCACAAGATCACAAGGAGATGCAGTGGGATTTGAATCGGGCACCCCTAGATGTCAAGACTGGTGATCTGTATCTACCGTGGGGCGTTTTGAGCTCTCCGTCGTTTGGCGGATTTCCTCTTACATAAGACTGGTGATATAACCACTAAGCTACTAAGCACATGTATAAGTAAACCTATTACATGGTTCTCAAGGCAGTATAACTATCAAACATGTAAAGCGAAGATACTTACCTGTAGCAGCAGGTATTCTCCGAGGACAGCAGGCTGATTGTTCTCACATGTGGGTCAACGTCCGTGTCAGCCCAGAAATCGGACGGCATTTTGCAAGCAAAATGTAAACAAAGTTTTGCCAGAGTCTTCTGGTGCACGTGCAGCACGCACCGCGCATGTGCTGACTGATTTCCCACCCGTCGCGTGAACGCGTTCCCTCAGTTAAATCAAAAAGCATAAAGAGAAGCAAATAACAACTCCAAAGGGGAGGTGGGTGGCTTTGTGAGAACAATCAGCCTGCTGTCCTCGGAGAATACCTGCTACAGGTAAGTATCTTCGCTTTCTCCGAGGGCATGAAAGTTGCTTGTTCTCACATGTGGGGTATCCCTAGCAACCAGGCTCAGTCAAAACAATGAACATTGGTCAATTGGGCCTCACAACGGTGAGGACATAACGTAGATTGACCTGAAACCATAAACAACTAACAGAGAGTGCACCCTGGAACAGAGCAAAAATGGGTCTAGGGGGGTGGAGTTGGATTCTAAACCCCGAACAGATTCTGCAGCACTGACTGCCCAAACTGACTGTCACGTCGAGTATCCTGCTGTAGGCAGTAGTGAGATGTGAATGCGTGGACTGATGACCACGTTGCAGCCTTGCAAATCTCTTCAATGCAGGCTAGCTCTAACATTATGAGCCGTGACATGGACCTCCAGAGTCAGCCCAGCTTGGGCATAAGTGAAGGAAATACAATCTGCTACCCAATTTGAGATAGTGCATTTTCCAATGGCGACTCCCCTCCTGTTTGGATTGAAAGAATCAAACAACTGGGCAGACTGTCTAAAGGGCTTTGTCCGCTCCAAGTAAGAGGCCAATGCTCTTTTGCAGTCCAAGGTATGCAAATTGCTTTCGCCAGGGCGGGTATGAGGACAGGGAAAAAATGTTGGCAAGACAATTGACTGGTTCAGATGGAACTCCGACACCACCTTTGGCAGGAACTTAGGGTACGTGCGGAGGACTACTCTGTTGTGATGAAATTTGATATAAGGTGCATGTACTGTACTACCAAGGCCTGAAGCTCACTGACCCTATGAGCTGAAGTAACAGCCACCAAGAAAATGACCTTCCAGGTCAAGTACTTCAGATAGCAGGTATTCAGTAGCTCAAAAGGAGTTTTCATCAGCTGGGTGAGAACGATGTTGAGATCCTATGACAGGGAGCTTTAACAAAAGCAAACCTCTCATGAAGCGAACAACCAAAGGCTGTCCAGAGATAGGCTTACCCTCTACACGGCAATGATAGGCAGTAATCGCACTAAGATGAACCCTTACTGAGCTGGTTTTGAGACCAGACTCTGATAAGTGTAGAAGGTATTCAAACAGGGTCTGTGTAGGACAAGAAAGAGGATCTAGGGCCTTGCTGTCACACCAGACGGCAAACCTCCTCCATTTGAAAGAGTAACAACTCTTCGTGGAATCTTTTCTGGAAGCAAGCAAGACTCGGGAGACACCCTCTGAAAAACCCAAGGAGGCGAATTCTAAGCTCACAACATCCAGGCCAGGAGAGCCAGAGACTGGAAGTTGGTATGTAGAAGCGACCCCTCGTTCTGGGTGATGAGGGTTGGAAAACATTCCAATCCCCACGGTTCCTCAGAGGACAACTCCAGAAGAAGAGGGAACCAAATCTGGCACGGCCAGAAGGGTGCAATCAGGATCATGGTTCCGCAGTCTTGCTTGAGTTTCAGCAAAGTCTTCCCTACTAGAGGTATGGGAAGATACACATACAGAGGGCCTGTCCCCCAATGCAGGAGAAAAGCATCTGACGCTAGTCTGTCGTGGGCCTGAAGCCTGGAACAGAACTGAGGGACCTTGTGATTGATCTGAGTGTGAAAAAGATCCACCGAGGGGGTGCCCCACACTCGGAAGATCTTGCGGACTATGCCCATGTTCAGTGACCACTCGTGAGGTTGCATTATCCTGCTCAGCCTGTCGGCCAGACTGTTGTTTACGCCTGCCAGATAAGTGGCTTGGAGAAACATGCCGTGACGGCGAGTCCAAAGCCACATCTGGATGGCTTCCTGACACAGAGGGCGAGATCTGGTGCCCCCCTGCTTGTTGGTGTAATACATGGCAACCTGATTGTCTGTCTGAATTAAAATGATTTGGTTGGACAGCCAATCTCTGAAAGCCTTTAGAGCATTCCAGATCGCTTTTAATTCCAGGAGGTTGATCTGCAGACCTTTTTCCTGAAAGGACCAGGCTCCCTGAGTGTGGTGCCCATCTACATGAGCTCCCCACCCCAGGAGAGATGCATCTGTTGTCAGCATTTTTCATGGCTGAGGAACTTGGAATGGTCAAAGTCAAATTGGATCGAATCACCCACCATTGAAGAGAATTCCGAAAGTCGGTGGACAGCTGGATTATATCCTCTAGATCCCCCGCAGCTTGAAACCACTGGGAAGCTAGGGTCCATTGAGCTGATCTCATATGTAGACGTGCCATGGGCATGACATAAACTGTGGAGGCCATATGCCCAAGAAGTCTCAACATCTGCCAAGCCATGACCTTCTGAGACGCACAAACCATGGACACCAAGGACAGAAGGTTGTCTGCCCTTACCTTGTGGAGATAAGCTTCAGCTGTCTGAGTGTTCAGCAGAACTCCAATGAATTCCAATTTTTGGGCTGGGGTGAGATGGGACTTGGGATAATTTATGATGAACCTCAGTAGCTCCAGCACCTGAATAGTCATTCGCATGGATTCCAGAGCACCTTCCATCGAGGTGCTCTTCACCAGCCAATCGTCGAGATAAGGAAACACATGCACTCCTAGTCTGCGTAGAGATGATGCGACTACAGCTAGGCATTTTGTAAACACTCTGGGCGCAGACGCCAGGCGAAAAGGCAGTACACAGTACTGAAAGTGCTGTGTTCCCAGCCGAAATCGAAGATACTTATTGTGAGCTGGAAGTATCGAGATGTGTGTATAAGCATCCTTTAAGTCCAATCGTTTTCCTGAATCATGGGAAGAAGGGTGCCTAGAGAAACCATCCTGAACTTTTCTCGGATAAGAAATTTGTTCAGGGCCCTTAGGTCTAGGATGGGATGCATCCCCCCTGTTTTCTTTTGCACAAGGAAGTACCTGGAATAGAATCCCAGCCCTTCTTCCCCTGGTGGAATGGGTTCGACCACTTGGGCCTGTAGAAGGGCGGAGAGTTCCTCTGCAAGTACCTGCTTGTGCTAGGAGCTGTAGGACTGAGCTCCCGGTGGGCAATTTGGAGGCTTGGATACCAGATTGAGGGTGTATCCTAACCGGACAATTTGAAGAACCCACCGGTTGGAGGTTATAAGAGGCCACCTTTGGTGAAAAAACATTAACCTCCCCCCAACCGGCAAGTCGTCTGGTACAGACACGTTTAACTGAGGCTATGCTGAACTGGAGCCAGTCAAAAGCCCGCCCCTTGCTTTTGCTGGGGAGCTGCAGTGGCCTTAGGCGCACGCTGTTGACAAGAACGAGCGCGCTGGGACTGAGCCTGGGTAGGCTGCTGAGAAGCAGTCGTGTACCTTCGCCTAGCATGGGAATAGGGAGCACTCCTCTTCCCTGCAAAAAACCTCCTGGATAAGGATAGTAGCAGAAAACGCCTGGCGGGAGAGAGAATCCATAGCATCATTATGCTTCTTGGTCTTGTCAACTAGATCTCACCAAAAAGGTTGCTCCCTCAGCAAGGAACATCCACCATCCGCTGCTGGACTGAATGATCCAGGTCACGCAGCCACGAGAGTCTGCACATCACTATACCTTGGGCAGCGATCCTGGATGCTACATCAAAAGTGTCGAATGTACTCCTGGCCAGGAATTTTCGACACGCCTTCTGCTGTCTGACCACCTGGCGAAAAGGCTCAGCCTGCTCCGGAGGGAGTGCATCAACCAAGCTGGACAGTTGCCTCACCGAGTTGTGCAAGTGGACGCTTGTGAAGAGCTGGTAAGTCTGGATCTTGGCAGCGAGCATAGCGGCCTGATATATCTTCCTCCCAAAAGAGTCCAAGGTTCTAGGTGCCTGGGGGCACCGAGGCATTGTCCCTAGTACTCTTGGCTCTTTTGAGGGCGGAGTCCACCACCATGGAATTGTGAGGTAGCTGAGACCTCATCAAACCAGGTTCACCGTGGATCCGATATTGGGATTCAGCTTTTTTCGGGATCACGGGATTAGACAGAAGGAACAACCAGTTCCGCATAAGAACTTCCTTCAGTACATTATGCAAAGGAGCCATTGCAGCCTCTCTAGGCGGAGAAGGATAAATCCAGGACCTCGAGCATCTCAGCCCTGGGCTCATCCTCAACCTCCATAGGGAAGGGAATAGCCGTAGCCATTTCCCGGACAAAGGAAGTAAAGGATAGAATCTCCGGTGGAGAAAGTCTCCTTTCTGGTGGAGGGGAAGGTTCATAGGGAATCCCATAAGACTTGTCAGAAGAAAAGTACCTGGGATCTTCCTCTTCCTCCCACGAATGCTCATCTTCAGTATCGGACAAGACATCCCTCAGAGCAGTCCAAAACTGAGCCTGCCTCGATGCCGAGGAGCGACATCCTCGGTGGCAGTGCCGAGAAGTCGACGCCCGCCTGGACTGTGGTGAAGCTTCCTCCACCGACATTGAAGGGGAGTCGACCTGGGTGGCAACGGACACCGATGCCGCAGGTCGGGGACCTCACTACAGGCGAAGGGTCAGATGCAGCTGCAGCAGACGGTACGGAAGGTGCAAGCACCCCCAACACCAAAGCAGACTGGCGCATCAATCCTTTCAGAAGCTCTGGAAGCAAAGCCCTGATGCGCTCATCAAGAGCCACCATCAGACAAGGCTACAGGGTCAGTATAGGAGCCGGTGGCAGAATCTGTCGAGGCTCGGGAGCAGATACCAGGCTGCCAGAAGACCGACGCATCGGCACCTCCTGAATAGAGGGGGAGCAATCCTCTCGGTGCTGATGCTTCTCGGGTGCCGATTCCCTCGATGCCCCGGAGCTCCAGGCACCGTGTGTCAAAGGAGAACGACGACGGTGCTTCTTTGCCTTCGCTCGACGCCCTTCATTGAGACTCGGTACTGATGAGGACGTGGACTCCTTACGTCTCCTCGGGGCCAGGTCCAAGGAAGGTCGGTCCCAGGGGGCCTGCATAACAGGAGGCCTCGAGGCAGGTGGAGACCCACTTGATGCCTCACTGCTCCCAGCGCAAATTGGTCTTTCAGCAGCCATTACCTCCGCTCCCGACGTCGATGCTTCCCTCAATGTCGATGCTGCCGACCTCGATACCGATGTCAATATCGACATCAAAGGACCGGACCGAGCCCCCAAAACGTTTCTCATTGGGCTTCTCGAGACGCTTGAGTCCGTTTCTTCATACGAAGACACAGACTGCAAGCAGCTGGGCTATGGTCAGGCCCAAGGCACTGGATACACCAGGCATGGGTATCCGTACCTGAAATGGTCTGGTTGCACTGAGTACAACATTTGAAGCCGCTGGGTGTCTTCGATGACATGGAAGGAAAAACGGCTTCGGCGAAACCAAAAGACGCGATTGTGCGTGATAAAGAAAAAGGGCACAAAAATAAGGGACTAACCCGGCCGTGACGAAAAACAGAGGAAACTTGAAAGGGGACAAAACTAAAAGTACACTACGGGAACTTTTTTTTTTTTTAATGACAATAATAATAAAATTAAGAAAAAATTAGAAAAAAACCGAAAACTCGAAGACTCTTTCTTGGGCCTGAGAGGAGCGCAGAAATAAACTACCGCACCTCAACACGAAGAAAAGAAAACTGAGGGAATGCGCTCACACGACGGGTGGGAAATTAGTTTGCGCATGTGCGGTGTGTGCTGCACGCACGCCAGAGGACTCTGGCAAAACATTTTTTATATTTTGCTTGCAAAATGCCGTCCGATTCCTGGGCCTACACAGACGTCGACCCACATGTGAGAACAAGCAGCCTGCTTGTCCTCAGAGAATATAAGATACCAGAGTTCATATTTCCAAAGATATAAATAAAAAATTGTATAAAGTATTTACCAGAGTGTAGCAATCACAGAATGGATGATATGCAGAGCAATGGCAGGAATCTGGGGGCCAGAAGCATAGCCAGGATGTGATGCCAGGGGGAGCGGAAAGGCGGGCGTGCACTGCGTAGGTGTGACAGGCCGCCTGAAAAATAGGCACCAGCGGTACCCGAAGTCCATTTGGGGAGCGGTTGCTCCCCTGATGCCCCACCTAGCTATACCTCCACTGGGGGCCCTTCTACTGCGGAGGGGGGGGAATGGCCTGTGTGTGTGGGAAGTGGGCTGACTTGCAGAGGGGTTCAGCCTGTGTGCCGGGGGGGGGGGGGGGGGTGGAGAGGTGTCTGAATGGCAGCGAGGATCTGGTTTGCTGTTGGGGGGGGGGGGGGAGGAGAAGTAGTGCTAGGATTGTAGGACCCCAGACTTCAGAATTTACCTCTGTCCCTAATGCAGCCACTTAATCATGCCAAAGAGCAGGACTAAATTCCAACATCTAAGTTTTCCTCTACAGATGTGGATTCCCTATGTGCAATAGGAAGTGCACATCTGGATTGTGGTCCTGCCCAGATCACTCCCTCTACCTGCCCTCCCCCACCCCATTGCCATCTGGATGCACATAGCTTCCTGATATCTGAAAGGCTTTCTGTCTAAAATGATATTTAAATGCTGCTGTTTAGATGTCAGGAAGCTTCTAATATAAGGGCCATAGGGTCTAATTGTACTTTTTATTTAATTTAATTTTTCTTAATTTTACATGGGTCATTACAATCCATAACTTTGTACAATCTTATTTCTTTTGAGGCTTTCAACATTTAGGGCCCTGTTTACTAAAGTGTGCTAATGTTTTTAGCGCGTGCAAATGCTAGAGACACCCATATATTCCTACGGGTGTCTCTAGCATGCCTATAATGCAGCTTATAAACAAGGCCCTTAGATACAGGATATATGTTGTTTGGTTTACAGATATTCGCATGTTTGTTAGTTCAACCGTAGAATCACGGAAAGGTCGATATGTACTGTTCAGGTGTGTTGTGATTTGATGGGTCTCTTGTGTGGTTCTTGGGTTATTTTCCTTTTGGTTTTTATCATTTTTCTTTTGTTTTTGAATGCACAATTTTTTAATTTTTAGTTTTGTATATGTTTTTGGTTTCTGTTCCAGCCTCTTTTAACCTCTGAAGAAAGTATGTGCTGAAAGATGGCCATGTTGGGTTTTAGCAGGATCCTTTTTTAATTTAATATATGTCATTTATCTATTTATTTATTCATGTGCTATTACAATCGTATTATTTGGTGTACAGTCTTATTCTTTTATTTTATTTTGCTTGTGTTTGTTACAGCTGGCCTCTTTCCCCTGGACCGGGGAGTTGGTTGATTATAAATGAATTACTTTTTCTGTTGCATGTTTACATTTTCATGATTAGCAATGATGGGAAGGAAATGTCTTTTACAGTTAGATGGAAGAATGGGTGAAGTTCATCTGGTTTCACTCAACATGCTATTTGGTATGTTAATAATGTATTTCCCAAAGCAAGGGTAGTCAGGATAGCTAAGGAAATGCAAATTAACCAGATTCTTAAATCAAATGTATGCAAATACACATGATGCATCAGCATAATTCATTTAAACCAGGCTTGTTTGCAGTTCTTTGAGACTGACATTACTCCAAGTTAATAAGACAGAATTTCATAAACATTTACACTGAAAATTTAGATGTGCTAAGAGGTTTTCTAATGGTTGAATGAGAAGGAATACATTTTTGCAGATTTAATCTGTATGGATGTAACCTAAAATTATACTCCAAAATTTATTTTAGTTATTTATTTATGACTACATTTATAACCCACAATATTCCAACTTGCATTGATTCATTGTTGCTTGCATTAGTAATGGGGACATTAACAGACCATATGAAGTATATGCAGTATGGGGAACTGAAAGATATTAAGGGTAACTTCCAACAGGATGGGGTATAACGGGTCAGATGTCAATGTATATGACTGGAACTGAGAGAGTGATGATTGATCTGGATTATAATGAGATTATATGTAGTCCTCACAGTAGAATTTTCTGAAGAAAAATGCTTTGAGGTGTTTGCGAAAGTCAAGGTATTAATAATTTGTTCATAGGGCATTCTATAGCTTTGTGCCTTGGTATGAGAAGCCCGCTGAGTGAATGGTCTTGTATATTAGTTATTGGCATTTTGGGTAGTGGAGGTTCAGGTGTGTGAGGGTTCCAGCTTTTGCATTCCTCAGTGGAAGGTCAATTAAATCCATCATATAGGCCGGGGCCATACCAAAGATTATTTGGTAGACCAGGGTGCATATTTTGAAAGAGATGTGCTCTTTTTTTTTTATTTAGATTTTGCTCACACCTTTTTCAGTAGTAGCTCAAGGTGAGTTACATACTGGATATTTCTCTGTCCCAGGAGAACTCACAATCTAAGTTTGTACCTGAGGCAATGGAGGGTTAAGTGACTTGCCCAAGGTCACAAGGAGCAGCAGTGGGATTTGAACCGGCCACCTCTGGATTGCAAAACCGGTGCTCTAACCACTAGGCCTCTCCTCCACTCCACTCCACAATAGTGTGGGCTTTTGGGAGCCAGTGGAGCTTTTGTAGTAATGGCCCTGCCTTATTACAGCGTGATCTTCTTAGAATTAATCTTGCTGCTGTGTTCTGTGTGATTTAAAGTTTTTTCAAGATTTCTTCTTTGCAGCTGGCGTGTATTCCCCAAATTACCCATTCAATTAAAAATTAAGGTGCTTATTTACTAAGATGTGTAAAAACGTTGCCAGCACTATCCCCAGTGCAGGTCTTTCCCACAAACTTAGGCCACTTTTAGCACAGTGGTAAAATGGCCCCATTTTCCATTATTCCCATTAACGGCCGCACACTAATTTCCCCATTAGCGTGTGGCCAGTAGTGCATGAGCATTTACTGACACCTATTTTCTAGGCAGTAAGGGCTCATGTGCTAATCCTGTGCTAATCAGTGTGTGGCAATGTAGCTGCACTAACCGATTAGGGCAGAACATGCCTACTCTCCACCCCCCCCATAAAAGCTCACAGCGCTAAAAAATAAAATCTATTTTTTAGCACGTGGGAAGCAGGCACCAATCCCAAAATTACCGCAGGGCGTGCTGGTTTTTAACCGTTGGTAAGCATATGTTAATTCTTACCACAGCTTAGTAAAAAGACCCCTAAGGTTTACAAACTGATTCACTGAGAGCTCCATTTACTAAGCTTCGGTAAGTGCTAGCGTGCGCTGTTTAAAATGGCTTCCCGCAGGACGTGATCAGGAGTTCTTTAGATGAGTCTGTAAGAATGTGGTATATAAAACATGTCACTCTGCTGATTTCTCCTATCAAGGCACCAAAATTTGGAATTCTCTTCCTAAATCAATCAAGTTTACAGATGATTACCTAACTTTTAGAAGTCTTCTAAAAAACACATTTCTTCAGTCTGGCCTTTCTGAATACAAAGAACTCTATTTGAATTTTACTCACACCCTTTTCTTAATCTCGTTTCCCATCTAGACCTGCCTAATTATGCTCTCACCTATCCACCCTTAATTATTTGTTTGTCCTTGAGATAGTCTAAATCCCTGGTTACTTACTGCACATGTATTAATTTGCTTCTTGTACTTATTGTAATTTGTGTTATATTCTGTACATTATTCTGTTTTATTCACTTTATTGTTTGTAAGCCGCATTGAACCTGAGTCTATTTTGGCCTAATGTGGGGTATAAATGTCATAAATAAATAAATCAAATAAATAATTTTTTTGAAAAAGTTAGTGAATCAAAAATGCTATGCAGCAAAGTTCACAAACTCACCATCTTTCATCTCAGCTGCTTGCACACAAATCTAAAAAGACTTAAATCTATACAAAACACTGATGTAAAACTAATAACTCATGCATGTAAGTTGAAAGGGTTGAACATAGGACCGAAAGAGGTGAACTGGATAAGAAACTGGTTGACTGACAGGTGGCAGAGGGTGGTGGTAAATGGAATCTGCTCGGAGGAAAGGAAGGTGAGCAGTGGAGTTCCTCAGGGAGTAGTGCTGTGGCCTATTCTGTTTAATATATTTGTGGGAGATATTGCTGAAGGGTTGGAAGGAAAGGTGTGATTTTTTGCAGATGACACGAAAATAGCCAATAGTGGATACCCTGGAGGGAGTAGAAACGATGAGAAGGGATCTCGAAACCTTAGAAGAATGGTCGAGGGTCTGGCAGTTAAAAGTTAAACTCTACCTCTTTTTATATTTTAAATATGCTGATAGTGCTCAGTGGATTGTGGTTTTGTCCACAGGACTCACACGCTATGCATGCTAGCATAACCCCTTTTATACATCATAATTTTGTACAAATTAATACCTGGAACAATGGAAAATAGGGTAGGGAGGTGGTGTGTGATGATGTATAAAAGGGGTTATGCTAGCATGCATAGCGTGTGAGTCCTGTGGACAAAACCCCAATCCACTGAGCACTATCTACATATTTAAAATATAAAAAAGAGGTAGAGTTTATGAGTAGACTGCACAGTGCACAATTATATGGTAGATAGGTTTCTTTATGTCCATTCATTAAGTGAACCAATAGAAACCGGAATTATATTTTTTGCCCAAAAGAGAGATACCGGATAGGAGGAGAGAGATTAGTAAGCTCGACTAAGGAGAGAGACCTTGGGGTGTTGGTGTCTGAGGATCTAAAGGTCAAGAAACAATGCGACAAGGTTACGGCCATGGCCAGAAGGATGCTAGGCTGCATAGAGAGGGGCATAACCAGCAGAAGAAAGGAGGTGTTGATGCCCCTCTACGTTGGTGAGGCCCACTTGGAGTATTGTGTTCAGTTTTGGAGGCTGTATCTTGTTAAAGATGTAAAAAGACCGGAAGCAATGCAAAGAAAAACTACAAAAATGGTATGGGATTTGCATTGCAAACCGTATGAGGAGTGACTTTCTGACCTGAACATGTATACCTTGGAGGAAAGGAGAAACAGGGGTGACATGATACAGACGTTCAAATATTTGAAAGGTATTAATTCGCAAATGAACCTTTTTCGGAGACGGTAAGATGGTAGAACTAGAGGACATGAATTGAGATTGAAAGGGGACAGACTCAGGACTAATGTCAGGAAGTATTTTTTCACGGAGAGGGTGGTGGATATGTGGAATGCCCTCCCGCGGGAGGTGGTGGAGATGAAAATGGTAATGGAATTCAAACATGCGTGGGATAAACACAAAGGAATCCTGTTTAGAAGGAATGGTTCCGCAGAATCTTAGCAGAGATTGGGTGGCGACACCGATAATTGGGAAACAAAATGGGAGCTGGGCAGACTTCTACGGTCTATGCCCTGATCGTGACTGAACAGATAGGGATGTGCTGGAGTGTAAATTTTAAGGGGCTTCAACGTTAGCTTCAGAACTTAGTACAAGAACAGTACCAGGCAGACTTTTACGGTCTGTGCCCTGAAAAAGACAAGGACAAATCAAACTTGGGTATACATATAAAGTAACACATACCATGTAAAATGAGTTTATCTTGTTGGGCAGACTGGATGGACCGTACAGATCTTTATCTGTCGTCATTTACTATGTTACTATGATCATGTGTTCCCCCTTATTTCAGAAATTTTATTGGCTCCCTATTGAAAAACAGAGGGAGGAGTGGCCTAATGGTTAGTGCAGCAGGCTTTGATCCTGGTAACCTGGGTTCAAATCCCACTTCAGCTCCCTGTGACCTTGGGCAAGTCACTTAACCCTCCATTGCCCCAGGTAGAAAAACTTTGATTGTGAGCCCTCTAGGGACAGAGAAAGTACTTGCATATAATGTGTACAGCACTGCATATGTCTAGTAGTGCTATAGAAATGATTAGTAGCAGTAGTAAGTTTCTCATGCTGATATTCAAAGCCCACAGATTGGGTCTTCCAGACTACCTAGCATCACTGACCATTCCATATTCTCCTACCCATCTTCTGCAATAAATTAATGATCATTGCCTTGTTCCCAAGCCCAAAAGAATTTACTAGACATCATGCCTTTTTCTTCGCCACTCCTTTTCATTGGAATTCTCTTCCTCTGACCATTCATGCCAAATCGTCCTTTAAAAATTTCAAGACTGCTATAAAAAACCTGGCTTTTTAATCAGGCCTTTAATGTTCCCTGATCCACTATAGGAGGAATCAAAATTCAGACTCCCGACTGTTCTTCCTCTTCCTTCCTTCCTTCCTTTCTCATCCCCCCCCCCCCCCCCCCCGTTTTTTCCCTTTTGCCTTTTATGACCCATCCTAGTTGCTGCTCTTTAGCTTATACATTCTTCTTATGTGTGAATGGTTTATTCCTTTCCTGTCTCATATTAAAATTCCTTTCTGCCTATTTATGTACCCTTCGTTTTGTAAACCGCTGAGGTCTGCAAGTTGAACGGTATAGTAAATTTTAATAAACTATAAAGTATTGTACAAAATAGTGCACACTGAAAATGAAACACATGAAATAATATACTTTTCAAAACAAAATTAAATGAAAAATGAAACAAAAAAACAATGCTATCTTTTTTCATGCACAGTCCTGCTTCCCATTTGTATAGGTCAGTCAATCCATTTTATTTTTCTCAGCATAATGCTTTATTTTTTTATTGGAAAAGAACAATCTGCTCACACTCAGTAATTAAAAATGAAAATATCTAATGAAAAACAGAAAAGAAAAATCTACCTAGTCCATGAAGCACTAGTACCATAGGCCTGGGGCTGTAGATTTTAATGAACTAAGCATTCTGAAGTCTTTTTTTTTCTGATTAGAGAATGGAAATTAAACTACTAGTACTGGCTTTTTAACTCTCAGACCAAGGCCACATAATACTACCAACAAGTGCCAAAGCAAGGATGGAGCAAGGGTTTTGTGTTTGGGGAGCTGAACACTAGTTCAATGCAGGGTGAGCAGGTGGAAGAGTCCAGGGACTCACTGTCTCATAATATTTCTTATCGGTTGCAATTTCTCTGCCTTTTAATAGCTCTATCCACATTTCTCTACCAGTCTTTCCGTTCTTTCTTCTTCACTCTATCATCCCATGATCCCTTTCTTCATTCTCCTTCTTATTTCCTCTTTTTTTCCACTTCCTTTTTATCTTTCAATCTAACCTTTCTCTCTCCTACTGATCCTTGCTCTGTCAAGCCTCATAGATAGATGGGGTGGGATCAATGGAGCAGGCGGCTGCCTAAAACTGAAGAACAAGGGGGGGTGCTTACCTGGACCATCTGTCATATTACCTGGCACCTCCGTTGCTGTGCAGGCCACTGCAACTCCTTGTCTCAAGAATAGGAAGTTGTTAAGGGCAGGGATACCACAGTAACATGGATCCCTCTAAAGTGTGAAGCCTGGGCTGGTTGCTCTGATTATCTCCCCCTGGGGACTGCAATACACATAGAAATCTGAATGCTACTTTTTAGTTAACGTAAACTTCACTGAGAGTTGAGACAATGTAATACATTATAACCTCTGTTACACTCTTCATTCAAAGTGTACTCTAGCAGCTGAAAGGACACCCTTAGCACTCCCTCTTCCTTCCAGCACCACCTCCAAAATGGAAGCGCTCTGCCCTGCCCATTGCATCCTGGGATGCCCTGGGTGGGGCTTCTCTACCATATAAGGGAGATTCTCTCTTATATGGTATGGAAGCCCTGCCCAGCGCATCCCAGGATTCATTGGGCAGGGTTATGTGCAACTGTGGCACCATAGGTAGAACATTAAACCCACCTGATCCCCCTAGCTGCAATTCTACCCCCCATGAGTCACATCAGCACCTCTCCCTCAACCTCCTCCCACTCAAATCACATCAGCAATCCCAACCCTCCCTCCACCACCCCTCAAAACCCTCCTCTCTCCTCAAGATCCCCGGGACCTATTGGGGATTTCCCTGGTCTCTAGGGGCAGGAGCAATCCCCAGTGCCAGGTTCAAAATGGCACCAGTTGACGCCTAGCAGTAGATTTGTAGTACTTAGGGGTCCATCTGCCAAACAAAAAGTCCTTATTAAGCAACTTGACACCCAGCAATAACATGGCAAGACTAACACTAGGGGTCATCCAGTGTCATTTTGTCCCTGGCATTTAGCATCTAGACACCAGAGAACCCCAGTAGGTACCAGGGGTCTTCAGGGAAGGTAAGGAAGGGTTATCTGCCTCCTCAAGGGGATATAGGGAAAGGAGGGTTGGGATGGGGGAAGGTGGGAAGTTGCTGATGTGACTCATGAGGGTTGCTGATATGACTAGGGTGATGATCGGAGGATTGCTGATGTGATGAAGAGTCAGGTGGGATTGTGGTAAATGTATTGGCTGATAATGTTGATGCACCCATGCTATTTGTTGAAGCCTTTTACACAGGCCCATAAGCTAATGGGGTAATGTTTTGTAGATCACCTACAGTTAGATGCTGGAACGATGCATGCTAAGAATGAATTCCATATTTGAATTCCATATTGGCAGTTATGTGCATTATTACCATTATAGAAAATTAGTGTAAGTCCACAGTTACATGCCTAACTTAATGGCTGGTGTAAATGTTTGTGCCTAACTACTGTCTGATGCATAAATGAGAATATTCTATAACTTGCACACATAATACTAGGCATGCCTCTGATCCGTTCATGCCCCTGACCCTCTTAAATCCAAACCCCTTGAAGTTGAAAGCTATGGATTTTGCATGCTCAATTTGTAGAATAATCGAGTCAATATTCAGCCTGTGACAGTCAATATTTTTTTTAACTCCAGCTGTCACGGACTTTTTCTACCCACATCTTCAGCTCCAGGCCATACCCTGAATCTGGCACTGAATATCCAGATATAATATGGCTGACAATGCTTGTCCAGTACCGGTGATAGACCAGTATCTAGATAGCTAGCGGGATAAAGTTAAGCCAGTCTTTAATTAGTAGACTGATTATTGCCGCCAATCAGTTAACTACCAGTTCCACCCAGACTTCACTCCAGGACCACCCAGCACTGCCTGGGTAGTGCCAAGAGAGTCTGACTTCATTTTCCACTGCACTACCCCCCAGATTCTATATATGGCACCCAAAATTGCGTGCCTAAATTTGAGCATGCTGCCAAGATGTATGCGCAAATTAATTGGTTAATGAGCTCTTAACCACCAACAACCAATTACTGATGTAATGTGCACTCATTGGAACATTAGAATTTGAGTGCACGTCTGGCTGCACACTATTCTATAAGGCAGGGTGCCTAACTCCCATAGGAGCAACTCAAAATGGGGTGTGGTCATGGGAGGGACATGGGCATGTTGGGGTGGTCCAAAAAGTTAAAACAGAAAACAACAGGAGACCACCTCTATGAAAATCCAAACGTCACACAAAAAAAGTCGAGAAGACAGCAAAAATAACAGCTCTGAGAGTATATGTAAGGAGATCCCACACAGATAATTATCCAGGAAAAAAACACCTTTATTAATATGGACCAGACACGGGGCTATGTTTCGGCAAGACAAACCCAGCTGCCTTAGGGGTTGTAGAAACACTTGTAGGTGTTTTGTATCGATTGGTTTTAAGCATGGTGTCCTGTTGTGACGACATTGTTTATTGCGGCTTTTTCAAGCTTTGCTATTTCTTTCACCACTCTGTGAACTGTGTTCGTCTACATTTGCATATGCTATTCGCTCCAGGATTATATGTTTGTACCATATAAAACACCTACAAGTGTTTCTACGACCCCTGAGGCAGGCGGGTTTGTCTTGCCGAAATGTGGCCCTGGTGCCACTAAAGGTGTTTTTTTCCTGGATAATTATCTGTGTGGGATCTCCTTTCATATACTCCCAGAGTTGTTACTTTTGTTGTCATTCCAGAAAGTTACCCATGTAATTACAGAATACTGCCTCAGCTTGCCTAACCTGGGTGCCAGCAGGTGTAGGACTGGCGCTGAAAGATAGGCATGGGAATCAGCTCTGTGCGCAGTAGCACTTACCACAGATTTCTTTTCATGCTGATTTTTGAACATTATTTATAGAATTCCCTCATATCTGGGTAAGGGCTGCTGAAAATTCAGGTATGGCCCAGTAAGTGGGACTTATCTGAGTAGGAACTGCTTTTACCCAGATGAATCCCATTGAATATTGGGCACAATTTTTGCCTTCTTTAGGTAATCCGTATCAAACAGAACAAGGTATAGCTTGGCAGTGTCCATTGTTAATAACGATTAGTTCAACCAGCATCAAGCTGCACTATAGATACGGGTTTATACCAAAACTAATTCATTCATGAACATGACTATAAATTAGAAATTACTTTTTCCACCTTCATTTGAGGATTATTTTATGACAATCATAAACCCTTTAAGACTTTTGCTTAAGACAAAAATAAGAACAGTTTTGAAGCAAACTCTATTCCGTTAAACAGCACATCTGGCTTTAATAACAGTTACACTACAATGAACACATTCCCAAGACCTTGCTGTAAGGAAACAGCCGTCGCATTTTGGGCACAAAATAAATGTCGAGGTCTCATTATAAATGATTTATTTTGCCTCCGATTGCTGTAACTGGTAATTTACGTCTTCTGCTTCCGCATTTTGAGCATCAGTGTTTGCAAACAGTTTTACTGTAATGCAGTTACTAAGCAGCCTTGTGGGATCTCATAAAAATAGATAAAGCAGCATATTATCGGAAGATAAGAGATTTAAGGTCATTCAGAGGAAAAGATTCTTTCGCCTGAATTTATGCTAAAATATGCCGCCAACCAGCATGCATCCAGCATTTTAACTAAACCTTTCTGAAATTATATTGACTGAGTTAGGGGTTATTTAGACTTGTGGAAATTCTACTTCATTTGAGGACTTTCTAGAATTTTATTCTTGGGCACTGAAGGAGAATTTATTTTTGATGTGGAGAATATGACTTTTTTAAGGGGGGGGGGGGTTTAAACTAAAAAAATGAGCGTATGTTATCTGCAGCATAAAATAAAATGTGCCCTGTGGCTGATAATATATGCTACTCTTTAGTAAAAGACCTAAAACTTGCAGGAATTTTTTGCCCAGTGTATATTTTCTAGCAAAAAAAGGTGCCGGTACTCAAATGCTTGGCGACCCTTCAAGAGTGGGGCGATCAGTGAGGGGCCCACCCCATAATAGCCAGGCCACCTGCAACCAGTCACAGAATCTATGACGAGACAGAATTGGTGTGTAGACCCTGAGGTCTAGCATTAAAACTTGGGTTCCATGGGTCAATTTTAGCAGACAATGGAAAAGGTGCCGTACTCAGTACCCCCAAGTACCCCCTCAAAAAAAGCCCTGTTTTACCATTCTGTGGACCACCACATGCAAATTACCCTTCCTGGACATAGTGACAGAGCTTGCTCAAAATGGGGGCGCTCAGCATCCACTGGCACCCACAGAGCTGGCTCATACAGTTTTGATGAAAAAAAATGAGAACACAACACCACAACACCATAGAGGATCAGTTAAAGTATGTCAGGCTGTTCAAATTGCTGTCAGATTTAAAGTATCACCTTAGAGGCTCATTGGTTTTGCATATATTTTATTTATAACATTTAATTCCATAGCTCATCAACTAAGTTCAACCTAAAATCAACCAGCTCACCACCTCCCAAAGAACCCGTGACCCAAATATGTGATTATCCACTTTCCATAACACCACAACCCACTCCCAGACTAAAACTAACCAAACACTGTAGCCATGCATTGGCAAGATGCAGTAGAGAAGGCTCCAGGGCCAGCTGCAGACGGTATGTGTTTATCACTGCTGCAGCCAGAGAAGGAAACAGGTTTGAAGGACCACAAGGCAGCAGTGGGAAGACCGGGAAAGGTGCTAGACTCGTGAGGGGAGAGAGGAAGCTCTGCTGCATGAGGAGGCATGAGATATGCTGGACTCCTGAAGGGAGACAGCAGGAGAGATGCTAGACTCGCAGGGGACAGGAAGACATGAGAGATGCTGGTTTCACAAGAGGGAGGGGGAGGGGCAGCAGAGATGCTGGACCTGTAGAAAGGAGGAGGACAGGAGTGATGCTGGAGGATGAGGAGAAGGAATAAAGGGACAGGAGAAAGTTTTTCTTCACCCAACACATAATTAAACTCTGGAATTCGTTGCTGGAGAACGTAGTGAAAGCGGTTAGCTTGACAGAGTTTAAAAAGGGGTTGGACGGTTTTCTAAAGGACAAGTCCATAGACCGCTACTAAATGGACTTGGGAAACTCCACAATTTCGGGAATAACATGTATAAAATGTTTATACGTTTGGGTAGCTTGCCAGGTGCCCTTGACCTGGATTGGCCGCTGTTGGGGACGGGATGCTGTGCTCGATGGATCTTTGGTCTTTTCCCAGTATGGAATTACTTATGTACTTATGTACTAACTATAATGGGGAGAGAGAGAAAGAGAGAGATGTGGGACTGAGGAAAATGGAGGGAAGAGAGAGAGATATGCTTTCATATGGGGGGGAGTGAAGGGAAGAGAGAAGGGGTAGATACTGGATGGTGGGTAGAAGATAGAGAGAGACAGAGAGATGATGGACCATGTGGGAAGGATAGGAAAGATACTGTGCCCTGTTGTGTAAGGCAGAGAGAGGAGAGAAGCTGGATACAGGAAGGCATAGGGATCCTAAAACAGGAAAAAAGATACGGAAACAAAAGGGAGATAATGGACATGCAAAGATAGGGACACAGAGAAGGAAAATGTTGAACATGGGGAGTGGAGGATAGGGACAGGGACACAGACATAGAGGTAAGGTGGATATGGAGAAGAAAGAAATGTCAAATAGGCAGAAGACCCTGGCAAGAGAGTTAAGAGAAGACAGAGGAAAGCAGAAACTAGAAATAGGACCAATACAATTTTTTTTTAAATGACCAGTCAATATAGGTAGAAAAATAATTTTATTTTCTATTTGGTGATTAGAAAAGGTCAGTTTCTGGAAGAGCTGGTGTTAGACATGGATGAGGTTCATGGGTGAAATTTGGGACGGGGCTCCAAAACTCAATGCCAAGCTCACTGCTTTTTTGTAGATAGAGTCCTTATTTTGGAACTTAGTGTGGCCATGGTAGATTTGCTCTAGGTCAAGAGTGACTTTTTTGTAGAGTTGTATACATTTCACAATATGCCTGATATTGAGAAGGTTTATGTTGTGTTAGTGAGATGACTAGAATTAGAAATGCCTTTGTATGGTGAGTTTTATGGGGAAAAATAATGCTGCCTGTATGGAGTACTGGAAGGAAAACAATAGCACCGTCTGTGTAGGGTGCTATGCCAGGGAGGGAAAAAGTGTTAACTGGAGAAGGAAAAGATAGAGGGATATGCTGATTCTGAGGGACATGCTAGCTCTATGTGTATGTGGGGGGGGGGAGGGGAGACACAGACAGAGGGACAGGCTAGCTGTATCTGTGTGGGGAAGAGGGACAGAGACAAAGAGGGACATGTTAGCTGTACATATGTGAGTGGGGGGGGGGGGGGACAGAAACAGATGACGATGTGCACAGGGGAACAAGAGAGAGGTGGGTTGACTGTATATGTGTGGAGAGGAAGAGGTGAGAAATAGGTGGTAGTGTAGATTGGATGAGAGAGGACAAAAAGATAGAAAGGCTGGTGGAGTGCATTGGGGGAGAGAGAGGGAAGGGCTGGCTCTATTTGTGTGGGGGTGACAAAGAAGGACATGTTGGCTGTGGGTTTGTAGGTGTTAACCACTTGCCGTGCAGCCATTTCCCAGGGAAGCCCTTACTGCCACCTATTTAAGAGGTGGTAAGGGCTCCTGCTCTAACCCATGGTAACTGGACAGCGCACAACACTGTTCTATTTCCACTGGGAAAGCCCCTGGCACAGAAAATTTCTAAAATCCAGAATGCCAAAAATGGCGTGTGATGGGGGCAGGTACTACCACTGTGCTCCAGGGGCAATGGAGGGTTAAGTGACTTGCCCAGAGTCACAAAGAGCTGCAGTGGAAATTGAACTCAGCTCCCCAGGATCAAAGTCCACTGCACTAACCACTAGGCTACTTGTTGAGGTCCCATCATCAATATCTTTGTCCAGTGGCCAAAGCTTTACAGTCAAGTCTGAAACCAGAGTACTAGGGGTCTTGCTCGATTCTTCACTCACCTTCTCATCCCATATTAACCAGCTATGGAAGAAAACACTATTCAAAATGTGGCAGCTACATCTAGTCAGATCATTCTTCAACCAAATGGCCTTTGAACTACTAGACAAATGATAGTCCTACCTCACTTGGATCACTGTAACATTGTATTTCTTGGTATTAAGTGTCAATATCAGAAAAGAAACTTCAAATCATAAAGAATACAGCTGCTAGACTAATATACAGCTTGACTAGATATACTAGCATTTCAACTCATCTTAACAAACTGCACTGGCTTCCCATAGTAGAAAGACTCAGGTTCAAAGCTGCTCATTCAGTTTTTCAAATCCTACAGGATTACATCTCTGAATTGCTAAGACCGCTTCGCTACGTTTGGTCCAGTCTAACAGACTGAAAGAACAACTGATGCTAGCGTCACCTTTCAAAAGAGAATTCAAAATCAGAAGATTTTCAGCTCTCTATTTCCTGTACTTGGAGTTAAAATGTGGAACTCTCTACCTATTGCCATCAGAACAGAAAACAGTTATCTTAGTTCAGGAAGAGGCTAAAAACCTTTCTCTTCATAACAATCCATTGACTTCTACCTCCTAATATCATTCAATATTCTTTCCTATAATGTTTTTGGTCTCATGCATTACACCAATGGTCTCTAATTGTTCTCATACCTCACATTAACATTATTGGCTTTTGTCTCACCTAGAATGTAAACTGCATTGAACCCTGGAAAGGGGATATTAGCGGTATACAATAATTGATTTAATTTGATTTGATTCTCACTCTTTCTATTCATTTGAGTGCTCGTCCAAGTTTAATGATGGAGCTGGATTCTAGACATCTACTATCATTCTAGACATTTCACTTCTTCCCCTGGATTGTATATAGGTTGTCCAAAGTTGAGTGCCCAGATTTGGGTATAGAGTCAAGATGTGTGTGCAAACTAATCAATTGGGTGCTAACAACCAATTACTGATGTTAATTGGAATTCATTGGCGCTTAATTAGCATTAATTTGCCCACACTTCTGCCTGTGTGCTATTTTATTATGCCATATGCCCAAAATGTCTTGTGCGCAACCCAAAAGAGTGGCATGGTCATGAGAGGGGCATGGGTGGGTCGGGGAATTAAATCACAGAACAAAGAGCAGTGATTAAAGAGCAAATAAGTAACCTAATACAAAAAATAAAGCTCCAATCTCAAAATTTTGTAAAATTTTGTGCTTTTGCAAAAAATGAAGAAAAAGCCCTCAGAAACCATGGATAATATATCTCAGGTTTAGTGCGTGGTTATGTTGCTGTAATAACTCACGCCAGACGGGAACCCATTTCGCCCAAAGCTAGGCTTCATCGGGAACGGAGTGCTTTCGTTAAACTGGAATCAAAATAGAAAAGACATTGTTGTCATGAAAAGAAATAAAGCTTAAGCACATTAAGTTATAGCTCGAGGTCTGTCATACTTTAGTGGAAGCTTGCAATATTTCAAAAAAATGGTGCCTCGGCGTTCCTATGCTTCCAATTGTCTGAAATACTGATACGTGTGTTGCGTGATGACATCGAAAAGATTCTAACCTATCAGTGAATTATAATGTGTTTGGACTGCAGTACAACGTCAATAGAAATTGTACCAATCAATGGAGCTGTTAAGCCCGTTTGGCTCCAGAGTATCAAATTCAAATATCCATCTAGTTTCTCTTCTTAACAAAGCAAGTTTACGGTCCCCTCCTCTATAATGTGCTTCAACATGATCTATTGCGAAGCATTGCAATTCTTCAAATTTATGTTGGTGTGAAATACAATGTTCCACAATTGGTTCTTTGACAGCGCATCTGCGGATGTTGGATCTGTGTTCTGAAATTCTAACCCGCAATGGTCTTGTAGTCATGCCTATGTAGAGTTTTTTGCAAGGACAACTCAAGATGTATACCACATGGTTGGATGAACAATTTGTAAAGTGCACTAATTTATGGATTTTGTTTGTTTTAGGATTGATGACTTCTTTTGTCTGTTTGGTTATAGTGCATATTTGACAGTGTCCACATCTATAATGCCCTTGTGTTTTCTTGATGCTTGTGGTAAAGGGTCTTGTGTCAGCGGGACTAATGATTTCTTTAATGTTGCTTGTCCTAGCATATGCAATGCGCAAATTGACATTCTCAAATGCATTAGTGGATCTTATTATGTCCCATCTGTTTTTTATCAAATTTGAAAGGAGAGGGCTGTGTTCATTGTGTTGCATGACCATTGTGAACATATTTTCATCTGTTTGGTATGTTGGTTTGCTGGACATAAGTAGACTTCTATTATTGAATTTTGCTCTTCGATATGCTTTATTCAGAACAGTCTTAGTGTAGCCTCTCATTGATAGATCTTTCATTAGTTGTTTTGCTTGAAGTTTAAACGTAGAAGTATCTGTACAGATGCGTCTCTATCTCAGCATTTGGGAGAATGGAAGGCTGTCTTTAAGATGCCTGGGATGGCAGCTAGAGTTATGCAGAAACGTGTTTCTGTCAGTGGTTTTCTTGTATACTTTTGTGATAAATCTTTTGGAGACAATATTGACCTCAACATCAAGAAAATGTATTGATTCAGATGAATGCTGTTCTGTAAATTGGATATTGTGATTACAGCTATTTAGCCATCCCAGGCATCTTAAAGACAGCCTTCCATTCTCCCAAATGCTGAGATTGAGACGCATCTGTACAGATACTTCTACGTTTAAACTTCAAGCAAAACAACTAATGAAAGATCTATCAATGAGAGGCTACACTAAGACTGTTCTGAATAAAGCATATCGAAGAGCAAAATTCAATAATAGAAGTCTACTTATGTCCAGCAAACCAACATACCAAACAGATGAAAATATGTTCACAATGGTCATGCAACACAATGAACACAGCCCTCTCCTTTCAAATTTGATAAAAAACAGATGGGACATAATAAGATCCACTAATGCATTTGAGAATGTCAATTTGCGCATTGCATATGCTAGGACAAGCAACATTAAAGAAATCATTAGTCCCGCTGACACAAGACCCTTTACCACAAGCATCAAGAAAACACAAGGGCATTATAGATGTGGACACTGTCAAATATGCACTATAACCAAACAGACAAAAGAAGTCATCAATCCTAAAACAAACAAAATCCATAAATTAGTGCACTTTACAAATTGTTCATCCAACCATGTGGTATACATCTTGAGTTGTCCTTGCAAAAAACTCTACATAGGCATGACTACAAGACCATTGCGGGTTAGAATTTCAGAACACAGATCCAACATCCGCAGATGCGCTGTCAAAGAACCAATTGTGGAACATTGTATTTCACACCAACATAAATTTGAAGAATTGCAATGCTTCGCAATAGATCATGTTGAAGCACATTATAGAGGAGGGGACCGTAAACTTGCTTTGTTAAGAAGAGAAACTAGATGGATATTTGAATTTGATACTCTGGAGCCAAACGGGCTTAACAGCTCCATTGATTGGTACAATTTCTATTGACGTTGTACTGCAGTCCAAACATATTATAATTCACTGATAGGTTAGAATCTTTTCGACGTCATCACGCAACACACGTATCAGTATTTCAGACAATTGGAAGCATAGGAACGCCGAGGCGCCATTTTTTTGAAATATAGCAAGCTTCCACTAAAGTATGACAGACCTCGAGCTATAACTTAATGTGCTTAAGCTTTATTTCTTTTCATGACAACAATGTCTTTTCTATTTTGATTCCAGTTTAACGAAAGCACTCCGTTCCCGATGAAGCCTAGCTTTGGGCGAAACGGGTTCCCGTCTGGCGTGAGTTATTACAGCAACATAACCACGCACTAAACCTGAGATATATTATCCATGGTTTCTGAGGGCTTTTTCTTCATTTTTTGCAAAAGCACAAAATTTTACAAAATTTTGAGATTGGAGCTTTATTTTTTGTATTGGGTCGGGGAATTCCAAATATTTAGGCACAGTGTTATAGAATTCTGGGGTTACCCGCACAATTTGTGAACCAAGATTAACACCAGGTTTCAGCTGTTGTAAGTCCTCACGCTCAAAGTTGGGTGCAGAAATCCACTCTAAGCGCTGTTCTATAAAGGATGCTCAGCCCGGAGTGCTCTTTATAATATCGCATAGTGCAGGTTTTCCCCATGCCTAATTTTGAGTGCCATTTATTGATTCTGGCCTTTTATGTATTTGGGTCTGTTGATGCTGTTAAGCAATCATATAGGCCTAAAATAGTAACTCTATATGGATTATCTATTTCAATTTCCATTGGCTTCAGGAACATACAGTCTTGGAACACAATGGTTCTTATAAATTACCTCTTGAGCATGAAGGACTTTTCTTGTTCATACATCCAGTTTTCAAGATCTTTATAAGGCCAGTCTGCAGGTCCAAAGTTGTATGGGAATATGGGGATTGCAATCTGATTAATGACTTGTATGTTGTTTTGTGCTGTTAAAGCACTTCTTAGTATTGATTTTAATCCCCTGTAATATTCTTTGCTGATCTTTTCTCTCAGTGATTTGTGTTGGATTGTAGCTTTTTCCTCTACCCCTAGACATTTATATATACCTTCCTGTTCAAGTTCCTTTGTCACAATCATTAGTTTCAAGTATCAAGTTTATTCTGGGCTTTCTATCCTTTTCATCAAGCAATATATCTAGGCGGCTTACAATCTAAAATTTTAGGGGAGACAAGACAAGACTATGAAGATAGAGGGGTGGATCTACAATATTGATAGGATAGAGTAAGGATAATACATTCTGTAGGATCTGGCAGGTCTTCCAGGATCACTCCATGTGAATGAGTTTAGCAGGGTAGATGTATCTCAGGAGTTCTACTTAGGCATCTAGGAAGAGGAAAGTTTTGAGTTCAAATTTAAAATGCTAGAGAGTTGATTGGTGGCAAAGGGACTGCAGTAATTTATTCCGGAGTTCTGGGCCTTGGACAGAGAAGATTGCTTTCCTAGTTTGTTTGTGAAATATTTTTCGAAATGATGGCACTACTAACCAGTTTTGAAATGATGATCTAAGAGTTCCGTGGGTTGGATAAGGAGTAGGTAAATGAGAGAGGTGACAGTTCACCTGAAGAGTGGATTTTGTATAATAACAGTATGATTCTGTAGATTGTCCAATGGGGCAGGGGTAGCCAGTGGGTGATGTTTTCAGTTGTGTTCAATTTTTCTATAAGGAAAATTGCCTTAGCAGATTTATCCAATCCAAAAGTCATCCTAATGTCATTGGAAAAGCTTTTCACTAGACAGAGTTGTTCTGCTAAGTGTTGATCGCTGGCATGATAGAATTTCAAGCCATAGGAACAAGCTCTGTGGATGCCAGTGGGTTCTGAGCATCCCCAATACTATACAAGCTCCTTTATTGTGTCCAGGGGCGGGTACTGTAATTTGTATTGTACTTGGCACCCATGCTTCATGTCATCTACATACAATTGTTACCATCTTTAGGATTAAAACTAAATCCATAGCCCAAGAAGTTAATAAGAGTATCAGTGGATTAAGAGCCATACAAAATAAAAGTAGCAACAGAGAGTTTTCTTGCTGGGTATTGATATTCGGAATGACAAACTGAGGAATAGAAGCAGAAGCATAAACCAACCAGTGGCTGTAAATATGACTTTATTGAAAGAGCAGCCTTTGGTATTGGTGTGTGCCACAATTGTCCTATCATTCAATTGTTCTATTTCATGCCCAACATGTTTTGGCAATGAAATGCCTACATCAGGGGCACAGTCAATTTCTGATATTAGGGTATGTCACACCTTAAAAGAGAAATCCAATTGAAAGGACAAATCTCAATATGCAGGGGTCAATAAACAATCCACAAAACAATTCCCAGCAAATATTTGTAAACAACCTATTTTGTATGTCACCAATGAACATAAATTATATACATTTTTGTGGATCTTCAGAAGCCTGGCTAGCTGAATGCATACAATTTTTCAAATGCAAAAGCTGCCCATTTGTCATTGATCCAATTTTTATAGAAATGGCTTCACTTTTAAGAACTCATTCACTGAAAATATATGAAAAAGCATTAAGCTACTTAGCTTTCAGACTGTCAAGAATTGGAGAGGCTCCGATTTTTGATAGTTTGAAAGCTAATTAGCTTAATGCTTTTTCACATATTTTCAGTGAATGAGTTCTTAAAAGTGAAGAAATTTCTATAAAAATTGGATCAATGACGAATGGGCAGCCTCTGCTGCCCACTTAAGTTGCTTTAAATATTGGCAGGGTGATGTCTTGGATTTTCCTTCCTCCAACCTACACACGTCTGGCAATATTTCTCTGCAGTACTGGGTTACCCAAAAGGCATAATAGGCACATGCTAAGATGAAGCCTCCTCCTCCCCCATCTCCTTCCATCTCTGTCTCAGAGGTTGACTGTTAGGTAGGCAGTTTTACTCAAACGAAAAAGAATACGTCCAACGTAGGGTCACTGAGCCCAAGCACACATAAAGACTGTCATAACTTTCCATTTTCTCAGAACATGCTTCATGTTATCTAAGAAACCCTTGAATGGGGCAGACCTGCATCAATGTGCTAAAGCTCAGAGGACCCATATTCAGTTCTTATGCTGTGCTGTAACAGGGTCCTTGTTTTACCTACACAGCTTCCCTACTGCATTCAGACCAGGGATAGGCAAACCTGCCCTCCCTCCCTCAGTCTGACCAAAATTTCTCGTGATCTTTTATAACATGCTAACTTTGGAGAAGTAGCCTAGTGGTTAGTGCAGTGGACTTTGATCCTAGGGAACTGGGTTTGATTCCGACTGCAGCTCCTTGTAACTCTGGGCAAGTCACTTAACCCTCCATTGCTCCAGGTACAAATAAGTACCTGCATGTAATATGTAAACCGCTTTGAACGTAGTTGCAAAAACCACAGAAAGGCTGTATATCAAGTCCCATTCCCTTTCCCCTTTTAGCCAGACTACAAGGAAACAGTAGTGAAATAGTTTGTAAAGGTATAAGAAAACATGTGGTATCATACTAAAAAATGTTAGCGTCAATATTCTAAGGGGGCCTTTTACAAAGCATTGGTAAGCCCAACAAGGACTTACTGAATGATAAATCAGGGCAGCTGCCAGTGGTAGTTCTGCCCAGAGTCCGCACCATTTCTGGGGGAAAAAGAAAACCCCTGGAAATGGCTTACACAGCAGTAACCCAGTGGTAATCAGCAATCAGCATAGCCATATGCTGCCCAGTTACCAATGGGTTACCACAGGAGCTCTTATCACCACCTCAATGGTTAGTGGTAAGGGTTCCCCACTGCATGGTGTCATCTGGTCCCTCTTCCACTCTCCAGCTAGGGTTGACCCTGCTTAGCCTGCAGGATTCAATGTAGGCCCAGACCTTTGAACTACGAGCTTGTCCTTACTCTAAACCCCCAGCTTCTGCAGCTCCTTCGGGTAACTGTTACTCAAGCCATCCTTATGGTAGTAGATCACTTTTTAACTGAGTATATGGCCCCATAGGAGCGACATTGATCATTCTCATCCAGATTTGTTGTAAAACAAATCGACAGGAACTGAGGCTTACAAAATTGGTTCACTGCTGGGAGACAAGATAATGATAGGCAACATTAGAATCAGATTGAGATGGCATTAATGAATATTGCACATTCTTAACAAAACATGAGAATATCATCTTGCATTCTGGCAGCATGTGAACAAGATTTAAAAAAAAAAATTACAGCAGTGTAATTGCAGGAAAATGGCCTTTGGAGGTTATGGGTCAATGGACTGTTAAGTGACTGGCATGTTACCCGCTAGTATAGAATTATTCATGAGTGGTGTGAAAAGATACACAACATCTCACCTTCAAACCTAAGCCATGGCTTCAGATTAAAACTTGAGTAAAGTGGTGTGGTAGCCGTGTTAGTCCACTTTTAAAGGTAATAAATAGAAATAAATCAAAGCATAGAAAAGAAAATAAGATACCTTTTTTTACTGGACTAACTTAATACATCGTTTGAGTCATTTCAAAGGCAACTCTTCTTCAGATTAAAACACGGCAGCTAGACTTATCTTTAGAAAAACATGTTTTGAAAGCGCAAAACTCCTCTGTGAAAAACTACACTGGCTCTCAATCAAAGAACGCATTGCTTTCAAAATCTGTACTCTGGCTCACAAAATTATCTACAGTGAGGCCCCGGGATACCTGACAGACTTGATCGACCTACATACTAGAAACACATCCGAATCAACACAAATGTACCTAAATCTGCACTACCCAAGCTGCAAAGGACTCAAATACAAATCAACTTACGCATCCAGTTTCTCCTACATAAGCACACAACTGTGGAACGCATTACCAAAAGCCTTGAAAACTACGTACGACCACCTAAACTTCCGGAAAAAACTAAAAACTAACCTGTTTAAAAAGGCATACCCTACCAATCCAACATAAATGCCTGATCTCTGCAACAACAAAACTAAAGTACGTAATGGACATAACACAACTCTTCTGTTGTACGATTCCCTAATGTGGCTGTGCCACATGACCTTTATCTTACCACAATATCACTTTGTATTTGTTTACACCGGAGTCTGCAAACACCTCTCTGGTACTATGTAAGCCACATTGAGCCTATAAATAGGTGGGGAAATGTGGGATACAAATGTAACAAATAATAATAATGCCATCTTTTTTACAACTTGAAGAAGAAGGGATACCTTTGAAAGCAAATCAAAAGATGTATTAAGTTAGTCCAATAAAAAAAAGGTATCATCTTATTTTCTTTTCTGTGCTTTGATTTATTTCTATTTATTTGATTAAAACTTAAAACTTGAATGTGTGGTGCATCAGATGAGGTCACACAAAGTCAAGAAGGTACAGAGGGGTTTAAATTCATTCGCACCTTTTCAAATAAGAATTTTTCTTTTCATCTGACTGCCCAGGTGGCTTTCTCAATGACAGCAGCACTTCAAGCAGAATGCGCTGAATTATTCCTTTAGCTGTCCAAGTTGTTAATCTATATCTGTGGGGTTGCCATAGTGACAGATGCAGTGCCTGGTCAGGATCATGCCAAATATCGAAAGTCCCTCTGGACGTAGTAGCTGGTGATTGACTGCCTAGCCTGCTTGCACCTCTTCTGCCCTTGCATTTTGATTCATCCAGTAGTTTGTAGTAAACGTGTCACGAACATGCTTTACCGCATCTTGATCACTAAGCTGAATGGCAGATGGGAATGAAGTGAATACAGTAATAAACCTGAGAGATAAAACCTGCAGCTGGTAAGTTGTAGTGGTTTTGAGAGAGGGTTCTGTCTGATCACCTCCAGTGTTTTTTTGCTAGGTCCATTACATAGATAAAATCTTCTTTACAGACTGTAGCCCTAGCATTTAACCTGCTCTGTATTAAAGGGTCCTGAACTTATCTTAAAGAAATAAAGCTTTTACATTCTTCCTGGTGTGCATACTGTAGACGTAAAGACTTCAGGATGCTGAGTCTATTTTTATAAAATATTAATTTGCATTGCAATTCTTGTAGATAATCTTGCTGGGTCCTGAGAAAAAGGAATTGTTTGCAGGTAATAGTGTTTTCATTACACCAGTACAGGAGTTATCTAAAGCTGTGGCTGTGCATGAACTTTTGAGATACCACAGGTCCTATCTTCAGATGTGACCAGAATAGAATGGTATAAACTACTTCTGCCCTGCTTCTGCAGAAGAGACTCCTGGCTTGTCTGCTTTCGTTTCTACCAATTAGTTGCAGCTCCAGATTTCCTGGGTTACCTGGTACCAATACACTAGGGGGGGCCCTTTTACTAAGCCGTGTAAGCGTCTACACATGCCCAACATGCGCCAAAATGGAGTTACTGCCAGGCTACCCCTTGGCTCTTGTGGTAATTTCATTTTTGGTACACGTCCGATACATGCGTCTGAAAAATAATTTTTATTTTCGGAGCCAAAATGGATGTGCAGCAATTTTCATTTTGCTACACGTCCATTATTGGCAAAAATGTAAAAAAGAAATTCTTGGCAGGTGCGCTGAAAAATGATTCTGCATGCACCCAAACCACACGCCTACACTACCGCAGGCCATTTTACAGCACACCGTAGTAAAAGGACCCCTAAAATTGCGAGTCGAGGCCATGCCCTTCTCTCTGGCAACTATGGCAGAAAAAGGACACAACAGTGATGCATGTTCAAAGTCCTCCCCCACAGTGCACACTTCTCATAATAGGAAACATACAAGAGAAGAGAAGGGGCAGCGCAGAACTTCAGTTATCAAAGAGTCTTTGTGCTGTTGCCTCTGCCTCCTTCCTCCTCCCACTGTTTGCCGCTACTTACCTTCCATCACTGCTGTTCCTCTTGGTTGCCTGCTTTTGCTGTGGCCCAAAGAAATGAAGAGGAGAACAGAGGAGAAGAGTGCGGAGATTGTTGAGTCAGACACTTAAAGGTCAAAGTGGACTTTTTACTAAAGAGTTGCCATGTGGCAACCCGGAACTACTGCCGGCCTAATGCTGCTGTCGGCAGTAGCTCCGCTTTCAGCATATGCCATTTCTGGTGCTATGGAAAATAATTCCGTAATTTCTAGCATGGCGCTTACCCAGCGGTAATTTCTGCATGGTTGCCGCCAGTGGGTGGTAAGTGCTTCCCCCCCCCCCCCCCCCCCCCCGCATGACCGCAATAACCTTATCACATGGCCATGTCTTTTTCAGGGGCCTTTTACCCACTGTGGTAAAAAGGGCCCTGGCGCATGGCAAAAATAGCCCCCTGCTGCTACTGCATGGCCATTTTTACCACAGCTTGGTAATGGGACCCCATAGAGTTTGGAAATGGAGGGTTGAGAAGATGGAGGATAGAAGTGGAAAATTGAGAGGACATTGAAGGATGAGTTACGATGAAGGAGATGGATGGGTGAGAAACAGAAGGAGGTGGGTTGAGCACTGAAAAGGAAGGAGATGAAGGGATAAACGGTGGTAAAGGAGATCTAGGGATGAGTGATAAAGGGCGCAGATAGGTGAGCAACAGTTGGACGAAAGGAATTGCTTTCAAAAATTCTGAAAAAAAATTGCACATTAAAATGTGTAAGAAAAGAGACATACATCTGCTCTCACAGTACAGATAATCATGGATGATCAATGGGAGTAGAGTATTAACAATTGTTTGGAAAGTTTCTGTTGTGCCAAAAATTATAAGTGCCATACTTTACAGACTTTGATGAGCTGATGGCAGCACAATCCTTGAGAAACTTAACACATGCTTATCTGAGATTGGATGAGAGACATCATCACTGAGTCAAACAGCGGGAACATTTTTGTGTTTTCTAAGGAAAGAGTTAAGCCTTATCAATTTATCTAGCTTCTGTCACTATAATAATTTGCACATGCACATTGAATGAATTTTTATATCTAAGGTCACAAGAACATTTTAACTTCACTAACTTAATATTTTTGAACTATGCTTTTTTTTTTGTTGTATGTGTGCTAAAAAGTTGTAAAACAAATCTTTTTTTCCCCCTCAGTTGGTAGCATCCATAGTGTTCATCAGCTTTGGAGTGGTTGCAGCATTTTGTTGTGCGATAGTCGATGGAGTGTTTGCCGCACGGCATATAGTAAGTATTGCCTCTCAGATTTTCTCTTCACTACAAAGTTGTTGTTTTTTTTTGTTTGTTTGTTTGTTTTTTGCCAATGGCAGTTTTAGTTCCCTGCTCATCACTTTCTATCAGATTCAGTGAAAGGGTGCCCAGTATAGGCAAATCAGCATTCACCACCCCTTCATATATATCCAATCAATTCCAAGAATGGTATTCTTTACTGGGACCCTATTCATCTCTGCAAAATCCCTTTCTTTAAACCTCCTCCACCTCCACCATAGATATACAGGTGTCCTTCTTATCCATTCTATTGGCCTGCAATAGTGTAGTAACATAGGGGTAGAGGAACACATTTTTGGCTGGAAGGGGCAAAAAAAAAACAATCTCTAGCTTTGCCCTCTAGTCGATGCTTTGATGGACAACATATTGGTAGGGTCATGGCCTATATGGCCCACCTTATTCTGCTGTAGTAGTGGCAGCACAGAATGCAAGGCCACAGAAAATGTTCAGTTTCCTGTCCATGTAGATATCCTCTCTGCCCTCTACTCCTGCTGTGCGATTACACTCTGAACAGGAAATGTACATGCAGAGGAGGAGGAGTAGCTGCAGGGACAGGGTCTCCAACTCTCTCTTGGTATTCCTGGAGAAGGTGGTATTGTCTCTACTTGTAAAAGTGTTAATAGGGAGGAGGTTGGACATTATAAACATTAGTGGTGGATTGGTCTTAAGTTGAATTATGGTTAATCAAATTTTACAAATAAAATAATTACTGTGAAGTCTTCTAATGAAACAAAAAACAACTAAAGCATCTTAGATCCTGATAGTTGCAGATCTAAGCCAGCGTGGTTTTACCAGAGGAAGATTATGTCAAATAAAACTGAATTTTGCAATTGGTGAAAAGAGAATTATATAGGATGGGGGTGGGGGGAATTGGATGTAATGTTCTTAGATTTTAGTAATGGTACTGATACTATCCCATATAGGAGGCTCATAAATAAACTGAGATATGTAGGCATGGGATTTAAGATGGTGGACTGGGAACAACAGAGCATGTGGCAAATGAAGTTACCTCTGGAAGGAGAAAGGTGATAAGTGGAATGCCTCAGAAACTAGTCCTGGGGTCAGTCCTGTTCTGTATATTTGTGAATAATATTTTGAGGAATTAGGAAGGACAGCATATCTTTGTTGTATTCAGCTGCTTGACAGATACGTTTCAATACTAAAAAATACAAACTTAGGAGGGTGAAAATTTTTAATAACTATTTTACTAGATTCATTCAAAGGTAAATGAGTTTCTTGAAACATAATAATAAAGATCTTATATTCATCTCCTACTACATATATACAAATAAATGATGTTATATCTAAACCTTTTAATCCAACTAGAGGTACTAGACAGGGTTGCCCTTTATCTTCTTTATTATTTAATATAGCGCTTGAACATTTGTTATTAGCCATTCGTCAAAATCCTCTCATCCAGGGTGTAAGGATTGATCAACAAAACTTTACGTTAGCTGCATACGCTGATGATGTATTCATTTTCACATCACCTGCCTCAATTACTTATTAAAGGTAATATCAAAATATTCCGAGATCTCTGGATATAAATTAAATACTACAAAAAGAGAACTACTACTTATAAATTGTGTACATTTAAAGCATGAAATTCAGCAATATAACTTTCAGTGGAATGAAAACAAATGAAATATTTAGGAGTTTTGTTTGGCCCAACTATAGAGGACACTCTTAACCTTAACTCTACTAATATAACTAAAATAACTGAAAACCTAACACAAAAATGGTCACCATTAAGACTTAATTGGTGGGGTAGACCTCAAACTATAAAAATGATGATTGTACCAAAAATCAACTACACTCTCAGCCCAATCAGAAAAATAAAAGTGCTCAGACCACAAAGGTAGAAAAGAGAAAAAAATATTTGTATTTAATACTAGTAAAAAAGGCCCGTTTCTGACACAAATGAAACGGGCACTAGCAAGGTTTTCCTCGGAGTATGTATGTTTGAGAGAGTGTATGTGAGAGAGAGTGAATGTGCGAGTGTGTGTGTGAGAGAGAGAGAGTGTGTGTGAGACACAGACTCTCTGTGAGACTGAGTGTATGAGACCAAGAGAGTGTGTGAGTGACTGTCTGACACATAGAGAATGAATGTATACAGTGTGAGACATAGAGTGTGTGAGAGACTGTGTGAGAGTGAGAGAGAGAAAGACATTGTGAGAGAGAGAGAATGTGTGTATGTGACAGAGATACCTCCCCCCCTCTCTGGTGTCAGGACCCCCCTCCCTCCCTCTCTCTGGTGTCAGCCCCCCCCCCCCCCCTGTCTCTCTGGTGTCTGAGCATTACTGTGCAGGACACTGAGCTCTGGCTGTGCTTCAAGGAACTGACCAATCCTATTTAATAGAATGCACCTCCAACATTCTGAAGCCGAGAAACCTCGTGTGATTGGTCACCTCTGCTTGTGACGAACCCGGAAGTACTTGATGTCAATTCAGGAGATGGATACAGAGAGTAGGAATGCCTCAGCCATGCAGTCAGCTTCAGAATGTTGGAGGTGCGTTTTATTATATAGCATATTTTAAAGATTGAGATGTACCTGCTTTGTGAAATCTACATGTATTTTTTTTTAAGTTTTGTATTTATCAGCGTACAGGAGAAAAAAACATTTCTGTTTCTCTCTTACCAGTATTGCCCTGTATGTATGTGTGTGTGTGTGTATATATATATATATATATATATATATATATATATATATATATATACATACATACTGGCTTCATATTCAGTGTTCTAGGAGTGTGTGTGCGTTTTGAATAAGTATAATGAATATGTATGATGTATGTATGCAAATTAATATGCTGATGTACCACACCACACCCTTTGCCCCCCCCCCCCCCCCCCCCTAAATGAAACTGTCAAATTACGCCCATTCTGCCAGGTACTTGTGACCTGGATTGGCCACTGTAGGAAACAGGGTATTAGATTTAATGGACCTTTGGTCTATCCCAGTTTGGCAATGTTTATGTTCTTATCTTTATTTGTCCCTCTGACATCTTTCTTTTTTGAACTTCCCCATTCCTCTCTTCCTTCTTCACTTTCTTCTAGTACCTTCTTCGCCTCTCTTCCTCTTTCTTCTGCACATCTTTATTCTCCCTCAGTTCTTCATCTCCTCTCCCCATCTTTCATAACTTTCAAACCACTTTGGGCCTGATTCACTACTCTTTGTTCTCATAGACACAAAATAGGACAAAATCCTTTGTGAATCAAAGCTCTAATTCCTAGTCTTATTCTTCCATCTCCCCTTTCAAATCACTTCTCCTTAACTTTTTTTCTTAATGCTTTATTTGTGACACGTTGGAACAAAAGGCACAAGAAAGCTGAGGCAGTGACCCAACTGCTTAAACATCAGAGAATACACAACAATGTAAAATAGTAATATAGAACACAACAAGGAACAGCAACAGTACAACCCCACAGCTAAAAAAATAAAGACTACAAGAAGATACACCAACAGCACGATGAGAAACAATGACTGTCCTCCCATACCAATGCATTTTTATTTTCCAAAATCCCTATAGGAAAAATAAACTCATACATTCACACCAATCAACACTCCAAACCACACCCAGTCATAACCACAGCCACACCATCTTCCCCTTCTTCTTCTTATCATCCCTCAGCCTTGCTTTCTTCCTGCAGTCTTCAATCTCCCTCTCATCACTTTTTCTAGGCTTCTGTCTGCTTTGCTCACCACCCCTATCTCTGTCTCTTCTCTTTCTAATTCTCCATCTTCCTCTCTGATCTCCTGTGTTATAAATAGATGCATGTTATTTTGTTTATATATTGCTTATGTTCAAACTATGTGCCATGGAGGAGAATTCTTAAGCATACCACGAAAAGCAGGCTAAATGGCAGAGGAAAACCACAGTATCTGGAACTCATTTCCTCAATAAACAGAAGGAGAAACAGCACTAAGAATTACAGTGATGCTTATAAGATAATTCCTTAATTATATTACTTTTCTAATGGACATTGTATCATTAATACTTAATAATATGTAATGTTATTGAAAGAAGCTACTGCAGTTATAATGCAAATGGGAACATAGGAACACATTGGAAGGCCTAAGTAGGTGGACTCTGTGATTCAGATGTGGGGGATCCCAGTTAATAGGAATAAAGGAAAGTCAGCGAAGTGCTACCTAGTTCTTAATAAAGGTTTCTTATGCTTCATTTGTTGAGATGCCCTTTGTTTTCATAAAACAATTTAACAAGGCACTCCCGGGAGCCCTTAGAGCCCTCTTCAGTATTACATCACCAACTCAGCTTCGTTTATTCTCGACTTAAGTGGAAGATGGTTGCAGTTTCTTTTAGCTAAAATGAATGAGTGCACTGGGTTACTTTATTGGGTACATAGATCCTAACCATTGTCCTTTATTGTCACTGGAATCTAACAGAACTCAGAATCTTTAGTGTCACTCATGCTATAGCAGTGGCAGCCCTACCATTAAACCACCTGAGGTGGGGGCCTCAGGCGACACTCTTTAGGGAGTGGCATATCCTCCCACTCTGGCCGCAGTCTGGCATCTCCCCTTCCTTTTTCAGTTCCCTTCCCCAGGCCTACCTTTGTTTATTAAAAGTCTTCAGCAGCAGCGATTTCCATTGGCTGCCCTGTAGCCAGCACCAGCTTTTTCTGTCTACTGCGGCCCGCCTCTAACATAACTTCCTGTTTCCTTAGAGGCAGGCCGCAGTAGTGAGAAGAGGCCAGTGCCAGCAGCAGGGAGCCTATCGGAATCGCTGATGCTGCCATCTTTTAAAAAGCAAAGGTAGGGTCAGGATAGGGGGGTTGAAGAAGGAAGGGGGCAAAATGCCAGTTCATGGCCAGGGGAGGGGTGTGTTATCTCAGTCCTTGCCTCAGAAGGCATCTCAGCCCTCGCCTCAGGTGGCAGATTGCCTTGGGCTGCCCCTGTGCTATAGAACGTATGTGTTAGCCCTAAATCCTTAAGTGCTATCATCATGGCTCAGCTGGCACACTGTAAGAAGAAACCCCAAGGTTCCCTCCTTATTATTTCATTGAACTGTCCATTTTGAGGACTTGCAGTTTGTATAGTCAGTGTTGTTTTTCTAGCAAAAAAGGTGCCTGTACTCAAATGCTAGGCCACCCTTCAGGAGTGGGGTAATCACTGAGGGACCCACCCCATAATAGCCAGGCCACCTGCAACCAGTCATAGAATCTATGGCAAGACAGAATTGGTGTGTAGAGCCTGAGCTCTTTCATTAAAACTTGGGTACCATGGGTCAATTTTAGCAGACAATGGAAAAGGTGCCAGTACTCAGTACCCCCAAGTACCCCCTCAAAAAAAAGCTCTGTGTATAGTAGACAACCAAATTTGTTGTAAGCACACTGAAGCATAAGCAGTGTTACCAATTTGATACATGCAAGGAACATAGGAGACTTAAAGTGGTACTAGTGAAGAGGCCAGATATCACCACATAAAGAAGGTGCAGTGGAACTTTGGTCCCTGGGTGTTGCAAACCATGAGAGAGAATTACATACAGTTGAGGCAGTGTGCATGCAAATCTATTTCATGCATACTCATTGGGACTTCTGATAATCTGACTGGTTTGTGGCTGTCAAGGACCATCACTCGTTCCCTGCTATACCACTAGACCACCAAGGATTGTAGGGTAGTCCGTTGGGGGGGGGGGGCAGAGCCACCGAGAGGAGAGGCGGGGGGGGGGGGGCGGGAAAGTCAACAGACCTGTGCCTCAAAGGGGGGCCCGGCGCCGGGTTCTCTCTCTCTTCCCTGCTCCTGACTGGACTTGGGTGATCTCGTCCCGACAGGAGCAGGAGAGAGAAAACTCCGGCACCGGGCCCCCCCCCCCCCATGGAGGCTAGACTTTGGGCCAGGGCCTCTGGTTTGGCTGGCAGGGGTCCCCCCAGACCCCGCCAGCAGAAGAAGTCTTCACATCAGCTGTCACTCCAAATGTGATACAAAGTCAGCTATTGTAAAAGCACTGTGGCTTTTAGTTTCAGTTTTCATTATCTGAGGTCTATGTGTGCGGAGGCCATTTTGCGTTGTTACAATATGGCCTTTCATTATTTAAATTATTATATATTTCTGGCTTAGATACTATTTGGGTATGATGGGTGTGATGAAGATGCAGCGTTTTAATCAACCTTGTGGCATACGAAAGGAACCTGCAGTGTTTTTGTTTTCAAGTTCAAGTACTGGTCAGTTTATAGTGTTAGTAGGAAAATGATATTACAATAAAATGAAGTTTATATATTGGAAAATAATTTCAGAAATGTATTGCTCTTGATTGTAATTTTTCAGAGCATAGTCTCCACATTCAGAAACATGAATGGGCAGTAGAGTAAGGTAAGGGGAGGGGACTAGGGAATAGGACACCCTTAGGGGGATGTGGGGGGTAAAAGGGGCGATACAATAAGTGACAGGGGACGGGGTGGGGGTGTGACAGGGGCGAGGCGGGGTGTGGCGGGGCAGGGCATGTGTCCTCTTTTGGGGGGGACCAAATATGCCCTTTTTTCTCTCATTGTCTCCTTCTAATATCCCTATGTTGTTGTCCCACTGCTATACTACTAAGGATATTCGAATGTCTCGCACAACTCTGTTCAATGTATTCTATAACCTAGTCGTAACAAATGTATTTCTATTATTCAAGTCTTATTGTAAGCCACACTGAGCCCGCAAATAGGTGGGAAAATGTGGGATACAAATGCAACAAATAAATAAATAAATAAACCCTATGTTTGCATTCCCCTAAGGCCAGCCCTGCTACCTACAAATTTTTTCCCTATTTTAATAGATCTACTGTTTCTAGTCTGGTCATTACACCACTGGGTTGTAGACATGGACTCGTGCACCAGGATTCCTTCTGGTATCCTGTATCAGCTCCACATCAGGACCCATTCCTTTAGGCTGTGAATGCTGCAGCATCCTTAGCTCCTGCCAATCTGGGGAGCAGAAGATCCAATCCAGGGATCAAACCGAGAATGTTTTGCATGGCTGCTCTCCAACTATGTCTGAATTCTGTTGTACTATATTATAGACTTTCTCTCCTGTATCTTGTCTGTAGAAATGACCACAATGCAGTAAAACACGCTGAATCAGCTCGTAAGTTTGACCTTGTTCAAGAATTTACACACTCTTTGCCAGCATTGATTTCCCATCTCACACATGCTTGCTTTGCCTTTGGTGCTTTGCTGTAGTTCTTTGGGTGCTGAACATTATTGCAGTCGGCTATGAACAAGCTTCTTGAAAGAAGTGCTCAGTTATACCGTTTTGTCCTACCTGTACTATACTGCTAACTGGTAGTTTATTAATACTGTTTTCTGATATTCCGTTCCATACAATATGCTTTTTTCTTTATATCTAGAGACATTATTGATGTTCTTTTACACCTGGATAGCTAGATAAGGTACATTGTTTATTTTAATTTAATATGTGCGTCTTTATAATGTATTTGCTGTTTGCTTTGGACAAGCCAGTGTGATGCCAAAGTTCATTATTTACAAGCACATAGCACTGTGAAGGATATTCTGTGTCACACCTAGAGTTTCTGGTGCTCCATCATTCCCAGGATTCTCAAGGCTGCTACTTTCAAGACTGCAAGTTAAGTACGATTAAGTCCGGTGGCACAGATATCAATCCTTATGTACTGTATAAGCCACTGGCAGAGTGCCAAAATCAAAGCTGATTCTGTGAGCACTTAAATTGATATTCCGTAGATAGTAACTTAGAACTTCCTTAGACAGTGTGAGGGAATTTTCTCACTAATAGGAAAAAAATTACTACAGTAAGAGAGGACAAACCATTAAAAAAAAAAATCAATGAAATCCTTCTCTTAAATTCTGGAAACTCTAATGAGATTCTGCCTCCAGCAATCTATCTATCTATCTATATATATATATAAGGCAGATGAGTGCGTTTGTTTGTTTGTCCATGTCCAAACTCCTCCGGCCCCCGAAGAGCTATGGCCACCAAACCCAGCATGGAGACTCTACCCGCTGTTGCTGAGGTTATTGTGTAGTTTGGAGCGATTTGGTTCACGGGGGCACTCAGGAGGGGAGCAGTAAATGAATAGACTGCAGGTCGGAACATTCTTTCTTGCTGTTACTGAGTGAGAAACTGCTTGGGACAGGGTGAGGGCTCAGAGACTGGTGGGGAGAAACATAGCAGCTGTGCAGTTGTCCCGCTCTCATTCTCTAATACCCGCTTCCCTATCAATTTCAATACAAGGGAGGTTCACAGACAGGTGGGAACCAGGGGCGTAGCCAGACCTTGGCGGGAGGGAGGTCCAGAGCCCAAGGTGGGGGGGCACATTTTAGCCTGCCTCCCCCAGCTGCTGACCCCCGCCACTTTTGACTCTCCCCCTGCCGCCGCAAGGACATGCTGGATGTCAGGACTCACAGCAGAGATCAGCGAACGCGCCAGAGACCGGTGCTGAAGAAGACTGGCGGGGGTTGGGACCCCTGCCAGCAAATGTACCTTGCGGCAGGTCGAAAGTGGCAGGGGAGGGTCAGCAGGGGGGGTCGAAAGTAGAAGGGACCAGGACTAAATCTGTGGGGGCCCATGCCTCCGTGGCCCCACCTAGCTATGCCCCTGGTGGGAACACGGTAGCGAGAAAGTATTGGGGTCAGGCTGGGAAGTATGTGTGTGTGTACATGAATTCACTACCCTGCCAGGGTAAAGCTTCTCAAAAAGGGCGGGAAACTGAATTTCAATATGCCCTTGAAAAGAAGGCTGTGTTTTGGCAGGAAAACAGTGAAAGCCAAACAGCAGGCACTTGCTAGATTGAAAGAAACAACCAATCAAGAAAATCAACCTAAACAAATTGATTGGAAAAGAAAAGTTAGTGCTAGGTAGGGATCCAGTCTCCATATTTTCTGATTTAAGGGAGTATTAAACTCAATGTCAATGTCACCCTTTCTCACACACCCATTCTAATACAGCACTCGGCAAAATACCCCACTCACACTCACCCGTTCTCACACACCTCTCAGCAAAACAACCCCAATCACACACCCCAGAATAGCACACCTCCACTCATACTCACCCTTCAGTACTACACCCCCACTGACACTCACCTGTTCTCACACACCCCAGAGTGGCACACCTCCACATACACTCACCCCTCAGCATACTTATACAGTGTTATTACATACAAATACACCTTGCTTTTCTCAGTTACAAAGTACTAACCTATCGCTGAGCAATGCCAGCGTAGACAGCCAGTTCCTTATAAAACAGAGAAAAAAGACATCAGTATACAAGTCTTGTCATTTTACATATAGACCAAACTAAACTCTATTTATAACATCCCCTGCACAAAATTGGAGGGGGCAAAATCTCATTAGGGTTTCCAGCATCTAAGACAAGGATTTAATTGATTTTTTTTGGTAATTTTATTGTTAATTTCTCTCTTATGTGACTGACTTCCGTGGTCTGAATAACGGTTCCTATGTAGGCAACTACTTGCTCTCATAAACCAGATGCCACCTTATAAAATCATCCTCTGCATCTTCATATTCCATCAAAACATGGAAATCTGATTGTTTTCTCACCTAGAGCATTGGTGACAACAGTTTAGTGTTGATGGGTTTGTACAAATGTAAGTCGATAGATATAGAAGGGAAATGCTCTCTTCATACCCATCCATAAAACATTTGAAGCAAGACTAAATTTAATTCTGAATTTTTCCCAGTTTTAATGCAAAAGTTTCACCCTTGATCCAGCATAGGCTAAAAGTTTAGCTTCCAGCTTTATGAGAGTTTTAAAGACCGCAAAACCTAATTGAAAGACAAATGCCTCAGCGGAAGATATGGCTAGGTTATTTAACTCATTTAAAAATACTTCACATGACAGAGAGCTGGGCACAGCACATTTATACAATTAAAGGAGCTAACAATGGCGACTTGATGTGTCATCTACACTGTCACGTTCTTGGATAATGATATTCTCGCAATTTACAGCAGCAGGTTCATTTTAGTGATGGGCCATTAAGCTATACTTTTCACCATAAAACATGACAGAGTGCAGTGAAATAAATGCAAGCTAAAAGTTTAAAAAAGATACTTAATGATGGTTACTTCAAAAGAAGAAAACAGATTATGGCAGCACAAGGACACCGTTACCAGTGAGACACATTCTTACTTGCAGTGCATTACTAGCGAACAGCAATCAAGGGTAAGGTCACTGCAAAACACACAAAACAGAAAATATGAGATTTATCAGGACATCCAGACAAGTAAAGCAGAGAATTTACCAGGCTCTTTTTATATTGTAAACCAATATTCAAATTAATTGTAAAAATGGTATATTGAATGCTGACAGCATTAACAAAAATACAAAAAAGAAGAAAATGGATGGATTTCCACCATCCATCTTAGTCTCTCTTCCCTTTCCCTTTTCCTTCTTACCCTGTTCCTTCCCCCCCTATCCAATGTAATTGTAATTGATTAATCTGTACACTGTAAGCCACTTTGAGTCTGCTTTATGTGGAAAAAAGTGGGGTATAAATGTTCATAAATAAGTAAAAGAATTTAAAAGAAGTAAAAAATTCATTCTCACATGAAGGTTTTTTTAGACAAATGAAAGATGTGGAGGGGCATAATCGAACACGAACGCCTATCTCCATGGGCGTCTATGTCCGAAACTGGTACGTGAAGAGGTGGGACAGACTGTATTTTCGAAAAAATGGACGTTTTTCAGCTGGGCGTTTGTTTTTTTTAGCGATAATGGAAACTAAAAACGCCCAGCTCAAAAATGTCCTAATCCGAGCCATTTGGTCGTGGGAGGGGCCAGGATTCGTAGTACACTCGCCCCCCTGACATGCCAGGACACCAACTGGGCACCCTAGAGGTCAGTGCGGTGTACTTCAGACAACGCTCCCACATGCATAGCTCCCTTACCATGGGTGCTGAGCACCCAACCTCCCTCCCCCAAAACCCACTACCCACAAATGTACAACACTACCATAGCTCTTAGGGGTGAAGGGGGCACCTACATGTGGGTACAGTGGGTTTTGGAGGCCTCCCATTTGCCAGCACAAGTGTTACAGGTAGGGGGGATGGGCCTGGGTCCACCTGGCCTCTAGGACTTGTTGCTGCTATATAACATTGGCACACCAGTTGACACCTGAAGACTAATCTCTCCGAAAACGTCCTTTATTGGAATAAGCACACTTACTCACAGTTAACTGCAGATCAGAGGTTGTGCCCCACTGGCAACGAGTCTCTCTGGTACTGAGATTAGCAGTAGGTCAGAGCTGGCAGAATGGTGTACAATACCCTCTTTCAGCAACATTCAAGGGAAGAACTAAGTTCTGTAACATGGCTAACACGTGAAAGGGATCTAAAACTGGCTTACAAAAATGGCCACTACCTCATGGACTACCCGAAACAAAACAGGGCACACTCTGACCCAGTAAGCAGGGGGAAAAGCACCATGGGAGTAGAGCCTACCAACTACCAACATCGTGAGCATTTGCCACAAGCTAGTGGAATCACGGAGCCCAATACCCTACACCCACCACAATGCATTGCTGATGTGACTCTGCAGTGCGCATAACAGAAAAGGTGTCACACTCACCCGAGAGCCACATCAGAACCAGGGAAAGGCTGTCACAGGATAGAACACATTCTGCTGTCATGGAGGTGGGTACGGCATTTGAGGCTGGCATAGAGGCTGGGAAAAAAGTTTGCAAAGTGGGGTTTTTTTGGTGGGAGGGGGTTAGTGACCACTGGGGGAATCCAGGGAGGTCATCCCCGATTCCCTCCGGTGGTCATCTGGTCAGTTGGGGCACTTTTTGGGGACCTGTTCGTGAAAAAAAGGGTCCAAAAAAGTGACCCAAAATCACGGTAAAAACGCCTTTTTTTCGATTATCAGTTAAAGATGCCCATCTCTCCTTGGCCGATAACCACGTCCCAGTTCCACCTTCACCACGCATCCAATACACCCCCATCAACTTTACTCCTTTCCGCGACAGATTGCAGTTGGAAACACCCAAAATCGGCTTTTGATTATACCAGTTTGGGCACCCAAGGGAGAAAGACGCCCATCTCCCGATTTGGGTCGCAATATAGGCGTTTTTCTCTTTCGATTATAAGCTGGATAGAGGGCATCTTTTACTAAGGCGCACTCATGTTTTTAGCGCACGCTAAAATTGTGGGCATGCTAAACATTAGAAATGCCCATAGGAATGCTTTGGTGTCTGTAACGTTTAGCACGCCCACAATTTTAGCGCGTGCCAAAAAACGTGAGCGCTCCTTAGTAAAAGACCCTCAGAGTAACCCACATGAGAAGGCATGATATATGTCCTATCCATGGGTGTCTGAGGTCTTTTTCCTCCGTTTATATCATTACAACTAAACCTTGGCAATTTAGCCACTAGACTCCTGTTTGTGGTTGTTTGTGATTTATCGGGACATCCCTGGTTAAAATTTAATTTCTGATATAAAAGTTCCTATTTTCAAATGGGGCAGTTGCCTTAGACACTATGCCACAGGTAGTCCCAAACTTGCCTGAGGGGAAGATAGCGCAGCCTGCCAGCTACCTTTGTGGCCACCTCCCAAATTTCTGCCCTGGGACCTAGAAAGTTCTATACCAGCCCTGCTCACACCTTAAGGACTCAAGGCAGAAGTAAAAAAAAAAAAAAACATGGCTGGTGAGTGTCTGAGTTAAAAACTATTGAATAACTTGTATTTCTACATAAGCCTCTGCAAATTCCCCAGCATACAGATGCCCAAAGATTTCTACATGTTAGAATGCTCCCATTCTGTAAATTTCGTTCACAATAAAACATTACTTGATCATATGTAGGGATGTGGCAATTCTTTGGAAAGTGATCACTGAATTGTTTCCATCAGTCTGTGAAGAATTTATAGGTATAAAGAATATTTGACAAGACACTTTTATTAAAAAAATTCTTTACTGTACTAATAAACTGTCAGTTTCACAGAATCTTGTTGTTGTACTGCTTATTTGCAAAATCTGCAACAGGCTTTGTGAGACGGCAGAGTTTCAGAGATATGCTTTCAGATCTCTTCAAGAACTGTTAAGAAGGTCCCCAGATAGATTCTTGAATATTATTAAACTTGACGAACAGAAGAGAGGGAATAAAAAGCGCAGGAAACCGAGAAGGACCCGGCATGGGCCGTGTTTCAGCGAAGCACCTGCATCAGGGTCATGTTAGTTTTATAATCATGATCTCATCTTATGTTTCTTCAAATATCAGTAAGTATTACCAACACATACAGCTAAAAAACACTGATAGGCACACGGCAAAACGGTGATAGATAATTTTTTAAGTTGTTTGAATTTGTGGGGCTCAGAGTGAGTGATGAGTCTAGTATTCCTGTCCTGTGATTTTAGGGGGAATTTATACTTCCCAAAATATATTTTGAAATCAGGTGTCCATTTGTGTTTAGTACCCAAAGAATATCTGTTTTGCTTGGATTCAGGCAGAATTTGTTGTTGTTTGCCCATTCCTGAGGCAGGCAATCAGTTTACTCAGAGCTGTGGGTAGATCTTGTTCATTGCATATGAGTAGTTGCACATCATCAACATAGATGTAGAATTTTGTGTCCATTGACCGATGCAGCTCAGCCAGAGGCTTGAAGTACATATTAAATAAAATGGGAGACAGTATGGATCCCTGTGGCACCCCACAGTTCAGTGCCCATGTGCTGTTACTGAACAGAACTGATTGTTATCTGTCTGACAAACAGGCTTTGAATCATTAAATACTGTGCCACTGATACCTGTTTCTGCTGTCTTGTGAGCATGATGTTATGATCCACAGTGTTGAAGGCTGCTGAGAAATCCAGCAACACTAGTATCAAAGCAAATCCCCTGGCACGGTTTCTGAGCAGATCATCAAGAAGAGACAGAAGAACTGTCTCTGTTCCGTACTCCAGCTTGAAGCCAGACTGACACGGGTCTAGCCAATTACTTTCAATTAGCTAGTCGTTGAGTTGAATGCAGACTATCTGTTCTATAAGGTTTGCCAGGAAAGGAATCTTAGAGACTGGTCAGTAGTTCTTGAGCTTGTCTTGGTCATGTGAGCTCTTTTTCAGTAGGGGGTGCACCACAGCTCGTTTTAGCATTGTTGGCAGCTGCCCTTCCACAAGAGAGGTGTTAACACTGTATATGTTGGTAATACTTACTGACCTGTGAAGGAACATAGGATCAGATCACGATTATCAAACTAATATTAACAACCCCTGAGAGTTTTGCTGCTGCTTCTGCTGCTGCCTCCTGGGCACTGTGTCCCTCCACTGCTGCTTATGAGCATAGGGTCCCCTCCTTGTGTGGGACCTAATGCAGCGCCCCCCCTCCTTGCAGTACCTCCCCTCTCTCTACACAATCTGAGTACCCACTTCTTCCACCCAAGCACCACACACAATATGGATGTTGCCAACTTTCTCTCTTACTGATAAATCCGGGATCTCCTGCTATCTCCTCTAAATCTGGGTGTTCCCATTCTTTCTCCCAGAGGGTAGGGTTAAATGGCCATTTTTCTCAGTGGAGGAGGGTGAATAGTGGAGTGCCGCAGGGATCTGCACTGGGACCAGTGCTATTTAACATATTTATAAATGATCTGGAACTCAGTGATTACATTTGAAAAATGGCCTGAAAAGATAAATGCACAGAGCCCAAAATCTTGTTACAAATGGTTTTTTCGAAGAAAAAAAAGATAGACAATCTGCGCTTTTGAAAATGGCCATATTTCCTATTTGGATTTGGGATGTTTAGTGCAAAATGCCCAAAGTCCAACTTAGATGTCATGACAAACATTCTCATCTTATCACATTTTCTTTTTTAAGTTGTGAGAAAAGGCAGAATGCATTTCTTCCTATGACATACACGGTTTCCCCTTTTCTAGAACAATTAATATTGACCTTGAGTTTGGTTCTTTGACTTAAACTAAGAGCCATTTTCTCTACTTATTCAGGCATCTCTAGTTCACTAAAGAGACCTAGGTTAACCAATGGACACTGGGACCTAAATTCACATTTACACAGATCAGGCCCACATCATTCTTAAAAACCATATCCTAAACTGTTGGGATCTTAGATTTCATTCAATGAGTGTTGAGCAAGATAACCTTCAAAATAGCTGCCATGTTTTTCTTATGATTTGTCTTTAAAAGTTTGATACAGATTGACTTAAACTTTCTTAGAAAAAGGTCTATTAGGGCCATAATTGCCTTGGCCAGTTTCTCATTAGGGCAATATCTCCATATGGGCATACCATGACATTAATGAACTTCACTCCCAAGCCTTAGCTCTATGGAGTATGATTTTAGTCTCAAATTTACTGCTAATGCTCACTGTAGTACTTGTTGTTGTTAAGTGCCATCGTGTCAGTGTCAACTCATGGCAACACTGTGGTTAGCTGCCCTGAACTGGGTTCGATCTTCACTCAGGCTGCTAATTGTTGATAGAGTGGCATCCATAGTTGTTATTGCATTGATCATCACATTACGTACTGGTCTTCCTAAACAGTAACACAGCATATGACAGCAGATAAAGACTCACACAGTCTATCCAGTCTGCCCAACAAGGTGGCTAGAATCGCCCCCACCACTCTGTACGGGCCCCAGCCACCCATGCTTAAACACTGGTTATCAAGTCTCCATCATGTCAACCATATAGGCAGCACAACGTGATGGAGTTTTGTTTATAACCATATATCATCCCCAAGTATTGCTGACAAAATTCAAACTTACCAGTCAAGATATCTTCCCTTCCCCCCTGAGCTGCACATTATCTTCACTGGCAGCAGTGAGTTACCAAAGCTTCACCTGTTTTTTTTGCCATTTGTGGGACACAGACCATAGAAGTCTATCCGGCAATGGCCATAGTTCCCCCATGCTGAATTTGGTGAATCTTCTTTCAGTCTTTTGCCATTTACGGGTCACAGACCATAGAAATATGTCTGGCTTTGATCTTATTTCCCATTACTTTTCCGACATAACACCTCAACAGTCATGTTGTATTTCCATCCTCTTTCTATTTAGATATCCCCTGTGTCTAGCCCATGCATTTTTGACTTTGCTACCTCTCATGGCAGGGTGTTCTAGGCATCCACTATCCTCTCTGTGAAAAAGTATTTCCTGACACTATTCTTAAGTCTACCTCCCTGCAACCTCCATTCATGCCCTCTATTTCTACTGCCCCTATGTCTCTGTAAGAGGTTTGCTTGTATATTAATATGTGTCAAGTGTATTATATCACCTCTCTCTCTTCTTTTCTAGAGCACATACATATTCAAGTCCTCTAGTCCCTTCTCGTACATCTTATGGAACAAACCCTATACCATTTTTGTTGTTTTCCTCTGAACCACCTCAAGTCTTTTTATGTCCAAGAAGAGATATGGCCTACAAAACTGGACACAATGCTCCAAGTGTGGCCTCACCAATGACTTGTACAGGGGCACCTCCTTTCTTCTGCTGGTTATGCCTCTCGCTATGCAGCCTAGCATTCTTCAGGCAACATTATTTTGTCACCTTGAGATCCTCAGACACTATCACCCCAAGGTCTCTCTCCTGATCCGTGCGTATCAGTCTCTCACCCCCTAGCACATATTGCTCTTTTGGATTTCTACACCCTAAGTGCATCAGTTTGCATTTCTTCGCATTAAATTTTGATTGCCAAATATTTGGCCATTCTTCTAAGTTTTTGTAGATACCTTCTCATGTTGTCCACTTCCTATGCAGGTCTGGGACAGTTTCAGGGGTGCGGTCGAGTGATGTGTCAGGTGAGGAACCTGGACATTGGGTTTTATAGTTGACCCTACAGCAGACACTTAGATATGCCTTGGGACAGGTTTAATCACTGATGTCTGTTTCTATGTGAAATAGGGAATGCACGATTTGCAAGCGTTTAATGCTGTCATTTACTGAATAAATTGGCAATAAGAAATATATATATAAATCCTGTTTATTATACTGTATATCTCAAGATAGTGATAGACTCATTACAGTCAATAACTGGGACTGGTAATTATTAATGAACCCATTCAGTCAGCATGGAAGGAGGTGGGCAGATAATAATATTTTCAAACAGCCCCAGTGGGTTTGCTGTCAGGAAGCTGAAGCATGGCTCATTTGCCATTCCCATTAGAGTGGGTATTAAAACCATATCACAGAAACACATGGACTCATAGATCTATATATTTTTCAAATTTGCCAGAGTTGAGGTTTCGACTGGCACCCTGTGCCTACCTGATTCATCTCAATGTTTAATTCTCTTTATTATCTTTTCCCTCAAAGCATATTATTTGCATGACAAGCGAAAAATATATGGACAACTGTGAATGCAACTGATTTAGCATGTGAGAAGACTTTACATCTAGCATGGCTGGGTAAAATTGTGTTTAGTTTGTCAATGTATGCTTTGCAAGGAGCAGTCAGTAATATCAAACATCAGAAGATTTTTCTACATGTAAAAATATGGAATAAATTACCAGGAAATATATTGTTTGAAAGTGCTGCCAACAACCTTTGCTCCCTTGGTTACATATACACTGACGCTTTACATGGGGTGACTCCTCAAGTACATGGCATACATTCTATCTCTTTTTCTTCCACTGTCATTGCTATTTGTCTCTATACCTCTCAGTTTCAGGAGGGTTCAAGCAGTGGCGTTCCTAGGGGGGTGGACACCCGGGGCGGTGCCCCGCCCCCCGGGTGCAGCGCCCCCCCCCTGATGCAGCGAGGACCCCCCCAGCGAAAGACACCCCCCCCGGGTGCATGCCGCTGGGGGGGGTGCCGCAGCGCGCGCCTGCTGCGAGTTTACTAACTTTGCTCGTTCGCTGCAGCTCCCTCTGCCCCGGAACAGGAAGTAACCTGTTCCGGGGCAGAGGGAGCTGCAGCAAACAAGAGAAGTTAGCAAACTCACGCAGCAGGCGCGCGCCACGGCACCCCCTAGCGGCGTGCACCCAGGGCGGACCGCCCCCCCCCCTTGGTATGCCACTGGGTTCAAGGCCTTATTTGTACATGGCTTTTATTACTTGGGGTAAAGCAAACTCTAATCAACCCAGTGGCGTACCGGGGGGGGGCGGTCCGCCCTGGGTGCACGCCGCTAGGGGGTGCCGCGGTGCGCGCCTGCTACGCGAGTTTGCCAGCTCTGACCTACTGCTAATCTCAGTACCAGGAAGACTCTTTGCCAGTGGGGCACAACCTCTGATCTGCAGTTAACTGTGAGTAAACGTGCTTATTCAAATAAAGGACTTTTTCAAAGAGATTAGTCTTCAGGTGTCAACTGGTGTGCCAAGGTTATACAGCAGCAACAAGTACTAGAGGCCTGCGTGTATGCAGGTCCCTGGAGCACTTTTAGTGGGTACCGCAGTGCACTTAAGGCAGGCGGGACCCAGGCCCATCCCCCCCCCCCCACCTGTAACACTTGTGCTGGTAAATGGGAGGCCTCCAAAACCCACTGTACCCACATGTAGGTGCCCCATTCACCCCTAAGAGCTTTGGTAGTGTTGTACATTTGTGGGTAGTGGGTTTTGGGGGAGGGGGGTTGGGGGTTGGGGGCTCAGCACCCGTGGTAAGGGAGCTATGCATGTGGGAGCGTTTTCTGAAGTCCACCGCACTGACCTCTAGGGTTACCAGTTGGTGTCCTGGCATGTCAAGGGGGGGGGGACGAGTGTACTACGAATCCTGGCCCCTCCCACGACCAAATATCTTGGATTAGGACATTTCTGAGCTGGGCATTTTTATTTTCCATTATCGCTAAAAAAAACAAACGCCCAGCTCATATATGACTAAATCCATGGCATTTTGGTCCGTACAAACCGTATTTTTGAAACGAAAGATGGACACCCATTTTTTTTCGAAAATACGGTCTGTCCCACCCCTTCACATACCCGTTCTCGGACATAGACACCCATGGAGATGGGCGTTCACGTTCGATTATGCCCCTCCACGTGTAAACTCAGACTTGAGATTGCAAAAACAGTTGCTCTTCTGAAAAGACTTTTTCAATATGTGATCCACATAAACTTGAGGATTTAAAGAAAGTATCAGGGGCATTTTCGAAAGAGAAGGGCGCCATCTTTCGACACAAATCGTTAGATGGGCGTCCTTCTCTCAGGGTTGCCCAAATCGGCATAATCGAAAGCCGATTTTGGGCGCCCTCAACTGCAGTCCATCGCGGGGATGACCAAAGTTCATGTGGGCGTGTCGGAGGCATAGCGAAGGCGGGACTGGGGTGTGCTTAAGAGATGGGTGTCCTCTGCTAATAATAGAAAAAAGAAGGGGGTCCCTGACGAGCATTTGGTCAACTTTACTTGGTCCATTTTTTTTCACGACCAAGCCTCAAAAAGGTGCCTAAATGACCACCGGAGGGAATTGGGGTGATCTCCCCTTACTCTCCCAGTGGTCACCAACCCCCTCCCACCATAAAAAAAATTAAAAAAACATTTTTTACAGCCTCTATGCCAGCCTCAAATGTCATACCCAGCTCCATGACAGCAGTATTCAGGTCCCTGGAGCAGTTTAGTGGGTGCAGTGCACTTCAGGCAGGCGGACCCAGGCCCATCCCCCACCCCCACCCATTACACTTGTGGTGGTAAATGTGAGCCCTTCAAAACCAACCCGAAACCCACTGTACCCACATGTAGGTGACCCCCTTCACCCCTTAGGGCTATGGTAATGGTGTACAGTTGTGGAGAGTGGGTTTTGGGGGGGGCTTGGGGGGCTCAGCACCGAAGGTAAGGGAGCTCTGCACCTAGGAGCAATTTGTGAAGTCCACTGCAGTGCGCCTTGGATTTGGTCATTTTTTAGATGGGCGTCCTCGGTTTCCATTATGGCTGAAAAGGGGGTCGACCATCTCAACATTTAGGTCGACCATCTGTCTGCTGAGCCCTCCCAAAACCCACTACCCCCAAATGTACACCACTACTGTAGCCCTTACAGGTGAAGGGGGCACCTATATGTGGGTACAGTGGATTTCTGGTGAGTTTTGGAGGGCTCACAGTTTCCTCCACAGGTGTAACAGGTAAGGGAAGGTAGAAGCCTGGGTCCACCTGTCTACAGTGCACTGCAGTCAAAAAACAGCGAAGATGACACAAAAAAAAGAACAAAGGAAAAAATGAAGAAAAACCAAAAATGAACAAAAAAAATAGAAACAAGAAAATTCTAAAAAGTGGAGAATACAAAATATACTGAAGGAAGAAAAAATATAAAAAACAAAATTATAAATGAAATATAAAAATCAAAAAAGAAGACGACACAAGCAAAATGAAAAAATACTAAATGGATTTATTGAGGTGATATGACTCGACACAGCTGTGTTTCGGCCCAACTGGCCTGCGTCAGGAGTCTGTTACACCATGTATGTATTATCTGGTAATATCAATCCTTGAAGGGTATTTAGTTGGACGCGCCTTTATTCAAAAACACTCTACCTTTAAAAAGGCTGTGTGCACGATTCGGCAATAATCGTTGTAGAAAACTCTGGTTCAAAAAATATATATATATTTCACTAGAATAGCTGCACACCAGCGTTAGCGTTCACTAGCCAACTTTTGCTGAGCTGACGCTAAAAGAAACACGGGGGGAATGTCCTTGAGACAGCCCACTATGGGCGAAACGTGCATGTCGGGCAGATGATCCCCTGGGTCCGACAAACTTGAAAAATTGAAAAGATAAGTGATAAGTTCAAAAATTTTTATGTATTGAATACGAAATTTAGAAACTTAGAAAGAAAATAAAAGAACCAGTGAAGAATTTGATGTTATTAAATCGATTCTATCTAAAGGATGGCGATTTACATCACTGAGGTTCAGAAAAAATATATATGATTAACTTCTGATGCTGAAGTATCTGTGCTATAAATTGTGTTTGTGTAAAAAAGATTCTACTATTCTTAAAGATTAAGAGGGCATAAAGAAAATTTAAACTGGACTATACTACTATCTATTGCTATTTGTTGATAATCCGGTTAAAAAAAAAAACATAAAAAAATTTGCCCTTGCCTGTTGTACATTTTTGTTAACACATGCCCTGCTTAGTTATTGCTGGATTATTGACTGCTGGTATTATTTTTAATATTATTTTGTCATTTCTTTCTTCTCCTTCTTTTGTTTCATTCCATTGGTTTCCTTGGTAAGCAGAAGGTCACAGCTGGTGACATGATACATGAGCTGAATTAATCGCCTTGTCTGTGTTCCTGCTTAGCTCTGCATTTTCTCTGATTGCCTTGTTGGGGTTTTCAGATTTATATGATCTGCAGTTCATTACAGAATAAATATGACATACCAGTAAGAAGACCAATGTTAACTTGGAGAATATCTTCTGGCTCCAGTCTGTTTCTGCAACATGGACACAAGGAAAAAGAGAGAAAAAGTGTAAGCCGTCCTCTCTGGTCCATTCACTACAGTGGTACAAAAACACTAAACAAAACCATTTGTAGCAGATAAGGACCAGGGAGAACAATTTTCATAGACATTTACCCAGTGATATATGACTCAGCTAAAAATTGGTACATATGACAGCTGAAAGTTTTCCTCCTTTGCCTTGCTGAAAGTGAGCACAGGTTTCCACAGTGCTTGTGTTTTTAGCCTGTTAAAAGAACATTTCTCAGGTTTGGGGGGAGGGGAGGAGTAATTTAGATCAAGCAAATAAAACAGTAAGAACCGGATTCTGTAAATGGAGCCCACAGTTCCGCGCTAAACTAGTAGTCTACAAAATCCTATGTGCCGTGGAATGAGTAGAATTGAATCAATATTTTACTCTTTCAAAAAGTACAAAGATTAGGGGACACTGAATGAAGTTACATGGAAACACTTTTAAAACAAATAGGAGGAAATATATTTATTTTTTTTCAAGATGTTTTATTGAATTTTTGAGAGTATAGAAAATATAAAATAAGAGAGTACAATTAACTTCCATTATAAAGAATTAACAAAGAGTAAAACATACAAAGTAGATGCCTATAACTGGTATAAGAACCAGTAATGAAGTATTCGTTAAAAAGAATATATAAAGCAGAGAAAATACTATTTGTCTCTCTTAATCATAAGCAAAATTCTGTAACTTACATGATAATAGGTTGTGTACCCGGATTTGAGTTTATTCTAACATTCTAACAAAGGAAGAAGATTATGTTACATTGTAGAATACAGCTTTATAGGGCAGGGAAAATTAAATGAAAAGTATAAAGGAATATAAAACAAAAGTAAAATATAGACTATAACTAAGCAATAAGACTATGATCCTACAGTACTATTCTCAAGCGGCTATTAAACCAACACACAGGTAATTGTTAGGTATTAGATTGCGACAACAGCTATTGTTTGAAAGGTGACCATACCTTGTTAATATGTATACTTTTTTGAAATTTATCAGCAAGGGAAGTTTCAAATTTGTGAATTTGTATAACAGTGTGCCACCAAAAGAGGACATTAAGTTATGTATTGCCTTTCCAATTGGATAGTACAGATTTAAGGGCGATTGCAATCAATATATCAAACAGTTTGGAACTGTACTCATCCAGAGAGTCTTCCAATAAAAAGGAAACCAAAATAATTGTTTTGGGGGACAATAATTCAGTGAGGCCAAATATGGATGATATTATGATCCACACTTTGGACCAGAATTGATGGGTTAGCCAACAATCATAAAGTATATGAAGAAGGGTTCCTTGTTTAATTTTGCATGACCAACACTGATAACATTGAAGTTGGCCAGCTACGTGCATCCTTCGAGGGGTCCACAAGACTCTGTGGTGTAGGAAAAAAAGAGATTGTATGTAATTGGCAGGAAAGATCGGCCTGCTAATTCTAGGCCAAAATTTCTCCCATTGATAATCAGTGAGGGAGCATTGTAAATCCGACTTCCAAACTGAGTAGAGGCCATGTCTTTTATAAAATAGATGATCTATGAAGAATTTTTAAAGCTGTGATGATACATGGCCCTTACTATGGGCAGAGGCAATAAATGACAATATAGAATGTTGAGAAGAGCTTAATGCACTTACGAGTGATTGGAATCCAAACAGTGTTTTAATTGTAACCAATGAAAATACTGGTTTGGATTTAAATTAAATTGTTTTTGTAATGTATGAAAAGATTTTATCTTATTATCCAACCATTAATGATCAATAGTCCAGATTCCTTTATTGAACCATTCTTTCCAATAAATTGGTTTATGATTAATTTGGAGTTTAGGGTTACACCAAAGCATGGAGTGAGTAGTAGTGTCATGGAGAATGTCCATAAATGTGTCTAATTGTAACAAACAAGTGAAGGAGGAGGTAATCAAAACATTTTTTATTTTATCAAACAATCCAAGAGGCATGTAAGAACATAAGCAGAAAGGTTTCCAGAGATCTCTTTCGATGTAAAGCCATATTGGGGTATAATCAACATAATTGAGAAGCCAATAAGAGGCTTGTTGTAAGATGAATGATTTGCAATAAGTGAGGAAATCTGGGAAGGATACCCATGCTTTATTTTAAAGGTTCTTTACAGTTGCAAGAGCTATTTTTGGAAACATCAGAATCTGAACAAGCAACTGCTGCAACTCTGGTTACCTCAGTTGCTTTGCTTCCCGATAAACAATGGTTGTTTAAATTATTTTTCAAACATAAGGATAAAATGTTTTTGGGATATAAGATATCTTTATTTCCTAATGTTTCAAAGGAAACACAAAGAAAGCGAAAGCAGTTCTTGTTACTGAAGTATGAAGTGTTAAGATTGGGCGCAACTTTTTTCCTTCGTTTTCCTTGCAAATGCATAATTTGTTATAATTCTGTTAAATATGTTTTTGTTGACCAAATACAGTTAACAACATTTGTAACATCTAGAAGAATTGAAGGAGCGAAATAGAATTAACCTTGGGAATTACTCCTAAATGCCAATATTTCCTTTAAATTTTTCTTCTATTACTCCTCTAATTGATCTGGATCACCCCATTTAAAGTGGACTTGAGTGTAAAATTATATGTTCCGTTTTATTGGTTATGTTAATTTGTATCTTAAAACACTTTTCTTTTTTCAAGTGTAAATTCTTGAAATAATTGTAATTTTTTATAAAAATTTTAAACAAAGCTATTTTTGGGGTCTTCCCATCCCTAGAAACTGGCTAAGAAGTTTATCTAGTTGTTTATAAATGTTAGGGGTAAAAAGAACTGGAATCATGCTTAAAATGAAGTTTATTTTGGGGGTGACCCCACCAAGAGAAATGAAGGGGTGACCAGGATTTAAAGATTGTACTGATTCTAGTATATTTTGATGTTTGTTTTAATTGTTGCATCTAAGGAGGGTATACCCTAAAGATCCAACCTAAATGCCTGTACCCTGTAACACAACGAAGCCAAAATCATACTGGAAGTAAAGTATCTCTTCCTCCTCTTTACGATCCCCAAAATGTTTTTGTCACACATGAAGTTTACCCTACTATAACATCACTCTGTATTTTGTACTTTGTTCATACCAGAACTGGGGATCGCCTAACGGTAATATGTAAGCCACATTGAGCCTGCAAAAAGGTGGGAAAATGTGGGATACAAATGTAACAAATAAATAAATAATAATTCAACACCAAGGTACTTTAGACTTTTAGGTGACCATACTAAACCAAAGGAGGTAACAATATCCAGAGTGGCATGAATATTAAGGGGCAGGACTTCAGTTTTCTGGAGATTAATTTTATATCCAGAAAAGGAGGCATAGTTGTCTACTAGTTTGACAAATTTGGAAGAGATTGCTCAGGATTTATAAGAAATAGCATTATATCATCTGCGTAAGCTGAAGCTTTGATTTCTATCGAGCCCATCGTGACACCAGAAATTAAAGGATAGGATCGAAGAGCAAGTTGAAGAGCAGGGGGGATAAAGGGCAGCCTTGGCATGTGCCTCTGTTTAGCATGACAGGCTACAAGAGTGTGTTAGAATGCAAGCTATAGGGTAGTTGTACAGGATTTTTATTTTATTCGCAAATGCTGTAGATGTCCCAAACAACTGTAATACTTGAAAAAGATACCACTACACTATCAAATGCTTACAGGAGTTTAGATCAATTTGGCATGTAAAGAAATGTGATGGAAAAAGTGTGCATTGTCAGTAATCAAACGGTGAGACATGAAACCAACTTGATTAGGATGGATAATTTTTTAGATGATTTTAAGTAGCCTATTTGCTAAAAGTTTTACATAGATTTTATAATCAAGATTGAGTAATGATATGGGTCTGAAGTTCAAGACTTGTGTAGGGTCTTTATTTGGTTTTTGTAGAACAGTTAATATAGATTCATTGAATCTGGTGGGTATATTAGGGTTATTGTCCAATTCTTCAAAGAACAGTTTTAAATGAGGAAGCAAATCAGTGCAAAAAGTTTTTAAAAATTCACATGGTAGTCCATCTGGACCAGGAGCTTTTCCTGTATTAAGTTGTTGTACTGGTTCTAAAATTTCTTGTGTTTTGATGGAGGCACTAAGAAGAGTGGAATCAGAGTCTGAAAAAAATCGATTTGTCAATTGAATCTAGAAATTGTTGTAAGCCTGGAGGGTTAAGAGGTGATTCTGATAAATGTAACTTGGAGTAAAATAAATGAAAGATTTTAAGAATGTCTTTAGGATTAGTAAATGCTTTTTTATTTATATTATATATTAAGGGAATTTGTGTTTTCATACGCTTCCTTTTAAGGTAGTTTGCTAGTAGATGACTGTTTTTATTCATTTCAGCATATTGCATACATTTGTGTATAAATATATCAGTATTAGCTTTTGATGTCTATATCCTATTGCTCTCATATTTCTGTTGGAAGATTTTATTCAACACAATAGGATTGCGATCAGTTAAATATTGTTGCTCTAAGGTCTTAATATTGGATTCTAGCTTAAGTAAGCATTGATTGTTGACTTTATTTAAATAAGCAGTTAAAGAGATTAATTTACCCATTAAGGAGGCTTTAAATGTTTCCCAATTGACTATTGGGTTGGTATCTTGAGGATTATTAGTACTAAAATAGTCTATTATGAAATTACAAGTTTCAGAGTTCTTCATTTGTAAGTATGCTTGAATTCAATTTCCAGAGAGAATGTTTAGTTGTGAACTGAGTTTTGAGTTGAAATTGTATAGAAAATGGATGCATGATCTGAGATAGTGATAGAATTTATTTTGGTGTTCAAAAGGGAATCTAGTAGGGAAGTGGATATCAAGAAATAATCAATTTGGGTAAAACTTTGGTAAGGATTGAAAAAGAAGATGAAATATCTAATATCAGGATTCTATGTTCTCCAAAGATCAGCCAAGTGATATTGTTTGATTACAGAATGAAGCATGGAGTGGGTTTTAGAAAAATGATGTATGTCATGGACTCAGGGAAACGTGAGCTCTTGGGCCACTGCCGACGAACCTTCCAACCAGTACTGGACTAAACAGGCAGGACTGGAATAGACTAAAAGTGCAAATGCACACAGGCAGGAACAGACCAGAACTACAGTAAGCACACAGGCAATACCAAGAAGCAGCACTTGGCTAGGCAGGAACAGGGTTCACAGTAACTGAGCTTGGCTAGGCAGGAACAGGGTACACAGGAGCAGAGCCAAGTAAAGCTATAAGAAAGGCACTCAAATGGGCCGCAAGGCTGAACTGGAACCCATGCACACCAGAGCCCTCTCATACGGGCAGCAAGGCCAAACTGGAACCGAAGCACAAACGCAGAAGGCAGAAGAGAATGCATGTACACACAGGCAGAGGCAAACACAAGAAGGATAAACACACAGAAGCAGCAAAAGCTGCACTGGAGCCCACAGAAACACAAGGGCTAAAGGTAAGCTCAAGCATATACACAAGGACCTAGGCCAGTGGCGTACCAAGGGGGGGGGGCGGTGGAAGCGGTCCGCCCCGGGTGCACGCCGCTGGGAGGTGCTGCGGCGCGTGCCTGCTCTGAGTTCGCTGAGTTCGCTGACTTTGCGCGTTCGCTGCAGCTCCCTCTGCCCTGGAACAGGTTACTTCCTGTTCCGGGTCAGAGGGAGCTGCAGCGAACGCGCGAAGTCAGAGAACTCTGAGCAGGCGCGCGCTGCGGCACCCCCCCAGAGGCGTGCATCCGGGGGGGGTCCGCGCTGCATCGGGGGGGGGGGGTGCTGCACCGCCCCAGGTGTCCGCCCCCATAGGAACGCCACTGACCTAGACAGAACTCCAGGCAAAACAAACGAAGTGGAACACGAGGGAAGGCAGACTAGGCAGAACACGAGACAAGGCAGACTAGGCAGAACACTAGGCAAGGCAGACTAGGCAGAACAGAATACAAGGCACACCAGCAAACAAGCAAGGGACACTACAGAAGTGCCAACCAGGCACACAGACAAAAAAAAATCAAGACAGAAGTGCTAACCCTAGCACACAAGCAAACAAATAAGAAACAAAGCAGAAGGGCCGCACAGGCACACTAGCAAGGAAACAAGGCAGAAGTGCTACTCCAGCACACCGGCAAACTGACAAGGAACAAGGCAGAAGTGCTACAAGCACACAGGAAAACCTGGAGACCTTTGGTGTTGCAAAGGCCCTGAATGAATGTCCTCACCTTCCTTATGAATGCCTTCACTAATGATATCACGACTACAGGAAAGAGGCTTGAAACACACTGAATACCAGAGTGAGGCTTGAAGCCCACAGAAGTAGCAGAGGCAACAATGCAAGGAAAAAACAAACTGGAGCCACCTCTGAAGCTGCCCAACAGAAGGCAAGGTGAGTCCAGAAGACAGTCGTGACAATATATGGATTTAGATTGCCTGTCTAACCATGGATCTAAGGGAAGGTTGAAGTCACCAGCAATAATAATGGGATCATGACCACATTATTCCTGAGCCTGTACGTCTAGCTCCATCTCTACCTGTTTTCAAATCTATGCTGAAAACCCACCTTTTCACCACTGCTTTTGGCTCCTAGCTACTACTCAATTGCCTCCCCTTGTTCCTTCTCACCCAGTACTTCCCTCACCCTTAATTGTCTTGTCTGTCTGTATTATTTTTAGATTGTAAGCTGTATTGAGAAGGGACTGTCTATCTATGTCAGGTGTTCAGCGCTGCGTGCGACTGGTAGCACTATACAAATGTTAATAATAATAATAATAATAATAATAATAATAATTGTAGTGGTATACAATTGGAGGTAGTGGGTTTTGGAGGGGGGGGGGAGGCTCAGCGGACAAAATAAGGGAGCAATGGTGAGATATGTACCTGGGAGCGTTTATTTGAAGTCCACTGAAGTGCCCCAAAGGGTACCCCATTGCTCTCCTGGGATGTCTGTGTGTCCAGTCTATTAAGAATGCTAGCTCCTCCTACATCACAATGGCTTGATTTTGTGCTTTTTATTTGGATGGGGGTTTTTTTTCGAAAATGGACCAAAAAGATAAAAGCGCAGAGCACAAAACCATCTAGCAAATAGCCATGTTCGAAAAAAAAAAAAAAAAAAGATAGACGTTTTTCTGTTTTGAAAAAGCCAATTTTACTACTCGATTTTTGAACGTTTTTAGACAGCATGTCGAAAATGCCCCTCCACATTTAATTTATCTATAGTCAATTCAAAGGGGAATTGGTGGAAGCCAGAACTCCAAAAATATATATGACATAAAGTGCCTAATGATGAGGAAGTTGTGTGTGTATGTGTGTGTGGGGGGGGGGGGGGGGGTGGCGGTATGATTTTTGTCACAATATGATGAGAACAAAACATTTTAAAATATATGTTTATGCATAAGGTAGCCACCTGAGAATAAACAAATGCATAAATCCAAAGGAAAGGAAATTAGTCGGGAAAATATAAGCGACACAAAGAGCCATAAGCTCGGGAACTCGCTGTCAGACGATGTGGTAACAGCGGTTAGCGGATCTGGGTTTAAAAAAGGCTTGGATAAGTTCCTGGAGGAAAAGTCCATAGTCTGCTATTGAGACAGACATGGGGGAAGCCACTGCTTGCCTGGGATTGGTGGCCTGGAATGTTGGTACTATTTGGGTTTCTGCCAGGTACTTGTGCCTGGTTTGGCCACTGTTGGAAACAGGATACTGAGCTAGATGGTCTGACCCAGTATGGCTATTCTTATGTTCTATAAAGGGTGCTCCAAGATGAGTGCCCTTTATAAGTACATAAGTAATGCCACACTGGGAAAAGACCAAGGGTCCATCGAGCCCAGCATCCTGTCCACGACAGCGGCCAATCCAGGCCAAGGGCACCTGGCAAGCTTCCCAAACGAACAAACATTCTATACATGTTATTCCTGGAATTGTGGATTTTTCCCAAGTCCATTTAGTAGTGGTTTATGGACTTGTCCTTTAGGAAACCGTCTAACCCCTTTTTAAACTCTGCTAAGCTAACCGCCTTCACCACGTTCTCCAGCAACAAATTCCAGAGTTTAATTATGCGTTGCGTGAAGAAAACTTTTCTCTGATTTGTTTTAAATTTACTACACTGTAATTTCATCGCATGCTCCCTAGTCCTAGTATTTTTGGAAAGCATGAACAGATGCTTCACACCCTCCTGTTCTACTCCACTCATTATTTTATATACCTCTATCATGTCTCCCCTCAGCCGTCTCTTCTCCAAGCTGAAAAGCCCTAACCTCCTTAGTCTTTCTTCATAGGGAAGTCGTCCCATCCCTGCTATCATTTTAGTCGCCCTTCGCTGCACCTTTTCCAATTCTACTATATCTTTCTTGAGATGGGGGCAACCAGAATTGAACCATGCTAAGTTAGTATTCTATAATGGCCGCTCAGCGTAGAGCACCTTTTATAGAATACTAGTTTAGTGCGGATCATCCTGGCGCCTAACTTTTGCTGCCATTTACTGAATTCTGCTCTAAGTGCATTTGTTTTATAGTGTAAGTTAATAAGAAGATTTTTCTTTTTCTTACTGAAAAAATACATTTTGTAAAGCTTATGATTGATAGTGAGGCACATGAGAAAGGTGCAGACTCGATGAGGCTTTTTACTTCTTAAAAAGATGATTAAAGGTTTTGCATGTGGAATATCAAATGTTATTCTTTACGTGTACGGTGTGAATCAGGTGTGTAGCCAGGCCTCAATATAGGGGGGGGGTACATTTTATCTTGCTCTCCACCACAACCCCACATACCTGGGCTGGTTAGGGTTCTCAAGCCCTGCCAGAAGATGCCTTTCTCCAGCCTCGTGCATGCTCAATTTCACTAAAACTGAGCATGCGGGGGGTGGAGTAGCAGGGCAGGCAGTGTGGCAGCAAAAAGCTGTGGAGGAAGGCTTCTCATGGTAGAGCTTGGGGACCCCTGCCAGCCAAACCAGCAGACCTTGGGGAGCCCAAATCCAATTTTGGGGGGCCCAGGCCCCAAAGGCCCCTCCGTGGCTATGCCCCTGGTATGAATACTGTTTCAACCAGCAACAGACTTACTAATAGAGTACTGAATCCTGGTTTGGATCAGCCTGTAATCTCTACATCCTTTGGGAGGATGGCCTAAAGAACTCCATGCAATAATCCAAAATGAGGTCTTACAAATAATTTTTTATAAGGCATTATCAACAAGACTGGAATAATTTCTAGAAAAGCTATGCTCCAGTCAAAATTTGCAGGAATTGGAGAAAACACATCTGTGCCTCGGGGACAGCTGAGGATCAGACTAGCAATCCTTCATTAGTTCAGACTTTTGGGGGAACAAGCCTGTCTCCTTTCTATATGCAGCAGGAGACAGCTGTGGTCCAGACTGACAATTCCTGTGCTTTTTTTTCCCCTTCTCCTTTAGCACCTAGAGCAGGGAGCTAAAACTCATATGGGCCTCAGAGTGGTGTAACCCTCTACTGTAGTTCTGGATCATCTCCAGGAAGGAAGGGATCCCCTTAGCTGGACCACTTCTGGAGGATGAAGGCAAGGCTCATCCCTGAACTAAGAGTTCTGGGCAATGGTCTAATACAGTCCAATTAAAAGTAAGCATGCTTCCTCCACCATCAAACAAAGCAAGGCCTCCACCAACATTTTTAAAAAGATCTGCCCTGCTGTGTTATAATTTCAATCAACTCTATGCAAGTTTGTTAACTATACAACATGACAGAGGGAGAATAGCTGGATAAGTTCTGTTGTGGCATTGAAATGTTTTTGATCATTGATGTTGTGGATGCTCCTTTATCAGTGTTTTACAGTATATATTGAATTATTAATATGGTTAAATTTTGAAATAATGCAAAATGAAAAATTATAAAATAATATACACGAGACTGATGAATAAAATATTTTGTTATACTTTTTGTGCAAAATTTACTTTTAGTAATGCTTTTATCATTTGTAAATGTGCCCTGTTTTCTTTCCAGGAGCCCAGACCGTTGTATACAGGAAGTTGCCAGTTTTATTCAAGTGGAATAGGATTCTCGTATGATGCCTACCAAACAGAGGTAAAGAGAGATTACAAATGAGACATTATTGGATGCTACTTAGTATCATACCAGTGAATATCATCCAGAAGCAGTGAGCGGTTTTTTAAACACTTACCATCACCGGCCAGGTTAGACCTGGATATTCAATGCTGGGCCATGTGCAGGCACTGGAATTTGAATATGCAGGCATGACCAACTAAGAAGCATCCGCCCATACTTATGTGGGTCCTGGCAGATATTCAGAAGCTTGAAACAATTTCCTGTGATGCTGGGTCTCTTTGTTTACATCAGGAAGCACCCAAATGTGCTGACCCCCCCCCCCCCCCCAAAAAAAAAAAAAAAAACTCCAAAAGGCTTGTAATCTATGAAAATACAATTTCATTATCATATCCAAACCTTGAGGAAAAAATTATAAACTAAGAGGGTGACATAGCTAACAATGTTCTGTATTCATTGCTCCAATATTACTGTTATATCCAAACTAGTGAAGCTACCATACGGCTCTCAGCATTGAACAAACAGATATGTCTGCCAGAAGCGTAGGCACATTTTGATGTCAGGGGAGCGGAACTTCTGTAAAATAGGCGCTGGTGCGAAGCTGAAGGGTTGGTCCACGTAGGCACTGTTTCATTCAAAATCCATTTGGGGAAATGGTGTTCTCCTTGTGCCTCTGATGTCCGCTGACCCAGAAGTTAACTGGGCACTGGCCGATATTCAGATTGGTGCCAAGTTAACTCAGTGCAAAAAGTTAGGACAGTTACATAACCGACTAGTAGACTGAAAATTGCTACTACCTGGCTAAGTTGACGCTCATCCCTAACTCTGCCCTTGGCGGATTCCTAACCTATCCGGTTAGGGGTTGACCAGTTAGCAGATATATTCAGCAGCATTAACCAGTTAAGTGCCGCTGAAAATTGGTTGCTGCTCACTTAGCAGGGTTTAACCAGGCAGGAGGCTCTCCTGCCCGGTTAAACCATTTTGAATATTGGACCCTGTAAGTGCAGATTTCTTTATCTTTTTTCCAGCTGCTCCAATTGTTTAATAACCAAACCTTTATCAGAGTGGCATTAAAACCTTTAATTACACCAATAGTCTGTTCAACTACATCCATCCTTGTCTGTACAGCAGCAGCCAAACCTCTCTATCTTCTTAGACACAGTAAATATATCTCAAAGACAAGCATTTATAGAAGTATTAAGTATTATAGAAGTACTGACCAGATGGCATCCAAGATAACTGGAGATGACCGAGTCAATTTGGGGAGAACAGCATGAAAAGGAGAGGCTCTTGCTACAACTGGTGTCAACCAATTCAGAAGCTGCAGGGAACATTCTGAGCTACTTCTACCCTCAGCTCCTGTTCTCCACGATATCACATCACCTTGATATCCTAGCAAGACCCCAGGAGCAGCCCCTCTCAGAACAACATTAACACTGACCACATTGGACTGTGCAGACAGCCCTACCAACATCCTGGGACTCTCCAACTGATGCTTACACTGCACTGCCAGAGGAAGAGGCGAAAGTGAAACCTCCTCTTTCAAAGACACCGATGCTCTCAAACTCAGTGAACCGGTGGGAGTCTGTTAGGACTTCTTCTCATATGCTGTAAGCTGCAGGAATTCTTCAATCTTGAGTTGCGAGTCTCTGGAGTAGAAGCAGCTAGAGGGCCACAAATAACCCCCTTCCATTTTTAAGGCATAGAGGAGGTAAGGAAATATTTTCAAAGAGTAAATCCAGGACAGTGTTCACCTCGGCACTAAAATGCTGCCATCATGCTCTGCCCGCTCTTCCCTCCACAAGAAACCTTGTCTGCACGATTGCAAAGTAGACTTACTCTTAATGACATTGCACCCAAAACAAAAATGAAAACTAACCAAAACAAAATGAACAGTGCTGCAAATGACATGGCAAACAAAATGTAATGACAAGCTTTGGGCTGCCCGTCCCTAGAAAACATGAATAATAAGTGTTTGGAAGTAATTTGGAATCTTGCTTCTTTTGGGCATTTTGTCAGGTACTTGTGACCTAGATTGACACTGTTAGAAACAGGATATTGCCCTAGATGTACCTTTAGTCTAACCCAGTATGGCAATTCTTATGGTTTTGAAAAATAATTGTAGATGTTCTCATTTGATTGGGTTTGGATAAACATAAGAGTACTTTGCAATTAGGGTCAATTGAAATTTTGCCTTCTGCCTGTGCAATTTTACTAACCCATCAAACAGGTAACCTAAAACCGACTGATTGCATTTCAAAATAATCTGCTATCTGCAATGTACCATTGACTTTGAATTGCCTATGAAACAACTAGTCCATAACATTTTTCTACTTTACAAATGCTGATTTCAACAGTAGGTTACAGCTGTTCTAGTGGTTCACAATTTTTTTTTCCTTGAGACACAGTGGAAGAAATCATTTTCTTATCAGGATGCACTGAACGGACAACATTCACGCCCTTCCCCAGCCCCCATTTCTTATTCTTACCCCCTCCTTACCTAAACCTCATTACTCACTCTCAGACCCCTCTTTTCCCCAGCCCCCACTATTCACACTCCTCTCCTTTTCTATCCCTTATTTGTTCACTGTTATGTCCACTTGTTTACCATCATGCATAGGTGCCCCGTATAAGAGGCTTGGGGAGGCTAAGCCTCCCCAGTCCAACCGTGACCTTACCCTGGCTGCCTCCTCCTCAAAGGCAGGATAGAACAAAATTGTTTATCTTCCTCTCTTCTCTGCGCCGGTGCCACCATCCACCCCCTACTCACGGCGCTGGCTTCTTCATCTACCAGCTGGATGCCTGCCTCTCACTCCCTAAGGCTCTGTTCCGCCTCCGAGACAGTCCTTCCCCAGCGGTTCCGGCTTCCTGTGACATGCTTCCTGTTCCTGCACTTCCGGCGCGATGGCAGAGACTGGTTGTAGCTGGCATGAATGTTGCAGGCTGCAGCACGTGGCTGGCCTAAGCGGCTCTTATGAGTCACCGAGCCAGGGAAGGAGGCAGCTGACTGAGCTAAGTGGATCGAGCAGCAAGCAAGCGGGTAAGTGTTCTCAGCTCAGCTGCAAATATTGAATCAAAATAAAAATAAACATTTTGTTTCATGCAGATCTTTTTTGTTTAAACATAACTAAATGGGCTATAAGCCCCTAATGCAGTCCATTGGTTTGAGTCTCTTATTGCTAAATTGCTTTGTTGAACAAGAGACTGGTGAGGGGACGGGGTGATGATGCTGGATGATGAAGGGAGGAGAGAGAGATAGGGAGACATAGGGGCAATGTTGGATGGTGGTTGGGGGCAAGATAATGGGGCAATGTTGGATTGGGGCAGAGAGAGAGAGAGAGAAGTTTTATAAGTCAAAATAAAACCAAATATTTTGTTTCATGCAGATCTCTTTTGTTTAAACAAAACTAAATGGGCTATAAGCCCCTAATGCAATCCATTGTTTTTCTTATATTTTGTTCTTGTGATGACTTATACTCAGTGGCGTAGGAAGGGGGGGGGGGGGGGGGAGGGGCGGTCCGCCCCGGGTGCACGCGCTCGGGGGGTGCCGGCCCCGCTGGCTCCCTGCTCCCTCTGCCCCGGAACAGGTTACTTCCTGTTCCGGGGCAGAGAGAGCAGGGAACTAGCGGGGCCGACGCAGCTCCGAGTGACGTGCACTCAGGGCGGATTGGCCCTCCCGCAGGTAAGAATGCGGTCTGGGGGGGGTTTCGCGGTCCGGAGGGGGTGTGTGCCGCAGAGGGGGGGGGTCGCGCCGTGCTGCACCCGGGGGGGGTGCGCAGCGGCGACCCGCCCCGGGTGCCATTAGCCCTCGCCACGGCACTGCTTATACTGTTCCAAACTTGAAAACTCTTATCTCTATCTGGTCATAAATAAAAGGAGCTCATTGTGAACACTATCCACCCTAATAAGTTGTTTTGTGGCTGTACATGAGGAATTGTGATATTATGATCCCTTGTTTCATATTGTTGACGGTCTGTGTTTTCCGTATGGGTAGTATATTGATGTATTAGGGTCTGCCCCGTGTAATACTTACAGTGCCACCTTTTCATGCATAATTTTACTTCACTAATGTGACCATTTCATTTTGGGATTTTCCATGGATGGAAATAGCAGTGTTTAATAATTGATAACATTTTTGAATAGTATACATTGGCTTTGAACAACCACTTTATTCTTTGACATATGAAACATATCTAATATCTAAATTTAATAAATGCTATTAATTGTGGCTATTTTACTTATTTTTTTCTATGCGTTGTCAGAAAATTATGGATATAAGCCCCATCCCTAACCCTGCCCCCTTTTAGCCTCCCTAAACAGTTGGGCCACCGACTGCCTATGCCATCATGCCCTCCCTTTTCCAGCCACCACTGCTCACGCACCCCTCCCTGCCCCACCCCACTTGTTCACTGTTACATCCATCCCCAGTCTCCTTGCCCACTCTCATCCCTGTCCTTCCATACCCTCTGTTCACTCTTAGCAGCACTTCAGCCCTCACTCCTCCAAATAACTCACTTTTTCCTGTCTTGTGCTGGCTCCTGGCTGGCTCCATATGGCTCTCAATTACAAAGTGCCAGTATTCCTGTGTTTCTCTGCAGCTATTGCAAGAACAGTAAAGGAGTACAATACTGCACAGCTTAAACTTCCTCGGAACCATTCAGAGCCCATTCAGGTGTGAAGCACTGAAAATGCTGTACTTTCTCATTCCCTCTCCCCCCAGTAGCATATCAAGGGCAGGGCAGTGGGGGCGGACTGCCCCGTGTGCAGGCAGCAAGGGGGTGTACAGAGCAGGCACATGGCTGTCTCCTTTTCTGGGGCAGGGGACCGGCAGAGCCGACTGCTGTGAGCCTGCTCCGCACACCCCCTTGCTAGGAGGAAAGGTCTGGTGATGCGCTTCAGGGGGGTGATGCATCTGGAGGTGTGTGATGCGCTTCAGGGAATGACAGGCCTGTGGGGGGGGGGATTTTGCACCAGGGACACAGCGGTGACTCGCCCCGGGTGGCAAACAGGCTAGGAATGCCACTGCCTCCACCCATACAGGTAGAATAAGTGTGGGGCTAGGGCCATGATTCAGACACTGGTATCCCGCAATCCAATATTGGGTCATGACTCCAAGTTTGAAAAACACTGAGCTGGCTATTCAGTTCTGTTCTCTAATGTTTGCGTATTGGCTTGGGTTTTTTTTGTTTTTGAGTAACTAAGTAATTCAACTGGTACTTTCTCATGTGATAACCACTATGTATACAATCACAAATCCCAATGATTTTGGATTCACTTTCATTTCATACAGTCCTTTGAATTAGATTGCAAGTTGTGGATAAAGGTCAACACTTCGGATATAATGGAGTTTTGTTGATATGTAAGAGTTAATGCCCCAGGCTAGTTGGACTTTAAAGTAAGTATATGTGAAAGAAATAATAAAAAGAAAGTTGGATCTCACCCATGAAATGAACCGTCAGATATAATGAGTGTTGAAATGAAGGCGTAACTAAAAAAGTTGACATTACTTTTTCTCCAAACTTCTTTCACACAATCATCTTGATTTTTTGGAGGATGTTTTATGCCTGGTAAAAGTTTTGATAATTAAGCCCCCCCCTCAGTTCACAAGTGATAGATGGGTGCAGCCGAGAAGAGGAACAGGCAGTGAATATCAATATCACAATCAAAGCAGATTACATGAAGACTGGACCGAATGGCTTAAGAATCATCAGAAGCATGCCACTGAATCATCAGCTAGAGTGGCAGGAATACGAACAGAATCAGAATGCTCATTAGCCCCCAGCACATCATCATTCTCATCACAGCCAAAGCTATTCCAGTTTCCTTTAACGACTAGATGCTCATGGCCACTTCAGTCTCGCTAGTTGTTCTCAGCCATCCCAAAGTATTCACTGGACAGAGCATAGTCGAGGTGGATCACGCATGTTTTTGAAACCTATTGCACCATGAAAAAAATATCTAAGCCTGCAAGCTTGAAACCCTTCAAAGAGATGGACATTCAGTTACAGTACCAAAGGGGAGAAATTTGTCAGAGGCAGATTTTCAATATACAAATTCCCTCCACCTCCATCCAGTCCTTCCAGAAAGATACAACAAGGTTGATATTTGGCCACACAGCTGATTTCAAACCATACTTATCTTAGTGGTGCTATCTGTTGAGGTGGTGCTGATGAATATCCATGCATAGCTTGAAACATCTAAATTGAATATGTCATATTATATTTGCTGTTTTGATGGGCCACCTAGATGTGTTTATACATTTAGTAGCTGAATATAGCCGCTTAGACATATAAGTTGTGCTGCCCCTTCAATGCCCCAAATCACACCTCCTTTTTTGGATGAATAACTTTGGGCATATAAAAATTTATATAGGAATATTTATCTGCTCTACTGCTTGATTTAACAAAAAAAATCATTTATGTGGGTGGCATAACCACTGATCTCCCTCAAGGGGTAATACTATAACTGGACACCTATAAATTGTGCAACACGTGGCTGGTTCCTACAAGCTGTTAAGATGCTCTATGAAGATCCCCAGGCCCAGCTATTGGTAAATGGGGTCAGAACACAAAAATTCTTGATAAGGCGGGGAACAAGACAGGGGTGCCCTCTGTCCCCGTTACTATTTTTGATAACACTAGAACCCTTGCTATGTAAAATTCGTGCAGAGCCCGGAATCCAGGGCATGAAGGTGGGTGGGGGGGAGGTGAAACTATTAGCCTATGCAGACGACTTATTGATTCTAGCAGATGACCCGCAAACATCAGTGGCGCGACTACTAGGGAGCCTAGGAGAGTATGGGCAGTTATCAGGGTTCAAACTAAATCTGGGAAAGTCCTTGGCGTTACCGATGTCCCCCACTGTTAGGTCTAATTGGAAGGGTCCTTTTCCTTTTAAGTGGGTAGATGAGAAACTTACATATCTGGGGGTGGAAATCCCGGTAGACTTATCGACACTATATAGGAGGAACGTACAGCCGTTGCTAGAGGAAACTAGACGCCTTTTGGGGATATGGGGCTCTTGTCCGCTCTCTCTGGCGGGGCGAATTGCTCTTTTTAACATGATGATAGCACCAAAATGGCTGTACAGATTCCAGTTGCTGCCCTTGTATCTGCGAGGCAGGGAGGAGAAAGCACTGCATGCAGTCTTAAGGAAGTTTTTATGGAATAATAAACGCCCCAGAATAGCGTTGAATGTGCTATGTAAACCTAAAGCACATGGAGGCATGGGATTACTCAGTATCAGGTACCTTACAATTGCTTGCACCATGAGACATGTGCGGGATTGGCTAGCAGGCAGCCAACAATTTACAAACACACAGCTGGAAGCCTCATTGGTGCCGGAGGTACATCTCAGCTGCTTAATGCACACACCAAAAATAAGACCTGTTAGACAACAACCCTTGAACTGTTTCGTGAGATCAGTGAGAGCAATGTGGCGTTGGCTGTGCCGAAGACAAGGCTTTGCAGCAGATGCGACTCCATTTATATCACTACGTCTTAACCCGGATTTCCCAGATGGGTCATCAGCACAACACTTCAAATCCTGGAGGACAAAGGGGATTCAATACCTTTTTCAGATATTGAATGAAGAAGGGCAGGTTAAGCCACTTGCAGATCTACAAAGAGAATTCGGACTGGTTGCATCAGACTTTTATGCACACGCACAGGTGAAACACTATGCTCGCTCCCTGGGTGCAATGAATTTGGCCGAAGATGTACAGGAAACGATATCAACAGCGCTTACTCTAAGATCGGAAGAAATAGTGCCATTGCGATTTCATCATAGGTATCTCCTAGACACAACAGAGGACATCGACTATCGCAAGGTGGCACAAGACTGGAAGCAGGACCTCAAGGTCGAGATAACAGCTGACATTATACAAAGCTTCCTGCTGTCCATCTTGCACAGATCAACGTTTACTAGACAATGGGAACAACAATATAAATTTGCCATGCGGGCCTTTATAGCACCAGCCAGAGCGCGAAGGGCAGGTTTTGGAGTAGGAAATTGCCCCAAATGTGGAGAGGACAGAGCAACTTTGGGCCATATGTTCTGGCATTGTGTACAGATTAGAGCATTCTGGAAGCAGGTGCTGGCTGAGGTCAGCCATCACTGGAAGCGGACAGTGGGAGATACCCCACTGCTATTGTTTGACACATATGCTGTGGCAAAGCCGATTCCAGCGGGATGCACGGGCTTTTTAAGAAGGACAGTGCTAATAGGAAAAAGGGTGATTTTACTTAACTGGAGAGAGACACAGGCGCCCACCAGAGAGCTGTGGAGAACAAAGATGACAGAATTGCTACACCTTGAACTATGTGGACTTCTCGAGGCCGCTCACCCAGATCAGGAGCGGAAAGTATTCCGTGGGGTATGGGAGCGATACTGGAGTACCCTACAGCCTAAGATCAGACAGAGGATCTTGTGCAAATTGGAATAGAGAACTGAGACAAAGTGACACCCGTCAGATCCCTACAGAAGTGACATTAGATCCCAATACCAGAGTCTAGAGGAGGGAGAGGGTGGGAGGGAGGGAGGAGAGGGTGGGGGGAGGGGGGACGAGGGATATAAAATGATAAAAGAATCGGGGACAGCATTTGGGGACTCAAATGTGAAAAAACTTGTTTTGCTAAGTCTTGTGGTTTTGAGACTGATTGATATATACACATTTGTATTGTTTGATTACTTACGGCTTTAATAAAAATCATTGAAAGATAAATTGTGCAACAGCAAAAATACATGTCTATAAGTTGCAGTAAGCACATGCAATATATAATATTCTATAAGTTACATGTCTAAATGTGAGTCCCACACATGTTCCACCCAAGTGTTTGCCTACCTACAAAATATGCACTATAAAAGATATGTATGCATTTGCAGACCAGCAGAATTTTGGCATTTGCATGCATATGCTGTCATGAGTAGGACATCTCTGGCACAGCTGAGCTCACTTCTCAGAGTTTCTCCTCAAATATCCAGATTCCCCTGCCCAGGGGAATGTGAGGGCAGCAGCACATTACAGACACTAGCTCTAAAGTCACGAGGCCATTCACTAGCATCAATACAAGACGTTTCAGCACAGTTCTAATAGAGTTGCTATAGATGTTGCTGCAGGTAACCTAAGATGGAGTCCTAAAAGAATGATGTTCTAAACCAGGCTTGTCCAACTTATGGCCCGCGGGTCAGAACCTGGCCCTCTGAGTATTTTTTTTCTGGCACTCAAAAGCTTGGTAATTCTTATGGTGCTTACTGTGGGATTCCTACTTCCCTGCCGCAGCATAGCTCTCTGTAAGCATGAGCCACGCCACAACATGGCTTTCTGTAAGCATGAACCACACAGTGCTGGAAGTTCGGGTTGATCTTGTGGTTTCAAGTCCTGCGAGATCAACCTGAACTTTCAGCACTGCATGACTCAAGCTTGCAGAGAGCCAAGTCCTGGTGGGGAAGCAGGAATCTTCTGTAGCTGAAGCCAGGTGAGGGAAAAGAAACTAGGTGGGTGTGTGTGTGTGTGTGTGGGGGGGGGGGGGGTGTTACATGAGTGACCAGGTGAAGGTTGGGCAGGGGATTATGTACCATTGCATTTTGACACTACTTGACAAAACATACAGCAAAATAAGATAGTGGTGTTTTGGCCCTCCGAATGTTGCAAAATGTGAAATGTAGCCCCCAACAGTAAAATGTTGGACAAACCTGTTCTAAACAAAAGTCCTGAATGAATGTCCCGAATGGATAGAGCATACAATTGAGATTATACTCTCTGCGTCTAGAAGGTGGTTGTTTCTTTAGCCAACCAGAAAAATGCAGAACTATAGAAAACTATGTTTAAAAACCTTGTTTGCAACTGGTGTCCAGAGTGCAAGCTGAACCAAAAGATGTTCCCATCTTGTTGTGCCATGTTGTGTCTGTCTGCTCCAGACACAGCTAATAGCAGAACTATGCAGGGAAGGCTCTCCCTACAGCAGTAATGTGCAGTAAATATGCTCTTGAAGCAGTTTCTTAGCCAGAGAAGCAAATATCAGGCTTATTTTCGAAAGAGAAGGGCGCCCATCTTTTGACACAAATCGGGAGATGGGCGTCCTTCTCCTAGGGTCACTCAAATCAGCATAATCGAAAACTGATTTTGGGCATCCTCAACTGCTTTCCGTCGCGGGGACAAAAAAAGTTCACGGGGGCGTGTCGGAAGTGTAGCGAAGGCGGGACTGGGGCGTGCCTAACACATGGGCGTCCTCGACCCATAATGGAAAAAAGAAGGGTGTCCCTGATGAGCACTTGGGCGACTTTAATTGGTCCATTTTTTTTTTTACGACCAAGCCTCAAAAACGTGCCTGAACTGACCAGATGACCACCGGGGATGACCTCCCCTTACTCCCCCAGTGGTCACCAACCCACTCCCACCCTAAAAAAAACTTTTTAAATATTTTATGCCAGCCTCAAATGTCATACCCAGCTCCCTGACAGCAGTATGCAGGTCCCTGGAGCAGTTTTAGTGGGTGCAGTGCACTTCAGGCAGGTGGACCCAGGCCCATCCCCCCCTACCTGTTACACTTGTGGTAGTAAATGTGAGCCCTTCAAAACCCACCAGAAACCCACTGTACCCACATGTAGGTGCCCCCTTCACTCCTAAGGTCTATGGTAGTGGTGTACAGTTGTGGGGAGTGGGTTTTGGGGGGGGGTTGGGGGGCTCAGCACACAAGGTAAGGGAGCTATGCATCTGGGAGCTTTTTCTGAAGTCCACTGCAGTGCCCCCTAGAGTGCCCGGTTGGTGTCCTGGCATGTCAGGGGGACCAGTGCACTACGAATGCTGGCTCCTCTCATGACCAAATGGCTTGGATTTGGCCGTTTCTGAGATGGGCGTCCTCGGTTTCCATTATGGCCGAAAATCAGGGACGACCATCTCTAAGGACGACCGTCTCTAAGGTCGACCTAAATTTTACGATTTGGGCGTCCCTGACCGTATTATCGAAACGAAAGATGGACGCCCATCTTGTTTCAATAATACGGGTTTCCCCACCCCTTCGCCGGGACATCCTTCGAGGACGTCCTCAGGAAAACTTGGGTGCCCCTTTCGATTATGCCCCTCTATGTGGTTTAAAAAGACAGTGTTTCAGCAAAGAGTTAGGCCCAAAAGTCTGAATTTCACCCAAAACAGTCAGGATTTTTCCATCTTGGATCAATGTGTATTTAACATTCTAGAACAGAAATACACACATAGTTCAAAATATTTTTCCATCAGCTTTTGCACCTCCTTAAGACATGCATACATTTCTTCAATCCAATGCAAGTGATAGAGAGGGTAAATTTGCTTAACCCCCAATATGACTTTGTTTTACTTTTAAAATGTTAGATTTTACTTTGCGGGGATTTGCTTTTATCATTGACTTCGCTACAGGGTGGCAAGTATGACCCCAACAAATTGGCTTGCCACCTCAGTTTCAGAATGCCTCAGTGCCTGTCTGGCATCTCACCTCCCTCCTTCCGGAATCCGGTACCTCTTTGTCCCTTCTCACTCCCCACAGCTTTACATCCTCCAATTATTGTTTCCTCCTTGTAGAGAATGAAGGAGCCTCCTTCTTCTAAACACAACCTCAGGATGTCCCAATCAATATCCAGCAAACAGAAATCATCCATCAATAGTACTTCCCCTTTTATAACAATATTTCTTCTGCATTCAAAAGAGGTCTATATGTCACCCAAAGTTCATAAATGTTCTATTCCCTTTTTCCAAATTAACCCACACTGCCTTCTCTATACCACATAAGCCCTGAAGTTCTGCTGCTTTAATATTATTTTTTTATACAGATCCCTAACCTCTTTAGCTTTTCCTCATATGAGAAGAGTTCCATCCCCTTTTATAATATTGGTTGCTCTTCTTTGAACCATTTCTAATTCTGCTATATCTTTTTTGGGATACAGTGACCAGAACTGAGAGCAATACTCAAGGTGAGGTTGCACAATGGAGCGATGCAGAGGCATTATAGTATTTTCGGTCTTATTCACCATCCTTTTCCTAATAATTCCTAGCATCCTGTTTGATTTTTTTGGCTGCTGCCGCACACTGAGTCAAAGATATCAGCGTATTATCTACAATGACACCTAGATCTTTTTCTTGGTTGCTGACCCCCAAGGTGGACCCTAGCATCAGGTAACTATGATTCAGAATATTTTTTCCAATGTGTACCACCTTGCATTTGTCCACATTAAATTTCATCTGCCATTTGGATGCCCAGTCTTCTAATTTCCTAAGGTCTTCCTGCAATATTTCATAGTCCACACGTGTTTTAACAACCTTGAATAGTTTTGTGTCATCTGTAAATTTAATCACCCCATTCGTCGTTCCAATTTCCATATCCTTTATAAATATGTTAAATAGCACCGGTCCCAATACTGATCCCTGCGGCACTCCACTGTTCACCCTCCTCCATGACAGAAATGGCCATTTAACCCTACCCTCTGTTTTCTGTCCAATAACCAATTCCTAATCTCTTTTTAAAAGTGGCTGCCAAGACTTCCAGTGGTGGCCTCGTGAGACTTCCACTGACGTCTTGCGAGGCCGCCACTAGAAGTCTCGGCAGCCATTTTAAAGAAGATGCAGCAGCAAGCGGGTCAGCAGTAGCTGGCAGGAAAGACTGGGGATCTTTCCTACCCCAAAGAATCCACTAGACCACCAGGGTGGCTTGAGGTATGTGCTGGGAGGGAACCCTGCGACTCGGGGGAAGAATATTTGGGGGGAAGGAGGTCTGGAATATGTGGGAGGGAGGTTGACAAACTTCCTCATGAGAAACTCCTGAGAAAATTAAAAAGCCATGGGATTGGAGGCAATATTCTATTGTGGAATGGGAACTGGTTAAAAGATAGAAAACAAAGAGCAGGGTTAAATGGATAATTCTCTCAATGAAGAAAAGTGAATAGTGGAGTACCAAAGAATCTGAAATGGGACCAGTGATTTTTTTTTAACTATTTATGAATTCAAACAATAAGTTACAAGTGAAACGCTTGACAAAGCAACAATAGAGATCCTTTGAATGTGTCTGAATTATTAGAGACCTCCTTGTTGGACACTACTGAGAGAGTTACCTTAGTAGTTTCATTTGTCTTTGAGCAGGACTTGAATGCCATGATGCAGCTCTCCTTTCGTAATTCACGGACTCCCTTTTGTGGGAAAAGAATATGGATATATCCAGATGTCACAAGGCAAACTCAAGAAAGAAGGAAATTGTTTCTAAATATGATATCTGAAACATTAGCCTTAGGTGCTACTTATTTATCATATCCTTTTAAATGTGTAGTCAAATATTTAGGAATTAGATATATGTTCTTCTCTCCGGAACAGCTGAGGACTTTCCTTTTTAATGAAAATGTTGGTCACTGGAACTGTTTATCCCTCTGTGTTGGGATTGAATTATAGTGTGTGTGTGTATGTGGGGGGGGGGGGGGGGGGGGGGGGGAGGGGTAATGTTAAGCCTTTTTCTCAAAGAAGCTCTCTTTTTTTTCTTTATTTTAAGATCTCCTTATCCTTTGTACATGTCACCCATAGCTGATAGTGGATTACTAGGATTGATATATATATATATATATATATATATATATATATATATATATATATATATACTTATAGTTTTTTCTAGTTATATAATTAATCTGGGGATCAATGCTTTTTAACATATTTATAAATGATCCGGAAATGGGAACAATAAGTGAGGTGATCAAATTTAAAGATGAAACATAACTTTTCAAGTGTTAAATTGCATGTGGATTGTGTGAAATTGCAATAGGATCTTGGGTATCCAAATGGCAAGTTAAATTTAATGTGGACAAGTGCAAGGTGATACACATTAGGAAGAATAACCCAGATTTCGGCCACCTGATGCTAGGTTCCATATTAGAAGTCACCACCTAAGAAAAGAATTTAGGGATCATCATGGACAGTACAGTAAGATTTTCTGCTCAGTGTGTGGCAGCAGGCAAAAAAGTAAACAGAATATTAGGAATTATTAGGAAAGGAAAAGAGAATAAATTAAAGAATATTATAATGACTCTGTTATCACTCCATGGTGAGACCATACCTTGAACATTGTGTGCAATTCTAGTCACAGCATCTCAAAAAAAGATATAGTTAAGCTAGAAAAGAAACAGAGAATTGCAACCAAAATAATTAAGGGGACAGAATGACTCTCATATGAGGAAAGGTCAAAGAGGATAGGGCCCTTCAGCTTGGAGACAAGAAGGCTGGTGGAAGATGTGACTCAGGTCTATAAAATCCTTGAATGGAGTGGAACAAGTAAACATGAATCAATTGTTTACTCTTTCAAAAAGTACAAAGACTTAGAGACATACCATTAAGTTACATGGAGGGGCATAATCGAAAGGGGCGCCCAAGTTTTCCTAAGGACATCCTCGCAGGACGTCCCGGCGAAGGGGTGGGGAAACCCGTATTATCGAAACAAGATGGGCGTCCATCTTTCGTTTCGATAATACAGTCAGGCACGCCCAAATCTTAACATTTAGGTCATCCCTAGAGATGGTCGTCTTTAGACTTGGTAGTTTCTGATTTTCGGTGATAATGGAAACTAAGAACGCCCATTACTACTACTACTACTATTTAGCATTTCTATAGCGCTACAAGGCATACGCAGCGCTGCACAAACATAGAAGAAAGACAGTCCCTGCTCAAAGAGCTTACAATCTAATAGACAAAAAATAAATAGACGCCCATCTCAGAAACGACCAAACGCAAGCCCTTTGGTTGTGGGAGGAGCCAGCATTCGTAGTGCACTGGTCCCCCTCACATGCCAGGACACCAACCAGGCACCCTAGGGGACACTGCAGTGGACTTCAGAAATTGCTCCCAGGTGCATAGCTCCCATACCTTGTATGCTGAGCCCCCCCCCCGAACCCCCTAAAACCCACTCCCCACAACTGTACACCACTACCATAGCCTTTGTTTATTTATTGCCTTTGTATCCCACATTTTCCCACCTATTTGCAGGCTCAATGTTGCTTACAATGTTCTGCCCCTTAAGAGTGAAGGGGGCACCTAGATGTGGGTACAGTGGGTTTCTGGTGGGTTTTGAAGGGCTCACATTTACCACCACAAGTGTAACAGGTAGGGGGAAATGGGCCTGGGTCCACCTGCCTGAAGTGCACTGCACCCACTACTCCAGGGACCCGCATACTGCTGTCATGAGCTGGGTATAACATTTGAGGCTGGCAAAAAATATTTTTTAAAGTTTTTTTAGGGTGGGAGGGGGTTAGTGACCACTGGGGGAGTAAGGGGAGGTCATCCCCGATTCCCTCCGGTGGTCATCTGGTCAGTTTGGGCACCTTTTCACGGCTTGGTCGTAACAAAAAAGGGACCAAGCAAAGTCGCCCAAGTGCTCATCAGGGACGCCCTTTTTTTCCATTATGGGTCGAGGACGCCCATGTGTTAGGCATGCCTAAGTCCTGCCTTCGCTATGCCTCCGACACGCCTCCAGGAACTTTGGTCTTCCCCGCGATGGAAAGCAGTTGGGGACACCCAAAATTGGCTTTCGATTATGCCGATTTGGGCGACCCTAGGAGAAGGACACCCATCTCCCGATTTGTGTCGAAATATGGGCGTCCTTCTCTTTCGAAAATAAGCCTGATAGTGGCACATTTAAAACAAATAGGAGAAAATATTTTTTCACTCATGTATAGTTAAGCTCTGGAACTCTGCCTGAGCAAGTAGTACAAGCAGTTAATATAGCTGGCTTTAATAAAGGTTTAGACAAATTCCTGGAGGAAAAGTCCATAAGTCGTTATTAAGGTAGACCTGTTTATTCCTGAGGTTAAATAATATAGAATTTTTCCACTTTGTGGCACTTTGCTGGGTACTTGTAACCTGGACTGGCCACTGTTAGAAACAGAAAACTGGACTAAATGGGCCCTTAGTCTGACCAAGTAGGGCAACTCTTTGTTTTTTTGTTCTTATATACTTCATCTAGGAGGTCATTTTCTAATAGCGTTAGCATATGCTAATGCTGATTTCATGTGTTATTTACCACAAGACCCATATTATACATTGGGCCCTGCAGGAAATAATATTTATTTTATTTTATTTAAGCATTTATCATGCAAAGTGCATGTTGTTAATAAACGATACTCCTAGTGTGAAAGTTTGATTAGTAGTTTCTATAATGTGATCTTGTAATGAAGTGAGTTAAGATTCCATATCCAGACATTTCCTCTAAGAGAGCCTGTAATTGGAAGGTATACAGAGATTTGTAATGGCTTGCAAAGCATTCCATGATCTCACTGGATTTATATGTACTGCTTCCAAAGTCAGCTTTGATCTTAATTCTTCTTTTGATTTTAATTCTCTTTAATTGCCACAGTAGTAGTTTACTAATCTTACTGGCATAATCATAAAAATGTCTTTTCAGCTGCAAGTAATATGCCATTCACGAAGCTTCTATAGCATTAAACTTGTGTCAGAATCTGATTCTTTCTTAGTGAACCATTATCTCTTTTATCCTTATGTACTTCTTCCAAGCTAATCAGCTCTGCTTTAAGAGCCTCTGATTCAGCTGCCAACTGCTCCATTTTGTAAGCTGCCAAAGAGGAGGTAGTAAAAAAAAAAAATAATAAAAATAAAGGTCTTGGGAGCATCTCAAACACTGCTTCTGCAGACCATGCACACCCTGCAGTCTTCCTTCTTCTGCATCCTGCCCATAGAAAATTGTATCAGAAGAGGCAGGGTCCGCTGATCAGAAGCAGCGTGACTGTATCTGCATTGCTGCACTGAGTGCCTGCTGTAAGTTTACAGCTGGCAATCAGTACAGCCGGGGGGGGGGGGGGGGGGGGGGGGGGAGAGTGTTAGGCAAGGTAGAGGGAAAGATACTGGACTCATGAGAGGGGCAGGGACGGGAGAGAATGTGCTGGACCCGTGAGGGGAGACGTGTGACTGAAAGATGCCAAACCCAGTAGGGGGAGGAGTGGACTGAATGAAACATGCCAGACCCATGGGATGGGCTGTGTGGGTGAGACATGCTAGACTTGCTGTGGGGGCAGGGAAGAAAGGGGAAGAGATGCTGGACCCATGGATAAAGGGAAGGGGTAGGGAGAGACCAGATGGGGGAAGGGGATAGGAAGAGAGACGCTGGATTGGGGGGAGCAGAGGGAAAAGATATAGACAGACTGGAACCTGGGGTGGATGGAGGCACTGGACCAATAAAGGGAGGGAAGGTGTGAGAGGAAGAGATGCTGGCCCCAAGGTGGAGGCTGCAGGATGAGGGGAAAAGAGAGGGGACAAGATGGATAAGGGGAGGGGACAGGGACACAGAAATGCAGAGAATGGAAGGAACATAGAGGATAGGGCACGTGGAGGGACATAATCGAACGGGGTGCCCCTGTTTCCTGAGGGCGTCCTCGTAGGACGTCCTCACAAAGGGGCGTGGAAACCCATATTATCGAAACAAGATGGGTGTCCATCTTTCATTTCAATAATACGGTCGGGGACACCCAAATTTCAACATTTAGGTCGACCTTAGAGATGGTTGTCCCTGGTTTTCAGCGATAATGGAAACTGAAGACGCCCATCTCAGAAACGACCAAATCCAAGCCGTTTGGTTGTGGGAGGAGCCAGCATTCGTAGTGCACTGGTCCCCCTCACATGCCAGGACACCAACTGGGCACCCTAGGGGGCACTGCAGTGGACTTCACAAATTGCTCCCAGGTGCATAGCTCCCTTACCTTACCCAAAACCCACTACCCACAACTGTACACCACTACCATAGCCCTTTGAAGGGGGCACCTACATATGGGTAGAGTGGGTTTCTGGTGGGTTTTGAAGGGCCTGCAAGTGTTGATGCTGAACACCCAAGGAGAGATAGGGACATTGAGAGGACAGATGCTGAACACTGGGGGTGGAGGAATGGAGACGAGAACATAGAGAGGAGATGCTGGACAGGACAGATAAGGGATGCAGAAGGAAGATGAGTAGCGAACATGGAGAGAGAAGAAATGTCAAATGAACAGGAGACCCTGGAAAGAGAGGCAAAATAGAGAAAAGAGAAACTTGGACCAAAACAAATGGAAAAATAAAATGCTCAGACAATCAAGGTAGAAAAAGTATTTTATTCTGACCGCATTAATTAGAATATGTCAACTTTGGGAAATGTGAATCTTTGATATCTTGCATTTCAGTTTCTATTTCTCTAGTATTGCTGTACATGTAGAGTCTGACTTCTTAAAGTTTCCAGTTTTGTTACTGATGTGTGGTTCATTGTTTCATATTTGTTCAGGGGTCTGTCTGTGTTTTATGCATGTGACCAAGGTGTGGTATTCTGCTAGCATGTAGTTTCTGTGAGGTATTCTGCTAGTGTTTGGTTTCTATGTCGGGACCTGTAGCAGTCTGACTTGTTCTGTTTTTTGAACACGCCGAACCCCTGCGCTTTAAACTTCATTGGCTGCCTGTTCACGAGCGCATTGCTTTTAAGATCTGCTCCCTAACACATAAAATCATCTATGGGACTGCCCCGGATTACATGCTCCCCTTGATCAACCTTCTGCCTAGAAATGCCAACCCTGCCGCTCGGTCCTATCTCCACCTCCATTTTCCGAACTGTAAGGGAGTCAAATACAAGAAAATCTTCGCCTCGTCCTTCTGTTACTGGAGTCCCAAACACTGGAACACGTTACCTCACCACCTTAAAACTCAAGCGGACCATGCCCTTTTTAAGAAGTTGTTAAAGACATTCCTCTTTGCTAAGACTTACCCCTCAACTTGTCATGTCGATTAATGTATCCCTTGCCCCCTACCCTACATAGTTCACGCTGTTAGATGCTTGCCTAACCTTTCAGTTTGTATTCTTATTTAACTTTCTGTAAGCCACATTGCGCCTGCATGAGTGGGAAAATGTGGGATATAAGCAACAAATAAATAAATAAATAAATAAAATAAAGCACTACTAGGGTTACGCAGCGCTATACAATTTAACAGAGAAGGACAATCTCTGCTCAAAGGAGCTTACAATCTAAAGGACAAAATGTGCAGTCAGTCAAATTGGGGCAGTCTAGATTTCCTGAATATTTTTTTAAATTTTTTATTACATTTGTACCCTGCACTTTCCCACTCATGACAGGCTCAATGCGACAGGCAATGGAGGGTTAAGTGACTTGCCCAGAATCATAAGGAGCTGCCTGTGCCGGGAATTGAACTCAGTTCCTCAGGACCAAAGTCCACCACCCTAACCACTAGGCCACTTTGAAGAGGTGAGCTTTGAGTAACGATTTGAAGAAATATACTGGTATTGTTTGAGTCCTGGACATATATGCTGCTTTATTATGACAGGTTTTCTACAGAGGTCTCGAATGTGTTTGTTTTTGGCATCATTTGGTTACTGCAGCTGTATAGGAGTCGTGCCCCCTTCTGGCCCCAGTAGCTTCAGAGAGATGGGGGTCCATCTTAAATTTTAGGCCTGAGGCCTGTTCAGTCCTAGCTATGCCATTGATTCCCCTCCTCCTTTTCTTTCTCTCATCATTCTACTTTAAAAGCCATCTTTTCTTACTTTTGGCACTTTCTTATCAATTTTCCTAACTTTCTCTGTCCTCATATGCTCTCTAATATCACACAGTGAGTTGCTCAGTCTAGCCTTCACCTTTCAGGGCTGCTCTGAAATGGTGGTAGACAATCGGACTGCGTGCCTGTAGAAGTTTGTAAATGAAGAGGTTGTTTCCATGATATGTCAGTGTAAAGAGAAACAAGCTGATCCATGGTTGTGATTTTTCAATCAGACTACTAGGGATGTGCCCCTCAAGACTGGTTTTGGATCTTGAACACCCCATACTGTCAGATTGAAATGGGGAGTCATTTTTTTCAGGACGCAGACCCATTTCTTATGTATTCATCTCTTGTAATAGATCAGGGGTTCCAATGTGCAGCCCATAGGGCCAGATGTAACCATCTGGCCTTGAGATAAAAAAATATATATATATTTCCCTGATTTGCTAGCACATATGATTTTGAAATATTACAAAGCTCTTTGGTGGGCATGAGCTCACAATTTCAGAAGAGAATATAAATCATAAATCATACTTTAACAGGCTAAAATATTCATGTGGCCCACACACACACAGGGATTTTTGATCATTTGGCACAATATTGAAGGAACTTGGATGCTCTCTGTAATAAATGATCTTCAAGCACACCATCTGCCAAATGTACGGTATGGCATTTATAAATGGTTCCATTGTTGTTACATAATATTCTAATGGAATCTGCTTGTTAAACTTTAGCACATTGTTCTGTTAGGAATCCTGCACTTGGTCATAAATAATGCTCCTGGATTGCCGGGAAAACCTAGATTGTTCAGCATCAGAGGTCAGGAATGTCACTCTTTCTAACTCAGTTTCCTGTACTTCAGGAGTTCATCACAGGATAAAACAGCAACTCAGATCATTTTCTTTTAGATTCTTCTTGGCAGTGTTACTGGTAATTATTGTTTTGTGGAAAAAAGAAATTCTATACCAAAAAAAAAATCCTATCATGATTTATGAGAAATTACAGAGTTTTTGTCTTTCCTGTACTGTAAATAGAAACGCTAATATTTTGCTGTTAATTCTTCAGAGCCACAATGCTTGCCAAGGTAAATGAACAATCAAATGCAAAACATGTTATAACATTCCATTATTCTGTTTGAAATGAGTGTTTTATTTAGATAGCTCTTGGCTAGCCCACTTATGCTTGGATGTGTGCCTGCGAAGTCTCTCCAGTCTTGCAAGAGCTGTCATCAAGGGAAAGGGAGAGGAGGGGAGAGAGAAAGGGTGTTGAAATGAAACTTGGGTTTTCTACCATTAAAGTCAACCAGACAACAGCAGACATTAGAGTACTACTGGAACAATGTGCAAAAATGTGCTCACACTACGTGGCCTCTTTTTCTCAAGGTTAGATATTGCATAACCACGGAACAGTTTGTGCACTGAACCCTACAAAAACACAGGGCTTACTGCCACACTTCTAAGAGCAGAATTTCTCACAGAATAGTTTGTGGCATAGCTCTATAGAACTCCATTTGGATTTGAATATAGAGAGGTCTTGGGGTTGTTGTTGGTTTTTTTTTTTTTTAACAAGAGTGTCGTTTTATTCATTCTGTTTGATAATTGTTTTAAGGGCAGGGGAGATTTTACAGTAATACAGCAGCTGGTACTGGAAACCTAACTGAAGTTTAAGTCTATATTTGTAACATTTTAGCCACTCTGTAATATTCTTTCATTTTTTTTTTATGTTGATCAAGTTCTCTTCCTTCAAAAACCAGATTGAGAAAAATCATTGTGTGTTGTAATCTAAAGGTGTGCATGGGGATGGGGACCATGGGATATTGGTGGGAATCTGCAGTATTGGTGACAAAAAAAAATCCATTTATGTTGGGATGGGGTGGGGATGGAAAAGAATCAACTGGAGATGGGGTAGGGATAGATCCAAACTGACTGGGAATGGATGAGGATGGGGACCAGATTATGTCCCCATGCACACTTTTAGTATCAACTTGGTGGGACAGTGAGAACATTGTGGACCTTGATATTTAAGAAAACAGCTTACTTACTGGTACTTACCTACTTGTTTGCTTAAGCGTAACTTATAACAGTCTATAAGTTACACAACCAAGTGTAGGAGTAGCCCACGCCATGCCCATACTCGACCCACATGCATGCCCCCTTGCATTTGCACACTATGGGCCAGCTTATATATTTAGTGCCAAAAAAATCGGCACAGATGGAAAACATGCCAGTGCGTATTCTATAATCCATGACTAAAGTTAGGTGCAGTTTATAGAATACGCATAGCGCCATCCTTGCAACTAACATTTACCAATGAAAAGCTGGTGTAAATGCCCACGCCTAACATTAGGCACAGAACAGGCTATTCTATAACACTGTACATACATTTTAGGAACACCCACGACCCGTCCATGCTCCTCCCATGGCCATGTTTAGAGAGCCGCACGGAAGAATTTATGCGGACTACTTTATAGAATACACTTAGCGAGTAGTGCATGTGAATTCTAATTAGTGACAATTAGTGCTGATAATTGCTTGTTAACTTCCAATTATCAGTGCTGATTGACTTGTTAACCAACTGAGTTGCGAGCATAAATCAGAATACACCCACATTTACATGTGTAACTCTAGTCGCACCATATAGAATTTGCAAGTGTTTGGGTTGCATGCTAAGCTTGTAGAATACCACTTAGTGTCCAACCAGCACTTATGGGCGTGAATACTAATCCACATGTGTAAGCTGTTTTTGGTGCAAGAGCCACAGTTTAGCAACTGACCTGCATGATGAACAGGATTTTATGAGGTTCCACAAGAAAGTGAAAGCTCAGCTGTTTGTGATGGCTTTTTAAGTTTATTCATTGTGATGTCTACTATTGTTAGTTTTACGTATTGTGCTGATTTATTTTCTGTGTAATGTCCACTCTTATAGAAACAACAGAAATACAGAACTTAGGCAAACGTAGGCAGATAAAGATCATATGGCCTATCCAATCTGCCCATGCATGCCATCTACTCTCCCTGTCACTCCCTTAGAGATCCTATGTACTTGTTTCAAGCTGTCTTGACTTCAGATAATATTTTCATCTCTACTACTTCTACCGGGAGGCTGTTCCACGAATTCACCACCCTTTCCATGAAGAAGTATTTCCTCGGGTTACTTCTGAGTCTATCCCCTTTCCCCTTCATCCTAAACCGCCTCATTCAAGAATTTCTTTCAATTGAAAGAGACTCGCCTCCTGTGTATTTATGCCTCATAGGTATTTAAATGTCTCTATCATATCTCCCCTCTCCCACCTTTCTTCCAAAGTATGCATATTGAGATCTTTAGGTCTGTCCCCATATGCTTTACAACAAAGACCACTGACCATTTTAGTAGCCGCCCTCTAGATTGACTCCATCCTGTTTATATCTTTTTCACGGTGTGGACTCCAGAATTGTACACAATATTCTAAATTAGGTCTCACCAGTGTCTTATACAGGGATATCATCACCTCCTTTTTCCTACTGGCCATTCCTCTCCCTATGCACCCAAGCATCCTTCTAGCTATCACCATCGTTTTTTCTACCTGTTTGGCCACCTTAAGATCATCACATACGATCACATCCAAGTCCTGCTCCTCTTGTTCCCAAAATTTTAGCACCCCTAAACTGTACTGTTCCCTCTGGTTTTTGCAGCCCAAATGCATGACCCTACATTTTTTTAGCATTAAATCTAAGCTGCCAAATTCCAGACCATTCCTCTAGCTTTGTGAAGTCCTTTCTCATGTTATCCACAACATCAGGGGTGTCTACTTATTGCAGATTTTGGTATCATCTGCAAAGAGGCAAACATTACTAGACAGCCCTTCAGCAATATCACTTCAAAAATATTAAAAAGAACCGGCCAAAGAACTGAACCCTGCAGCACACCACTGGTAACATCCTCTTCATCAGAATTAGCTCCATTTACCACTACCCTCTATCACCTTCCACTCAACCAGTTCCTAACCCACTCAGTCACTTTAGGGCTTATATCAACGGCACTCAGCTTATTTATTAGTCATCTGTGCGGAACTGTATCAAAGGTTTTGGTAAAATCTAAATACACCACGTCTAGCGCTCTCCCGCGACCCAGTTCTCTGGTCACTCAGTCAAAGAAATTAATCATATTTGTCTGACAATACCTGCCTCTAGTGAAACTATGTTGCCTCAGATTCTGTAATCCATTGGATTCCAAAAACTTTACTAGTCTGTGTTTTAAAAGTGTTTCCATTAATTTACTTACCACAGAAGTCAGACTTACCAGCCTGTAGTTCCCAACCTCTTCTTTACTTCTGCTTTTGTGGGTAGGGACCACATCTGCTCTTCTCCATTCCTCTGAGACCACTCCTGACTCTTGAGAATCATTGAAAAGGTCAGCCAGCAGAGTCGCTAGAACTTACTTAAGTTTGTTCAATACTCTTGGATGTATGCCATCCGGCCCCATCGCTTTGTCCAACTTTAGTTTAGCCAGCTCCTTATGAGCACATTCCTTTGAAAATCATTCAGGGATCACCACTCCTCCATTTCTATCTGTGTTTTTCTTCTGTAGTCCTGCTCTCAGCCTACAACCTGTGAACACAAAACAGAAATATTTGTTAAGCAATTCCGCCTTATCTTTATCAGCTTCTACATATTCCTCCCCTTCACCTTTGAATCTCACAATGCAACTTTTGCAGTTTCTCCTATCACTAACATTTCAAAAAAATGTCTTGTCCCCCCCCCCCCCCCCCCCCCCCCCCCCCCCCCACTTTACCATATTGGCTATTTTTTCTTCCATTTTAATCTTTGCTTTCCTGACTATTCTACCAGCTTCTCTTAGCTTTTCTAGACATTGTCATCTGTCTTCCTCTTTCTGCGACCTCTTGTAGTTTATAAAGGCTACTTAGGAAGAGGAGATAGAGGGAATGCAAGACTGCTGGGGGGTGGACACGGCAAGTATCAAAATAATTATCTCCCCTACTGTGTGGATGGACATGGCTGACTAATACAGTTATAGATGTTATGATTGACAGTGTTCTTATGCATAGAGGTAGGGTTTGGAAGAGATAAAAGCATGTGGGTGATACAGGGCAGCGTGTTTCGTAACCCAAACCTCTGCTGAGACCTGAGAAGTCAAGGGGATTTCCTGACCTAGCGCAAAAGAAATGGGGGCTGCAGGTGTATGGTGATGTGTGCTGCTTAGTAGCAGGGGTGAACTGAAAAGGATACAAGCTTTCCAGGATAGAGGGATTGGAAACCCCAAGAGTGGAGCAGGAGAACAACCTGCAGAAGATGGAGGTAGGTGAGGAGAACCACACCTCGACAAGTGGACAGAGGAGGTCTGGTCCATGAAATACTCTGGCGGCTGGGGAAAAGGCCCAGTGGGACTTTACAGAGTGACAAGGAGATCAGCTCCATGCTGTTCTGCCAGGCAGGATGGGACAAAACTCGCTAGGCCTGGAAAGTAACAGTGGATGGGATGAGAGAATCCATATTTCATCATTTTTTAGTTTTTTTCCCCCAAGTTGCTACTTGCAAGAATTGTTCACATGATTCTTTTTTTATTAAAGTTGAACTAGTTTTTTGTTTGTTTGTTTTTTTGTAAAACCCAGTGTGTGGGTGAAATTCTTGGAGTTGAACAAGTTGACAGACTGAATGGTAGTAGAACTCCTGAACCTACCAGGATTTAGCCTGGCCCCTTCCTACACCCAGCTCATTTAGATCTGAGTTTTTTTGTAGATCCTGGTCCATGCACCTAACCCAAAGAGCAAAACTGGCATCCTGACCTGTCTTGAGTGGAACCAAGGTTACAAAAATGGTGCCCAATATGGGGCAAAGTGGTTAAGCCCACTGGAGAGCATTTTCCAAGAGACTCATTTTTCCCCCTTACACACCAGAGAAACTGTATATTACTTAAATCTCTTGGAAGCAACATCGGAGTTGTCTCGGAGCATGAAGGTGTACTGCAATGCCAAAAGAACCCAGAAGAATCAGATCCACTCCAGAGAAAGTAATTGGAGCCCCCATACAAGTTGTAAGTAGCTGGGGCACATTTGGCAGGAAAACCAACATGGACAAGATGGCCTCCATGCCTGCCATTGCTGCAAGGAGGCGGTAGAGAAGGAGGTACACCCTCAACAGTATACTGAGTTTGGGGAGCATTTTGACATCAGAGCACATCAGCATGACGCACTGAACAACACGTACAAGGGAGAAGGGGCTAACAGCTATGAGCTGGGTGTGGCGAACCACATGGAGTCTGAGCAGAAAGAACGTGAGTGGCTGGAGCAATCAACAGCTACCAATGGGGAAGGGAGCACTAACTTGCGTGGAGAATGGTCCATCAGCTAAACACCAAAATTGGTATATGTTATCTGTTGGAGGGGTGGGGAGTATAGAAAACTGAAGAGGATGTTTGATATTGTTGACATCTGATATTCATTATGTTAATTTTTCCCCGAAATAAGGAAGTGGAAGAAGAATGATGATTCTATATAAATGTTATTCTTTTAGAAAATGGGAATCAAATTAAGTTACCCATTGAGGACAAAGGAAAAATGATTTCTCATGGGAAGAAAGAAGGAGAAATCATTTTTTTTATTCACTGGGGGGAGAGTGTAATCCCCTGGGGATTACAAGGATGAAGCCTATCACAGACAGCTTCATCAGAAAACAGACAGAAGGAGATAGAGGGAATGCAAGGCTGCTAAGGGGTGGGCCCAGCAGACATCAGAATAATTATCTCCCCTACCATGTGGGTGGACATGGGTGACTAATACAGTTGTGGATGCTGTGAAAATATGATTCACAGCATTTTTATGCATGGGGGTGGGATTTGGAAGGGATAAAAGCATCTGGGTGATATAGAGCAGGGTCTTTGGTAACCCAACCCCCCCGCCAAGACCCAAAATGTCAAGAGAGTGTCCTGACCTAGCAAAAGAAACGGGGACTGCAGGAGTATACAGATACATTGCTGCTCAGTAGCAGGGGTAAACTGAAAAGGATACGAGCTCTCTGGGGTAGAGAGATTGGAACCCGCAAGAGTGGACCAGGAGAACAACCTGCTGGAGATGGAGGTGGTGAGGAGAGCCACACCTTGAGAAGTGTACAGACAGAGGAGGTCCAATCTGTGGAAGAGTCTGGTGGCTGGGGAAAAGGCCCAGTGGGACTTTACAGAATGACAAGGAGATCAGCCCCAGGTTGTTGTGCCATGCAGAATGGGACAAACCATATGTTATCATTTTTGAGTTTTTTTTTCCCCAAGTTGAACTGTGGTTTTTTTTTTAAATAAAACCCAGTGTGTGAGTGAAATTCTTGGAGTTGAACTAGTTGATAGACTGAGTAGTGGTAGCAACTCCCCCCCCCCCCCCCCCCCCCCCCCCCCGGCCTACCAGGATTAAGCCCATCCCTGACCTAAACCCAGCTCCTTTAGACCTGAGGGTATTTTTTTGTAAATGCTGTTCCAGGCGTTTAACCCAAAGAGCATAGCTGGCATCCTAAACTGTCTTGAATGGGACCAGGGTAACATATGTAACAGCATTTGAGATTGTATCTCATTTCAAGTTCAGACATCTATGCCCAAAACCCCCCTCCCTTCTCCAGCCCTGATGCTTAACTTTTGATGCTAGCTGCCATCATCAAATAGAACATTTCTTTACACGTAAGATTATCAATACAAATATATTCCACTATCACATATACTTCCTGTTACTAGATTTACAAGAGCTCCAAATCCAACCATTAACAGTGCTTAATTAATCAACAGTTCAAGTGTTATAGTGCAGAAGAAAAAGACCTTACTATACTATGGCAGCTCTTGAACTGCACTACAGGCTTTCTGATCAATCACAAAAGACTATTCAACAATGTCAATTATAAATAAGTGTTGTTATATTGTTTAATGACTGGAGGTTTCTTAGACTTATTTGATCATAAAGCCTGTAGTGCAGTTGAAGTGCCCTTATTACATGGATTGAGGTCTTTTCCTTCTATAATACAAAATTTGAACTATTGATTAATTAAGCACTGTTAATGGTTAGATGAGTTTTTCAGTTCTTATGGATGGAGTGAAAAGTACAGTATATAGCGTGATTATAAGTAGAATGGAATGAGTAAATTTGAATTAGGTGTTTACACTTTCAAAGAGCAAAAAGAAAGGAGGGCACACCATGAAGTATACCGAGTAATACATTTAAAACAAATCAGACAAATATTTTTTCACTCAGGGCATAATTAGGTTCTGGAAATTGTTGCTGGAGCATGTGTCAAAAGCACTTAGCATAAATAGGTTTTTAAAAAAAGTTCTGCACAAGTTCCTGGAGGAAAAGTCCATAAACTGTTGTTAAGGTAAACATGTGGAAAGCCACTGCTTATCCCTGGTGGGAAGCAGCATAAAGAATATGTACTTTTGGGGATTCTGCCAGGTACTTCTAACCTAAATTGGCCACTGTTGAAAAAAGGATAATAGATTTGAAGGACCTTAGCAGCCTTATTTTCGAAAGTGATGGGCGCCCAGATTTCGACCCAAATCGTGAGATAGGCAACCATCTCGCAAAGGCGCCCAAATCGGTATAATTGAAAGCCGATTTTGGGTGTCTTCAACTGCAATCTGTCGCTGAAATGGGCAAAGTTGACGGGGGTGTATGGGAGGCGTGGTGAAGGCAGGACTGGGGTGTGTTTATCGGCCGAGGAGAGATGGGTGCCTTCGGACGATAATGGAAAAAAGGCATTTTTAGCGCGAATTTGGGTCATTTTTATTGGACCCTTTTTTTTCACGAACAAGTCCCAAAAAAGTGCCCTAAATGACCACATGACCACCGGAGGGAATCGGGGATGACCACCCCTGACTCCCCCAGTGGTCACTAACCCCCTCCCAGCATTAAAAAAACAACTTTAACAACATTTTTTTCCAGCCTCTATGCCAGCCTCAAATGCCATACCCAGCTCCATCACAGCAGTATGCAGGTCCCTGGAGCAGTTGTTAGTGGACTTCACCCAGGTGGACCCAGGCCCATCCCCCCCCCCCACCTGTTACACTTGTGGTGGTAAATGGGAGCCCTCCAAACCACCCCCAAAACCCACAGTACTCACATGTAGGTGCCCCCCTTCAGCCATAAGTGCTATAGTAATGGTGTAGCCACATTGAGCCTGCAAATTGGTGGGAAAATGTGGGATACAAATGCTACAAATAAATAAAATAAAATAGAGTTGTGGGCAGTGGGTTTTGGGGGGGATTTGAGGGGCTCAGCACCCAAAGGATGGGAGCTATGGACTTGGGAGGTATTTAATTTTTTTTTTAATTGTTACAAGTTCCCCCTAGAGTGACCAGTTGGTGTCCTGGCATGTGAGGGGGACCAGTGCCCTACGAATCCTGGCCCCTCCCACGACCCAATGCTTTGGATTTGTTCATTTTTGAGCTGGGCGCCTTCGGTTCCATTATCGCTGTAAAACGAAACTGTCCAGCTCAAATCTGCACAAATCCGTTGCATTTGCCAGGCACAAACCATATTATCGAAAAAAAGATGGGTGCCCATTTTTTTTCGAAAATACGGTCCGTCCCGCCCCTTCACATACTGTAGGCGGATTTCCCAGATAATAAATTACCTGAAACAAGGTTTCCAAACAGAACTATTCGCAAGCAAAATATTCTGTTCTTTGTCTAGGGGAAGGGGAAAAACCTTGGCTATGGTCCTACATGCCACTATTTCGGTCAGAGAGAGAACTGAGAAATCAGGCTGAGATATATATTAGCTTTATTATTGATAATATAAAAAAAACGATATACAAAATAGAGATTTGGCAAAGCTTTGGCTGAACAAAAATACTGGCAGTAATTCTTACAACTATATTCTCACACTACACACATTTCTTACTGGTTGCTAGGTAAACTTGCACAACTGATTAGAATGCAATAACTATGTTACGAGGTAGTATGGTAATTAGCCGCTTCTTTCCTGACCAAGGTTATGACTAACACCAGCCTTATGCTCAGGTAATCACCACTCGCTAACCCAGACTAATAGGAGATAGATCACTGTCTCTCACCAGGCAGGCTGACCTCCGGGGATGCCTCTCAGGAGTAGCACAGGTTACTTCCCAGACTCAAGCTGAGATATCAGCGAGTCTTCGTCAGAGCCACGACAGGCACTCTGCAGCAGTCAGCAAAGGCACAGGTCACACCTTGTAGGTAGCTGAATCACACGGTACTCTTCCAGATACACAGTTCATTAGTTGGTGGACCTTCTTAGGTCACTGGTCTTCTTTCCACCTCCACCTTCTTCCAAGGATTCCGACTCACTAACTCCCCAACTCTTCCCGCTCTTCCAGCGCCTCTCGGTCAGGTGATACCAATTATCCTCTTGTACCACCCTGTGCATGGGCAAGAAGATTTCTTGTTTTTTTTTCTTTGTGACCTTGGAAATGGTAACTTCTGGTGCTATGCATGCCTCCCTTCTCATCATCTCAGAGATAGAAGGGGAATAATTGGAGCACAGAGTGTCCTTGGCTTCAGCAAGCCTGTCAGTGATTTTCCACAAACTGAAGCGGACTCTGACACAGAGATATGCAGGTCAGAGGTTTGCAGCAGTCATTTTCTAGTAACAAGATGTCATAGGCTTGTATAGGCCAAGACCAGCAAGGGAGACACAGGGACATACCCCTACAGTACCCATTCTTGGACATAGATGGCCATGGAGATGGGCGTTCGCGTTCGATTATGCCCCTCCACGTCTACCAGTATAGCAGTTCTTAATATATTTTCATTGATAATTTTCCCACTAAGGAGGAGATTCTATATATGGCACCTAAAAAATTGGCACTGAAATCAATGTCGACTAAACGTATTCTATAATTGGCACCTAGATTTAGGTGCCAATTATAGAATATGCTTAGTTGATATATCAGCGCCGATATCTGTGTGTATCCATTTATGCCAAAGAAAACCTGGTGTAAATCTCAGTGTGTAGATTTAGGCATACTGGCCATATTCTATAACTAGGCACCTAAAGTTTAGAACGCCATTGAAACGCCTATTTCCACGCCCATATCCACGCTCCTTTTTGCCTCAGTGTGTTAGAATACGCTTAGTGAGTTGTGTGCCTAAATTCTAATTTTTGCCAATTAGTGCTCATTGTTGCTTGTTAAGTGCTGTTATCAGCTTGTTAAGCCAATTGAGTTACGAGTGGTGTTATAGAATCCACACTGATTTTGGCACCTTAACCTAATCGCACTATATAGAATCCAGGGGTAAGTGTGCCAAGAAAATTATCAAGGTGCTGTTAAAAAAAAAACAAGCTTTTACTACACCTTGATTTACCATTGGAATCAGCAACCTGCAGTATCTCTGCACTGTAGATTGCTGATTCCCATGGTAAAGGACTAATGCTACCTGCAAATCACCTCACACACAGCATTAGTCTATCAGCCTGTGAGCATCGGCCCATCAAGCAGTGGTCTGAAACTCCTAAGCCGACTCATAAAGGGGTCACAGTGCTCTCCCGCTACCCCCTAAGGAGTGGGTATTTGAGGTTTGGGAGGTGCCATCATTTGGGTGCCATGACTTTTAGGGGTCAGAGTTTTGGGTGTCCAAACAGGAATATCTAAAATTTCTATCTGTAATTCTTTCTCCCCCCCCACCCCCACTGACCTTCAGTACTTGTCAGTGGAGAGCAGGGCTTGTACCTACTTGTTGCTATGGCCAGGAGTCCACAGAAACAGAAGGGAGATGTCGGCTGCCCCAGACAATGCATGTGAGGGAAGATGGAGCAGGATTTCTGAAGAACCATCCTTCCTCACAAGCACTGCATGAGACAGCCTACATCTCCCTTCTACTCTGAGGACAACTGGCCATAGCAGCAAGCAGGCATGGACCCTACTCTCCACCAATGAGTACCAGAGGTCAGTACAATGGAGGGAGGAAGATGTTTTGATGACACCATTTATGATGTTTGTTATTGGATGAAGACATTTTTCTATGCAACTGTTGTTATGCGACAGAGTGTAGAGTCTCAAATAGTTTTTACAGGTGTCAGAGTGTCAACCTTTGTTCATAAGAGATAACACAGCATTCCTTCTTTTCATCTATAGGTGACGTGTTATGCATTAAATAGCAAGTGCATGCTGAAAATAAAAAGTAACACGTGCTATTGCTGCGAACTCTACAACTGTGAAAAGTAAGTGCATCCAACTCATAGAAAGAAACACATAAGCCTGCTCCACGCTGCACTCTGACATACATTATGGAGACATTGGCCCTGCAAAATTCAGAACCGTGCAAAAACTATTGCAGGTAGTTTCATAAACTTTTTTCTTACATAAACCTCTGTTTTACATGCATAAAAGAGCTTATGCATGCAAAACAATGCATGGCGCCAAGAAAACATATACTTTTATGCAACTCGCATGCAGGCGTGTTCTGGGGCAGAGTCACAATTTGCATGGATAGTTTATTTTATATGTGCAGACCACATGTACTAACATTTACGCCAGCTTCAATCTGGCTGCAATTTCTGCCTGCTTACCCCAAATATTTTATAAAGGCATACAGGCACCTATGTATCCTTATACAATAGGCGTTTTCATAATCTAGGTGGTCTGTTATATCTTCATTATACATAGTGAAAAGGACATCAAAGTTAGAATAGAGACGTCCAGCTCATAATGTCCACAATGGATGTCCATTTCACATGTATTTTCCAACAGGATATCCGGAAGAATTTCCTGTTTGAAAATATGTGAGATGGACATCCGTGTGCTGAGGACGTCCAGTATGAACAGCCATTTTACAATCTGAAACGTCCTACATATGAACAGATAAAAGCAGGGACAAGGACATCTGTCTGGCAGCATTCATAGAGGAATGGCGACACCGACATCCCTGCAGTGCAGAGGGGCAGTCCAGTGGTTAGTGTAGTGGACTTTAGATCTAGGTTTAAACCCCACTTTAACTCTTTTATTTTGTAATTGTGAGCCCTCAGGAACAGACAAAGATATACCTGAATATACACCACTTCAATAGCCTTCAGGCTTGCAGGTGGCTTATATATTTAGGTATTGAACACATTTTTCTGTTCCTGGAGGGCACGCAATTTTTAAAAAGTGTTGAAGTGGGATTTAAATCTGGGTCCCTTCCTTTACAGTCCACTGTGCTAGTGGCGTACCAAGGGGGGCGGTGGGGGCGGTCCGCCCTGGGTGCACGCCGCTGGGGGGGTGCCACGTGCCTGTTGGCTCCAAGTCCGCTCGTTCCCTCCCTGCTGCTCCCTCTGCGCAGAACAGGTTACTTCCTGTTCCGGGGCAGAGGGAGCAGCAGCCAGGGAACGAGCCGACTCGGAGCCAACAGGCGTGCGGCACCCCCCCAGCAGGTAAAAATGCACCCGGGGGGGGTGTAATTTTGCCGGGGGGGGGGGTCGCGCTGCACCCGGGGGGGGGGGGGTAATTTCGCCGGGGGGGGGGGCGCATCGGTGTTCCACCCCGGGTATCAGCCAGCCTAGGAACGCCACTGCACTGGGCTAACTATTAAGCTACTCCTCAGAGCTAAATGCTGCTCTGCCCAGAAAGCCCATAATACCTGAAGCTGTCACAGAACCTGGTATTCCTTTCCAGTTTCACGTTCAGGGGAGAAGGAAGGGGACAGCAACCACTGGAAGATTAGAGGTGTCATGCCTTAATCCCTCCAGTGGCCAGCTGTTCAATCAGACCATCGTTTTGAACCCTAAATATGATTGAAACAGGTCTAACTCAGGACATCCTTCTTATTAGACTTATTTCTTCCCGTTTGGCTGTTGCTGTTGGACGTACTGATTTTGGGCTTTCCCTAGTCCTGCCCAAGACACGCTCACAACATGCCGCCTTGCTATTTGGACATATTGCATTGCTGGAGGTCTCATTTCTGCCTTTGGAAAATCGGTATTTGGATGTTTCAAGCACATGGATGTCCATTTGGGCATTTTGAGATGTCTATATGCTTTGAAAATAAGTACCATGGAGGGGCATAATCGAATGGCGCCGGCCATCTATTTGGCCGGCACCGTAAAGAGCAGTCCCGAACCGTATTATCGAAAAAGATGGCCGGCCATCTTTCATTTCGATAATACAGTTGGGGCCGGCCAAATGTAAGAGATGGCCGGGTTTGAGATGGCCAGCATCGGTTCTTGCCGATAATGGAAACTAATGCCGGCGATCTCAAACCCGGCCAAATCCAAGGCATTTGGTCGTGGGAGGAGCCAACATTTGTAGTGCACTGGTCCCCCTCACATGCCAGGACACCAACCGGGCACCCTAGGGGGCACTGCAGTGGACTTCAAAAATAGCTCCCAGGTGCATAGCTCCCTTACCTTGGGTGCTGAGCCTCCCAAATCCTCCCCAAAACCCACTCCCCACAACTGTACACCACTACCATAGCCCTTAGGGATGAAGGGGGGTGCCTACATGTGCGTACAGTGGGTTTTGGAGGGCTTAACATTTACCACCATAAGTGTAACAGGTAGGGGGGGATGGGCCTGTGTCCACCTGCCTGAAGTGCATTGCACCCACTAAATACTGCTCCAGGGACCTGCATACTGCTGTCAGGGTGCTGGGTATGACATTTCAGGCTGGCATAGAGGCTGGCAAAAAATATTTTTTTTATTTGGGGTGGGAGGGGGTTGGTGACCACTGGGGGAATAAGGGGAGATCATCCCTGATTCCCTCCAGTGATCATTTGGTCAGTTGGGGCACCTTTTTGAAGCTTGGTCCTGAAAAAAAAAGGGACCAAGTGAATGTCTCTCCTTTCGGAAGCTGACATTAAACCAGTTCCAGTCCCTGGAGTTCCTGACAGTGTTTCTTCCACCCCCTTCTCCTTACGAAAGAGCAACCAAATAAAGGATTGTCTACCAAATTACTTTGTTTCAATAACATTAAATCCTGCAAAATGCTTCTCAGAGCCTATATAGCAAGCTTAACAGCACCAATTCTGAACACACAAATGTCAATAACTGTACCTTTAAAAAGACAGCAATGAATATACAGAACCACAATATGCTTCCTATTGGATAAACCAAACAAATCAGACTTGTATGGATCCACGCATTTTCACTATGGTAATACTAGAGCCCAGCAAAGGAACAGCTTATTTTGAGTTAGTTTTCACTGGACCAAACTTGCTTTCTTTGTGCCATCATCATCCAATTGGATAGGCAGTGCCTTAAAAAGTGGAGGATAAAGGATTTTTAAAAACATTTATATCCCACATTATCCTAGGCAAACTTGGGTTCAATATGGCTTACATTTGAAATTACAGTGATACAGAATAATAGAATTCAATTATATCGTAGGAGCAAATAGATGGATATGTCTGAAACATTTAACGAAGCTGAGATTAGCATATATACCCAACTGGGCATTTAAAAGTCTGTCCTTTAATAATGCTGCATGTTCAGAAATCATAACCATATGTATATAAATGCACGCATCAGAACAGGCATTCATATACACACTGAAAAAGTAAAAACAACTTCTACAGAGTACATCCAAATTTTAGGGCCATGTTTACTAAGCTACACTAGAGGCGTGTTAATGTTTTTAGCATATGCTAACCATTAGTGCATGCTAACCTTGTAGGCACTCATAATATTCCTGTGAGTGCCTACACCGCGCATGCCAATTTTGTGCACTCATTATAAACACTAGCACACCTTAGTAAATAGGGCCCTTCATTTTTATTTTCTCATTTCCGCCTTCCAAAATTCTAGGCAGCAGATGTATAGCTCAGTAAAACCCAAAGCAGTCTAAAGTAAAGTCAGAAATGACACAGTTTATACATAATTGTTCAACCACCCTTAGGATTCACCTTTGGGTTTAAAAAACAAAATCATGTGCATGTAAGAACTAGATAAACAATTAAACAATGTTTAAAGCAAATGCCCTTAATATGTAATACTTGGTAGCAATAATGAAACAGTGATGGAATATTCACGTAGCAAGCAGCCTGAGCCAACAGATTTATTTTCTATTGAATACAATTAACCTTGTATGATCTTGGCGGCTAATAGTGTGCTGAAATTGACAATGTCACCACATTGAAACTGACTCTGGACAGAACTTCTGTAATGAAGGAAGCCCTTCCCTCATTTTTCAATATCTCTGTAGTAATAAAAAAAAGGCAAGTGCATTTTTATTTATTTATTTATTTATTTTTAAATTATTACAAACGAATAACAGTTTGTAAGGCAATACAGAGAAATAATTATTAAAAGGAAAATTCAAAGACTTTTATACAAGGTAACGAGTCAAGTGCATTTTTATAATATACCACTGCATTCCACAAAACAAAGGGAGTAAGTTCCCATATGCTGTCATTTTCTTTTGATGTAGGCACAGGGAAAAAAAGATGTTAAATGCTCCCAGGTCTCAACCTAATTAAAGATTTTTTAAAATTGTAGTTATAAATAGTAAGTCTGATTGTTAAGTACCTGATACTCATAGCATGATGTCTGTTTTGGTGGCCCTTTACTAGGTGAAAATACCTCTACATGAATACAGGGAGTCGCTATAACCATCTCATCCAAATAGCACAATGATTTACAATTTAGAACTAATTACTAATGAAACCAATACTTCATCTGTGCGCACCCATATGCTGCACAGGCCATCATGCTTCAAAATTTAAGTGAGATCAAATAAAAATGCTACCAACAATATAGAACAACAACATTGATAGAGCAGCTCATAGGTTTGCTTGCTTTGTTTACATGAATGGGGATGATGGCTGCATGGAGAAGAGGGAAAGAGAGACTAACATCATGCCGTCTCCTGTTCTCAATCTAACCTCCTTGGTCATCTCTCTCCTACTCGCTCCCTTCTGGCTCCCTGCACTGCTGCCCTTCTTCAGTTTTCCAGGCCGCCGGCAACATCAGTGAGGTAAGCACACTGCCTTTGGTGGCCCCGGAAGCTCTCCCTCTGTTGCATCTTCCTGTCTTTGCAGGACAGAAAATTGGAGCAAAGGGAAAGCTTCTGGCAGTGTGCTTACCTCACTGATGCTGCTGGCGGCCCAGAAAATTGAAGGACAGCGTTGCAGGAAGCAGGAGAGCAGTCAGTACCCAAAACCCAGGCACTTGACTAGCCACCATGGTTGGGGGGGTCTGGGCCCTCAAGGCCCTCTGTAACTACGCCACTGATTTACAAATCCAGAGAGATAAAATAGAACATAAAAAACATTTTAAAAACGTATTTATTTATTTAAATTATGCTTTCAAAAGATATGCATTATTCACATTTGCACATTGTTTTATTACCTAAGTACATAGAGCTTTCAAACTTTCAAACTTTGTGCAATGGTTATTGGAGCATCATTATGTAACATTTAAAAACTAACAGTACAATTTTAAATTTAATGTGCCAAACTATAGGAAGTCAATGAAGCTTAATTAGTTGTGGAGTATTGTGATCCATCCTACCCAGTCCTCCAATCACTCAAGCTACAGAGGTTTGGGCTACCTGCAATGCTCTCAGAGATTTCTGAGGAAGACCACAAAAGAGAGTATTACAGTAGACCAAATAGGACAATAAATAAACCTTTATGTCTCATTACTAGTTGTGTCTTAAAGAAAACAGTCTTGATAACAATAGGAATTTGTTGCTTAAATGGCAGTGAAGAGTCTAAAGAAACTCCTAAACTTCTAACGAATTCAAGAAAGGAAGTAGAGTATTTTCTAACTGAAAACTTGACAGTAGACACTTCTCTCCTGAACAGGACAACCATAAAATTTGGATTTTCTCTGTATTCAAGAAGAGACAATTAGCAGTCAACCAGGTTCTTATTGTTCTAAGATAAAGTTCAATCAATTAAAATTTTTCTTTAACTTTTGATGGTACAGAAAAATAAAACTGGAGATCATCAGCATATAGGCAAAAACTAATACCCCAAATGGCTAGTAATTTACAAACCGGAAACATAAACAAATTGAACAAAAGAGCTGATAGAGAGAAACCCTGTGTCACACCTGACTTTGGTACAACCCAGTCAGATTTAGAACCACTTTGGATCACTTGAAATCAACAATTTGCTAAAAAGGATTTGAATCATAGCAATACTTTACCAGAGATCCCAAAAAGATTTTAAACGATCAACTAATATAGCGTGATTCACACTATCGAATGCTGCTGCTACATCTAATGATATCAAGAAAAACCTCTCACCTCTATCAAAGCCCAATCAGATTTCATCAAACATAGATATTAGTAGGGTTTCAGTATTGTGTTTGGATCTAAAACCAAATTGAAATTTATCAAGTAAATGATGTTGTTCCACAAAGTCTGACAATTGGGATAGGACCACCTTCTACTACTACTACTACTATTTAACATTTCTAAAGCGCTACTAGGGTTACGCAGTGCTGTACAATTTAACATAAAGGACAGTCCCTGCTCAAAGAGCTTACAATCTAAAGGACAAGTGAACAGTCAGTCCGATAGGGGTAGACAAATTGGGGCAGTCTGGATTTCCTGAAAGGTGAGAGTTAGGTGCCAAAAAAATTAAATTGGAAATCAGACAATAATTTTCAATCTTAATAGAATCTAAAGAATGCTTTTTTAACACCATTTGAACAGCTGCCCTCATTAACAAAACAGGTACTTCGCTCAGAAGGAGCAAGGTCTGATTTCAGAGCTTTCAAAACTGAGACAGAGCATGAATTCAATGGGCTATTGGAATTATTGACTGCTTGAATAGTCTGGATGACATCATGAGATTTAACAGGTGCAAAATCTGTCCAAATTTCAGCAGTATCATCAAAGTCCAAACAAATATTTGTCTCAAATAGATTACCAATCTTTTCTGTGTTTTCTTGAAAATAAAGAGTAAATTGTTGTCTTGAGGGAGTAGGTTGCTCATAGAGCTTAGGAGAGACCAGAGATTGTACAATAGCAAAGAACTCTCTTGATTGACAGGGAGCTTTAGAAATCCTATCATCAAAATAATTTCTCTTAGAGGCTAAAACACATTTTTTTCATGTCTCAAGAGCTATGTAATACTCTCTTTGTGTATAAACCCAGGAAATTTCCTCCAATTTTGTTTTTTTCCTTAACTCTCTTTTTTCCTTTTTTAATTCTGTAGTATACCAAGGATGATATTCCTTCTACAGCAAAACAGCTGTCCTAACTTTATGTGGTGAGTTAATTGGGCATCGGTCTGAATACTGGATGGTGCCCAATTATCTTCTAGGTCTGCAATCATACCCAGATATGTAATGCCAGGAGCTGTGCATGCCCCAGCATGGAATATCCAGGGTTAAATCAGCCCACAGCTAGAAGCAGTTTCTAAGCCATTCACCACCATGGGCTAAATATCGACCTGATTGATATCAAACCCTTATAAACAACAGGATTTTTAAAATCAATGTAGTACTGAATCCTGTCTCTTCTCCCCCTTTGTTCAGCTCAGAACAGTCCACTAGCTACTATGAGTTTGTTGGTGTGAATAAATGCCATGATGTGGTACATTTATACCGCCTCCTGTGGTCATCCACTGTCCTCAACATCATTGGATTATTCCTTGGAATTGTCACAGCAGCCATACTTGGGGCATTCAAGGATATGGTAAGGCCATTGGATTCTTTTAAAATCTCAAAAGCTGACTTTTGTGCTTATGGGACTTGTACGTTATTTTTAAGTTAATGGTGGTCAAATCCAGTACTTGTGGCCCATAAAACTAACTGGGTTTTCAGGATAACTAAAATCATGAAAATTATTAGTTTAATTTGAGTTGTATGTAAGGATGCCTCATGAATATTTATTGTACATATCCTGTATGCATCCCTTTTTTGTTTAAAATGCATCCAGATGACCACATTTCTCAGCTTGCTGAGATTTTGAGGGTAATGATTGAATAAGAAATAGGGTTACCATATTTGCCTTGACAAAAAAGAGAACACCAATAGCCACACACCCCACCCAGCCATGCCCCGCCCTACTCTACCACACCCTCTACCATGACCCCTCCCCTCCTCCTCCCTACCACCATATCACACAGTCTCCTTGAAATCCCCAAAAGAAAGCCTCCCTCACCCCCTACCCACATTCCATCCATGATCCACCTCCCATCCCCTCCCCTACCTTATCATGTCCTGGTGGTCTAGTGGCCTCTTCGGGGCAGAAAATTCTTTTCTGCCCAGCGATGCTGCTGCCTGCTCGCTGCTGGTGCCACTACAGAATGGCTACTGAGACTTCAAGCGATGAACTCGCAAGAATCCTACAGATTATTGTCATCTATGCACATATATATTCACATATGTGCGTACATGACTTGAATACTGGCATTTACATGGCCCTTGATAGGCCACAAGGAGCTGCAGTGGAAGGGTTTGAGAATGTTACATGTCTCATACTGTAGTATAAAGCAGGGGTTCTCAACCCAGTCCTTGAAAAACAAAGCCAGTCTGGTTTTCAAAATATCCACAATGAATATGCATGAGGTAGATTCACATATAATGGAGGCAGCGCGTTCAATTTTATCTCATGCATATTCATATCCTTATATAAAGTAAAGCCAAAATATGAAAGAAAAATCAGGCACACAAGAAAATTAATTTTGGAATGTACATTTGTGCTTAGCACATGCTAATGGACATTAGAAAACGTTAAGTGCCACGTGGCCCATAGGTATAAAATAGGATGTGCAGCATTTAGCACATGCTAAGGTCCATTAGCGTGTGCTGTGCTTTAGTAGAAATTCCCCTTAATTAATTATCACCCAAAGTTCAGCACCAAATTCAGCACTCAGCACTATTCCTTAAAAAGTGCTCATCCAGAAGCACCCTTGATAAAATAGAGTTGAGCACCGAATTTTATTGGCGCCAAAGTTTCAGGGTCATGTATAGAATCTGGCCCAAAGTGATTTGAAAATACATAGATAATATTGTTATACATTCACTAGAACAGGTGAACATATAACTCCATTTGAGTATCATCTCCTTTGTTCATAAAGGAAATTGAGTTCAGAATTTGTGGATTAGTTCGTTCATGAGCTTGGTGCTCATTATAGAACAATGACTAAGGGGCAGCAGTGGCATAGCCATTCAATACCCCCTGTCAGTCGATTACTATTAATGGTGCCACACTGCATTTCCCATCATTCTCCCTCCTGCCCTCTGTGAATGGTCTGGCATCTCTCTCTTCCTTTACCAGCTCCGCAAAGCTCTCGCAATTCCGTCCCTTCCCCTGCTCCCTCCCCGAGCCATAAAATCACCTCCAGCCTTTGCCTGGGCAGTGCTAGCAGCAGCAGTACTCATAGACAACTTGCAGCCTGCACCAGGGCTTTCTCACTGAACTGCCCTGCCCCTTCTGATGCAACTTCCTGTTTTCTGAAGGGTGGGACAGTTCAGAGAGAAAGCCCTGGTGCAGGCTGCATGCAGCTGATGAGTGCCGCTCGCGCTGGCATTGTCCGGGCAAAGACTGGAGGTTATTTTAACGTACAGGAGGGGTGAGGGAGGGAATTGCAAGACCTTTGTGGGCTGGGAAGGGAAGGGAGAGATACTGGACTGTAAATCGGGGGTGGGAGGGAAGGAATTGCAACAGCTTTGTGGGCCGGGCTAGAGATGCGCCCCTGTTGACAATTCCTGGCTACGCAGTGATGAAATTCACCTGTGAATTTTTGTCAGTTCCGCATCCATATGGTCAAATTATGCTAAAGAATTTGATTTAGTATTATTAGCAGAAAAGCTGGAAACCATTGAATAAAGAATGTTCTAAATTTAAATGAAAACCCAATGCTAATAGCAAAACTAATCACTGAAGTATCTAAACAATTTCTGCAAACAAATTGTCCCTATATTTTTTCTTCATGTGTATTGCTAACATTATCTTTTTTTATCTTTAACAGATACCTCTCTCCCAGATTGCCTTTAACTCTGTTCCCCCTCCTCAGATTTTGTACAATCCAGCCCAGCAGATCCTAACATATGCTGGTTTTTGCTCTTCCACTTCTGCCATCCCTACGTATGCTTCCTACCCTTTACCTCTTCAGGTACTGTAGTCCATTTTTTGTCATTTGCATGTGGTTTACCTATTAAAACAGTTGGTGTGACTGAAGGTCCCACACCTAATAGTTCTTTATGAATTAGTGTGTGCTAAACTAAATAAAATCTAAAGAGAAAATGATGACAGTGGTCAGTGAGATGAATTTCTCTGTTGCTAAGTAATTACAGAAGAGAATGGAATAACTTGACCAAGACCTGAAAAGCATCAGCTACTACAAGAAGAAGTATCGGCCGAAAGGAACATGCAAAGTTTCAATTCTCTGCTTCATTTTTAAAATAAAGTTAGATAAATGTGGATAGTTGTACCTATGAACTGAAAGCCTCTATCATGGGCAAGGTGGATTAACTTCAAGAGAGAATGTTTTCTGTGCAATTAATAGGGATGAGTGGCCCAAAATTTTTTGTTTAGTTTCCCATGCCATTGGAGGCATTATTCATTTAGAGGGGCATTTTCGAAGGATGTCCAAGACACAAAATCACAAGTGGACATCTATCTCACATGTATTTTAGAATAGGATAGAGCCTGTTCAAAAGTATGTGAGATGGACGTCCATGTGCTGGAAATGACCAGCATGAACATCCATTTTACAAACTGAAACATCCAAATTTTGAACAGGGGAAAACAAGGGACATGGACGTCTGTATAGCAGTATTCTTAGAAAATGATCACACAAGCAAACATGAAGAGCAGAAGGCCAGCCAAATGGTTAGTGCAGTGGATTGTAAACTCAGGGTCCCAGGTTCAAATTCCACTTTAACCCTTTTTTGTAATTGTGAACCCTCCAGGAACAGAAAAATACCTACTTTAATTGAATGCACACCACTTCAAGGTTGCACGTGTCTTATATATTTAGGTATAGTAGTTATTTTTCTGTTTCTGGAGAGCTCACAATTTAAAAAACAAGTTTAAGTAGGATTCAAACCAGGGTATTCCTCTTTTCCATTTTCTCTAAACTCATTTTATTTTTCTGTTTCTTCTCTTTCTTCCTGTTTGCTTCATTTCCTTCCCTAAGTTAGTCTGACATTGATTTTTCTCTATCATCTTCTCATTACTCAGGGGTCTATTAATGACATCAGAAACAACATATGACAAACTGGGTTCAGCGGGTTACCTGCACCTGTCGGCAAAGGGTAGACATATGCTGATCCATTCAGTGTAGCGCGCATGCAGCCCCAGACATCTAAGGGCATCACAGACCTGTTATTGCTCAATCTTGTGTGGCTGAATGCCACTTGTCCCTCTAAGAAGTTGGATGCTGACCGCCGGGGGTCGCGTAACTAGTTAGCATGAAGGAGTCTCGTTCGTTATCGGAATTAATCAGACAGATCACTCCACCAACTAAGAACGGCCATGCACCAAAACCTCACAGAATCGAGAAAGAGCTATCGATCTGTCAATCCTTTCCGTGTCTGGGCCAGGTGAGGTTTCCCGTGTTGAGTCAAATTAAGCCACAGGCTCCACTCCTAGTGGTGCCCTTCCATCAATTACTTTAAGTTTCAGCTTTGCAACCATATTCCTCCTGGAACCCAAGATTTTGGTTTCCCAGAAGCTGCTCGGCGGATCATAGCAATAACGCCGCCGGATCACTAGTTGGCATCGTTTATGGTCTGAACTACGATGGTATCTGATCGTCTTCGAACCTCTGACTTTCGTTCTTGATTAATGAAAACAGACTCCTGAAGAAATTGCAGAGTCATGGAATCGGAGGTAGGGTATTATTATGGATTAAGAACTGGTTGAAAGATAGGAAGCAGAGAGTAGGATTGCGTGGCCAGTATTCTCAGTGGAGGAGGGTAGTTAGTGGGGTCCCGCAGGGGTCTGTGCTGGGTCCGTTGCTTTTTAATGTATTTATAAATGACCTAGAGATGGGAATAACTAGTGAGGTAATTAAATTCGCCGATGACACAAAATTATTCAGGGTCGTCAAGTCGCAGGAGGAATGTGAACGATTACAGGAGGACCTTGCGAGACTGGGAGAATGGGCGTGCAAGTGGCAGATGAAGTTCAATGTTGACAAGTGCAAAGTGATGCATGTGGGTAAGAGGAACCCGAATTATAGCTACGTCTTGCAAGGTTCCGCGTTAGGAGTTACGGATCAAGAAAGGGATCTGGGTGTCGTCGTCGATGATACGCTGAAACCTTCTGCTCAGTGTGCTGCTGCGGCTAGGAAAGCGAATAGAATGTTGGGTGTTAGTAAGAAGGGTATGGAGTCCAGGTGTGCGGATGTTATAATGCCGTTGTATCGCTCCATGGTGCGACCGCACCTGGAGTATTGTGTTCAGTACTGGTCTCCGTATCTCAAAAAAGATATAGTAGAATTGGAAAAGGTACAGCGAAGGGCGACGAAAATGATAGTGGGGATGGGACGACTTTCCTATGAAGAGAGGCTGAGAAGGCTAGGGCTTTTCAGCTTGGAGAAGAGACGGCTGAGGGGAGATATGATAGAAGTGTATAAAATAATGAGTGGAATGGATCGGGTGGATGTGAAGCGACTGTTCACGCTATCCAAAAATACTAGGACTAGAGGGCATGAGTTGAAGCTACAGTGTGGTAAATTTAAAACGAATCGGAGAAAATTTTTCTTCACCCAACGTGTAATTAGACTCTGGAATTCATTGCCGGAGAACGTGGTACGGGCGGTTAGCTTGACGGAGTTTAAAAAGGGGTTAGATAGATTCCTAAAGGACAAGTCCATAGACCGCTATTAAATGGACTGGAAAAATTCCTCATTTTTAGGTATAACTTGTCTGGAATGTTTTTACGTTTGGGGAGCGTGCCAGGTGCCCTTGACCTGGATTGGCCACTGTCGGTGACAGGATGCTGGGCTAGATGGACCTTTGGTCTTTCCCAGTATGGCACTACTTATGTACTTATGTACTTATTCTTGACAAATGCTTTCCCTTTGGTTCGTCTTGCGCTGGTCCAAGAATCTCACCTTTAGCTGCACAATACGAGTGCCCCCGGCCGTCCCTCTTAATCATGGCCCCAGTTCCGAAAACCAACAAAACAGAACCGGAGTCCTATTCCATTTTTCCTAGCTGAAGTATTCAGGCGACTGGCCTGCTTTGAACACGCTAATTTTTCAAAGTAAATGCTTTGGACTCCCAGGACACTCAGTCAAGAGCATCGAGGAGGCGCCGAGAGGCAAGGGCTGAGACAGGCGGTAGCTCGCCTCGTGGCGGACAGCCAGCTCGATCCCAAGATCCAACTACGAGCTTTTTAACTGCAGCAACTTTAATATACGCTATTGGGGCTGGAATTACCGTGGCTGCTGGCACCAGACTTGCCCTCCAATGGATCCTCGTTAAAGGATTTAAAGTATACTCATTCCAATTACAGGGCCTCGAAAGAGTCCTGTATTGTTATTTTTCATCACTTCCTCCCCAAGTCAGGAGTGGGTAATTTGCGTGCCTGCTGCCTTCCTTGGATGTGGTAGCTGTTCAAGAAACCCTCTGGAATCAAACCCTGATTCACTGTTACCCATGGTCACCATAGTAGGCATGGAAAGTACCATTCTCTTACTGTGAGTTAGGTTCCCCTCTGTCTATCCTATTCAGCACTTATTTTTGAAGGTCAAAATTCTAAAACATGACTGTCATGCTGTCATCTCCATTTTGCTAATACTTCCAATCCAAAAATAGCCAGGGTTTCAGCTTTTTTTCTAAATACTGTGAAAGAACCAAGACAACTAAAAGAGTGAGAGCAGGAAATTTGTGGTTTATTACAACAGCTGTCTGGTCAGTGTTGAGCAAACACTGACAAACATGCACACAGAAACTGCAGTTTGTTATCCTAATTTCTCCTTTGTTCTAACATTCCCCTCCCATCACGAGTCCATATAAGTATTGTTGTTCTCATCATTACTTACTTCTCCTTTTTCACATGGTCAAGCAAAGCACGCTCTCAGGTCTCACAGGGGTCAGGTTGGGCACTTGATGACATTTCTTGCATGTTAATTAGGCCTTGCCACATCACCAGGATACAATCGGGCATCTGGACCTTTCCTTTCCACTGTGGTCACTGCCCCAGATTAGACTTCTCACAAGATGAGTGACAGCAAACAGTCTCTCTTGCTCTGCCCATGTCTTTATATGGCCTTTTGCTTCTGCACTTTATTCCAGCCTACCTCTTACACAATTATTTGCCTTTGACAGCTTTTCTAACAAGTCCAGACATGTCTTTAATGTATTATTATCTCTAGGTATCTACTGTAGAGATGTGCAGTCCTTTGAAATGACCTAGGAAATGTAAATGACATTTATGCAGCCCTCCTGGCTAGGCTCTCCTCTGACTTCTTAAGGTGGTCTGGTGGGAGAAAAGCAAGGCGCAGTGCCCCACTGGGTGCACGGAGCCGCCAGTAACATGGCGCCGTGCCCCGACGGGCATGCGCATTAATGTGAGCGGGGTGTGGTGGGCATGTTCCCGCCCCTCAGAGGCACCCCGCTGGGAAGGGTGGGGAGTAAAAGGGGTTTAAAACCCCAGGGCGGAGCCCGGATGTCCTCTTCTGGCGTCCGGGCATCAGCAAGCACCCAGCCCCCCTCCCGGTTTAATGTGGATATGTACATGTATATATTTTGTCGCAGCTTTGACGGGATACCCAAGCCTGATGGTGTAAGCTAGGCAGCTGGGATAGCTGCGCTTACAGATGAGCGCCCTTGCTGTGCGGCGGGGAGCTCTGTATACGATTAGTCAGTCTTGCTAATGACAGCGGACTGGGTTGGCTACTAAGCCGGAAGGTTGATTGGCTTGGGTATACCCAGGGTTATGATGTTTGTATTTAAAATAAAGCTGCGGCCAAGTTGTGCCATAATTAAGAAAATGCGAAATCAAAAAGGAGGTGAAAACCCTCACGGAACCGTGGGATATAAAACAAAAAGTGAGGAGAGTGGATGAGGATACCAACAATTGTATATTTATTTACTTAAAAATTAAAAATTAAAAAATAACAATGTACATAAAAACGACCCGACACGGCCGTGTTTCGGCCCGAAGGCCTGCATAATTAAGAAAATACCATGTGTCTTGTTATTATTCAATATCACGAATACCCTTAGGCCCGAGGGGTTTCGGCTGCCTGTGTTATGACTGGAAGTTCACTTTACACTCCCTGATAATGTGTTTACTCATAAGGGGTACAACAAATAGAAAAAGGCTACCGAGAAAGATTCAGCCTGAGGCTGCATAACAGAAGTATAGTCCACACATGCTGCATGGTGGCTTGTAAGAGATAGTTTAATTTTAGTTTAGTTTATTTCATTTGATATAGCACCATATAAGGAACCTGCATAACCCTTCCCCTCTTTTATCCCTACTGTGTCTGAAACACATGAACCTTTATTCGACCACAACATCAACTTGTATTTGTTTCTCTACCGGATTTGGCGAATGCCTTTACGGTACTATGTAAGCCACATTGAGCCTGCAAATAGGTGGGAAAATGTGGGATAATAATTTACAGTACAATTGCAAACACAGGGGCCCTTTTACTAAGCTGCGTAAGCATGTACGTGCGCCCAACGCTCGCCAAAATGGAGTTACCGCCCGGCTACTGCGTGGTTCTTGCGTTAATTTCATTTTTGGCGCACGGCAGGAAAATAATTTTGATTTTTGGACGTGCGTATTGGATGCACACCAAGTGGTATTTGATGCGTGTAGGTCATTACCACCCTGTTACCGCATGAGACTTTACTGCTAGGTCAATGGCTGGCGGTAAGGTCGCAGGTCCAAAATGGATTTTGATTTTGCCGCACGTCCATTTTTGGCAAAAATTTTTAAAAGGCCTTTTTTACAGGCGCGCTGAAAAATGGATCGGCACGCACCCAAAACCTGTGCCTACACTACCGCAAGCTATTTTCAGTGCACCTTAGTAAAAGGACCTCACAGATAGGCAAAGGAGATTTAAACCTAATTAAGTAATGCCCATAATGACTTTATAAAGCAAAACATAAGAACAGCCATACTGGGTCAGACCAGTGGTCCATCTAGCCAATTCAGGGCACAAGTACCTGGCAGAAACCCAAAAAGTAGCAACATTTGTTTTAAAAGTATTTTCATGTAACTCATCCATCCCTTTTCAAAGCCCTAACCTCTTTAGCTTCTCCTCATATGAGAAGAGTTCCATCCCCTTTATCATTTTGGTCACTCTTCTTTGAACCTTTTCTAATCCCACTATATCTTTTTTGAGATACAGCAACCAGAACAGAATGCAGTACTCAAGGTGAGATTGCATCATGGAGCAATATAGAGGCATTATAATGTTCTTGGTCTTATTTACCATTCCTTTCCTAATAATTCCTAGCATCCTGTTTGCTTTTTTGGCCACCAACGCACACTGGGGGGACACTCAAAGAAGTTACAAGGAAATACTTTTAAAACAAATAGGAGGAAATATTTTTTTAATCAACAAATAGTTAAGCTCTGGAACTCATTGCCAGAGGATGTGTTAATGTATAGACCATATAAGGGAGTTTCTGCCTTATATGGTGTATAGCCCCACCCAGCGCATCCCAGGATACACTGGGCATGGCTGGGCGCCACCATTTTGCGCCATTGCAGGAAGAGGAGGGAGGCAGGCTACCCTCCCTCCTCCAACACACAAGGTAGGGGGGACTGGACCACCACAGGCCCTCCCTGAACCTGGGGGGAATTGTCGCTGGGGGGGGGGCAGGGTTGGTTGGTCGCCCACCTGGGGGGGATTGTCGGGGGGACTGGAGGTCCACCGGACCTCCAGCCCCCATTGCTCGGGGCAAGGGTAGTTGGGGACTGATGGTCCCATGGACCTCAAGCCCCAGTGTTTGACAGGTTTGGGCTTTTGACAGTCCAGACCTGTCAAACAAGTGCGGGAGGATTGTGCTGAGCGCATGCTCAGGCACAATTCTCCCGCACTTCTACCTCATGATCAGAGATAAATGCGTGCTTAAATTTGCATGCAATTATCTCTGATCATCAGTGCGGTAAAGCCCTGCGCTGTTCCAGCACTATTTTAGAGCGCTCTTTGGACCAGCATGGGGCTTTTGATCATCTGCTTGTGAATGAGCTGTGTCAGCATTGCCATATGGCTTTGTAAATGGGGGAGGGGGTTAGATTGTGAGCCCTCCAGGGACAGGGAAATACCCAGTGTATCTGAATGTAACTCACCTTGAGCTACTACTGAAAAAAGTGTGAGCAAAATCCAATTAAATAAATAAGGTGAGTAAATTTAGCTAAGCAAAAAAGGAGCAGCCCTGGGACATTCCTGGGAAAGGCATTATGACTTAACCCAACAGTGCTGATTTTTATCACTAACCAGCTAAGCTTAGGTGACAACCCTAGCTTCACAAATAACTGTTTTAAATCTTATCATGCAAATTTTGACTGGCTAGATTCAGGTGAATGTTTAGCTAAAAATCTAGCCTGTTACATTTGGCTAAAAAATTTCTCAACAATAATGGCAAAAACTTAACTATTATGTATGTGTATTTACCGAGACTAGAACTAGCTGAGATACAAAATGTGTTTCTTTATTATTCTAATTAAGGCATGCATAAAATGTGGAATGTTGATCTGAGTGATCCCCACAAATGCTTGTGCATATGTAGGGATGTAAATTGATACACAAGGACCTGTATTCTGCAATATTTTGAAGATACATAAATGGGTAGATATATGCAATCTGCTATATTTTTCTCATGTTGCAAACCAGATGTTTCAGGTAACTCAAGGTATACTTGCCTCTGCCCTGTAGAGATACTCTTGTACAAAATACATAATAAACCTACACATTTATATACCTCTCTATTCAATGTATTTACGGCTGCATTTCCTTTAAACATTTAATTGCTATTAATCACGTGATTCAAGGTATGTTGTTTATTTACTTTTGTTCCCAGTGCAGCTCCTTTTGACTCTGGGCAAGTCACTTAACCCTCCATTGCCCACCGTCACAAGAAGCTGCAGTGGGAACAATATAATATACAGTTAATTGCATGATTAATTCCGATTACAAATTTTTATCATAATATAGTCCTAAAAAAATAAAAGAATAAAAAGTAATGAGATGATAAGAAATACAAAATACAAACTGAAAAATTACAAATTAAAGAATCTAAAACAGCTATAAACAGCCTTACAGTTTTCACAGCCTACTTTAGAAATGCAGCCCTATATTTTATTAATGTTGATTTGTTCACTTAATAAAGCAAACATTCTTTTTTTTGTGTGATTGCAGCCTGCCAGCACCTTCCCAGCATCATCCTCTACTGATATTTCCTTATCCGAGGATACTCAGCCTCCATCCCAGTCTAGCTCCAACTATGGCCTTCCACCCAATGCTCCATCACTTTATGCACCAACCTATTTCCTGCCAGGTGACAAACCTCCACCATATGCTCCATAAGACAAGCACTGTATTCCTACAGATAGATTTTATTTTCAAAGAGAACTTCAGGAAAATTATGCAACAACTCACAGATTTGAAAACTTCCAGTGACGTGATAGTGTCCCAAGCTCTGGTCAATCCATCTGTGACTTGAATGGACTGTGCATGTGGAAACCCAGGGTAGGCTGAATGCTGGGATGAGCACATCACTCAAAAAGACAATTTGCATGAGACAAGACTAAGGTGATCACAGATTCTTCTTTCATGTCTTATGCACTGATTGCTCCTCACCGTAAAGAAATCTAATACATTTTGAAGTCTTGGTTCCATTTCTGTTTACCGATACTGTGTGAAGTGTTTTGTATTTTGGACCTACAACTCTTCCTGTCCAGTATGTCCTTGTTCTAGAGTTGTCATCATGCACAGAAATTAGACCGTGACTTTATCATATCCATCTTTCAATGCATGTAACAATAATGCTCTTCAAACACAGATATGGTGCATATACATTATGAATATATTCACAAACTGGTGGTTTTGCAACAATGTCATGGCAGTGACAAAGGTCTTCAGATTTCTTTTAATATTTTATTGGAAGGATTACAATAATCTATTAAATGTAAAACTTTTAAAACTTGTTTAAAATTGTGTTTGCCATGTTTTTATTGTGCTCACAATGCTGTTAAAGCATTCACGTCACAGAATTTCATATAGTAGTTCAGTTAGAGTTGAATAGGCCACAGTGCTGAAACTTCTTTTAGTGAAGCAAGCCTAACTACAGTGCGATTAAGAAGCTAACAACAAGCATTGTATTGCAACTGAAAAGAAGAAATGTATTGCTCTATACAGTGGTGTACCAAGGGCGGGGCGGTGGGAGCGGTCCGCCCCGGGTGCACACTGCTGGAGGGGTGCAGAGAGCAGCTACGCGCCTGTTGACTCCGCTGGTTCCCTGCTCCCTCTGCCCCGGAACAGGTTACTTCCTGTTCTGGGGAAGAGGGAGACAGCGGAGCCGAGAGCCCTGTGGCTGCTCCCAACACCCCTCCAGCAGCGTGTATTGATGCCAGGTATGCTGATGCGTCAGGGGAGGGGTGTTGATGCTGCGGGGGAGGGGGGTGTTGATGCGTCAGGGGAGGAGGTGTTGATGTGTCGGGGGAGGGGGTGTTGATGCTGGGGGGGGATGTCGTGCTGCACTTGGGGAGGGGTGCGCAGCGGCGATCCGCCCCGGGTGGCAGCCAACCTAGGAACGCCACTGGCTCTATACACTAAGGGGTCCTTTTACAAAGACGCGCTGAAAAGTGGCTTGCAGTACTTTAGGCGCAGGTTTTGGGCACACGCAGAATCATTTTTCAGCGCGCCTATAAAAAAAAGGCCTATTTTTTTTTGCCAAAAACAGACATGCAGCAAAATCAAAATTGCCGCGCGTCCATTTTGGGTCTCTGACCTTACTGTCAGCCATAGACCTAGTAGTAAAGAATTTGGGCGGTAAGGACCTACGTGTGTCAGATGCCACTTGGTGTGCATCCGCTACGCATGTACAAAAATAAAAATTATTTTTCAGACACGCACCAAAAATGAAATTACCGCAAGAGTCACACGGTAGTCGGGCGGTAAGTCCATTTGGGCGTGCGTTGGGCGCGCATAGGCGGCTTAGTAAAAGGGGCCCTCAATATTTAACATGTCCCTGAAGTATTTTCCTTTCTATTTGCCGGTATCCATCTGATTTCTACATCAAATATGAGGATCCTTTTACTAAAGTGCAGTAAAGTTTTGCAGTTAACTTGCAGTAATTAACCAAATTACAGCATGGTTACTGCAACACCTCTACATTAATTGTTAGGGCATTCTCATCATCTGTCCAGGCAATTTATGCAGAAACCACACATTCAGTGCATGACAGATACTGAGGTAGCAATAAATGATCTGCATTATCAGCAGCGATAACAGTTCTGACAAGTCCAGATCTGTCCTGTCATTAGCTACAGGACCCTGATTTCTTATATTGGCGCACAAAGGAATAGAAAGGGGTGTTTTTCTTTAAGAACTACGATTCCCATAAAGCCTTATGGAAGGGAAGGTGAGTCAAAGAGCCCAGTAAAAGGGGAGGGGCTTTTTGAATGTTTCAGCTCAGGAGGAAGGACAAATGGGAAGAGTTGTAGCAGAAGGAGGGAGACAGGGAAGCCTGAAACACAGAAAGTAATGAGGAGGAGGAAAAGCAGGAGAAGGAAGGAAGAGCCACAGACTTAGGTCCTGAGAACATATGGCTTGAAAAGCTCCCTCTTGAAAAGCCTGTTGGAGAAGACTCAGGTTGGCAGCGATGAATAGTGTAAAGGAACAAGGTACTTATCTTATACGTCTTGTATGATTAGACTGAGTTTTGAACTGAAGTAAAACCAGAACAATGGTTTTGGTATTTTTCTTTTGACTAATATAACAGCCTGGGGGGAGGGGAGGATAGTAATTTTAAAGTTATGATGTGTTTTTGATACTGTTGTTAGGCTTACTGCTTCTAGGCCTTGTTGAAAGGAATAGCAAAAATAAAACCACTGGAAGAAGTTGTTAGAGTGAGAATTGATAGAGCCTGAGGGAAGCTAATTTGCATACAAGGAGATCCTTAACAACCTGTCTTTCTACCTTGTTCCTCCTCCAAGAGTGTGAGAGCTAGGGAAGTTCTAAAGATTAAAAGTATCTTTGTTGCTCTCAGAAGAGTTCAAGTAAAAGACATGGGGGGGAGGGGGGTAGGGGGAAGAGTTGATACAGATCTTAGTATAGGAATTTGTATGCCTGTCTACTCAAAATGGTAGAAAACCAAAGAAGAGGAATCTCAGCTAGGAAAAATAGGTGGCCATTTGATCTTATTCTGCCATCATTTACCATGAGGGCCTTTTTCTAAAGTGGGGTTAAGCAGTTAACTTGAGACTTAGAAGGCACTATTAGCACACAGCAGTGCAAACAGTTGTCAGTGTCTTAACATTTAGTGTACACTAATTCCTGTTTTAACAACATAGCATAGCATGAGACAGGAAAGGGGTATAGATTGCACCTTGCAGGTAATGCATGGTACTTTACAGTTGGGCGGTCGGTGGCCCAACTGTTTGGGGAGGCTAAAGGGGGCGGGGTTAGGGGTGGTGCCAGGGGTGGGGCTTATATCCATAATTGTCTGACAGCACACAGAAAAAAAATAAGTAAAATAGATACAAATTAATACCTTTTATTAAATTTAGATATTTGATATGTATCATATGTCAAAGAAAAAAAGTGGTTGCTCAAAGCATATTTATTTATTTGTTACATTTGTATCCCACATTTTCCCACCTATTTGCAGGCTCAATGTGGCTTACATATTAACCAATATATACTATTCAAAATGTTATCAATTATTAAACACTGCTATTTCCATCCATGGAAAATCCCAAAATGAAATGGTCACATTAGTGACATAACATCCGGCGACTAGACTTCACATCATAGCTGCAATGATTTGCTCAGGGTTAATATCTCCAACAAGATCACTTTCAATGTTCAGTAAATATAAAGCTGTCAGTCTTTCTTGACCCATTGTGGATCTCAACCAGTTTCATACACATCTCATATGACGGCAAAATACTGAACTGGAAAGTCACCTCAAGAAGTCAGACTCAGCATGCAGCAACACTAGAGAAATTAAAACTTAAATGCAAAATATCACATACTTTTTTCTACCTTTGTTGTCTGAGCATTTAGTTTTTCTATTCGCTTTGGTCCCAGTGTCTTCTGTTTTATGCAGTGTCTTCTTTCCATTTGATATTTTTTTCTCTCACCATGTCCACCATCCTCCTGTGTCGTTATGCGTCCTGTCTACCATCTGTAGCCCTGTCCCTATCCTTCAGTGTTCCGATCCAGCTCTTAAATTCAGCCGTTTTCCCTCCATCCATATCCAGCATTTCTCCTCACTCCCCTCCATCCATGTCCAGCATTTCTCCTCTCTCCCTTTCATTCCATCCGTGTGCATCTACTTCCTTTGTCTTTCATTCCCTCCATCCCTGTACAACATTTCTCCTCTCTTCCCTGCACTCCATGTTCATCTCCTTCCAGTCTTCCCTCCCCTCCATCCATCTATGTCCAGCACCTTTCCTTTTTCTCTCCTACCCTTCCATCCAGTGTCATCCCTCTTTCTCTCTCCATCCTTCCACCCATAACCCTCTCCCAATCCTTCCGTCCATTGTCTCTCTCTCCTTCCATCCATTGTCTCCCTCTATCTCCTCTTCCTTCTAGACAGTTCTCTCTCTCGACCCTTTTCCATTCAGCATGTCCTCTTTCTCCCCATCCTTCCAGTGTCTTTCCCCTTTCCCTCCCTACCCTTCCATCCAGCGTCCTCCCTCTTTCTGCCCCCTCCTTCCAGCATTTTCCCTCTTTCTAACTCCTTTCATCCAGCATTTCTCTGTCTGACAGCTACGGTCTAGCCCAGTTTCTCCCCAGCAGCTTCTCTCTCTCTCTCTCTCTCTCTCTCTCTCTCTCTCTTGCCCATGTCCCCTCTTTCTCTCCCCATCTCTCTCTGGCTCTCCCCTGCTCTTTTCCATGTCCCCTCTTTCTCTCCCCTACTCTTTTCCATGTCCCCTCTTTCTCTCCCCATCTCTCTCTGGCTCGCCCCTGCTCTTTTCTATGTCCCCTCTTTCTCTCCCTGGCTCTTCCCTGCTCTTTTCCATGCCCCTGTTTCTCCCCTGCTCTTTTCCATGTCCCCTCTTTCTCTGCCCATCTCTCTCTGGCTCTCCCCTGCTCTTTATATGTCCCTGGCTCTCCCCTGCTCTTTTCCACTCTCTCTCCTCCAGCTTCCTCACTTCCCTACTGTTTCCAGCCATGTTCTCTCCCTCCGGGCCTCTTTACAGCAGAAGAACAAAAATAAGCATGGGGCCGCAGCAGCCTTCAGGCATACGCTGTCAGCTCTGATGTCTTCTGCCCCCAAAGAAGCATGGGGCCACAGCAGCCTTCAGGCATGCGCTGTCGGCTCTGCTGGTCCTCTGTCCCCAGAACGGGAAATTGACGTCAGTGGGGGCAGAGGACATCAGAGCCGACAGCGCATGCCTGAAGGTTTCTGAGGCCCCGTGCTTATTTTTGTTCTTATGCTGGCTGTGGAGAGAAGTGGTGACAGCAGCTCAGCGCGGTACTTGTTCCTCCTGCTGTTCAACAGAAGTGGCGGCAGCAGAATTCAGCAGGAGTCTTGGCAGGTATACGTATTGGGGCTACATTTGGAGGAGGCAGGCGGTGAAGGTCACAGCTGGGCTAGGCTTAGCCTCCCCAAGCCTCTTATACAGGGCGCCTATGACCCTACTCTACATTCATTGTGTGACAAGGTCCTGGTAAGTAGCCCTTCAGAAAAGACTCAGAGTTGAAAAAGGATACGGCGCTAAAACGATCAGATTTAAACATTCGGACCATTCAGGTTGACATTAACCGAGTTACACACTCTAACTTTTTAAAAATTTGACATCTCAGTAACATTAAGGTGGATTTCTATGAAACCATACAACATTGTTTGAAATAGATGTCACTTTATGCATTTAAAATTTTAATTAATTTGATGCAGATTTGTAGTTGTTCAAAATGTTTAGGGGGCTCACTTTTTTCCGGACATAGTGTATTTTAATAGGAGGAAAAGAGGAACTCAGCATGGTGTTTAATACAAATAGCAGCGGTCTCTGACTACAGCTCAGGGAGGAACATAAGGAATTCCTGCTCCTAATTAAGCGACAGTGTGATGTAATGGGGAATGGCCTCCATATGTCAGCCATAGGATAGGTGGAGTCACCTTTATAAAGACATCCCTCACAAAATGTTCTTTTCTGCAGCACCCCCCAGGCCATCATCTTCCTCTTAGAAACTGAGCAGCTACGCAAAATGGCACCCAAAGTAGCAACTGGTAGGAGCTGGAATGAATATGTTCATGATACTTTTACCTTCACAGCAGGCAGCTGCCTAGTGTGTCAGATTCTTAGATGCAGCACAGAGCAACTTCAGTTAATGCAAAAGAATAGCTCCTGACAGCCACACAAATTTAAAGAACCATCAGCACATACTTTGATCTGCTTTTTTTTAAATGATATTTGTTTGATGACCAAGATAGCTAGGTTTAATCATGAAAATCTTGTGGGCTAGGGGCCTGAAATTTATTTGAGGTAGGTTATATGGCTGAGAGTTTGCCTAGGGCACCCACTACCTTGCACAGACTCTGCTTTGGAGCTTTTCAGTGTAATGCTTGGACAGATTTTTCACAAGATGCAGAAGTTCCCATTCTACCTGGAGAAACAATATGGCTACCATGAACTTTTGGCACCTAGCCAAGCCTGTAAAACGTTGGTACCGTTAAACAATTATCATTTCCTAGAGAAAAGAAAGGTATACCTTGATATTGCCTTGCAGCCGCTAAGGTCAGCCATGACATCAGACTCCATGTTCTCAAAACCTGTATGCCCAACTGCATCCACATTGAGTCATGTGGAGAGAAGCTTACAGCCATCGATCTTACTACTCATCTTGCTACACTGAAGCACCATTCTTTGTAGGACATCATCAAAATCCAGAGGTGTACCCATTCGAGGTGCAGTATATGCATCGCTTGTCAGTCCCTCCTGCCGCATCTCTTCCTTCCCTTTCCGGACCCACAAAGCTCTCACAATTCCTTCCCTCCTTCCGCTCCCCCTTGTACCTTAAAATCACCTCCAGTCTTCGTTCAGGCAGCCAGCAGCAGTTGCATTCATAGGTTGCCTGCAGCCCACACCGGGGCTTTCTTTCTAAACCATCTCGCCCCTTCTAATGCAACTTCCTGTTTTCTGAAGGGTGGGATGGTTCAGAGAGAGAGCCCTGGTGTAAGCCGCAGGCAGCCTGTGAGTGCCACTGGCACTTCCCGGGCGAAGACTGGAGGTGATTTTAAGGCACAGGGGTGAAGCGGGTGGAAGGAGAGATGTGGTGGGAGGGAGATGCGGTGTGAGACGCACCCCCTATTCAAAATTCCTGGCTATGCCATGCCACTGTCAAAACCTATCTAGCTGTGATGAACATTAATGCTAAGTATCCTAGAACTCTCAACATTGGCAAGGCCCTGCAGATAGTTTGTATGTACAACCTGAAGTACACCTTGACTTGGATTGCATCAGGTGGTATTGAACTTGCTGACTGGATGAAAAAAGTCATAAGCATTGCGATGCTGATGCTACTATTCTAACCTATATGAAGGCACGGAAGTGCACTCAAGAAACAGGCCCCTTGCCCAGCTGCATCTTTGAATTCCCAAATCATGTAACTCAGTGGACATGGGACAACCCTTAACTCGCCTTACAGGCCAACTGACTTACTAGAAGACTCATGATATGGACAGTCATTTCTGAAGGGTACTAGCTCAAAACAAAAGCCACCAAGCTGGCAGGTGATCCAACCTCTGGAGTGTTACGAATCTGAAAAATAGAAGACTACTTCCATGTGTCCAAAAGGGAACAGGAGTCTGCCTCAACCAGTGGGTTTTCACAGTGATGACCACTAGCCTTTCACCATTGCCAGCATGTGATGGTTAGAATTAAAGTTCTGTCCAAAACTGCAAACCAGATTCTAGTGTGAGCCTAGTGCATGAGACTGGGGAAAGCTGCCACTGCTGTCATGTGAGGAGTGCAAGCTGCGACTACATCTGGCAGCACTATAACTTGTTGTATTCTTATGTCTCAAGTGACATAATTCATTTCATGAAAATGAACTGGGACAAGTGGGTCATACTGCTGCAAAGGATATCTATTAGGATCTAGTGTACAGGGATAAGCCACCCTAAACTATGAACCATGGAAGGAATATCAGAATGTGTTCTATGAGTCAACAATAAAGATATGACAATAAGAAAATATAAAGAGGAGACAGTCCTGTTGGGAGGAGCTGTGGTTACCTAGCCTCATCCCTACCCATATGGCCAGATAAAGACTGTGCAAGAAAGAACTCCAGAAGGGTCCATTAAGATTTGAATGGACCCTGTTATCTGTCCTGTTTGTGTTTTTTTTCACAGGTATTGCTCTGCTTATGAGGAGCCAGAAAACCCTACCTGGAGTCAGAGAATTGCACCATGGACACAGATACTCAAGACTTTTTAGTGATGCAGTACCACTAACTGCCACTAGATGACAAAACTGAGTAACATTTGCTCTTACTGTATTATAGCTGATGCTAGGTATATTCTACAATAAAAGTGCCTGCGTTGGTAAGAATACCTATACTGATTTCATCAGAAACATCATTGTTGTTTGCTAACATTGTTAATGTTCTACATTATGTAAATGAAGAATTTTCATTAATACGGAAAAAAATAATTCTTATGGTGCTGTGAATCAATTTCATAATGTTTGCACAAAAAAATAAACCTCTTTTAGTGTAATAATTTAAGATTATCGTGATGAAATGGGGTGGAAGCTCCCAGTTATGCCTTGAAGACAGAGAGAGCAACACACACTCAATAATGAATTGAAATCAACCATACAAATCATCCAAAAAATGTATAAATCCACTGTAGACAAAGTGAAACAGAACAATTATAAAATAAATTAATTCTATAACATTATTGTTCAGGACATGTTTTGTTGAAGCCAAACTTATCATCTCTGCTATAATTTTGTTACATTTTTTGCTCTCTCTTTGTTATATTTGAACATGTTCATGCTTTTCTAATTGTTATGTAAGCCACATTGAACCTGAGTTTTACTTGGGCTAATGCGGGATATAAATGTAATAAATATAATTGATTTTTTAATGGAATAAAACTATTAAAGTACTCTAACATCATTAACATGCATTATTAGTAAATAGGTCCCATTGCATAAAATAGAATCTGTGGTAAATAACATGAGTTAATGTATGTTGGCACGTGGTAATTTTTTTTTTTCAAACTAAATCTAACCCTACAGTATATGATTGTTCTGTTTGGCTGTCTGTATTATTAGGTAGTAATGATTTATGTGTGCAAGTCTGGAGAATAAATGTTCTTATCTATGAATTATTGGTAGTTCCCTCACTACTGTTTTTATTTTTATTTATGTATTTATTCGGGGGGGGGGGGGGGAGGGTCTGCCTAGGCCTATCTGCAGGATCTGTGCCTCTTTTTCTTTCATCATGCATATCCATTACATAATTTCTGAAAATTACCGGCTATTGGCAACATTCTTACCTCTTATTTTGCTGAATGAGTCTGAGTCTTGTCTTTTCCTAATATTGTTATATGAAATTGGTGTGTGTATATCCAGCATGAACAATTAGGGCTTCCATGTAATACTGCAGTGAATATGCGACTTTAAGAAGACAAAGGCTCTTGCAAATTCCATTCTGTTACTAATGTGCTCCATAGGCAATTGTCTTGAGGGGAGGGACGCTGTCCATGATCATTTCCATGCATAAAACAGGGTTGCCTTTAATAAAAAGAATGATACTCAAAGCATCTTAGAGAGTTACTTGAATTTGGGTACAATAAGTCCCTTCCCAAAATAGCTTATGATCTAAGTGGATACCTGAGGCAACAGGAGACATTTGTGGGTAACTCTATAACACTGCCCCTGATAGGCGCATATTCTATAAATAAAATTATGTGCCTACCTTCCTTTATATACATGCATCTGGCATCTCTGCATGCAGCTAAGTGATATACACATAACTTATAGAATAGTGTGTATCATGCTCACAGTCTTGCCCAGTCTGCCTATGTGCACGTCCATCTGCAAAACACATGCTATTGCAGATAAGCACATATCTGGGAGCATTCTAAACATATATGCATTCATCTGGTTTGCAACTGTTAGCATCTACTTTATGGAATTACCCCAATAGTGACTTGCTCTTGAGTCATCTGAATTTCATTTGCAGGATTATCCATATGGGAAGTGTTTTTGTACAAGACCTGGCCATGGCCAATCATGGGGACATCCTCATGTGGAATATTGTCTTCATATCCCTTAATGGCAATACTACATGGCAAGAGGACCCACTGTTGAACAGCATGAGTAAATACTGGTATACTTCATCTCCGTCTCTCCCTGTCGATTTTGGGGCACAGACAGTAGAAGTCTGCTCGGCACCAGTCCTACTTCCCAACTACTGGAGTTGCTTTAATTATTGTTATTCATATACAATGCTAATCCACCACCTTATCGGCCATCTCTATCCTTCCTAAAGAGATTATAGACTGATGTTTGTGTCCCATGAATGGGAGTCATTGAACCATGTCTCTGTGATAACAGCAACAATATTTAAGTCTGCCTCTAACATCAGGGTTTGCAGATCATGAACTTCGTTACTTAGACTGCAAGAGTTTGTGGTCATTGCTTTCTAGCTACATTTTATTTGCAGTCTCATCTTCTGTATAGTTAAGTTTTCTTTGCCTAGTCTCCTCTTCTACTTTGCTGTTTATTGAGTTGCTAAGACAGTTGTTGAAATTATCTTCCTCACTTTTGCATTTGCTGGAAGTGATTACCTGAACTGACCTGCTTTCATATGCCTTAATTGTCACTATTGAAATTAACGGGAATAAGGTTGGTAAAAATCCTGCTGAAGTTCTAGAAAAGATTGAAGTAGAGTACCCATTAGCTTAGGCAAACCGGCTTTAGATCAAATCACAGTGCTGAAACAACTATTACTTCTTTAATCAGTCAATTGCCTTCAATCTTAGAGAAAGGAGAAATTGTTCTATTGGTCTCCTTTGACCTTTTGAGCACTTTTGATTTGGTCAACCATGAGCTGTTACTGTCTTGCCTGAAAGCTATTGGATTAACTAATATCACTCTTGCCTGGTTCCGGTCATTTCTCTCTAACCAAAGTTTTCCTGTTGTCACCACCAGCAGGAAATCCTCAAGTGTTCCTCTTCATTGTGGGGTCCTTCAGGGATCAGTCCTTTCTTCCCTGCTTTTCAACATTTTCATAAGTCCTCTGGCAACTTTATTGCAAGATCACAATATCTGTCTTTACATTTACACCAATGACGTTTTGTTGATTTATCCTGTTTCCTCTCTAGTTACTTTGTGCCCTACAATCATTCTCAGCTTGGTTATTAGCCCATCAACTTGTGCTCAGTCCCACTAAGATATTGCTTGCTGGATCTCAGGATTTCCATCTAAACCCACTGGTTCACTCTCACTCTTTAAACTCCCAATTATGCCAGTAAACTTTTTTTGTTACCTGGGTATCATCCTGGTTTCTAAACTGGCTTTTGATTGACAGATTTCTCAAGTTATAAAAAAAAGGTTTCTTCTGGCTTCATAGACTATGCTCTATATGACACTTTCTTGATTTTGCTTCATTACATACACTAATTTATGCTTGCATTATTGCACGTCTCCATTATTGTAATACTGTTTATTCAGGTCTACCACAGTCTTGTCACCTACAAACCAGGGGCGTAGCCAGACAACAGATTTTGGGTGGGCCTAGGCAAGAATTGGGTGGGCACCAAGTGTTCTCCCCCCCCCCCCCCCCCAAAAAAAAAAAATCTCAGCTGGTGGGAAAACGCTTCTTTCCACCTTGGCAGCAGGAATGCACTGAAAACTGAGCATGCGCAGGTGCCGGTGTTGTGGAGAGTAGCGTTTTCATTACCATCAGGGGGAAATCTTCAGCTGGCGGAGCATGGGATCCCCACCAGTTACCACTAAACACGTGCTACTGTTGGGTGGGCCTGAGCCATAAATGGGTGGGCCCTGGCCCACCCAAGCCCACCTGTGGCTACGCCACTGCTACAAACTTTACATAATTCAGCCGTTCATCTATTGTTTAATGCTAAATGATTGATTCAGTAACTCCCCTCATGAATCATGTTCTTTGGCTTCCTGTGACATATCTAATATAGTTTAAAATCCTTATTCTTGATCACAAGACACTTCATCTTGGTACTCTGCAATATCTAGCATCTCTAATCATTCCTTATACTCCTTCTCGGACTCTTCAATATCTATCTGGATGCCAGTCAATTGGCACTGCCTTCCCCTAGGCAGACCCACTATGAGACAATCTGTAATAACTCATTCTTTTTCTCAGCCCCTTCCCTCTGGAATGATGGCTTGCCTGCTGACTTGAGAACTGAACTTATGTTACCTAAATTTAAGGCAAAACTAAAGGCTTATTTTTTTCTCAATTGCTTTTGGACTAAGTGCCAGCTAGGTTTAGGTTGTAAGTTTGAGACATGGCCCTCCCTTCTGCTCCCTCCTTTTGTTTTCTGTGTTTTTTACGATTGATTCTTTCCTATCTTAAATATTTCTTAATTTTATGTTGACTTATAATACATATTTATTGCAAACCACTTTGACTTTCTTTTTGCTAAGTGGTATATCAAGCCTTAAAATAAACATAAACATTATAATATTTTTTGAGAGTCCATATCCCCTTAGAATACAAGGCAGACTAATGTAATATTTAGTTTTGAATTGTAAAGATACCATCATAACACCTTCATCCCACCAAGGACACCTCCTGGACTCCAGCAAAGACTCTTCTCCCCCTCCCCCCAAAACTTAAAGACTTAGTTTAATCCCTGGCACATAGCCATGGGGGACATGAACGAACTCCAGTTGCTCATGCCTGTTGGCATCAAAACAGTTGCTGTCAACTCCTAACATATACAGGTATGACCCCTAGTAGACAGTACTGCAAGACAACTGCTAGGGTCAACTGGCAGCATTTTGATGCCAGCAGTCTAGGGGCAGGAGCAACTGAGGAATGGAAGCTAGTGTTGTTACTGTAACCTCTTTAATAGTTGCTATAGGTCTAGGAGTCCAGATCCCCTTAGTCTCCTCTTTAAAGCTATTGGGAATTTTCTTTGCTAACTCCCTCAACTTCCAACTGCAACTCTCTTCTCTTATTAAACATTGTTTCTTTAAACTGTGTTTGATTCATTCCATTAACTCACTCCTACACTCATCAACCCTTAACATATTGGATCAATCTCTGGTAATTGTGCAGCTTGACTACTGTAACTTGCTTTATCAAGGTTTGAGAGAAAAAGATCTACATTGCCTACAAAAATATCCAAAACACTTCCATCAAATTAACCACAGGCTCACGGAAATTTGATCACATCACACCACTTCTCAAAAATGCACATTGGCTACCATTTACACACAGGATCACTTATAAAATTCTTCTCTTGGTCTTCAGAGTTAAAAACTCTGGATCTCCTCCCTTTCTACTACTACTACTACTCAACATTTCTAGAGCGCTACTAGGGTTACGCAGCGCTGTACAATTTAACAAAGAGAGACAGTCCCTGCTCAAAGAGCTTACAATCTAATAGACAAGTGAACGGTCGGTCCGATAGGGGCAGTCAAATTGGGGCAGTCTGGATTCACTGAACGGTAAGGGTTAGGTGCCGAATGCAGCATTGAAGAGGTGGGCTTTAAGCAAAGACTTGAAGACGGGCAGGGAGGGGGCTTGGCGTAAGGGTTCAGGAAGGTTGTTCCAAGCATAGGGTGAGACGAGGCAGAATGAGCGGGGCCTGGAGTTGGCGGTGGTGGAGAAGGGTACTGAGAGGAGGGATTTATCCTGTGAACGGAGGTTACGGGTGGGAACGTAAGGGGAGATGAGGGTAGAAAGATAGTGAGGGGCAGCAGACTGAGTGCATTTGTAGGTAAGAAGGAGAAGCTTGAATTGAATGTGGTATCTGATTGGAAGCCAGTGAAGTGACCTGAGGAGATGGGTGATATGAGTATATCGGTTCTGGAGTAATATGAGACGTGCAGCAGAGTTCTGAACAGACTGAAGGGGGGATAGATGGCTAAGTGGGAGGCCGGTGAGGAGTAAGTTGCAGTAGTCCAGGCGAGAGGTAATGAGAGCGTGGACGAGAGTTCGGGTGGTGTGTTCAGAGAGGAAAGGGCTAATTTTGCTGATGTTAAAGAGGAAGAAGCGACAGGTCTTGGCTATCTGCTGGATATGCGCAGAGAAGGAGAGAGAAGAGTCAAAGATGACTCCGAGGTTGCGGGCAGATGAGACGGAGAGGATGAGGGTGTTATCAACTGAGATAGAAAGTGGAGGAAGAGGAGAAGTGGGTTTTGGTGGAAAGACAATAAGCTCGGTCTTGGACATGTTCAGTTTCAGGTGGCGGTTGGACATCCAGGCAGCAATGTCGGATAAGCAGGCCGATACCTTTGCCTGGGTCTCCGCAGTGATGTCTGGTGTGGAGAGATACAGTTGGGTGTCATCAGCATAGAGATGATACTGGAAACCATGAGATGAGATCAGGGAGCCCAGGGAAGAGGTGTAGATTGAGAAGAGAAGGGGTCCAAGGACCGATCCCTGGGGAACACCAACAGATAAGGGGATGGGGGTGGAGGAAGATCCATGAGAGTGAACTTTGAAGGTGCAGTGGGAGAGATAGGAGGAGAACCAGGAGAGGACAGAGCCCTGGAACCCAAATGAGGACAGTGTGGCACTCTTGCTCATGGCAGCAACACCTATTGGTTGTACTGTTTGTCATAACAGATACGATGCTACCCATGAGTCTATCTTTTCTGTTACAGGCCCCTCCCTCTGGAATGCATTACTCCTTTTTCCTTAGGTCACAGACCTCCCTGATTAAATTCAAGGCAGATCTTAAAACCTACCTGTTTGAGGATGCCTTCATACTATCCTAGGCACTGTCCTGAGACTGAGCCTGTCAACCAGTTTAGACTTACCCCCCTCTCCTCTGACCCATCTTTTACCTATCTTTCTATCCAATAAGAGTTCATTTTCTGACCTCCCCCATTTTATTCATTCTTTCTCTTAAATTTCATTTCCTCTATTTCTTATGTATTTTAGTATTGTAAGTCGCTGTCACGCCACATTACCTCAGTGGCGTGCCTTGGGACCATCAGCTTTCCTGTCAGCGGCACATTCCACTGCATTACGGACATTTAATGGTGCCTTCCCCCACCTGATTAGATCTCCATGTCGCACTTCTGGGTCACAGATTAGATGCCAGGCATGCGAGGGCAGCGAGGTGACACCAGATGCCCTCAGCCCTTCATCTTAATGCTCCATGGGCAAATTAGCACTCTGATTGCACTCTTTGCTGAGTTACTGCCTGGTCTGACTTGACCTCTCACCTGGACCTGACTTCACTGTGGACTGCTGCTTGACCTGACCTCTCGCCTGGACCTGTCTTCACTGTAGATTGCTGCTGGACCTGACCTTCTACCTCGAGCTGGTTTCATCCTTGAACTACTCAATCCCCTCCAGGTGGGAGTTGGATCCCGCTCCACTCCTCACCCACACCCTAGTACTGCTCGGGAACCTTCTCAATCACCCCTTTGGAGCCTAGTACTGCTCGGGAACCTTCTCAATCACCCCTTTGGAGGGGCCTGCAATCCTTCTGACCACCTGCAGGCTCAACCTGCGGGGAAACTGTGGCTGGTTCAGGTGAAGTTGTTGACGGCCATCACCACCACCAGGTTTATTAAAGGTTTGCTATCCTGCAGATCAAAATATATCGATGCGGCTGTCACGCTCCAAGAGTGTATACTGGCAATTCCCAGTTTACATCCTCGGAGCATGACAGCCGGAGAGATATTTTTTGATGTACAGGATAGCAAGCCTTTAATAAACCTGAAACCAATAAAAAATTACACGAAAGCTACCCACAAACCCTAAGGAATAGATAATGTATAGAATTCATGTTCAGAATTATAGCTGTGGCCATGTGCCTATCCAAACAATGAGCCTGGGTTGTGTCCTTTATGATTCTATAGGAGAAAAGCAAAAGGGAGTAATGGGCAGTCGGGAGGATGCAGGCAGCGATATTGCTAAGGAGCAAAGAAGTAGGACCGAGTATTTCAACATCACATTGGCTATAAAAGGAATATGAACAAGAGATTCATCTCGAGAAAAGCAAACTCTCATTAATTTTAATTTCACAAGTTAGCAAATAATGTATTATACTTTTCAACAATGGATGCCTATATTCAAACGACTCAGGTGCACAATACAAATGAAAGTTGTGCATCTCAGGAAAAAAAATCCTGGAATGGGACCAATTAAGGACACTATATTTTTCTCAATACCACATAAGTTAGAGACTTTTGGAAGGGTTTACACAATGATAGATTGAACAGGTTAATACAGCGAGTGCAAAGTATTGGTAGGCCATGCCTGAAATTCTAATAAATCCTTAGAGAACGCTTGGTTTCCTTCCCTTTGAGCACATTCTCTAGGAAGATTTAAAACAGGAGCCTGAAAGATCACACTGCCCTTCATACTCAAGGACACCGGTTTTGTTAATCTCTTGCAACAGAATGTAAGTTCTCAGAAATAATGCTGAATAAAACAAAGCCATACGGGGTTCATTTCATCCTATCCAGTTTCCAGGAAGACTAGAAAGTTACAGCATTTGGAGATTTTAATTTATGATAATGACTAATAAGATTAATCCCATATCTGGAGTGGTAATAACTTTTCCACCAAAATAAGTTTTATTTCCTTTGGGGAAAAAAATTAGTAGTGGTGGAAAGTGTAAATTAGGAACAGCTGACAGATTAACTGCTATTTTGGCTAAGCTTAAAAAACCAATGTACAATACCTTCTTTTATTTTATATCTATGGATAGGTAATTAAGTCTCATTTCTTCCTTATTGCTGGTTACAGAAAGGTGTTGTATTTTCCCAGATTCTTAGAATCATTTACACAAAGTTTCTGAATGGTCTAAAGCAGGGGTTATGTACCTAGACCTCGGGACACACCTAGCCAGTCAGGTTTCCAAGATTCCCACAATGACTATGTGTGAGATACATTTGCACGCACTGCCTCCATTGTATGCAAATCTCTCATGCATATTTATCATGGGCTTCCTGAAAACCTGACTGGCTGGGTGTGTCCCGAGGAGAACCCCTGGTCTAGAGCAGAGGTTCTCAACATAGTCCTTGGGACACACCTAGCCAGTCATGTTTTTAGGATATCCACAATAAATATACATGAGATAAACTTGCATCCATTATTTTCACTGTGTGCATATCTATCTCATGCATATTCATTCTGGGTATCCTGAAAACATGACTTGCTAATTGCGTCCCAAGGTCTGGGTTGAAAACCACTGCTATACATAATTCTCTTCACATGTTTACTTAGTTTTAGATAAGGTTCACTTGTTCAGTTATTCATATTGTTCTCCTATTATCTATAAAATTCTGAACATAGAAAGACAAACAGTGCTCCTGAATACACTAGTTAGATATTCAATAGTTATATCATGAAGCAAATCTATATACAGTGCAATCCGCTTAAGTGCAAGGGTCCGGGACCAAAGAAATACATGCAGTTAACTGGAGCATGCACTTAACCGTTGTGACCCAAAGAAGCTTGATATCTGATAAACATATGTACAGTACTGTTTATTATACGTACAGTATACAGTCACCGTTAACTGACATTATACAGTCTCTTACGTTAGGCTTACATGAAGTAATCAGTCAAAGTCCTCTGTACACTCTTGTGTGTGTGAGTTCTATAGACTACATCTGCCAGGCGGTAAAACTGTCATAGCACTGACACCCAGTGGCCTCCAGATAGGCCCGTATGGTGTTGAGACTCTCCAGCACTCTTGCAAAAGTGACAGGAGGTTGTTGAATTTTGTCAGCATGTGCCTTGCTGCTCATTTCATCATCTGTTTCATCATCAGCCGTTGCCTGCGTGTAGGCGCATATCTCAACATCAGTGCTGTCGTCAGCTGTTTGTAGATCGTAATCAACAGCTACGTAGCGATGAAACTCCTCTTCAGTAACACCAGCCGGGATGTCAATAACCTGTTCATCTGACGTGTTTGCAACAGCTGCATCTGTTTCGTCCCTCTCCATATCCTTAACAAAGCTTGCCCGCTTGTAGCAGTTCACAATGGTTGCCTGTGTAACATGATTCCAGGCTTCTTTCTGCATATGTTGGGAATCCAACAGTGATAGATTACGAGCCAGTTCAACAGCACGCTTATCCTTGCCAGTCTGGTCATCCATAACGCTCATCAGACGACGTAGCACAAGAGCCCGATAATGTTGTTTGAAATTGGCTATTATGCCCTGATCCATAGGTTGGATCAGAGAGATAGTGTTTGGTGGCAGGAAGACCACCTTGGCGTTAGACAGCCTGACATTATCACTGTGTGCAGCACAATTATCACAAAGCAACAAAATCTGACGCTTTTGTGCCTGCATTCTAGTGTCTAACTAACTTCTTTAGCCACTGCTTCCAAATTTCCCCAGTCATCCATGAATTTGCGTTAGCCTCATATGACACAGGAAGTCGCTTAACATTCTTGAAGCAACGGGGCTGTTTGCTCTTTCCAATGACGAGTGGTTCCAACTTCTCACTTCCATCCATATGGCAGCAAAGGAGGATCGTCAGTTAGTCCTTCGACGTTTTACTTCCTGTAGTTTCGGCTTGTTTGAATGCAAGTGTTCCATCAGGAATCGTTTGCCAGTAGAGACCATTTTCATCAGCATTGAAAATGTCACGAGGTGCAAACTCGTTCAAAATGGTAGGAAGAACTGAAACAACCCAATTTTCAGCACCAAAGTCATCAGCGTCTTGTTTTTCACCATGCTGTTTATGAATTTTATGTTGTTCCTCTCCTTCCATCTTTCCAACCATCCAACAGTGGCTTTGAAATCAGTTAGTCCAAGACTTTCAGTTAGCTGATTAGCTTTCTCCATAAGCAGTGAACCACTGACAGGAAACTGTCTGCTCCTGACTTGAGAAAACCACTGAAGAAGAGCATCTTCTACATCATCAGCTTTTCCCGCCAGTTTACGTTTCCGATGTGGATTTGTATTGTTTTGCCAGTCTTCCAGAATCTGGCCTTTCTGCTTTAAGATACGTGAAATTTGACTGGGATTGACACCATATTCTTTAGCAATAGATGCTTGACTTTGTTTTCTAATTTTTTAAGAACTTCTATTCGTTCAGCCAGTGTTAAAGTCTTACAGTTGCGTGACGACGACGACAACTCCAGTGTAAACTCTAACAACATTCTTTCGCTTATTCTGCCTGTGGCAGTTAACCGAGATTTCAAATTTACCGCCCCTTTGTCATGCGCTAATCGGCTTCCATATTCCGTGCGTGCGCTTATGTGGAGTCTTTCCTGCAGAGGAGCGGTCTTAAACCATCCATATAAGCGAATCTTGCACTTATCAGTGGTGCGCTAAACCAAAGTTTATCCCCATAGAAATTGATGGCGCCAAAAACGGGACTGAAGTACGGCATGCAGTTAAACAGAGCATGCGCTTATCCGACATGCACTTAAATGGAGTGCACTGTATTTATAAATTAGTGGTTCTCAACCCAGTCCTTAGGGCACACTCAGTCAGTTGGGTTTTCAGGATATCCACAATGAATATGCATGAGAGAGATTTGCATGCACTCTCTCATACATATTCTTTGTGGATATTCCAAAAACCTGATTGGCTGGGTGTGCCCCGAAGACTGGTTTGAGAACCACTGCTATAGACCTTCCTATATGAACATGATCTCTCAGCACTTTCTGGTGTCCTAGGCACATGTTTTATGTGTCATTTGAAAAGAAAGAAAAAAGTAAATACCCTAGATTTATACAAAGATAGTGGTGACTGGCAAAACTGTGGCATTTAGTAAAAAAATAAAACAAATTAGAATAGTCATTGTGGCAGCAATTCCATCAACCACTGTAAAAATAGCCAACACGCTCCAAGGTCAGTGATTCCATCCTACAAAGATAAAACATCCCTTATTCCCCATACCTGGAGAGGGAAAGACAAGGGAGTAGGAAATCACCACAAGCTGGGAACTCCTCTCTAGGACCAGAGAGAGGAGAGTGCAATTGTTGGTCTTCTTTCTGCAGATTTGGCTGGAGAGGAGTGATTCACAGTAGAATCAAACTCCCCTCCATAGTATTTATGGGTTGCGACTCATGCTAACATAATAGGATTGGCGTCAAAAGGAAGCTAGTAAGTTTGCCAAGGCAGGGAGACCGAAGATGGATTTCCAAAAAACTTCAAGGGTTTAACTCTTAAGTAAATATGGTATTGAAATTCAGGAAAAGCTTGACTTGAGGCAAGCAGCTTGATCCTTAGCATTTAAAACATGAAAGTGAAAAATGATGATAAAGGAGAGGCAACAGGATTGTAGCAGACAGAGAAAATGAATAGACCAAATGGGTTGGTGAACTATGCTATTGCTTGTGTTTTTTTCCAGTCAATGAAGTTCTTGAAAAATTAACAAAATATTAACAAAATGATAAGCTTAAGTCTGAAAACATAACACTAGTGCTCAATACCCTGCATGTGCACTGGAAGGATGGAATTTATGCAAAATGTGCACTAGACAGGAAGGGTTTAGTTGGACCACAATAAAAATGAAATATCAGTACGTACGCATGGGGCAGGATGCTGGCAATTTGGGGTAGGGGTGGGGAATAAAAAGGGGGTCCAGATATATGCAGCCCCTCATTTCAGCATTGGTTAGTGGATGGGGCCCTATAATTGCTTGCCATTGGATATTCTGCACATTCTGATTTCACAAATGAATTGTTATTCTTTCTTATGAAAAATCAATAACACGTACTGAAACAAAGGGACCGCACTGTATGTGGCCCTGCCTATGTATGGTGCTTGCACATGAGTGATGCTGTGACCCTGGGAGTCACTGCTTCATACTCACCTTTCCAGGCTGCCTTTAATTGATCTCCATGCCTTCATGGAAATGTTGTGGGGTTGCAGGTGGTGGTGCTTGAAAATTCCCCTCCTTTGCCTGAGGAGCTCTGTCTCTGGCACGCTGAAACTAGGCTCCCTCCAGAAACATGACTATTCATACTGAGGAACATTCCTCCATGTGCAGGAGGTATATATCCACGTTTTGCACATGGAGAGAATGTGCTGCTGTTGCTGCAGATGTTTTCTCGACACTGGGACCAGTACCGCCATTGCACATTTCAAGCAGTGTATTTCTGATTGGTGGAGACATTTATCTCAAAACATCTATGACATTTGCAATGCGTCCTTTTTCTAAACTTTTTTTGTATATTTTTGAATATCAGAACACATTTCTTCCATTATCGACTTGCATTTTTAAGCGTCTTCCGGCAAACGTTTGTTTTGCCATTTGAACGTCATATCAAAAATGCCCCTCCACATCTGATGATCCTGACCTTTCACCTTTTATTAAGCTTGTTTTGATGCAGTCGTCTAGCTTATTACACATTTGCTTAACCCTGCCAAATCTGTCGCTTGTCGGCTGTCCCTTTAGGCCTTCTCTGGGTCCCTATATTTTTGGGTGACCAATTCAATTGGTTGATTCTTTCACTCCTTCCTCTACCTGTGGACTCATGAATTAATTGCAAGATGGTATATTTAGGTGTTAATTTTCAAAGCATATAGACTTACAAAGTTACATAGTAAGGGTGCGAGGGTCTGCCATCATCCTTATCTTGTCTCTCAATTTCTTATATTCTTCCCCACCTGCTTTGATAATTGAACAATCATCACTTGGTTCTACCAGATCCAATATTATTTGCACGGTGTGAATCTACATGTTGAAATGCTTTTTTTTCGTTCTTGCTCCAGTATTATGGAATCATTTTCCATTAATTTTAAGATTTGATATCTCCTATAGATGTTCAGGACTCTATTAAAAAACCTTATTTACTTTAGGTTTCAGTAAATTCACCGGGGGCTGAGCAATGGGATGCCACTCTTTAGGCAATGTCTGGCTATACTGTAGGTAATTTTGGTAAACTCTATTGGTTTAATTATTTTGTTTTTGATATTTTATTTTATGACTGTTGAACACCTGTGATTATCTTTCTTATCTGATCTATGGCAGTTTTTTCCTGCCATTAATATTAGCATGTACATACATAGTCTAGCCCTGTGTGTCAGATAAGGTAATTTAGAAAGCCTTAATAAATGATGAATTCTGAGGAGGGATGGAGAAAATGGTGAAGATGTGTGAAATGTATTCTGTATTCATTGTTCATTATCTTGATAACCCATATGTCTGTACTGATGTCATGCCTTAATTCTGCGAAGAAATGAAGGCATCCTCCAACCAGATAAGCCTCAAAAGCAAGGATTATTTTTGTTGGAAGTAGTTGCAGTCAGTGGTGTACCTAGGGTAGTTGACACCCGGGGCTGGTCATTTTTTAACACCCCCCTCCAAAATCCAGTACTAGGCATACTGAGAATACAAAACACTCAGGACCTAAAGAGCAATTCTACCATACCATAAGGAGTAATTTCTACAAGTCACACAAGGAAAAGGAAAGAAACACTACAGTGAGCACTAGAACATCAATTCACCTATTGTAAAACAAAACCAGACAGAATAGAACAGATCGTCGATCCTACAGTCAATGCCAACTGAAAGCCATGTCTTTTTCACAAACACAGATACACCCTAATCCACTATAGAATAAGTAATCATAAACTTTCTATTTAGACAAAAATTAAACTGAACCCCCAAGATGCATACAATGCACCACAGAAACAGAAAATGTCCCCTAGTACTGTGCAAAATATAAAGACAGCAGATGTAAATCTGAAAAAACTAACAAATACCAATCACCACTTTATAAATTAACAAATAGAAATAAAACAAAAATAGAAAATAAAATACCATTTTATTGGACTAATACATTTAGCTTTCAGAGGCCAAAACCTCCTTCCTCAGGTCAATACAGTATAGTGCTGTTACAGTATCCTATCCTGACCTGAGGAAGGGGGTTTTGTTCTCCGAAAGTCAGTCAAAATGTATTAAAATTAGTTCAATAAAAAGACATGTTCTATTTATAAACATAAATTATTAACACATCTACAATCTTAAAGCAAAAAAATAAAAATATGTATTTTATTTACAGTTTGTTGTCTCTGGTTTCTGCTTTCCTCATCTTCTTTTCACTGTCTTCCTTCCATCCAGCATCTGTCTTCGCTCTCTCTCTCTCTCTGCCATCTAGTGTCTGCCCTCTCTGCTGTCCCCTCCCATCCAATGTCTGCTCTCTCTCCCTGCCCCTTCCATCCAGTCTGCCCTCTCTCTCCTTTCCATCCAAATCTGCCCTCTATCTCTGCCCCTTCCATCCACCATCTGCCCTCTCTTTCTCCCCCTTCCATCCACTGTCTGCCCCTTCAATCCACCATTTGCCCTCTCTCTCCCATCCATCCAGAGTCTGACCTCCCTCTCGCTCCCCCTTCCATCCAGGATCTGTCCCCCCTCTCTCTCTCTCTGCCCCCTTTTTTCGGCCCTCAGTTCCAGCCCCATTATCCCACTTGCCCCTAGTTCTAGCCCCAGCCCACATCTCCCACCTAACACACTAGTCCCATTTCAGCCCCAGCCCTTTTTTCCCACCAGTCCCGACCTTCAGCCCCCCAGCCATTTTCCCTGTCCCCTTTTCAGCCCCCAGTCCCGTTTCAACCCCAGCCCTTTTTTCCCTACCAGTCCCGAGCTTCAGCCCCAGCCACTCTCCCTGTCCCCTTTTCAGCCCCCAGTTCCAGTACTAGCCCCCTTATCCCACCTTCCCTCCTTTTCAGCCCCCAGTTTGTCCCCTTCATCCACATGCCTTGCATTAGGGCCCCCTTTTTCAGCCCCAGACCCATTCTCCCACTTGCCCCAGGCATGGCCCCATTCTCCCACCTGCCCCCTTCTCAGACCCCAGTTCCAGCTCCAGGCCCCTTCTCCCATCTGAGCCCTCCTCCCCGACCCAGTCCCCTTCTTCCATCTGAGCCCCCCTCCCTGACCCAGTCCCCACCTGCCTACCAGCTCCGTCAACAGACCCTCTTCTCCTTCCAGCCGGCACCCAGCCTTTAAAAACAATCTGTGAAGCGGCGGCGCAGCGCCTCTGCTCTGCATGTAAAAGAAGCAAATCACTTCATCACGTTGGCCCTTCCCTGTGTCCCGCCCTCTAATGTATCTTCCTATTTCCGCGAAAGTGGGACACAGTGAGGAAAGGGCGGACGCGACAAGGCTATTTGCTTCTTTTACATGCAGAGCAGACACGAGGCGCTGCGCTGTGCCGCTGCTTCACAGTTTTTTTTTTAAAGGCTGGGTGCCGGGTGGCAGGAGAAGAGGGTTGTCTGTCGACAGAGCTGGTAGGCAGGTGGGGACTGCAGTGCCAGCGGAGCATCCTCCCACCTGCTGACACCCGGGGAGAACCGCTTCGCCCTTGGTATGCCACTGGTTGAAGTAGATGGTTTAGATTTCTGGTCTCTGCCACTGGAAGGAGATTTGAGCATAAGGTAGAGATTGAGAAGGCTGAGATTATGGTTTATATTGTTTCCTATACTAGGATTGAGTGTAGGATTGTGAATGGTAAGATCTGCAAAGATAGGAGTTTGCATTTGCTTCAGTCTCTTGAGGCTGAAGAATTGACTTCTCTAATTGTTGAGCAGTTATTCTTAAATTGGGATATGGTATCATTTATCTTATCAGCAAAGAGCAGAAGGCACCCCCAGGTGCACCAACAAACAAAAAAAACCATACAGTTCCAATACAGGGGTATTTATTAACACCAAAACCATTCTTGTCAAGAGGACTTTTTTTTTGGGGGGGGGGGCAGTTATCATTCACCTTATCCCTTGAAAGGGGACATCCGCAAGGTGGTCATGATCTCTTCACACAATCCCAAAGCACATAGCCAGGTGACTCTGTAGGGTGTTATGGAGATAGTTATGGTACAGCCTCACATATTGAAGCTATCATAGGTGTTCTTAATAAGATGGAGGGTGCATTCTTCAATGTTGGAGAGATGTTCAGAGACAGACTCCGAGGTGATGGCAGCTAGTGAGTCTAATACCTTATTAAGTTGTGAGTGCTGATAATGAAGGATTTGTAGTTTGTGAACCACTATTTTTTCTGTTAACACGGCTCAAAGATATATTTTTCTGCCTACTGTGTATTTAAACTTAGGATCTTTACCAGAATACTGAAAGATGGATTTAGAATATTTGCTTTTCTTCAAAATTGTTTTGAGAACTAGAGTGGCAGTTGAGATTTGTCATGACCAGGAGCAGGCTGTACCTTGTATTTAGCGTCAAGGTGTTTCAATACAGGTTTGGCAGAATATGGATTTTGCAATATAGTGATTGACTTTGAAGCACAAATTGAAAGGATCTTTTGGATGAACTTATTATAATTAGATTCCACTGAAGAAACTCTTATGCTGACCCCGATACATCCTGCTGAAGATGGTAGAGGATGAAGGAGCAGGTAAATTATCAGAAGCAGGAATAACACCTTCATCAGAGGAAAGAATCTGAATGCTGAGGGGATATGTCTTGCCACTGTGAACAAACAGGAGGTGTCTGAGGAAATACAGGAGGAGCAGGCAAAGGAATATGCAACTGTGGGAGTCTGCCTGGAAGAATGTCATGGGATACCTGAGGAGTTGGGGTTTCTGAATGAGAGGAAAACTGTAAAGAGGGCTGCTGCAAAATGTTTTTGAAACAGTTGGACCAGCAGTACAGTGGCATCTTGAGTAGTTTGTAAAATTAAAGGGCTGACATCCTGCTGCAAAGTGACAGAAGGAATGGGAGTCAGTTTCAGTGCTGTTTTTAAGTAGAGGAGTGTGGTAGCCGTGTTAGTCCATTCTTAAGGTTATCAATAGAAATCAAACAAAATAAAACATGGAAAAGAAAATAAGATGATACCTTTTTTATTGGACATAACTTAATACATTTCTTGATTAGCTTTCGAAGGTTGCCCTTCTTCCTCAGATCGGAAATAAGCAAATGTCAGCTAGCACATTTGCTTATTTCCGATCTGAGGAAGAAGGGCAACCTTCGAAAGCTAATCAAGAAATGTATTAAGTTATGTCCAATAAAAAAGGTATCATCTTATTTTCTTTTCCATGTTTTATTTTGTTTGAGTGCTGTTTTTGGAACTGGTGAGAGACGAGACATGTCTGCCTTTACAGCCTTCTTTTTCTTAGTACGGGGGTGTAAGAACCTCAATCTTCTAGGTAAAGTAAGGTAATGGAGCAGATGTAGGAACAGCAGTTGCCATTTGTAAAGAAAGTTTAAGAGCTTTAGTTGGTGGCTATGAGAGTCTTCTGCCAAATGTTTAGATGTTTTTGAAGGGCACTCCATTGTATCAGACTTATTCTCTGTATAGTTTCACCCCTGAGGGAGAACTGGATAGAGGTGTGTTGTCTGTGATGAGTCCCATCGGTACTCTAAGTGAGTCCACAAGGAGAGAAGCATGTTTATCATTTAAAAGTGTGTCCTCCAGTACATGAGATGGGCCCTTCAAGATAGCACATACTGGCTTCAGAGACATAGTGGTAATTAAATTCTAATAGGTTCCTTTTGCTTCTGAAATATAGATGAGAGGGCTGATGTGTTGGGTATGCATCACAAAAGAAAAGAAAAAAAAAGTGTGCCTGAAAACTGTGTCAGCAAGGAAGGAAGGATATAGTGCACACCACTGGCCAAATCAATTATCAAGCTAGAGAGGGTAGTACTGCATAAACAGCTGATGGAAGACATTAACCAAATTGTGGCTATATTATCTTGATTGTTCAAGGAGAACAAATGAGACCACTTTGCCCTTAACATTCAGAAAACAGCAGACATGCTATCCAAATATGAAGCATCTGTACATACAGTATCTTGCCAACACCAATTGCAATTTGATAAATCACACACACACAAACAATTATCTCAACTTTTGATTTACAAAATATTTGGGTAGATTTTTATTCTTATGCATCATTGATTCATAAAACAATTCTGGAAGTACAAAATAATCAACCATTATTTGAAGTTTTGTTCAATCTAGCAACATTATAGGTATTTCTGCTTGTTTTACAGTCTCAAAGTTTGAACTCTAGTTTGCACAATCTGAAGTCACCACATAATTCTAATAATATTAGTTATTTGAAATATTTACAAATATATTACAAAAAATCCCTTTTAACCACAAGGCAACGACATATCCAAATGATCAAACTGAAGCAGGAAGACCAGCAGCTGAAGGATACTATACACACAATACTGAAGTCTGAATAATTTATCTTAAAGTATTTGGAGTTCTGGGTTATAAAAATGTGCACTACAGGGCTCCCTTTTTGCCATCCTGAACTGGAGGACATGAGTGTGATGTGATATCACTGTACTTGTAAATAGCCTCATCCAAGTCTATAAGTTTATTATTAATCTTGAGTGTCATACATCCATGATAGAAGGCAGTAACTGGCGTAGACGTGAGTGCAACATCTATAGAGAAAGACAGAAAAAATGGAATTCAAATTAACACAAAGCTATGGTAATCACTTTTTTTTTTGTTCTTGGAAATAAAACCCGAATAATGTACAAGCTAGGATTTGTTATCCTGATTTATTAGGGATATAAACATTGAAAGCACACAATAAAGTAAGGCTCATCCTAATGTGTGAGATGCAAACTTTTAGGATTACTGATGTTCTTTCTTAAGGCCATGAAGAAAGAGGGTACTCAAAAATTTTAAATCAAACTAATTTTATGCTCATTGATAATGTTTTATATAATGTGGGCCCCTTTTACAAAGCAGAGGTAAGCCCCAATGTGGGCTTACCGCTTGCTGAAAAGGAAGTACTGCCAGGCTAATGCAGCAGTCCGGCGGTACTTCCCACCCCCAATGCACCATCATATCCCGCGCTAAGTACCGCCGGTGTGTAGCTGGCGGTAATTGGGCAGTGCCGCACACTGCCCAGTTAAAACTGGGTTAGTGCGGGAGCCCTCACCGCCACCTCAATGGGTGGCAAGGGTTCCTCTCTCCCCCAAAATGGCCACACAGGAAGTGCTTTACTTGCCACACTGCCATTTCCAGCAGAAAAGCAAGACCTACCATTTACTCGTTGAGGTAAAAGGGGGCCTCGGTGCACGTCAAAAACATGCACTGACCCCAGCGCAGGCCCCCTTTTGCCGCAGCTTGGTAAAAGGAGCCCTCAATGATTTATTATGTTATATTATGTTTGATTATTGCATTATGTTTTCATGTATTATAACATGCAGTTATTACTAAGCCGTGATTCAAATCATAACTACATATACTTCTGCATTTCTGCCTGATATGCTTTTAACACAATGGTTAAACTTCTTATTACAACTTTAAAACAATCTTTCTGCCAACCAGATTTATGCTGTGGTGCACAAGTTAACACCCTGTCCTAGATAAACTGGACTTGAATTCAGCAATTATGTAGATCATATGTTCACTGATGAGCACAGCTACAATGAATTAAGCGAAGAACACAGAATCAAGGATTACAAATTATGAAAGGGAATGAATATGGGGAGAATTCTATAAGTGGCACTCAAGAATGGGAGCCAGAAAAGTTCAGTACTAAGCGCTATTCTATAAATAGGTGACTGTAAGTGCTCCCACAATAATTCTGAAAAATGGCCACATGCTAATGGCTCACCACTAACCTCCAACTAAATCCCAATACACCCACTATAATGATTAATTAAATTTTATTCCTATGGGCCCTGCTGCAGGTAACTCAAGCTAAGCTTTAGTAATTGACACTCTAAATAGTTATTGAACATTGTTTACTTTGGGGGGAAAAGACCTCAATGGCCCTATATGATAGGCATGTTAAAAAGCCTCACAATAAAACCACCATCATTGGCCTAAACCCCCCCCCCCCCCCTTGACTTTATGATATAGTCACACTCTATAAATATTAAATATATTTTCACTTTCAATCTGAGAATTTACCAAATCAACTATTTGTTTATAAGTCACTGTTCATGCAAAGCAAAGATACACTTATCTTTTATAAGGCTCACTAGGCTCTACAGAGCTGTCCATTTCACCAGTTTCAGCTTTATCAGAGAAGCCCATCAGGCTCATTTTTAAAAGAGAAAAACATCTAAAAATTGGCATAAACCTGCATTTGGATGATTTTCTCACAAAAATGCCCAAATTAGTATTTTCAAAACCAGGTTTTAGATGTTTTTCTATGACGCCCGTCAGAAGTGCGTTCAAATCACAACAGGGCGTGCCAGGGGCATGTTAAGGGTGTAATCTGGGTGTTCCTAAAACTTGGACATTTTTCTGCCATAATGGAACAAAATAAAAACATTCGGGGCTATAAGTTGGACATTTTGGTCTAGACCTGTTTTATCAATGAATAAGCCAGAAAAAAGTGCCCTAAATGACCAGATGACTACTGCATGAATAAAGGAATGATACCCTCTTACTCCTTCAGTGGTCACTGACCCCCTCCCACCTCCAAAAGAAGTGAATGAAGAGGTACATACCAGAAAGCAAGTTCCTGGAATAGCCTAGTAGTTGGTGAAGCGCACTGTAGAGGTGGTGACCCCGGCCCATAATCCACTTTAACTATTATATTTGTGATGGAAAGTGTCAGCATCCCCTCCCAAACCTACTGTACCCACATATAGGTGACACCTGCAGCCGTAAGGGCTACTGTAGTGGTCTATAATTGGGTACAGTAGGTTTTTCGTGGGTTTTGAAGGACTCAACATACAATATAAGGGGGGTAATGGTGAGATGTGTACCTAGGACCTTTTATGTGAAGTCCACTGCAGTACCCCACTGCTCTGCTGGGATGCCTGTGTGGCTGGTCTACTAGGAAAGCTGGCTCCTTCTACGTCCCAATGCTTTGATTTTTTGCATATTTCACTAGGACTTTTTTTTTTAAATAGTCCAAAAAGATAGATGTACTAACCACAACATCTAGGAACCTGTCATTTTCAAAGAAAAAAGGTAGACGTTTTTCTGTTTGGAAAATGGTCATTTTCACTACTTGATTTTTGGACATTTTCAGCAAAACGTCCAAAATCAGATTTAGAGTCATATCGAAAATGCCCCTCCACATATGTGAATCTTTTACTGATGTAACACTGCCTTCTTTACCACAAAGTTCTTTGCCCTGCAATCTCTCTATATACCACTGCTGCTTATGGCTTTGCGATCCTAGATCCATCATAATAACATACTACTGAATGCTAATGACAATAATAGCACATGGACATTAATGCAAAATAATAGAAAATTGGGGTCTTTACTGCTGTAGTAAAAATGGCCTTAGAATGTGGGAAAGACCTGTGTAAGGGTGTGCTAAGGCCTATTTTTACTGCAGCTTAGTAAAAGAACTCCTTTGTAAGCTAATACATTTTTATTATCCTTAACAAGAAAATGCAAAACTTCTAAGACTAAAGCTCCTTCCTCAGACAATAAAGGTTCTAAATTGTTTCAAAATCTTGAATTATTTTATTCATTCTGATTGATTCAATATTGTTTTGTTATATCTTTAAGGATTTATGTTTTTATTGATTACTGAATTGTGTTTTTGATCATGTATTGTAACAAACCCCAAGAATCTGTTTAAACCAAGAAAAAGTTGTTATCCAAATTGAGATTTCATTACATCTGTTTGTCTAATCAAGACATGTATTTAACTATTTTGTAGGTTCCCCCTCAGCTATTTTTAGCCCTATGCCAGCTCAAGTGGAATCAGCTGCCACTGGACTAAAATATAACCACCCGATAGTTATCCCCTATATAATATCCCTCCTAAAATCACTTTGTGCAACCACTGTGATGATCCTCGCCAAGGGGCCATGAACCAGGGCTCTTGTTAAAGCCTTGCTAGCAGAGGTAATAAAGTCCAACCATTAGGTGTCAATGATCTACAATGGTTAACAATTTCTATCTCTGCCGCATCCCCAGGGTTGGCCAGACAATTAGGCTACCTGAGGTGGGGGCCTCAGGCGGCACTCTTCAGGAGCGGCATCTCCCCCTTTGCGGCGTTTACCTCATCATGTTCCAAACCCGGCAGCGGCAGTGATTCCCATACGCTGCTCTGCCACCGGCACCTGCCTCTTCCCTTTACTGCGGCTGCCTTTCTGATGTAATTTCCTGTTTCATCAGAGGTTCAGGCAGCCGCAGTAAAGGGAAGAAGTGTGTGCTGGCAGAAGGGCAGCCTATGGGAATCGCTATCGCTGATGGGTTGGAAGTAGGAAGGGGGCAGCATTTCGGCCCGGGAAAGGCATCTCGGTCCAGGAAGACAGCATCTTGGCCTGGAGGGATGGCATCTTAGCTCCGCCTCAGGTGGCATCTTGCCTTGGGCCAGCCCTGAGCATCCCTAGTCCTGGCCAGTGGAATCAAGGAATTGAACCTAGGTCCTCTTCATGGTAGTGCTTTTTACCACTGAGCCACAAAACTTGCCCCTAACTGTTGGCTTATTATTAACAAATGCACTCTTTCTTCCCTAATATACCAGAGATGTCCTACTTTAATTTGCACAGTAAACTGGAAATGACAAGTGATGCTGAAATGTTATATTTCACGCACCATATACAGAGTTAAAAAAAAACCCAAATCTACATTCTGTTAAGGAACGTGATAATTACCTGGCAGACCTCCAAGATATGTCCTCACATTTTTCTGTATATGCTCATCCAAGATGGACAGACTCTCTTCTACCTGAGAACGGTTCATTTCACTCTGTCCCAGAGACTCATCCACCGTAAGCTGTATCTGCCCTTTGGTTACATGGATTCCCACCAAATGCTCTTTATCACACACATTCACCTCCAGGCTGGACACAACTTTGTTCTCGATCGACAGGAGAATAAGCTGAATGATACAGGAAACATGTGGCAAATGATACATTTCCTTAATAGTTTATATACAAATATAAAAAAAAATGCCCATTTGGATTTTCAAAATGTAATGCCTCCAAAATAAAGTTGACACTCATGCTTTGGAAAAAGAAAACTGTTTGCAGGCTGTTAAATGAACAGCATGACCAAAATTTCAACTGTAGGCTTAAAATACCATTTTTATTTCTCAGGCATGCAATTTTTGCCCCATCCTAAATTTGAGCCTCAGTGCTGTGAATGTACAGAATTCTTTAGTCATCAGGTTTGGTCAACACTACTTCTCAAATTTTACATAATGTTCATTTTTAAGCATTCCCTAACAGGAACTTTTTCCTGTATCCTACTTACAAATCTACTGCTAAGTCTATAACTCACATGTGAGACACACTACTAGATCTTACATTAGACTCATGTGGCATGGAGGAGTAGCCTAATGGTTAGAGCACTGGGCTGACAACAAGGGAAGCCATGTTCAAATGCCACTGCTGCTCCTTGTGATCTTTAGCAAGTCACTTAACCCTCCATTACCTCAGGCATACATTTAGACTGTAAGCCCTCTGTGGACAGGGAAATATTTAATGTACCTGAATATAACTCACTTTGAACTAAATCCAAACAAATAAATGGTTTGCTATATTCAGAGATTTATTAGAAATAGCAGCTTTTTATAGCCTACATAAAATGTTCAGCTGACATGATAAGAAAGTTTAAACAGATGCTATCAAACTCTTCACTACCTGCTGTTTGACTTTTCTCGTGGAATGATAGTCAACGAGTGCAAGAGACAAGGCTACCACCTTGCTTTCTGTGACCAGTGCAAAGAGTACACCAGTGTCCATCGATGGGTGGATTTCAGCAGTTATATCTATGGTCCAATTTTTCTTTTCCTCCTCATTTGGCAAATGCACTGCAGAAGAACACAGACTGGTCAGCAACAAGAAAAGGAATAGCAACTTTTCTATCTGGTTTTGTACTCATACTGTGATGCAGAGAGGAAAAAAAACTAATATGGAATTAAAAAACAACCACAAAAACAACATGATACCATTGTGTGCTTTAATGAGTATCCAACTGCTATGAATATATTACTGGTACAGTACCTGTGAATCATGATATCATCTTTGCAAAGAAGTGCAAGGTGATGCACTTTAGGGAGTAGAGTCCACAGGAGACGTACATGTTAGGCAGTGAGAGTATGATATGCACAGACAGGGCGAGGAATTTTGAGGTGATAGTATCTGAGGATCTGAAGGCGAAGAAACAGTGTGACAAGGCAGTGGCCATAGCCAGAAGGATGCTAGGCTGTATAGAGAGGTGTAACCAGAAGAAAGGAGGTGTCGATGCCCCTCTACAAGTCATTGGTGAGGCCCTTCCTGGAGTATTGTGTTCAGTTTTTGGAGGCCGTATCTTGCTAAGGATATAAAAAGACTTCAAGCGATGCAAAGAAAGCTACAAAAATGGTATGGGATTTGTGTTACAAGATGTACTAGGAGAAACTTACTGACCTGAACATGTGTACCCTGGAGGAAAGGAGATATGATACAGACGTTCAAATATTTGAAAGGTATTAATCCGTAAACAAACCTTTTCTGGAGACGGGAAGGCGGTAGAACTGGAGGACATGAATTGAGGTTGAAGCGGGGGGGCAGACTCAGGAAAAATATCAGGAAGTATTTTTTCATGGACAGGGTGGTGGATACTTGGAATGCCCTCCCTCAGGAGGTGGTGGAGATGAAAACAGTAACAGAATTCAAAAATGCATGGGTTAAACACAAAGGAATCCTGTTCAGAAGAAATGGATCCACAGAAGCTTAGTGGAGATTGGGTGAGAACACCGGTAATTGGGAAGCAAAGCTAGTGCTGGGCAGACTTCTACAGTCTGTGCCCTGAAAATGGCAAGGACAAATCAAGGTCAGGTATACATATAAAGTAGCTCATACTTTGTCTTGTTGGTCAGACTGGATGGACCGTACAGGTCCATCTACTATGTTACTATGATAATAAAACTTGCATTCATACATTACAGTTAAACTAAATAGGATTCCAATACATACTTAATGCACTCAGATTATTACCAATATGTATAGTCATTAAAAAAACATTTCAAAAGAAAAAATGAATTTGCTATCAAACTATTGGGCCCTATTACAAAGCTGAGGGTCATGTGAATTTCTAGACATTAACATGGGGTCATACTAGATAATATATTTGGGAAGCATCAGCATAAAGTCTTCCACTGTGTTTTTATGGTAAGGACGCAAGTGTGTACTCCGCTGTCAATACTCACTGTATTCAAGATCGAAATAGGCAAACCCCTTGCCAGGATAAAAGGATCCTCTCCCTGCCAGCATGAAGCACTGCATTTTAGTGTTTAGCTTCACCATTTCTTGGAAAGTGGTGTCCTCACCATTCAACCAGTTCCAGCCCCGCATACAGCCATCTAGGCGAGGGTTTATCTGGTGAAACATAGATAAAATAAAGAGCAGATGCCGATTATAAACCTTTTCTTAAAAGTGGTAAATAAATCTTAGTAAATCAAATCAATCAATCAAGTAAATACCACTATTTATAGGAGGTGGTAGAGGAAAGGCCTAAGGGTTAGAGAAATGAGCTGCAGTCAGCGATCAAACCCACTCCCCCCTCCCCTTTTGTAACTCAGTTAATTGCCTTGTGGTTAATTTCTAAAGCCATTTCAAATATAATAAAAAAAAAAAAACAAAACCATTTTACTTGCAGAAATTGGCTATTTGGGGGAAAAATTGCCTGAAACTCGGTTATAATTAATGTCAACTGCGTATGTATCTTTAGGCTAACACACATGCGATAAAGAGACACTGGGAAAGCACAGGCTTAGCACAGAACTCAAAGTCTGAACTATTACCCACATCCATTGGAGGCATTCCCAGGGGCCCGATTCGAGTGGAAATTGAAAATACAAAAGCAAGTGTGGTGGAAACACATATATATAGAAAAGGCAGATGGCACTTTCTGCAGATATATTTTCTTTGGGCAATTCTTGAAATGAGAGCATGTACATACTTTCAATTTTGAAAATCAGTGCAAAGTCTGTGTATAAGGCCAGTTTTAAATTATCCTCAAAAAACTACTACTACTTAACATTTCTAAAGCGCTACTAGGGTTACGCAGCGCTGTACAATTTAACATGGAAGGACAGTCCCTGCTCAAGGAGCTTACAATCTAAAAGACAGGTGTACAATCTAAAGACAAGTGTGGAGTCCGTCTGATAGGGAATATTATATTTCACGAAAGGTTAGGTGCCGAACGCAGCATTGAAGAGGTGAGTTTTAAGCAGAGATTTGAAAATGGGTAGGGAGGGAGCTTGGCGTAGGTGTTGAGGAAGATTGTTCCAGGCAAAGGGTGAGGCAAGGCAGAATAAGCGGAGCCTGGAGTTGGCAGTGGTGGAGAAGGGAACTGAAAGGAGGGATTTGTCCTGTGAGCGGAGGTTACGGGCGGGGACATAGGGGGAGATGAGGGTAGAAAGGTAGTGAGGAGCCGCAGACCGGGTGCATTTGTAGGTAAGGAGGAGAAGTTTGAATTGTATGCGGTATCTGATCGGAAGCCAGTGAAGTGACTTGAGGAGACGGTTGGTGTGAGTATATCGGTTCTGGCGGAATATAAGATGTGCGGCAGCGTTCTGAACGGATTGAAGGGGGGATAGATGGCTAAGTGGGAGACCGGTGAGGAGCAGGTTGCAGTAGTCAAGGCGAGAGGTAATGAGAGCGTGGACGAGAGTTCGTGTGGTGTGCTCAGATAGGAAAGGGCGAATTTTGCTGATGTTGAAGAGGAAGAAGCGACAGGTCTTGGCAGTCTGTTGGACATGCGCAGAGAAGGAGAGGGAGGAGTCGAAGATGACTCCGAGGTTGCGGGCAGATGGGACGGGGAGGATGAGGGTGTTATCAACTGAGATGGAGAATGGAGGAAGAGGAGAGGTGGGTTTAGGTGGAAAGACGAGGAGCTCGGTTTTGGACATGTTCAGCTTCAGGTGGCGGTTGGACATCCAGGCAGCAATGTCGGATAAGCAGGCCGATACCTTGGCCTGGGTCTCCGCGGTGATGTCTGGTGTGGAGAGATATAGCTGGGTGTCGTCAGCATAAAGATGATACTGAAAACCATGAGATGAGATCAGTGAGCCTAGGGAGGAGGTGCAGATTGAGAAGAGAAGGGGTCCAAGGACAGATCCCTGGGGAACTCCAACAGATAGTGGGATGGGGGTGGAGGAAGATCCATGAGAGTGTACTCTGAAGGTGCGGTGGGAGAGATAAGAGGAGAACCAGGAGAGGACAGAGCCTTGGAACCCAAAAGAGGACAATGTGGTAAGAAGTAAATCATGATTGACAGTGTCAAACGCAGCGGATAGATCGAGCAGGATGAGGATGGAATAGTGGCCTCTGGATTTGGCGAGGAGCAGGTCGTTGCAGACTTTAGAGAGTGCTGTTTCTGTCGAGTGTAGAGGGCGAAAGCCGGATTGAAGTGGATCCAGGATGGCATGAGAGGAGAGAAAATCAAGGCAGTGACTGTGAACGGCGCGTTCAAGTATTTTGGAGCGGAAGGGGAGGAGAGAGATGGGGCGGTAGTTGGAGGCGCAGGTAGGGTCAAGTGATGGTTTTTTTAGGAGAGGTGTGACTACTGCGTGCTTGAAGGTGTCAGGGACAGTTGCAGTGGAGAAAGGTTAATGATGCGACAGATGGAGGGGGTGATAGTATTGGAGATGGTGTTAAGTAGGTTGGTGGGGATGGGATCGGAGGAACAAGTGGTGCATTTCGAGGAGGAAAGAAGGCGGGAGGTTTCATCCTCGGTGATCTCAGGAAAGGAGGCCATGGTTGGTTGGTTGTTGGATAGGGCTACAGGCTGAGGAGGAGGTGGCTTGGAAGTGAACTCAAGGTTGATCTTTTGTACCTTGTCGCGGAAGTAGTCAGCCAGTGATTGAGGCGAGAGTGAAGGGGGAGTGGGAGCGGGGGGCACTTTGAGGAGGGAGTTAAGGGTGGTGAAGAGACGACGAAGGTTGGAGCTGAGAGAATTGGTCAATTGGGTGTAGTAGTCCTGTTTTGCAAGGAATAGGGAGGACTGGAAGGAGAATAGCATGAATTCGTAGTGAAGGAAGTCTGAATGGGTACGAGATTTCCTCCAGAGGCATTCAGCGGATCGGGTGCAGGAGCGAAGGTAGCGGATGCAAGGGGTCAGCCAAGGCTAGGGACTAGTACGCTTTGTGGGACGGGAAGTGGATGGAGCGAGGGTGTCCAAAGCAGAGGAGAGAGCAGCATTGTAAGATGAGACCGCTTTGTCTACAGTCTCAGAGGACATGATGGAGGGGAGGAGATTAGAGATACTAGAGGATAGAGTGGGGGGGGGGGGTCAATAGCCTGGAGATTCCTGGAGGTGGTGGTTAAAGTTGGACGGGGCAGAGGGGGGGGGGTGAAGAAGTGTGAATGTGATCAGGTGATGATCGGAGAGAGGGAGAGCAGAAGCATGGAAATTGGAGGGTGAGCCGGAGGAGAGGACTAGGTCAAGACAATGGCCGTCACGGTGAGTGGGGGTGATGGAGCACAGCTGGAGGTTGAAGGAGGATGTTAGGGTGAGGAACTTAGAAGCGTTAGAGTCGGATGGGTCATCAACGTGAATGTTGAAGTCTCCGAGAATGAGGGACGGTGATGAGGGTTCAAGAAAGACAGAGAGCCACGCATCAAAGTCGGTGAGGAAAGAAGAGAAGGATTTTTCAGAGGGGCGGTAGATGACTGCGACTCTGAGTGGCAGCGAGTAGAATAGCCGGATGGAGTGGGCTTCAAAGGATGAGAAGCAGTGAGACTGCGGTAGGGGGAGGGGTTGGAAACTACAGGAGGGCGAGAGTAATAGCCCAACGCCTCCACCGCGGCCAATGGGCGGGGAGTGTGGAAGAAGAGATAACCTCCATGGCAGAGGGCCGTGACTGAGGCCGAGTCTTCCGGGGAGATCCAGGTTTTGGTTAGGGCGAGCAGTTGAAGGGAGCGAGAGATGAAGAGATCGTGGGTGAAGGGCAGTTTGTTACAGACTGAGTGGGCATTCCACAGGGCGCATGAGAAGGGGAGGGAAGAGGGGGGGAGGAGGGGAATAGAGACGAGATTGGAAACATCTCGGAATCGTTTGCATGGATAGGACGGGAACAGGCGAGGGGGACCTGGATTAGGGTTAATGTCTCCCGCGGATAGCAGGAGGAGGAGCAGGAGAATGCGGAGGAGGGTGGGGGAGGTCGGGCGGCGAAGGCGACGAAGACAAGGTGTACTAAGGAGGAATGGGGATGGGTTAATGGCAGGAAGGAAGTGTTGAAGGTTAAGAGCTAGGAAGGAGGCGGGGGACAGGAGGGATGGTGAGGTGGTGGGGGATGAGGGTGAATAGGGTATTGCCGTGGCGGGTAGGGCGGGAGGGCAGCGGGTTCTAGTGGTAGACAGTGGGATTGGGTGGGAAAGAAGATTAGGACGGGACAGGGCAAGGAAGAGAACTTGGACAGGGGCCATAAGTAGTGATTGAGGTGAGACAGGTGTTAACAGGCGACTATGGAGTGACTGAGGTGTTAAGTAAGATAGAGCTGGAAAGCTGGGTTTTGGACTGGCGAGTAGGTAAGTCAATGGCTGAGAAGCTAGCAGGCAGGTAGGTAAGTCAATGGCTGAGAGGCTTGCGAGCAGGCAGGCAGGTTACTCGATGTGTTGACAGGCAGGCAGGTAGCAGCTGGAACAAGCGGTCAGGAACAAGCTGGGGTAGATGGACAGGAGCAAGCTGGAACAAGTTGGAACAAGTCGTAACACGCCGGAACAAGATGGGCAGGAGCAAGCTGGAACAAGCCGGAGCAAGTTGGAACAAGTCGTAACAAGCTGGAACAAGTTCGAACAGATACGCTGGAACAGACGGACTGACACAAGCGGGTCATGCAGGAACGGATGGAACAAGCTGGGTAGGTTGGGATGGGCGGACTGGAACAAGCTGGGGCAGACTGGAACAAGCTGGAACAACAAGTTGGAACATGCTGGGGAAGGCTGGAGCAGATGAGCTGGAACAAGTTGGAATAGACGGACTGGAGCAGGCTGAGACACACTGGAGCCGGTGAACTGGAACAAGCAGGGGGTAAGCTGGATCGTCGGGTTGGAACAAGCTGGGAACAGGAGTATGGAACACGCTGGAGCACGCTGGAGCAGATGGATGGAGAGTCTGGATCAGGCGGACTGGACCACACTGGAGCCGATGGACTGGAACAGGCCGGGCGTAAGCTGGATCGGTGGACTGGAACAGGCTGGGATCGCAAGCAGGAAGAATCTGGATCAGGCAGACTGGAACAGGGACTGGAACACACTGGAGTTGATGGACTGGAACACGCAGGAGGAAAGCTGGGTCTGCGGACTGGAACACACTGGAGTCGATGGACTGGAACACGCAGGGTGAAGGCTGGATCTGTGGACTGGACGGCAGGGGGAAGGCTGGATCAGTGGACTGGAACGAGCTGGGATCAGATGGATAGGAGGACTGGAAGAAGCTGGAACACGCTTGAGCACATGGAACACGCTGGACAGATGGATAGGAGCAGGCAAGGAGGAGCTGGATCAGGCGGACTGGAAGACACTGGAGCAGATGAACTGGAGCCAGCAGGGGGGAAGCTGGAGCCGTGGACTAGAGCTGGGATCAGATGGATAGGACTGGAAGAAACTGGAACACGCTGGAGCAGATGGATAGGAGCAGGCAAGGAGGAGCTGGATCAGGCGGACTGGAAGACACTGGAGCAGATGAACTGGAGCCAGCAGGGGGGAAGCTGCAGCTGTGGACTGGAGCAAGCAAGCAGGGAGAAGCTGGGAAGGGTGGACTGGGCTGGGGCAAGCTGGAGCAGCTGGGCAACTCGGTTCCTACAGAGCAGCAGGGCGCATGGAAGTCAGCCCCGCCTTGGATGCATAGTGCTCCGCCCCGACTGCCCCAGCTCTGAGGACTCGGCACCGCGATGGGGGCAGGCCGCGGGAGGACGGGCAGCATGGGCGTCGGGCCGCCGGGACCAGGAGCGCCGCGGTAGTCCTGGACCGCTGTGTCGGGTCGCGCCATGAGGTCGGGTGCGCACCACGAGGCCGCGGGTGAGCTCGCTCTGGCTCACCCGGGTCTCCTGGAGCTCTCACCGGATACGGTCCCTGCCGGGGAGCGCGGCGGCTGACCTGGACTCGCCCGCGAACTCAGCGCCCAGCAGCACGCTGCCGCCTCACAGCCTGGGAACCCACAGCGATGGAGGGCAGAGTCCGGGCCCGTCCACGACGCAGCTCCTGGAGTTGGCAAACCCCGGGCAGCGGTGGCAGCCGCGTCGATCCGTGCCTCCGGCTCTTCTGGGGGGGGGGGGGGATCGCACCGCAGCGGAGCACTGGGGGGTCGACTGGGGGGACTCCTCCGCTCCTCTCTCTCTGACTGATAGATATAGCCTACATACACAGGTATTCACATGTTTCAGAAGGCAGGTAGATGAAAAATATATATCTTGATTTATAGGGTCATTTCTTAAGGGGTCCTTTTACTAAGCTGCAGTAAGATGTGGCTGTAGTGCAACCTTATGCAGGTTTTTCCTGCACACTAAGTCTATATTTACTGCAGCCAGAAAATGGCCGATTTTCTATTTTTCCTATTAATGGCAATGCACAAATATTATACACAAATTTACAGGGTGTTTTCCTATAGAACTCAGCTTATAAGCAGTGTGGGATTACAACAGACTTTTTTGAGAAAGGAAAGGAAGAACCACATAAGCTAAGTACTACTTGAGCACAGTAATAGTATTTATAAACCTATGATATAATATTGAAGAGACATTATTGACACTATTTTGTAATAGCAGTTTAATTGTACAAGGAGGTTTTTGTGCAAATGATGAAGCAGCCCTGCTCCCGTTGCCTATTTTAGCCAGGAGATTCTTGAGGCTTTTTCTTCCTTGTAATCCCACACTCCTTATAAATTGAGTTCTATAGGAGAACCCTTGTATATTTGTGTATATCATTGCTATTTTTATTGGGTTCTCTCCCTCGTTTGTTGGTTTAGTTTGTACCTAAATGCACTAGTGTTGCCATTAGCGCTTGGCCATTAAAAAGAATTGCCCTGTAAGCACTTACCAATACCTATTTTGTAGGCAGTAACACTAACTAGCTAGCATGTGGTAACAGGGCCGCTGAGAGACTAAGCCGGGCCCGGGGTAAGGCCGCCTCCCCCCCCCCCCCCCCACTGACGCCCTCGCCACCCTCCCCCTGCCGCTGCTGCAGTCCCCGATCTCACCTGTCTGTCCTCGGCTCCGTCCGCCACCAGGCCCCTGCATTAAAATCGGCAGCGCCTCAGCTGAGCTCCATTTGGAAAGGCAGATCGCTTCCCTTCGGGCCTTCCCTCACTGTGTCCCACCCTCGTCTGATGTAACTTCCGGTTTCCGCGAGAGCGGGACACAGGGAGGGCCCGAAGGGAGGCGATCTGCCTTTCCAAACAGAGCTCAGCTGAGGCGCTGCTGATTTTAATGCAGGGGGCCCGGTGGCGGACGGAGCAGAGGGCAGGCAGGTGAGTCCGGGGACTGCAGCGCCAGCAGCCTGACCCTGGCGCCGGGCCCCCATTGGAGGCCTTGGCCCCGGGAATTTTTGTCCCCCTGCCCCCCCTCTCGGCGGCCCTGTGTGGTAATGCGGATGCACTAATTAGCACAGGACACCTACTCTCTACCCCCAGACATACCGCTTATTTTTTTTGCGTGCAGTTAGCGTGCACCAATTTGAAACTTATGGCAGGATACCCAAGCGCGCCCTGTAGTATGCCATTTTAAGCTGCAATAAACACATATTAGCACTTACCACAGCTTATTAAAAGGGCTCTTTAGTTAGCATGTGCTATTAGTAAGTGAACTTCCTGATGTTTACTTTCTTCTTGCTTTCAACATTTAAACAATGAAGGGTTGCCTAAGCATTTTTGTTCCAATGTTTAAGCTGCTTCAGTTTTGCCTCAGTGGTTTTTAACTTTCTAAAATATTGGAGACATTTAACCATCTGTCCCATTCTGGGTTTTTTATTATTATTACTATTATTATTGAAGGAAGTGATTTTTGAAAGCTGAATGCTTAGTTCTGCAATTTTAAAACAGGACTTTGGAGATCTGTGTAATATAAATTTAAACAAAAATCAAAGTGCAAAGCTAAGCATTCAGCTTTTAACCATCATGTCCTTCAAGAAAGAAAATAAACTAGAATACAATAAGATAGATTGTTGAATGTCGCCAGTATTTTTCAAAGATAAAAATCACTGGGGGAAAAACTGAAACAGCTTATACAGTGGAGACCTGAAGTCTCTCTATATAAGTATTCAGACTACTCAAACATGAAACCTTGAATAGAAAATACAGAAAGATGCTTCAGTACTTTTCTACTGTCTCAAACCTGGCCTCTCTAAATGGCCATTTCTTTAATATCACCAAAATCTCAAATCAGATTTTACAAATATCAGTTTCTCTCTGAAACAATCCTCTCATTATTTTAAAATTCCTCAACATTCTCCGAACTGCCTCACAACAGGTGCAGACTGCAAATAAAGTAATTTTGCACTGGACCTCAGCCTTGGTTCTAATTCAGAAGGAACCCCAAAGTTGGGGGAGGAAATACCATCAGGTCAAAAAAAAAAAAAAAGAGATGAATATATACAGCGAATATGTGCCATGTCAAAGAGCAAGAAGTTGGCCATGGACAATGATGAACCACAGAGAATCATCTGTGACAATGTGATGTTTATTGAATAATCCTTAAATTAAGGTATTTTCCCCCACCAGTGTTAATAGCTATCAGGTACCAGCCAGCCTTGAACCTATGGCCTTTGAGTTATTCTATAAACTTTACGCTGTCAGACATCAAAAGAATGGAGCAGTAAACTAATGGTTAGTGCAGTAGGCTGAGAATCAGAGGAATTGGATTCAGGCCCCATTGCAGTTCATTGAGACCCTGGGCAAGTCACTTTACCTTCCATTGCCCCAGGTACATAAAACCTTGGGGCCACTTTACAAAGGCGTGATGAAAAATGGCCTGCGGTAGTGTAGACGCGTGCTTTAGGTGTGTGCAGAATCATTTTTCAGTGCACCTGTAAAAAATGTCTTTTTAAAATTTTTGCAAAAATGGAGAAAGTACTTGTATATAAAAGTAAAACCACTTTGGTTGCACCACAGAAAGGCAGTATATCAAATACATGACCCAAGGGATCATCAATGGATTCCCTGAGGTTCATCACTGTCTGTGCCGAACTCCTTGCTTTTTGTTGAGGCATTCTCTCTTGTTGTTCACCCCTCTCCATTGCTCCAGCTGATACGTGTAACATTCAATAATATTCTGAATAGATAACATCATTCACTTTGAGAACAATTTCAAGACATTTCTGTGCAGAAGCAGTATTTTATGCACAGAAATAGGCATTTATAAAGTTGTGCATCAGATATACACCTAACATTACGAAGATAATTTTATTAAGTGGATGCTAATGTTTATGCGCCGAATGTGTGTAAATGATTAGAATAATGGCACATTGGCATGCAAATGTCAAAATCCTGCCTAAGCGCTGTTCTGTAAATATGCACATATAAGTTTACATAGTGCATATTTTACACAGCATTTGCAGAACTCACACTTATACATATATACTCCATCCTGTCCATGTCTGCTTCAAAGTATGCACCATCATGTTATGGAATGTACTTTTGCACCAGTTGGTATATGAGTCCAATTAAACATGTAAATCAACATGTTATGTATTGGCTTCAGTCACTAACTATTCTCTACTGATGGTACAAAACCATCTACCTCCTTCCCTCTTACTATAAATCACATCAACTCACTTTTAAGCAAGGCTATGGAGTTGGTACATCAAACCTTCAACTCAGACTCCTCTATTTTTCTACTGTCCAACTCACCTCCACAGCTCCAAATCCTACTGATATTAGGCTTCACAATTTTTGTTCTGGATCTAAATTACTGGTAAATATAACTATTTACCAGTATTTTAGATCCAGGATAAAGTACAAAATGATAATTTTACCACATATTGTAATGCTGTTTATTCTGAAGCTGGAGTAAGAGTCAATACATTTTTACCGACTAACTCCACCCAAATAGCTTCCAACTTTGACTGACTCCACAGCCCTGTGTACAGCCATTATTTTCTTAGGTAACAGGAACAGTCTTTCATAGACCATCTTCTTTCTTCAAAATGCCTTCTCAAATAACTTGCTTAATTTGACCAAAAATGTGGTATCTAAGAACCTGCTCACTACTATTTTGATAATACTGTAATATTAGTATCCACTACTAGTTTGAGCCTCTTTTCTGTAATTCTCCAGCACATCTGGTTTTCATTTATCTTGACTCAGGGATTCAGTTAAATTTTTAAATTTTGGAAGTAAAATGAGTTTCATGTATCCAAAAAAGTGTAGAAGTATTCTTTTTTTGGCACAGAAGTAAAGACCACACATTTTGAAGTAAAATAACTTCACACTCTGCATTCCAATATTTAGAAAACAGAGGGGTCCTTTTACCAAGCTGCAGGAAAAGAGCCCTGCGCTAGTGGCGGGGGGCCATTTTTACCACAGCGGGTAAAAAAAGCCCCCAGCACACATGGTCATGAGGTAAGAAAACTCCACGCTAACCCTGCAGTAACAAGGCAGCATGCAGCAACAGAGTGCGGCAATGCCCGATTACCGGCGGGTTATCACCGCACAAGCCATTTCAGGGGGTTTTCTTTTTCCACGGAAATGGTGTGCGCTTGGGGAGGGACTACGGCCAGCAGTCGCATTTAGCCGGTGGTAGTCCCGGAAGACTGGCCGGTAAGCCCGCGGTAGGCTTACCGCTGCTCTGTAAAAGGGCCACAAAGTTTGCAACAGGGTAAAGAACATTTGCAAGAATAGAAGGAAAGATACACTTTGTCTTAAGATGAAAAAGTCTGGATGCGTTGCCCTGACTCCCTTTTTAGTTGCACATGCTATAGGATAGGGTGTAGGGGAGATGTGCAGTTAACTCCTAATCAACACCAATTAACTCCAATAATTGACTGTTAGCACCTAATTGACTAGTTTACAGCACATTAGGGATCCACACCCAAATTTGGGTACCCAACTTTAGGCCATTTATATAGAATCCAGGGGAAAGTGTTTTACAAAGTATTAGGGATGAGTTTTCATTAGAGTGTATTTGGTTCATCAGCATGTACTAAACTGATTTAAAATGTGTTAACTGACTTTGCATATAAATCCGCAAGCAAACATCAGTTAAAAGTTCCAAAGTATTAAAATTCTTAAAAACAGATGTGTAAAAACTGAATATTTTTCCACGCACATCCCTACAAGATATAGATTGCCTTTCATAAAAACATGGATATGGAATAAGTGAGGGCAAGTATCGATGACATGATGGATCCTAAACACTGGCAAGGTTATTTATCTGCTGGGAAACTGTCTTAAAACTAGTGGAAAAGTGAGAATGTAGGTTAAACTGATAAATTCCCTATTTATATAAAAAAGTTAAGCAATAGGTTAGTTTTAAAGCTGTTAGTATGTGTGTGTGTGTGTGTGTGTGTGTGTGTGTATGTATGTGTGTGTATATACACACGTACACACATACACATACACACCCATCAGAGGCTTTTAAGCAGAGAAGAACATTTTTCACAACAGGACTTAATTGGGATTTTTATTAGCAAGCGATTAACCCTTGGCAACAGATGGTCCTTTACAGTTCATTGAAAAGCAAACATAAACTAGCATAAAATATACCAAACAAACTCAGGGGACTATTATTTTAGGGCCCCTTTTACTAAGCCGTGTAGGTGCCTATGCGTGCTGAATGCACACCAAATTGGAGTTACCGCCCAGTTACCGCGTGGCCCTTGCAGTAATTTCAATTTTGGCGCGTGTCTGCTACGCACGTCTGGAAAATAGTTTTTACTTTCTGGTGTGCGTCCGTAGCATTTAACGCGCATAGGTCATTACTGGCCAATTCTTTACTGTTAGGTCTTTGGCTGGCGGTAAGGTCTCTGACCCAAAATGGACACGCAGCAATTTTGATTTTGCCGCACTTCCATTTTCAGACCAAAAAAAAAAAAAAAGAGGCTTTTTACAGGTGTGTTAAAAAAATGGATCAGCGCGCACCCAAAACCCCCGCCTACACTACCACAAGCCATTTTTCAGCACACCTTTGTAAAAGGACTCCTTAGTTACTGAAAGTTGCTAATGCTAATTCAACAATACTAAGATGTAGATAGCAATCCAGCAGCAAGAAGTGGACAATCCAATCTTTTATATAATGTCACATATGTGTTTGCCTCCCATTTGGTCACAGAAGTCTTGTCTGCTCTCGGAGCAAAGAGCTCCTGTCTCACACAAGTAAGTCCACTCTACCTCAGCCCCTCCAAGTCTGTTATAAAAGCCTTCAGCCAGGAAAGATGGAGAAAACATTCAGGGACATAACAGAGAAGACCCACCTCCAGTCTGACAGCCTCTGTGATGCCTTGGAGGAGAAATGTTACCTGGAAGGAGAGACTCACTGTGTGGCAGGAAGTCTGGATGATATAATATCCTTTTGCACAGAGGATGCCTCTCCAAGAATATGCACCCAGGAGGAAATGCTTAAAATGTAGTGGGTGATTCAATCATTATGAATCTAGACAGCTGGGTGGCTGGTATGCACAAGGATCACTTGGGTCACTTGCCTGGCTGGTGCAAAAGGTGGCAGAACTCATTTAGACGGGATTTCAGAATATGTTTGGAAGGGGCCAGCTTCCTTGGAATATGTAGTTCTGGAAGCCAAATCTAGGGTTGAAGTAGAAAGCTGAAATCCAGAACCTTTACGGTAGTATTCTACATGCAGGACCAAAAGGCAGGTAAAGCTCTGGAGTCTCACTCCATTGATGAAATGCAATTTGAGAGTGTAAATGCAAAGAGGAGGAATTTAGATATGTTATCTTGGCAACATTTCACAGTAGGAGGAATCTATACTGAAAGGATGGGCTCCACCACAACCAGGGTGAAACCAGGATGCTGGTGCTAAACCTTTAAATTACAGATTATTGAGGTCAATACCCACACCAGAAACTTTCTTTGATGTTGATTATTTAAAGCAACTAAAGTACCTCATAAGTCAAAAATATGAAATAGATCACATTCAAAAACTCAAGAGCAACAAATTGCTAGGACCAGATGGTATTCACCCCTGAAAGAGCTCACACATGTAATTGCTAACCTGTTACCAGAATACTAGCTTACTGCACTTCTCGCATCTAACTTTGGGCATGAGCACATATGTCTGCCAAAGGTTGGTGTAAATCCTCGCACCCAATTGACAGTTGGGCATGCAAATGCAGGTATTCTATAACATCACACCTCAATTCTGGAAATGCCCCACACACACCCATGGCCACACCCACTTTGGAGTTGCACACTATGAAATTTAGGCACACACGTTACAGAATAGGACAGATCCGTACATAACTCATAATTACTACTAAGTGCTTGTTAACATCAATAATTGACTGTTAATGCCTAATTAGCTAATTAATGTACACATGGCTCTGGGATCCTTGCCCAAACATGAGCATCCAACTATGGGTGACCTATATAGAATCCAGTGAATAACTTTCAGAATACTGTACATTACAGGTAACCCTGTCACATTAATGCCACGTCTAGAGCTGGTGTAACTGCAGGTACATAAATCTAAGGCACACCAATACTGGATTACACTAGTATTCTATATGGAAAAAGGGGCCCAGATATTGTTATAGAATAGACAACTACCGCATGTCCTCAGGGTGCCTAAAAGGAGGTGCTCAGTTGTAGAATTGCCCCCTTAGGGCTAGATTCTGTATATGGCGCCTAAAAAAACCACGCAGAACTAAGCGTATTCTATAAGATTAAAGCTTGGTTAATAGAATACGCTTTGTTGATACCATAGCACCTAAATCTACATGTGTCCATTTACACCAATAAAACCTGGTGTAAATCCATGCGCGCAGATTTAGGCACACTGATCCGTATTCTGTAATTACGTATGGAAATTTTGGAACACCAATGAAACGCCCATAAACATATCCCCTTTAAAATACACGTGTGTTTATTTTGAATTGTGTGCTTTACAATCTAGGCACAGTTCTTTATAGAATACGCTTAGCGATTTCCGTGCATAAATTGTGATAATTGCCAATTAGTGCTCATTATTGCTTAAGTGCTATTAAAAATGCTGATTGGCTGTTACGCCAAGTTACATGTATTCCGCATGGAAATTTAGATGCCATACATAGAATCTGCTCCTTAGTAGATAATAGTGAGCTGGTTGATATTGTTTATTTGGATTTTCAGAAGATGTCTGACAGTGTCCCTCATGGGATACTCTTTAGGAAATCAAACTAATCATGTTGTCCTCCTAGTTTTACATGGGAATGGATTTGTAGGAAATTTAAGAGGGGAGGAGGTGTTATTTTCCACTATGCAAAGAAATTAGGTTTTAAAAGTGTCAAGGTGGAACGAGCTTGCTGCTGATATTTTAGTTGTGACTAATGGAAAGATTTCATTTTCTTTGCTGTATTGCCCTGCAGGTGTATTAATTTCTGATTGTTCATTGTTTGATTTTATTTCAGTTTTACCTGTTAATCTGGAATTTCTATGTATTTTAGGAGATTTTGATTTGCCTTTTGATCCCGATTCAAATTTGTTTGAAAGCATTTATTTTTTTAAATTTTTGTCCTGCAATTTTCTGCAATTGGTAAAACAAACTTATGTGTCAGGACATGTTTTAGATTCGATATTTGTACATGATTCTGTAGTTATAGAGTTAATCTGGACTGATCATTTCTTAGTTACATTCTGCATGGGAGGTTTTGGAAGAAAGTTAAGAGAAGTTGTTGCTTCTAAGAAAATAGTTGTATGACCCCATTATGAAGTGTCTAAACTTTGGGAGGTATGGGCTCCTAAATTGAATCTTGATAATTTTATATCGATGGAAAAAATGGTAAAAGTTTTGAATTCATCTTTAGCTGACTCCTTACACCACATAGCCACTGAGAAATTAGTTAACTTGAGTATGTTATCTGTTCCTTGGAAGAATAAGGTGGTTCAATCTGTCAGAATTGGGAAATAGTCAGTCTTCAGACTTTGAATGAATAAATGACTCGGTGATCCACTTCACATTTGTGGTTTGGCTTCCTCCACTCTTGTGGTTTGTTTGGGGTGGGGATATGGTCAACAAAGCAGTTCATACCTTCTAATTAGTTTTCATTTTACCTCTGGGAGAATAGAAAATTTTGAAAGTGATGCTGCCTTCAATTCCTCATGCAGAGCTCTACAAGGCTGTTGTACAGAATTTGCCCAAAGTACCATTTTTGAAACTTGGGGCATACATATGTGCAATTTGCATTGCCTCAGGACTCCTGGATTAAGCACACATGGGGAGTCAGTAACATTTCTGGAGGACAAAAAGGGGTCACCGCACCCAAAAAGTTTGGGAAGCTCTGAGTTAGATTATTACATAATGGCTAGGTTGGCACTTTTGTCTCCCTTGACATTTCCTCAGACTTTGATCTAGTTGACCATCATTTACTTCTCTTTTGCTTAGTGGACCTTAGTTTGAGAGGTCAGGTACTCACCTGGGTTTAAATCATTTCTCAGTGCACAATCATATGTGGTGTCTTTCATTTGTCTAATGGTTAGTGAAGTGGGCTGAGAACCTGAGAAACTGGGTTAAATTCATGAAACAGCCTTCCGGTAGAAGTGGTGCATGCTAATTGGTACTGCCGCTTTGTAAAACAAGCCCTTAGTTTGCCCTTTCCGTGCTTCTACATCTGCTCCCTTTTTGTGTGGGTAACTTGGCAAAAAAAAAAGTATGAACTTACTCAGATAAAGGGGGTAAATATTTAACGTGCAAGATCTGCATAGGTAAGCCAATTTAACCCACATAAATCTTTTGAAAATGGACTTAAATATTGACGTTCAATTATTTTTTTTTAAATCCTAAATAGTGAATCTCTTGGCCTCACGAAAGAGATACCCTAAAAATAATATCATAACCCACAATTTATTGCTTCAAAAATGTGACCCCAAAAATAAATTAATGTACGTGGGGGGGTAGGGGAGGTTTAGTCATCCTTTTTCCCCCAAATAATAAACACACTAGCACTCACTGGTTGGATTAACTCGTTGCTTCTGAAAGGAATACCTCCCACAGTTAGGTTCAGGTGATATAATCCTCTCTCCAATGTGAAAAGGTCTCCAGAAACAGCTATTTTCATCACTGCCTCTTTATTAATCTTTATGATCAAACTTCTCTCCAGTTCCTCAACCGATATCTGTGGAGACAGAAACAGAGAAAAAGTACTTAAATGAACACATCTTTTAAAGGAAAATTGGTAAGCTTAGTGTTATTTTTAATTTATGTTTTACTTGCTGTAGTGTTAGAGGCCTTTTTACCAAAGCTACCTTGGGTAATTAATATGGTTTTTAACAAATGCTAACTGCAGGGGGCTAACTGCTGTTTTAATTTTCTAAACTATTTTGCACATGTAAAGCCTGTTTTAAACACAGAAAAGGGCTTTTACGAAATTGTGCTACTGCATATGCATGTAAAATCTGAGTACCTGGAAAAGTATGTACCTACTTTTGTGCCCCTTTCATAAAGGTGCGCTAGCATTTTTAGCACACTCTAAAAATTAAGGTGTGCTGAAAGCTAAGATGTGCATAGGAATATAGGGGGAGAGTCTATACATGGTGCCTGAAAATCTGCATGGAAATCATCTTCACCTAAGTGTATTCTATAATATATACACACGGTATATAAAATATGCTTAGTTGAAAGCCCAGCACCTAAAACTACTTGCCTCCATTTATACCAATGAAAATGTGGCGTAAATCCCTGCACGTAGATTTACGTGGACTGAGTCATATTGTATAACAACATGTGCAAATTTGGGAACACCCACAAAATGCCTTTTTTCCCCACCCATAGCCATGCCCCTTTTGAACTGTGCACTTTAGAATTTAGGCACAGTGCGTTACAGAATATGCTTAGCAAGTTGTGAGCATAAATTCTAATTATTGCTCATTATTGGTTAAGTGCTGTTAACAATGCTGATTGGCTTAAGCCAATTAAATTTCACACATTGTTATGGAATATGTGTAGATTTAGGAGCGGAATGCTAGGCATGATATATAGAATCCAGCAGATAATAGGCAGGTGTTTCACGGAGCAGAGTTTGGGCGGAGTGGAAGTGGAGTTAAAATATACACTCTTTTTTATTGAAAGCTTTTAAGAAGATTACAGAATCATCTCAGGCAAAACAATATCAAATAGCTAAAAAAAAAAACCTAACGTAAGTATTCAAACACATCATAATTTTATAGTCTGTGCGTTTTTTTCTAGCAAAAGAGGTGCCGGTACTCAAATGCCAGGCCATCCTTCAGGGTTGGAGTGATCACTGAGAGACCCACCCCACAATAAACAGGCCCCCTGCAACCAATCACAGAATCTATAACAAGGCAGTGTTTCATTAAAACTTGGGGACCATGGGTCAGTTTTAGCAGACAATGGAAAAGGTGCCGGTACTCAGTACCCCCAAGTACCCCCTCAAAAAAAGCCCTGGTTATAGTCCACATCAAGGAGATAGCAACAGCTTCATGAAGCAGGTGAAAGCTTGGCTCTTCAACCAGGCCTTTAATGGAAGAAGTTACTAACTTGTTAGTCTCACTCACACACACAAGGAGTGACACAGGCTGCACATACTTCAGCAGGACATGTTTATCCACTCTTACCCTAGCTGAGATAATATTTGACCATCCCTCTGACCTCATGTGCACCTTTCGTTAAATTAGTCACCTTACTTTCTAACTCTTCTTACTCTCTTACCTATCTATGGAGCTCATTTTCAAAAGAGAAAAACATCCAAAAAGTGGCATAAATCTGCATTTGGACGTTTTTCCTCACAAAAACATCCAAATTGGTATTTTCAAAACCAATTTTAGACATTTTTCTATGAAGTCCATCAGAAGTGTGTTCAAATCACAAGGGTGTGTGACAGGTATGTGTTAAAGGCAGGATTTGGATCTTCCTAACACTTAGACGTTTTTCAGCCATAATGGAACAAAACAAAACCGTCCAGGACTAAACCTAAGACATTTTGAGATAGACCTGTTTTTATAATTAATATGGCACAAAAGGGTGCCCTAAATGACCAAATGACCACTGGAAGGAATCAGGGGTGACCCCCAATACCTCCCCAGTGATCACTGACACCCTACCACCCCCCAAAAAATGTGAATACAAATATGATTTAGCAACCTCTATGACAGCCTCAGATGTTAGAGCCAGGTCTATTAGAGCAGCATGCAGGTCCCTGGAATAGTGTAGTGGTCAGTGCAGTGCACCATGGCGTGGGAGACTCTGGTACCTATCTACCTCTACCTGTCACATTTGTGGTGGAAACTGTTAGCCCTCCAAAACTCACCATAAACCCACTGTACCCACATATAGGTGTCCTCTATAGGTGGCGGTTAAGGGCTCCAGTGCTAATCTGGCAGTAACTGGGCAGCGCACAGCACTGGCTGATTACCGCCAGGTACACACCAGCAGGATATGACGGTGCACTAGAGCAGCATGCAGGTCCCTGGAGTAGTGTAGTGGTCAGTTCTTAATCCTTCTTATATCGTATCTAATACTAATTGGCAATTGGTTTTATGGTCTGACTATTTTTTGCTGAGTTTTAATTTAAATATTTGTATGTCAAGTGCTTTCTATTCCTAAATTTGAATCTGTAGCTACTAGAGGAAAGATAGAGAAAAGACTCATTTTTGGCAGTTTTTAATGTCTTGTTATATAATTTCTGTCTGAACAACCATATACAATAATGGAGAAGATAGGTAAAGAGTCAACTGGCAGTAAATCTGAACATACAGTAAATTTATAGGTTCGAGAGGTGACGCCTCAAGAAGCCCCCGGCTGAATAATTTAAAAGCTCACAGGGGCTGGGCTGCTTCATCATCGGCAACCACCTCTACAAATTTTTCTCTTATTGCTTTTTTTTCTTTTGCTGGCCCGCTGAAGCTGAGTATTCTTTAAGCTAAGGTCTTTGAAAATTTTAGGATGAGACTAGTGCTATGTTATTTAGTTTGCTGATCTCATTATTATTTTTCCTTTACAGATTGACGCAGACCATTTGACCCTGAGGCAGGTGACGAAACGCTGGCCACCGTTGGTCATGGTCATATTCAGCGTCCTGAGAGCCTAAATGGAATGAAAGCTAAGTAATTTGTGTAGTGAAATTTCTAAGTAAAGGAAAAGCAATAAGAGAAAAATTTGTAGAGGTGGTTGCCGATGATGAAGCAGCCCAGCCCCTGTAAGCTTTTAAATTATTCAGCCGGGGGCTTCTTGAGGCGTCACCTCTCGAACCTATAAATTTACTGTATGGTCAGATTTACTGCCAGTTGACTCTTTACCTATCTTCTCCATTATTGTATATGGTTGTTCAGACAGAAGTATTAGGAGGGGATTGCCTTCACAATTTGCTTTAATTGTTATATAATTTATCTGATCCGTGTCAAATGTTGTGTAACTGGGATTGCTCTGTTGATGAAGTATTAGATAGGGTTGCACCTTTGCATAAAAAGGACTACAATTGTTAGAAAAATTGCACCTTGGTATGATATGTTATTAAAAATGAAACAGAAATGTCATTGTGTAGAGAGAGCATGGAGGAAATTTAATAATTGGGATATTAAGCAGTCCTGGAAATCCTTGATGGCACAATAAAAATTTAACTTGACTAAGACTAAAAGATCTTACTGTACTACTATAGAATCTTCTCCTTTGAAGATACTATTTCAGACAATCAACAAATTAATTCAACCCCCTAAACCAAGCAATGTCACTGTAGCTATACAACTGGATACTCAATCTCTTGTGGACTTTTTTTTTTTCTAAAGTTGATAAGGACAGAATTAGAAGAGATGCAGTCTCTCACTGTAATAAACAGGGCATCGTCATCTTCTCTTTTGCATAAACAAACTTTTGTAGATCAGTTTTGGTCATCTTTTGATTTAATATCTTGTGATGAAATCCCTTTATTAGTTCATAAACTTTCTCACACATAACGGTGCTCAATTTCAAAGAACATAGACTTACACAGTTCCATAGTAACCTATTCAATTTGTAAGTGTATGTGCTTTGAAAATGAGCCTCGTGGAGGGGCATAATCGAATGGGGGGCCCATGTTTTCGTAAGGACATTCTCGCAGGACATCCCAGCGAAGGGGCGGGGAAACCCGTATTATCAAAAGATAGGCGTCCATCTTTCGTTTCGATAATATGGTCGGGGACGCCCAAATCTCAACATTTAGGTTGACCTTAGAGATGCTCATCCTTAGAGATGGTCGTCCTCGGTTTTCAGCGATAATGGAAACCGAGGACGCCCATCTCAGAAATGACCAAATCCAAGCCCTTTGGCTGTGGGAGGAGCCAGCATTCGTAGTGCACTGGTCTCCCTCACATGCCAGGACACCAACCGGGCACCCTAGGGGGCACTGCAGTGGACTTCATAAATTGCTTCAAGGTGCATAGCTCCCTTTCCTTGGGTGCTGAGCCCCCCAAAACCCACTCCCCACAACTGTACAACACTACCATAGCCCTTATGGGTGAATGGGGGCACGTACATGTGGGTACAGTGGGTTTGTCGTGGGTTTTGGAGGGCTCACATTTACCACCACAAGTGTTACAGGCAATGGGGGGGGGGATGGGCATGGGTCCGTCTGCCTGAAATGCACTGCACCCACTAAAACTGCTCCAGGGACCTGCATACTGCTTGTCAGGGAGCTGGGTATGACATTTGAAGCTGGCAAAAAAATATTTTTAAAGGCTTTTTTTTTTTTTGAGGGTGGGAGGGGGTTAGTGACCACTGAGGGAGTAAGGGGAGGTCATCCCTGATTCCCTCCGATGGTCATCTGGTCAGTTCGGGCACCTTTTTAAGGCTTGGTTGCAAGAAAAAATGGACCAAGTAAAGTTGTCCAAGTGCTCGTCAGGAACGCCCTTCTTTTTTCCATTATGGGCCGAGGATGCTCATGTGCTAAGCACGCCCCAGTCCCGCCTTCACTATGCTATGCTTCTGACACGCCCCCATGAACTTTGGTCGTCCCTGCGACGGAAAGCAGTTGAGGACGCCCAAAATCGGCTTTCAATTATGCCGATTTTGGCGACCCTGGGAGAAGGAGAAGGACACCCATCTCCCAATTTGTGTTGAAAGAAGGCCGCCCTTCTCTTTCGAAAATAAGCCTGATAGTGTACTAGATCACTGTCTTTTTTTATCTTTTGAATATTATGTTATGGATCGTTTCTTTAGTTAATACAGGAAGGTCAGTTTCCCAGAGTTTGGACGGATAGCACTTACCCCTATTCCAAAATCTAGTAATCTGGATAGGTCATGGCCTTCTAGTTTTCAACTAATTGCTAGTATACCTCTATTTGAAAAATCAATAGAAGCTATAGTGGGAACGAGACTAACATGTTATTTGGATACATTTTCTTGTCTTCATGACTCTCAGTTTGGCTTTAGAAGCAATCATAGTATGGAATTGTTGCTTCTTGTTTTATTAACTAGAATTAGAAACTCCTTAAGATGTGGTACCCAATCAGTGCTGCTCCAGTTTGACCCTGTAGATCATTCTATTTTATTAGCCAATCTTAAAGATTTTGGAATCTCAGGTTAACATTATTGATAAGTGACAGAGAAATTTGTTCAGGTCTTGAATGAAAGCATAGAAATTTTGTTTTCTCCGTATTAAGTTTCAATTTATGTATATGCATCCACCCTTCTAACAGTTTCATGCAGCTCTGAACTAGTTAATAATAAACTTAAAGATCGTAAAAAGACATTAAATAAAATTGGGGACAGCAGGGAACCTTGCGGAACCTCGCATGGGTTATTCCTGCTAAATGATAGGTCTGAATGTAGTTTAACTCTATAAGATTTACAACTCAAAACAACCATTAAACCACTTCACGACTTTACCCGTGATTCCTATCTCCTCTAGATTCTGCAGCAACAAAGTGTGGTCTACCAAATCAAAAGCGGATGATAAATCAAATTGAAGGCGTAAGGTGCACTTTCCTTCACTCAGCAATGGTCTTACATGGTCTAACAGTAATCCCAACACCATCTCCCTACTAAAGAACGGGCGAAATCCAGATTGGACTGTAGGCGAGATATCAAGCATTTCTAAATAGTGGATCAAATGTGATGCAACCAGACCCTTCATGAGCATAATAAAAAAGGGGATAGAAGCCACAGGTCTATAATTGGCAACCACCTGTTTAGATTGCTTTGGATCTTAGGGAATAGGTGTTATTATCATTTCCACCACCATATTATTAGAAAAAAAACAACTTCAGACAGCTGGTAATTAATCCATGAATAAAAAAAACATTTCAATGAAAAAACAATGGAGCTACCTTCACTATATAAGGGGACAGATATCCAACACACAAAAAGAAGCAGCATATTTTTGAAATAAATTATAGTAAGTATTCCATGAAATATTATCAAATTCCTTCCATATTCTACCTACAGGAATTCCATAACTTACAGTGGGGTCATGACAAAGGGCCCCTTTTACCAAGCTGCAACAAAAGGGGGCCTGCACTGGCGATGGTGCGTGTTTATGACACACGTCGAGGCTCCCTTTTACCGCAATGGGTAAAAGGTAGGTCTTTTTTTAAAAAAGAAATGGCTATGCGGGAAATGAAGCACTTGCTGCGCAGCCATTTCGGGGAGAGCCCATACCGCCACCCATTGAGGTGGCAGTAAGGGCTCCAGCGCTAATCTGGCGATAACTGGGCAGAGCGCAGCACTGCCCAATTACCACCAGGTACACACCAGCAGGATATGACGGCGCACTGGGGCTGGCAAATACCACCGGGCTGCTGCGGTAGCCCGGCGGTACTTCCTTTTTAGCGAATGGTAAGCCCACGTTGGGCTTCCCGCCGCTTTGTAAAAGGGGCCCATAATTCTTTGTGTTCTATATTATTAAGAACCCATTTCTCAACTTTTGAATCTTTTCTTAAAAAATAAAGCCCCAATCTATAAACCCAAATAAAATGTCTTCCTCCTAAATACAGGGTCCAAAACAGGATGGTATCTTTATTTGCTGAAGTTTATGAAGGGATTTCTGCTAGAAATTCTTCTAAATTTGGTTAAAGAGAGTTCTTCACATTTAAAAAGTCATAGCTCTATCAAATTAGCTGAAATTATCTGTGATGAAGAATAATGTAGAAAGTCCTGGAAACTGCAGATGTATGGATACACATATATGTTATTCAAAGCTGTTTAATTCTAGGTTTTTTCTTCTTTCATGGAAAATTTAATAAAAAATATTTGAACACAGACAGTCATAATTCATACTGAGAGACCCTTAACAGAACGAATTACAACTCACCATTTCATGAAGAAAATAGAAATTAAAATTTTCATACCATTAATTTCCCAGTTCCAATCTGCAGCCAGTTTTGTTTAGGGGTGTATGCTTTCTAAACATTAGAAATCCATTCTTGGGCTGCTAGACGTACCTTGCTTGCTCTATGAGTAGGTATTTTTTCAGAATTCAGTCCAATATACTGTCAAATGATGTGCATCATGATACTGGAGGAGATAAGTCTGCAAAGAAAAACTGTCCCCTCAGCAGCATAGAGAGCTCTTCTATTCTTTTAAGACGTACAATCATTTTCTTTTGGAGAAGGGCAGGAAGGGAACTCAACTTTTTCCTAGCTTGTCAATAAATTAAAACACTAAAGGGTTTTTTTTTTTTACTGCAGGTTAGAGCAAGTTATCTGCAACAGGACCTACAGGAATAAAACGGGTCTTGTGATAGTTTGTTCAAATCTTTAGGAAAAGACCTCATAATATTAATAAGAAAAGGTAACAAAAATGTTTATGTCATAAGATGTATTTGAGTCGTATCAACCAGACTTACCATTTGCCACATTCCATGATTGATAACTGGCCCACTGCTGGTCACACGACCTATCCCACTGTACTTCAGTTGAAGTTCTAGCTTTCCGCTGCGCAAAGCCAACACAATCCATGTACTCTCTTGATGGCCTCCAGCAAAGAAAAGGACACCTTCAGGATCAAAGGTTCTAAAGTCGAATTCTGCCACAAGTCTGACCACATGGGTGTCAAGAAACAAACCATTACTTATAGTTTAAAGAAACAGTGTGTGTTTGCCAGCTTCCTAAATGACTCCTACAGTGTGCAATTTTGAGCTACAACCATAAGCAGGAAGAGTTTACAAACCTAAACTTCTCACATCATTCAGGGAATAGGGCCAAAGTTTATCTAATCCAGCCCAGTGCCCAGGAAAGATTCACTATAAATTATACTACCCAGATATCCAATCTGCTCTTAAAAAATACCATATTGTGGTCTATTCACTAAAAGGTTCATTTAATATAGCATCTTACTGCAAAAAAAACCAACAAAAAACAACAATCCATTATGGTGTAAAGACAGTTACTCTGATAGGATAATCAGGTTAAAAACACACACATTTGAGGGTGTTTAAGTCAACAAAAATTGATTTTTAAATGTAGTTCTGTTTTAACCCACACCCCCCCCCCCCCCCCCTGCAATTGGCTGCCTGCAGAAATAGCAATTGCAAAATATACATATATCCCATTTGCAAGCACATATCTGAAACTAGTTTTGAAAAAGAAACTACCTGGGTAGTTTCCCAAAGTACCCAAATAGCTTGAATTTGAGTGGACTTTTGGAAACTGCCCTATGGTACTTGTCAATTTTTATTTTGGACCTATCTAGCTCAATCTAAATTGTCACTGGGTTCCAGTACCATAAGCCTCTATATGCAACTACCTGGCATATTTCCACTAGTTTATGTATTCCCTCATCTTTGCATGTAAGCCAGTCATCACACGGAAGGTCCTAGGCAAGAATCATGCACAACAGCTCCCTCTGTGGCACATTAACTGTGGTTCCCAAATCTGGGCACTAGATGCTTTTGTTGTGCATTCTTTTCCTTGGTGGCTGTTATGTTGGAATCTGTACCAAGTGGAACTGGCGAAGTTGCAGTTCTGATCTGAGAATTAACCCTGTATACTCTGCTTGGCAGCATATAGCACTGCTGTTGAGTTACTGAATCAGTCTCAATCTGCTGAGTTTTCATGATATTCATCAAAATTAAATATGAAAAAAGTTAAGTGTCAAAAAGATATCAATTTGATGCCTAAATTGAGACAAGGGGGTCTTTCACTACAGAGTGATAACCTTAATTTATGGCTTTCTCTGCAGCTAAATAAAACGCTGCATGTAAAGTTTCATATGGAAGTCCTCCACAAATACACAACTTTCTTTCCCATTCAACCCCCATGACCCCACCTAAACACGATCAAAGAAGAACCATGTCATTTGTATAAGGTTTGTACTCTATTAAAAATAAAATTTATGCAGTGTTGAAATTGACACAGATGATTCTAGTCTGAAAATCACATTATATTGTGGAGGTTATTTTTAAATACAGGGTTTGTCACCTATGTGTTTATTGCATCTACTAGGCTGCAAGCACATTTTCAAAACATGAAAAACCATATAATGGCATACAGTGCTTCCCTTTGAAAGTCATTCATCACATGTACTTTCTTTCCCTACAACTAAGAATGCCCATTTCTTGGATGAAGCTTAAAAATGTATATACTTTTACATGCAATAAAGGAAGCATGTCAGAATACGACTCTGGATGAAACAGCAGAATGTCAAGCAAGTTATGCAAATATCTAGTGTATACAAGGGTATACAAGGGGTAGGGACATAGTGAACTCATAAGTCTTCTTCCCTTTGAAAAGCAGGCTAAAAATAGCCATAGCGCTGAAAAGCAAACAAATAGGATTGATGAAAATTACCTGTAATAGATATAGATACATTCAGCAGCTGACCTGAACATCTCTAGTTGAATTCATGTGATTTCCTATTTCATATTTCAGAACTGAATGCACATGCCATACTAATTTTTAGTTGTACATGCCTCTCACCTGGTGGGTTGTTTTCTCTTGAAGCGGAGCCTGACCACAGGAGTACCACTGAACATTCTGCCCAAGTACAGGGACTTTATGCTCTTTTCAGTAGCAAGAGGTACACAAGGTATTAAATCCTAGAATTAAAAGAGTATTCAGAGATACATAAATTAATCAAATAAAAATACTGCAAATGCTGCAGAATACTGCTGTGTGCTTGATGACAAATATGACAAAAGCATCTCCACTTTTGATTCAGCTACATTGATATTTATTTATTATTTTATTTATTGCACTTGTATCCCACATTTTCCCACCTATTTGCAGGCTCAATGTGGCTTGCATAGATCTGTTATGGCATCACCGTAACAGAGAAGAGATACAATTGGCGTTACAGAGGGATGAAAGAAGACAAGAGGATCAGGATATGCAGCTATACAGTGAGACCTTCTGAATAAAGGAGTGTAAGGGGTTGTGTTCTAGTCATTATGGGTTCTCGTACACATAGAGGCCCATTTTTAAATTCAAATTAAGCACTTTTTAGACTTTATGGCTTAGCTTTCATATTCAATGGAATTGTTAAATTCACCCCCCCCCCCCCCCCAGGGATAGCTTCTTGTAAACATAGGTATTTGTTATTCCATTTTCCACCTGTGAAAAGGGTTAAATAAAGGAACAACATTTTTTATCGTCTATTCATTATTATGCTGCTAGTTGTTGGACGTTGTTTCATTAGATATTGAGCAAGAAAATAATTATATGCAGTTTACATGAAAACTGAAGACCTACTTATTTCAGAAATTTTTAAAATGTTGGTTAATTAGTTCTTTACTTCTTTACTTAGGGAGTCTTTTACTAAAGTTTAGCTCGAGTTATCTGCAGCAGGGCCCATAGGAATAACATGAGCCCTGCTGCAGATAACTTCAGCTAAGCTTTAGTAAAGGGCCCCTTTAAACACTACATGTGCCTGAATAGGCAGCCAATGTAAATGTACCAGCAATGAGGTGACTATCTCAAACGTTTGGTATCTTATAAATCAGACGAGCTGTTGTGTTTAGCAGAGTTAGAATTTTCTTAATTAGCTTATCTCTACAGCCCATGTAGACTACCTGGGACAGTACCAAAGTCTGGGCTATCAATCTAAACATTTCTGCAGAAAAATTAGATCATATTCGTCTCAACTTCCAAAGTACCTTAAAGACTCTACCTGCTATCTCCTGGGCCTAAGGTATTTATCAAAAACCACGCCTAATATTTTCAATTGAGTTTCCAGAGGAAATGTTTATACCATCAACATTTAAAACGTCCTCATTAATAGGATTAAAGGAGAGCTAAACACTAAAACCCTAATTTTGTCCTTATTTAGCTTTAATTTACAAGTTGCTGCCCAGTCTTCTAATATTTCTAAACCCTTCTTAATACGGGAGACTACACCCAAAAGCTCTTCCTCAAAAGGGATAAACATTGTAATGTCATCCGCATAGATTAACAATCAAAAATTAAATCTAGAAAACCTTTGACCTAGATTGAACAAAATTGGAGATACAGGGGACCCTTGAGGGACTCCACAGCTTGGGAACCACTTATCAGATAACACTCCTTTCATTTTCACCTTATAGCTTCTACACATCAGGAACCCCCTAAACCTGAGCCACCTATTCTATAATAGTCCAGAATAGCCAGTAATACCTCATAGTCCAACAGGTCAAAAGCACTAGGCTTATCGAATTGCATTAGTAGACCTCTATTACCCAGACTAACCTTCTGTCTGGCTTCTCCTGACAGTGTTGTCCATACTATCTCGGTGCTATAACCACTTCAGAAGCCTGACTGAGAATCATGCAAAATATTATGCTGCTCAAGATAAGTAGTCAGTTGTTCCACAATCACACCCTCCATAAGTTTAACCAGCAAGGGTATGGATGCAACTGGCCTATAGTTAGATACCATGCCCAACTGTAATCTTGGATTTTTGGGGGAGTCAATATATATATGTCCCCTTGTCTCTGGGAAATCTACCCGCATTCAACAAATTGATTATTCCCTGATAAAGAAATGTTAAAAGGAACATTTTGTAACAAGTATGCTGGGCAGACATCCAGTGAACAGTGGGGCCTAGAATAACGGTGTAAACATTTTCTAACTAAGGAGGCCTTTTACAAAGCTGCACTAGCATTTTTAGCTCATGGTAAAAATCAGCTGGCGGTAAAGATGAGACGCCCACAGGAATATAACAGGTGTCTCAGCATTTACCACCACCTGTTTTTTACCACGGCTTTGTAAAAGACCCCCTAAAGAAATAGGAGGATGAGAGAACTTATTCCAATTTATATCAGCATGAATAACATCCGACTCTTCATTCAGATCTTGAATATACTCTAATGGGTGTTGTACTTGAGGGAATTTCTCTCCTAGCGTTCACCTTAGACCTAAAAACTGAGGTGACTATTTCATTAGATGCCAACAGCTCTCATATCAGTCATTGTGCTAACCAAAAAGTAAAGTTTCTTTAAATCCAACTGATCCTTACCCAAATAAGCTGAATATCATCTCAATTTGGTTTTATCTGGGATTTATATTCACTTATAATCTTTCTCCATGCTAACTGATGTGACTCAGTAGGATCTTTACATCTTTGTCTCTCTAATTTCACGCATCCTCTTTTGAATACCAGTAACTTCATCACACCAACTAGATTTCTTTTTATCTGAGCCTCTCTTAACTTGAACAGGGGCTACGTCATCTAAAACCCAACTGCAAACCTCATCCCATAAAACTGGTAAATCATTAATTTCAGTTTGTTGTATTAAAATATTTATAACCGAATTCCAAAATTTTTCAGAGTTGATTTTTCCCATGGTTTGATTTCTTAGTTTTCTCCTTACATTACAAAGTAAATTATAGTTTTAAATGATTTGACCAAATTGTTGGTTCCCAAACCCAATCCTTAATAATAAAATCATCTACAGGTTCCAACCTTGCTGCAAATAAATCACTGAACTAAATTGTTGGGTAATCACAGTATATAAGAACAAGTATTGTATATGAATGAAAGACAAGTGTAATGGATAACACTTTCTTTCAGATTTCTATGCTGAGGAACATAGGTATCCTAGAAGTTCTCTTTTTAGAGAAGTGATTCAAATAAGAGGACATGAAGATCATTCCAGTTTAAAAAAAAAACACTATACATCTTTCAAAAGAAAAAAATAACTTTAAATAGAACACTGTCTTCTCCATCAGTTGCATATTAATGTGCAGCAGAGACTTAAGACTGTCCTTACAGTGATTTCCAACCTCCTGCAAGTTGTATTGGAGATCCCGTGCTACTGAGATGCTCAGATAATTTCAGTGGGAGAAGGGGGATTAGAGCATAACCGGAAGTAAAGCAAAGTGAAAACCTTCCCAGGTTACCATGGAAATTGCTTCATTATAGCTATTTCCTTCAGCAAAGTGGTACATTGGTCCGCTATAGACGCATTCCAGCCTAGCACGGCATACTATAGTATCATACTATTCAAAGTTCTGAAAAGGCAAACCATCTGCATTTTTAGCAACACAGGAACTTACTATTTAAAAGACTTTGGATCAACAAAAATAGAAGATATTGAATGTCAACATTTGCACTAAAGAGGGCAGTAATATTTTCTAGGTGATGCAGCACACTGCTAACAGACTTATATCTATTACATGTTCGTGCTTTAGGATTCATACTTGTTTGTTAACATGGCACAATCAACAACGACAAGAAAACCGCTAGCACAAAAGCAGTGCAAGGAGAATTTCAAAACACAAGAACTATTGTTACTAGTTTGAACTATGTTTATGCATAAAATCAGCACAGCAATCAAAATAGCTCCTTGTCTCCAACTTGCATTACAATTTGGAGAAGCAAAGGCAACTGTTACACCCCCGAGGATCACTTGAATGGTAGCTGCATTGATCAAATTATGTGCTCATAGTTGCTATACAGATAGATTTTTTTTATGCGCGGAATGCTTTTTCTCAAAAAAACATTCACCTGTACAGCTAAATCTGTCCTAAAATAGTACCACTATACAATAAACTCACAAATTTGCAAGCAATCAGAAGAAATTCAAGCTGGAACAGAGGACACTGATCTAGAAGAACCTTGCCGACAACAGAAAGGACAGCAAGGTTTGACCTATAGTTAATCTTCTAGAACTCTCTTCCTTAGCTGCCTACGATATGCCACTTGAAATCCAAGAACTTCAAAGTCACTGCAGTATTTTAGGAAATGTAATTAAATTCTCTGTAGTTACTTAGAAGTACATTTGCCTGTGAACACACCTCTTTCGTTATAGAAAACTACCGCAGCAAAAAAAAACAAAAAACTACCTCACAGGTATTCATGTCCTGGGATAGTTTAACACCGCCTCTGCCATCACAATAACACGTGTAGTTCCCAGGTGAGTTGACACACATCTGTTCACATCGTTTCTCTTCACATTCATCCACATCTGCATACCCAAGAACAAAAGATTTGCTTATTCCACATAATAAGTTGTGTCATAATTTAATTATATGCTTAATTTTGTCTCTATCTAACCCTCCCACTCAAACTTCCAAGTAACCTTTTACAATACAATCACAATTAAAGATTAGATCAAGAATTTTGACCACTGATACTTTTGACCAAGCAGCTGCCTCCTATTTTCTTGGGCTTCCAACCCAGTCAGAAACTACTTCAAAAGCCCCTAATGCACAGATGAAGCACTAAGGCCTTCACTCAAAGCTATCTGGGAACTCCCCATAACTAGGGCACGGAAGCCATTTTGAAGGCAAAGCCTGCATGGGCAGGAGCAACTGGGAATCACTCCTGCCCTGATTTTACTACTAGACCACCAGGGACTGTTAGATAGGCATGGGAAGGGAGGGGCTATGGATGGGAGGGCAAAAAGACTTTTTTTTTTGAGGGGGGGGGAGTAGGGGTAGAGAGGCTACAGATTACTGACCGTCCGAAACACTGGATAATCTAAGCTCGGTTAAATTGGAACTCTACTGTACCTACAAGCACAGACTCACCATGTAGATAAGTACCAGTACTTATGCATTCAAAACCTATCATGTGATGACACTTTTTTTTAATGTGTTCCTTTGTAAATTGTCTGCTCCTGCTAGACATGCCACCAACTATATCTTATTTCTCATAGCCTTATAGGTATTTTACAAAATGGTTCCATGTTCAGCACACCTTTTGTAAAGAAAAATGTTTTTCAACACTACAAACTGTGAATGTCCAGACCTGGACATTTTTTCTATATTGACAACATATGCAAAAATCAAGTTTATAGCATAATCAGCACAGTTCCTGATCTAAATGTATACATGTTTCTTTTTGTCTGCACATTCTTAAATTTACAAAGACATACATATTCACTTTCTAGCAAATGTGTCCATCACAGAAGACAGAACATGCATAAGCCCACTTAGTCAGCAACACACTGTGAAGTTAGAGTACTTGAATATTACTATTTCTTCTAGGCCAAAAACCTCTAATAAGATATATAAAATATACAATGTTTAATAAATACACATACAATGCCATTTTCTCAACCAGACCACAGGAAAAAGAGAACCATGTTACGCACATAGTGAAGGCTTTCAGGTTCAGAATTCAACATACCTATGCAAGATTTGGTCAATTCATCATACTTGTAACCCTCTTTACAGTAGCACGAGTAGGAGCTAATTAGATTTATACAGACAGCCGTCCCGCAGATGCCCGGGGAAGCCATGCATTCATCAATATCTGGAAGAACAAAAATTTAAAAAAAACAAAAAAACATTGATCAATTCAGATTGGTGTGGAGTTACTGCATGGACAGCAATCTAGATCTGGTCCTTTAGGAAGGCAGAACCATTTATATACCCTGAATTTTAGCACAGTAAGCAAGCATTGATTGTACCTAACAGCTCTGTAAACAGCCAACATTGTATCTGGATGTGCAATTGGTCAAACAACAAATCAAAACAAATGCCCTGTCCAAAAGGAGATTACCACCATTGCAAAATAAACTCTTTGCTTTTTAATAATTTTTTCATTAAATTTATTAAGCAGTTGACACGACACTCCACTCAGCTTACTGACGCACTGTATTTCCAGCCATCAGATTGTTCATAAGGCACTTATCTCCTGCTCCTTTGGGCTTCCAAACTTAATCAGAACCAAGTTTGGGAACATACTTTTTGTCCTTTTTCATTCCTCCCAATTTACCTTAATATATTCATACTGTAAACCTCCTGATGGTGAAGCATGGTATTACACTTAAATTTGATGTGACAATAAAGCTTATTTTCGAAGCATATGGACATCTCAAAATGCCAGAATGGACGCCCATTTGCTTGAAACATCCAAATCCCAATTTTTCAAAGGCAGAAAAGGGACATCCAGCACTGCAGTATGTCGAAATATCAAGGGGGCGTGTTGTGGGCTGTAGGGCGGGCCCAAAATCAGGATGTCCAACAGCGATTACTGAAGAAGAAGAAACGTCCAAGCCTTAAAAAGAAGGATGTCCTAAGTTAGATCTGCTTCATCATGTCCAGGGCATAAAAAGGTGATCTGATTGAGCAGCTGACCACTAGAGGGATTAAGGCATGACACCTCCTTAATCCCCCAATGGTTACTGTTCCCCTCCTCCCCTGAAATTACACTGAAAGGGGATACCAGGCTGTGTGACAGCTTCAGGTAATTCTGAATTTGGTGCGCTCCGAAAACAAGTGGTAGAAAATATTTTTTACCGCACGGCACTTACCCAGCAGTAAACGGCAGTGTACACTTTCTTCATGCCTACCGCCTAGATAGCAAGTGAGACGTGGCAAAAGCTGGCCCGGAGCGTGCTCAAAAGATGCTTTCGCGCTCCCACAGGCTACTTTTTTTCCTAGGCTTAGTAAAAGGGTCCCAAAGTTAGGACAACCTTTTTACTGTCCTAACTTTATGTGCTTACTTACCCCATTAGTGGACCAAATATTGTTACTAGCCAACTATGCTGCAACTCGCTGCAACTGCACCCCAGGACTGCATCTAACCTGTTTAGGGAATGGCTGGTTAGCGGTAATATTCAGAGACACTACCCAGTTAAGAGCCATTGAATATTGGCGGTTGGCCAGCTCAGCAGGGTTTAACTGGGCAGGAACATCGTCCCTTATTGACTATGATCTCCTTGCTGGTGTGTTTTCAGTCACTGTACAGGTAGTACTGGACTGAAAATATCTAACCATGCTAATACTATCTGTATAGTGGAGGGGTAGAAGGAAGGCAGCCATCCAACATTATCCATCTAGTCAGGGCTTTTTTTGAGGAGGTACTGAGTACCGGCACCTTTTCCATTGTCTGATAAAATTGATCCATGTTCCCTGAGTTTTAATGAAAGAGCCCAGGCTCTACATATCAACTCTGCCTTGTGATAGATTCTGTGACTGGTTGCAGGGGGCCTGGCTATAGTGGGGTGGGTCTCTAAGTGATCACCTCATCCCTGAAGGATGGCCTGGCATTTTGAGTACCAGCACCTTTATCACTAGAAAAAAAACGTACTACATCTAGTGCAAAATTCAGTCACTATCTGGAATAAGTTATATAATTTTGTTTAGATCACAGAAAATTACCCCCCCCCCCCCCCCCCCCGCCAAAGTAAATATTCAGCAGATCAGTGAGCAAAAGGTTATGTAGATAATTTATCCATATTAAACCCTATGCATATTTTGAGCCATGACATGGGAAGCTGTTTTATGAATGGATATATACATATATAAATGAAAATAATGAATATATTTGGATTGACTGAACAAGACATAACTAAATTAAGTTAAATGGTTTATTTAAAGTCTATAGCATCTGTAAACATTATTGGTATCATTTTTTAAATTAGATCTTGAAAGGCTATCACTTAAAGCTTATGAGTAGATCTAAGGAAGAGACCTCTGTTATTAATCTGTCATAAAAAAGAAAATTGAATGAGTTAGATATTCTAATATTTCTGTTATAATCTTTACCAAAAAATCATTAGCCTGCACTATGACTTATGATTGAACCACTTCCTTTAACTGATATATACAACAGTGGTCTTTTTCCACTTTTTAAAGATAGCTTTATTATTTCAATATTGAATGGTGTAAGACTTTTTAAAAGATAGCACTGAACGTATTGCCAATAAGATTACTGGCATTTTGAATAATTTTGCTGGTTCCATTTTTATACTGTGGTGAATACACTTAAAAAGGTTTCAAGAATTATTTCCATAGCTGGCTAAGAAGCCAATGTACTAAGCCATGTTCACCTACATATGACGCTCATACTCTAGGGTAGTGGTCTTCATTAATTTTTAAGCTGGAGCTACTTTGGGTTCTAATGAGCTAAAGGAGAGCCACCAAACATCTTCCCATGCAGGGCTATGACACTGCTGACCAGTATGTATCAATGACATCAATCCCCACCTTCAAACGTCATTGGAGAGGTATGCTCAAGGTAACGTAACGATCTATATTCCATTTAAACAAGAACTAAAGGAAATCTCCAATGACATAAACCAAAGCCTACACATCATGCACACATGGGCGGACACATTCAAGTTGAAACTCAATGCAGAGAAAACCCAATGCCTAGTACTCACCTCGCAATACAACACGAACAAATTCACCACCTTTGACACACAAAAACTGAACCTTCCAATTTCGGACACCCTAAAAATTCTTGGACTTACGATTGACCGACACCTAACACTTGAGAGTCACACGAAAAATACAACCAAGATGATGTTCCACTTAATGTGGAAATTAAAAAGAGTAAGACCTTTCTTCCCAAGAACTGTCTTTCGCAACCTGGTACAGTCAATGGTACTCAGTCATCTAGATTACTGCAATGCACTCTACACCAGTTGTAAAGAGCAAATAATCAAGAAACTCCAGACAGCTCAGAATACTGCAGCTAGACTCATATTCGGTAAAACAAAATACGAAAGTGCTAAACCCCTACGAGAAAAACTACACTGGCTCCCACTCAAAGAACGAATCACGTTCAAAATATGCACCCTAGTTCACAAAATCATTCACAGAGACGCACCAGCCTACATGTCAGATCTGATAGACTTACCACCCAGGAATGATAAAAAATCGTCCCGTACATTCCTTAATTTCACTTCCAAAACTGTAAAGGCCTTAAATACAAACTAACGCATGCATCAACCTTTTCCTACCTGAGCACACAATTCTGGAATGTGCTGCCGCGAAACCTAAAAACGACCTATGAACAAGCCAACTTCCGAAGTCTACTGAAGACCCATCTCTTCAACAAGGCATACAACAATGATCAATAAATATGAACTCCTGCACATAGATCCAGAACTGCCCCACAATATTTGCTTGCCAAACCACTATCATGTTTTTTTTTCCTTTCTCTTGCTAATACTAATTGTACATTTTCTATATAATTCTTATAAATTTCTTAAATATTTCTTAATATGATTGCTTGCTAATACACTACCATGTTTTATCATTATCATGTTACACAAAATCTTTGTTTATTACTAAATGTATACTTTATCATGCATTCTCACTATTCATGATGTATTGTAAGCCACATTGAGCCTGCAAAGAGGTGGGAAAATGTGGGATACAAATGCAACAAATAAATAAATTATAATTTTTATTTGGATTTTGCTCACACCTTTTTCAGTAGTGGCTCAATAATGTGAGTTATATTCAGGTATACACTGGGTATTTTCCCTATCCCTGGAGGGATCACAATCTAAGTTTGTACCTGAGACAATGGAGGGTTAAGTGACTTGCCCAAGATCACAAGGTGCAGCAGTGGGATTTGACCAGGCACATCTGGGTGTCAAGACCGATGCTCTAACCACTAGGCCACTCCTCCACTCGATTCTCCAATGCATTCTCTTTTATCTATTGAAAAACACCGAAAATGGACACGTGGCAAAATGAAAATTGCAGCGCGTCCATTTTGGGTTTGAGACCTTACCGCAAGCCATTGACCTAGCGGTAAGGTCTCATGCGGTAACCGGGCTGTAATGGTCTATGTGGAGGCATATTCTCAAAGCACTTACAAAGTTCCATTGTAACCTATGGAACTTTGTAAGTCTGTGCTTTAAAAATGAGCCCCATAGTAACATAGTAAATGATGGCAGATAAAGACTTGAATGGTCCATCCAGTCTGCTCAACAAGATAAACTCATTCTACATGGTATGTATACCCGAGTTTGATTAGTCCCTGCCTTTTCTCAGGGCACAGACCATAAAAGTCTGCCCAGCACTGTTCCTGTATTAAAAGGTCTGAAGCTAACGTCGAAGCCCCTTAAAATTTACACTCCAGCCCATCCATATCTATTCAGTCATGATCAGGGCACAGACCGTAGAAGTCCGCCCTGCACTGCTTTTACTCTCCAAATACCGGTGTCCCCCCAGTCTCTGCCAAGATTCTGTAGATCCATTCCTTCTAAACAGGATTCCTTTGTGTTTATCCCACGCATGTCTGAATTCCATTACCGTTTTCATCTGCACCACCTCCCGCAGGAGGGCATTCCACGTATCTATGTGTGTCAAATTCCACTTGCCATGCGTAGCTGCCACATGTCAGAAAATAAAAAATATATTTCATATGCGCGTAGCGGATGCACACCAAAATTGAAATTACTGCAAGGGCCACGTGGTAACCGGGCGGTAACACCAAATTGGCATGCATAAGCTCCTTCGCGGCTTAGTAAAAGGGCCCCTAAATGCGTGTTAGTGCTTAACACAGTTTAGTAAAATGGCCTTTTTAAAGACTGGCATTATAGCAATGCAGATAAACACTGCTACAGTCCAGAGAATGTTATGCCTATGGTAACCACATAATGCGATCTGATGCACAGCTTGCAACACATCCCCCGTCCCCACCTCCTCCCCCCCTAACAAGAAGCTGTATGGTGTTGACCCTCCCTCCCCCTCCGCTATCAAGGGCATGAATTTTACCAAAAATAAATAAACCTAAACAATTTTACCTCCAATGAACAAAAATTGAGACATTATACATTGTAATATGCTGTCACACTAAAGTCTATATGGGGGCACTTCTGTATAATAGGCTCTAACACTTATGGACTTTGTATCGCTCATGGTGCAGATGATATAGTGCAAAAGATATAGTGGAATTAGAAAAGGTTCAAAGAATAGCGACAAAAATGATAAAGGGGATGGAACTCCTCTCGTATGAGGAAAGGCTAAAGAAGTTTGGGCTCTTCAGCCTGGAAAAGAGACGGATGAGGGGAGATATGATTGAGGTCTACAAAATCTTGAGTGGTATAGAATGAGTAGAAGTAAATCAATTTTTTACTCGTTCCAAAAGTACAAAGACTAGGAGACACTCAAGGAAGTTACATAGAAATACTTTAAAAACAAATAGGAGGAAATATTTTTTCACTCAACAAATAGTTAAGCTCTGGAAGTCTTTGCCGGAGGATGTGGTAACAGCGGTTAGCGTATCTGGGTTTAAAAAAAGGTTTGGACAAATTCCTGAAGAAAAAGTCCATAGTCTGCTATTGAGGCAGACTTGGGAAGCAACTGCTTGCCCTGGGATTTGTAGTATGGAGTGTTGCCACTATTTGGGTTTCTGCCAGGTACTTGTGACCTGGCTTGGCCACTGCTTGGAAAACAGGATACTGGGCTAGATGGACCATTGGTCTGACACAGTATGGCTACTCTTATGTTCTTATGCTCTTATATTAAAATATGCACGCATGTAAGCACATGCACATATACATGCCAACACTGCACTTAAGCACTATTCTGTAAATAAGTGATGATCTCACATAGACCCTGATGCTCAGAAGCAAATGTGGGCGCTAGAGGCCATTAGCACCCGCATATGCTCCTGCAGAATGCTGAAAGGGTTCGAGCACAGGAAATGAGCGCACCGGCTCAGACCGCACGTCGCATGCAAATGCATGCTAACAAGCTCGTTACCTATTCCTCCCTAATGCTCAAAGGACAACGCACTATACAAGGGCACTCCTGCCACTGAAAACCCTATGCCAGCTCGGAGCTGGTGTCAGGATTGTACCGAGTAGCGAGGGATAGGGAAGGCTGGAGGGATGTAGGAAGAAAAAAATACCCCCCCGAACACCTTAACTTTCTAGTTGGAAGTGACTTTTGTGGTGGCAGACGTGTTAGAGCAGAGGCTGGAGAAAAGCGCAGAGTTAGCATGGAGAAGCTGGGCATTATTTATGGTACGGTGCTCCATGCTAGTTTGGATTAAACATGGAGCAACAAGGTCACCGCATCTCAAAAAAGATATAGTGGAATTAGAAAAGGAGAAGGGCAACAAAAATGATAAAAGGGATGGGACGACTTGCCTATGAGGAAAGGCTGAAGTGGCTAGGCTCTTCAGCATGAAGAAAAGATGGCTGAGAGGAGATATGATAAAGATATATAAAATAATGAGTGGAGTGGAACAGGTAGACATGAATCAATGGCTACTCTTTCCAAAAATACTAGGACCAGGGGGCATTCAATGAAGCTACAAAGTAGCAAATGTAAAACAAATTGGAGAAAATATTTCTTCACTCAATATGGAATTAATTGCTAGAGAATGTGGAAATAGCAGTTAGTTTAGCAGGGTTTAAAAAAGGTTTGGATATCTTCCTAAAAGAAAAGTCCATAAGCCTTTATTAATATGGACTTGGGAAAATCCACTGCTTATTTCTAGGATAAGCAGCATAAAATGTATTGTACTGTTTTGGGATCTTGCCAAGTGCTTGTGACCTGAATTGGCCACAGTTGAAAACAGGAAACTGGGCTTGACAGACCTTCGGTCTGTCCCAGTATGGTGACACTTACGTTCTTATGTTATGTTCTTACCTGAAGGTGGTCTTCCCAGTTGGCTTGTTGTCAAACTCGGCACTTCTTCCTCTTCCCCCTCCCCCAAAGGCATTCTGCGCACTCGCTCAAGAGCTGTGTTTAATGCACAACTCTTCAGCATATGTGCAAGACACTGTCCTCCAGCTAAACTCTCTCATGTTCAATACTATGTGCATGCCTAAATTGCATCTCATTAGCGTTGAGCATGAGGGAGTTGTTTTTCTGCGCTGATCCAGCAGTAAAACTCCAGCGCTGTTTGGAACAGCGCTGGAGCTTTGAGCATTGGGCTGATAGTGCATATTTACACAGTGGGCATACAAAGGGCAGAGCCTGGGTAGGGCTCACACTTACAGACCTACCTTATAAGTACATAAGTATATAAGCACCGCCATACTGGGAAAAGACAAAGGGTCCATCAAGCCCAGCATCCTGTCTCCGACAGTGGCCAATCCAGGCTTCAAGAACCCGGCAACCCCCCCCCCCCCCCCCCCCAAAATTAATAATGTTCAATGGACTTTTCCCTCAGGAATCTGTCCAAATCCCCTTTAAATTCCGTAAGGCCAGCTGCTGTCACTACATTCTCCAGCAACGAGTTCCAGAGTCTAACTACACGCTGAGTAAAGAAAAACTTTCTCCTATTTGTTTTAAATCTACCATATTCTAGCTTTATCTTGTGTCCCCTGGTTTTGTTGTTGTTTGAAAGTGTAAACAAACGCTCATTATCTTGTAGACTTCTATCATATCACCCCTCAGCCACCTTTTCTCCAAGCTGAAGAGCCCTAACCTTCTCAGTCTTTCCTCATAGGGAAGTCGTTCCATTCCCTTTATCATTTTCGTCGCCCTTCTCTGCATCTTTTCTAATTCCTTTATATCTTTTTTGAGATGCAGTGACCAGAATACTATAAATTATGCACGTATCTCAGGCATTTAAGCACAATCGCATAAGTGCAAATGTCTAACTTCTAGCTGTGTATACACCTGACTAGCTAGTATTTTATACAGGCGCTCTGTTACAGAATTGCCCTTCTGTATGCCCTGGTCACTCAATAGTATGCATTTATATAGCACTAATTTAGTAAAAATAGAGCACAGCCCTCCAGCAAAGCTTCAGTCTACATCCTTTACAACTGTCTCCTCCCAAGAAAGGTTGCTTTGGGAATACATCTGAAATGAAAATGTGCCTACAAAGAGCAAAACAATTATTCAAAAATAACCTCTCTTACTTTCTTTCCATCAGGACGGGAGTGCTGGATCACAAACATAAGGCCACCCACGATCCTCTGTGAATCACTCTCATGCTATGAGGATGGATAGTAAAATGATGTACCACTGGCAAGTCCAGACATGTTTTAGGGTTGTATTACAGAAGGAAACCATATTATCCAGCAGATACTTTCAAAATAGTTGATAAATACAAAGTTCTTAGGGGTGTTTTAATGCACTGTTCCTTTTTACTTCACTGTATAAGGTGTGGTTTTTTTTCCAATCAAAAAAGGTGCATTCAAAACCAAGCCAAGTTGAAATAGAAAGAGAACATGGAAAAAACATTTAGAAGTAACAATAATCCAAAAAAACGTGTGTCTTACTACAACAGAAAGAAAAAAAGGGAAATCAAGAAAGAGGAGAATTCAGAAAGAAAGCTATAACCAAGGAAAAGCCTGAGTTCTGCATATTTAAACAGAACAATAGAATTAAAAAAAAAAGATCTATAACTTAGAGACCACCCCCCCCCCCCCCGACCACCAGTCATAGAGGTCTTTTTCTGCAAGTCACAAGACATTTACATGGGAACCAAACAAACACCTACATGCCAACAGCTCTTGCTTCTTAGCCTAAAATCAGAAACTTTTTCCTCCTGTCTTGTGGAACCTTACAAAAGTCAGGATAGACCCATATATCTTGTCCAAGAAAGAAGCAGTTTTGTTTTGAAATAAGCTAAAAATTCTGTCCTTATCTTGCTCAAAAGCTACCAAAAGAGCAGCACTGTTAGTCTCTTCCTCCACAGATCACTTCAGAAGCACCAATACTACTTGAGTTTCTGTCCAAGAAGTACCCGGGTTCTAGTTAACTGAATTCTGAGATCCACTGAAACCTTTCTGACTGAAGAGCTAAGATGCTCCTATGGTGTCCCTTAATCCAAATGGGCAACAGAAGAATTTGAGGCCCCTTTGACTTTGCATAACCCATGAAACAATACAAATAGGCTACCTGACTTAAGAAAAGAATTCATGACCTCCAAGTAATGCAAGAGAGCTCTGTGTACATCCAGTTTTTGAAAGGGTTGGAATCCAACTTGTCTGACTTTGAGAAAGCTAGAAATACAATCACCTGATTTAGATGAAAGAAGTACCCCTGCCAGAATACTGCGCCAAAACAAAATCAAAATCCTGTGCACAAAATTTGTAAATTCTGTAAGTTTATTTGTCATAATTTAAACAATATTAAAGCCCCCTCCCTGTACACAGATACCATCCATATTTTTCCCAGAACCCCTAGCATCCATCTTTTTTTTTTTTTTTTACAGCACCCATCCCTGCATCCACACCATCCATTGTTTTTTCCAGCCTCCCTGCACCCATACATACCATCCATTATTTTTCCTAGTCCCCCTCGCACCCATATATACAATCCATAGTTTTTACCAGCCCCTCTGCTCTCCCCCACACCTACACATAGCATCCACCCGCACCCACCAGTGAAATAAGATAAGGAGGAGGTGCACCAGGAGTACCTCTTTGGGGCAGGAAAGAACCCCACTCTTTCCTGCCCGCTGCAGCTTCTCTGGGCCAGTACAGCTGCTTCTTCCAAACGGCAATTGAGACTTCCTGCAGCAGCCTCACGAGATTACCACTTGAAGTTTTGGCAGCCATTTTGAAGAAGTGGCAGTAACGGCCACGGAGCGGTGGCAGTGGGCAGAAAAGAATAAGGTTCTTTCCTGACCCTGAAGAGACCACTAATAGGGCCCACAGAGGTTTTGGGGGGGGGGGTGTCGGGGGTAGCCAGCCAGCCAGCCTTCCTTCCTTCCATTACTGTGGGCTGGGGAGGGCCCACAGAGACTCAGGGGGGTGCCAGCCAACCATCCATCCATCACCGCAGCCTGTTCCACCATTATTCTTTAATGATTCCCCTCAAAGAAGAGATTCTGCATGAGGCGAAGAATGACATCTCGAGATAATTATGGCTGATATAATAGGGCTATCATTAAACGTAAAGGGGCTAAACATACCCAGAAAGCGACAATTATTATTTAGGGAACTCTGCCGCCTACAAGTGGATGTGGCTTTGATCCAGGAAACCCACCTTAAACCCAGATACGAGAGACTCTGTTCGCATAGACAATACCCTCATATATATTTCGCCTCTTCCCATGCAAACACAAAAAGTAAGGGAGTTCTGATAGCACTAAGCAATTCCAAGCCCTGGGTGGTACGGAAGGTAATACGGGACAAAGATGGGCGATATTTGATTGTGAATCTGCAACTAGCGGGAAAAGCTTACACGATACTAAACATTTATGGTCCCAATGCCAATCAGGAGCAATTTTTCCTAGAACTAGACCGACAAATCACACAACACATTGAGGGATCCCTATTAGTAGGAGGAGACTTTAACATTACTCTACATCCACATTTAGACAACTCCGCAGTAGGAGTCACTTATGGCCAACAGGGTAGACGCCAGCTTAAAGAACTACTCACAAGGTGGCAATTAATAGACTTGTGGCGCAGGGATAACCCCTCCACACGTAGCTATACATTTTACTCTTCAGTGCATCATAGCTTTTCCCGGATAGACATGTGGCTGGGAGACGTAATGATATCGAGTATGGGGGCCACATCCCAAATACTACCACGTACATGGTCAGATCACTCCCCAGTGCTGCTACGACTCGCAAACATGGGGATGCCAAGAAAAGAGCGCATATGGAATCTAGATGACACACTATTAGTGAGCCCAGATAACTTAATCTCCATTGAACAATATATTAAAGAATATCTCACTTATAATGACAATGGGGAGGTATCCCCGGCCACACTCTGGGAGGGACTTAAGGCAGTGCTGCGGGGCCAATTGATTGCGCTGCGCTCACACTGTTGGAAAAAGAGAATTGCAGAGGAACAGAAATTGCGGGAGGAGTTGTTGCGAGTGGAGGGGGAGTTGCAACAAGGGGATGCGCAGCCCAGTCCAACATTGCTGAGACGGGCACAGGAGATAAGACACCAGATTCTGGACTTGGAATTGGCAGACTTGACTGTACAATTGCAAAGAGTAGGTCAAACACATTTTGAATTTGGCAATAAGCCCAGTCGGTTATTAGCGTATAAATTAAAACAAAGAGCTGCTAGGAATGGAGTAGGAAGCTTAAAAGATGAACAAGGTGAGCTCCATACAGATCAGGAGTCAATAAAGTCCATATTTAGATCCTTTTATCAACAACTATATACTCCAGAAACGGCCCCAAATCTAGAAAATATAGAGGAGTTTCTGGCGGGAATTGAGCTCCCTCAATTATCTGAGGAGGCCCAGCAAATATTATCGAAGCCCATCACGTTAGAGGAGGTCAAGTCCACCATTAAAAATCTGGCTCCCCACAAGGCGCCGGGCCCCGATGGATATACAAACCGATTTTACAAAATCTTTGGAGAGTTGCTGGCCCCCATTTTGGTGAGAGTCTTCAACTCCATAGATATGGCCACGGGGTTGCCGCCAACTTGGGATCTTGCTACTATAACTGTGATCCCCAAAGCAGGCAAGGACCCGCAGAAATGTGGGTCATACAGGCCCATCTCCCTACTGGGGGTGGACTACAAAATATTTACTAAAATTCTGGCAACTAGATTACAAAGATATCTCCCGAATTTAGTCCATGAAGATCAGGCAGGGTTTGTGGAAGGTCGGCAAACTTTTGACAATGTCAGGAGAGCCATTTTTATGGTCCAGAATGCACAAATTCATAATACCACCTTGTGTATCTTATCTCTGGATGACGAAAAAGCGTTTGACAGGGTGAGCTGGGCTTTTTTATTTGAGGTGTTAAGACAAATAGGCATTGGAGGGCGATTTGGGGCCTGGTTACACACAATATACAAATCCCCAAAAGCGGCTGTGCGGGTTAATGGCCATCTCTCTCAAGCGTTCCAGCTGAACAGGGGCACCAGACAGGGCTGTGCGCTATCCCCGCTTTTATTTGCCCTAGTAATGGAACCGCTGGCTATTCAAATTAGAACCCAGAGAGAGATCAGGGGCCCAAGATGGGGAGGAATAGAGACTAAAGTTCTTATGTTCGCGGACGATATATTGCTCACGTTGGTGGAGCCCCTGGTCTCCTTCCCAAAAATAAATGAAGTTATACAAAAATATGGGGAAGTGTCAGGGTTTAAAATTAACTTTGACAAGTCTGAAGCATTAGACGTGGGGATACCTGATATACAGATGACACAGCTCCAACAGCAATTTCAATACAGGTGGGCGACCAAATACATTCGATACTTAGGGGTCAATATTCCACGTAAAATAGAAGACATTTTCAAATACAACTTCCCAGACAAAGTGCGAGAACTCTTTTTGGAAATGGAGCGATGGGAGGGCTTGACTTTGTCATGGATGGGAAGAATCAGTGCATTAAAAATGATAGTTCTCCCCAAACTTTTATATCTTTTTATGGCATTACCAATCAATCTCCCAAAGGGCTTTCTGAGGAATTTGCAGAGAAAGGCATTTGCGTTCATTTGGAAGAAAAAACCCCCGAGAGTGCGGAGAGAGGTGCTATATCAATCGCGTAAGCGGGGCGGGATGGGGGTCCCATCTTTTAAGACCTATTATCAGGCGGCGCATTTAAAAATAATAGCTGCGTGGCAGCAGAACCCGGTAAAGATAGGCATTAAAATGGAGCAAAGATGGGTAGATCCCATTCCCTTGAGAGCGGTGCCATGGCTACCGACACAACAATTAGATGAAGTAATTAAGAGAAGCCCTCCCGTGCTGCGGTGGCCTCTTATGACCTGGAGACAAATAAGGAAGCAGCATTTCCCAGAAAGGACATACTTTACGCACATGTTTCTCAGATTTGCTCCGCAGTTTGGGCCGGGTCAATTAGACGGGGCGTACCTAGAATGGGAAGAGCGAGGCTTGTGTGAACTGGGACAAATGTGGGAACAAGGGGTACGGACCTCATACACAGAATTATGCCGAGAACATGGACTTTCCCCCCTGCAAGCTTTTCAATTTTACCAGGTTCGTGACTTTATAAAGAGGAGAGTGGTAGAAGAGCTTAGTCTGACAGAGACAATACTGGAGAAAAGTCTGACGAAAGGGGGTAGTAAAGGGGGGATAACTAAACTTTATGGGGCCCTCTTATCTAGGGAGAACCCAATAGAACACTACACTACAAAATGGGAGACAGTAATGGGTTCCACCTATGACCCCTCTCAATGGGCACAAGCCTTTCGGTCATTACTAAGGGTATCAGTCTCTAGTACCCTGATAGAAAACGGGCACAAGATGCTGTATTGGTGGTACTACACTCCCCACCGATTAGCCACAATGTATAAAAAGGGCACGGGCAACTGTTGGAGGCAATGTGAGATAAAAGGGGATATGTTTCACATGTGGTGGGCCTGTAGCCATGCCCAGAAGTTTTGGATGGAGGTGATAGGCTTCCTATGTAAAGTGACGAGCCAGACGTATCCCATGAAGGCAGAGAGCTGTCTGCTTCACTTTAAACCCACAGGGATTAAAAAAATCACACACAGCTTTGCCACCCAGTTATTTGTGGCAGGCAAACTCATCATTGCTTCAGCCTGGAAGAAGCCTATGATTCCGGGAATACACGTAGTCCGGGAAAAATTGGATAGAATACAATTGATGTCAAAACTTACAGCTATGAGAAATGGTCGGATTATACATTACCATAAAATCTGGGACCCGTATATTAAATGGAAAGCAACCTCTGCACCATAAAACTTGTGGCGCACATACTTATATAGGGGGTGGGAAGGCTTAAGAGGAGGGGAATATAGGTAACCTACATAGAGGTGTATAACTGTTTAGCTGAAATTATTAGATAATGTTTGAAACTCTTATGCTACTATGTGAAGACATGTATCTACAGAATCAATATATGGATATGTACTGTGTTTTAAAATGTTAAAATTATAAATAAATGCTTAAAAAAAAAAAGAAGAGATTCTGCATGAAAATGGTGAATCCTGAATGGCTGGGAAATTCTGCGCAGAATTCCAGCAGGAGTAAAGAGTTTAGCCACCTTTGGAAGACAGGATGGTACCAGATAAGCTCTCTGCAAGAAATAGCCTCAACCACTAAAACGTCTCATGTAAGGATAACTGGATTGTTGTAATAGCATTTATTTGGGTTGTTCTAAATTTCTACTGAAGAAAATTCAAAGTATATAGAATACAGCTGCTTGATTGATTTTTAATCATCCAATTTAGTAGACCTATAACTTTCAAGTGTGGGGACTTAACTCAAAATATACTAAGTTACAAATATCCCAAACACTCTTTCATTTCTTATATCCATATAATGATACCTCAATGCTTTTATTTTATTTATTTATTTTTGTTACATTTGTACCCCGCGCTTTCCCACTCATGGCAGGCTCAATGCGGTAGGCAATGGAGGGTTAAGTGACTTGCCCAGAGTCACAAGGAGCTGCCTGTGCCGGGAATCCAACTCAGTTCCTCAGGACCAAAGTCCACCACCCTAACCACTAGCATTTCTGCTTCTATTTCTCTAGCTAGGCATATAAGTCAGAGAGTGACACCTAACAGCACTACATTGGCTTCCTATAGAAGCATGTATTCAATTTGAACCATGTACCTTGATTTTCAATACCTAATATGGAAATACCCAATCTTAAATGAGAGGGCTGATTGCTTTTCCATTCTTAAATAGATCAGTTATGTCTAGGAATCCATTATTGCTGCTATTTCTTAGCCCAAAGGGCCTTCATTCTCAGGAATTTTGGAACAATCTATATAAAAGCCCTACTTCATGATGACTGAGTTGCTGGGTTGATTATTATTGCTACAGTTTCTCTCTCTGTTTACATTTTTTTTTAAACTAGGCCCATTAATTTGTGGGAAATTTGTTCATAAAAGGAAATAAAAACTTAACTCTTCTTTGTTTGCTGCCATGAAATTTGCAATATGGTGGCTTATAATTTTTTTTTTTTAATAAAGAAATTAAAATGCTTTCTCTCTGAATTGTTTTAAATGCTATAGATTTAAACACCCACTTTTTTCAGGGTTACATGGTGATACTGAGCTCAGGCACCTTTTCTATTACCCAATAAAAGTTGACCCATAGAACTCAAGTACTAATAAAAGAGCCTAGGTCCTATGCACCCTGAACACACTCAAAGAGTACCCCCCAAAGGGAAAGCAGTGTCTTCAGCCATCCCCCTCCCCCCGATCCACTTTGCTGGCAGGAGACTATGAAGGAACATACTGCAGTCATCACAGGTCCTGCAAAATGTGGGAGATGAGAGCTACAGAGGCTGAGCTGTCCAGAGAAAAGGCAGACAAAGCATTAAACTTCTCCAGTATCTTAGTACTGTATTTTACATATTACAGGAGGAAATGCATTTCTGCTTCTATTTCTCTAGCACTGCACTCTGAAAATTCTGGGAGTCACCATCGACCAACATCTCATACTTGAACATCACGTGAAGAATATAACGAAGAAAATGTTTCACTCCATGTGGAAACTCAAAAGAGTAAAACCTTTCTTCCCAAGGGCCATCTTTCGCAACCTGGTACAGTCAATGGTATTAAGTCACCTGGACTATAGCAATGCACTTTTCGCTGGTTGTAAAGAACAGACCATCAAGAAACTTCAAACAGCCCAGAACACTGCAGCCAGACTCATCTTTGGAAAAACAAAATATGAAAGTGCAAAACCACTAAGAAAAAAATTACACTGGCTCCCACTTAAAGAACATACCACGTTCACATAAAATCATCTATGGAGATACCCCGACTTACATGCTAGACCTCGTGGACCTGCCACCAAGAAATGTTAAATGATCTTCCCGCACCTTCCTGAACCTACACTTCCCTAGCTGTAAAGGACTAAAATACAAACTAACACACGCGACCAGCTTTTCCTACATGAGTACGCAGATGTGGAATGCACTACCAACTCATTTAAAAACGATAACCGAACTAAATAGCTTCCGCAAAGCTCTGAAAACCTCTCTCTTTAACGAGGCCTACCACGAGAATCCATAACTAAATACAACACAACACCTAAACACCTTCTATCCAGATTGTCTTACTCTACAATTCCTTGACCAGATCCTCTTGCTCGCTCTAATTTCTTTGTAATACCAATTGTATTATTGACCCTGTTATGGCAATGCCATAACAGATCTTTATAAGCCACATTGAGCCTGCAAATAGGTGGGAAAATGTGGGATACAAGTACAATAAATAATAATAATAACGCAGAGTCTGGCTTCTTGGGGCTTCTAGTTCAGTCTTTTTCTGCACATCTGTTCCATTTATTCAGTATTTGGTGAGGTTCTATCCATGTTCTGTATATGTGAACATGTAGTTTGTGAAAGGATTTGTAGCAATCCAGCTTGATTGTAGTTGTCTAATAAGGAAATACTTAAAGTTGGGTAAATGGATCTAGTCCAACAAATTTACATATGCATGCACCTCAGCTCCCTAGATATTCTGTGAGCATTTCCTATCCAATAAATAGATGCAACAGAACTCCTTCTTTATCCGGGGGGAGGGGGGGAACTCAAAACCATTCTCTGGTGCTACCCTAAAGCTCTCTAAGTTGTTGATGCCGTGCTGGGCAAAATATTGGTCAGGCTACAAAAATTGCCACTGACCTAGTTACATAGGATGATCCAAACAATTGAGTTAAATTCTTCGCCCAGCAAAAAGTCAGATTCAATTTTGAATATTAAACAATACTGAATACAAATTTTCATTTTGAATCTAAACAAATGCTCTTGAGCAAAGGGTAACTCACTGGTTTGCTGCCACATGCGTTTTTCCTTTATAATCCTTAGGAAAAAAAAAACATGCATTGCCCGATTTACTGACAGAAATTAGCTAGATGAATTAAAATGATCTAACTCACCAACACAAGTTCTATTGTTAGGAAGAAGTGCATAACCACTATGGCACAGACAGTGATAGCTCCCTGGCCTGTTGACACACAGCTGACTGCAGCCACCATTCTGCACACTGCATTCATTTATATCTGCATGCACAAAAACAACAATGTTAGTGTCATTTGTTTCAGTCTATGCAAAAAATTGTAACAACCAAAGCCACTATTTATAGGCATCTCAAATTTTGCATTTAAGGTTGCAAAAATAAAAACAACACAGAAATTTACGTTGTAAATTGATTGAGCATATAAAGCAAAACCAGCTTAATTATGAGGCAAAATAGGCAGTCAATAGGAAGAGAGTTTCTAAGTGGTGGCACAGAGCAACAGCAGTTGATAATAAGTACTAGCAAACACTCTAAGGCATTGTGAATTAAAATATTAAGGCCTCAGTTTTGTAAAATTCTTGAACTGAATGAATGGTTAAATATTGAAGACAATGATCCCCACTGTCTCATACTGTAAACAACAAGAATGAAAGCATGCAGAAGCATGGGTTTATGAATGCTTTCCTGCACAGATTGCAGAACTGTATGCTCTCGGAAAGTTAGTGTTCACTCCATTCCAGAACTTTCTTCCCCCACCCTGTCTTTCAGCTTGCTCAATTCTAACCACATGGAGGAAGAAGGGGTAATATGCATCTGCTTCCAAGTTCCCTAACCCCATTCTGCTAAAAGATCAGAGGATTTACTACCACACTGCAGCAATGGCTTAACTTGGAAAATATTTCCAAAGTTAAGCCTCTGCTTTTTTTTTTTTTTTTTAATTTCCCCAGTTATCTTTCCTAAATTGACTTCAGGCGCTTTTCTTCAAAAATAAAATGTTTGAATGCTGCTAGGAGATTGCACTGGAAAGGGGAAAATCTTAAATCTACAGAAATAATACATAATAGATAACTGTTTTGTCATCATCACCTCTGCATTAGAGATAGGCCTCATATAATTCAACATGGTGTAATATGAAGGGGTATGTGCATGTGGGCAATGAGTATGAGGAGAGTGTGGGTAGGGTGAATGCGATTGTAGTTGCAGAGGTATAAGTTTAGAAGCATGGGAGAGAGGGAGGTGGCTTGGAAGGTGCCCTTTTGTTTCATCCTTCACCAGTAGATTTGATCATATTTTTCTATGCATATGCCCATGATGCTCTGGGCCAAAGTACTGGAAGGGCAGGGCAGCTTCAGCGGTCAATACTTTAACTGCAAGAAGCAGCCGCTGAAGCTAGCGCTGTGACTTAATTAAGGGGATTTCCTTGAAACAGCTCTATGAGCAAAACATGAATTATGTTGGATTCAGACCCCAGACTGATAGCGGTGAATAATCCTTTTTAGTAAAATGTGCACATAAACTATTTAAGAAGATAATCACAATATGAATGTTGAAAAGTCAAAGATTAATCTTTCTGTGGAGCCGATGAGGATGCTGGTGTCTTAAATCTCACACTGCATGAAGTTTTTAGCTGCAAGTTGCACCGCTGAGGCATACACAGTAAACTGGTATTCCTGCAGGGGTTAACGTTATATATTGCTATTGGAGTTTCCTCAGAATATTTTCTTATCTGTGAACCAAGGGAAACAGTTACGTAACCTGGGGCCCTGTTTACTAAGCTGCGCTATAGGCACGTTAGCGTCTTTAACGTTTGTTAACCATGTACACACATTAACCATGTATGTGCCTACAATATCCCTATAGGCGCCTACATGGTTAGCACACGCGCTAACTGCAGGTGCATTATGAACATTAACGCACCTTAGTAAACACGGCCCCTGGTTTGTTAGTTGTGCAATTAACAATAGATAATTAATATGCATGATATGCTGACTTGTACTTTCAAAATAGCTGCAATTATAAGGGAACTAATTGCTATGTCTAAGCACACTTCCTGTTAAAGTTCAGGAGAAAATAACTTGCATGGTGATCTTTGCGTCACCAAGAGCCACCATGGCTGGTAAGCAAAAATAGTGAGAAGGTAAATATATTTACCAATACTGCAGTTTTTCCCCTTCCAGCCTGCTCTGCAATGACAGTAAAATTCCCCCTTTAGATCCTCACAGACATGTGTTCCATTGGTGTAGCACGGATCTGGCTTACACTGATCTGGTAGATCTAAAAAGAAGAAATAAATTAGAAACATATTTTCAGCTCTCCTCCTTAACTAGAAAGTTCAATCTTGACATTAAATCCATGACCTTGCAGGGCACTTTATATATGCAAAAAACAAAACAAAACAAGAACCCCCAAATGACCAAACAAAATTACTCATATCAGTTCATGATCATATAGCTTCTATGGGGGATCAGTGAGGTCCAAGTTTTCTGTAAAAATACATTGTTAGAAAGTGTATCATCTGATGGAAATTTAAAATTACTACTGAAATTAATAATCAAAATTTATGAGTAGGCAGGACCAGATGTTTTAACAAGAAACATATTTATGACCGCTCTACTACTACTACTACTATTTAGCATTTCTATAGCGCTACAAGGCATACGCAGCACTGCACAAACATAGAAGAAAGACAGTCCCTGCTCAAAGAGCTTACAACCTAATAGACAAAGTTACTAAATAATTCTAAAAATTAATTCAATAAAATCAGAAGATTACCTTCAAAGAAAATGTAAAACCAAGATTAGATGTATATTAAAAAAAAAGTTACCTTTCCATGACAAAATTTAATTGCTGAAATTTGAAAGAAGACTTGTTCTAGTTTAGCACCCCTCATGGTGTACTGTAACTAACTGAGACCCCTCCATAGGGGCCCCTAGGATAACTAACTGCCATCATTTTCTGTGTTTATCAAGTCTGCCCATGTATACCATCTACTAATTTCTGCTATCTCTTTCTCTCCCTTAGAGATCCTCTGTGCTTGTCCCACAATTTCTCAAGTTCTGATATAGTCTTAGTCTACATCACCTCAACCAAGAGACCTACCACACATGCACAATCCTTTCCTTAAAAAGTATGTCCTTTGATTCTATACATAAAATTTAGGAACGAAAGTGAATCCTTTCATAAAACGATGTTTGCTGGCATAATAAAATTAACAGCATGTGACAGTTTATCTATCTTTGGGGCTATTCAACAGTTATATATGGAAAACAAGTTGAATTTAAACCATATGGTGATGTTTACCTCGGACTGCGCATTGGTCTTGAAAGGCAAACGAAGAGGTGTAGCTGCTCTTTTGCGCTATTCCATTCCACACTTGTCAGAGCAACACTGTGTGGCACATCATGAAGACCTGGGAATAGATGATGCTTGGAAGGACATTCCCTTGATGAGGGAGATCGAGACTTTGCTAAGGACTATTTACACAATTTTCTACAGGTCTTCTGTTAAGAGGGCAAAATTTGAAGAACTTGTCAAAGCTGCAGAGGCAGATGTGATTGAGTTTAAACCGATAAACGAGGTCAGATGGTTATCCAGATATTTTGCAGTAAATTCTGTGATTAGGGGATCCAAGATGGCGACGAGGGAGGACGCACGTTAGTTGAGCTCCCGTTTCTCACCAGAATACCTGACAAAGAACTGACCAACAGCCTTGTAAGGCTGACAGGAATGAAAAAATAGCCCTGGACTAAAAAGACCGAGCCTGCAGCCAAACAGAGCCAGCGAGAGACTTCTCCCACTTTGGAAATGGCAGACTAGGACCTCCGAACCGCAAAGGTACAAGTTCCAGCAACGGGGCCGCCCTCTGAACCAGCCGCCATCTAGGACCGTGAAGAAGAGAAAAACAACTGAGTTTCGTGATCCAGGCACGAGCCATGACCCACAAAAAAAATCAAAGCAACTGGTACCAGCTCAGAAGGGTCCAAGATCAGAATCAGACACCGGCCAGCGAAATTCAAAGAAACTTCGCAAGCGGCCCCCTAGAATACATTGCCAAAGGTGGTAAAATAAATCAGGTAACAGGCAAAAGAAAGAAGGAAAAACAAAGTTTCTTCTTCTTCTTCTTTTTTTTTTTTTTTAAACATCCTTCACTAGAGACAGGAATTAAAAAAGGTTTACCTCAGAGAAAAGGAGGGAAAAAAACAGTTTCTTTTTTTATAAACAACCTTCTTCACAAGTGACAGCAATTAAAAAAAGGTTTACTTCAGAGGTAGAAAAGGAAGGGGAAACAGTTTCCTTTTTCATAAACAACCTTCTTCACTAGTGACAGAAATTAATAAAGGTTTACCTCAGAGGCAGAAAAGGAGGGAAAAAACAAAGTTTCCTTTTTTTTTTCTTTTATAAACAACCTTCTTCACTAGTGACAGGAATAAATAAAGGCTTACCTCTGAGGCAGAAATTCAGATATACCTACCACCACAGAACAGAACCCCACAGGGGAAACAAGTTACTCCATGCCACAATTAACCATCACCCTGCTAGAAAGACAGCCAGGGGAGAAGAATCTGGGACAGGAGCAGCTGCACGATCCGTCCACCATCCGCTAGGAGACAGAGAAAATACTGAACATTCCAGGCTCCACGATACCCTTAAGGGGCGGTTTACTTGGAACTATTTTCTCTGTCTCCTTCCGCTGGTAGATGGACATAACCCATTAGTCTGGACTGGTCTGGTATAGATGACAAGAAAATGGGTGTCTGTGTGACAGGGGTAACAGGTTAAGCAGCAGAAGGGGAGCTGAAGGGGAAGGATGCAGCATGAAAAGATAAAGGTAGGTACCTGTATGGAAGAGAGGGGGAGCAATGTGCTGTGGGAAGGAAGTTTGTGTAAGCATCTTTTCATTATATTCAGCAGGTTTAAAAAATTTACATGCAACAGGAATTTACCAGTACCAAGCCATCGAGTCCAGAGGTTCGACTAATCATGTGATTAAGAAATTTAATATCACAATTAATTTTGATTAAAATTTTTAATTGTTGCCCACCCCTAATTGAATAGCATAATCAGCCATGCTGAGCATTTGTTCAAAAGTATGTTTGGGTCAACATTCAAAAAAAAATTGAAAAGCATGTGTCCAAAATGCATGCCATGATTAATCGCACAATTAAATGTTTTTTTAATCAATCGATCAATTGCAATTAAAATTCTTGATTGGTGCCCACCCCTACCAGAAATCCATAAAATTTTGGTGACTAGTTCATTTCAACTGAGCCAGCATGTAAGACAGTTTGATATTCATGGAATGATTACTTTTTCAAATCTAGACTTGCAAGTACAACAGCAGTGGAATTTCAAGTTTTGGCTCACTTTAGCTCAACACAAGAACAAGAAATGAAGGTCTCTAAATAAAGGTCAGTAAGGACAAGTGAAGGCAAGTCCAAGGAGGTGGATAGGAACTCTTACAAGACATTTCGATAATTGAAAAATGTGCCTTTTCAAGCTCCTACAGCCACGCAATTATCTCTGGGATAACCCTTCAGAGAATTAAGCAAGGGAATTATAGCACAGCTTTCATGTTAATTGAACAAAGCCACAGATTGGCTGGCTGCCCAATATGCTAAACATGAAATTTAACACACAAGTAATAATGTTGTAATTGCATGGGTATGAGATCATAAAATCTAAAAGAAAAAGAAACATTAATGTAAATTAATGTCATATAAATTAATGCTCACATTTCTCAATTAGGATTAAGAGAGCCCCTTCATATGAACATAATGCTAAAACGACAACTTAAACATGGAGAACACCAATGGAAAAACTATAAGCTCTTGCTTAAAAACTTGTATAACACACATGCCTATAAGGCCATCCTAGAGGCCGAACAGAATTATTCTGTCCAAATTACTAGGGTATCACATTCAGCAAAAGTATATATACCGTATTCTACATTCATTTTCTACCCCTACAAACATGTCCACTGCTTCTATGACCACACTGACAGCTAGTGACCTAGCATCTTATCTTTTAGACAAGGTAACCATACTATAGGTTTCACTGGGCTCAACCACATCAGCACCTTCCGTTCCTGTTCTCTATTAGTCTGTGATGTACTGGACATAATACAGTAATGTGAAATGTTTTTTTCCCACCTCCTGATTTCTCCTATTATCACATATATGTCACGCTGAAGGGTTTCTGATCTTCAAACAAAATATATTATTAGACAAAGGGAACCCGAATAAACAAAACAGTTTTTAAATTATTATTACTTCGATTATTGAAGGAATTAAATTATTCAACACTCATATCGCCCATATGAATAGTTACTCAATCAACCAACCAACGGACCAAATATATTGATAATTAGATTCAGCTGATTGCAGCCAGCCCTGTTGAGTCTAAACTTCACTTCATGTTTGACCTGTTTAGATGCAATAAATTGTTTACATATTGTGGTACTACTTGTACAGAGTTTGGTGCCCATACCATTTCATCTTTGACTCTGAAGCAGGCCTTCTGGGTCAAAACACAGCTGTGTCGAGTCCTGCTATGCCAAAACTATGTCACTCAATATTCAAGCTTCAAAAAAAAAAAACATCTTGGACAATGTAATCCAATATAAAAATTTAAGGGCCCTTTTACTAAGCCACATAGGTGCCTATGCGTGCACAACGGGCGCCAAATTGCAGTTACCGCCTGGTTACCATGTGGCCCTTGCGGTAATTTCAATTTTGGAGTGTCTGCTATGCACGTCTGAAAATATTTTTTTAAATTTTCTGACGCATGTAGACCATTACTGCCCGGTTACCGCGTGAGACCTTACTGCTAGGTCAAAGTCTCAGACCCAAAATGGACGCGCAGCATTTTTCATTTTGCCGCACATCCATTTTCGGCAAAAATTTTTAAAAAAGGCATTTTTTGTAGGTGCACTAAAAAATAATTCTGCGTGCGCCCAAAACTACTACTACTACTATTACTACTATTTAGCATTTCTATAGCGCTACAAGGCATACGCAGCACTGCACAAACATAGAAGAAAGACAGTCCCTGCTCAAAGAGCTTACAATCTAATAGACACACGTCTACACTTCCACAGGCCATTTTTCAGTGCACCTTAGTAAAAGGACCCCTTGTACTCTAAATTCAATGAAAAGAAGTAGTGAAACCTAGCAACCAGATTTTTTTTAAAGCCTGAATATTGAGTGACATACAGTTTTACCTTCTATATTTTGGTGTTTACCTAGGAACGGCCACATACAGTAATTATTTCAAAGATAATGACATTTCACAAGCTACTATAATTTGCTTCTGCATATTTAAGAATGAATCTAAAATTATCTAAATCCTAATCTCTTCCTTAGTTTAAGATTTTTTTGCTTTGGTCATGAAAGATTACAGTAGATCAAAACATCTTGTCTGTTCAATACAGCTGAATAGCATATTTGCAGGGACATTCAGCAAGACGTTCTCTAGTACCGAGTTAACTTGCACACATCAGCTCCCAATTCCAAGATAAAACAAACCCATAGAACTTGGTCTCTAGAAGGGCTTCCAAATGCAGATTTAAAATGTGTTTTTTTTCAAAGCTTTTGACACAGCCAAACTGCTACACAGTCATTTACAAACAGTTCTACTTTCTAGTCTAATCTTTCACTATACCCCCAGTGAAGCTTCATCTTAAAAAAATACTAACAGCTGCAGGCTTTAAATGACTTGAGATTGCTTCACCATGTAAGAAATTCTTAAACCAACCTAACTGCCATCTAGCAAAAAGCAAAGTTTTAGAGTGCAATGGTATTAAATTAAGCATCTCTTTCCATGGTTTACACATCACCCAAAGTCACTGCAGAAATCTGGAACCAAGACTGCATTGTACAAGGCAATAGGCTGACCTTAGGTCTCGAGAAATATTCTTTTCAGGAGCAGGAGGAGAGAACATGAAATCTTATGGAATGTGAAGAATTTGCTGACTTAATGATAAAACAAGTGCACACTTGTCTTTTAGCTTTGAAGTATGGAAAGTGAGATGCATGTCTGTTCACAGTATGTGCTTGTTCCGTTGTCTAAGTAAAGAGAAGAGTTGGGGGGGGGGGGGGGGGAAAGGAACAGAAAGTGAGAAAACAAAAAAATGCAGTGCTTTTGTGAAGTCATGGAATATAAAAACGCCACGTACAAGTCTCCATAAAGGTTTCAAAATAAAACTATGTTGCACGCAGCTACAGCATGATCTATATTTTACAGTGCACAAAGCAGTGACACTGCGACAGTCAGAAACACACAGCATTTTTTCTGAAAAGATATTGCAGGGTTTAAGAACAAACTACAGTGAAGTGTCTATACTAACATAGTAAATGAAGACAAAGATCAGTACGGTCCAGTTAGTCTGCCCAATATGATGGCTAAATTCAGGTGACTAGGATTTGAACACTTTTCATCTACTTGCATTTCACAATTCAACACTGGTGAAATATGCACCCATTCTTGGAAAAGGACAGCCTGGTAGCACATTCTTAGCTTCTGAAGGAAAGATGAAAGGGAGAAAGAGTGTAAAACATGCATATGCCAATAGGGCAGTCAGTATCTCTAGGCACATCCCATGGTCCAACAAATTGATTGGAGTGTTTAATAAAAAAGCAAACTACTTGTAGTTTTGCAGAGTTTTGTTTCAGGTTTGGAGGCTGTATCTTCCTAAAGATGTAAAAAGATTGGAAGCAGTGCAAAGAAAAGCTACAATGGTATGGGATTTGCGTTGCAAACCGTATGAGGAGAGACTTGCCGACCTGAACATGTATACCTTGGAGGAAAGGAGAAACAGGAGTGACTTGATACAGACGTTGAAATATTTGAACGGTATTAATCCGCAAACAAACCTTTCTGGAGACAGGAAGGTGGCAGAACTAAAGGACATGATTTGAGGTTGAAGGGAGGTCAGATTCAGGAGTAATGTCAGGAAGTATTTTTTCACAGAGAGGGTGGTGGATACGTGGAATTCCCTCCCGCGGGAGGTGGTGGAAATGAAAACGGTAATGGAATTCAAACATGCGTTGGATAAACACAAAGGAATCCTGTTTACAAGGAATGGATCCACGGAATCTTAGTGGAGATTGGGTGGCAATGCCAGTAATTGGAAAGCAAAACCAGGGCTGGGCAGACTTCTACGGTCTACGTGACTGAATAGATAGGGATGGGATTGAGTGTAAATTTTAAAGGGACTTCGACGTTATCTTCAGAACTTTTAGTACAAGAAGAGCGCTGGGCAGACTTCTATGGTCTGTGCCCAGAGAATGGCAAGGACAAATCAAACTCAGTTATACATATAAAGTATCACATACCATGTAAAATTAGTTTGTCTTGTTGGGCAGACTGGATGGACCGTACAGATCTTTATCTGCCGTCATTTACTATAACATGTGGCAGCGAAAAATAACTGGCACACGCCATATTTACGTATACCTTCATCACCACCAGAACAATGAAACAGGGTCAGGGAAACAACTACACATACTTCTGAAGCAGAGGGGGGACTGCAATTGGGGTGGGGGGGAGAGAATCACCTGTCTGTGTCCTAAAACCAGAGAGGGCTGGCATCACAGGATATCTCCCTTGGTGTGGCCTAGGAGCAAACGTCGAGCAAATTCCCTCTCCACAGTTTCATGAGTTTGCACTGGTTATTAGTACTGCTGACCTGAGAAAGCTGGGGAAATCCGAGATACAGGATAATAAAGCAACTTGCACTGATGTCAGCAGAACATAGAGGCAAAATGGTATGCCTTCCTGACTCAGTTCAAAGCTGTAACCACTACACCCAATTCAAAAGGACTATTCTGCTTCAAGAGTCATTAAGTGCACTCACATTGACTTTTCTAGTTAGCAATGAAACTGGAAACACACACCTACAAGCACTCAGAGAACACTACTTTTCCCAGGGGAGAAATCACACTAAACTGAAACAATCTTAATATCAAAAAGGTATAACATTTGAGAATAACATTCATAAGAAGTATCTTCAAAAAGGCTTACCGTGAACACAAGTAACTAGACTAGAGCTTCTTAATAATGGTGTCGCAAACATTTTAATACATTCTGCAGAATAAAAAACAAAACACACATATCACATGACAGCTGGCACAGTATATAAGTTCTCAGGTAGCCAACCAATTTTAAAAATTTATATGATTTATATGATTTGGAAGGTCTTTATAAAAAAAAACAAAAACACTACATTATAAGGATCGTCCTCCAACTGCCCTGAAAGATATTTCCCAGTTAAGATAAAAATATGGATGTACTGCCGGGAATTGTAACCTATTAAAATATAGTTTAATTTCACCAGATGAAACAATAGTACTGGCTATTTTCCTAAGTACAGAAAGAGTGTTTACAAAATTTAACATTTAGAAGTAGTAAGAGGCTGCATCAAACTATTGGGAAAAAAATTGCTAAACACAATCATCTCTTTTTTAAAAAATTAGAAATTTTGGTACTCCCCTTATGGGAACAGCACTACCACGAAAAGCTGTTAGGTCTCATTTATCTGCATGCACTGTGAGCAAAAATCTCTAATTGCATATCATGTCTTATGAATTTATTTTAGTAGCCATTTTTTTATCCTTCACCACCACTGCAATGCTAATAAGGGTCACACTTCCTTCCACCCAAAGTCCAATGCACTTCTATGCAGACAGCACTGGCTCCAATAGTCTTTCTTTGTAAGTACTTCACTGCAAGTTTGCTGACATTTCCTACAAAGAAAGGATTGAAAACTGGGTCCTTTTATCAACCAGCAGGCACCAAACAGCAGTAGTGCAAGCCTCTTCCATTTCTCCACTAACATAGTGTACTTCTACTTTAGAAGGATTAAGGCTGTGGCCAGAGGGTGAGATGTTAAATATAGGGAAAGAGGATGGGACTTGATATAACGCCTTTCTGTGGTTACAATCAAAGCGGTTTACATATTATATACAGATACTTATTTTTGTACCTGGGGCAATAGAGGGTAAAGGGGCCATTTTACTAAGCCGCATTAGCACCTTACGCGTGCCCAATGCGAATCAATTCGGAGTTACTGCCCGGCTACCGTGTGGCCCAGGCAGTAATTTTGTTTTTTTTACGTGCGTCCGCTATGCAAACTGGAAAATAATTTTTATTTTCCAGCGCGCGGCGGAAACTGGGCAGTTATCGTCATTCCACACCTGTAGACGATTACCGCCCAGTTAATGTGTGAGACCTTACTGCAAAGTCAATGGGTGGCAGTAAGGTCTCAGACCCAAAATGGACGTGCGCCAATTTTTATTTTGCCGCACGTCCATTTTCAGCAAAACTTTTAAAAAAGGCTTTTACAGGCACGCTGAAAAACGGATCTGCACGTGCCCATTTTTCAGCGCACCTTAGTTAAAGGACTTCAAAATGACTTACCCAGTCACAAGGCGCTGCAGTGGGAATCGAACCCAGTTCCCCAGGATCAAAGTTTACTGCACTAACCACTAGACTACTCCTCTACTCCAATACATATTCCCTAGGCCTCCATCTAAGGTGTTTAGTGCCCAAATGAGATGGTACAGCCATTTAGTGGACTGCACCTAAATTCACTAATTTATTTTTGCATAATTCCATAACTGGCCCACATCAAACACTAGCAAGAATAAAACTGGTGACCAAGTGCTGTAATCTTCTACCTAACAGCCACCGAAGCATTCTGTTCCTCTAAAGGTCAGATTTCAACATGGAATACAAACCATTAAAACAAAAAATTTGAGATACATGCTAGATGAGTACACCACTAGACTACAAAGATCTGTTCAACTGCTGCGCAAGACTAAACAATACAAATTATTTCTGCGGGCATAATCAGGGAATTCGGCAGAATACCTACATGAAACATAACTTGATAGAACTTTAGTGTCAGCAGTCATTAAAAAAAAAGGTCTTTAAGCATTCTAAGTGATAATCATAACTCACCCAGATATTTTGGGTAAAAGTATTCCTGAGAGAGAAAGAAAGAGAAAAAGTAAAACAAGGGTTTAATCAAATAAGCATTACTTTTATTATATTCATTTATCAATATCAATTAGTGCACTTTAATCAGTTGCAAACACCTTTATATATTAAGATGCCTGTTTAGTGAACGGCCCCTTTTATGCAGAATAAGTTATAAATAGAAATAATTATTTTCAAGTGGATCTAAAATATGGCATACTGGAATGTTACATCGGGTACTTACTGCAAAAAGTAAAAATCTATCCCAGGAACACTGGCTTAATTCATTACTGTTATAATGCCACTGGTTACGCCCATGAAACACCCGTTTATGTATAAGCTGTTCATGCTGAGAATTCCTGTCCTAAAGTTACTGAAAACAGTGTTGTGAAAGGATTTATTTGGCCCCGCCCACCACCCCCTATTTGTTTTACTTTCACAAGTGGAGAAAGCATGCCAAACATGACTCGTCAAATTCTTCCCAAGCCCTCAGTGTGTGGGGGGGTGGGGGAGGGGGGGACGTTGGTCGATGTATGTGTATATCTTTGGGTGTCTATGCTAGTATTACCAAATGTCCACGATTATCAGGCACTGACCCCAATTTTATGCCCCTCTCCCTGACAATTCGTAGTTTGGCAACCTTCTGTCTCCGATTTTAGCAATGGGTGTCAGAGGGGCATAAACGAACGGCACCAGCCAAATCACTCGCTGGGGTTAGATGAGATGGCCGACTCCGATTTTCAGCCGTAATGGAAACCGGAGCCGGCGAAATGTAAGGCATTTGGGCGTGGGCGGAGCCAGCATTTCTAGTGCACTGGCCCCCCTGACATGCCAGGACACCAACCAGGCACCCTAGGGGGCACTTAAAAAAATTAATTAAAAAAACAAAATTAGCTTCCAGGTGCATAGCACCCTTCCCTTGTGTGCTGAGCCCCCAAATCCCCCCAAAACCTACTGCCCACAACTCTACACTATTATCATAGCCCTACGGAGTGAAGGGGGGCACCTACATGTGGGTACAGTGGGTTTTCGGGGGCTCCCATTTACCAGCACAAGTGTAACAGGTAAGGGGAGGGGATGGGCCTGGGTCCACCTGCCTCAAGTGCACTGCACCCACTACAAACTGCTCCAGGGACCTGCATATTGCTGTCAGGGAGCTGGGTATGACATTTGAGGCTGGCATACAGGCTGGCAAAAAAGTCTGATTTTTTTTTTGTGTGTGTGGGAGGGGGGTGGTTACCACTGGGGGAGTAAGAGGAGGTGATCCCCGCTTCCCTCCAGTGGTCATCTGGTCAGTTGGGGTTGGGACTTGGACCTAAAAAAAGGGTCCAAATAAAACAGACCAAATTCTCCTGACGGCCGGCTTTCTTTTTTCCATTATCGGGCGAAGACGGCCATCTCAACGCACGCCCCCATCCCGCCCACGCTACCATGCCAACACGCCCCCTTTCAACTTTTGCCGGCCCCGCAATGGAACGCAATTGAAGCCACCCAAAATTGGCTTTCAATTATGCCGATTTGGCCAGATTCAGGAGATCACCGCCCATCTCCCGATTTGTGTCGGAAGATGGGCGGCGATCACTTACAAAAATAAGCCTGATAGTATGTAAATATCCCCATCTGCCTCCCCCTTTAACCACATCCCATTCATGATGTTAGCTCCTCCCCTCAAACTTCTCTTTCTGGCTCCCAGCTCCTACCCTCCATGGCAGCACAGACGTACAGTGATTCAATGCAGAGGCTCTCCTCAGCCATGCTGGATGTGTCGGCCAACTCCCACACCCTCTGACGTAGAGCCTGACCAAAATCAGGATTTTGGTTTCTGCTGAAACTGAATCTGCAACCAAAACTGGCCACTCAAAAATGAAAATGCCCCCCAACCCAGCAGCACTTCCCCACTCCCAACATCCCCCCTTAGTGGCAGCCCCCTCCTGGGCCTACCTTTTCATTGGGGCACAGAAGCATCCCCACTCACTCCTGCTCACACCTGGCCATGCTCTTGCCAGACCTCGTGGTGGGAGGGGACCAGAGCCCGAGGTGGGGGGGGGGGGGCACATTTTAGTCTGCTGCCCTGCCGCTCCCCCTCACCTCCTCTCACCGCTCCCCCCCAAAACGAAAATACCTGTGCTGGTGGGGGTCCCCAACCCCCGAAGCCTTCTTCAGCGCTGGTCTCCGGTGCAGCCACATTCGCTGCCCTGCGCATGCTCCTTTACATGTTCCTTTCACTTAAAGGAACATGCAGGACATCGGGATGAAGAAAGAGCAGAGGGCAGGGAATGCGGCGTGCAGGAGACCGACACTGAAGAAGGCTTCAGCTGGTGGGGGTTGGAGACCCCCGCAAAACCAGGGGCCCAGACGAAATTTGCGGGGGCCCAGGCTCCCATGGCCCCACCTAGCTACGACCCTAGGGAACAGTGATCGCAAGGAGGGAGGCATTGCCATTTTCACTCGAAACCTGAAACTGAATTTCGGGCTGGTTTCAGTGCCAAATCCGAAACTCTGTTGGCCTCTACTTTCTATATGTCTGATCAGGAGATTTGATGAGGAGGAAAAACACTTTGCAAGGTGCAATTACTTATTTAGTGTTACCATGGAACCAGTATACTGCAGCTGTTAGAAGTGCTTCTCCCACAGAAATGTCCCTGGGCAATTTTTGGAAGGGGGTTCATTTCTCTTCTGCCTCCCACCATATGCAGAAATTTCACTTTTACACTCTACAGACTTCCTCCAGATCACCTTTTCCCTGCCTGCGACTACAGCTGGCTTCCAGCTCCCCAACCCCACTACCTTCCGATTGGTTGGATCCTACCTACAGTCTCTGCTGCTAGTTACAATGGAAACAATTAGGGCAGGCTCACTCACACTAGTAGGGAGAAGGGGTGGAACTAGAGAAAGGCAGACTGTGGTTGAAAACTCTGAAAAACGTCTACACATTAATGCCCAGAAAGATGCGTAACGTAAAATTCTGTTGATTTTCGAAAAAAAAAGCCACACAGTTGGCAATCCTAACCTCGAGTCTTGAGTACATCACACAGTGACTCCTGAATGCCAAATGTATGCATCAATGGCTACTCTGGCCCTGCCAAAAAGTAAAATGCAAGGTTTGTACCAATTACACCTTATACTCAATTCACAAAGTACCTACAATATTAAATAATTAAACAATTGACACCCCAAAATTCCCGAAAGGGGACCATATATACACTATAATGAGCCCTCTATCATACAGGAAATCCAATTCTTATTACTGGTGTCAGAGGCTAGGAAAAAAAGAATCAGTGGGAAAAAACTCCAAATAGGAAAAAAACAAGATTCCAAAATATCTGTTGTCTCTATTCAAAATCAAAAAAGCATCCCAAGTGAATGAGTATAGGCATATCAAATGAAAGGGTTCCACAAAACATAAATGTCTACAAAAGTATACAAAAAAAAAACTTGCTCAAAAACCACTTATCTTGAAGGAAGAGCTTAAACATCCCACAATACTTCCCAACTACAGTCGTTCATCTTTAGATTCACTTCGCAGCAGTAGCCAATCTTTCTCCAACCACTAGTGCCAGGAAATCCTACAACTCCCTGGTGACTGAAATGTCTCTTCCAGCTTAAGAAGACTGGCTATCCCAAACCCTCAACAAGGGCTATTTTTTTCACAAGAAACTTGCTGCTTCAGGACGGAAACTGTATTGTAGAACTTTTCAACCATATAACAACAGAGCTACTTGGCAATACACATAACAACCATAAGAAATCTGTATCATTCTCGAAGTAGTTTTCACAGTAGAATTAACAAAGAAAATAAAATAAAATAAAGGAATATGAAATTATTTGCATTCCCTGTGTAACTGTGGGGTCTTCATGTGTATATAAGTGTCATTTATTTCCAGGGGTTTTTCTCATATTGAAACAAATGAGATCAAGAGCGTGCACTTATGTGAAGAGGGCACACTCTTCTCCTGATACTGCATACAAATGCAATGGTTCATGCATGCATGCCCTATTGGTGACGTGTGTGCACCTGAAGAATGCACATTTATTAATGAACAACATTTCGCCACAAATGACAGTCCAATCCTAGTGCATGCATAAATCTGTTCTGTGTTGTGTGTGTGGAGCATGCAGTGGGAGAAAGGGAACACTTGAGTTTCAGGAGGTGAGAGCTTTCTGAAGCATGTTGGGGTAGTAGAGGGGGAATAGTTTGGGGGATGGGGCAGTTTTTGGAGTGTTGTCAGTTGCAGGTTGGGTATAGTTTGAATGGAGAAGTTTGCAAGGTGATGGGTAATGTTCCCTCCAAGCAGGGCCGGTCTTAGCAAGTTCGGGGCCCTATGCAGACCAATTTGATGGGGCCCCACCCTAGCCCCGCCCCCACCCTAACTCCGCCCCCACCACCCCTCCCTCCGAGCTCCAAGGCCCCCAGCTCCAGGGCTTGTCGATCCTGCAGTCAGTGCCAAATGAAAGCCATGTCTTTTTCACAAACACAGATATACCCTAATCCACTATAGAATAAGTAATCATAAACTTTCTATTTAGAGAAAAAATAAAAAAAAATAAAATGAAACCCCAAGATGCCAGACTCTGCATACAATGCAACACCACAGAAACAGAAAATGTCCCCTAGTACTGTGCAAAATATAAAGACAGCAGATGTAAATTTGAAAAAAACTAACAAATACCAATCACCACTTTACAAATTAACAAATAGAAATAAAACAAATATAGAAAATAAAATACCATTTTATTGAACTAATATATTTAACTTTCAGAGGCCAAAACATCCTTCCTCAGGTCAATACAGTATAGTACTGTTACAGTATCCTATCCTGACCTGAGGAAGGGGGTTTTGTTCTCCGAAAGTTAGCCAAAATGTATTAAAATTAGTCCAATAAAAAGATTACCTTGTTTGCATGTTCTATTATAAACATTTATTAACATATCTACAATACTACTTTATCCTAAAGCAAAAAAATTTAAATATATATATTATTTACAGTTTGTTGTCTCTGGTTTCTGCTTTCCTCATCTTTTCACTGTCTTCCTTCCATCCAGCATCTGTCTTCGGTCTCTCTCTGCCATCCAGTGTCTGCCCTCTCTGCTGTCCCCTCCATCCAATGTCTGCCCTCTCTTCCTGCTCCTTCCATCCACATCTGCCCTCTATCTCTGCCCCTTCCATCCACCATCTCCCCCTGTCTGCCCTCTCTCTCTCTCCCCCATCCATTCACTGTCTGCCCTTTCTATCCCTTCCATCCACTGTCTGCCCTTTCTCTCTGCTCCTTCAATCCACCATTTGCCCTCCCTCTCCCATCCATCCAGGGTTTGCCCTCCCTCTTGCTCCCCCATCCAGGATCTGCCCCTCTCTCCGCCCCTTTTTTTCAGCCCCCAGTTCCAGCCCCACTATCCCACCAGTCCCCCATCTCAGCCCCAGCCCTTTTCTCCCACCAGTCCCGAGCTTCAGCCCCCCAGCCACTTCTCCCTGTCCCCTTTTCAGCCCCCAGTCCCCCGTTTCAGCCCCTGCCCCTTTTCAGTCTCCAGCCTCTTATCCCACCTAACCTCCTTTTCAGCCCCCAGTTCCAGCCCTCTTCATCCACATGCCTTTTATTAGGGCCCCCCTTTTCAGAACCATTCTCCCACCTGACCCACGCATACCCCATTTTCCCACCAGCCCCAGGCATGGCCCCCATTTTCCCATATTGCCCCTACTCAGACCCAGTCCCTTTCTCCCATCCAAGAACCCCAGTCCCCTCCCCACCCGTCCCCTTCAACCATCCAAGAACCCCCTCTCCCCCTCAGTCCACTTCTCCCATTCAAGAACCCCAGTCCTCTCCCCACCCGTCCCCTTCTCCCATCCGAGAACCCCCTCCCCAGTCTCTCCCATCCAAGAACCCCAGTCCCCTCCCCACCCGTCCCCTTCAAGCATCCCCCTCCCCATCCCCTTCTCCCATCCTTGAACCCCTCCCCACCTCAGTCCCCTTCTCCCATTCAAGAACCCCAGTCCTCTCCCCACCCGTCCCCTTCTCCCATCCGAGAACCCCCTCCCCAGTCTCTCCCATCCAAAAACCCCAGTCCCCTCCCCACCCGTCCCCTTCAAGCATCCAAGAACCCCCTCCCCATCCCCTTCTCCCCACCTCGAACCCCCTCCCCACCTCAGTCCCCTTCTCCCATTCAAGAACCCCAGTCCTCTCCCCATCCATCCCCTTCTCCCATCCGAGAACCCCCTCCCCAGTCTCTCCCATCCAAGAACCCCAGTCCCCTCCCCACCCGTCCCCTTCAACTATCCAAGAACCCCCTCCCCACCCCCTTCTGCTTCTCCCATCCATGAACCCCTTCCACCTCAGTCTCCTTCCCATTTGAGAACCCCCTCCCCACCCCACCCTTCCCCCACCTGAGAGCCCCACACCCTTCTCCCATCTGAGTCCCTCCCCACCTACCAGCTCCATTCTCCTGCCGCTCAGACCCACCACCCTCACTGCCTTTAAAAAAAACCCAATTTGAAGCGCTGGAGTAACAGGCAGCAGCGCCTCGCGTCTGCCCTTCTACTAAAAATCTCTTCGACGACATCATTGGGCCTTCCCACATTGAGTCCCGCCCGCCCTCGCGGTAATTGGAAGTTACCTCAGAGGAGGGCGGGACTCAATGTGGGAAGGCCCAATGACGTCGTCGAAGAGATTTTTAGTAGAAGGGCAGACGCGAGGCGCTGCTGCCTGTTACTCCAGCGCTTCAAATTGGGTTTTAAAGGCAGGACAGGACGAGCAGCGCTGGGAGCGGACTCGGAGCACCCCCCACCCACCACCACCCGCTGACATCTGGGGCGGAGCGCCCCCACCACGTCGCCGTCGCGCGTTGTTGAACTTGGGAGGGAGGGAGGGAGGGAGGGAGAGTGGTGCTCGGGCGGTCGGGGCGGGGCGACCTGAGGCGCGCTGCGCGGGGCCCCCCTGAGCGCGAGGCCCTATGCGGCCGCCTCGGTCGCCTCGCCTTAAGACCGGCCCTGCCTCCAAGTTGTGCGGGGGTCCTTCATCTATATTCCTGCCAGTGGGGGTGCTATTCCAGTAGCATGGAACAGGCAAGTTCTGCAGGACTCGGGGCCTGCCTGTCCAAAGTGATTGAAAAACACAATATTGTAGAACCAACCCCACTGGCAATAATAAAGGACTCCTGCACAACTTAGAGGGAACATTGGTGGTGGGGTCAGTAGCAAGTGGGTACTTCTGGGGCTGTAGAAAAGTAGGGAATTCCACCTTAACTACTTTGTTCAACTGCTACATTTCACTCCAAGCATCTATGCTACAGAATCTTGAACTCCTTTTCCCACTAAAATGCATTGGGCCAATTTTTTTTTTTTTTTTGGGGGGGTGGGGGTAGGAGGAAGGGGCTTATTTCTCTGGAACCCTTCTCCCTCCCACACACATAATTTGGCCTATTTTCAAACTCACTGTATGCCAAGTTTCATCCCACCCCATTAAATCTTCAGAGTTAATTTGCCAACAGAAACAGACAGACACCAGCAGGCTTATTTTCTAAAGAGAAGGGCGCCCATCTTTCAACACAAATCGGAAAATGGGCGTCCTTCTCCCAGGGTCACCCAAATTGGCATAATCGAAAGCCGATTTTGGGCATCCTCAACTGCTTTCCGTCGCGGGGATGACCAAAGTTCACAGGGGTGTGTCGGAAGCATAGCGAAGGCGGGACTGGGACGTGCCTAACACATGGGCGTCCTCGACCGATAATGGAAAAAAGAAGGGCGTCCCTGACAAACACTTGGACGACTTTACCTGGTCCTTTTTTTCTTACGACCAAGCCACAAAAATGTGCCCTAAATGAACAGATGACCACCGGAGGGAATCAGGGATGATCTCCCCCTACTCCACGCAGTGGTCACCAACCCCCTCCCACCCTAAAAAAACTATTTTTTAAAATATTTTTCCAGCCTCTATGCCAGCCTCAAACATCATACCCAGCTCCATGACAGCAGTATGCAGGTCCCTGGAGCAGTTTTAGTGGGTGCAGTGTAATTCAGGCAGACGGACCCAGGCCCCCCCCCCCCATCTGTTACACTTGTGGTGGTAAATGTGAGCCCTTCAAAACCCATCACAAACCCACATGTAGGTGCCCCCCTTCACCCATAAGGGCTATGGTAGTATGTATAGTTGTGGGGAGTGGGTTTTAGGGGGCTCAGCACCCAAGGTATTGGAGCTATGCACCTAGGAACAATTTCTGAAGTCCACTGCAGTGCTCCCTAGGGTGCCCGGTTGGTGTCTTGGCAAGTTAGGGGGACCAATGCACTACGAATGCTGGCTCCTCCCACGATCAAAGGGCTTGGATTTGGTCATTTCTGAGATGGGTGTCCTTGGTTTCCATTATCACCAAAAATCGGGGACGACCATCTCTAAGGTCGACCTAAATTTCGCAATTTGGGAATCCCCAACCGTATTATCGAAACGAAAGATGGACCCCATCTTGTTTCGATAATACGCCCCTTTGAATTATGACCCTCCATGGGACACTATGGAATACACAAACTGGTATTTTTTCCTAAAACTATGCTGATAAAACAATACATTGCATGCTTATTGTCTCCGCGTACAATAGCTCCTTTATCTTCCGACCCATCTATAGGTTATGTTCCCATGAGTATTCTTTCCTATGTGTTTCACACTTGCTAGGTGGATCTGTATTGTCTCTTTGTGGGATTTATCTTTACAAATACCTATGTCTCTTGGATTTCGGTGCTTTTTTCCACTTTTAGCCACCTCGCTAAACACATTAATTCCCCCTTTTTTATTCACTCAGTCACTTTATTATATATATTAATTTATTTTTTTTCTCATAGACTATTTTATTTACTTGATGCTCAGTATCATGATGTTCGTTTACTACCTACTGTTCAATAAGATCAGTTTCTTTTCCCTCTCTATACTCTTTATATATTGTACTTTGTAACTTTCACACCATGAGATGGGAATGTGGTGGTACACAATCTCTCTCTCTCTATTTACATATATATATATATATATATATATAATATAAATGTTCCTCACTATTACACACTATGGGCACATCTTTTTATGTGTGATTTTATTTATATTTATATCTGTACACAATACTTATTGTCCTTTTTACACTAAGTAGTTTGCATAAAGTTTGTCTACCCCAGTGCATTTATGTGAACACCATCCTTTGTCTTTTGATCCATATAAAAATTTTGCACAGTACAGAGTTTCTCTATCCTTGTAAATTTTGTGTACACTATTTGTCATTTGACTCATATAATTGTATATTATTTTTATTATCGTTTTGTTGTTATTTTTATTTTAATGATGACATAAATATATGGCAGAAAGATACAGAAATATTTAACACTAATTTGGATGACACAGGCAATCAAAAAGAATTTCCAGAAACAAGTGGACAGGTTGCCTATACATGTTACATCTTAAGAACTCAAGAGGGAAGCTCTCTTTGGCACAATGCAAGTTTTACGGCAAGTGTTAGCAGTAAATTTGAGAGACTGAGATCATACTCCACATGCCCTGGCTTAGGAGTGAGGTTCATTCCTGCCATGGTATGCACAAAACTAACCTATTTGAAGAAACTGCCCCCAAGACAAAAAAGACTGCTGTGCCAGAGCTCCCATTGTGAAGTCAGTGGGAGTGGTGTAATTGTGAATAACTGCCCTAGGCAAAGGAAAAGCTGGTCCCCAGCATGGATCCCCCCAAAAAAGGGGGGGGGGGGAACCCATCAGACTGAATATTCCAAGTCTAAACCTGATGCAACTAAAAATGCGACAAGAAAACAGAGCCCAAGATTCTCATAAAATAAGCAAATAAAAAAAAAAATAATAAAAAAAGAGAGACGCTACAACAAAAAACTCTCATTAGAAGTCAGGAATGTAATAAAACAAAGCAGAATGGAAAGCTGGTTTTTGAAACTTACTATGCTAGGGATTCTTAACCAGTGGTGCCCGGCTGCCCGCTACCCCAAGGGGTGTGGTAAGAGATCAAGGCATGATGCAGAGTAGGCTCTTGAAATCTGAGCTAAGTTTTTGAAACATTCTAGAGAAAGTGGAGGCACTATTAAGACAGCTATTGGTAGTATAAATGTGCACTACTATAATTTTAGCAGCATGTTAGTAGCTAGCACAGTTAAGGCTGGATTCAGTAAATGGCACCCAGCGCTATTCTATAAAGGGCACTCTTTATAGAGTAGCACTGGGCACTGAATTCCATGCCCAACTTTGGACGCAAGGACTTACACCAACTGAAACCAGGTGTAAATCCTGGTGCATGCAAGTTGGGCACACATCCGTGGTATTCTATAATACTGCATGCAATTTTCTGGGACCCCCTTGACCCACCCATGCTCCTCCCATGGGAACACCCCACTGCAGATACACATAGATGCCCCTAACATGCCCATGCCCCTCCCTTTGGAACTGTGAATGATTACACTTAGGCGCTATCCTATAACTAGGAACGTAAGTGTATTTCCATACTGATCTGCCGTTTCAGTGCCTTGCATCCATTAGAACGTGTCTGAGTGCAGAATTAGCACCTAACCTAAGGCACCACTTATAGAATCCCCTAGTTAGTGGCTAACAGCAACATATGCAGCTGTTAGTAGTCACTAGTACACACATGGTTTGGGAAAGGGGTGTGAGGGTTTCTTTGATCAGTTAAAAGGGTATGGGAACCAAAAAAAGGTTAAATACCCCTGTACTATATTTAGCCTACAGAAAACAAAGTTCAGCTTCCAACAATATCAAGCCCACACATTTATGAAAAAATGTCTTACCTGATAATTCTGTTTCCTTTAGTTATAGTAGATGAATCCAGAAACTTACGGGTTATGACCATCTACCAGCAGGTGGAGATAGAGTGCAAAACTGAACTCAGACACATAGGACAGTAAGAGGCATATTTTCAAAGCACTTAGCCTTCCAAAATTCCATAGGTTTCTATGGAACTTTGGAAGGCTAAGTGCTTTGAAAATATGCCTCTTAAGGCTCTTGGTGATCCAGTATTTCTCATAAAACAGAAGGAACAGTAAGAGAACAGAACGTAAGAACAATGCATATATAACCCAACCAACTGTCAAAACAGAGAAACAGGCATCCCACAAAGGATAGAGACACACTGAGGGCGGGATTCTGGATTCATCTGCTATAGCTACAGGAAAGAAAATCATCATCAGGTAGTACATAATTTTTCCTTCCTTAGCATCAAAGCAGATGAATCCAGAAATTTATGGGATAGAGAAGTCATTAAGTAGGGCAGGACGCAGAAATACCCACAGAGATGACCAATGCACCAAAATATGTTTCTGGTCTGGCTGCCATGTCCAAATGATAATGCTTAGAAGAAGTGTGCAATGAGGATATACAAATTTCTTCAAGAGAAAAGGTATGGGATTCCACTCACAATGCCAACTGTGCTCTGGTAGAGTGAGCTTGTACAGAAACAGGAGAACTTCCACCCAAACTAAGCACACTGAAGAAATGGCTTCTTTAATTCATCGAGCAATCATAGCTTTGGAGGCCTGACAGCCCTTGTTGGGCCCCCCCAACTAAAACACACTGATTATATGAATGACAAAAGTGATTGGTGATCTCCAGATACCAAAGGAGTAATCTGAAGACATTAAATAAAACACAGCGACTAGAACTCCTCTGCATAGTCCTGTCCTTTGAAAGGGGGCAGAAACAATGGCTGATTAAGATGGAAAACTGAGACAACTTTTGGCAGGAAAGATGAAACCATAGTGACCCTAGCTTCAGAGAAGCAAAGGAATGGATCCCTGCATGCAAATACCTAAAGCTCTGAAATGCATCTGGCTGACAAAATGGCAACCAAAAACACCAATTTCAAAGTAAGATCCTTTACAGTAGCCTTCTTAAGAGGCTCAAATAGAGACGTCTGAAGAGCAAGAGGAACCAAATTGAGACTCCAGTCCAGGAAAAACAAATGGAGCGGAGGCCAAGATGGCTGACCCCTCTTAGAAAATGAACCACATCAGGATAAGCAGCAATGCAGGAATTTGACAGATGATCCCTGAAACAAGCTAAGGCTGCCACCTGAACTCTAAGAAATCCAAACCCTTTTTAAAACCTTCCCGTAGAAAGGCCAAAATCTGAGGCAAGGACAACTGAAAGGGACAGATAGATAATTCTGAACACCAAGTTCGAAAACCCTCCAAATTCTTGCCCAAGAAAAGGAAGCCGAACACTTCGTAGTCTGAAGAAGAGGTGTAACCTCTTCAGAAGAGCCTTTCTTCCTCAATCTTTCAAGAGCCAGGCCATAAGACCAAATAAGGATGGATCTTCCATAGTTATAGGGCCCTGAGAGAGAAGGTCTGGAAGTACTGGAAGCTGAAAGGGTTTGTCCACAAGAAGCTGGATGAGATCGGAATACCAAGGACGCCTAGGCTAAGCCGGAGCTACCATAATTACTTTGCCCAACTGGCCAAAGATCCTTTGTAGGACTCTCCATCACTGGCCAAGAGAAAGATATACAGTGACTCTGATGGTGGCCACGGTTGTAGTAAGGCATCGATCTCCTCAGAACTGAACTCTCTTCATCTTGAGAAACAAATCTGGACCTTCGCATTGCCACTGGATGCCATCAGATCCATTGTCAGCGTCCCCAATCACCATGCAATCAGCGGGAAGCCATTTGGCACCAATGCCCACTCCCCTGGGCTAAGGGCATGACAACTGAGAAAATCTGCTTGAACGTTCAAGGGACCACAACTATGTGAGCTGATATCATGGGAATATGCTTCTCCACCCACTGAAACAATAGTCGATCTTTCACCAAAAGCAATGCACTCCGAGTGCCACCTTGTTTGTTGATGCATGCCACTGACATTCCAACAGAATCCAGACCAGATGGCACCGGAGGATTTTTTTTTTTTTTTTTAATTACATTTGTACCCCGCGCTTTCCCACTCATGGCAGGCTCAATGCGGTAGGCAATGGAGGGTTAAGTGACTTGCCCAGAGTCACAAGGAGCTGCCTGTGCCGGGAATCGAACTCAGTTCCTCAGTTCCCCAGGACCAAAGTCCACCACCCTAACCACTAGGCCACTCCTCCACACTCCAGGATGGACTGAAATGTCACCAGGGCCCTCCGGACTGCCCTCAGTTCTAGGCGATATATGGGCCAGTGAGCCTCCGTCTTGCTCAAGAAGCCTTGAACATTGTGATAGAGTCAATGTACCCCCCACCCTATGAGTTTTGCATCTGTGCCCACCACTATCCATCACAGAGATGACACAGAAGTCTCCTCTGGAGAGTGGTGGACTAAAGCCACCAGGAAATACCAATATTCACCTGCAGTGTCCAAAACAGACACATCATGTACTCCTGTGTTAAAGGTGACCAGCGAGACAGCAGAGACTGCTGGAGGGGGGTATATACGAGCCCTGGCACAAAGAACCACCTCTAAGGTTGCTGCCATGGATCCCAGGACTTGCACATAATCCCAGGCTCGAGAACTGGGAAGTTGCAGCAAGAGACGAACCTGCTGCTGAAGTCTGAGCCTCCTGTGGTCTGAAATAAAACACCTGGCCCTGGCAAGTATCATAAAGAACCCTGAGGTATTCCAACATCTGGGAAGGCTGTAACTAGCTCTTGGAAAATCCGATCACCCAACCAAGGGACTGAAGGAGATCTACCACCCTGGAGGTGACCCTCAGGCTGTCCTGGAAGGAGGCGGCTCTGATCAGCCAGTCATCCAGATATGGAGTAACCCTGATGCCCTCCTTCCAGAGGAATGCTGCCACAACTACCATGACTTTGGAAAATGTCCTGAGAGCCATAAGAACGAAGGGTATGACTTGAAACTAAAAGTGCTGACCGGCCACTGCAAACCTCAAGAAACGTTGATGGGGCGGTCAAAGGGGAATATGAAAATAGGCTTCCTTGAGGTCTAGAGAAGTAAGAAATCCCTCCAAACTTACCACCACCATCACAGAGTGTAAGGTTTCCATGCAGAAGTGTTTGACCCACAGAAACTTGTTTACCCACTTGAGGTCAAGAATCGGTCAAAAGAAGCCTCCTTTCTTGGGCACCATGACATAAGTGGAATAACAGCCCTCGCCTCTCTCTTGGGATGGAACCAGAAGAACCGCTCCTAGAGCTTGCAAGTTCTCCAGAGTGGAAAGAACAGTGACTCCAAGAAACAAAATCTGCAACTGGAGAGCAGAACTCTAATCTGTAACTGTCTTTGATAATGTCCAAGACCCTGATGTAACTTTGGTCTACTGCTCGAAAAATGTGGAGTGACAGCCTCCAATGGAGTCCTGAGAAGAGTGGACCACAATCCCATCATTGTGAGGTATGAGAAGCCAGGGAGGGTTTGGAGGACTGTGCAGAAGATTTCCTATCTGAACAAAAGGACTGTTTTTGCTGAAAACTTGGTCTCTAATAAGGAGCCTTTCCAAGCCTAGTATCCCTTAGTTGAGGACGAGATTGGGAGGATTAAAAGGAACCCATAGGTTTGTCCTCAGGAAGTCATTGAGTCTTAGATCCTTAAGTCCTTGGCCAGCTTCTCTAAAACATCCCCAAACAATAGCTTCACTCTAAAAGGAAGTATGGTCAGCCACTGCTTAGAGCATTCACTGCTCAATGACGGAGCAAAAGCAAATGCCTGGCGGTGACTGCTAAAGCCATTTGCTTAGCAGATGCTCAGATAAGATCATACTAAGAATCTGCCAGATACACTAGGCCAGTTTCCATAACCTGAAACTCCAGAGAAATGGGAGCATCAGAGGGTGAAAGTGAATCAGCCACCTTCTGCACCCACAACAAGAAAGCCCTAGCAATATATGAACTTCACACCAAGGCTTGATGGGTAAGTCATAGACCTCAAACAAAAGCTTCAGAACAGACTCTAGCTTTCTATCTTATTTATTTATGAACATTTATACCCCACTTTTTTCCACAAAAAGCAGACTCAAAGTGGCTTACAATGTACTGATGAATCAATTACAGTGACATTAGATAGGGTGAGGATCCTTGATCCTTCCACAGGCAGGGTTGCCTTTCTTGGTCACTGCTGTCACTAAGGCATCAACCTTAGAGAGCCTGAATCTCTCCAAGTCCTCTTGGGATACTGGATACAAGCGAGCCATAGCCCTAGCCACTCTCAGGCTGGTATCTGGCATAGCCTACTGGGCAGTAATTAGTTCCTGCATGGCTTCATGCACCAGAAAAGACCTGGGTGGCTTCTTGATGTTAGCCATCATATGATTAGCAGAGGAAGAACAGATACTCAGCACTTCCAGCGCTTTAGTAATGAAGGAAGAGAGTTCTTCTCTATGAAACATCCTAACTGCCACAGGGTCATCAACCTCATCTACCAAGAGCTCCCCTTCCTCCCAAACCTCAGGCAGCCCAGAATTCATAGAATTCGAGGAAATGGCACCTTAGAAGGCACAGGGAAAGGAAGGGAAGCAGGGTGCAACTCCGAGAATTAATCCAAGCACCTCCTTTTAGAAAGGCCCACTGGGAAAGAACAAACATCCTGGAAAGAATCTAGCCCAGAATTAACCCTCTTAAGCAAGAAAGCCTGATGCATTAACAAAACCTCTGGAGGAAAAGGCATCTGGGACTCATAAGTAGAAATGGCAGAAGCAGCAGCAGCTTGAGAGCCCCTTGAAGCCACAACTGAACAGCTCACATGCTCCTGAGTCTCTGGGGAAGAATTGTGAGATGATGTAAAAGAGTCATGATTACACAAAATGGCCACAGTATCAGAAACAAGTGCCTGAGAAGGAGGTGACACTGCTTGGCATGTGGGAACCCAAAGTTCCCACCACTGAGATTGCTGCTCATGAACCCCCAAACATGCCAGACAGACTCCTGACACTGCTCTCTGTGTCCCACAGTGAGAGATTAAGAGCCTCAGCCGTCATATGGGAAATTGCCGCTAACAAAGAAAACCTAACAGTAATAAAATTCTTAGAGGCCCTTTTTTTTTTTTTTTTTTTTTTTTTTTTAACTCTTTATTTATAAATTTTTCATTTACATCAAACGATATAAAAATCGGCAATATCAGCAAAAAAAAAATATAAGGAAATAAACAATATATCATTATCTAAGGTAAATAGTATTTCAAATTTGTCCACTATTAATTGAGTCAAGATACTAGGAAATCAAATATTAACAATAAACACATTATTTAAACGGAAGGGACATAGCAGATATTTGCAGCCAACTAAACAGCATTTCTAACTAGGGAGGCAAAACTCCAGGTACATTAGCACTCTGCTTGGAGTCGATAAATTCTAGTAGCTTCGAGGGGGTAAAGAATATATAGTTAACAGATTCAAAGGTAATATAACATTTGCAAGGAAATTTAAGCAAAAAAGTGGCACCCATTTTAAGAACTCTATTTTTATAAATCAAAAAATCTTTCCTCCTCTTCTGCGTACTCCTTGCCAAATCTGGAAATATTTGTATTCTTTGACCCAAGAAGATATCAGTCAAATGGCGAAAGTAGAGTCTCAAAACATTATTTCTATCCATTTCTAAAGCGAAAGTCACAATCAATGTTGTTCTCTCTGTGATAACTTCTAAAGAGTTCTCTAGAAATTCTGTCAAGTTTAAATCAGGTGAGATTTGATCTTTTGGAGGTTTAGAGACACCCATAATATATTGGGTTCTCGTTATGGGGGGAAAACCCTCCATTGAGATTCCCAATATTTGAATAAAATATCTTTTAAGCATATCTATAGCTGGTACTAAGGGTGATTTTGGAAAATTAATTAACCTAAGGTTATTTCTTCGAGAGTTATTTTCCAAATTTTCCAATTTCTTTCCCTGAATTTCTTTTTCTTTAGTTAAGGAAAACGTTAGATTTTGAAGTTTTTCAACTTCAGCCTCCATCTTCAAGACTTTTTCTTTCTGTTCTTGTAAATTATTAAACAGATTATCACTGGTTTGTTTTAATTCCTTAATTTCTCCCTTTATGGAAATATTCATTTGAAGCAGTGTGCTATTGACCCCTTGAATTGCATCCCATAATGAATTCATAGTCACCACTGTTGGTTTTTGTAATCCACCATTGTTCCCGATAGTAACACTCCGGGGAGCAGGAGCCTCGACCCGCAACTGCTCCTGCATTGCTGTTTCTTTCCCCGGGGTTGAGGTGCCTGACGGTCCTCCTCCCAACGGTGTTGCGAATAACATTTCCAACTGCCGTGGTCCCTCAGGCACTCTTTCGCTTCCGGGTTGTGGTGGAACAGTGTGAGAAGGAGGACTCAACGTCACTCCTTCAATGCTGCGGTCCGTATCCAAAAAGGTCGAACCCGTCGAAGCAGAGATCCGCTCGCCATGGGTCCCAATTCCAAAGACCTCCAAAGTCGGCTGTCGAGAGGTTGGCGTCGTCGGTGGAATCGTGGAGGTAGGAACCACCGTCTTCCCCTTTCTCTTCCCCATTTTAAACGGAGAAAAAGAGAATTCCCTCGGTAGTCTAACGATGGGTCTCGGGAGCTTAGGAACGCACATCCGTTACTGACGCCATCTTGACTCGTCTTTGTGTCTTAGAGGCCCTTTTATCAAAGAGTGGTAGGGCTACCTCCAGCTTAGCATGCGGCAAATACCACCAGGCTCACCAAGGAACCTGGCAGTAGTTCTGGTTTTTCCGCATGCCATTTCCAGAGCTAGAAAATACCTTTGTATTTTCTAGAACTGGGGTGTGCCTGGCGGAACCCTCACCGCCTCCTAAATAGGAGGTAGTAAGAGCTCCAGTAAATGGCAGCGCAGCAATTATTTAAATTACCGTATGGCCATTTACTGACCCTTTTTTAAAAAGGCCTTTTTATCGGTCGCGGTAAAAGACGGCCTTGGTGTGTGGCAATCCCACGTGTCAACACCCCCACAGGCCACCTTTTATCGCTGTTTGGTAAAAGGGCCCCTTAAAGTGGTACTCACCCCTTGAATGCTGACCGTTGGTGAAGTCTGAAGCCGTAGTTTCTCTGTGAGGAACTGCTGGATTTTAAGGACATCCAACCCCTTCTTCAAGTAGGGGTCTCTTATTACCTCTTTTTAAAGTTTTGTTTTGTTTTTCAAACACTCTGAGGAAGGAGAAGGTCAAACCTGCAGCAGAAGGTGAGGTGGGGGAGGGACCTGGCACACCAGCAGAAGGCTTAACATTCCTCCCCCCCTCCCGCCACCACCAAGCTCAACTGGAACAGGAGCTCAACTGCAGCAATGAAACCAGGAGTTTATGCGAGACTGTCCACCGCCTGCTGGAGACAGTGAGGCTTCTGGTCATACAGTATTGCTCTATCTCCACTTGCTGTTCATAATACATAAGTTTCTGGATTCAACTTCCTTAGCATCAGAGCAGATATGTTAAGAGACAAAAAAAAAAGCACAAGGAGCCTTCAAGAATGTGGGGTGTCAACACAGTACTTTACTGAACAGCCCCGACACAGTCTGTGTTATGGAAAAAAACCGCCTGCGACAGGGGTCTTGTGCAGAGACAATCTTCAATTTAATCAGTCTGTAAAAAAAATGAACCAATACTTTAAAAGCATGAAACAATGAAGTTGCCAAAAACAAAAATGGCGCAGAGCATCAAACCAGAGTAGTGAAAACGCTATCACACAATCTCAACTTCATTCAGCAGAAAACGCCACAATGTCATAGTATTATTTCATGTTCAATAAAGTACTGCTTTGACACCCCTAATGTGCTTTTTTATCTCCTGGTTTGTTTGGGTGTGCTTTGGATTCCCTCTCTTACATGCCAAGGAAGTTATAGCACAGTTTGGGCCGTGTTTACTAAGCTGTGCTAGAGGCGCGTTACCGTTTTTAGTGCATACTAAATGCTAGATATACCCCTAGGAATATATGGGTGTCTCTAGTGTTTAGCACTCGCTAATTTTTAGCACACGGTAAAAATGCTATTGCACCTTAGTAAACAGTGCTCTTAATCATGAAGAATATTTTCTCTGCTCGCTACAGAAGTAGTTTATTGTAGCATTTTCTTAGTAGGATACTACAGCCTTAACTGCAACTATAAAATGGTACAAGAAATCATGTCTCCTCTGCTTTTCATAATAAATTGGCTTCTTTTGAAAATTTGCTAGAGCTAAGTTTCTAAATTTATGCTCACAATATCAATAATCTTGTAAATTTAAGAGCACAAGAAGTGGGTGGCAATAGGGGCAGTTTTAGGGTAGGGAAAAAGTAGATTAGCACCGACTTTCAGCACTAGGCTCATAAATTAGACTCAAATCTAGGCCTAAATTTACAAGCATAAAACTTTCACACTCCTAAAATTAAAACAAGATGTTTGGCTGAAATTAAACCACAAATTTAAGGGCTCAGCTTCTTCTTTTTTTTTTTTTTTTTAAACATCAGGCCCTCAGTCTTTTTGTTGTGTCATTGCTAGAGTTAGTGAGACTAAACAGGGAATACATACACTACACATTGCTTATAAACAGACACAAAGCTGGAACCCATAAGGATCTGCTACAGTTCAGAGACAGATACTATGTACTCAGCTTGAATACATTTGGATACCATCTAGCAACTGGCACCATCGTTTTCAAACTAGACAATGCATAAAATACCTATCCCACTACGAGATGCAATCATTCACTCCCAAAGGTTAGTTTCTCACTGCAGTCTTGTGATGTATTAGAAGAAAGCAAAATAACCGGTGTCAACTGCAATTACACTATGCAAACCAAACATGTTTTTATTTATTTTTTTTTTATTTGTTATATTTGTATCCCACATTTTCTCACCTATTTGCAGGCTCACTGTGGCTTACACAGTACCGTAATGGCTTTCGCCAGTTCCACTATGAACAAATACAAGGTGTTATTATGTTAGAATAGGGTATAGTTGATATATTGGGGAATTTAGGGAGGAAGGGGGAAGTTGGGTGTGTCCATTACGATCTTTGGTTTTGTTGTGTTGCAGGTACTCAGTCTTTTACGTTGGATCGGTGGGATATGCCTTCCTGAACAAGTTTGTTTTTAGTTCTTTCCGGAAAACTTAGGTGGCTGTATGTTGTTTTTACTATTTTTGGCAAAGCGTTCCATAGTTGTGCGCTTAATAGGAAAAGCTGGATGCATACGTTGATTTGTATTTGAGGCCTTTGCTCCTAGTATCACGAAAACGAGGCCATTGCTGAGATGGCCTAGAAGAAGACAGAGGTTTGTCTTTCGGTAGGCGCTGAGTCTTAGAATCCCCTAGGTCTTTGACCAGTTTCTCCAAGTCCCTCCAAAGAGGAGTTTACCTTTAAAAGGTAACTTGACCAAACATTGCCTAGATGCTGCATCCACCACCCAGTGACATAATCACAACCAACTACGACTCAAAATAGCCAAAGCCATTTGCTTGGCTGAAGCTCTTACCAGATCATATGAAGTGTCAGCCAGATATGCCAGCCCGGTTTCAAAATCCAAAAGCTTCAAGGATGGCTGCGTTCCTGAGTCCAACAGGGCATCAGCCACCTGTTGCACCCACAAAAGGGAAGCATGGGCAGCATAGGAGCCACAGATGGCTGCTTCCAAAGACAAGGCAGACACCTCAAATAACATCTTCAAGACGGATTCCAGCTTCCAGTCTTGTATATCCTTGAGAGTAATGCCACCCTCCACTAGCAGGGTAGTTTTCGTAGTCACAGCTGCTACCAGGGCATCCACTATAGGTAAGAGTAAGCAGTCCAACTCCTCCTAAGTAAGAGGGTAAAGATGAGCCGGGGCCTTCGCTACATGAAGGTTTGCTTCAGGCATGGCCCATTGTGCAGAAATAAGCTCATGAAGAGCTTCATGAACTAGGAAAGCCTTAGGGGGCTTCTTAGTACTGGCCATTTTAGGGTTAGCAGCAGAAATGGACTGCACCTCAGGAGAAGAAATATTCAAAGCCTGTAAGCCCTTCTGGAACCACTCCTGCCAAGGATGTCAAACTCTCGCCCCTAACTGAAGGGGCAGGAGAGGCAGGGGTGTCGAAATCCCCCTCAGACTCTGACCTCCAATGACCCTGCTTCAATGCAGGAGCCACAGTCTCTGTAGAGCCAGAGCGCAAAGGAGCAACAGGCTCTTTGACTGCAGGCAGGCTGTCAGACCCAGCAGCAGCCTGCTTTAGCAAAAAAGCGTGATGCATTAATAAGACAAACACAGAGGAAAAGGGAAAGACTGTTTCTCCCCCAGCACTGGAGTAACCCACAGTAGCAGGAAGAGCAACCGCTGAAGGAAAAGGAAGAGCTGCAGGAATCACTGCCTGCCTGGACACAATGGCCACTGCGTCTTCAGCACGAGGAGAAGCGTGTGACTGGCGCGCAGGAAACCCCTTCTTTCACCTCGCTGTTGGCACCATCTAAGGCCTCGGGGCCTGAACGCCCCGCGGAGCACAGGCTGGACGCTGCTCACTGCTTCTTACAGGGGGAGCAGTGTTTCACTAATTCTGCAGCCATAATACCTCCTGCAAAAGTGGTCTGTTAAATCCTGCTTCCTGTGTCCCCCTGCTCTTGTCCTTTTTATTTTACTGAGGGAAGAAAAAAAAGATACACTCACCACCAGAGCCTGAGGAATCCCACCAACACAGGGTGTAAAGCTGCAGGAAGCTTTCTCTCCCTAAATAGCCAAAAAAACAAAGTGCAACCCTCCCCCCCCCTTTATTTTTTAACTACAGGCAGAGCTGTGAGGAAGGCAAGGTTGGCAAATTAATTTAAGGAGAGGAGAACGGGGTGGGGGAGGGACCCGGGGTGACCAGGCATATTTTCAAAGCACTTAGCCTTCCAAAGTTCCATAGAAACCTATGGAACTTTGGAAGGCTAAGTGCTTTGAAAATATGCCTGCAGGTGTACCCCCTGAAGCTGGCACCTTTCAATCGGGAACACCCCCAGCTTTACTGAACTAGCCAAGTCAGAACAGGAGCCACCACAGATGAAGCCAGGAGCCCATGAAACATGTCTGCCTGCCTGCTGGAAATAGAGAATACTGACTGGCCAGGCAGCGTCATGTCCTATATGCACAGGGCAAATCAGTGCTCTCTTCTCCACCTACTGGTAGATGGACACAACTCACAGGTCTCTGGATTCATCTGCTGCTGATTCTAAAGGAATAAAATATAACATTAATATTTCAATAAATTCTAATATTTGAATGTATTTTGAAAGGACTCGCCTATTATGTATGACGAGGAAAAAAAAAGATTACAACAAGCACAATTTTGAAGGTTAACACAACTCCCTGCAGTTGAGTTGATTACTAGAAACAGTGTCAAGAAATCTCCCCACGCTACAGCATTCTCTGCCTTGTGTATCATCCTTCATTACTCCTTAGGTTTGGTCTATTCTGTAATGAAGAGTTGATCTATTTTTATTTTATTTTTTTTAATTTTTTGTTACATTTGTACCCCACGCTTTCCCACTCATGGCAGGCTCAATGCGGCTTACATTCTATTCATCTTCATCTGTGTTATTCCACTCAAAAGGCATTTCCTTCAGTCTTAGCCAGGCTGATTAGAATATTTGGGCATAAGATGGCTCCTCTGATGCAGACTGGGTCCATTAAATCCAACATTCTGTCTCCGACAGTGGCCAGTCCTGGTCAAAAATATCCAATAGATCTACTTCTTATAGCTTATTTCCAGAGGTAAGTGATTGCTTTTCGAAGTCTACCTGGCTAATAAGTTTTTATGAACTTTTCCTCCAAACCTTTGTCGCCTTAGCCATGCGCCCTGGCAATAAGATTCCAGACTGCAAAAACAAAAAGTTCTTTCTAGAATTCATTTTCATACTGCTGCTTGTTAGTTTTATGTGGTATATTCTTCTTTTATTTGAAAGAGTAAAATATCACTTCCTGTTTAAGTGCTCCACCCCATTCGTGATTTTTTAAACTACTATAATAGTCCCTGTTATCTTTTCTCAAAGCTGAAAAGCCCTGTTTTGTTTTTCTTCCAAAGCGAGGTGGTTCTATCCCCTGTATCATATTTGTTGCTCGTCTCTGAACGTCTTCTAGTTCCACTAGATCCTTCATGTGAGAGATGCAAAGACAAGAACAGCACAAACTACTCAAGATGCAGTTGGCACCATGGACTTCTCCACAATATTCTCAGACTCGTTCTCTATTCCTTTCCAAATGATCCCTAACATTTGATTTGCTTTTGGGCAGCTGCTGCACACAGGGCTGAAAATTTCAGTGTGTTGGTCACAATAAATCCTAAATCTTTCTCGCTGGTGGTGACGGAACCCAACATTTTGTACTTGTAGTTGGGATTATATTTCCTTATGTGCATCACTTTGCACTTGTCCACATTCAATTTCATCTGCCATTTAGATGTCAACTAATCTCACAAAATCCTTCTGTAATTCATCACAATCCTGTTGTTTTAATAAATCTAAATAGTTCTGTGTCATCTACAAATCAAGCCACTGCATTTGTTGCATTAAGCAGCTCTTGTATTTGTATGTGTTGCTCCTTTCTTCATGTTATTTATGAATATGTTAAAACAGCACAGGCCACAGAGCCATCCTCCAACCACTGAAAAATTATTTGCTTTAAATTAAACAAAAATGTTTTCTCCTCCGAACAAGAAACTTAAAAGGCAGTAATAGCAAACTAGTTTATAGAAGATTCAGTTAGCTAAAAACAACAAAATCATTCAGGTTTCCTTTTGTTCTAATTTGGCACGGCTATCCATCAAATAACTTGAATGCAATCCGGTATACTTCCTCTTCTGCATACTGAGCAATGGTGATGTAATGTTTCCGATTCTGTGCTTTTTGATACGTCAGCTGTCTGGTCTTATAAAGCCCTGAAACTTCCTAAATGAGCTTTTTCTTGCAGTGCAGATGTTGACAGATGTGTCATCCAGTGAGGCCTCCTTGGGTTCAAATAATTGTGCAACAGATGGCATTTGCATTATCTAGCAACTGTGGTAGAGGACAGATACAGATCATCATGGTCTACCTAGTCCGCCCAGCAGGGTGGCTAGAATCACACCTGCAGCTCTGGGCAGAACATACAGGTTACCCTCCTCTAAGTCTTTGTTTAGGATTGTGCCTGCTGCTTTGTGCAGGTTGCACCCCCTCTATGTCATTTCTTTTGCTATGATCCCGTCTTCTTTTTAGTTATGCATCCTCTGTGTTTATCACACACCTTTTTGAATTCTGTCACTCTATATGCCCAAACCACTTCCACTGGGAGGTCATTCAAGACTATCTCTACTTCAGGATGCAGGTGAAACCTTGGCTCTTCAACCAGACCTTTAATGGAAGAAATAACTAACTTGTTAGTCTCACTTACACACACAAGGAGTGACACAGCTGCACATACTGTAGCAGGACATGTTTATCCACTCCTGCCCTAGTTGAGATAATATTTAACCATATCTCTGATCTCATGTGCAACTTTCTTTAAATCAGTCACCTTACTTTCTAACTCTTCTTACTCTCTTACCTATCTATATGTTCCATCTTTGCTTTACCCTTCACTATCAATTAAAATGTTCTATTACGTATTGTGTTGACATTGTAAGTAGTATACTTTTGGGCTCATTTTCGAAAGAGAAGGGCGCCCATCTTTCGACACAAATCGGGAGATGGGCATCCTTCTCCCAGGGTCACCCAAATCGGCATAATCAAAAGCCAACTTTGGGCGCCCTCAACTGCTTTCCGTCGCGGGGACGACCAAAGTTCAAGGCGTGTTGGAAGCATAGCAAAGGCGGGACTGGGGCGTGCTTAACACATGGGTGTCCTCGGCCGATAATGGAAAAAAGAAGGGCGTCCCTGACGAGCACTTGGACGACTTTACTTGGTCCATTTTTTCTTGCGACCAAGCCTCAAAAAGGTGCCCGAACTGACCAGATGACCACCAGAGGGAATCGGGGATGACCTCCCCCTTACTCCCTCAGTGGTCACTAACCCCCTCCCACCCTAAAAAAAAAAATATTTTTTGCCAGCCTCTATGCCAGCCTCAAATGTCATACCCAGCTCCCTGACAGCAGTATGTAGGTCCCTGGAGCAGTTTTAGTGGGTGCAGTGTACTTCAGGCAGGCGGACCCAGGCCCAACCCCCCCCCCCCCCCCCCCACACACACACACACCTGTTACACTTCTGGTGGTAAATGTGAGCCCTTCAAAACCCACCAGAAACCCACTGTACCCACATCTAGGTGCCCCCCTTCGCCCCTTAGGGCTATGGTAGTGTTGTACAGTTGTGGGTAGTGGGTTTTGGAGGGAGGTTGGGGGGCTCAACACACAAAGTAATGGTGCTATGCACCTGGGAGCAATTTCTGAAGTCCACTGCAGTGCCCCCTAGGGTGCCCGGTTGGTGTCCTGGCATGTCAGGGTGACCAGTGTACTACGAATGCTGGCTCTTCCCACGACCAAAAGGCTTGCATTTGGTCGTTTCTGAGATGGGAGTCCTCGGTTTCCATTATCACTGAAAACCAGGGATGACCATCTCTAAGGAAGACCATCTCTAAGGTCGACCTAAATTTCGTAATTTGGGCGTCCCCAACCATATTATCGAAACGAAAGATGGACGCTCATCTTGTTTCGATAATACGGGTTTCCCCGCCCCTTCACCAGGACGTCCTGTAAGGACGTCCTCAGGAAAACTTGGGTGCCCCATTCGATTATGCCCCTCCACGCCATACTTTGTATTGTTATTTGAATATTTTTACTGCTGCTATTGCCACGACCAATCTAACCAGCTTTCGCAAAGCTTTGAAGACACATCTCTTCAACAAAGCCTACAAAAGTCACCCTCAATGAAACAAAACATTCCTTAAACCACCCAAGTACACCAAAAAAACACCTCTCACACGGCCTCACCTAACACCTCTCCATCTAAACCCTCTCTCACCTCCGCTTATGATCGACTGTTTTTTAAATCATGTAACGACGTTATCATATCTATACTCTTGTAAGCCACATTGAGCCTGCAAAAAGGTGGGAAAATGTGGGGTACAAATACAATAAATAAATAAATATTGCTCATGTTTGATCTATTCTTACTGTACACCACCTTGAGTGAATTCCTTCAAAAAGGCGGTAAATCAATCCTAATAAATTCCAAGCATCCACCACCCTGTCCGTGAAAATGTACTTCTTGGTGTTGCTTTAAGCTTGTCTCCTTGTGGTTTCATTTCATCGATTGGGATATATGAAAAACTGTGCAGAGACAGAAGCAACTGGTGGTTCTGATGATGTCTTTAGCTGACTGCTGCGAGTTCATCAACATAATGGCACTAGATTATTTAATCCTGCAGTATACGTAATAAGTCTTTCAAGGGACAAGTGTGAAGACAGTTCCTAGTGTCACACACCACCTTTTTGGTGCTGCTTTGGGAAGGCAAAATAAGGCATTAAAAATTACTGTAAAATTTATTAGCAGAACCTCTTAAGATCTGCAGTCAAATTAACTACAAGCAAACTAAGCATATCTTCAGGCATTTCATGAGCAATGCTGCTGAACCTTTTCCTGTTGTGATACATCATCATGTTTCGTGCAATAACGAAATGAGTCAGATCAGTTAATTGTTTAGAATCTTCACCAATATATTTGGTGGTTGGTACCATTTGCTCAGCACTAAAATCGTACAATAACAAACACAGGACCGTTATCCACAAGATGTTCAGAATGTCACATGTTGCATGTGATGGTGGCATGTACAGAAACTGTCCCAACACTGACACATTCTCTAAATGGTGTGACATTGCCTATGACAGTTAAGATGAAAACAAGTTTGCCACAACATTCCATTAGTGGCTCATGTTGAGCGGAGAGTCCGCGTCTACAAGAAATTGAGCAAGCTTTTTATTGAGTCAGTGATTCTTTACTGCCATCTTCCATGATATGCAGACTCCATCTTCTGTGGCAGCTGAAGTGGTTTTTCTGGCCAGGAACAAAATACTGAGGAGCCTATTTTTAGAAATTGTGGAGCCATTTCACTGGAGGAGCATGCAGTTGTGATGCTGTAATCTTTGCAGATTGCAACTGACTCTTTGAGTAAAGTACTAATAATCTCAGAATTACTTTCTAAAATGGATTGGTGTCTCCCCAAAGAAGGCTTTCTTTAAATATTTAACTGAAGTCTTAAAATTATCCAAGCAAGCTTTGTCTCAGATAAAAGTTATTATGTTCCAATTTTGGTTTCTGAGAGACCTCAGGGAATAGAAGAACGGATGGAAGACTCATTGCTATCCCAATAGTTTGGAATGTTCTGGAGTAGAAAATTATTTCAGATGCAGGAATTCATCTAAGTACATAAGTATTGCCATACTGGGGCAGGCCCGAAAGTCCATTAAACCCAGCATTCTGTTTCCAAAAGTGGCCAATCCAGGTTACAAGTACCTGGAAAGATCCCAAAACAGTACAATACATTTTATGCTACTTATCCTAGAAATAAGCAGTGGATATTCCCCAAGTCTATCTTAATAATGGCTTATAGACATTTCTTTTAAAACGTTATCCAAACCATTTTTTAAACCCCACTAAGCTGCTTTTACCACATTCTCTGGCAATGAATCCTAGAGTTTAATTACACGTTAAAGTGAAGACATTTTTTCTCTGATTCTTTTTAAATGTACTTCTTAGTAGCTTCATTGCGTTCCCCCTAGTCCTAGTATTTTTGGAAAGAATAAACAAGTGATTCACGTCTACCCTTTCCATTCCACTCATTATTTTATAGACCTCTATCATATCTCTCCTCAGCCGTCTCTTCTCCAAGCTGAAGAGCCCTAGCTGCTTTAGTCTTTTCTGATAGTGAAGTCATCCCATCCCCTTATCATTTTCGCCGCCCTTCTCTGTAACTTTTCTAATTCCACTATATCTTTCTTGAGATGCAGTGACCAGAATTGAACTCAATATTTGAGGTGCGGTCGCACCATGGAGCGATACAAAAGCATTATAACATTGTCACTTTTGTTTTCCATTCCTTTCCTAATAATACCTAACATTCTATTTGCTTTCTTAGCAGCCGCCGCACATTGAGCAGAGGGTTTCAACGTATTATCAATGATGATGCCTAGATCCCTTTCCTGGTCAGTGACTCCTAATGTGGAACCTTGCATTACGTAGCTATACTTCGGGTTCCTCTTTCCCCCATGCATCACTTTGTACTTGCTCACATTAAACGTCATCTGACATTTGGATTCCCAGTCTCATATGGTTCTCTTGTAATTTTTCACAATCCCCTTGCGATTTTACAACTTTGAATAACTTTATGTCGTCAGCAAATTTAATTATCTCACTAGTTATTCCCATCTCTAAATCATTTATAAGTATGTGTAGTGGTCCCAGAACAGTCCCCTGGGGAACCCCACTAGCTACCCTTCTCCATGGAGAATACTGATCATTTAACCCTACTCTATCATTTAACCAGTGTTGAATCCATAATAGGACACTGCCTCCTATCCCATGACTTTCTAATTTCCTCACGAGTCTTTCATGAGATAGTCTGTCAAAAGCCTTTTTAAAATCCAGATACACAATTTTGACTGGCTCACCTTTATCCACATGTCTATTCACCCCTTCAAAGAAATGTAGCAGATTGGTGAGGCAAGATTTCCTGACTAAATCCATGCTTATGTGTATGCTCTGCAATTTTGTTCTAACAGACTCTACTATTTTGCCCAGCACCGCCAGGCTCACTGGTCTATAATTTCCCAGATCACCTGTGGAACCCATTTTGAAAATTGCCATTACTTTGGCCACCCTCCAATCTTCCAGCACCATGTTTGTTTTTAAAGATAAATTACATATTACTAACAATAGCTCTGCAAGTTCATTTTTCAATTCTATCAGTACTCTGGGATGTATACCATCTGGTCCAGGTGTTTTGCTACTCTTCAATTTGTGAAAATGCCACATTACATCTTCTAGGTTTACAGAGATGTGTTTCAGTTTCTCTGACTCATCAGCATTGAATGCCATTTCTGGCAATGGTATCTCTCCCACATCTTCCTTGGTGAAGACTGAAGCAAAGAATTCATTTAATCTTCCTTGGTGACGACTGAAGCAAAGAATTCATTTAATCTCTCCACTATGGTTTTGTCTTCCCTGAGTACCCCTCTTACCCTTTCATGGAACCTGAGATGGTGAGCCCTTGGGCTGCAGCAGACAAGTCCTCTGGGGAGGCACAGAGCAGAGGCGAACCAGGCACTGAATACAAACAGGATACCAGATATGGCAAATAGACAGAGCATACTCAAGACAAGCAACAAGCACCACCAGAAAAGGGAGATAGACCACTCAGGCGGGCCTCACGGTCGATCTGGAACCCACTGGTACAGAGTCCAAGTGTACATGCCTCACGGCCGAACTGGAACCGAATCATACCAGAAGGAAGGGAAAAGAAACAGAACGGAATCTCTTGAGCAAGTACTACTCAAGCAGTGCATACACACTGCACTAAACAGAGCCACAAACAAGGGGTCAAAAGACCCTACACACAGGCCCCAAGAAACTGAAGGGGAAGAAACAACTCCACTAAACTCACATGGTAGGAACCACGAGTAAAAGATAAGAAAACCACTCAGGAAGGCAGCACCAGACTGGGCTTAGAAACCCAGCTATCAATGAATAGTCCTAACCAAGTCAAACAGACATCAAACAGAGAGGTAGATCAGGGCTGAGCTAGTAATCACAGCAAACAGGAGAACCACCAACTCAAACAGAATCAAACAGAGAGGATGCACAGGACTGTGCTAGATGACACAGCTAAACAGAAGACGCAATCCACTCAAACACAAGCAGAAACCTCACAGAGAGAGAACTCAAACAGAAAGCACACAGGGAACTCTCAAGACAAGGCCACACAAAGCAACACTCACAGCTATGCCATACAGAACTCAAGGATAAGGGAAGCCACTGATAGGAATACACAAGGCTGGCCACGCAGCACTCAAGGGTAATGGGAAGCCAACTATAGGAATACACTCTAGGCTGTACCATACAGCACTCAGGGAAAAGGGAAGCCACTCAAAGGAATACACAAGGCTGGCCACGCAGCACTCAGGGGAGCCAACTATAAGAATACACTCTAGGCTATATCATACAGCAATCATGGAAAAGGGTAACGGGAATCCACTCATAAGAATACACAGGGCTGACCACACAGGACTCAAAAGTAAAGGGAAACCACTCATAAGAATACACAAGGCTGCCCACACAACACACAAGGGTAAAGGGAAGCTGCTTATAGGAATACACAAGGGTAAAGGGAAGCTGCTTATAGGAATACACAAGGCTGTGCCACATAGCACGCAAGGGTAAAGGGGTGCCAACTTTAAAAATACACTCTAGGCTGTACCATACAGCACTCAGGGAAAAGGGTAAAGGGAATCCACTCATAGGAATACACAAGGCTGGCCACACAACACAAAAGGGTAAAGGGAAGCTGCTTATAAAAATACACAAGGCTGTGCCACATGGCACTCAAGGATAAGGGAAGTCACTCATGAAGGAACACTCTAGCTGTACCATACAGCACTCAGGGAAAAGGGAAGCCACTCAAAGGAATACACAAGGCTGTGCCACAGAGTCAAATAACAGACACTAGAGACAAAGGGGAACGCAAGCAAACAGGGAAAGCTGCCTTTACATACACAAATCAGATAAGGAGCAATGATCACAAGAATCAGGAGACAGACCCAGCAGACCAAAGGGAAGAGGTGCTTCTAAAACACATCAGAAAGAAGCAGGGTTTACACTGCAGTCAAAGGTTTAAAGCAAACAAAGGAAAAAACAACAATGTTCTTACCAGAACTCAGCCAGGAAAGGAATGGAAAAGCAGGCAGAGACAGAGTACACCCAGCTGTACGGGAGCAAGGTAATCAGGGAAGCAGCTAGGCTGTGGAAGCAAAGTAATCAAGAAAAGCAGCTGGGCTGGCAACAGCCGGCTCTCTGAACAGTGAAAGGTAACAAGGGAAACCACACAAGGAAACAAAACAGGTTTAAGCTAGAGAGCCTAGAAACAAGAAAGGAATCTATTCAGGTTCAAACCAGAACCATACACAGATGAACCAGAACCACACACAGAATAGGATTTTGCTTGAGGAGCAAGGTTAACAGACAAGTAATCCATACAGATTTAAACCAGAACACCACACACAAAAACAGAAGAGGGCTTTGCTTGAAAGCAAACCTAACAGGAAGGTAATCCATACAGTTTCAAACCAAAACCACTCACACAGGGTTCAGGGCTGTGCCCAAAGACACAGACTAACAAGAAGACCAGTTCCCTCAGAATCAAACAACAGTACAACAAGGAAAATAGACCTGTTGAAAAGGCAATGCAGAAAAGCTCCCTGGGTCTTTATAAAGGAGTAGGCTGATGATGTCACAAGTAGGAAATGAAGCAGAAGCAGGGAGACCAAAGCGAAGCTTGGCTTCAGGAACACCAAAGCAAGGCTTGGCTAACAGAAAGAAGAACAGGAAAAAAAGGCAGACTGAAGAAGTCACAGACCTAGATACAGAGAAACAGTAGGTCTGAACATAAAGGCACAGCCACAACCGTGACACACCCCTCGGTCATCTAGCAGTCCAACTAATTCTTTTGCTGGCTTTTTGCTTCTAATATACCTTAACAAAAAGTTTTTACTATGTGTTTTTGCCTCCAACACAATCTTCTTTTCAAAGTCTCTCTTTGCACACAATGAAAAACTGGATATTATAGGCATCTCTGAGACCTGGTGGAAGGAAGATAACCAGTGGGACACAGTCATAACGGGCTACAAATTATATCGTAGTGATAGGGTGGATAGGATTGGAGGAGGGGTAGCACTGTATATTAAAGAGAACCTTGACTCAGATAGGCTGCAAATATTGTAGGATACTAAACCACTATTGGAATCTTTTTAGATCGAAATTCCACATGAAAAAGGAAAGAAAAAGGTGATAGCAGTGTGTACTACCGTCCGCCTGGCCAGGACAAACAGACAGACGCAGCAATGTCAAAGGAAATTAGGGAAGCGAATAAAATGGGCAATGTAATAATAATGGGGGATTTAAATTATCCAGATATAGACTGGGTTAATGTAATATCTGTACACGCCAGGGAGATAAAATTTCTTGATGAAATCAAGGACAGCTTCATGGAACAACTGGTTCAGGAGCTGACAAGAGAAGGAAAAATACTAGTCCTTAGTGGAGCTCATGATCTAGTGCAGGGGGTAATGGTGCGAGGGCCACTTGATAACAGTGATCATAATATGATCAATTTTGATATTGGCATTGAAGTAAGTGAACTTAGGAAATCAAATACACTAGCGTTTAACTTTAGAAAAGGTGATTACGGCAAAATGAGAAAAACGGTGAAAAAAAGACTGAAAGGAGCAGCTCACAGGGTAAAAAACTTGCATCAGGCGTGGATGCTGTTTAAAAACATCATCCTAGAGGTACAGGACAAATATATTCCACGTATTAGAAAAAGGGGAAAAAAGACCAAACGTCAGCCGGCATGGCTAAACAGTAAGGTAAAGGAAGTCATTAGAGCCAAAAAACAATCCTTCAGAAAGTGGAGAAAAGAACCAACTGAAAGTAACAAGATCAAACATAAGGAATGCCAAGCCAAATGCAACGCGGAGAGCAGGGCAAAAAAGGACTTTGAAAAAAACTTAGCATTTGAAGCGAAAACACACAGTAAAAAGTTTTTTTAGATACATTGAAAGCAGGAAGCCGGCTAAAGAATCGGTCGGGCCGCTGGACGAAAATAGTGTTAAAGGGGCGATCAGGGAAGACAACGCCGTAGCGGAGAAATTAAATGAATTCTTTGCTTCGGTCTTCACCGAGGATTTGGGAGGGACACCGGTGCCGGAAAGCGTATTTGAAGCAGGCGAATCAGAGAAACTAAACGAAATCTCTGTAAACTTGGAGGATGTAATGGGTCAGTTCTGCAAACTGCAAGAGTAGTAAATCACCAGGACCTGATGGTATTCATCCCAGAGTATTAACAGAACTGAAAAATGAACTTGTAGAGCTACTGTTAGTAATATGCAATCTATCCCTTAAATCAAGTGTGGTACTGGAAGACTGGAGGGTAGCCAATGTAACACCGATTTTTAAAAAAAGGTTCCCGAGGAGATCCGGGAAATTATAGACCAGTGAGTCTGACGTCGGTACCGGGCAAAATGGTAGAGGCTATTAAGAATAAAATTACAGAGCACATACAAAAACATGGGCTGATGAAACAAAATCAGCATGGATTTAGTGAAGGGAAGTCTTGCCTCACCAATCTACTGCATTTTCTTGAGGGGGTGAACAAACATGTGGACAATGGGGAGCCGGTGGATATTGTGTATCTGGATTTTCAAAAGGCGTTTGACAAAGTGCCTCATGAAAGACTCCAGAGGAAACTGGAGAGTCATGGGATCGGAGGTAGGGTATTACTATGGATTAAGAACTGGTTGAAAGATGGGAAGCAGAGAGTAGGACTGAATGGTCAGTATTCTCAGTGGAGAAGGGTAGTTAGTGGGGTCCCGCAGGGGTCTGTGCTGGGACCGCTGCTTTTCAACATTTTTTTTTAATTTTATTTATAAGAATTTAATGTTACAAGCACTAAAATAACTTGCCAGAAATACAGACAAAATAATATAAGAATTATTTCAATCAGGTAATTATAAACTCCTCCTTAGACCACAAAATAGGGAGAGTGAAACAAGACAAGGAGATCAATTAAACAACAGTAAACAAAGAAGCCAACCAGACGATCAATATGGAATAATGATTCAGATAATAAATAACTGGGGATAATCAGGTTAATACCATGTTTTCTTTGTTTACTGGTGTATGGCTTTTCAACATATTTATAAATGACCTAGAGATGGGAGTAACTAGTGAGGCAATTAAATTCGCAGATGACACAAAATTATTCAGGATCGTCAAATCGCAGAAGTGTGAAAGATTACAGGAGGACCTCACAAGTGGAGGAGTGGCCTAGTGGTTAGGGTGGTGGACTTTGGTCCTGGGGAACTGAGGAACTGAGTTTGATTCCCGGCACAGGCAGCTCCTTGTGACTCTGGGCAAGTCACTTAACCCTCCATTGCCCCATGTAAGCCGCATTGAGCCTGCTATGAGTGGGAAAGCGCGGGGTACAAATGTAACAAAAAAAAAAAAAAAAAGACTGGAAGATTGGGCATGCAAGTGGCAAATGAAGTTCAATGTTGACAAGTGCAAAGTGATGCATGTGGGTAACAGGAACCCGAATTACAGCTATGTCATGCAAGGTTCCACGTTAGGAGTCACAGACCTAGAAAGGGATCTGGGAGTCATCGTTGATAAGATGTTAAAAACTTCTTCTCAGTGTGCTGCGGCGGCTAAGAAAGCGCACAGAATGTTGAGTATTATTAGGAAAGGGATGGAAAACAAACACGTTATAATGTCGTTGTATCGCTCCATGGTGCGACCGCACCTAGAATATTGTGTCCAATTCTGGTCACCGCATCTCAAAAAAGATATAAAGGAATTAGAGAAGGTGCAGAGAAGGGCGACGAAAATGATAAAGGGAATGGAACGACTTCCCTATGAGGAAAGGCTGAGAAGGTTAGGGCTCTTCAGCTGGGAGAAAAGGCGGCTGACGGGTGATATGATAGAAGTCTACAAGATAATGAGCGGAATAGAGCAGACAGATGTGAAGCGTTTGTTTACACTTTCAAACAACAAAACCAGGGGACACAAGATGAAGCTAGAACATGGTAGATTTAAAACAAATAGGAGAAAGTTTTCTTTACTCAGCGTGTAGCTACACTCTGGAACTCGTTGCCGGAAAATGTAGTGACAGCAGCTGGCCTTACAGAATTTAAAGGGGGTTTGGACAGATTCCTAAAGGAAAAGTCCATTGAACATTATTAAGAATTAAGTTTGTCTTGTTTTTTTTTTGGGTGGGGGGGGGGGTTGCCGGGTTCTTGAAGCCTGGATTGGCCACTGTCGGAGACAGGATGCTGGGCTTGATGGACCCTTGGTCTTTTCCCGGCATGGCGGTGCTTATGTACTTATCAGCACTTTGCATTTGACTTATGTCCAGATTTAATGAAAACAGGGAGATTTCAATAAAAGGGGAAGGATTGAATTACATGCAGCCTATAAGAGTAGAGATGACATAACTCTTGCAAGAAGCTGAAGTATTCCAAGTAGAACTGCTAACAGGTGCATAAACATGCAAACAAGCTATATAAACAGCACATATCAATTTATTGTCTGTACCAAGCAGGTCACTATAATTTGTGTATCTGTATAATGCAAGAAAGAATAATTTTGAAGTGAATGCAAGAAAGAATAATTTTGAAGTGAATGCTTTAGTTTCCAAATTATTTTTGCTATTATTTTTATAAATTGATCTGTTCCAGGAAAAATAGTTTTTCTAACAATCTATAAGCTTATTAGGTAACTTTCTGGCCTCTAAGAGTTATTTGGTTTTACATTTAAGTTTTATTGTTTACTAGTAAACAAAGGCCCGTTTCTGAGAGCAATGAAACAAGCGCTAGCAAGGGTTTCATGGCTGCATGGCTCGTCGCAGTTTTACCTGGTTCGTGGCGTGCACTGCTGTTGTTTCCGTTGTAGCTCTGTGTGGGTGGCTGTTTTCGTGGGCCGCCCTCGACGTCATCGCGTTTTGACGCGAGAGCGGAGATGAGCTACAGTGTGGAAATCCGGAGTTTGTGGCCTGAGTAGAACGTTGGAGGTGAGAATCTGCTCCGTCCTCAACGTCATAACGTTTGACGCGAGGGCGGGGCCCAGAGACTGTGATTTTCGTGGCTTCAGAGCTTCGAGCATACGAACCTTGGCTTCAGTGACGTCAGCAGACAATAGAACGTTGAGGGTGAGTTTTATATATATAGATTTTGCTATTGTTACCATTCATATGGACAATTCCCCTCACAAATCAGGTAACACAACAAAAAAACACACTGAAAACAGCAGGAGTTGGCTGCATAAAGTTGTGGAAGATGTGTTTAGCCACCCAGGAGTGGACATATTCATGGAGGGGGGCTGGCAGAAGCACAGGTTTCCAGCTTTATGTCCTTCCATCCTCTCTGCAAGCCCAGATAAGGGTGAAGATGGCTTCCAGTGTCACTAGGCATTGTTTTGGTGCTGCTCTAAGCCACACCTGCTTGCCAGTAAACTACATTTTCTTTTTAATTGTACTACTGGACATGTAATACTATATAGCTGTGATAATTATTCAGGTACAATATATCCTTGCCCGAAGAACTTTAATATCTAAGGGGGGGGGGACGACAATTCTATAACTAGGTGCTTCCATTTAGGCATTCTGATGGCAGGCAGGAGTCCATTCTAGAACGGAACCTAGGCACCTATAGGTTCACAGTTACAGAACATTAGCATAACCCAGTATCAGCCCTCCATAACACTTAGGCACCCACCCTTACACCAGCCATAGAGCAGACATTGGTGGTGCCTAAATGCAGCAGGGATGCGTGTGACAGTATTCTATAAGTTATACATAAAGTAAGAGCCCCATCTATGTGCCGCCCATATCTGTGTGTATATCCCCACTGCAAATATGTGCTAATATTCTAAACACATGCACAAAGGGTATGCAAATGTTAGCACCTAGTTTAATTTACAGAATTGCCCATAAAAAGGGTCAATTCTATAACTGGGTGCCACATTTTAGGAGTCCCACTAGCACTTGCTGAGCACCTTCCATAACAGCATCTGTGTAACAAGATACCATTATAGAATACTAGCATAAGTATTCTAGGTGCAAACAGTAATGCCAGGTCTACGACAAGGGTAAATGTTAGCACCTAAATGTGGCAGTTACGTGCGTAACTTACAGTATTCTAAGTTATGTGCATGAATTGAGAGACCCACCTATAGCCAACCATGCTCATCCCCTGAGAATGCCCTCCTTGCAGAGCAAGCTCAAGGGCCTGTAGTGCCCTGAGCCAGATTGCATAGAGCCAGCACCCCCTCCCTATCCCTCCGCATCACCCCCACCACGCCACCCAGGGGTCTGGCATCTCTCCCCTTCTTTCCCCCCTCCGACCCAGTCTCTTCCTCCTCGGGGTCCAGTATTGCTCCTTCCCCTCTCTCCCTCCTCCTCCGCTCATTATCTTGTAGACTTCTATCATATCACCCGTCAGCTCTGTAAACCTTGTGCGAGTTACCGGAAGTAGCCTGACCACAGGCTGCTTTCAGCCAGGCCCTGGGTCTTCCCTCTGCTTCGTCCCGCCCACAGGAAATTGCCATCAGAGGAGGTGGGGCAGCAGAGGGAAGACCTAGGTTTACAGAATCCCGGGTGAGGAGAAAAAGAAGGAAAGGGAGAGAGGTGAAGGAGCAATGCCAGATCCACAGGTGTGGAAGGGGAGGAGATAGATAGACCAGGCCAGGGGTATGAGAGAAAGAGAAAGAATAAAAATGAGAAGGTTTTAAACATTAAACATTAGACCAGGTGAGGTCAAAGGTTAGGGACTTTGGTGCCATTTATCGCCGGCCCCCTAAGCCAGTTTTTCACCTGGTGCAATAGCTAAGCCAGCCTTGCCTCCTTACATTTACATGCTTAGCAAGTTGAGTGCATCAATTACAGGACAGTGATGAATGCTCAGCTTGTACTTATGCATATAGACAGACATTCACCCAAGTCTATAAGTGTACAAATGACCCTTAAATTTATGCAATCTGTTGCAGAATGAAGTGCTCGTATTCACACAAGGGTGTCAGTGGCAGAAGCAGGAATTGAGCACTGGCTTCCCTGGTTCTCAGTCCATTGCTTTAACCATTAGACCACTTTCTCTCCCAAGCAGAAGCAAAGCGGCATAATGCAAAATTCTTCAGAAGCACAAAGACCTGCATAAGTTTACAAAGACCTAAAGCTAGAGTCACTCAAAGCACAGAAAGTATGCTGAAAAGGTATCACCTTATTTTCCTTTCTTTTGGCCACCTTATTTCAACCTCAGGTCACTGGTGGTCCTAACAAATATTTTTACTGCAGACTTCTAATTTTGTTTTGTTAAGTATTGAATAACTGAAGATAGGAGTGATCAAACAATGCAAGCTTTAAGTAGTCTCTCCAGCACTTAAACAGTATCACTGCTTCTGAAGTTGTATCCATATGAATAGGACCATTAGTAACCCTAAGCCTGAACAACAATTAAAACTACACACTGCCTCCAGACTAGAACAAGACTTGTCCATGAGAGGTTAGCATGCTCTGCTGCTCCCATTAGAAACATTTAAAGACTATTTAGTAAGTTACAGCAGTACTTGGGGCATGGAAACCTAAAAGAAAGCACACTGGAAATTGTGAAATCCTGAATTAAACTAGTATAAAGGAAAACTGCCAGAGACAATTATTTGTCTGACTAAATCACCTTTATCAGATTCATAACAGATCTGTTTGAGAGAAGGTCTCTACAAAATTATAAGAGAGTTCTCAGCCCTATTCTAGGGGTGACAGCCTAAAAGAGTTCAGTTTATCCGTCCAAATGATATACACTCCTTTCCAAAGTGAAAGGCATACCTACGGTTCTAGGTCAGTTCCCACCCACCAATTCTCATCTGGACAAATCCCACTGGACCAATTCCAACCACACCAGGGAGGATAATTCCCACCCATAACCCAAAAAATACAAAACACACAAGGCAAGTAATCTCCCTCCCTTTTCTCTTCCAGATCGTTTAGGGGGGCCAGTATCCCCTCACCTCTACAACAACATTATCTTTTACACATCGCTTTCCCCTTCTACATATGCAGTTTCTGGGGGGGGGGAGCAATGCCTCCCCACACATCCCGAAGCTAGGTTTCAACCTAATTCATGTTTAATCCGGGATCTAAATGTCATAAATAAATAAATAGATAAATACAAACTGCAGTTCATGTTGGAGGGAGACAATGCCCCCCACACACCCACCCAAACTAGGTTTCAACCTAATTCAGTCCCTCATAGCTACCATTCTACCTATGAAAAGTTATTCTGTTATTATACGTCCTCTGTGTACATCCCTCCTTGTTCTAGACCTGATACAAGAAAGAAGCTACAGTCAGCAAAAAAAAAAAAAAGGCTAGGGATGGTGAGAAATGACCCTAGACGGGGGAGGAGTCATTAGTTGGAACTGTCCCCCTTAAGTGAGAATTGTCTCGGGGGAATTAGTGGGTGGGAATTCGCCTGATACCATACATACATCCCTAAATTCTATGAACGTGTGCTCACAATTTTGCACTTTGCATGCAAAGATATAGAATACGGGTCACTTATGTGCACAACTTAATTTACTCATTAGCTGCTATTTGACATTAACAACCAAAAACAGGCTTTAATTGGTGTTAAGCGACAATAATTTGCAGTTATGCACCATGGCAACTGCTATAACTTAGTTCATTAGTGATACCTTATTCACCAGATAAGAGTATTTTGATCAATTCAGGATTGTAGGATTGGTAGTTTAACTAGAGATACAGCTGTTTATTGCTTGGCACCGCCGCTTTGGAATGGGTTACGAAGAGATTTAAGAGCTGAGGCTAGTTTAAAAAAAATTTAAGATCATGTTTAAAACTTTTTTTTTTGCCATGCATTTAGAGGGGATTCTATATATGGTGCCTAAAAAAATATGCGCGGAAAACATTTTCGTGTAAGTGTATTCTATAAGTGGTGCCTAGATTTAGGTGCGGTATATAGAATTATGCTTCTTTGATATCCCAGCGCCTACAACTATTCACATCCATTTATACCAACAAAAACATGGCGTAAATCCTAGCACGTAGATTTAAGTGCCTTGGGCCATATCCTATAACTACGCTCACAACTTTCGAAGCGCCCACAGAATGCCCACAACCACACCCCTTTAATTACATAAGTATTCCAGAAAGCAACAAGGCAAACGATCTGCAAAATCCAACGTGGAGAACAAACCAGCAGATCTGTATAATATCCAAATACTTTATTGAAGATACCGTATGTTAGACAAATGCCCGACACAGGCCGTGTTTCGCCCAACAAAGGGGCTGCGTCAGGGGCTAGTTAGTATCTTTCTTAAATAAAAACAGAAATTGCATATCAGAGCATGGATAAAAGAATTCTCTTTAAAAAAAACCAGCATAAGCAACACAAAATAGCGTCTACTGTTGAGTCGCCAAGCAATCGAAACAGTCTGCTGTCAAAGGCTTTGACAGCAGACTGTTTCGATTGCTTGGTGACAGTAACTCCACTAAGCTAACCGCCTGCCTTTACCACATTCTCTGGCAATGAATTCCAGAGTTTAATTACACGTTTTCACAACACATGTTAGAAGTTTGGCGCACTGTGTTACAGAATACGCTTAGCGAGGTGTATGTGTAAATTCTAATTACTGCCAATTGGTGCTCATTATTGCTTGTTAACTGCTGTTATCAATGCTGATCAGCTTGTTAAGCCAAATAAGTTATGCGCGTTGTTACAAAATATGCTTGGATTTCGGCACAGATCTCTAGGCGTGCTATATAGAATCCAGGGGTTAATGTATCTGATGAAGGGGATATGAAGATTTACTGAAGTAACTGCAATTAGCGAAATATGTTTTCCCTTTTCTATGACTGTATGATCTTGAATAAATAGGCAGGTCTTTTCTACATATAAAATAGTGTTCCTTTACTTTAGACCCATTTCCCTTCTCCTCTGTCACCAGCTAATGCCCATCTTTCTATCAAATAATGGCGTTCTGTTTCCTCCCTCCCTCTACTATTCTTCCCCTTTCATAATTTCCTTTCTATCTCTTCTTTATTTTAGTATTGTAAGCCACATAGATTTTTTTTTTGATGTGCGGGATAACAAGCCTTTAGTAAACCTGAAACCTTTAGTTTTATATACTTTTTAATTGTATATTATTAACCACCAGATCTGGAAAGGTTGGGTGATATATAAAGTGTTTAATAAACACAAACATAAGTGCCCTTAGTTGGTATGCTACAAAATTGTGCACACAAAATCTATAATGCACAACCACAAGGGGTCGTAGACATGGGAGGGGCATGGGTGGGTCAGGGGCGTTCTAGAACTTATGCACGAGGGTTATAGAATACTAGTAGTTACACATCTAACTACCAAGAGCTAGGCACAAGCATTTACACAAGTCACCGAGTTATCGATTCAGAATTCGTGCTTACTACTGATCATCTTGGTGACTAACCTTAGGCAACCTTTTGAGAATTACCCCTACAAAGTACCTACATATAATGGGATAGATTCTATACATGGTGCCTGAAAATTCCACGCAGGAAAAAAAAAATATGCCTAGGTGTATTCTCTAAAGTAAGCCTAAATTTTATAGAATAGGCTTAAATTTCTACACAGTATACAAAATATGCAGAGTGCCTCGCCACATGACCAAATTCAGTCACAGCCATTTAGGTCATGTTTTACTTGGTATAAATCTCAACGCATAAATTAGGCGAAGAGCGGGTGTATTCAATAACAACGTGCACAGATTTTAGAAACACCCATGTCCCACCCATGGTCACGCCCCCTTTACAACTATGCGACTTAGAATTTACACGCACCACATTACAGAATATGCTTAGTGAGCTGTGTGTGTAAATCTTAATTAATGCCAAGTAGTGGTGATAATTGTTGAACATCCAATTGACAGCGCTGATTAGCTAGTTAACCAATTAAGTTACATGCATTGTTATAGAATATGCTTCGATGTCCGCACAGAAATTAAGGCGCGATATATAGAATCCGGCAAAATATGTGTAAACCACTTTGGTTGTATCCACAGAAAGGCGGTATACTCTTTACCTTTTAAGGTGCAAGATAAGGAACGATTAGCTTTGCTAAAAAGAAATTCCTCCAATAGAAAACTTCCCCCGCTATATAAATTTTAACATAGGTTAGCATATTTATTTACATTCAAAACTCTGGCACTAAATCATTTTATATGAATTAGCTTTGATCCTAACTTTGGAAGGTTTGTTCTTTTACTTCCATTATTGAGCATGGGTCACAGTGGAGGTCCGGTGGAAGGAGGACCAGTCCTGCTGCTGTGACCCCCATTTAGGGTCCTGGCCCACAGTTTGGGAGCCATCATTTTAGGATTTGTTTTAACACAAATGGCTTGCTGTTCCAAATGATTTTTAATCCAAGTGGACTCTTGGTACTGGGGAGACCATTTTTAAAAAACGGACTACAGACAGAATAGCGCTATAGAAGTGATAAGTAGTAGTAGTAGTAGAATGGGGTTTGCACCAGAATAAACTGAATTTCCATTTATCAGTAATGTCAGACTAGTTAGGACTGATCTGTACTGCTTTATTTTTTTTTTTGTTCCAGCTGGATTTTTTTTCCCTCTTCTTCTTCCCGTCACACAAAATTATCACTGCACTCTTGTAAAAGCATGTTCCACACTAAATATCTCCAGCATTGACTCCATGTGGAGGGAAAGACCCAAGTTATTTATCCCTGTGAACAACAAGGAATTAAAACCCTCATATTCAGTCCTACAATATGCAATCCTTTCCCAGCTGGCTGGCTCCAAGCCATCCTGGAGGCTAAAAATTAAAAACCACAACACTTAAAATGCAAAGGAAAAAAAAAAAAAGCATTTTCCCTAAGATGCATGAAGTAGCTTTTTAAGAATTAAACTGAGAAATGTGAGTTAATATACTCTGATGCTGAAACTAAAACAGCAGAACATGGAATCAGGTGATATAACTGTTGGTTAGAGCAATCAGGAACCCAAATACTTGACAAAACATTTACAAACTAGTAGACATCCACAATGGCCCCAAGCAAGTACTCACGCAACCTGAGGTACGAGTGTCCCCGTATCTCTGTATCTCACTGCTTCCAGCTTCCTACCACTACCTCCTCCAGCCCTCTCAGGGCAATCACAACTGGTTTCTGGATCCACCAACCTGCACAGTCTGAACCGCTGATCAGCTGTCATCTTCCACAGGATCCCACCATCCCATGTGCTGCAGGAACCAGACAGTCATGCAACTCAATGGGAAGTATATACATGCTAGGTTACACACCACTGCCCACTCCCTCCCCTACAGGCACAATTATTACATACATACAAATTTTTTCCTCTTCTTTCTTTCCCCTTTTGTTTTTAAATTTTAATAAACTTGTATATGAACCATTGTGTTATATTTGCTGAATGAAGGTTTATCAAATGATCCCCCCTGTCTACAAAGCCACGCTAGCGGTTACCGGTGCACTAATGCCGACACAACCCATTCACTTTGAACGGGCTGTGTCGGCACTGTAACGCAGCTTTGTAAACAGGGGTGTATGGAAGTAAAACTAACATTAGGTTTCTATTACTTGCTTAGGGGCCCTTTTACTAAAGGGTGTTAAACCCTTAATGTGCAGTTAGTGCATGAAAACAGGTTACCACACAAACAAGTCAAACCATTTTGCGCTATTTTCCATGTTTGTGCAAGCTAAACCCTTATTTAATTTTTTTCTTGGAATAGGTAGAAACATAACAACAGATAAGAGCCAATTGGTCCATCCACAGCAACCACTAATGCCTCCTTTCCCTAAGAAATCCCATGTGCCTGTCTCACGCTTTCTTAAATTCAGTCCTTGTCTGCACCACCTCCACCGGGAGGCAATTCCATGCGTCCACCATCCTTTCCACAAAAAAGTATTTCTTTAGATTACTCTTGAGCCTATAACCTCTTAACTTAACTTCATCCTATGCCCTCTCATTCTAGAGTTTTCCTTCATTTGAAAGAAGCTCACCTCCTGTACATTAATGCCACAGAGGTATTTAAATGTCTCTATCATATCCCATCTCTCTTGCCTTTCTTCCAGAGTATACATATTGAGAGCCTTAAGTCTGTCCCCATATGAAAGACCAGTAACTTATTTTGTAGCCTTTCTCTGTACCTACTCCATCCTATATCTTTTCATAGGTGCGGTTTCCAGAATTGCACAGATTTCTAAATGGGGCCTCACCAGAGACTTATACAAGGGCACTATCACCTCTTTTTTTCTGCTGGCCATTCCTCTCCCTATGCACCCGAGCATCCATCTGGCTTTGATTGACGTCTTTTCTACCTGTTTGGACACCCTGAGATCATCAAACACAATCACCCCCAAGTCTTGCTCTTCTTTTGTACACAGAAGTACTTAACCCCCTATACTTTCCCTTGGATTTCTGGAACCTAAGGGCCCTGTTTACTAAGGCGCACTACTGGCACATTAACGTTTTTAGCGTGTGCTAACACTAGAGACACCCATAGGAATATATGGGTATCTCTAGCATTAGCGCGTGCTAAATTTTTATTGTGTGCTAAAAATGCTAGAGAGCCTTAGTAAACAGGGCCCTAATTGTATGATCCTGCATTCTTTAGCATTACATCTGAGTTGTCAATTGCTGGACCATTCTTCAAGCTTCGCCAGATCCTTCCATATGCTGTCCACACCCTCTAGGGTGTCTACCCCATAACGCAGTTTGGTACAAAGAAACAAACTTTACCAGTCCTTCCGCAATACCACTCACAAATATATTAAAAAGAGCCAGCCCATGGGCCGATCCCTGCGGTACACCACCGATAACATCCTTTTCCTCGGAGCAAAATCCATTTACCACCACCCTCTGTCTCCTTCCACTTAACCAGTTTTTAACACAAGTCAGTCACTTTAGCGCCTATACCAAGGGCACTCAGTTTATTTATCAATCACCTGTGTGGAACCGTGTCAAAGGCTTTGCTATAATCCTAGTATAGCACATCTAGCACCCCTCCCATATCCAACTGTTTGGCCACTCAGGGGCAGATGCATCAACAAAACGTAAAAGAATCGAAAACGCAGAAGTCAAGTAGAAAACTTACTGAATTTGAAAAAACGAAGGATGCTCTAAAAAAACAACTCAGTCAAAGAAATCAATCCGATTTGTCTGACAAGACCTGCCTCTAGTAAAACCATGCTGTCTCAGGTCCTGCAGTCCATTTAATTCTAGAAACCTCACAATCCTCCACTTTAGAAATGTTTCCATTAGTTTACTTACCACCGAGTTCAGAATAACACGTCTCTAATTTCCGACCTCCTTACTACCACTCTTGTGCAGAAGGACCACATCTGCACTTCTACAGTCCCCCAGGACCTCTCCAGAATCTAAAGAGGCATTGAAGAGGTCAGGCAATGCAGCCACAAAAACTTCCTTGAGTTCTTTGAGCCACCTCGGATGTATCCCATCAGGCCCCATCGCTTTATCTATTTTTAGTTTAGCTAGCGCCTCACAAACACAGTCTTCTGAGAATCGGTCCTGGTCTACTGAACATCCATTCCCATTAGCATTAGTTTTCTGCGGTTCTACCCCTGGCTTTTCATCCGTGAACACAGAACAGAAATAACTGTTAAGAAATTCAGCTTTATCCTTATCAGCTTCTACATATTTCTCCCCTTCACCCTTGTGCCTCACTATATCATGTTGGCACTTCCTCCTATTGCTAACATATCTAAAAAATGTCTTGTCCCCCAGTTTTACCATACTTCAATTTGCATCTTTGCTTTCCTGACTGCTTTTCCAGCTTCTCTAGCTACTCCTAGCTTTTTTTAGGTATTTTTGCCCGTCTTCCTCTTTCTGCGTCTTCTTGTAACTTATGAAGGTTAACCCGTTTTCTCTTACCTTTTCAGCTACTACATTTGAGAACCAAAGTGGCTGTCTTTTCAGGACCCGAGACAGCATGGTTTTACTAGAGGCAGGTCTTGTCAGACAAATCGGATAGATTTCTTTGACTGAGTAGCCAAATAGTTGGATATGGGAGGGGCGCTAGATGTGGTGTACTAGGATTATAGCAAAGCCTTTGACACGGTTCCACACATGGTGACTGATAAATAAACTGAGTGCCCTTGGTATGGGCGCTAAAGTGACTGACTGGGTTAAAAAGTGGAAGGAGACAGAGGGTGGTGGTAAATGGACTTTGCTCCGAGGAAAAGGATGTTATCAGTAGTGTACCGCAGGGATAGGTCATTGGGCCAGCTCATTTTAACATCTTTGTGAGTGATATTGTGGAAGTGAAGGAGTGGAACGCCGGATACTACTCGAATACTATGAGTACTACCCGAATACTACTGAACAACAGAACAACCTCATGTTTGTGCCTACTGATGGACTTATACTTATGCACTCTACCTCTGCTTTTGGCTGTTTAGCCATACTTTATTACTGCACTGGACATTCGTGCCTTATCCAGTTTTACTGTTTACTAACGAAAGAAGTTTGCTGTTTACTAATGTAAGGACAGAATGCAGGATTATTAGACTTATAGCTTGTAACAGTAGTTTGCAAGGCCTATACAAGACCAGCTTACATGTAGCAACGCGACCTTGGAGGGTGCTGACACCCCCTGCATTCCTGAGCCGAACCTTATCTCCTGTGCTAGAAAGGAGCATTGTGTGTGTGTGTGAAGAATAAGCTGCTAAGTTTCGTTTTTCTTGCCAGTATCATTTCGCTGTTATGACGTGTGTACGTACTGGGACTACAATTTTGTACTGTAAGAACTACAATTGTTTACTGCGCATGCCAAATGTGATGTGTAAGGGCCTAGTGCGCAGGCCCAGTAGGGAAGTATAATTGTAAGTGTCAGGTGATTCGCGACACACAGTGTCCCGAGACTACTCGGTACTGTTCACTTGCTAGCAATAAAGTTGCCTTGTTTGGAACCAAAATTTGCCTTTCGTCTCCTGATTTCCCACCTGTTTCATTGGCGACCCAGATGGGACAGAAGTAGAAAGGGGAATCGGATTATATTCTTCCCCTCCCCCACTGCAGTCGGATCGGGTCATCGATTCCCACCCGAGGAGGTGGTGAGTGGCCACCGCTGATTTCAGCGTCCATCTCCCGGAGGAGGGCCGATCAACTCTGCCTGACTGTAGAGGGGGCTGTGTGGTTCCGACAAGGCACCTTTTCTATTTCAGGGAGAAGCGCACGACGGCGCGGCCTGCGACCCCGGCGGACAGGCGAGTATACTCTACGTAGTGACCGGCCCAGTAAGGACCGAAGAAGAGGCGTGATCACCCTCTTTTAGCCAGTGACTAATACGGACTATTGGTATACGACTAGGTCCCGAAACTCACTAGGCTTCAACGACGAAACCGAGCGGCGAATGGGAGGGTTTCTTGTGGCGTATGAAAGTGTGTGACTGGGCTTGCAGTTCCAGGCCGGGCGACCGCGTCCTGGTCAGGCCGAGTGTTGACCCTTTTGTGTCTGGTGGAACGAGACCCCTTACTCCTCCACCGCCCCTTTCCCCCTTTGTCCGTCACCTGTCCTTTGGCACTCAGGTTAGGATGGGCGGGGGTGGGTCTTCACCGTTAGATTTAATGACGGAACACTTTAGCGAAGTGTTCGACCTAGATAAATGTAGCAGGGCCGGGATGATACAGAGATGTCAATTTATGTGGCCAGGGCTAGGAATTGCCGAATGGCCCCCGGAAGGGTCATTCGAGTATGAGAAAGTGGCGGCGGTCATGAATATTGTTATAGTTGAGGGAAACCCAGGCTGTCCCGAAGACATTCCATACATAGAAGCATGGTTGGATGTAGTCCGGGACCCGCCGGCTTGGGCCCAACGGAAGGTAGAAAAGGCCGCCCTCATGTTGGTAAAGCAGAGGAAGGGCCGGAAAACTAAGCTCAGAACCCTGCCGACCCATGCCTTCGCTCTCCAAAGCTCGGCAACCGCTGCCGTTCAGAAGGCCGCAGGGACCGCCCCCATACGGCCCACCGCCCCTAGCGCTGAAGCCACTGAGACCACGCCCCCTGCTACCATTGGTAAGGTAGGAGCCACGCCCAGTACGACCAACACACTTCCTAGAATGAAACCCCCAAAGAAAACCCTAGGGAAAGTTCAGGGTTTGCCCGAAAAGAAGCTCCCGAAGGCCCCGATACTTGCTACGGCGGAAGCATACGAAGACGACATCGCGCCACCGCCGTATGCCCCGATATACCCCGACATCGCGAGCCTGGAGGAGGGCCCGGATAACGCTGAGGCTTCCGGGTCAGAGTCGGATGCCGGAGAGACGTCCCGTCCGGACTCACCTGAATCACCTGAGTCACCTGGCCCCGCAACCATACGGAAGAGTAAACGAGTCGTGAAGAACATTACTCGGTTCCCCCAATCGAGTCCACGCAGTGCCCTTCCTTCGAGCAGGAAAGAGGGAGCCACTAACTTATTCCCAGTTCGACAATCTACCACCTATACCCCTAACCCGGCGGAAGGGGGGGGCCAGCCCATTGAATCGACAGTTTATAGCCACGTTCCCTTCTCAAGTGCCGACTTGTATAACTGGAAACTGCATGGGCCGTCCTACGACCAGAAACCCGAGCAGTTGGTGGAGCTGGTGGAAGGCATTATATACAGTTATAATCCGACTTGGGGAGACCTTAGGCAGTTGAGCGCCCACATCCTGACCACCGAAGAACGCCGCCTTTTGCAACAAAATATGGAGCAAGCTGTCCGGGATGCGAACCCTACCCATGCCAACTTGCAGAACCTAATAGAGACGGAGGCGCCCATGGCTGCCCCCGTGTGGGACTATCGAACCGCTGAAGGCCAAACCTCTATCCGCCGATACCAGCAGGCGTACCTGGCCGCCTTAAAGAAGGGGAAGCAGAAGGTCACCAATATGGGAAAAATTCACAGTGTAGTCCAACAAAAGGACGAGAGTCCAGGGGACTTTCTTGAACGACTTATGGAAGCATTCAGAAGGCACAGCCCAATAAACCCCGAAGACCCCAGGAACCTCCCAACTGTGGTTATGAGTTTTGTTAGCCAGTCAGCACCGGATATACGAAGGAAGCTGCAGAGGACGGAGGGGTTCGAAGGGATGAGCCTCAGCCAACTGAAAGCTATAGCTGATCGCGTGTTCGGATATCGCGATCAGGAAGAGAAGACGGAAGCCCGAAAGGAATCAACCAGGCGGATGCGGGAGAAAGCAGATGTGTTGGCCACGGTGCTGGAGGAACGAATGAGGTCTAGACCAAAGGGGAGAGGCAGGAGAACAAGAGGGACGCGGTCCCCCATAGGACGTAACCAGTGTGCGAATTGTAGAAAAGAAGGCCACTGGTGGGCTGACTGCCCAGAGGAGATACGGGACCACCCGAGAGAAGAAGAACCATGGGACCGGCCCAGAGAGGAGGAGACGGACAACCGTGCAGGGGCCCCCAGACAAGGCCGGAGCCGGGGTCGAAGAGATAGGGGACGGGATGACCGGAGGGAATGGCAGATGGCTATGGAGGCTACCCGAGACAGCACCGCATGAAGAGACCGGGAGGGCAGAGTCCCCACTGACCCTCTGGTGGAAATTCGAGTGGGGACAGAGTCTATGAAGGCCTTACTAGACACAGGGGCCCAACGTTCTGTTATCACCACTGCTATAGCCCCAGCCACGAGAGAGACTATACCAATTGTGGGAGCCTCCGGGAAATCCCTTGCAGCCCCCCTCCTCAAGGAGCGCCAAGTCCAGATCGGAGGGACGATGGTGTCTCATCAGTTCATACACATTCCTGGATGCCCCGTCCCCTTGATTGGTCGAGACCTACTTTGTAAGCTCCAGGCCACCTTGAAGTTCAGGACCACGGGTGAAGTGGAAGCTCGTTTTGAAGATCGGCCAGTAACACTTATCTGTCCAGTGAGAGAAGAGTGGAGACTACATGCTCCCCCGACTGTAGGGCCTGGCGACTGCCGTTACGACCAGAAATCCCCTTTTGCCCAGCAGAGGCGAGCCATAATGGATGAAGTGCCCGATGTATGGGCAGAAGTAAACCCCGGAGGACTGGCCGTTAACGCTATCCCCATCTGGATTGAGCTCAAACCAAATGCTCAAGTTGTCAACCAAGGACAATACCATATCCCCTATGCAGCCCGGCATAGTATGCACACACATCTACACAAACTCCTTCAACAGGGAGTCCTTAAACCAATCAGATCCGCATGGAACACCCCATTGTTGCCCGTTAAGAAGCCAGGAACATCCGAGTACAGACCCGTCCAGGACCTGAGGAAAGTCAACAACCAGGTAGCCGACATAGTTGCCCTAGTACCAAACCCATACTCCATCCTAGCCCAAGTGCCATCCCAGACCAAGTGGTACAGTGTCATTGATTTGAAGGACGCCTTCTTCTCCATCCCCCTTGCTGCCGACAGCCAGAAGTTGTTTGCCTTCACGTGGGAAGACTTACAGACTGGTAATAAGCAGCAGTTTACCTGGACACGACTCCCCCAGGGATTCAAGAACTCCCCCACCCTCTTCGGCGACCAACTCGCTCAGGACCTGAAGACGTATCAGGACGAGTATGGGCCGGTCGTCCAATACGTGGATGACCTGTTGGTGGCCCGTGAAACGTACACGGACTGTGCAGAAGCTACCCTTTACCTCTTGAAAACCCTGGAAGCCCAGGGGTACCGGGCCAGTCGCAAGAAGGCCCAGATATGCGAGATCGAAGTCGAATACCTGGGTTTCCGCCTCCGAGAAGGAACCCGGAGGCTCGGTACCCCCCGAACCCAAGCTATCCGCAACCAACCCACTCCTGCAAATAAGAAGGAATTGCGAGCACTCCTCGGAGCCGCTGGATATTGCCGGATATGGATCATCAACTTCGCTGTTCTGACCCATGATCTGTACGCCAAGCTAAAAGGACCTGAACTCGAGGGCCAAAACCTCCAGTGGGAGAAACCCGAACTGAAAGCCCTTCAGGACCTCAAGGAGGCCCTTGTGGCCCCACCGGCGCTCGGACTGCCAGATGTGACTAAGCCGTTCCACTTGTTCGTCGACGAAAAGAAGGGACTGGCACTTGGAGTCCTTACCCAACTGGTCGGCACCTGGCAACGCCCTGTAGCATACCTCTCCAAGAGCATGGACAACGTGGCATGAGGATGGCCGGGCTGCCTCCGAAGCATTGCGGCGGCCTGTCTGCTGATACACGAGGCCAATAAACTCACGTTTGGCCAAACACTCTTTGTGACCACACCCCACACCATCCGCGGCCTACTCGAGAGCCACGGACCTAGATGGATGACCAACTCCCGATTAGTTAAATACCAAGCCCTCCTGTGCGAAAATCCGGAGGTGCGGATCCTGGACACAACTAACCTTAATCCCGCCACCCTCCTTCCGGCCCCTGAACCACCACTCCACGACTGTGAAGAGGTAATGGCCACTGTGCATTCGAGCAGACCTGACCTGAAGGACCAACCCTGGCAAGGGGGCATCACCCTTTTTACCGATGGAAGCAGCCAGGTGATAGAGGGAATTCGGAGAGCTGGCTATGCTGTCGTGTCTGAAGACCATGTGATCGAGGCTATGGCCCTGCCGCCCGGAACATCAGCCCAGAAGGCGGAGCTGATCGCCCTCACCAAAGCCCTCCTGTGGGCTGAAGGAAAAGTTGTTAATATCTACACCGACTCTAAATACGCCTTCCTCACCCTTCAGGTGCACGGAGCCTTGTACAAGGAAAGGGGATTTCTGACTGCTGAGGGGAAAGGACTTGCAAATGCCACTGAGATCTGCCAATTACTCGAGTCAGTATGGAAACCGAAGAAGGTGGCTGTGATGCACTGCAGGGCCCACACAGGCCGGACGGATCCCATTGCCCGCGGTAACCAACGGGCGGATGATGCTGCAAAAAGGGCCAGTCAGCTCCCTCACTCTACTCATTCCTCTGACCCTGTACTCGTTGTTCACCTCCCTGCAGAGATCCCCATCTACACCCCCCAGGAAACGGAATGGGCCCGACAAGAGGGCCTAGAATCACGCAACGGTTGGTGGATACTACAGGATGGGCGCATATGGATACCCGAAGCCTTGGCCTGGACGGTGGCCAAGGAGGCTCATGACCGCACCCACCTGGGCAGGGACGCTCTGGGGCGCCTACTCGAGAAGACCTACTACATCAACAAACTGTCCCTGTGGACCAAAAATGCTTCCAGCCGATGCGCAACTTGTGCCCGGAACAACCCTCGAGCGGGGCCCGCTCCTATGCCAGGACATGTCCTCCGAGGCACAAGCCCCTTCCAAGTCTGCCAGATTGACTTCACACACATGCCCCCGGCCCGGGGCTATAAAGCTATCCTCGTCGTCGTATGTACCTACACCGGATGGATTGAAGCCCAGCCTACCAGAACGGAGATGGCTAAAGAAGTCACCTCCCTACTACTTCATCAAATCTTACCCAGATACGGTCTCCCCAAGCAAATAAATTCTGACAACGGGCCCGCTTTCGCCAGCGAAGTAACACAGCAGCTCAGTACCAGACTGGGCCTCGATTGGAAGTTGCATTGTGCCTGGAGACCCCAAAGCAGTGGAGTAGTGGAGAGGGCTAACCGATCCCTGAAGAACCAGCTAGCCAAGCTGTGCCAAGAAACAAAAGCTAAATGGCCCGATCTGCTTCCACTGGCCTTGCTGCATCTTAGGTGTACCCCCAAGGCTACCGGCCTTACTCCTTACGAGATGATGTATGCTAGGCCACCACCACTACCTTCTTTTCCCGACTCCTTGCAGATACAGGGTGAGAGTTCCCTAGTGAAACAGATGAAAGCATTACATGAGGTAGTGCAAGACATCCAGCAATACACTGAAAGAGTAGCTCCCTTGGTTCTCACCAGTCCCACCCATCGGTTCAGGGTAGGAGATGAGGTATGGGTAAAAGAGTGGGATGACTCCGACTGTCTGAGACCCAAATGGAAAGGACCCTCCCTTGTTCTCCTAACGACCCCAACCGCTGTTAAAATTGCAGGAAACCCAGTGTGGATACATTGGACCCGACTGAAACCTGCTGCCCCCACTAGCAGCACCCCGAAGCGTTGGACTGCGCATCAACATCCTGACGCTCCATTATGGCTGACTCTCAGAAAGACGTGACCCACCAGATTCATGCCTGCCCAGCAACAGGAACTCAGCTTCTGGACCCACTGCGTTTTTGGCTCCCTGTTTATCGCAGCCTTCATCGTGGGCCTCATTATCTTCTTGCTGCAAAAGCTCGGATACCTCCCACCAAATCTATAATGCTGAGCATCTTCCTTCTCCTGTGCGCAGTCCCGAGCTATCCTACCACCCTGAGCAAGAATTGCACTGAATGTTTGCGCCTGGTGCGCCATCGTATAGAGGGAGGATATCACCTGGTTACCACCCTCATCCACCAGACGCAACCCCCAGAAGGCGATTGCAAGCTTCTACCGACGTGTGCCCTCATTACCCCGAATGGCCTCCAACAGTTCCACAGATGTCTCCAAGGCAATCTCACTATCTGCCATAGCCCTACCAAGCCAAGGTACTACAATGTCACCCTCAGCGTAGGACTCCCTGCGTATGTGGCCGGGCCTCCGGGAGTCGAGGGAGATGGCATTCTGTATTACATAAACTCCACTCGCATCCTCGTCGGTGGCATCCAAACTGTAGCAACCCTAACCTTCGACGTCTGTGTCGCCATGGACAAACACCCGTGGTCCCGCAAATGTGGCAGCCAGAGTTGGCGTAAGGCATATATGAACGACCACAAGTATGTCTGCCCCTTCAGTTCAGATATGAGATGCTGCTCCCCGTGGGTTTGGCTCCCATGTGCCGGTGACACTCGAGCCTCGGGCTGGGACCGAGTATGTGCTTATACGGGTGGAGGATATGCCGGATGTGTTGGATTATTTGTAGTAAATAATTAGCAGATTTTAGTACACACAGCTTCAGCTTTAGAAATGTTAATTTCTTTCTTCATCTCTCTCTCATTCACCCCAGAATAATTCACTGCTGAGTCACTTTAAAGTTGAAGTAACAAAACATCTGTTTACTCACAGTTTGCAGTTAGATTATAATCAGACAGGCTTATATATACATATTACTATACATTTGTCTTATCAGCTCCTTCCATGTGCTTAGATGGTAATGGATGCTCACACCACCATAGATCCTCTCAGGTTAGGAGAGATCATGAGCTCCATGTGCTCCATGTGCTGCATGTGCTGCATCTAACCCCCACAGGAAGTTGCATAGCTATGTGACCTCTCTAAGTAATTCACATCAGAGGTCACAGAGTAATCACAGAGAAATAATAGGTGACAGGCAATGCATGTAAAATACAATTACATTCCAACAAACCCCTTCTCATGCATAACTGTCATGCAATTATTTATTCATACAAAGTCCAAGCTTTATACGCAGATTCACAAAATGTTCTCTGGGTAACGGTTTGGTCATGATGTCAGCTGTCATCTCACTGGTGTGACAATAGTGTAGACTGATGACCCCTTCTTTCACCAACTCTCGCACGTTGTGGTATTTCGTTGCGATGTGCTTGGTGCGTGACTGAACCTTGTCATTCTGTGACAGTCGGATGCAGCTCTGATTATCTTCCATTATCTGGATTGGTCTCTGTTCAGCTATTCCGAAATCCAGCAAAAGTTTTTCAATCCACATCAGTTCTCTGCACGCTTCCGATACGGCCACGTATTCAGCTTCTGTAGAAGACAGACTCACAATACTTTGTTTATGACTGGCCCATGAAATTTGTACATTTCCATACATAAACACATATCCACTTGTGGATTTATAATCAGAATGATCCCCTGCCCAATCTGAATCACAGTAACATATTAGTTTTGGATTACTATTGGCTGAAATCTTTAATTTACAATCAATGGTACCCTTTAAATACCTTACCATCCTTTTAACTGCAGTCCAATCTGATTTGGTAGGTGAGCTGACCCTTCTGCTCAAAATTCCTACTGCATTTGCTATATCAGCCCTGTATGTGGTAGCTAGATATAAAAGCTTACCTATGGCTGATCTATATTGGATGTTATCTGGTAAAGGTTCTCTTACTGTTTCATCCTTCAGAAAATCAGTGATCATGGGAGTGCTTACAACTTGGGCATCTTGCATACCTAAACTTTCAATAAGCTCATTTATTTTCTGCTTCTGGCTTAGAAGATAAGAACCATCATTTTGTTTCTCAATTTCTATACCAAGATAGTATGACACATTACCAAGTTCTTTTATCTCAACATTGAGGTTTAAACATTTTACAATGTCCTTGTACTCTTGCTCACTTTTGCTTGCAATGAGCAGATCATCAACAAAAGCTAAAATGTATGCATATTGTCCATTTGTGCACCTAGTGTACAAACATTTATCTGCTTCACCTTGCTTAAAACCTAAATTTGTCAATATTTCATGCAATTTGTCATTCCAACATTTTGCACTTTGCTTTAATCCATAAAGACCTTTGTTTAATTTACACACTAGCTGTCTTTGTTTTGTATTTATGAAACCTGTTGGCTGTTCCATGTACAAGTCTTCAGTTATATCTCCGTGAAGAAATGCTGTTTTCACATCAATGTGGTTGACTTGCATGCCTTTTGAGACTGCAATGCTCAGAAGTGTTCTTATTGTCGTGTGTTTCACTACAGGTGCAAACACTTCATCAAAATCTTCTCCATATTTTTGAAGATATCCCTTTGCCACTAATCTGGCTTTATACCTTTCCACTTTTCCTTGTGCATTCCTTTTTAACTTGAATACCCATTTGCATCCTATAGCTTTCTTGCCAGGAGGTAATTTTGTAAGAATCCAAGTATTATTTTTATCCAATGCATCAATTTCTTCTTGTGCAGCTTTACGCCATTCAGCAGCTTCTTCTGCTGGCATTTTCTCAATCTCATCCCATGTTAAGGGCTCTTGAGCTTCTGCTGACTTTGTTAGGTAAGACAGTCTTGGGGGTGGAACACCTTTGTTTTCCCTGGATGAGCGTCTGACAACAGGTTGGTCTGACCTTTCCGCATCCTCTAAATCTGAGAGTCCTTCTCCAATTGATTCCCCTTCTCCAACTGTACTGTCTTCTTCAATGATCCTTTCTGTGTCTGTTTCCTCTGCCTGTTCCTCGTTAGATACAGATGAGTTGCTTTCAGACATCTGCCTTGGTATGGCATTTATATACACTGGCATGTCTATTATGGTTCTAGTTTCATATTCTGGATGATAAGGCTCATCTGGGATAATCCAGCCTTTATCAACCCTTTTGTTTTCATCAAAATATGTAACATGTCTTATGCCAACAATGCCAGTTTTCAGATTTAAAATTCTATATCCTTTGTGTCCTGGAGTATAGCCAACTAAAATGCCCCTTTCTGTTGTGGAATCCAGCTTATGCCTTCTTTGCTTTGGTACATGAGCATATGCTGTACTTCCAAATGTTCTTATGTGTGACAGGTTTGGCTTCCTACCATGCCATGTCTCATGTGGTGTGCGCTCAGCGCCTTTAGTTGGCATTCTGTTTTGTAGGTACACTGCTGTGAGAATGGCTTCCCCCCATAGTCTTTTAGGGAGATTGCTATCTGACAGCATACACCTGGTCATTTCCACAATTGACCTAAATTTTCTCTCTGCAACAGAATTTTGCTCTGGTGTATAAGCTACTGTTGTGATATGTTGAATGCCTTCTTGTTCTAGAAATGTGCACATGCTTTGTGAAGTGAACTCACCACCATTGTCGGTCTGAAGAACCTTTGGTTTTCTTTCAAATTTATTGCTCACCATGGCTACGTATTTCTTCAGCATGTCTGTGACTTGACTTTTCTCTTTCAGCAAATAGGCCACACAATATCTAGAGAAATCATCCAAGAATATTAGGACAAATCTGTTATTTCCCAATGATGGGATATTAAACGGTCCACATAAGTCACTGTGTATTAAGTCCAGCACTTTATTACTCCTATTTCCTGTGTATGCAGGAAATGAGGGTCTCACACCTTTTTGAGTAACACAGTCTATGCATTTCTCCATTTTACCAGCATCTGCACTTATCTGAATGCCGGTGGCCAGTTGCTTACTGTAAAGATCCTGGATCACCTTAGAATCACGATGTCCCAGGCGGCGGTGCCAGATTTCCAGACTACATTTACCATCATTCTTCCTTACTTGCGCCATATGTGAGGCTTCACCTGAAATGCTCAGTTTATAAACATCATTATGCATAAAAGCTTCAGCATACACTTCATCATTTTTAGAGATTGTGCACTTACTGTTTTCAAAATGAATCGCAAATCCCTTCTTATCTAATGTAGATACACTAAGCATATTACAAACTGCTTGGGGAATATACAAGACATCACTTACAGGAATTTCTTTAACTTCATTAGACACTTTGCATTTTAAGAATCCAATACCTTTTGCTTGGATCTTAGCAGTCCCTGCGTTTGCAGTTTTAAGAATACCTTCTTCTGGACACATTTCCTGAAAGAAATCTTTACAATTGGTTAAATGGCATGTGCTCCCTGAATCCAAAATCCAAGTACTTTCATTTGAATTATTATTTACCATAGTCAAAGATTTTTCTGCCATTAGAAAGCCCTTGTGTTTATCTTTGTCCTTCATACATTTCCTGGTTTGAAAATTCTTTAGTTCCATTGGCTTAGGTGAGCTAGAGGGAGTGTTTTGTGTTTCCTTACACCATTTAGATACATGTCCCTCCTTTCCACATGAGTAGCAAATCAGCTTGCCCTTGGGTGGAGTTTTCCCATAGCTCCGCCTTCCTCTGTTCTTTGCCAAGAAATTTGTTTCATTTCTCTCTGACTTGCTTTGAGAACACATCTCCTCAGAATCATTTATTATGCATTCCTGCCTTAGTTTTGATGTTGTCTGTTCAAAAGATTGCCCTTCAATGGCCTCATTTACAGACCTAAAAACATCAAACTTCTTTGATAGTGAGGTAAAAAGAAATGCTCTTTTCAATGCATCACACATGGGAATTCCAGAAAGTTCTAGCTTTTGAAATGAAGACATAAGATGCATAATGTGATCATTACATTTACTTTTATCCCTTAATTTGGTTTCATTCAACTCTGCTAACCAAATTGGTTGCTGCTTTGCATATGTAGTTGCATACATAGTTCTCAGTTTATATAAAATGTCCTTTGGTGTATCTTTTCCCTCCACTAATATGGCTTGTTTCTCTGAGAGAGCTTCCAAAAGCATGCACTTCACATAATAGTTTGCATTGTCCCATTCAGCCATATTTTCAGCTGTTCTGTCTTGGTCTAAGCATATATTTAATCTTTTTGCTCGAAGGAGACATATGAATCTTAATTCCCACTGCCGATAATTAAACTCAGTTAATCTAGGCACCTTGAGAGAATAGAAAAATGGTGAATTTCTTCCCTCAGCCATTTTCTTAGCCTTCTGTCTGCTGTGTGGGGGGAGAGAGAGACAGACTGAATCTTTCCTTTAAAACTTAAGAGAAAAATGTGGCCTTTTTTTCTGCCTGGTAATATTTCTCTTCTTTTTCAATTCCTGGACCCTGGGCCCATAACCCTTTTGTTGGATTATTTGTAGTAAATAATTAGCAGATTTTAGTACACACAGCTTCAGCTTTAGAAATGTTAATTTCTTTCTTCATCTCTCTCTCATTCACCCCTGAATAATTCACTGCTGAGTCACTTTAAAGTTGAAGTAACAAAACATCTGTTTACTCACAGTTTGCAGTTAGATTATAATCAGACAGGCTTATATATACATATTACTATACATTTGTCTTATCAGCTCCTTCCATGTGCTTAGATGGTAATGGATGCTCACACCACCATAGATCCTCTCAGGTTAGGAGAGATCATGAGCTCCATGTGCTCCATGTGCTGCATGTGCTGCATCTAACCCCCACAGGAAGTTGCATAGCTATGTGACCTCTCTAAGTAATTCACATCAGAGGTCACAGAGTAATCACAGAGAAATAATAGGTGACAGGCAATGCATGTAAAATACAATTACATTCCAACAGGATGCACCGGCCTGGGCGAGTTTCGTCGAGGTTCTGGGAACTATGTGTCCCTAGACTGGCCCATTCGAGGACACGATATGCCATGGAGAGGGACGTGGGGCCTTGGCATTGACGGAGGAGGAATGGATCCGTTGACATATATTACCATATATCAGAGCCTCGAAACAAAGCCTCCTACGCACTACCAGACTACTGTCGTCGGCTACCAAGAGGTGTTCGATGAAATCGCTCGTGCTGAGCAGACCGAGACTAAATTCCCCATTTCCCCAGAAGCCCGGAATATGTTCCTCAACTTGGCCGAAAACATTGCCCTCTCCCTGGGAATTGCCAACTGTTTTGTCTGTGGAGGCACTGACATGGGTGAACAATGGCCCTGGGAAGCGAGAGAGATTCGACAGCAAACATGGGATGCACTCAACACCACTAACATTACCTTTCCCCAACGGCCGAAGCCGTACGAATGGGCTTTAAGAACAAATATCATAGGCACCCTCTGCGCTAGTCGAGCGCCATCGAAGCGGTACTCTGTACCAGTGGGAGATTCTGCTTGCACGGGGGTCCTTCAGTATAATGGAAGCCGGACGACCTGGTGGCAAACGGATAACCGGCCCGTCCCGGAGCCTATCTGGACAGAACCCACCTTGAACACGACATGGACATACGGAGGAAACGCCTCCCTCAAGTGGGTAGCCCCGGGGGGCTACTACTATATCTGTGGGCGCAGGGCCTACGAACAGCTCCCGGCCCGCTGGTACGGTACCTGTCTCTTGGGTACTGTCCGACCTAGCTTTTTCCTTCTGCCCCTGCTAGTCGGCGAAACTTTGGGTATCCCCCTATACGTGGAAAAGGGGCCAGATAACCCTGCCAGACGTAAACGGTCTTTTCTAAACACCAAGCCCAAGGTCCAAATTGGAGACTGGAAAGACAACGAGTGGCCGCCAGAACGCATCATTCATTACTATGGACCGGCCACATGGGCTGAAGATGGCACATATGGGTACAGAACCCCTATCTATATGCTGAATCGCATTATTCGCCTACAGGCCGTGCTCGAAATCCTTACTAACGATTCGGCCTTTGCCCTTAATATCCTAGCCCGACAAAACACTAAGCTCATTACCGCGGTTTACCAAAATCGCTTGGCTCTTGACTACCTCCTAGCCCAGGAGGGCAGGGTGTGTGGCAAGTTTAACCTCAGTAATTGCTGCTTACAGATTGATGACCAGAGCCATGTCATCAAAGAGATAACTGACCGGATGGTCAAATTAGCCCACGTCCCCGTCCAGACCTGGAACAGCGCGTGGGACTGGACCTCCTCCCTAACCAGCTGGTTGCCAACCTCCGGGAGCCTGCAAGGCCTCCTCGTCATGGGTGGCCTGTTCTTGTTGTCCTGTTTACTAATTCCTTTATCTCTTCCCTTAGTTTTCAGGTGTCTCCGCTCCACCATGGAAAGCATCGCTGATCGCCGGGCTGCTGCCCAACTTATGACTCTCCAGATGTACTCCCCCATTCCTCAGTCTGATGAAGCTTACGATGAAGCACCTTGTGGCTGATGTGCACTTTGAACCCCCTGAGTCACTTAATGGGCCATTACCCTTGTGTCAGCAAAAGACCGGCTACAAAGGGGGGGGGATTCCTCTAGGGACCCTCCGTCTCAACCCCGGCGAAGCAACCGACGGCTGCGCAAGGGCTTAGGGCTCGCTTGATGCCTCCTTCGCTAACTATTCTTGTCCTTTCTTTCCCTTTCAGGGTCCATGGAGGTGATACTCTCCACCAGAATGGATGTTCAAGTATCAAAAGGGGGGAATGAAGGAGTGGAACGCCGGATACTACTCGAATACTATGAGTACTACCCGAATACTACTGAACAACAGAACAACCTCATGTTTGTGCCTACTGATGGACTTATACTTATGCACTCTACCTCTGCTTTTGGCTGTTTAGCCATACTTTATTACTGCACTGGACATTCGTGCCTTATCCAGTTTTACTGTTTACTAACGAAAGAAGTTTGCTGTTTACTAATGTAAGGACAGAATGCAGGATTATTAGACTTATAGCTTGTAACAGTAGTTTGCAAGGCCTATACAAGACCAGCTTACATGTAGCAACGCGACCTTGGAGGGTGCTGACACCCCCTGCATTCCTGAGCCGAACCTTATCTCCTGTGCTAGAAAGGAGCATTGTGTGTGTGTGTGAAGAATAAGCTGCTAAGTTTCGTTTTTCTTGCCAGTATCATTTCGCTGTTATGACGTGTGTACGTACTGGGACTACAATTTTGTACTGTAAGAACTACAATTGTTTACTGCGCATGCCAAATGTGATGTGTAAGGGCCTAGTGCGCAGGCCCAGTAGGGAAGTATAATTGTAAGTGTCAGGTGATTCGCGACACACAGTGTCCCGAGACTACTCGGTACTGTTCACTTGCTAGCAATAAAGTTGCCTTGTTTGGAACCAAAATTTGCCTTTCGTCTCCTGATTTCCCACCTGTTTCAGAAGGACTGGTAAAGTTTGTTTCTTTGCGGACGATACCAAACTGTGTTATGGGGTAGACACCCTAGAGGGTGTGGACAGCATGTGGAGGGATCTGGCGAAGCTTGAAAAATGGTCCACAAATTGGCAATGGTATGGGATTTGCGTTGCAAACCGTACGAGAGACATGCCAACCTGAACATGTATACCTTGGAAGAAAGGAGAAACTGCGGTGACATAATACAGACGTTCAAATATTTGAAAGGTATTAATCCGCAAACGAACCTTTTCTGAAGACAGGAAGGCATCAGAACTAGACGACATGAATTGAGGTTGAAGGGGGGCAGACTGGATGGACCGTACATGTCTTTATCTGCCGTCATTTACTATGTTACTTTTACATACTTCTAACATGAAGGTTTGTCGCCTTTAAAAGAGCTCATTTCAGTTTTGTTCACTGCTGTTCTACTTCCTTCAGCTGTTCCCATCCAACTAACTCTTCCTCGAAATACTCCCTCATCTTGGCAAAGTTAGTTCTTTTGAAGTCTAGAACCTTCAATCTTGAATAAGTCCTCTCTCTTCATGTGTCACCACACCATCAGGTAATTGCTAGATGCCAAATGATCACCCACCGTAACATCAGAAACACTCTTCCTGTTTGTAAACACCAGGTCCAGAATAGCTTCATTCTGCATAGGTCCCATTACCAACTGCTGGAACAATTCTTCCTGTATAGAATCCATGATCTCCTTGCTTCTAGACAACTCCACATTAGGGATTCCCCAATCAACATCCAGCATATTAAAATCACCTATCAGCAGTACTTTGCCTTTAACAGCTATCTTGTGAATGTCTTCAATTAAATCTCTGTCCATTTCTTCAGATTGTGAGGGAGGCCTGTATATCACACCAATTAAAATACTTTTTCCATTGTCTTTTTCAAGATTAACCCACAGTGCTTCTTCCTTACCCCATATGTCCTGCAATTCTGTCACTTTAATATTATTCCTAAGATATAATGCCACTCCACCACCCTTTTTTCCTTGCCTGTCTTTTCTGAATAGATTATAGCCAGGTATAACTATATCCCAATTATGGATCTCCATGAACCACATCTCCATCATCACCACTGAATCCAAGTCGGCGTCTACCATTACCACCTCTAGATCTAGAAATTTGTTTCCCATACTATGGGCACTGGTATACAAAGCTCTCCAGATTTTGCTCTTTTTTCCCCTTTTCTATAAAAGTATTACATATCTTACATTCCTGCGAGTTTTTAATGACTTTGGGGCTTTTCTCACCCATCCCCAGCAAATCTAGTTTAAAGCCCTCCTTGGTACATTAGCCAGTCTGTTACAGAACACACTTCATCCCTTCTTTGATGGATGGACACCATGGGTGAAAAAGGGGTGGATGCATTAACCAGCTACCGTGTTCCGATTAGCATGTACTAATTGGCTAATACAGAGTTAACGTGGGAGAACATGACTTGAAAAAAAATTTTGAAAATGCTCGGCTTTAAATCTGGACTTAGAACACACTAAAAGCCAATTTATTTTCACTTGTGTTTCACCAATAAAAATTTGTTTCCAATTGATCTGCTTGGTTTGTTGCCAGGTGGGAGTTTGCTGATCAGCTGCCCTGTTGTTTTTTTGGGACTGTGTGATTTTATGTCATTTTTTTGCCAAATCTACTGTACAGTAAAAAAAAAAAAAAAAAACCCTGCATTGTGTGGGGGTGGGGGGATGGGGGGGTTATGGGTCATTAAGAATGCTCACTCTATCTACATTAGTTAATGTGTGAACTATAAAGAAAATGTTGCTTACATAATAAAAAAATCAAAGCAAAATGACAATTCCTGTAAACGATACAAGAAATAAAATGACACAAAACTTTTTAGGGTTGCATACCCTTAACTATACCCTGAACTGCACAACCCCCCCCCCCCCCCCCAAGCATGGAGGGAATATCCTCTCATTCACTGCTGCTCGTTCAGGAGACCCCCTCCCTGTGGGATAAAATGACACCTGTTGCTCAGTTTAGTAATACTTTTTTTTTCTCTTGCCTCCAGGGAAAAAAACAATTCATACTGCTATTCTGGAGAGTTCTTGTTTGTTGGTTTATTTTATTGGTTCGAGTTGTTTGGGGTTTTTGTTTATTTGTATGATAATACTTTAACTGAACTCGTATTAACCCATGATAATATTTCTGTTACTGTGAGGCTGAGAGGCTTTTTAGATCTCTACTATTTCATTTCCAACCTGAGGACAGTGTCAGTTTCTCAAAGCTAGTCAAGAATTTGCATTTGATCAGTCCAACCAAAAAATCAAAAAGTTATCACTTTAGGTTATTATTTATGATCGTTAACCATTAGGTCTGTGCATGCAAATAAAAACAACACAGCAATCCCTCGACTTCAAAATAGCCTTCCCGTTTACGGTAACGCTCCTCTCCCCGTCCCAATCAGCACCACCAGTCTGGAGAAAGCGCAACTTTACCGTTTCGTGGTTGTTTTCGAAGACCTCGCGGGCTTCCTCCTTGGAGCAGAACTCCTCCACGCACTCCCTCTCCAGGTGGCCCTGCTTGGTCTCCTCGAACATCTGGTAGGCTCGCCGCTGCCTGGAGCGCAGGAAGCCGGCAGCTTCGCGGGGCGGCAACAAGACTGCAGGTAGAGAGGGGGGAGGGGAAAGGATGATGTAGGGGTGACCAGCGGTTACAAGAACAGAACGAAGGAAGCACCAAAATTAATTCAGAAGAAGGCAAAGCAGCGCCTCGGTTCGCAGCTACAACTAAAACAACAAGAGCAAGGAAGGTTTATTAGAGAAAGATATAGCAAAGCGTGCATTCATTTACATTACCATTCCCCCCCCCCCCCCGTGGTACGACTGACGGAAGGTGAGAAGAAACAAAACTGAGGAAAAGGGGGAGGAGGGGAGGTGAAAACAGGCAAAGGGACCTTGTAGGAAAGAAGTGCTCCCCCGGCTGGAATTCTGTTTACAAGGGCTAGGGTGGGAAGACGTTAGAGAAAGGGGAATGAATAAAAGAAACCACACGGGCGGGTTTGTTTACTCACTGCCGTACGAGGAAACGGCAGCCAGCAGGGCAAGCAGGACGGCGGGCGACATGGTGCAAATCGGGAGCCCCGGGCGGGAGATACCCGATGTGCGCGCGCTCCTCTCTCTCCTCTGCTGCACTGCGTGAGCCCAGCAGCTCGCGACTGCCGAGAGGGAGGCTGAGGAAACATTCGAGCGCAGCGGGGGAGTCGCTTTTTTTTTTTTCTCTCACTTTGCCCAATCATTTAGAAAGTTTACAAGCCATGGACACACCTATTTCACTTTCGTCTGCTTTAGTTGGTTTGTTTTTTCTTTTCCCAGAAAACACAACCTTCGTTCGGTCGCCTCAGGAACAAATCCATTGACGACTTGAGGAGCAGCAGCCAGTGCAAGTTACTTGCTCTTCTGACCCTGTATTAATTAACTTCTTGATTTTATTTTAGTATTTGGGAATTTGGAGTGTTATTGGCTCGGGTTTAGAGGCGTGTTTTCTAAAGTTTCCCTAATTGCTGTTCAGCACTAATGGTATCATTTTTTTTTTCTGTTGTTACTGTTTTCGATTTTGCTGTCATTGCAATATATTTAATTTAAGGCATTTTCCCATAAACACAAAAGGGCAAATCCCTTTAGTGCATCAGGTTGAAAGTGGGATGGCTCTGCGGTTTATTTGTGCAACTCAAATACGAAAAAGTAAGCATGTATTAAAAAGGAATATATTAATAGCATTCAGATAAATTCAATTTTGTTTTTGTTCTTCAAACTAGAGAGTCTCTGCATGCTCTTGATGAGACAAGGTGTAAGGTCTGTGTACAGTGCGAAACCTTGGAAAATAGGTCACAGACATTAAAGATAAATTAAAGCTCCTTTGTAGATCAGTGCTTCCCAACCCTGTCCTCAAGTCATTTCTAACCAGTTTGGTTTCAGCATAAAATATATTATATTCATTGGGTCGTTCTTGCATGCAAATATGCCTTTATGCATATTCATTATGATTAAATGTCCTTTACAAAACACTGGTTAAGTGTGCCTCCAGGAGAGGGTTGAGGAAATGCTGACCTAGATTTCTGAAAACTCAATTTGTTTCCAGTGATTCCTTTCTTTTTTTTCTGTCCAAATATCATTATTGGAGTTTAAAACATAAAAAAATAAAATATAGCAACCATAATAATAAAAACAAAATAAAGGAGACTTCTCAGAACTTCCATAGAATGGTAACAGAAATAAGAGGAAAATATGGATTTAGATGGGTACAGAGCAAAACCAAACAAAAATTATCTTTAAATATTAACATTCCAGATAATGTGTCAAAACATTGTTCTACGGGCTTCCAGATTTGACTGATCTTCTTTTAAGACAATGAACATTCCACAAAAGTAATTTCTTTCATATTTCTTTATTTGCAAAAATTGACTGCCACCAAAAATTAAGAAAATTATGATTTTTCCAGTGTGCCAATATTGCTTTTTATGCAGTGAAGTATATCAAATAGTTTAGCATGATGAGATGGGAATTAAATTTTAGGATTACTAGATTTGAGTATTATTATGCAGCTTAGGTCTGTAAAGCAGCAATGCTGTGCATGGGTTCTTGGTCATAAGTTGCCTTTAGAGATGTAGACCTGGACCTTGCACATTCTCTTTGCAGAAGAAACTTTCACAGTGTTATGTAATAAAAAGTTTCAGAGGGTAGACATGTTAATATGAATACCTTATAGACCAGGGGCAGTGGCGTACCTAGGGTAGTTGACACCCAGGGCTGGTCATTTTTAAACACCCCCTCCAGAATCCAGTACTAGGCATACCGAGAATACAAAACACTCAGGCCTATAGAGCAATTCTAGCATACCATAAACAGTAATTTCTACAAGTCACACAAGGAAAAGGAAAGCATCTTAAACACTACAGTGAGCACTAGAACATCAATTCACCTATTGTAAAATGAAACCAGACAGAATAGTCGATCCTGCACAGTGAATGCCAGCTGAAAGCCATGTCTTTTTCACAAACACAGATACACCCTAATCCATTATAGAATAAGTAATCATAAACTTTCTATTTAGACAAAAATTAAACTGAACCCCCAAGATGCCAGACTGCATACAATGCAACGCCACAGAAACAGAAAATGTCCCCTAGTACTGTGCAAAATATAAAGACAGCAGATGTAAATTTGAAAAAACTAACAAATACCAATCACCACTTTACAAATTAACAAAAAGAAATAAAACAAATATAGAAAATAAAATGATACCATTTTATTGGACTAATACATTTAGCTTTCAGAGGCCAAAACCTCCTTCCTCAGGTCAATACAGTGTAGTGCTGTTACAGTATCCTATCCTGACCTGAGGAAGAGGGTTTTGTTCTCCGAAAGTTAGTAAAAATGTATTAAAATTAGTCCAATAAAAAGATTCTTATTTATATGTTCTATTTATAAATATTTATTAACACATCTACAATCTTAAAGCAAAAAATAAAAATATATATTTTATTTACAGTTTGTTGTCTCTGGTTTCTGCTTTCCTCATCTTCTTTTCACTGTCTTCCATCCAGCATCTGTCTTCATTCTCTCTCTGCCATCCAGTGTCTGCCCTCTCTGCTTTCCCCTTCCATCCACCATCTGCCCTTTCTATCCCTTCCATCCACTGTCTGCCCTTTTTCTCTGCCCCTTCAATCCACCATTTGCCCTCTCTCCTCCCATCCATCCAGAGTCTGCCCTTCCTCTCACTCCCCCTTCCATCCAGGATCTGTCCCCTCTCTCTCTGCCCCCTTTTTTGGCCTCCAGTTCCAGCCCCATTATCCCACCTGCCCCTAGTTCTAGCCCCAGCCCACATCTCCGACTTGCCCCCCTTTTCAGCCCCACTATCCCACCAGTCCCCAGTTTCACCTCCAGCCCACATCTCCCTGACCCCTTTTAAGCCCCCAGTCCCCACAGTTTCAGTCCCTGCCCCTTTTCAGCCCCCAGTTCCAGTACTAGCCCCCTTATCCCACCTACCCTCCTTTTCAGCCCCCAGTTCCAGTCCCCTTCATCCACATGCCTTGCATTAGGGCCCCCCTTTTCAGTCCCAGACCCATTCTCCCACCTGCCCCAGGTATGGCCCCATTCTCCCTCTTGTCCCTTTCTCAGACCCCAGTTCCAGCTCCAGACCCTTCTCCCATCTGAGCTCCTCCCCACCGCACTCAGACCTGGTCCCCTTATCCCATCTGAGCCCCCCCAAGACCCGGTCTCCTTCCACCTGAGCGCCCCCCCAGACCAAGTCCGAGTCCCTTTCTGCCATCTGAGCCCCCCAAGACCCAGTCCCCTTCTCCCATCTGAGCCCCCCCAGACCAAGTCCGAGTCCCTTTCTCCCATCTCAGCCCCCCCAGACCCAGTCCCCTTCTCCCATCTCAGCCGCCCCAGTCCCAGTCCCCTTCTCCCATCTGAGCCCCCTCCCAACCCAGTCCCCACCTGCCTACCAGCTCTGTGGATGGACAGACGACCCTCTTCTGCCACTCAGCCTTAAAAAAAATTCCTGTGAAGCGCCTCGCGTCTGCTCTGCTGTAAAGGAAGCAAATCGTGTTGGCCCTTCCCTCACTGTGTCCCGCCCTCACGGAAATAGGAAGTTACATCAGAGGGCGGGACATAGTGAGGAAAGAGCCGACGCAACAAGGCGATTCTTTCCTTTACAGCAAGGCGCTTCACAGGTTTTTTTTTTAAGGCTGGGTTCCGGGTAGCATGAGAAGAAGGTCGTCTGTTCGTCGACAGAGCTGGTAGGCAGGTGGGGACTGCGGTGCCAGCAGAGCACCCCCCCACCTGCTGACGCCTGGGGCGGACCACCCCCAACGCCCCGCCCTTGGTACGCCACTGACCAGAGGTCCTCAGGACACACCAGACCAATCTATTTTTTATGATATGAATATGCATGAGATAAATTTGCATGCACTGCTTTTATTGTATGCAAATTTATCTCATGCATATTTATTGTCCACCACCTCCTGAGCTCTATCACTATACAGACGTTACATACTATATTACTATTTTATCACTCAGTAACCACGATAGAATTTTAAATTACTTACAGCATTACATCTGTGGATTATAAGCATGAATATAATGGAAGAATAATTAGATCTAACCAGTGCCAGAGGATTTGGGACACTAAATAAGAACATTTGGTTCAGAAAAGGAACACTGGAATATGGACTGATATAAGAACTATTTCACTATTTTTCAAGCTTTGTGTTATGTCTTATTCTTGGACTTGTGTGTATAGCTTGGGTTGGTAGTAGGTTGAGAAGTATTAGACTAAAATCATTGGATTAAGGGATGAATGAGTGATTGTGTGTATGAAGGATTTGAGGAAAATAGGTAAACCTGATTTATAATAAAGATGTGCAAGAGATTGTAAGAACTTGAAAATAAATATCTTTTGTAAGTAATTTACAATTCTATAGTGGTTACTGAGTGATAAAATATGCATATTTATTGTGGATATCATAAAAATGTGATTGGCTAGGTGTGTCCCAGAGACCCCTGGCTTATATGGATGCTTTTCAAAAGAAAGTAAATCCTGAAGTTTGAAGTGGACACATTGAAGAGCATGGGGGAGGAGAGGAACAACTTGTCACATGAGTGTACTATTGTTGTTTTCCTGGTAGGCACATGTCAAAAGCCAGAATTCATAGTTGTGTAAAGTCCACTCCAACACTATTCTACTACTACTTAACATTTCTAAAGCGCTACTAGGGTTACGCAGCACTGTACAATTTAACCGAGAAGGACAATCCCTGCTCAAAGGAGCTTACAATCTAAAGGACAAGGTGTGCAGTCAGTCAAATTGGGGCAGTCTAGATTTCCTGAATGGGGTATAATGGTTAGGTGCCGAAAGCAACATTGAAGAGGTGGGCTTTGAGTAAGGATTTGAAGATGGGCAGGGAGGGGGCTTGGCGCATGGGCTCAGGAAGTTTATTCCAAGCATATTCACCCTTTCACGGTTTGCCTTTGTCTTTGCTCAGTGAGCCTGTATTAGGGGATGCATGAAGAGCATGCACCTTCCCAGGAGGCTTACTCAAAAGTAGAAATACCAGAAATATAGAATAAATTGTTTGTTTGGCAATATAAATATGTAAGGGTTGATACTGAAAATATGTGACCCTGTAACCTGAGATGTGTGCATCCCCCCCCCCCCCCCACACACACACTGAGAAGTAAAAATTTGCCCAATTGATTGCGCAAAGTTTAGCTGGAAAAATAGGTCCAGTTTGGTGGTGTTACAGTAGCATGGTTATAATTAGCTGGACACTGTTGGTAGTGTTCTTAGTTCTGTCTACATAAAGTTAACCAGACAAGTTTGATCATGCAGGAAGGCTCTCCTACAATGAGCCAGATAACAGTTATTCAGATAAGTCCTGCTTGAATATGTGGTCAAGGTTATTCAGATATCTTTGTATAATAATGTTACTACTCAGATTGCTGAATACTGGTCTCCAATTTTATTTATTATTATAATTATTATTATTATTATTATGATAATTATTATTCCTGGGATGAAGATTAGGATAGTTTGGATTTATGATAGCTTTTGCTGGACCAGCTGTTGAATTATTCCGCTATGGGGCCCCCTCCGTATCCGTTATCTCTGCTATACTTTCTGTCTGTTCTCTGTCTCCCAAATTACTGGCGTTCTTTTCTTGCTTATCATAAGTACATAAGTATTGCCATATTGGGAAAGACCAAAGGTCCATCAAGCCCAGCATCCTGTTTCCAACAGTGGCCAATCCAGGTCACAAATACCTGGCAAGATCCCAAAAAAGTACAAAACATTCTATACTGCTTATCCCAGAAATAGTGGAGTTCCCCCAAGTCCATTTAATAATGGTCTATGGACTTTTCCTTCAGGAAGCCGTCCAAACCTTTTTAAAACTCTGCTAAGCTAAGCACCTTTACCACATTCTCTGGCAACGAATTCCAGAGTTTAATTACACGTTTTCGCAGCACATGTTAGAAGTTGGGCACACTGTGTTACAGAATACGCTTAGTGAGGTGTACATGTAAATTCTAATTACTGCCAATTAGTGCTCATTATTGCTTGTTAAGTGCTGTTATCAATGCTGATTAGCTTGTTAAGCCAACAAGGTTATGCGCGTTGTTACAAAATACGCTTGGATTTCAGCACAGATCTCTAGGCGTGCTATGTAGAATCCAGGAGGTTAATGTATCTGATGAAGGGGATATGAAGATTTACAGAAGTAACTGCAATTAGCGAAATATGTTTTCCCTTTTCTATGACTATATGACCTTGAATAAATGGGCATGTCTTTTCTATGTATAAAACGGTGTTCCTTTACTTTAGACCCATTTCCCTTCTCTTCTGTCACCAGCTAATACCCATCTTTCTATCAGATAATGGCGTTCTGTTTCCTCCTTCCCTCTACTATCCTCCCCCTTTCATAATTTCCTTTCTTTCTATCTGTTCTTTATTTTAGTATTGTACGCCACATAGATTTTTTTTTGATGTGCGGGATAACAAGCCTCATGTTTTTATTATGCACCTCCTTGCTAAAGGAAAGAAGTATATCAAATAAAGTAAACCATAAGCCATAAGAATTAACCAAACAGAAAGAGGTCCTTTTTACTAAGCTGCGGTAGCAAGTAGCCTCAGTGTGCCCTTATACAGGTCTTTCCCAAACATTAAGGCCATTTTTACTGCAGCAGTAAAATGGACGATTTTCCTTTTTTTTTTTTTTTTTCTTTTATTGGCCAAGCACTAGAGTTGCCATTAGCTTGCAGCCATTAACAAAGATTATTGCGGTAGCACTTATCAACAACTATTTTGTAGGTGGTAAGGGCGCCCGTAGTAATTTGTACTTACCCCTGGATTCTGTGTATGGCGACTAGAGTTGAACATGCAAATCAGCTATGCGTGCTGATTTGCACGTGCAGCTTAATTTATTAATGAGCCAATCAGTGCCAGTGATTTATTTATTTGTTACATTTGTATCCCACATTTTTCCACCTATTTGTAGGCTCAATGTGTCTTACATAGTACCAGAGAGGCCTTTGCAGGCTCCGGTGTGAACAAATACAGGGTGATGTTGTGGTAAGATCAAGTTCATGTGGCACCGCCACATTAGGGAATCGGAGAACGGAAGAGTTGTGTTATGTCCATTATGTGCTTTAGTTTGGTTGTGTTGCAGAGATTAGGCATTTAAGTTGGATCGGTAGGGTATGACTTTTTAAACAGGTTGTTTTTTAGTGATTTCCGGAAGTTTAGGTAGTCGTACGTCATTTTCAAGGCTTTTGGTAATGCGTTCCACAGTTGTGTGCTTATGTAGGAAAAACTAGATGCGTAAGTTGTTTTGTATTTAAGTCTTTTGCAGCTTGAGTAGTGCAGATTTAGATAAGATCGTGTTGATTCGGATGTATTTCTAATTGGTAAGTCGATCAAGTCTGTCATGTAACTCGGGTCTTCTCCATAGATGATTTTGTGAACCAGGGTGCAGATTTTGAAGGCGATGCATTCTTTGATTGGGAGCCAGTGTAGTTTTTCGAGGAGGAGTTTTGTGCTTTCAAATCGCGTTTTACCAAATATAAGCCTAGCTGCTGTGTTTTGAGCTATCTGAAGTTTCTTTAAGGTTAGTAATGGTTGCTGACAACCAATTATTGGCCTTAATTTTTATTTATTTATTTATTTGTTACATTTCTACCCCACATTTTCCCACCTATTTGCAGGCTCAATGTGGCTTACATAGTGCCATAGAGGCTGTTGCCAGTACGGTTGGTACCTGAAACAAAGTTATATTGTGATCAGGTGAGGTAGGTTTGGATCAGGTATCAAGGGGTCAAAAGAGGTGAAAATTATAAATTGTCCAGTACGATCATTAGTTATGCTGTGTCGCTGGTTGCTGGGATTTTATGTTGGATCGTTGGGCTAGGCTTTTTTTAATAGATGAGTCTTGAGTGATTTTCTGAAGTTTAAGTGGTCATGGATTGTTCTCACTGTATTTGGGAGTCCGTTCCATAGTTGTGCGCTTATGTAGGAGAAGTTGGATGCGTAGGTTGTTTTGTATTTTAGTCTGTTAAGTTTGGATAATGCAGGTTTAGGTACATGCACATCGTACTCTATAACGATGTGCATGTAACTCCTATAGCTCGTAATTTCAAGGGTGCATGTTTAGGGAGCATTTCAGGAGATAAGCGCATTTGTATGGTCCTCTTGTAATTTTTCACAATCCTCTTGTGATTTAACAACTTTGAATAACTTTGTGTCGTCAGCAAATTTAATGACCTCACTAGTTACTCCCATCTCTAGATCATTTATAAATAAGTTAAAAAGCAACGATTCCAGCACAGACCCCTGGGGAACCCCCACTATCTACCCTTCTCCATTGAGAATACTGACCATTTAACCCTACTCTCTGTTTTCTATCTTTTAACCAGTTTTTAATCCACAATAGTACACTACTTCCTATCCCATGACTCTTCGAATGCCTTTTGAGACTCCAGATACATAATATCGACCGGCTCACCTCTGTGATCAACGCTCATTAGCTTGTTAAGTTACGCGCATTATTATGGAATTTTCTTGGATTTTGGCATGGATCTCTAGGCGTACTATATAGAATCTCTAGGATAAGCTGCAAACAGACGCTTTTTTTGCCCTTGAAACATAGGTGACTTTTTATACAATTACCCTTCTGATGTCTGTATTCTTTAACTTACTGGACTCTCTCAATATATTGCTACTTGTGCTTCAGAGTTCTTACTTGATACTTCATGCTACAATGTACAATACTTTCCATAGGAGTAAATCTTGTTTTGGCATGTCTAAGCTTAAATATGTCACCTCTAGAGAGAAGCTGAAATATATCAGTTCATCTTTCTCTACTGCTGTAATCTTTAACAGTCAAGGCAATATCTTTCATTTATTATGTTGCTGTTCAAATTGTGCACAGTGATTAAGTACAGCAAATGCTTTGGATCCCAAAGAGCCAAGTGAAGGGGAAGCGCCTAGAAGGAGAACTCTGGACAGAGGATGTTTATGCAGAGAAGCAGCCACACGTTGGTCAGCAGAACAATGAGTAACATTCACTGGATTTAAGGAAGTGCAAAATGAACATTTCCTGTCACCATCTGGAAGCATTCGCAAGGGAATTATTACAGATGGGGACAGGTGTCTGTGCTTTCTTTATGCAAAAGGAAACATGGAAGTGTTTACATGTGGAGCCCCATTTTACACAGAACATAAAGTTCAGAATTAAGACATTCAGGTCAGGTCATGCTCAGTTCCAGTGGTATTTTAGAAAAGGATATGCCAATGAAAGTATCATACCTTGCAGCAAGAATATGAAATACCAAATAAAGACTTTGAAGCACAAGTAGCAATATATTGAGAGAGTCCAGTAAGTTAAAGAATTCAGACATCAGGAGGGTAATTTTTATAAAATGTCAGCTGTGTGTGAAGATAAAGAGGCAGATATTGTAACAAACACACAGTCTGCATTCAGAAAAAAGATCCCAGGTTTGCAATCATCTGTGCCCGACATTGCCATGTTTCGCCAAAGAAATCGGCTGCTTCAGAGGCAGAACAATGAAAGAAACAAACATTCAAAAATTCAGACATTAGCATATCAACTAAACATAATAAAACTAGGGGGGGAACTCCGTCAAGTAAAAATTATACAAATGTTTTGGGCTTCCTGGATGGTATTTTTAAATAAATCTGAAGATGATGTGTAAGAAAGTCCAATGTTATTCTGTTGCTCAGTGGGCACGATAAGCCTAAGGAGATTCGGACACGGCTGTCTTTTGGCCAAGCAGCTTGCCTTAAGAGTCTTTATGTTCTTATGGATTATCCATGGAAAAGAAATGTATCAGTCTGCTAACGGATAATAACCTTGTGTATAGGACTCGGTCCTCGAAAAGCTACGTTGTGAGGATTTGGCAGTAGACTATCACCTCTTCAAAACGTCAAACGAATAATATCCACACCTGATGTAAATTTTTGACCTTTGCAGCTGCTCCTCTAGGTTTGTTTTAACCATTCTCATTTTATCATAGTCTCCTTTTTAGTATTTAACATATTGGATTTAATGTACTTACTCCAGATATATCAGATCTGATCATATTATGATCACTGTTATCAGGTGGCCCCATAACCGTTACCTCCTGCACCAGATCGTGCGCTCCACTAAGGACTAGGTCTAGAGTTGTTTCCCCTCTTGTTGGTTCCTGAACCCAGCTGCTCCATAAAGCAGTCCTTGATTTCATCTAGGAACTTTACCTCCCTAGCATGGCCCGATGTTACATTATCCAGTCAATATCGGGGTACTTGAAATCACCCATTATTATTGTGTTACCCAGTTTGTTGGCCACTCTAATTTCTGCATCTGTCTATTTATCCTGTCCAGGTGTACAGTAGTACACTCTTATCACTATCATTTCCCCTTTACACATGGAATTTCTATCCATAGAGATTCCAAGGAGTGTTTTGTGTCCTTCAAAATTTAGTCTGTTTGATTCAAGGCCCTCTTTAACGTATAATGCTACCCTTCCACCAATTTGGTTCACCTTATCACTGCAATATAGTTTGTATCCTATTATGACAACGTCCCATTGGTTATCTTCCTTGCACCAGGTGTCAGAGATGTCTATTATATCTACCTATTCATTTTACAAAGGCACACTAGTGTTTTTAGTGCGCACTAACAATAAGGGAAATGGGACTTGATATACCGCCTTTCTGAGGTTTTTGCAACCACATTCAAAGCGGTTTACATATATTCAGGTACTTATTTTGTACCAGGGGCAATGGAGGATTAAGTGACTTGCCCAGAGTTACAAGGAGCTGCAGTGGGAATCGAATTCAGTTCCCCGGGATCAAAATCCACTGTACTAACCACTAGGCTACTCCTCCACTAGCAACATTCTGTCTAGAATCTCAAATAGTAGCAACAGAATCTCAACATTCCATGTAGAATCTCAAAAAATAGCAACATTCCATTTAGAATCTCAAATAGTATCAACATTCCATGTCGAATCTCAAAATGTATTTCCACCATTCATGATGTATTGTAAGCCACATTGAGCCTGCAAAGAGGTGGGAAAATGTGGGATACAAATGCAATAAATAAATAAAATAAATACCTAAGATATAAAAATGCAATTGTTTTTGGTTTTTAACTTATATTAGTGGTTCTTTTATAGTTTTATGTTGATGCACTTTTAAGTTCTGTTTATTTATTCTGTTCTTATGTATAGATACAGTAGCTAGTAGATTCTCAGTTGCTCAGTGGCACTAGTATTGCACAGTGCTGACATCCAGCTGTGTTGCACAATTGCAGCAACCACCTAGGTTGCACAACGGCAGCAACCGCTTGGTTTGCGCACTTGCACTCAATGGCATGGTTGCTCAGTGGCACTGGTATTGCATACTAACTGCACCACTGGTATTACACAATGGTGACATCCAGCTGTGTTTCACAATGGCAGCAACCATCTTGGTTGCACAGTGGTGGAAGCCACATGTATTACCCAATGGCAGCACTCCTCTGGGTTGCTCCCCTGTAGCAGCAACCACCTGTATTGCACAATATCAGTGCTCCTCTGGGTTGCTCTCCTGTAGTATCAACCACCTGTATGCACATTGGCAACACTCTTCTGGGCTGCTCCCGTGTAGCAGCAACCACCTTTATTGCACAATGGCAACACTTCTCTGGGTTGTTCCCCTGTAGCAGCAATAACATGTATTGCTTTCCTAAGCAGTTGCTGGTCTAACTGTCCTGCAGCATCTACCTGTGTTGCTCCTGTTACCATCACCACCGTTGTGTAGCTGCCAACAGTCACTATATGCTTACCTGCAATAACTGGCACGTTCTGTAGTTGTAACAACTGCCGGTACTACTCAGTTTAAGCAGCCACTTAATTTCTAAACCTGCAACAACCACATGGGTTGCACAATACTGGCATCTCATAGATACGACAACCACCTGCCTTATAGTGTTGCACGATCAGGTATATTAGCCAGATTTCTTCTTATTGGTGCTAATTGGCTTATTACTCAATTGGCTCGTTATTCAATTAAATTGCATGCACAAATTGGGCATGCACCCAAATTTGAGCACCATATATAGAATCCGGGGGTATGCAAGCTAAAATTATATAGAACTGCTTAGTTCCCAGCTAGCACCTACATGTAAGTATTTGTATTCTATTTTGTGTTCAGTTGCCATCTAACGTTTGGCACCAGGTTATAGAAAGGGGAGGGGATTGTGGATTTCTTCCATTTGGGGGAATTTTGTGAAGCATTTCCTACATGTAAAGCATGATTTACACATGAAAAATAGCTCTTTATAAAATTATGCAAATGTATTGTACACAATCTGAGAATGGGCATTCTGGGAACATAGTTTAGGTGGAGCAGGGTTGGACATACAATTTATACATGTACTTTATCAAAACATATGTGTACATATATAGGGAGCAATTCTATAATTTGGGTGCCAAGATTTAGACTCCAAGAATATGGTTAATAACCTAATTTATGTGCATATGTGCACACTTACATATAAGCTTTTTTTGTGAGCCAATTAATACATTTGACAGCTAGGACTGAGCTTATATTATTTGGTGCAGTAAGTTTGTAATTTGTATGTGATTTTTGTATTGTATGTTTTTCTTTGTAACCTGCTGAGATCAAGTTGATAACGTGGGATATAAGTTTGATCAATAAGTAAATGACAATATTCTTACAAGCTATTCTGTAAAATGGCGCCAAAATGCAGTGGAAGGTAGAAATTCACAGGGGTGGATTATAGAAACCTTTAAGCTATGCGCAGTCTTTAACAATCTAGGCATGATCATTTACACCAGCTTTATGGATGGTGTAGGTGCTCATGTCTAGAATATGGGCATGGTCTTCCCATGTTACGCTGGTATACTATAAAGAAAAGTAGGCACCTATTTTCGATATAGAATAGGCTTCAATTAGGTGCATTGTAGGCACCCCTTTATAGATTCACCCTCAGAGAGTACAATACACATTTATACCTACTTCAGAGCTGGTGTAAATTTGTGCCAATATTCACTCCATATACTCTCTCAACAAAGAAGCTGGAGTACAATAAATTTGAAAGGGAAGAAGCCTCAGTGCCCTCACCACCACCCCTTTAGACTTGTAAGGCAGGAGGATTTAAATAAGGGTCTATGTTCGTCACAGGCTTTTAAAAAAATACCCCTTTAAAAAAACAATTGTTAAAACTCCATTTGTGTTCAATTTCACTGGATACACAAAACTTTTATGTGACTCAAAAAAAGGAGAGAAAGACAAAAAAATGTAGCTTTCAAGAAACAAGTGATTTAACTTTAAATATCAATCACACCAAGTCTGACCAGAGTTTTACTGCAAAGCTGTCTCAAGGCGTGACCAAAGAACTTAAAAAAAAAAAAAAAACTCTAAAGAACTCAAAATTTGTGCCAGAGCATTTATGCGCAATTGGGTATTATTGTAGGAGCTTGCTTTAAAAGGTACATAGCTGCCTATGTTGCAAAACATAGGCATTTTTATAGGTATCTCTCTATATAAAACGCACCTCCAACGTTCGAATGAAGCCTCTGTTAGCCAAAAGTGAAGGGGGTGAGATCGCATTGTGTCTGCCCCGCCCACGCGTCAAACGTGATGACGTCGAGGGCGGAGCAATGACACTCATCCAATCGCAACGCTCGGCAGCGAAGCATCAGGGAAGGAGGCGGCGCTCTCAACGTCTAGCCTTCCCTTCGCTGTGTTCCGCCTTCTTCTGACGTCAAGGATGAAGTCAAGAGAAGGCGGAACACAGCGAAGGGAAACCTAGACGTCGGGAGCACCGCCTCCTTCCCTGACGCTTCGCTGCCGGAACCACGGAGGTACATTTAAAAACCATTAAAAAAAATAAAAACCATGTTGGGGGGAGCGAAGAGGGTGGCCACAAAAGAAAAACAATGGGAGCGGGAGGGCAGGGGAGAAACGACACCATGGATGCGAAGGGGGGGGGGAAGAAGAGGGCGGCCCAGGCTGGGACATGGGAGAGAGAGGAGCATGGATGCAAGGGGGGGTCATGGAAGGGAGACAGGGAACTTGCTGGAAAAGGATGAATGGAGGCGGCAGGGGACAGAGGAGCATGGATGGGCATGGATTGGGAGGGCAGGGCTCAGGGAGAGAGGGCAATTGCTGGAAAGGGATGAATGGAGGGGGCAGGGGACAGAGGAGCATGGATGGGCATGGATTGGGAGGGCAGGACTCAGGGAGAGAGGGAAATTGCTGGATAGGGATGAATAGAGGGGACAGATGGGCATGGATGGATATGGATTGCAGGGCAGGCCTCAGGGAGACAGGGCAATTGCTGGATAGGGAAAAATGGAGGGGCCAGGTGACAGATGAGCATGGATGGGCATGGATTGGAAGGGCAGGACTCAGGGAGACGGGAATTGCTGAATAGGGATGAATGGAGGGGACAGATGGCCATGGATGGATATGGATTGCAGGGCAGGCCTCAGGCAGAGAGGGGAAATGCTGGATAGGGAAAAATGGAGGGGCCAGGTGACAGACGAGCATGGATGGGCATGGATTGGAAGGGCAGGACTCAGGGAGAGGGGAATTGCTGGATAGGGATGAATGGAGGGCACAGATGGGCATGGATGCATATGGATTGCAGGGCAGGCCTCAGGCAGAGAGGGGAATTGCTGGATAGGGATGAATGGAGGGGCCAGGTGAAAGAGGAGCATGGATTGGAAGGGCAGGACTCAGGGAGAGGGGAATTGCTGGATAGGGATGAATGGAGGGGACAGATGGCCATGGATGGATATGGATTGCAGGGCAGGCCTCAGGCAGAGAGGGGAAATGCTGGATAGGGAAAAATGGAGGGGCCAGGTGACAAAGGAGCATGGATTGGAAGGGCAGGACTCATGGAGAGGGGAATTGCTGGATACGGATGAATGGAAGGGACAGATGGCCATGGATGCATATGGATTGCAGGGCAGGCCTCAGGGAGACAGCGGAATTGCTGGATAGGGATGAATGGAGGGGCCAGGTGACAGAGGAGCATGGATTGGACTCACACTTTCACTCTGACTCTCAAACACTCACTCTCACATACACTCTCCCAAACACACACACTCCGAGGAAAACCTTGCTAGCGCCCGTTTCATTTGTGTCAGAAACGGGCCTTTTTTACTAGTCTGTTATAAAATTGCCTTCCATGTGCTCATGGAGAAGCATTTTTAAAAAGCTGAATGAGTAATCACTTTGTTATTAAGGTAATTTAGCTGCCACCCATTAACAATTGACTTATTTTGAAATATATAAAGCAGAGAACTTGCTATTTTAGTCCATTTGAATATATAAGACCCGATAGTCAGTTGGCGGTGATCATCAGCGTTGTGCTGACCACCACCAGAATTAAATCTGAAAATTCAATGTCAGGCTATGTCTGTGCTCTGGCATTGAATTTACAGGTACAGAGAGCTGGCTAACTCATGGAGCGGCATAATCGAAAGGGGCCGCCCATCTCTAAGGGCGGCCATCTCCGTGGACGGATCCGAGAAGGGGCGGTCCCGACCGTATTATTGAAAAAGTTGGGCGGCCATCTTTTGTTTCGATAATACGGTTGGGCCCGGCCAAATGTCAGAGATGGGCGGGTTTGAGATGGTCGGCATCGGTTTTCAGCGATAATGGAAACTGAAGGCAGCCATCTCAAAAACGAACAACTCCAAGGCATTTGGTCGTGGGAGGGACCAGGATTCGTAGTGCAGTGGTCCCCCTCATATGCCAGTACACCAACCGGGCACCCTAGAGGGCAGTTTTAAAAATTAAAAAAAAAACATTAAAATACCTCCCAGGTGCATAGGCTGAGCCCCCCAAATCCCCCCCAAAACCCACTCCCCACAACTCTACACCATTACCATAGCCCTTATGGGTGAAGGGGGGCACCTACATATGGGTACAGTGGGTTTTAGGGGGTTTGGAGGGCTCACATTTACCACCACAAGTGTAGCAGGTGGGGGGGGGGGGGGAATGGGCCTGGGTCTACCTGCCTGAAGTGCACTGCACCTACTAAAAACTGCTCCAGGGACCTGCATACTGCTGTCATGGAGCTGGGTTTGACATTTGAGGCTAGCTAAAAGGCTGGAAAAAAAAGTTTTTAAAGTACTTTTTTTTTTTTACCACTGGGGGAGTCAGGGGAGGTCATCCCTGATTCCCTTCGATGGTCATCTGGGCAGTTTGGGCACCTTTTTGGGACGTGAACCTAAAATAAAAGGGTCCAAAAAAAGCAACCTAAATTCTCGCTACGGCCGCCCTTCTTTTTTCCATTATGGCCTGAAGCCGGCCATCTGTTAACCACTCCCATGCCCGCCCCTGTCCCGCCTTCGCTACTGTGCTGACACACCCCCGTGAACTTTGTTCGTCTCCCCGACGGAGTGCAGTTGAAAGCGCCCAAAATCGGCTTTTAATTATACCAATTTGGGCGCCCTCGGGAGATGGGCACCCATCTCCGTTCGAAAATAAGCTGGATGGCCAGTTAAGTACAATATTTGGCACTTAAGCGGCTATAAAGAACCGCATAAAGATAGGACTGCTTTTTATATGGTTCTATTTATGCGGTTATCTTTAGCTGGTTAAGGGGATCTTTTACTAAGGCGCGCTCATGTTTTTGGCGTGCGCTAAAATTGTAGATGCGCTAAACGTTAGAGTCGCCAATGTATTCCTATGGGCGTCTCTAATATTTATTGTGCCTACAATTTTAGCGCTCTAAAAACATGAGCACACCTTAGTAAAAGATGCCCTAAGTACTGACTTTGCTCCTGGAATACCCCCAAAATAGCTGGTTGTGGCTTGGGTGCTGGGCGTTTTCGACAGCACTATCTGATTAATTACTGCTGAAAATACCCGGTTAGTCCGGACATGCTAAATGATGAGGAGCCTTTCCAGGTCATTTAAACCATTTTGAATATCAGGCCCATGATAATGGAAAGTTGACATACAAGTTGCAAGTAGTATCTTTTTTACTGGACTAAAGTAATAGATTTGTGACCAGCTAGGATCTCTCTTTTCATCATGTGTTTGCAAAATGAGCACTTTATTCTTGTCCAAAGTCTTTATTTTTATTTATTTATTTATTTATTTGTTGCATTTGTATCCCACATTTTCTCACCTATTTGCAGGCTCAATGTGGCTTACATAGTACCGTCAAGGCGTTTGCCCAGTCGGTTGATAACAAATACAAGGTTATATAGTGATCGAATGAGGTATATGTGGAGGGTCGGAAGGGATGAAGATTGTGTGTTGTCCAGTACGATCATTAGGCATGCTGTGTTTCTGGGTGAAGAGGTTGGTTTTTAGTGATTTCCTGACGTTCAGGTGGTCATGTATTGTTTTCACAGCTTTTGGGAGGCCATTCCATAGTTGTGCACTTATGTAGGAGAAGCCGGATGCGTAGATTGTTTTGTATTTCAGTCCTTTGCAATTTGGGTAGTGTAGGTTTAGGTATGATCTTGGCGACCTGACTCTGTTTCTTATTGGTAGATCTATGAGGTCTGTCATGTATCCTGGGACTATGACATATATAATTTTGTGGACTAAAGTGCAGATTTTGAAGATGATCCGTTCTTTGATTGGGAGCCAATGCAACTTTTCTCAAAGGGGTTTGGCACTTTTGAAGCGTGTTTTGCTGAATATCAACCTGGCTACTGTATTTTGGGCGGTCTGGAGTTTTTTTGTTAGTTGTTCTTTGCATCCCGCGTAGATTCTGTTGCATTAATCTGCATGACTTAGGACCATTGATTGAATTAGGTTTCGAATGGTTTCCCTTGGGAAGAAAGGTTTTAATCGTTTGAGCTTCCACATTGAATAGAACATTTTCTTTTGTTACAGAGTTTACTTGGCTCTCGAGAGTAAGGTTACGGTCGAGTGTGACGCAGAGTATTTTCAAGCTGTCTGAGATAGGGAGGGTGTGTATTGGGTAGTAGTATTTATCGTTGTGGGTTTGTACTTCTTATGTTGAGAAGAGAGGATGAGGCAGTGTGTTTTTTCAGTGTTCAGTCTCAGTTGGAATGAGTTTGCCCAGGAGTCCATGATGTTCAGGCCATCGTTGTTCTATCTTTATATCTGGGGGGGGGGGGGGGGGGGGGGCGGATGGATGCTCACTATGCACATTTTTTTTTTTTTTGTTTTAGTACTCTTTTTCAAATCTGGGGCATCAAGAATCTCCATGATCCTAATGTCATAGAATTGTTGAACAGAATAGATGGACAAACGTGGATAAAGTCAACCCAAAATCAATTTTGTTTTTTGTCAAATGACTTTCTTGAATGATACGTTGTACACTTCACAAAATACGGATAAACATGTATAACACCTTTCAGATGCAGTGGGAAAGCATCTAAAACTATCTCTTTGCTCTGTGTGTGTGGGTTTAACCATATTCATGCCTTTGTCCTGTGTAAGTTTAGAAAAATGGTAAAACCTCTTAAAGACATTGTGCAATTGACCACAAAAACTGCACAACTCTATCATCTACTTTAAAGGTTTCAGAAGTATGGATTTGGCTGCCAAAAGCATGCCTTTTTTCCTTACAGATAATCATTTTAAATGCATTCCATTGGGAATCACATGATTTCTTTAGCTAAAAAAAGTTGCGTTGACAAGAGAAAAATAACTTGTGCTACCACTGGAGAACTTCTGAGTCTGGAAAGGGAGTTTATGTTGATCACAGTGGAATGCTTGCTAAGTAAACACTTTTTTCCAGTTCTCCTTATCTGATGTTACCAGGTATAATTCATCAGGAGTAATTTCCCTTGTTCAGCACAGATGGCATGAACATTTGCCAAGGTAAAAGAACATTGGGAGAAGCAAAATGCTTGTAGCTCGATTCTGAGGCATGCAAATTTTGTGCAGGTCTAAAGATTCATAGAGTAGAGCTGAAGATATTTTTTTTACTGCATGAGCATAAATCTATATGCATATGCATAGGCATCGGAATGGAGGGAGGGACTATATGGGCCCTGGTCCCACCAGAATTTTCCTGCCAGCTGCCACCTTCTCTTACCTGCAGAGCAAGGGAAGCCTGTCTTTCCTCTGCTACCACTCTACATATTCTTAACTGTAATGAATAAGATTTTAAATTGAATTCTGCATTGTATATACAGCTAGTGTTCATATAGAAGCAACATAATGTGGACATATTATTTATTATTAGGATTTATTTCCAGGCATTGTAGATAAGTCTAACTGCACTGTTTTGTATAAGTTGTAAGACGTGGAGGGGCATAATCGAACGCGAACGCCCATCTCCATGGGCGTCTATGTCCGAGAACAGGTACGTGAAGGGGTGGGACAGTCCGTATTTTTGAAAAAAGTGGGGGTCCAACTTTCGTTTCGAAAATACGGTTTGTACGGACCAAAATGCCATGGATTTAGTCATTTGTGAGCTGGGCGTTTCTTTTTTTTAGTGATAATGGAAAATAAAAATGCCCAGCTCAGAAACATCCTAATCCAAGCCATTTGGTTGTGGGAGGGGCCAGGATTCATAGTACACTCACCCCCATGACATGCCAGGACACCAACTGGACACCCTAGAGGTCAGTGCGGTGGACTTCAGAAAATGCTCCCACATGCATAGCTCCCTTACCATGGGTGCTGAGCCCCCAACCCCCCTCCCCCTCCCCCAAAACCCACTACCCACAAATGTACAACACTACCATAGCTCTTAGGGGTGAATGGGGCACCTATATGTGGGTACAGTGGGTTTTGGAGGCCTCCCATTTACCAGCACAAGTGTTACAGGTAGGGAGGATAGGCCTGGGTCTGCCTGCCTGAAGTGCACTTCGTTACCCACTAAAAGTGCTCCAGGGACCTGCATACACTCAGGCCTCTAGGACTTGTTGCTGCTGTATAACCTTGGCACACCAGTTGACACCTGAAGACTAATCTCTTTGAAAAAGTCCTTTATTTGAATAAGCACATTTACTCACAGTTAACTGCAGATCAGAGGTTGTGCCCCTCTGGTACTGAGATTAGCAGTAGGTCAGAGCTGGCAGAATGCTGTACAATGCCCTCTTTCAGCAACATTCAAGGGAAGAACTAAGTTCTCTAACGTGGGTAACACATGAAAAAGGGATCTAAAACTGTGTTACAAAAATGGCCACTACCTCATGGACTACCGGAAACAAAACAGGGCACACTCTGACCCAGTAAGCAGGGGGAAAAGCACCATGGGAGTAGAGCCTACCAACTACCAATATCATGAGCATTTAACACAAGCTACTGGAATCACGGAGCCCAATACCCTACACCCACCACAATGCATTGCTGATGTGACTATGCAGTGCGCATAACAGAAAGGGTGTCACACTCACCCAAGAGCCACATCAGAACCAGGGAAAGGCTGTCATAGGATAGAACACATTCTGCTGTAATGGAGGTGGGTACGGCATTTGAGGCTGGCATAGAGGCTGGAAAAAAAAGTTTTTTAAGTGGGTTTTTTTTGGTGGTAGGGGGTTAGTGACCACTGGGGGGAGTCAGGGGAGGTGATCCCCGATTCCCTCCGGTGGTTATCTGGTCAGTTGGGGCACTTTTTTGCTACTTGGACCTGAAAAAAAAGGGTCCAAATAAAGCGGACCAAATTCTCATCCAAAATGCCCTTCTTGTTTTGATTATCAGCTAAAGACGCCCATCTCTCCTCGGCTGATAACCACGCCCCAGTCCCGCCTTCACCACGCCTCCGACACGCTCCCATCAACTTTATTCGTTCCTGAGACGGAGTGCCAGTTGAAGACGACCAAAATCGGCTTTCGATTATACCGATTTGGTCGCACACGGGAGAAAGACGCCCATCTCCCGATTTGGGTCAAAACATGGGCGTCTTTCTCTTTCGAAAATAAGCTGGATTGTGCGGTAATGCCATGGGAGAGAGGACTGCCATTAACTTTATCCCCATGGTAATGGGAATAAAGGTCTGGCTGCCCTGCCCCTCGAGCATACCTTAACTCACTATGGTGATCTAGTGGCCTGTTTGGGGCAGGAAAGAAGCCCACTCTTTGCTACCGCTGCTCTGCCCGATATGACCACCTTTTCAAAATGGCCACCTAGGCTTCAAGTGGAAGTTTTGTGCAGCCACCACTTGAAGTCCCGACAGCCATTTTGAGGCAGCAGTATTGGGCAGAGTGGCAGCAGCCAGCAGGAAAGAGTGGGCTTCTTTCCTGTACCAAAGAGGCCACTAGACCACCAGGGAGGCAGTAGGCAGGAAAGAGTAGGCTTCTTTCCTGCTCTGAAGAGGCCAGCCAGCCCAGCCTGGCAAGCCAAGCAAGTCAGCCTAGCCAAGCAATCCCAGCCAGCACCACAAACCAGCCCAGCAAGTAAGTCAGCCAAGCCAGCCAGCTAGTCAGCCATTTATCCTCATTTTTTTAATCCATGAAACTGGTCGTACAATTGAGGATCAGCGGATTCAGTTAAAGATGGAGAAGAAAATTAAGACTGTGGGGATGGTGATGGGACAGAGATCGAGAATGCAGGGATGGTGAGGGGATGGAGTTACAAAGTCTGCTTGACTGTGAGGGATGTGAAAAACATTTTCGTTGCGGGGAGTGAATGGGGATGAATTTTGTCCCTGTGTCACTCTTTAAAGCAAAGAGAAGGATCCTGAAAATTAACTAATTACTCAAGCATAAACTGAACATAGTCTTCCAGGGTAAACTCAAACACCGTAGCATTCTTTGTAGAATAAAATTCAACAATTAAAAAAAATTGGGATAGTTTTCTGTTGCTGAGATCTCAGAAATGTAAGAACATAACGAGAAATCATTTTTTATATGAGCCGTACCTTTTCTTTTGCTTTTTGCAATGGTACTGTTGCCCTTTTCTTTTTGTTGGTTTGACTTAGATCAGGGCAAAACCAGATTCCAAGAGTAAACTGAAAACTAAATGTGTATATTAAGCTCTCCCATTAGCAACAACAAAAGGGCAATGTTTGGGCAATTAGAGAGGTAAGGTCATCAAAGGAGGCTGTAGTTAAAGGTGGTGCATGGTAAACTAAAAGGCATGTTATCCTAAAAGGACTATTTACTTAGATTATAAGAGAGTCAGTATAAACAGAAGAGTGAGGGGGTATTTCTAAGGGTAGGCAAAGAGTATGTGTAAAAAATGCCACTCTTCTCCCATGTATAGCAAGACGATTACAGTTATGAAATGTGTAATGTAGCGGGCAAGATCAAGCAAGATACAAGGAGTTCTCGAGCAGCCAAATCTCCATGAGTACCAGTATTGTAGGCTTGAATTGGTCAAAACTATCAAAAAGAGATCTTTTAGACCTTAAGGAAGGTGCATTAATTAGGTCTACCTGAAGATGAAAGAATGTAGAGTCCATAAAGGTGTGAGGTTTGTAATGAGCAGCACGAGGAATAAGAATCAAGCATCTTTCTAAGGGATGCTGATTTTTGAAAATGAATGAGAGCGGTGACCTACCTACACTGGAATAAAATCAAAGGGCATAATTTCAGTAGAGAAACATACAAGCAAAATAAAAAGAAACAGAACCAGCTCCTTTGTCACGTGCCGGAAGCGGCTGCATGCTTCAAAGAGACTCAGTTTTTAACAGTCCAATGTTGTCACCTTCAGTGATATCAGAATGGGAGGTGAGGCTTGTGTTCACATTGGGAACAAGGTAAGGAAATGCACTACAATAGACACAAAATTGCAATGGTTACAAACACATCTATGGATGTCACAAGAATACTGCAGTATATGAATAATAGAACTTGCAATCCACCTTGCAAGCTGCATTATTCTGCTCTACAGAAGTCTTCTTAAAGGGGCTAGTGCCACACAGAACACCGCCCCCCCCAATGCTCCTGGACCCCGACAAACCCTCAATCTCTATGATGTATGCTAAAAACGTCCTGCCATATTATTTAAGAAGAAAGAACTCCCACTCTTAAATATTCAGTCTTTAGATATTTCAACTTCATCTCAGCCCCCTTCACTGCAGGGGGATTCATTATGCAAGATCATAAGGATCCACCAAAAGCCTTTCCAACAAGAAAGGAGATGTTAGATATTAGCTGCCAATTTTCTTTCCTTTAGTCGCACCTGATGAGTCCCTACTCTTTCTTCAATAGCCAAGACAGAAAAGTTCCTCAGTTGTTGCTTTAGAAAAATTTAAAGATTGATGGGCAAGCTCTTAAATTGAATTTTGATAAAAACCATGTTGTTCTGGGTAGATGGTAAAGGAAATCCAATACAAGGAAGGGGACCTGGGATAGAAGGTAAAGTTATTCATTCACAATCCTCAATCCGTAACTTGGGTATGTCAGTTGATTTTGCACCAGAGTGTGAATCACAGATCAGACATTTAGGACTAAATTCTATACATGGTGCCTAAAAAAAAGAATCAGCACTGAAAACAAAATCAGTTAGCACTGTTCTATAAATGGCACTAAAATTTAGGTAATATTACTAAAATGATAAATCATTTGCTCAGTCATTTTAGTAATATTACTTAATACATTTGGTCTCCAAAGGATATAGGACCCCTTTTATAAAGCAGCGATAAACCCAATGCGGACTTACCGCTTGCTAAAAAGTAAGTACTGCTAGGCTACTGCAGCAGCCCGGTGGTACTTCCCACCCCTAGTGTGTACCCGGTGGTAATTGGGCAATGCCATGCATTGCACGGTTACAGCCAGGTTAGCGCGGGAGCCCTTACCGCCACCTCAATGGGTGGTAGTAAGGGCTCCCCTCCCCCGAAATGGCTGTGCGGCAAATGCTTCACTTGCCGCACAGCCATTTCCTGCAGAAAAAAAAGACATACCTTTTACCCACTGCAGTAAAAGGGGGCCTTGGCGTGCATCAAAAACACATGCTGATGTGCCATTTATAAAATAGTGCTTAGCACCAGGAATTGCAACTACATTTAGGCGTGACCATTTACACCAATGAAACTTTGGTATAAATCCCTGTGCCTAAATTAGTCATGGATTCCCTTTGTTCTATAACAGTGCGTATAAATTAAAGGAATGCCCCAGATCCATGACTCTCCCATGGCCGCACCCCCTTTTAGGACTCACACATAAAATTTACTGCACCCTGACATAATAGCCTGGACAAAAATAAGAAGTATAGTAAAACTCTGTCTCCAACCCTCTGGGGGTCCAGCATCTCTTCTCCCCCTCTATTCCCCACTCATTCATCTGAGCTCTCTCTTCCTTCAACTCCTTCTCCAGTGCAGCATTTTCTCTCCCCACCCCCGTGTTCTGTTATCTCTGCCCCACTACCCCATTCTCTGCTTTCTGGCATTTCTTCCTTCCTCCCCTTCCCATGGTTTGGAAATGCATCTCTTACCCTTCTTTCCCACCCACCTTACAATATAGTCCAGCATATCTCCCTATTCCTGCTACCTGCCCTTTGCAGTCCAGTATCTCTCTGGCCCCCTCCCCCCAGCGATTCTTTGACATTTCTGTGGGCCGCCATCAGAGTCAACAAGCCACTTTGTCTAGCCCTGGAAACTTCCTTTCTGTTGTGTCTGGCCTACACGGACATAGAAAGTTGTGTCAGATGAGGCAGGACACAACAGAGGGAAAGCTTCTGGGTCCAGCTGAAGCAGTTTGTTTTCCTTGCTGATGCTGCTGGCAGCCTACAGGAACGTTGGAGGATCACTGGGTGGGGGGGGGGGGGGGCAAGAGCTATACCAATCAATGCAGGGCAGACAGAAGGAAGAGGGAGATATTCTGGACAATGAGCATTGAAACTGGGGTGGCAAAGGGGTGACATACCTCGTCTCAAAGCAGTAGCAGGAATCGGAAAGACACACAGATGCAGGAGCAGAACAGGTAAAATACTGGGAGGTGGTCCCTTTTGTCTGGGGGCTCATTTGTTGGGGTCCAGACTGTGGGCAGGCCCTTTTTTCAAGGGCTGATTTGTCAGGGGCTTTTTTGTCTGGATTTTTTTTTTTGCCGGGGCTATTTTGTGTTTGAGCTTTTTTGTCAGGACTGTTTTGACCAGGTACCAAAATTTACATATGTAAATTTTAATTGCCAATTAGCACTGAATTTAATGTTGAGACCCAATTATTGTCACTAATTTGCTCTATATTCAATTAAATTGCGCACGCAACTCATAGCACCATATATAGAATTCAGGGATAATGGCCATGCAATGATTCCAGCGCTACATGCTTGCAAAAGTTATTCTTGCCTCAGAGCCAGTGTAACTTTGTGTGGAAACTTTCTAGGAATCTATTTTATAAAGCCAGATAGGTTGCCTTTGTAAAAGAGGTGCAGCATTGCATCTGTGTGAATTCCCTACCCAGGCAATCCTTTTGTAAAATTACACATCTACCCTCCAATTCTATAGACATTGCCAAAAATTGCACACACAAATTTAGGCTTGCGTGCACAATTTAATTGAATAATGAGTAAATTAGTGCCAATAATTGGCATTTTAATAAATTAATAGTGCTAATTGAAATCAACGTGTACACACTTAAATTTAGGCGTGTGATCTGCATCTAAATTTTATGTATGTTCTGGAAAAGGGGGAACGGAAATGGGAGGGTTATAGATGTTTTGAACAGAGTGTGGGTGTGGAATTGAGTTACATGTGGAATTATAGAATAAGAGGGTTCTGCACATAAATTTAAGTGGGGCATTTGTACCACATTTTCACTGATGCAAATGTATGCGCCTAAATTTACATGCAACTCCTGCACTTAAGTGCTATTCTATAAACCACGCCTAACTTTTGCCAGCAGTATATGCTAACACTCTTACCATGCATTATTTTCTGCACTTCCTATTGCTAAAAATGAGCCCTGAAGCAAATAACGTACATTCACTGTTAATAAATTACACCCCCCCCCCCCAGTGTACATTAATTAAAGGGCCCTTTTACTAAAGTGCACTGAAATCTGAGCTTACCATGTCTTAATGTGGGATTTTAGCATGTGCTAAGCCCAAATTTAACATGGCACATTTTTAGGGTTTTTGCATTTGTTTTTATTTTTCAGTTCAAGTGCTAATATTGTTATTAGTGTGTATTACCTAGGAGAAGTTAACGCAGGAGCACTTACTGCCTCCTGTTTAGGAGACACTAATGCCTATGTTAACTAAGCGGCGCTATAGGTGCGTTAGCGTTTTTAATGCGCATAAATGGTTTACATGCGTTAAACACTAATGTGCCCATAGAAATGTAAAGACGTGTTACTTGCCTTAAATTTACAGGCACATTAAAAACACTAACATACCTTAGTAAACATACCCCTAAATGCTCTAGCATTAACTCTGTGTTATCCAGTTAACACACGCTAATCATAATGGATTAGCGGGATAACTTGGGACCACCCACTCTCTGCCCATGATGCACCTTCTCCTAAACATATTTTTAAAAGATAGCTAATGCATTTTATAGTAGCCTGTTTGCATAAGCTAAAAATGCATTAAGGGCTTAACACCCTTTAGTAAAAGAATCCCTAAGTAGTGTGAATTAACACTAGAGCACATTTCTGTAAACCTAGCCCTTGTATTCTGTGTGTTATAACTTATATTACCAGTTTCAAAGGGCTTATAAAGTGAAAGGGTGCAGAACAATGAAAGAGGCCATAGGTACATCTTCCCCCTCCTCCCTCAACCAAAAAACAACTTATGTTTGTGGGGTTTTCTGTTACCTGAAAGAATAAAAGGAAAAAAAAAATCTAGAGTTTCTTTATGTCCCCTCCAAAATGTATTTCTGTTGTCATAAAAAGTTGCACTGGCTCCCAATCAAAGAACGGATCGCCTTCAAAATCTGCACCTTAGTCCACAAAATCATATACGGTGTAGTCCCAGGATACATGACAGACCTTATAGACCTGCCAATAAGAAACAAAGTCAAATCGTCAAGATCCTACCTAAACCTACACTACCCAAATTGCAAAGGACTAAAATACAAAGCAACTTATGCATCCGGCTTCTCCTATATAAGCGCAAAACTATGGAATGGCCTCCCAAAAGTTGTGAAAACAATACACGAACACCTGAACTTTAGGAAATCACGAAAAACCAACCTCTTCAAAACGGCCTACCCCAACGACCCCAAGTAAACCTCTTCACCCAACAACACAGCATGACTATAATCATACTGGACAACACGCAATCTTCATCCCTTCTGACCCTCCACTTATAACTCATATGATCACTATACTACCTTGTATCTGTTATCAACCAATTAGGCGAACGCCTTTGATGGTACCATGTAAACCACATTGAGCCTGCAAATAGGTGGGAAAATGTAGGGTACAAATGCAATAAATAAATAAAATAGATCAGTTGTCTGAAAATCATCCATTTTGTATGCAGTTGAAAGTACTCATTATGGAGAGGCAATCACAGGAGTGGGGACTGAAATGTGTATGTTTGTATTTTAGAAAGTACGGTGTTGTTTTAGCTGAAATAATTACCTGTGTACTAAAGGAAATGTGAGTGTATATGGGAGCTTTTTTCTTAAGCAATTTTTAAAGTAAAAGCATGTGTGCATTTCTTCTTTGAAAATGACTGCAGTACACAGGTTAAAAAATAACCGCACATCAACTGGAAAAACACAACAGTCCTGGATGTACATGGATGTGGAATACTGTAGATTTGTATTGGAAGTACGAGAACATTATGATGGAGAAGCACATTACTTGGACTTGAGGTGATGCACATGGAAAACACTAGATGAATACATCTTGGGACTTATATAATTGGGACCAATGAATGGAGGAGTAGCCTAGTGGTTAGAACACCAGCCTTGACATCCAGAGGTGCCCACTTCAAATCCCACTGCTGCTCCTTGTGATCTTGGGCAAGTCACTTAACCCTCCATTGCTTCAGGTAGAAAAATTTGATTGTGAGCCCTCCAGGAACAGCAAAATACCCAGGGGTCCTTTTACTAAGATGCGCCAAAAAATGGCCTGCGCTGTTGTAGACGCGTATATTGGATGTGTGCAGGTCAATTTTTCAGCACGCCTGCAAGAAAAGGCCTCTTTTTTTCAAAAATGGACGTGTGGCAAAATGAAAATTGGTGCACGTCCATTTTGGGCCTGAGACCTTACCACTACCCTTGACTTAGCGGTAAATTCTCATGCGTTAACTGGGTGGTAATCATCAGCATGCATACAATGGCGATTACTGCCTGTTAGCACTGTGTGACGTAAAATAAAATATATTTTACAGTGAGAGTACTGGACACACATAAAAAATAAAATTACCATCCGGGCCATGCGGTAGCCAGGCAGTAGTTCCGAATTGGCATGCACTGGATGTACGTAGGGCACGCATAGGTGCCTATCCAGCTTATTTTTGAAAGAGAAGGGCACCCATCTTCCAACACAACTCGGGAGATGGGCGTCCTCTCAGGACCAGCCAAATCGGCATAATCAAAAGCCGATTTTGGCCACCCTCAACTGCTTTCCGTCGTGGGGACGGCCAAAGTTCAAGGGGGCATGTCGCCAGTGTACAGAAGGAGGGATGGGGGCGTGGTTAAGAGATGGCCGTTCTCGGCCAATAATGGAAAAAAGAAGGGCGTCCCTGACGAGCATTTGGCCGACTTGGTCCCTTTTGTTTCACGACCAAACCTCGAAAAGGTGCCTGAACTGACCAGATGACCACCGGAGTGAATCAGAGATGACCTCCCCTTACTCCTCCAGTGGTCACCAACCCCCTCCCACCCAAAAAAAACAATTTAAAACATTTTTTGCCAGCCTCAAATGTCATACCCAGCTCCATGACAGCAGTATGCAGGTCCCTGGAGCAGTTTTTAGTGGGTGCAGTGCACTTCAGACAGGCGGACCCAGGCCCATTCCCCCCCCCTACCTGTACTTGTGGTGGTAAATGTGAGCCCTCCAAAACCCACCCTAAACCCAGTGTACCCACATGTAGGTGCCCCCCTTCATCCCTAAGGGCTATGATAGTGGTGTAGAGTTGTGGGTAGTGGGTTTTGGGGGGGGGGGGTTGGGGGGCTCAGCACACAAGGTAAGGGAGTTATGCAGCTGGGAGCAATTTGTGATGTCCACTGTAGTGCCCCCTAAGGTGCCCAGTTGGTGTCCTGGCATGTGAGGGGGACCAGTGCCCTACGAATGCTGGCTCCTCCCACGACCAAAAGCCTTGAATTTGGTCGTTTTTTAGATGGGCGTCCTCGGTTTGCATTATAGGCGAAAACCGAGGCCGCCCATCTCTAAGGTCGGCGATCTCAACATTTCGGTCAACCTAAATGTTGAGATTTGGCTGGCCCCAACCATTTTATCGAAACGAAAGATGGACGCCCATATTGTTTCGATAATACGGGATGCCCCGCCCCTTCGCCGGGGCGCCCGTAAAGATGGACGCCCAGTTCGATTATGCCCCTCCACACGGCTTAGTAAAAGGGCCCCCCAGTGTAACTGAAAATAACTCACCTTGAGGTACTACTGAAAAAGGTGTGAACATTTGTGCAGCTATTTGACCTGTTGATTTTCCTGTTATTTGTTGACAAATTTTTGAACAATAAAAAGTAACTGTACAGCAGCTATGTTGGCTATAACCAAGGGAGTAATGATGTGGGATACACAGCCTTATGATAAACAACCCAGAATGGTACAATCTTTCTTAGGAAGTGGCAAAGAGAGGTCAGAAGGGACACATGTTCCAAGTTGCCTGGGGCAGCAAAATGCTCAGGGCCAGTGTTTGCAACAAAGGAAGAAGGAAGTCCTTGCGCACATTGTTTTCAGCCGTGTTGCAAAATGCACATGTGTTTCACCAAAGATGTTGCACATAGGCACATGATGAGTTTAAATTAGCTTTTAAGAAAATAACAACTTGGAATCTAACCCAGACTAAAGTAATTGTCTTTTTTGTAATAATATTTTTACTGGAAGAAGGAGAAAGTATTTTTTTTCTGAGTCATCAAGTCCTTCCTGTCTTAATTTCCTTCAGGTTACACTTAACCCTTTCCGCTGCTATCCTGTACTACATAGAGTAGAACCCCTGCCCTGCTCAGTGCACAGCAAAAAAAAAAAAAAAAAGTATGTTTAGCGGAAAGTACTGAACACAGTCAAAGCAGAGGGTGTGCCATTCATGCTGAGGTTAAAACTGTGGAGGGATTTGGGAGATAGGGTTGGATAAGAGCATCTCTCCAAGTAACAGATAGTTATATGCTATCTCTTAGATAAAATTGTTGTGCATTTACTTAGCAACTGAAGCTTGCCTAGAATGTACAGATTTCCTCTCAGTGGCAGCTTACAGTTGCCTTGGACAACAATATGGTGGCTATTTTAGAAGCCCTGTTCATGATTTAAACATGCCAATGTTGGCATCTATCTAATAAATGTAGAAAAGCCGATTTTAGAACATATGGATTTGCAGGATCCTCAGAAGCTTAGCACAGATTGGATGGCAGTGCCGGTGGTTAGGAGGCGGGGCTAGTGGTTGAGAGGCGGGGCTAGTGCTGGGCAGACTTCTACGGTCTGTGCCCTGAAAATGGCAGATACAAATCAAGGTCAGGTATACATATAAAGTAGCACATATGAGTTTATCTTGTTGGGCAGACTGGATGGACCGTACAGGTCTTTTTCTGCTGTTACTTACTATATAACTATGTTACATGTAAATCCAAAGTACTTGCATATGGCATGTTTTGGGCAGGACTAGGGCAAGGTGATAAAATATACACAAAGTGGGAAATTCTGAGTTCAAATCAGTTTTATTAAGTTTTATTACAAACAAGAACTAACAGAAAAAAACACTACATAGCTATGGTCAGAACTGGACTCATACATTATATAACAGTGTTCTACATAGGTATCTGACAGTAATGGAAAGTGGGAAGTAGACCAGGCTGACCAGTAACAAACGTGGAGACTTTTAAGGATAGTAAAACATTTATTGGTGAAGACTTGACACAGAACTGTGTTTCAGCGGTAAGCCTGCTTCAGGAGTCTTCATATAATATGTGTAACAAACAGCAACAGATGAATAATGGTTGATAAAAGTAGATGAGAAAATCTGGTCTTGAAAAAGACCTTTGTAAAGAAACAGGATTTGTAGCATCAGCGAGCTGTCTCTGCCTGCCAAGTGACCGGTCAGCACTCGCCAATGGAAACGGTGTGTGAGGGAGTAAATAAATAAATAAATCATCCAGGTGTTATGGGTGTGCGGCAAATCTGAAATTACCTCCGAGAGTGCGGTAGCCTGGTGGTAGTCTCATTTTGGCATGCATTGCATGCATGTAGAGGCTAATGCGCCTTCGTAAAGGGCTTTTAGTCTGTATGATATTTCAAGCTGTTTATGGCCTTACTACTACTATTACTACTACTTATCATTTCTATAGCGCTAGTAGACATACGCAGCGCTGTACACTTGAACATGAAGAGACAGTCCAGTGGCGTACCAAGGGGGGGGTGGGGGCGGTCTGCCCCGGGTGCACGCCGCTGGGGGGGTGCTGCGCGCCAGTCAGCTTCATTCGTTTCCATGCTTCTTCTGCCCCGGAACAGGAAGTAACCTGTTCCGGGGCAGAGGGAGCATGGAAATGAACGAAGCTGACTGGCATGTGGCAACCCCCCAGCGGCGTGCACCCGGGGGGGTTCTTTCACCGGGGTGGGGGGTGTCCTTTTGCCGGGGGGGTCACGCTGCACCGGGGGGGCGCTGCACCCAGGGGGCGATCCGCCCTGGGTGTCAGCCCTCCTAGGAACGCCACTGAGACAGTCCCTGCTCTACAGAGCTTACAATCTAATTAGGACAGACAAACAGGACAAATAAGAGATAAGGGAATATTAAAGTGAGGATGATAAAATAAGGGTTCTGATCAAGTGAATAAGGGTTAGAAGTTAAAAGCAGCATGAAAAAGGTGGGCTTTTAGCTTAGATTTGAAGACGGCCAGAGATGGAGCTTGATAAAAGGAACGTGGAGTTAGCAGTGGAGGAGAAAGGTGCAGATAAGAGAGATTTACCCAGTGAACGGAGTTCCCGGGGAGGAATGTAGGGAGAGATGAGAGTGGAGAGGTACTGAGAAGCTGCAGAGTGAATGCACTTATAGGTCAATAAGAGGAGTTTGAACTGTATGTGGAAACGGGTAGGAAGCCAGTGAAGTGACTTGAGGAGAGGGCTAATACCATCTGTTCTAGTCACGAATTTCATCATTATACCTCATTTTAGGTCTCTTTTCATCTGCACAATTTGATAATTCTTTGGCTCCCTACTTTTAAGGGATTGGGATTCTCTAGAATGGCTGATACAATTTTTCCCTACTCAGCTGTTTCTTATTTGAATTCACTTCCTTTGAGTATTAGAACTGAGTTGAACTATTTTGCCCTTTGTGAGAAACAAGACCATATTTAATAGTAGTAGATGAAGAGTATGACTTCTGGCTTTGATGATTAGTTGAAATCTAATAGTAATTAAATTTAATGTATAAATGATATTATATTGTATTCTGATATTTTACGTAAACCGCATTTGGACCCTATTGTGGTGATATAGTGGTCAGCAGACAGCTAAAACAGTTTGAATATCGGCCAGTTAATTTCTTATATGCCACCTGCAAGCCCAAACATTATCAAAGCGGTGAAAATAAATTGGAGCAGTCTAGCCCAAAATGTTAAATGTTATGAAAAACCATTCAGTGGTGTAGCCAGACACCCAATTTTGGGTGGGCCTGAGCCCAAAGTGGGTGGCCACAAGAGTTCCACCCTGCCCAGCATCTCTTCCACTCCCCCCCCCCCCCACGCCACACACAAGCAATCCAGCATCTCTCAAACTGATTATTTGCAATATTTACATTCAGTGCGTCTTTACAGAGGCAGCTTTGTTCCTCATAAGTCTGATATTCAAAATACTGACAAACCCTAGCTACCAAAACTTCAACAGCGTTTGGAGTTAGAGCAAAGCATAGATGGTAACACCTAGCTATGTGGATGCCAGAGATATTCAACCACTATCCATCTGGTTAAATGGTTATTGTTATGCCTTCTGAATATGACCGCTGTCCACAAGCTAAGTGGTTGATCTTAGGTCTGCTTAGCTGTACAGATAATAACTTAATATTTCTGCTGTTAGCAGTGACCTCATTCCATATATATTCAGTGCCACCATCTATTCGTATTGTGGAGCAGAAACTATATAGGGGGTAATGATCAGCCTTTGGTGGTCAGTGGTTTTTAAGCCGCTGACAGCCACAGGCTGACCTGAGCTCAGATATTTAATGCTGGGCTGTGCCCAGGCTCCAGCTTTGAATATCTGGTTATAGCAGCCAAGTGGAAGTTAAACCCGTGTCAGCTGACATTGACATTGGGATGAGGTTAGATTGGTGGATAAAGTCAGGACAGCCTTTTCACTTTCCTAACTTTATCTGATTATTTAACTGGTTAGTGGACTGAATATCACCGATAAACTGGCTAAGTACCAGCCACCCAAACTCTGCCCACATACCGCCCTGGCACTAACCAGACATGAGCTCTCCTGCCTGGTTAAATCGCTTTGAATATCGACCTCATGCATTTATAAATGCTTTAGCTGATATTTGAAAAAAATGCAGCCACTGCTAGGTTTGAATATTAATCCGTTGTTTCTAATGCTGTCAACAAACTTATTCCAGTAGATATCCTTGTCAACCGTTTGTAACATGCTTAAGGAAGCTATGGAGATTGGTTATACTCACTGCCTTTAGTGTAGCCCCTCCTTCCATTGTCCACACTGGAAAGAGGGATTTTGGGGAGTTGGAGGTCTTTCTCAAAAGGAGGAGGATAAATATTTTTAGCAGAACTGTACCAAGCCAGAATTGGTCCCTGTGTAGTATGCCTTGTGCTGCCCCTACTCTGCCACTGCACCATAGCCAAGGAAAGGACACAATGAATAGGGGGTAGTTTTGGTGCCAAGAATACAGAGCCAATAATCACCAAATGTAAAATTAGAACAATTCTATCCGCATTGAAATAATCACCTTTCAAATTGTTTCTCTTATATTCTATTAATTACTTGAAAAAAGTGATAGGGGAGAAAAAGGCTTAGAACCCAACCCAATTACCTCATTGGCTTAAAAAAAAACCCTCTCTTAAATGCCAATATTCTTTCAATCAAGTGCCCAAGTGTTCAGTAAAATTCAGTAATGTTCAGTAAAGTCTTCAGAACCCGGTGTAAAAACAACTTTAAAGTTAATAAGCCACTTTCTGTTAAATCATCATGCTGGTAATATTGTCCCACTGACTGTGGCCAGCGTTTCACTAAGAAGCTGCATCAGGGTTTGTAGGACCAATATTTTACACAATAAAACAAAGGGCCCTGTTTACTAAAGTGCACTAGTGTTTTTAGAGTGCGCTAAAATTAGCACGTGCTAAATGCTAAAGTCACCCATATGTTCCTATGGGTGACTTTAGCGTTTAGCATGTGCTAATCATTAGCGCACACTAAAAATGCTAGCACGCCCTTAGCACAGCTTGGTAAACAGAGCCCAAAATTTTTAAAAAATGTATTTAAAAAAACAGGCATTCCTTTTAATATTAACCAGAATATAAGGACTCATGTCAAAATGCTGCAGTTAACATGCCTAACTTGCACCCAAAGATGGCCACTGACTCATTTCCGTGGCATCCTAAAGAGGCACTCCACCCCCCATTTTTTCATAAAAAGAATGCCTAAAGAGGGGATCCAAGATGGCCGCACTCTATTGAGACGCTGCGAGTCGCGTTTTCACTGCTGCTTTGACAATGCCTAAGCGTTGGGGGAGAGTGATAGCCAGAGCCCCGCTACCTACTCCCTCTTTACCTGGCCCTATGGACCGCTTTGCTCGACCGCAGAGAGTTGCTTCAGAAAGCGGGACGCTGCCAGTAGGGATATCCAGCGTGTTAGGAGAATCGGTCTCCCCTGGATTAGATACCATTCTCAGCCCCGCTATGCGGACTCCACCTCCCCAACCAGTTGGAGCAAGCTCCTTTCTTGCTGACTCGACGGGGTCTCCCAATGAAGGTGGAGTGGACCCGGAAGATCTTCGAGTGGAGGACTCGCTTTCATCGCAAGGCGGAGAGACGCTGCCACCGTGGAATGCGGGGAGAGGCACCAAAGGACAGAGCAAGATCCCTGTGAAGGCGTCTGAGAGGTTTGAAATGCCTAAAGAATTAGTTCTCAAACCAAAGGAGGTTACTTTAGATAAATTATGGGACTTAGTCTCTGCCTTGGGACATTCTTTCTTGAAACAGGCTAATGAAACTGTTCCAAAAGTGAATTTATTAGAGAAAGACTTAAGAAAGATGGAGGAAAAGACTAAAGAAATAGATAGTAAAGCCGAAAAGGTTGACCAAAGGATTACGAAATTGGAAACATTACAACCTCTGATGACAAATGACTTGACTAATCTTAGGAAAAAAATGGAAACCTTTGATAACTATACTAAAAGTCATAATTTAAGATTTGTAAATTTTCCCAGGATAAAAACAGTTCCTCCTCTTGATATGTTAAAGAGATATTTGCGAGATATTTTGAATATATCAGATCAGAACCTACCACCATTTACTTCTGCTTATTACTGTATGTCCCAGGAAAGGAACTAAATCAAATTCCTGAAACCCCAATAGATGTATCTCTTTTGCTTGAGACTTCTGATTCCGAATTAGCAACGGCAGCAACTTTGGTTGCTACCGTTGCGTTAGTACCGGATAAAAATTGGATCTTTCGTCTTTTCTTTTGTAATAGAGAAAAACCCTTTTTGGGTTATAAGATATTATTATTTCCTGACGTCTCTAAGGAGACAAGGAGACGGAGGAAACAATTCTTGCTCCTTAAGTCTGAAATAATACAATTGGAGGGCACCTTTTTTTTAAGGTACCCCTGCAAATGTATAGTAAGACTTGATGGGAAGAAATATGTGTTTACAGAGCCCGCGCATGTATCAGCTCTTATAACTTCGGTAAAAAAGGATAAGCGTTAAAGGAACAAGTAACTCATCTCAATAGAATTTGCATTAACTTTATTTAATTTCCTAAATTTGTTTTTCTATTCTCCTTGAAATTCCTAAATCTTGGATTTCCAATTTATGGACTTGAGTATTAATAATTACCTAATAGATTGTTAATCTTTAATGATATATGTTTAATTTTTATGTTGCTTTTCCTACCAAGATGTTTTCTTGAAATTTTGTTGAAACTGAATAAATAATAAATTAAAAAAAAAAAAAAAAAAGAATGCCTAAATAGCATATTTGATTTTGTGAAGTAAAATACATCAACAAATCAATTTAGTTATTCTACCATCAATCAAAGTTCAAAAAAATGTTGCCATTCCACCTTTTCATTAAGACCATTTGGTTCCTCTGTCCCCAACTTATAAATCCATTCCTACTCACGCTTGAGCAATAGGGATTTACGATTTCCGCCTCTTTTAATGGGGGAATGTGATCCATAACACTACAACGCATGGAAGAAACCGGGGGGGGGGGGGGGGAACCTTTTACTAAAGCTTAGCTTGAGTTATCTGCAGTAGGGCCCATTTTATGCCTATGGGCCCTGCTGCAGATAACTTGAGCTAAGCTTTAGTAAACGACACCCTTGGTGATCATGTGTTACAAAATGCTGAACTATTGGTTCCTCTAGTCTCTGCCATTTAACCGCACTCCTGTGCTCACTCATTCTAATAAGAAATTGTCTTGTCGTCTGTCCTAGATACACTTCAGGGCAAGGGCATGTGACAACATATACCACATATTCTGTCATGCAGGTAATTGAAAAATTCAATTTAAATTTCTTCTGAGAGACTGGATGGATAAACCAAGTATCCAGCTCGGCAGTAATCTACTACTACTACTACTACTTACTTATCATTTCTATAGCGCTACTCACAAGTTTTACATTTCAAACTACTACTACTACTTAACATTTCTAGAGCGCTACTAGGGTTACGCAGCACTGTACAGTTTAACAACGAAGGACAGTCCCTGCTCAAAGGAGCTTACAATCTAACATTTCATATAACCAGCAAGCAGGGCCCTGGAGTAGCCTAGTGGTCAGTGCAATGCACTTTAGAGAAGTGGACCCAGGCTGATATCCCACTCTAATTGTTACACTTGTGGTGGGAAGTGTGAGCCCTTCAAAACCCACCAAAAACCTACTGTATCTACATATAGGTGACACCTACAGGCATAAGGGCTAATGTAGTGGTGTACAGTTGGGTACAGTAGATTTTTAATGGGTTTGGAGGGCTCGTCATACATTATAAGGGGGTAATGGTGAGATGTGTACCTGGGACCTTTTATGTGAAGTCCACTGCAGCGCCCCTTAGGGTGCCCTACTGTCTGCTGAGATATCTGTGTGCCCCCCCCCCCCCCCCCACATACAACCCAATGGCTTGATTTTGTGCGTTTTTCCCTTGAACTTTTTTTTTTTCCAAAAATGGTCACAAAAGATAAACGTCCTGAGCACAAACTGCCAGATTCTATATATTGTGCTAGTGTTCCATGCCTAAATCTAAGTGTATTCCATAACAATGCACGTAACTTAATGGGCTTAACAAGCCAATCAGCGTTGTTAATGGCACTTAAGCAATAATGAGCACTAATTGGCACTAATTAGAATTTACACACAACTCGCCAAGTGTATACTGTAATGCACTGCACCTAAACTGTAAAGCTCGCAGACAAAAAGAGTTATGTTTATGGGTAGGGAAATGCGCATTTCATGGGCTTTCCCAAATTTACACTCATTGTTATAGAATATGGCTCAGTCCACATAAATCTATGCACAGGGATTTACACCACATTTTCGTTGGTGTAAATAGATGCACATAGTTTTAGGCGCTGGGATATTAACTAAGCATATTCTATATACCACGCCTAAATCTCATAGAATACACTTAGGTGAAAATGATTTCCATGCAGATTTTCCAGGCACCATATATAGAATCTCCCCCATAATACCTAAAAACGTCTAGGAAGTGGTCATTTTCACAACAAAACGATAGATGTTTTTCAGGTTAAACAATGACCATGTTTGCTGCTTGATTTTTGGATGTTTTCAGCAAAATGTTCAAAGTTGGATTTAGATGTTATATCGAAAATGCCCCTCCTCGTATTTCTCATGAAAACACAGTGCATAATTTTACACTAGTTAGTATTCTATAGGGGGTCACTTATATGTGTGTAAATGAATAGAATACCACCATTTACACATGTTCCTACTACCTGAAACTAAGTGGCTCTTTTAGAAAGTCCAATATGTCCCTAACCAGAGCGCTAACAATTTAAGGGGATACCTTTGCTTTCCTATGAATTTTTGTAGTTCTTTTTTCCCTTTTCTGTTGCTTTCATGTTAGTTGTAAGCAGTGGCGTAGCAAGGGCGGGGCGGTGGGGGCGGTCCGCCCCGGGTGTCATCGGGTGAGGGGGTGCTCTGCTTCCGCTGCTCCGCCTTAAAATTTTTTTTTTTCGAAGCGCCGGAGAGTGGGAGGCAGCGCGCCTCGCGTCTGCCCTGCTAGTAAAGAAGATCTCGCTGACGTCGTCGTCCTTCCCACACTGAGTCCCGCCCACCCTCGTGGTAATAGGAAGTTGCCTCAGAGGGGGGCGGGACTCAATGTGGGAAGGGCGACGACGTCAGCGAGATCTTCTTTACTAGTAGGGCAGACGCGAGGCGCGCTGACTGCCACTTTCCAGCGCTTCGAAAAAATTTTTTTTAAACCAGGACAGGGTAGGAGAACGGATCTCGGGTCGGGTCGGGAGGGGGGATTCAGAGGGGAGAAGGGGATTGGGGAGGGGTGGGGGCGCTTAGAGGGGTGCTTAAAGGGGATTAGGGAGGGTGGGGGAGCTCAGAGAGGGGAGAAGGGGATTGGGGAAGGGTGGGGGAACTCAGAGGGGTGCTTAAAGGGGATTGGGGAAGGGTGGGGGAGCTCAGAGAGGGGAGAAGGGGATTGGGGAAGGGTGGGGGACCTCAGAGGGGTGCTTAAAGGGGATTAGGGAGGGTGGGGAGCTCAGAGAGGGGATGAGGGGAGGGGGACCTCAGAGGGGTGCTTAAAGGGGGTTAGGGAGGGTGGGGGAGCTCAGAGAGGGGAGAAGGGGATTGGGGAAGGGTGGGGGACCTCAGAGGGGTGCTTAAAGGGGATTAGGGAGGGTGGGGAACTCAGAGAGGGAAGAAGGGGATTGGGGAGGGGAGGGGGACCTCAGAGGGGTGCTTAAAGGGGATTAGGGAGGGTGGGGGAGCTCAGAGAGGGGAGAAGGGGATTGGGGAGGGGTGGGGGACCTCAGAGAGGGGAAAAGGGGATTGGGGAGGGGTGGGGGACCTCAGAGGGGTGCTTAAAGGGGGTTTGGGAGGGGAGAAGGGAATTGGGGAAGGGTGGGGGAGCTCAGAGGGGTGCTTAAAGGGGATTAGGGAGGGTGGGGAGCTCAGAGAGGGGAGAAGGGGATTGGGGAGGGGTGGGGGAGCTCAGAGGGGTGCGTAAAGGGGATTAGGGAGGGTGGGAGAGCATCAAGGAGGGGAGAAGGGGATTGGGGAGGGGTGGGGGAGCTCAGAGGGGTGCTTAAAGGGGATTAGGGAGGGTGGGGGAGCTCAGATGGGTGCTCAGAAAGGGGAGAAGGGGATTGGGGGGGAGGGGAGTGCTCAGATGGGAGAAGGGGTCTGAAGCTGGAACTGGGGTCTGACAAGGGGGCAGGAGGGAAAATGGGCCCATGCCTGGGGCAGGTGGGAGAATGGATCTGGGGCTGAAAGGGGGGGATGCAAGGCATGTGGTGGATGAAGGGGACTGGAACTGGGGGCTGAAAAGAGGGGGCACAGAGAGAGGGGACAGATCCTGGATGGAAGGGGGGCACGTGAGGGTGGGCAGACCCTGGACGGATGGGAGAGGGAGGGCAGACGGATTGAAGGGGCAGAGAGAAAGGGCAGATGTTGATGGAAGGGGGAGAGAGATGGCAGACTGGGGCAGATGGTGCATGGGAGGGGCAGAAGTGGATGGAAGGGGCAGAGAGAGAGGGCAGACACTGGATGGCAGAGAGAGAGAGAGCGAAGACAGATGCTGGATAGAAGGAAGACAGTGAAAAGATGAGGAAAGCAGAAACCAGAGACAACGAATTGTAAATATATATTTTTATTTTTTTGCTTTAGGATAAAGTAGTATTGTACCTGTGTTAATAAATGTTTATAATAGAACATGTAAATAAGGTAATCTTTTTATTGGACTAATTTTAATACATTTTACTTTCAGAGAACAAAACCCCCTTCCTCAGGTCAGGATAGGACACTAACAGTACTATACTGAATTGACCTGAGGAAAGAGGTTTTGGCCTCTGAAAGCTAAATGTATTAGTCCAATAAAATTATATTATTTGTTTTATTTCTATTTGTTAATTTGTAAAGTGGTGATTGGTATTTGTTAGTTTTTTCAAATTTACATCTGCTGTCTTTATATTTTGCACAGTACTAGAGGACATTTTCTGTTTCTGTGGTGTTGCATTGTATGCAGAGTTTGGCATCGGGGGTTCAGTTTAACTTTTGTCTAAATAGAAAGTTTGTGATTACTTATTCTATAGTGGATTAGGGTGTATCTATTTGTGAAAAAGACATGGCTTTCGGTTGGCATTGACTGTGCAGGATCGACGATCTGTACTAATCTGTCTGTTTTCGTTTTACAATAGGTGAATTGATGTTCTAGTGCTCACTGTAGTGTTTAAGATGCTTTCCTTTTCCTTGTGTGACTCGTACAAATTACTGCTTATGGTATGGTAGAATTGCTCTATAGGTCCTGAGTGTTTTGTATTCTTGGTATGCCTAGTATTGGATTTCGGGGGGGGGGGGGGGGGGGGGTGTTAAAAAATGACCGGCCCCGGGTGTCAACTACCCTAGCTACGCCACTGGTTGTAAGCCACTTTGGTTCACGTTATGAAAGGCGGTATACTAAATATGAATAAACTAAACTACCTGAGGCAGTGGGAAATAAAGTGAGTAGACCAAGGCCACATGACTGTCACTGGCAGAAGCAGGTTTTGAATCCTAGCTTTCTTGGTTCTCAGCCCATTCTCTAACACTAGGCTACTTCCTCTATTTTCTTGGTGTCTTTATGATACTATATAGTCTTTACAACTTAATTATATTTTTTTACAACAGGTATACACAATAAAACCTCCCACTTTCCTTCAGTAACTCCTCTACCATTTAGATTTCTTTTTAATCTGTAATTCTTTTTGGTAAAAACAACACAAAAAAGTACAACATATAAAATTGTTGGTATTTATTAGGAATATCACATTGTATCTGTCCTACCAAAGCTGGCGTACGCCTCTACGGTACTATGTAAGCCACATTGAACCTGCAAATAGGTGAAAAAATGTGGGATACAAATGTAACAAATAAATAAATAAAATAAAAATCAACGTTGAAGTCTTGACAGCTGGTTCTACTAAATTCAGTACCTGGTGCTGCAGTTGAACAGAATTATCAGCTGTCTTGCTCATCAGTTCAGATTTTTTTTAATGGGAGTACTTTGGCTAGGTCAGTATATTATTTATCACATTCTAGGTTAGGAAAAGGCAGGCTTGAAACAAACAGAAAGCATAAATTTGTTTTCATAAAAAGTTTTTGGCTCATTTAATTGTTATAACTTTCTAACAGGGAGATGCAGTAAGACTCACGATAGAGCTGCAGTTCTACCACAAAATACCACGGAATGTTATAATCACATGAAAATTGCTGCTGCATTAAAATTGTGGCAGTAATGCGCAGCTCACTGATTAATGTCACCTTTCCTGTCACTGACTGAGAGGTGATTGGCTCAGACACTGAGAGGAAGGATGACATTAAAAAAAAAAACCATACCTGTATCTCCCTCTCTCCCTCCCTCCAAAACCTTTGTAGAGACCCTTCCCCTCCACCTACAATTAAAAGATTTCCATGGTAGCCTAGTGGCCCTTCTCCACACAAACACACTCACATTTTCCTGGTACTCATGACCCACCCCTCCCCCTGGACCCAAACCCCTTTCCTCCAATAAAAAAAAAGTAAATCCCTGGTGTCTAGTGGCACCTTCCCACTCCCGATTCCTCCTCCTCCAGCCCACTTGAGCCCACCTGACATACCTCACAGGAGATGCAAGAATGATGCCCACTCTCTCCTGCCTCCAGCAGCGCATCTCCTTTTGTGATGCATCCTATCTGCTATGTAAGGGAATGTGGGGTGGGAAGGCCACTAGTCACCAAGAATTTTTTTCTATTAGTGGGGGGAGGGGGGCAGCAGGGAGATTGATCAGGGGCTGTTGAAGATCGCTGCCATTTTTTTTAATGTGGCTCAGACACTGGCAGGAAGGGTGACATGTGGCAACAAGTTGTGGATTACTGCCAAGATTTTAACACGGCAGTAATTAAATGTTTTTGCAGAAAGAGGAATCTCCAGCGGACTGGAGTGTCTGTAAATGTCTAATGCTATTTTTTTTTTGTTCTCTACCTTTAGTACTGTTGTAAAACTTGTTGGTTTCTCTTGAAGAGTGTCTTTTTTCATAAACTCTTTGGTTCAGAACCCCAGTTTTGGCCTGGTCTGAGTTATTAACAGGACACCTGGTAGAAGTTTATTCTATAAAAGTAGATGCCCAGTTTTCTTTATAGAAATACTAGCCTAACCAGGTATACAAGTACTATAGAGCTGGTATAAATGCTTGTGCCTGAATGCCAGAGATACGTGTGTAACTTATAGTATTCTGTAAGTTATGCATCTAAGTGGGAGCTCTGTCCCTGTGTACATGTGGCCTTTTCCCTCTTTGCTAGTTTATTATAGTTCCTTCTTTGTTTCATTTTAGTTATTTTGATTGTTGTAAATTGCCTTGATATGTACCTCTAAGGCGTTATTTCAAGTTTTTAGTAAACTATAAACTACCTGCTAGATTCTATATATCGTGCATAGTGCTCCATGCCGAAATCCAAGCGTATTCTATATCAACATGCATAACTTAATTGGCTTAACAAAATCAACATTTTTAACAGCACTTAACGAGCAATAAGCACTAATTGGCAAAAATTAGAATTTATGTGAATAATTCACTAAGCGTATTCTGTAACACACAGCGCCTAAATTCTAATACGCGAAGGCAAAAAGGGGCATGGTTATGGGCAGGGAAATGGGCTTTTTGTGGGCATTCCAATATAACCCTCTGCACCTAAATCTATGCACCAGCATTCAGGGCCACTGAGAGACTGAGCCGGGCCCGGGCCCGGGGCAGGGCCACTGCCCCCCAGGATCGCTGCCGCCCCCTCCTCCCCCAGGATCACTGCCACTGCCGCCCCCTCTCCCACTCGTCCGAACTACAAGTATCTTGGCTGGCAGGGATCCCGAGGTCCCACCAGCAGAAGTCTTCCTCCAGGCAGCGCTGCTCTTTCCTCTGCCGGTTGCCGCACTGGCTGCCCCTGCAGCTGCTTTTCTCTCAGGTTCCGCATGCTCGGTTTCAAAATTGAGCATGTGCGGCCAGAGGCCCAACAGCCGCTTGGCAGGCAATGCAAGGGGGCCCCAGTGTCGGAGTTTTTCTCTCTCCTGCTCTCCTGTCAGGACATGATCACCCGGGTCCCATCAGGAGCAGGGAAGAGGGAGAGACCTCGGCACCAGGCCCCCCCTTGGAGGCCCTGGCCTGGGGAATTTTGCCCCCCCCCCTGCCCCCTCTCGGCGGCCCTGCCAACATTTACGCCGTGTTTCTCTTGGTGTAAATGGATGCACGTAGTTCTATGCACTGGGATATCAACTAAGCGTATTCTATATACTGTGCCTAAATTTAGGCATCGCTTATAGAATACTCAGGCAGAAATTTATTCCACGTGGATTTTTCAAGCACCATATATAGAATCTGGCTCTCTATGTGCACCTATGTTACAGAATTGCCTCCAAGAGCTGGTGAGTAGTGAAAAGTGTGGATTACTTTGCCAATGGCCCCCAAATTATACTGATCCCAACCTGTTTCAGGTGAGAATAACCCTGCTCATCAGTGCTACTTCACTGAAGGTGTGTACCCAGTCTGCCACTCCAGTGTGGAACAGGGTTGAGAATTTGTAAAGACTGCGTAGAGAATGGGGGATTGCACCTTACATTTAACATCACCTTAACATCACCTAAGTAGATGTTGTATTAATGCATGGTAAGGAAATTGTATGAAAAGATGCTGGGGAAGGGAAATGGGACGATATACCGCCTTTCTGTGGTTTTTGCAACTACATTTAAAGCAGTTTACATAGTAAATACAGGTACTTATTTGTACCTGGTGCAATGGAGGGTTAAGTGATTTGCCCAGAGTCATGAGGAACTGCAGTGGGAATCAAGCCCAGTTCACCAGTATGTGAAACAGGAAATGAGGGTGGGACCAGAGGCAGGGCTCAGACAGATGGGAAGGCAGTGTGAAGCGCCGCTCGCCTTCAATGCTGACACCAGATACCGAGGTAACAATTTTTAAATTATAGCCGGCACGCAGGAAGGTGCGGGGCTGCTGGAGGACAGGTCCTGCTTGCACTTCGAGGGAGGGAGGCGCGGGGGCGTTGAACTCGGAGAAGAGGGGGGGCGTGGAACTCGGAGGGGAGTGGAGGGAGGGGGGCTAGAACTCGGATGACAGAGAGGGATAGAGGGAGGGAGGGGGCCATGGAACTTGAAGGGGAGGGGGGCTGGAACTCGGATGACAGACAGGGAGAGTGGGTGGGACTGAGGGAGGTAGGGAGGGGGGCGTGGAACCTTGCTAGCGCCCGTTTCATTCCTCTATGAAACGGGCCTCTTTTACTAGTATGTGTATATATCCCTCACAAATCATTGTGCACAACTTATTTGCACTGCAAATGCATGGATAGATGCTTTACAAGAAAGTAAAGATCTAGCTTCCATTTTAATGTATGTTGCAAGGCAATAGTATTAGCTAGTTAATAGGTTAAGGTTATATTTACAAGCCACCTTAGCCAGACACATACAAGCAATATTTTGCAATCGCAAACAAAATTTATGCATCTAAAGCAGGACACTTCAGATGCTTTCTAGGTATAACAATATTGTAAAGTTTCCATGGAGATCTCATTTCCTGTGTATCTAGTCTGTTTATGAAACTGATTTTATATTATAGAAGAAAACATGGAAAGTCTATGTAATACTAACACTGCATTCTAAAATATAATCATGTTCAAGAAATGGAGACAGACCGCAGTGAACAGCTGGCCCTGCTTGGCTGCTGGGTGAGGTTCCACAGACTGGCCCGAAGGACTGGAACCTTTGTGTAAAGTCAGACATGACCAATTCTTCTAATATTAGTCAGAATAAGTAAATGATGTTGAAGGGCCAGCCTTGTGCTCAAAGCTTGCAAATAACTGGATAGACATCAACAGTGTGAAATGCTACATGAAGCTAAAATACCATCTAATGTCATCGAGACATGGTGGAGACCAGAACAAAACATTATTAGATTTGACAAAAAACACAGTAACTTTCAGAAGTTTTGCATGTATCATTTTATCCTTAACTGACTGACAGAAGATCATGAGTACCTTAGTTGAATGGACTTGCTCGTGAGGAACCAGTTATCAACCAGATATGCATTTCCTGAATACCACTATTTGTCCTGGAGAGTCCCCCACCCCATCAGACATATCTTAAACATTTAGGGGGGGAGATTCTATACTTTGGCGCCTAAATAAAATTGGCACCTAAATCCTGATTTCAGGCCCTCCCAAGTCCCGCCCAAAACAAACCCAGAACACTCCCCCTTGCTATTTGGACATAGTGCAGCGTTGGACGTCCCTATTCTGCCTTTGCAAAATCAGAATTTGGATATGGGTGTCCTTTTCAACCCTTTGAGACATCTATATGCTTTGAAATGAGCCCTTTAGACGTTACTGCCATTTGAAACTGAACATGGCCAAAACTGAGCTGCTTTTTTTCTCCCCCTAAACCCACCTCTGCTTTTTCCTCTTTTTCTATTTCTGTGGATAACACTCTCATCCCCCCTGTCGCATTAGCTTGTAAGCTTGGGGTTATCTTTGACTTTTCTATCTCTTTCTCTGCACATATCTAACAGACTCCTAAAATGTGTCATTTCTTTCTCTGTTACATGACCAAATTTGTCATTTCCTTTCTGAGCACACTACCAGAACTCTTACACACCTCCCAGTTAATTACTGTAACTTGCTTCTCACATGCCTCCCACTAAACCATCTCTCTCCACTTCAATCTGTTGAAAATTATGCTGCACAACTTATCATCTCCCAGTATCAATTAACCCCTCTCCTCAAGTCCCTTCATTGGCTCCCGTATACAGTTCAAACCAGTGGCATACCTAGCGTGCTTGCCACCCTGGGCGGGTCGCTGCTACACCTTCCCCCTGAGGTGCATGGCATCCTGTATTGCTTGCAAAATTTAGACAACCTGTTACAAAATTGCCCAGGGAAACTCTGGCAAGGTAGGAAGATCATTTAAGGGATTGTTTCTGAGGTTTTGTTTTGTTTTTTTGCTGTATTGGGAAGGCAAATGTAGTGCAGATGCTGTGGAATGTTATGGATGTCAGTGAAGGAATGCATGTGCTTGCTGAGCCTGCTGGTTGCCTTGGTAACCAGGAAAAACATTGTTGCTTCTGTTACCTGTTGTCTGTTGGGAGGTAGCTGCTTGCTTGAGAGGATGTGATGATAGGTTTGAGAAGTAAAATTGGTTAAATTTGCTGTCATAAGCAAGAGAATGGCAGGGATGGCTATCCTGCTTATAATCGAAATAGAAAAACGCCTATATTGTGACCCAAATCGGGAGATAGACGTTTATCTCACAAAAACGAATAAAGCGGTATAATCGAAAGTCGAATTTGGACGTTTTCAACTGCACTCCGTTGCGGATGCGGATAAAGTTGATGGGGGCGTGTCGAAGGTGTGGTGAAGGCTGAACTGGGGCGTGGTTATCGGCCGATAATGGAAAAAAAAATATGCGTTTTTAGCGAGAATTTAGGGCACTTTTCCTGGACCCTGTTTTTCCACGAATAAGGCCCCAAAAAGTGCCCTAAATGACCAGATGACCACTGGAGGGAATCGGGGATGACCTCCCCTGACTCCCCCAGTGGTCACAAACCCCCTCCCACCACAAAATATGCCGTTTCACAACTTTTTATTTTCACCCTCAAATGTCATACCCACCTCCCTGGCAGCAGTATGCAGGTCACTGGAGCAGTTATTAGGGGGCGCAGTGGACTTCAGGCAGGTGGACCCAGGCCCATCCCCCCCACCTGTTACACTTGTGCTGGTAAATGGGAGCCCTCCAAACCGCCCCCCAAACCCACTGTACCCACATGTAGGTGCCCCCCTTCACCCCTTAGGGCTATAGTAATGGTGTAGACTTGTGGGCAGTGGGTTTTGAGGGGGATTTGGGGGGGCTCAACACACAAGGGAAGGGTGCTATGCAACTGGGAGCTCTTTTACCTTTTTTTTTTGTTTTTGTAAAAGTGCCCCCTAGGGTGGCCGGTTGGTGTCCTGGCATGTGAGGGGGACTAATGCACTACGAATCCTGGCCCCTCCCACGAACAAATGCCTTGGATTTATTCGTTTTTGAGCTGGGCGCTTTCATTTTCCATTATCACTGAAAAACAAAAACGCCCAGCTCACAAATTATCGAATAAAACATGGACGTCTATTTTTTTCGAAAATACGGTTCGGTGCGCCCCTTCACGGACCCGTTCTCAGAGATAAACGCCCATGGAGATAGACGTTTTCGTTCAATTATGCCCCTCTATGTGTGTTGTGAGGATGGAGCCCCCATGATATTTAATGGTTCATAGTTGGGAGGGAGCTGTATTAGCGTAAAGACGTGTCTGGGGGCATGTGCAATAATTTATGAGGAACAACTGTTTATGGGGTTACAGTTTTGTGGTTTGTGGAGGTGTGATTAGCTCAATTTCATTAAAGGGAGAGTGCCCAATGTGAGGGAAAGAGAGAGCAGGGCAGGCAATATGGCGGCGCCACCGCAGACCAGTGCTGGATGAAGTCTTCAGCTGACGGGGGTTGTGGACCCCTGCCAGCCAACCAGGGGCCCAGAGGAAATTTGGGGGGGCCAGGCCCCCGTGGCCCCACCTAGCCGTGCCATTGGAACTAGAGCATGGACTCTTACTGCCTACAAAATAGTTGGTGGTAAAAGCTCACGCGCTAATTTTTGTTAATGGCCGCATGCTAGTGACAACCTTAGTGCATGGACATTAAATCAGAAAATGGGAAATCAGCCATTTTCCAGCTGTGGTAGAAATTTGTTTGTGGGAAAGACCCACAGCTTTGTAAAACGGCCCCAAAATGTTGATATCAACATTGTTGGATTGTTGATTTCATCATGTATTGACAAAGAATGTGACTATTTTGCAGAGAAAATACAAAACCGCTCTTCTAAGATTGCATCATTTATAACTGCCTTTCTGTGACTGGCATTGAGCCAAATTGACAACTACCCTGTTTGTGATGCCAGTGTATAATTATGAGGGAGTGTAACTTGCACAGAGTTTCAGGTGCAGCTCTGGCCACCTTGATGGGCAGACTGGATGAACCATGTAGGCTTTTATCTGCCATCCTTCCTATAAAGTTTGGTCACATCTAAATGTACGTGCAGTGCAAGCTGGTGCAGTCTTGTTCTGTAGGGATACGCAGGGATAGAGTTTGGGTAGAACATGACTGGAGTCATGATTTATGTGCATATTTTGTAAAGTACCCACTAATATTTCCACCTGCTCTCGAGCAGGCATAATGTCCTTCCCTTCAATCTAGGCACGAGTTCTGTAGGATTTGTGCTAGTATTTTATAAAGACAAATAGGCATCTTCTACACCTCCAAACCAAGGTATTCTGTTATAAAATTACCTTCTGAAAGTTGTACTCATAAGTACATAAGTAATGCCACACTGGGAAAGGACCAAGGGTCCATCGAGCCCAACATCCTGTCCACAGCAGCGGCCAATCTGGCTTTTCTCCAAAATTCACCTTAAGCTTGCCAGTCTCTCCTTTCTCCTACTCCTTAGTTTAGGCATAGCTGGCTTAGGGGAACACCACTCTCCATATTTGCTATGACCTAACTGATCATCAAAGACACAGCTTTTCTGGCTATTACTGAGCCCTGTTGGGATCCTGTAGCGCTGTCCTCTGCCACCTGGCAGAGGTTCCAGTGCAGCTCCATCTCAGGACCCCCCTAGATCCAGCCTAAAACAGGGCCTTAAGCAATTCCCGCCAAAGCAAAAAAGAGTAGGCACCCACTATAGAAGGCCAGTTTAGGAGCAGAAACTTCTGATGAGGGATTTTAGGACTTACAGCTCCTCTCAGCCCAGTCATTGCAGTAATAGTCATTAGCCAGAGATCACAAACGGCAGCTCCCTCCAGAAACCAGTTACCATGGACTCTACATCTAGGTACCAAATGTTGCCATTGAGCTATAGCTGAGCCTTTCTCCTTCCAGAGGCTATCAATGCTTACATCCAAAATATTCCCATCCCTGGCCAGCCCAGAGAACAGAAGCCTGGCTTGGGAATCACATCATGATCCTTTGCACATCACTTAGCAAACATAAAAGATTGTATCGCTAACTCATTTCTTCTAGTTTTTAGGAGTTGCGCTAAATTGATTCATAATCACCAAAACAAAAATTTGGCTGTTGAAAGACAATGGGAGTAGTCTCATTTCAGCAGTCATAGAATAATTTATTTTTACTTATTTTTCTTTTTTTAGCAAAGCAGTAGGTATATCATACTGCACCAATAAATAGGTACAATTATTTACAATAACTGGTATAAAAATGAAAAAGTTCTGTGATGTACTTTTGAAGAACTAATCAGCATCTTAAAAGTGAAACATCTCTAAACTAAAGTCTCTTAATAGTGTATTCCTGATGATATGGATATTAACAAGCTGCAAGAGCAGAAGAATGTCTTCTATGGAGCATATAACAGGCTTCTAGTCTTACACATGGGTTACCACAGAGACACACTATATCATCGTCATGCCTTTTTATTTCATGGATTTCTATTTGAGTTTCTCAGCTTACACTGAAAGCTGCCAGATCATTTAACACTTCTGAGAAATAAACTTGTGGTTCTTCCCCAGATGTATTCTCATCCTTATTAAAATATAGAGAACAGTCGTCCTCAAACCAATCCTTAGAGATCTCCCAACAGTCTAGTTTTCAGGATGTGATTGAGGAACCAACCTATGCAAATCTACCTTATGCATATTTAATAGTGTGGATACTGGTCTGGGATCCCCAAGGACCAGGATGATAACCATTGTCTTAGAACAGGGGTTCTCAACCCAGTCCTTGGGACACAACAGGCCTATCTGGTTGTCATGATATCTACAATGAATTTACATGAGACAAATTTGCCTGCACTCCAAATCTATCTCTTGCATATTCATTGTGGATATCCTGAAAACCTGACTGGCTAGGTGTGTCCCGAGGATTGAGTTGAGAATCCCTGTCTTAGAAGATACAAAGGACCAAAATCTTTGATGAATGGAAACAAGCATGATTATAAAGTTATTTTGTATTTATTTCCTTCCCCCTCCCCCAATATTTAAATTTGGTGGTCAACATTGATTACAAGCACTGACCATAGTGTTTAAATTTATACTCAAATATTCCATACCAGGCCATACCCAGATATCAGCGTTGAATATCCAGATATTAGGCAGCCACTGGAAGTAACATGAGTACTGCTGATATTCAAAGCTGGTACCTGGATAACTTCCTGCCACTCTCCTTCCTGCCCCAACATTATCTGAGTAATGCCAGGGAGGTCAGTAAAGATTTTCAGCAGCATTAGCTGGGTATCTGGTTTAAGACAACCAACACATTATCCAGTTCTCTTTTTTTTTTTAATTGAATTGTAAACAAAAGTACATCAAGGCACTCACAGGAAAACAATGTAGTCCACATCACGGAAAGAGGGGCACAAGTAAGAAAATAATCAGCTGCAAAAAGAAAAGCAAGACTAAAGGTCATATCCTACCTGGATCATACATATGGTGAATTATCCAGCTCTCTTTAAGAAGATATTTATAAAGATGTCCAAGTAAGTCAGTGCCACTGAAAATATATAGCCATTTAAAGATATCCAGATATCCTAGGCTTGTTATAACTCTAGCCAGCTTATCTGGATAACAGTGATATTCAGCTACTACTGTTTTCTGGCTAAGTTTAAACAGCCCCTGCCATGTCTCAAACTCCTCCTACTTTTTAATGGATAATATTTGGCCTGTCACTGAGATATCCATTCAAAAGTTATCCATTTTAGTGGCCCCAGAAATGTAAAAATAATCATTTATCCTGTTAACTCCAAAGTTAACCAGACAAATCCTTTGAACATCAACTCCATCATGTATACTGTTCCAATTTTCTTTGATAGGAATATTTTATACATCATGAATTTAGAATCATATTTGTTACAAATTCAAATGATAAATGCTGGACTACCACAGATTCTCGGAAAATAAAAAGACCCTGATTAGAGATAAGTCTCTGTGTTTCCTTCTACGTGCAGAGCAGTTTGAACTTTTTTCACTGGCACAGCTTAAAAATGTTTTTGGCCAGTTTAGAGATTCTGTGTAAACGAATATCCATATTACAAGAAGTTCCATCCAAAGCCAATGCAACTTACTCTCCAGGATGCTGGGCTGGCTCTGTCACTAGGCACACTGGGTGACGTGCTAGAGTAGCAGAATTTTGGAGGCAGAGGTTCAACTCTCTCTGGTGCACATGAGACCTTTCCCTGCTGACCCTGCCACTGTTGCCCCCCCCCCCCCCATCCCTTTACCTCCTCCTGTGCCAGCCCTGAGCTTGAAGAAGAGTATTGTGTGAGCCCTGTAAATATAACAAGCCCACGCTCAACTGCTACCTTGTCCTACTGATGCAGACTTCAGTATGGGGAGGGAAGAAGAGGGGAGATACTGGACATGGGGTAGGGGTAGGAAAAAGGTAGATGAAATACGGTCAACTGGAGAGGACAGAGAGTGGAAGGAGAGGTGTTGGACACTTTGGGGAGGACTGTAGGGAGGGGAAGAGGAGATGCTGACCATGAGGAGGGGGAGGTAAAGAGGGGGAAAGGAAGGTGCTAGCCACAAGGGGGTGGGGAAGGCAGTGAGGGAAAGGGGAGATGCCTGCCATGGGGATGGAGATAGAGAGGGGAATGGGAGATATTGGTAGCCTTGAGGCATAAAGATCAGAAGGAAAGATGCTGAACTTCTGGGGGATGGAGGTGGTAGGGCCTTGAGCTGGCCTGGGGGAGGGGGGCATAGATAAAAGGTTCATCTAGGGCATCTGATACCCTTGTGTTGGCCCTGCTAAGATGCACACATGAGAACCCTACCAAACTGAATATACTTGAAAAGTGAATTTGTATGGATTTGATATTTTATCTGCACTTGAACAACATATTTTTGTGGAGATTTGGCCTGTATAAAGCTACGTGCTGCCTCCTGTGATTTTCTACCATTTTGTATTACTTTGCTGAATTTGGACTTCAGTAAACTTTATTTTACTGGTTTGGAACAAAAACTCCAATGTGGAGTCATTGTTGAAGAGACTGAGCAAGTGATCCCTAGGGCCTCACAGTGTGGCTGTCCAGCATTCCAGAATCCATATTCCAGACACTGCAATGAGTCTTACAGTATTCTGAAGCCTCTGAAGCTATCCCCTTGGATTTGTAGGGAGTTCCTTGGAAAAATGTGATTACATATGCTTTAGTGATTTCATAAGCCTTCAGAAAAGAGTTTAATAAAAAGCAAGAGATCAGAAGGTGCCTGACCACAGATAATCTTAAACACTTCTAGAAGATACTTAAACCGCATTCAATAACTGATGTGAAACCAATGGAGTAATCTAATCTAATATCAGCAATGTCCTCCGGATTCTATATAGATCAGCCAAGGTTGGGCGCCAGAGTTTATGCACAGCACTGGCTGTAGCCAGACAACCAATTTAGGGCAAGCCCGAGACAAAAGTGGGTGGGCCAAAATTTCATCTCCACCACTCCCCCCAACTAAACCAAACATCCAAATTTAATTTCTATGCCTTCTAAAGTAAATGAAATACCTGTGCTAGCGGGGATCCCCAAGCCCTGCCAGCCAAAGACCTCCTCCCTGCCAAGCAAATTTACATCATGGGCGACCGCCAGCACTGTCCCTGAGCCGTTGCTGCATTCTCAGTTTCGCAGCTGCATGAAAACTGAGCATGCACTGGGGAGGTGGGTCCCGTGACTGGCAGCAGCAGCTCAGGGATAGTGCCGGCGGCTACTCAAGATGTAACTTCATTCAGCAGGGAGAAAGTCTTTGGGTGGCAGGGCTTTGGGATCCCTGCCAGCCACACTAAAGGAGAACAAATGTTTGGTGGACCTGAGCCCAAAGTGGGCCCTGGCCCACCCGGATGCACCCATGACTACACCAATGGCACACAGATCTGAGAGCCATGTACACATTAATTGTTTTAATTGGTGATAACAATGAAGTACTGCTGTTAACAGGCACTTAATTGAAACTAATTAGGGGTTAAAGGCCTTATTCTATACTACTACTTAACATTTCTAAAGCGCTACTAGGGTTACGCAACGCTGTACAGTTTAACAAAGAAGGACAGTCCCTGCTCAAAGGAGCTTACAATCTAAAGGACGAAATGTCAAGTTGGGGCAGTCTAGATTTCCTGAATAGAGGTATAATGGTTATACATAATTTATGCTCATAAATTTATGCTTATAAATTTAGGAATGTAATTTATGCTCCTAAATGTATGCCAAATCTATGAGGGTAAAAGGCCCTAAATTAGGAGCATAAATGTAGAAACATAGATTACGCTCATAATTTAGGAGCATAAATTTAAGAGTGTAAATTTAGAGTATAACCTTTATGGAATAAGGCCCTATGCATAGATCTCTCCCGTGAGCACGTCTCTAACAACTGTGCCCAACTGTTCTCATGTGCATCTGAAAAGGGGATGTGCCCAAGAAGAGCATGGGCAGGTCAGGGACATGGCAAGAAAACAGAACAGTAACCCTTGTAGACACACAGACGAAACAGTCACAACAAGGGTTACCTTCACTTGTCTTGCTTGCGTTCGTAACATCCTGACGTCAGCTCGCCTCCAGCATTCCCTTCCCTCTCACTGTTCCACCCTCTGACGTCATTTCGTCTTTACGCGAGGGTGGGACAGTGAGAGGGAATGGAACGCTGGAGGCTTGCTGACGTCAGGATGTTACGAACCCAGCCAGCCAGCCAGCCATGGAACGTTGACAGTACAAATTATTATATTAGATAGTATAGTATTGCAACTCCTATCAGAGGGATTTTCCTGATCACAATTTTAATACAGCCAGGAAACTCACTTGAGATTTTTTTTTAAATTGTGCAGCGGTTCCTCTGGACTATATTTTTGCAAATTGCCCTGACAAACGCCAAACCCTGCTTATCAACTAATGTGTGGATGAAGGGTAAGACTTATGAGTCCATCTATTGGCAAACTGTCTAATCATGTTGTTTCTTTTTCTTTTGGCTCTAACAGAGTTCTACTTTGCTTGCAATATGGTTGCCAACTGTGTCCAGTGATAGTAATATGTTAGTGCACTGTGGTTTTTAAATTCCCTTTTCAAGAGTTCCCAACACAATCTGCTTTTCAGGATGGATATCCACAATGACTATTTATGATACAAATGTGCATATATTTTGTCTGAGGGCCAGTTTATTTTGCAGATCCTAGTTACCCTGAAAACCAGGTCTGTTGGGACCGGAGGACTGGTTTTAAAATCCATTATAGTGGAAGGCAGATTGGGGGGGGTGAATGGAAGTCATAGTTTCCTAGGAATTTGCTTAGCCAACTTATTGGGCACGTGAGTCTCCTGAATGCTTTATAATTTTTCCTCTTAAGTTATGAATGGCATTCAAGAGATGTTTGGCAGGTTATGTTTAGCATTTTTTAAAATCTGGTCTGTGATTGAAGTTTCAAGGTTTTCCTCCTAAAACATTAGATTTCTTCATTCGTTTCTCGGAACTGCATCTCAGCTGCTATGTCAGTAAGTAAACACCACAGAACACAGTGTATGTTTTCTCACACATTGTTGATGCTCCTGGGAGCTTCCAAAGCAAAGTCTGAAAATATGATAAAAATGTAAAAAGCTCTGAGATTTTACCTGTTTACTGAAGTACCTGGTGGAATTACCCTTCAATAGCCTGAACAGTTTATCTTCCATGACAGGTTTACAATTTGTAACCATCATTTCCCCCTGATATCCCTGAACTGTTATTTTTATATTGTTTGCCCTGGCGTGCTTCAGTGTTTTGTAACACTTTAGGAATGCAAAAATCTAATAATCAGAAGCAGCATCTTTCTTCAGCACGGTACAACAATAATATTGGCTGTTAGTGCAGCCCCAAAGAGGCTTTTGCTAATCTGTCCCACATATGTGCTCTATTTTACTTGCCTCTCCTCTCACCACCAGTACTCTCCTCCTTCTCTCTTCTCTCCACCCTCTTCACTTATAGTTCCTAGTTCATCTTTATCTACTATACTGCAAATAAAGCAAAGATACTTACCTGTAGCTGGTGTTCTTCGAGGACAGCAGGCCACTTATTCTCACATGTGGGTGGCATCATCTGACGAAGCTCCAGAGCAGATGCTGTATTGCTGAGCACTAGAGAACGTTCTAGCAGCATCTCACTGTGCATGCACTGGTGCCTTCCCACCCAATGCTCGAGCACAGGTCCCTCAGTCAGATGAAAATCATAACGATTACAACCAAAAGCAACTCCTTGGGGGAGATGAGAGGGTATGTGAGAATAAGTGGCCTGCTGATCTCAAGTGGGCAATTGATGCAGCCATGGTTCTAACATTGTGAACCATGACATATTCCTCAAGCAAAGGAGATGCAGTCTCTTAGCCAATTTGAAAGTGTGCATTTGCCAATGGCCACCACCAACCTGCTGGGGGTCAAATTAAAAAAAAAAAACTAAGTGGACTGTCCCTGGTTTTTAGTCTGCTCCAGATAGAAGGCTAAGACTTGCTTGCAGTCTAAAGTATGTAGTACACTGTCACCACGATGGGCATGAGGTCTGGGAAAAAATTGGAAGAACAATTGACTGGTTAAGATGGAACTCTGATACAACCTTAGGAAGGAACTTGGGGTGTGTGTGGAGGACTACTCTGTTGTGATGAAATTTAATATATGGTGGCTGAGCTACTAGGGCTTGAATCTCACTGACTCTGTGAGCTGAGGTGACTGCCACAAGAAATACAGCTTTCCAGGTCAGAAACTTCAGAAGGTAGGTATCCAGAGGCTCAAAAGGCGTGTTCTGCCCCCATATTCATGGAGACAGGGTATATTGTGATGTATATTTAATACGAGTATAATTGTATTTAATTTCATTGTTTGTGTATTAGACATTACTGTGTATTAGGACTGCTTTTCCTATAGTTTGCAGTTCCTATGATTGACTCCTTGTGAGCTTTCCCAACTGGCTGTTAGCTCTGAGCTAGGGCCAGCCCTCCCTCTTTTCCCCTGCAGGCTGTGTGAGAGAGCCCAGTCTTCCTAGCATGCCTTTGTGATCAGCAGCTATTCTAGGGGCTGATCCCTTCTTAATCTATTGTTATTCAAATAAGATTTTTCACCAATCACCCCAAGGCATTTCCCAAGTCGTCTCCCAAAGACATCTTCCCAAATCTTACCCTCTTTGTGCAGTCTTTCCTGGAAGCTCACAAGATACGGGAGACTCCCTCAGGCAATCCAAGGGATTCAAGTTCTATGCTCTCTCCTTCTAAGCCGTGAAGGCCAGAGATTGGAGGTTGGGATGTGTGATAAGGGTCAGAAAACAGTCTAATCTCCACGGATCTTCTGAAAACTCCAGAAGAAGAGGGAACCATATCTGTTGTGGCCAATGAGGAGCGATCAGTATCATGGTGCCTCAGTCTTGCCTGAGTTTCAGCAAGGTGTTCCCTATCAGAGGTATAGGAGAATGTGCATATAGAAGTCCTCTACCCCAATGAAGAAGAAAGGCATCTGATGTTAGTCTGCCATGTGATCCAAGCCTGGAGCAGAACCGAGGGACCTTGTTGTTGAGATAAGTGGCGAAAAGATCCACCAAGGGGGTGCCCCACTCTCGTAAGAGTTTTCGGACTATGCCCATGATGAGAGACCATTCTTGTGGTTACAATATCCTGCTGAGTCTGTCCGCCAGGCAGTTCTTGATGGGAAGGTATACGGCATGGAGGCTTATCCCATGAAGGAGAGCCCATTGTCACATATCTACCGCTTCCTGACACAAGGGGTAGGAAACTGTACCTCCTGCTTGTTGAAATAGAACATTGCAACCTGGATGGTTGTCTGAATTTGGATAATGTGGTTTTGGAGTTGATCTCTAAAAGCCTTTTACAGCATTCCAAATGACCCGTAGCTTTAGGAGATTGATTTGAAAATGAGCCTCCTCACCGGACCATTCAAGTTGAGTGAGAAGCCCATCCACATGAGCTTTCCAACCTAGGTTGGATTCATATGTTGTCAACACCTTATGATGCAGTGGAATTTGGAATGGAAGTCCAAGAGTCAAATTGGACCAGATCGTCCATCAGAGAAGGACATGAGCGAACTCTGGCAGGATAGGAATGATATCCATTAGGTTCCCTGTGGCTTGAGTCCACTGGGAAGCTAAGATCCACAGGGCTGCTCTCAAATGGAGCCATGCCATGGGAGTGACATGAACTGTGGAGGCCATGTGGCCCATCAGTCTCAATATTTGCCAAGCTAAAATGTTCTGGCTGCTGTGGACCTGTGAGCAAGTGCTACCAAGGAAGTAAAGCCCGAGCCTGCGCTGTGTCTAGCAGGGCTCCTATGTACTCTAATTGTCATACTGGATTGAGACAGGACTTGGGATAGTTTATGGCAAACCCCAGTAGCTCTAGCACCTGAATAGTCAACCGCATTGACTCAATTTCCCCCTCCTGAGATGTGTTCTTGACCAGACAATCATCCAGGTAAGAAAACATATACACTCCTAGTCTGTGTAGATATGCTGTGACCACTGCCAGGCACTTGGTAAAAACTCTGGGGGCAGATGCTATGCCAAATGGTGAAAGTGGTGTTTTCCCACTCAAAATCTGAGATACTTCCTGTGACTGGGAAGTATCAAAATGTGGGTATAGGCATCCTTTAAGACCAGAGAGCATTGCCAATCATTTTCCTGAATGAGAGGAAGTAGGGTGCCCAGGAAAATCATCCTGAACTGTTCTTTCACCAGAAATTTGTTCAGGGCCCTTAGGTATAGGATGGGCCGGAATCCCCCCGTTTTCTTGATCACAAGAAAGTATCTGGAATAGAATCCTTGCCCCTCTTCCCCTGGTGGTATGGGTTCGACCGCTCGGGCTTGCAGAAAGAAAGGAGATTTCCTGTACGAGTACCTGCATGTGCTGAGAGCTGATGCTCTCGGTGGCAATTTGGAGGTCACCGATACCAAATGAGAGCGTACACGTGACGGACTATTTGAAGCACCCACTGATTGGAGGTTATAAAGGGTAATCTGTGGTGGTAAAAAGTAAGCCTCCCTCTGACTGGTAAGTCGTCCAGAACAGATATTCTTTACGTGGCTATGCTCTGCTGGAGCCAGTCAAAAGCCCGCACCCTGCTTTGACTGGGGAGCCAGCTGGGATTTCTGGGGATGGGACTGGAGAGGCCTGAGACAGAGGTCCTGAGTCACCTGAGTAGACTGAGCAGAAGGCTGGTACCTACACCTTTGAGAGTAGTAGGACCTGCACTTCTGCCCAGTCGAAAATCTTCTTGTTGAAGAAGATGCAGATGGAGGTTGCCAAGAAAGAGTGTGGATAGTAACAGTGCACTTTTTAATGAGGTCAATAACCTCTTCCGCTTTCTCTCCTAATAAGTTGTCCCCTCGGCAGGGCACATCTGTCAACGTCTCCTGAACAACCTGTTCCAGGTCAGAGAGACACGCAGCCATAAGAGTCTGTGCATCCCCACACCCGTTCTAGACAGTCTGGATGCAATATTAAAAGTGTTGTAAGTGCCCCTAGCTAAATAAGGCCAACACTCCATCTGCTTATTGGCCAACTGGCGAAGCTCGGCAACCTGCTCCACAAGGAGAGAATCTGCCAGATTAAGTGTACAGTTAGCTAGAGACGCCAAGTAAAGGCTCGTGTAGAGCTGGTAGGACTGGATGCGAACAACAAGCATCAAGGCCTGAAAAGTTTCCCCCCAGTGGATTCTACTACTAAAGAATGGTGAGGCAACTGGGCCCTCTCGAATCCAGGAGCCTTCTGGATGCGATACTGCATATTCACCTGCTACAGGTAAGTATCTTTGCTCCACCCTCCAATCTTTAGGTACTATGGATTATTTTAACAAGTTACAGATCACTAATAACAGATCAGCAATTTCATGTTTGAGTTCTTTCAGTACCCTGGGGTGTATGCCATCCAGTCCAGGTGATTTATTACTCTGTAACTTGTCTATTTGGCTTGGTACATCTTCCAGGTTCACAAGATTTCTTTCAGTTCCTCCATGTCATCACCCTTGAAAACCATTTCCATTACATCTTCTTCCGTAAAGACCAAAGCAAAGAATTCATTCAATCTCTCTGCTATGGCCTTATCCTCCCTGAGGACCCCTTTTTCTCCTTCATGATATAACAGTTCCACAGATTCATTCACAAGTTTTCTGCTTTTCATGTATCTGAAAAAAGTGCTACTATGATTTTTTGTCTCTGTGGCAATTTTTTCTTCATATTCTCTTTTAGCCTTCATGATCCATGCTTTGCATCTAGCTTGACAGTGCTTACGTTGCTTCTTATTTTCTTCATTCAGATCCTCTTTCCAGTCTTTGAACGATGCTTTTTGGCTCTAATAGCCTTTTTCACTTCACCTTTTAACCACGCTGGCTGTCATATGTTCTTTTTTCCACCTTTGTTAATACGTGGATTACATCTGGTCTGGGCTTCCACAATGGTATTTTTAAACAACGTCCACACCCGATTTAAAGCCCTAACCTTTGCAGTCAACCATTTTTGCTTCTTTTTAACCATTTTCCTCATTTTGTCATAGTCGCCCTTTCAAAAATTAAATGCTGCTACAGTAAATTTCTTTAGTGACTTCATTCCGGATATCAGCTCAAATTTGATCAATTTATGATCACTGTTTCCCAGCAGATCCAACCACCATTATATCTCTTACCATGCCTTGCATTCTACTAAGGACTAGATCTAAAATAGCTCCCCCTCTTGTTGGTTCTTGGACTAAGTGCTCCAAGAAGCACATTCATTACATCTAAGAATTTTACCTTCCTAGTGCTCCCTGATGTAGCATTTATCCAGTCAATACTGGGGTAATTGAAATCATCCATTATTATACTGTTACCCAATTTGCCAGCTTTCCTAAATTCTGTAAACATTTCTTCATTTGTCTGTTGATTCTGTCTGGTGCAGGACGTAAGGCGTCAGAAACAGCTGATCACACCAGGAACTTAGTTGAACAAAGGCGCTACTCTGGCACTGAAGAAGACTCTCTTCGGCTGGCGGGGTTCAGGGACCCCCATCAGCAAACAAGGTATCTGATGCGGCGGTGGGGTGGGCGGCGACGGCGGGGGAGGGTTGGTGGCGGGTTGGTGGCGAGAGGGGGGGTTCAAGGAGATCGTTGGCAGGCCGGCAGGGGGATCTAATCTGGCGGCAGCTCGGGGGGGCGGCTAAACAGTGCCCCCCACCTCGGGCTCTGGACCCCCCTCCCGGCGAGTTCTGGCTACGCCCCTGCCTTAGACTGTAAGCCCTCCTGGGACAGGGAAATAGCTAGTGTACCTGAATGTAACTTACCTTGAGCTACCACTGAAATTTTTAGACCCACTAAGATTTTGATAATCCAACTCAATAATCATGCTTACCCCGTCCCTACATCTCCTAGAACAATCCTATAAAAATGCATATTTTAACATCATACTTTTGAATATTAAACATTGTTTCATGCTTATTTACATGCTTAATTTTTATGACCTCTTTAAAGAAAGGACTTAAGACTTTTATTTCAGCAAGCTTATGGTGTAAATCAGAGATCTTGATGTGTTAATCTGTGTTGTTAAGTAGAGCTCAGTACACGTATAAGTGTTTAAGTAAGGATTTAAAACCGTTCAGCAAGGACTGGTGAAGCTTAGGTATTATTTTTAATGTTTGTATTTTTTATGTTTTTATATATAATTTAATAATGAATGAACAGCGAAGATGACTCAAGAATCAGTGGACGATGCTCCAGATTATTAAAACTGTTTATTAAAGGATGAACAAAACTCGACACAGCTGTGTTTCAGCCAAATAGGCCTGCATCAGAAGTCTCTTGTGCGGGTTAGTAAGTAATATAAATAAATAAATAATGCAAATATGTTTCAGAAATCACTTCAGTAGCTAATGTGTCATGTGACTATTGGGGAAAGGTAGCATAAAAAAATCATTGGTTGAATGCAGTCTCTGAAATGACTGATTGAGATTATCTAGTATGTTTCCCCTTTCTACTCATGATGGAAGAAAAATTCAAATTCTGTTGTCATCTCAGTATCAGTGGTCCAAACGCCCTCCTATATTAGATAACAGTACTCAAAACTGATATAGCTCATCTACCATACTAAAGTAGCACTAACTCCATAGGTAAAAGCGTCCCCTTGGTACAAGGCCTTATGTTTACCTAATTAGTGGATGTTATGTGCTAGACTCTAATCAGCATTTGACAAGTCTTGGCACCTCCTGGCTTAACTTTCTAGATCTGATTAATTCAGGCCAGCTTGTGGATATGCTCAGCAAGCAATATGGCCAACATTTCTTATGCTTGTATACATTGGCACAGCTCTGATTCTTAACTATCAAAACTAATGGACACACTGCATATGGCCAGCACGCTCAGAAACCACAAAGGGTTTCAAATGTGTGGCTTGATTAGAAAACAAAACTGTCAAAATTCTGTTAGACAATTCATGAGCTAACAACAAAAAAAGAATAATAAATAATATTATACTCCCCTTTCCTTACCAATCTTTTTGCACATTTCAGAAAAAAGTACAGTTTGTGGTTTCTTTTACTAGTAAAACAAATTCAAATAAACAAACATTCTGCCAGCAACTTCCTATGCTTATTTTGAAGTGTAAACCTCAAGCAAGGAGCCGAGAGATTTGGCTTTCATGCTTGGCTGGTCCCAAACTCAGTGTTCCTGCCAACTCACCAGCATTTAAACAGAGAGCACTCTGGTTTTTTTGACTCCCTTCAGTGTAATTTCAAGTATTTCCCATCTTACTGTAGGTTTGCTGGTGATGGAGACCAGTTTCTCATTATTTAATTTGACTGTGGTCATTCCCATGGTCTGAAAGTATTCTGAAATATTTGGATAAATTGATAGCTAAAGCATTTTCACTGGCAAGTCTAATAATACTTGCTAGGTTGTTCCACCTCAAGCATGGATTGTGGTTTTAAAGGTCAAAGCATGCCAAATGCAAGTCACGAGATGAAAGAAAGAATTAACTGATCCACAGGGAGAATGCTGGATGCTGGCCACCTGTAGCAGCAAACGTTGTTCTACCTTCTAAAGAAACCAGAAACCACTGTGATGTCCCGGCACTGTAGGAGGAGAAGCAGTCCCACAGAATGGAGGAAGAGAAACTGCTGAACAACAAGACTGGATGCTTAGTGTATAACATTCCTCAAAAGGTCGGTAGGAGTCACGGCAGACTCTATAGAGGTGCAGGCAGGGGCGTAGCCAGATGGCCAATTTTGGGTGAGCCTGAGCCCAAAATGGACAGGCATGGAATTTGTCTCCCTCCCCTCCCCGGCTCCACTGTCCACACCTTTCCACCCACTCACCTGCCAACCCAAAAGATTAAATACCTGGGATGGTAGGGATCCCCAAACCCCACCAGCTGAAGATTTCCTCCTCTTCGGGCAGCCAACGCTGCACTAAACAGCAGCTAGCAGCACTTGTCTTGAGCTGCTGCTGCCACCAGCAGGCCATGCATGCATGAACACTGAGCATATGCAGCAGGGCCAATGTTAGCTCGAGGCAAGTGCTGCCGGCTGCTCTTTGGAAGAGTGCTGGCTGTCCAAGGAGGAGGAAATCTTCAGCTGGCAAGATTTAGGGATCTCAGTCAGTCACGGTAACAGTGCCACAATTTTGGGTGGGCCTCAGTCAAAGATGGGTGGACCTCTGCTCACCCAGGCCCACTTGTAGCTACGCCACTGAGTGCAGGGCCCAGAGTGTGCTAGTTAGTTCAGGGCCTTCTGAAAATAAGCAGCATCTGGCATCAGTGGCGTACCTAGGGTAGTTGACACCCGGGGCCGGTCATTTTTTAACACCCCCCCCCCCCAAATCCAGTACTAGGCATGCCGAGAATACAAAACACTCAGGACCTATAGAGCAATTCTACCATACCATAAGCAGTCATTTCTACGAGTCACACAAGGAAAAGGAAAGCATCTTAAACACTACAGTGAGCACTGGAACATCAATTCACCTATTGTAAAATGAAACCAGACAGAATAGTACAGATCGTAGATCCTGCACAGTCAATGCCAACTGAAAGCCATGTCTTTTTCACAAACACAGATACACCCTAATCCACTATAGAATAAGTAATCATAAACTTTCTATTTAGACAAAAATTAAACTGAACCCCCAATGCCAGACTCTGCATACAATGCAACACCACAGAAACAGAAACTGTCCCCTAGTACTGTGCAAAATATAAAGACAGCAGATGTAAATTTGAAAAAAACTAACAAGTACCAATCACCACTTTACAAATTAACAAATAGAAATAAAACAAATATAGAAAGTAAAATAATACCATTTTATTGGACTAATACATTTAGCTTTCAGAGGCCAAAACCTCCGTCCTCGGGTCAGTACAGTATAGTGCTGTTACAGTATCCTATCCTGACCTGAGGAAGGGGGTTTTGTTCTCCGAAAGTTAGTCAAAATGTATTAAAATTAGTCCAATAAAAAGATTACCTTATTTACATGTTCTATTATAAACATTTAACATATCTACAATACTTTATCCTAAAGCAAAAAAAATAAAAAAATATATTTTATTTACAGTTTGTTGTCTCTGGTTTCTGCTTTCCTCATCTTCTTTTCACCGTCTTCCTTCCATCCAGCATCTGTCTTCACTCTCTCTCTCTCTCTCTCTCTCTCTCTCTCTCTCTCTGCCATCCAGTGTCAGCCCTCTCTGCCGTTCCTTCCATCCACTGCCTGCCCTTTCTCTCTGCCCCTTCAATCCACCATTTGCCCTCCCTCTCCCATCCATCCAGGGTCTGCCCTCCCTCTCGCTCCCCCTTCCATCTAGGATCTGCTCCCCTCTCTCTCTCTGCCCCTTTTTTCAGCCCCCAGTTCCAGCCCCCTTCTCCCCTCTGAACACCCCCACCCCAGTCCCCTTCTCCTGTCTGAGACCCCCACCACAGTCCCCTTCTCCCCTCCCCTGTCTGAGACCCCCACCCCAGTCCCCTTCTCTCCTCTGAACACCCCCACCACAGTCCCCTTCTCCCCTCCCCTGTCTGAGATCCCCACCCCAGTCCCCTTCTCCCCTCTGAACACCCCCACCCCAGTCCCCTTCTCCCCTCCCCTGTCTGACCCCCACCCCAGTCCCCTTCTCTCCTCTGAACACCCCCACCCCAGTCCCCTTCTCCCCTCCCCTTTTCCCCTCTGAACACCCCCACCCCAGTCCCCTTCTCCCCTGTCTGAGATCCCCATCCCAGTCCCCTTCTCCTCCTCCCCTGTCTGAGATCCCCACCCCAGTCCCCTTCTCCCCTCCCCTGTCTGAGATCCCCACCCCAGTACCCTTCTCCCCTCCCCTTTTCCCCTCTGAACACCCCCACCCCAGTCCCCTTCTCCCCTGTCTGAGATCCCCACCCCAGTCCCCTTCTCCTCTCCCCCTCCCCAGTCCCCTTCTCCTCTCCCCCTCCCCTGTCTGAGATCCCCACCCCAGTCCCCTTCTCCCCTCTGAACACCCCCACCCCAGTCCCCTTCTCCCCTCCCCTGTCTGAGATCCCCACCCCAGTCCCCTTCTCCCCTCCCCTTTTCCCCTCTGAACACCCCCACCCCAGTCCCCTTCTCCCCTGTCTGAGATCCCCACACCAGTCCCCTTCTCCCCTCTGAACACCCCCACCCGTCCCCTTCTCCCCTCCCCTGTCTGAGATCCCCACCCCAGTCCCCTTCTCCTCTCCCCTTTTCCCCTCTGAACACCCCCACCCCAGTCCCCTTCTCCCCTCCCCTGTCTGAGATCCCCACCCCAGTCCCCTTCTCCTCTCCCCTTTTCCCCTCTGAACACCCCCACCCCAGTCCCCTTCTCCCCTCCCCTTTTCCCCTCTGAACACCCCCACCCCAGTCCCCTTCTCCCCTCTGAGATCCCCACCCCAGTCCCCTTCTCCCCTCCCCTGTCTGAGACCCCCATTCCAGTCCCCTTCTCCCCTCTGAACACCCCCACCCCAGTCCCCTTCTCCCCTCCCCTGTCTGAGATCCCCACCCCAGTCCCCTTCTCCCCTCCCCTTTTCCCCTCTGAACACCCCCACCCCAGTCCCCTTCTCCCCTGTCTGAGATCCCCACACCAGTCCCCTTCTCCCCTCTGAACACCCCCACCCGTCCCCTTCTCCCCTCCCCTGTCTGAGATCCCCACCCCAGTCCCCTTCTCCTCTCCCCTTTTCCCCTCTGAACACCCCCACCCCAGTCCCCTTCTCCCCTCCCCTGTCTGAGATCCCCACCCCAGTCCCCTTCTCCTCTCCCCTTTTCCCCTCTGAACACCCCCACCCCAGTCCCCTTCTCCCCTCCCCTTTTCCCCTCTGAACACCCCCACCCCAGTCCCCTTCTCCCCTCTGAGATCCCCACCCCAGTCCCCTTCTCCCCTCCCCTGTCTGAGACCCCCATTCCAGTCCCCTTCTCCCCTCTGAACACCCCCACCCGAGTCCCTTCGCCCCTCTCCTTCCCCACCGGCTAAGCAGCGTCTCATGCCCTGCTTGTAAAAAAAAAAAAATCAAATCTCCTTCCTTCTCCTCGTCTTGACGTCGACTCTGATTGGAAGGCCCGAGTCGACGTCAAGACGAGGAGGAGAAGGAAGGAGGAGATTTGATTTTTTTTTTTTTTTACAAGCAGGGCACGAGGCGCTGCCTGCGACGCTGCTTCGCCGGTTTTTTTTTAATGTGCGGCGCCGCGGGAACGGCCACGGGAGGCGGCGGGAGCGGAGCACCCCTCAACCACTGGCACCCGGGGCGGACCGCCCCCCCTTGGTACGCCACTATCTCCCTAAGAGTGAAGAGGTTGGGGGGAAGTCATTCTGGGACCTGCCTAGATTCATGCACACAGATATTAGCATTACTCACTTTGCTTCTTCCCCCAACACCCCAGCACACACTCTCCTGTTTCCCTCTTGCATCTTACCTTCCCAGGTGCCTGATTGGCTGCAATTAATCAGTGCTTCCTGTAAACTAATGCAAGTGCTGCTACAGCTGATGATCCCGACACTTCAACTCTGCCAAACATATGGTTGATGGAATGTTGAGGACACCGCTAATTTTTGCAGCTGGTGAAACCTGTATGGGCAATAACCCCCAAAGCACAAGGGGGACTGATGTTCCAAAATAAAGGTCAATAAACACATAAAATATAAGGTGATATCATTCGATTGGACTAAAGTAAAACATTTATTGAGTAGCTCGTAGGAGCTCTTTGAGGTTTCTTTCCAAGCCCTGAAGTGGGACTACCACAGCAACCACATTACGTTATCCAAAGATGATTGAGAAATCCATCCCTCAACCTATTCAAGATTTGTAATCAAGATTTATGTCTGATTTCTACCTCATGCAAAAGGTAGTTTGGAGATTGCGAGGGTGTTCTTGGTGGTCATTGTGATATGGAATTTTGCAGGGCTCTGCTCTGTCCTCTGTACTGTTCAACATGTCTCTGCAGTGTATTTTATTTTCTTCTTTTTAATTTGTTTCTTTTTTCTTTACCATGTAATTTGCATAGGCCACTTATTTTGACTATATTCAAGAAAATCTTTTGGATATGTAATTTGAAAATTCAATAATGATTAATCTGCAACCCTGTATGGAACTGCCTTTAGTGGAGGAGTAGCCTAGTGGTTAGTGCAGTGGACTTTGATCTTGGGGAACTGAGTTCAATTCCCACTGCAGCTCCTTGTGACTCTGGGCAAGTCACTTAACCCTCCATTGCCCCTGGTACAAAATAAGTACCTGAATATATGTAAACCGCTTTCAATGTAATTGCAAAAAAAAAAAAAAACTCAGAAAGGCAGTATATCAAGTCCCATTTCCCCTTTATAGAGTACTGGATTAAGTCCACATTTTTGTTAGGCACAACCACCTGGTGCCTAAGTACTGGAAGTTAGGCACATAAATGACAGTATTCTATAACATGACACCTAAATGCTTGGCATGCCCCTCCCAAGTCCATGCCCCAATTGGAGTTGCTTGTGCTCAGTTTATAGACTAGGGATGTAGGTCAGTTACACATGCAACTAAAAATTATTAACAATCAGGGCTTAAGACCAATTATTGGTACTTATCTCCAATTAAGTGCTAATTAGCAATCTACCACCCTGTTTACTAAGACGCATTAGTGAATGGGCTGTGTCAGCATCAGCACATGGCAGCTGCTAGTGAGGCTTAGTAAACAGGGAGTAAGTTACATGTGTAACTGACCCCATTCCCTGGTGGACTGATAGTAATCTGGGCCCCTGGGTAATATTTATTTATTTATTTTAGGCATTTATATCCCACACTTTCCCATCCATGGGCAGGCTCAATGTGGCTTACATTAGTTCAAAAGGTTAACAGCAGTATAAAAAGATACATCAATCTAGTAACAGACACATTAAGGGCGAGGTAGTTGGTGGGGAGAGACAGAGGGAGAGAAGTGAGAAAGGAGGTAAGGAATGCACTATGGTCACATAACATAATGGGTCAGAAAACATTAAGGCAGTGCGGAGCTGCAGTGAAAGCTGTCCTGAATAAAGCGGTCTTCAGGGAGATTCTAAAAGCCTGTTATTTGGAGGTAGCTTTTACGGAGTTGGGTAAACCATTCCACAAACGTGCACTGATGTAGGGAAAGGTCGACGCGTGGCTGGTTTTATACTTGGGGGATCAGTTCTGAAAGTACCAATGCATCATTTTGCATTTGCTCACATTAAACGTCATTTACCATTTAGACGCGCAGTCTCCCAGTCTCTTAAGGTCCTCTTGTAATTTTTCACAATCCTCTTGCGATTTAACAACTTTGAATAACTTTATGTCATCAGCAAATTTAATTACCTCACTAGATACTTCCATCTCTAGGTCATTTATAAATATGTTAAAAAGCAGTGGTCCTAGCACAGACCCATGAGGAATCCCACTAACTACCCTTCTCCATTGAGAATACTGACCATTTAACCCTACTCTTTGTTTTCTATCCTTTTACCAGTTTTTAATCCATAATAGAACACTATCTCCTATCCCATGACTCTCCAATTTCTTCTGGAGTCTTTCATGAGGTACTGTACAAACGCCTTTTGAAAATCCAGATACACAATATCAACCGGCTCGCCTTTATCCACATGTTTGTTCACCCTTTCAAAGAAATGTAATAGATTGTTGAGGCAAGATTTCCCTTCACTAAATCCATGTTGGCTTTGTCTCATTAATCCATGCTTTTGAATATGCTCTGTAATTTTGTTCTTTGTAATAGTCTTTACCATTTTGGATAGGGGTATAACTGCTACATTGTGCTGGTTAATAGCCCTCTCTCTATTTGTTAGGGGTTGTAACCTCTGCTCTGTGCAGGTTACCTACAATACGTTTTGTTGATTTTATTGTGACATGCCCAGAATGGTAGATGGTGCTGGTTACACATTTTTTAAATAAATAATTTAGCTCCTACTTTAACTTAAATGTTTGCAGCATTTGATATGTTTAAAATGTTACTACAGCCATGCTGATGAATGTTGACCTTATGATTTTTATTTCAGGCTGATGCAACAAGTTATGTCTGTTTGTGATCTGTTATAGTGTTTGAGGCCTAGCTTCTCAAGTTTTAGCACTGAGGCCCTGATGCTCAAAAGTAAATGCAGGTGCTAAGGCCATTAACGCCGTACTAGCGCCCATGCACGGGAACAAACGAGCACGCAGATGAACTATGCAAGTAGCATGCTAATGCTCATGTTAATGTTGTCATTTTATATTCCTCCCCAATGCTTAGAAAAGAGTGCCCGAAACAAAACTGCCTTACCACTGCAAAAAATAATGCCAGGTTGGAGCAGGCTTTCTCATGATTCTCATGCTTCTCTCATGATTCTTTCTGCAAAGTTTGCCGGTTTCGATTGCTTTTGGAAGCAGAAGGAATCCCGTGCAAGCCCTTAAGCGCAGGTCATGAGAAACAGCAGACCCAAGTGAAAGCCCATGTTAGCATCTATTTCCTGCATCTAAATTTAAAGCATCTATGCTAAAAAAAAATTTAAATGCCCAAAGTGAAAACATACAGTAGCATCTGTTTCCTGCATCTAAATATAAGCGTCCAAGCTAAAACATTTTTTTAATGCTTATATTTAGGCTGCAGAAAACAAGACACCAATGTGTGCTTCACGTTAGGGTTTTACCAGGCACATGCTCACAGGAGCTGAGCTTACCGTTGAACTCATCTGCGCATGCACCAAGCACAATCCTCCCACCGAAATCCCTAATGCTCAACACTATGAGTTCGCCTATATGTGCATCTCATTAGCGTTGAACATTAGGGACATTGTTCTTCTATGCTGTTCAGGCAGTATTTTTACAGCGCTATTCAGAACAGCGCCAGAGTTTTGAGCAGTGGACCACCTCAGCAGTAAGCTGATCCACATTAATATGTTTTCTTCCTGTTTAACCTTCAATTGAAAGTGTTAGGTCTGGTCTATTCACTGATTGTCCTTCCATTGTCAGAGGTTAGAGTGGAATACACTTGGTAAAGGGTTTTCAGCTCTCTTGAGATCCATTTGTAGAACCAATGGCATTGAAACTAGAAACTTCCTATTTGAAGTATGGAAGGGCAATTAAAACTTTTCATTTTTGAACATGCTTTTTCTGTGTTCTGTTTATAATCTAATTAAGAAAGAAGTTAATGGTTATGGTCCATACAGAAAAGTGACTGTCATTTTTAGTGATTTGAATAGTAGTGGGTTGAGATTTTTAAAAAATTTATCATGAGGTGTGAATGTTTTTTATGTATTTTATAATGTTTTATTTAAATTAGTATTTATTTGATACTGTAACTTCTCTTTTAATTTAATTGTAAGCCACCTTAATGTTAAATTGTAATATAAAGTGAATGATGAAATGCTTGTAAATAAGTTAAATACTGTAAAAAAAACAAAAACCTTCTGTTAGACAACAGCAACAGTGAGGTCTCTAAAAAGCTGCTCAACATGTATCACTGTCAGTGAGAAATTGTCCAGCGCGTTTGACATGGTTAACCATAATATCTTGCTAAGACTCCTAGACTATTTCGGAATTGGTGGTAACACTCTCAACTGGATTAAGGGCTTTCTAACCACCAGAACATACCAAGTGAAATCAAGCACCAACATATAGTCACCCTGGAAACCAGACTGCGGAGTACCACAAGGATCCCCACTATCACCGATCCTTTTCAACCTCATGATGGTCCCACTAGCCAAAGCCTTATCTACACATGGCCTCAATGCATTCATTTACGCTGATGACGTCACACTATACATCCCCTACAAACATGACTTAGCAGAAATCACCAATAAAATCAAGCTCAGTTTAAACATCATGAACTCATGGGCAAACGCATTCCAACTAAAACTCAACACAGAAAAAACGCACTGTCTCATCATTTCATCCCAATACAACGCATATAAACCCACAAACATTAACATCCCAGGATACACCCTCCCTATTTCTGACAGCCTGAAAATTCTTGGAGTAACAATCGACCGTAACCTGTAACTAGAGTCCCAAGCTAAACTCACCATAAAGAAAATGTTTCTCTCAATGTGGAAACTAAAACGTGTGAAACCATTCTTCCCGAGGAAAATATTTCGCAACCTTGTACAGTCAATGGTGCTAAGCCACACAGACTATTGTAACGGAATCTATGCGGGATGCAAAGAACAAATCATAAAGAAACTTCAAACTGCCCAAAACACAGCAGCATGGCTTATATATGGAAAAACACGTTTTGACAGCGCCAAACCACTCCTAGAAAAACTGCACTGGCTTCCAATTAAGGAATGTATCGCATTCAAAATCTGTACAACAGTTCACAAAATCATCTACAGCGAGGCACTGGGATACATGACAGACCTCATCGACCTACCACCCAGAAGCATCATAAAATCAGCAAGATCATACCTAAACCTCCATTACCCAAGCAGCAAAGGACTCAAATACAAATCCACCTATGCTTCCAACTTTTCCTATCTGAGCGCACAATTGTGGAACGCACTACCAAAAGTAGTAAAAACCACACTCAACCACATGAATTTCTGGAAAGTACTAAAAACAGAACTGCTCAGAAGGGCATACCCCACCGACCCAACATAAAAAACCCGGACATCTGCGACACAACTTAACCAAAGATCGTAACGGACATATCCTAACTCTTCCTTTCCCTCTCTAAGCTTTCCCCAATTGTCTTTACCTTACATGTATCTCACCCTGCCATAATATCACTTTGATATTAATCGCAACTTGTATTTGTTTATACCGAAATCGGTTAATGCCAATTACGGTCCCATGTAAGCCACATCGAGCCTGCAAAAAGGTGGGAAAATGTGGGATACAAATGCAACAAATAAATAAATAAAATAAATAAGCAAGTAATTCTCCAAGGAGTCAATATTAAAAGTGTTTAAATTGGCCAGAAATGGCTCTGGCCATTTAAATTGTTTGTCCAAGGTTAACCACTGATATTCAGCAGCACTTAACCGGATAGGGCCACTGAATAGACCTGGTTAGTGCCTAAAGCCATAACCAGCTATTTTGTAGGTGGTCTGGGAGTGGAGTCAGCACTTAACTGGATAAGGTAACCCCCATAAATAGGACCACATAAAATTCAGTCCCATCTTTATGCAGTTCTTCTTCACCTTTGTGCTGAATAGAATACTTAACTGGGTAAGTTTTATCTGGCCACATGTGCCCAGATATTCAATGCCAATGCCTGGAATTAAATATAGTTATTGTTTATTGACTTATATACCACCTATATCTAAGCAGTTCACAAATTTACAAACAGAAAATTTATAAAAGTGTCATACAAATACATTTTCAAAAAATTAATATAATGGAACATATAGCAAAAATTGCTAACACAATTTTTATCAAACACGTTACACATTATATAACAATCATTCTACAAAGGTACTAAGCTGGTTCTTATTTATTTATTACATTTGTATCCCACATTTTCCCACCTCTTTGCAGGCTCAATGTGGCTTACAATACATCGTGAGTAATGAAAGTATATTAGGAAAATAGATAGTGTTACAGCAGGATTTTTGGTAACATGATAGTGATAAGACATGGTAGTAGTATAACAAACAGATATTGACAAATAGTTCAGAATTTATGTGGGGGAGTTTTGTATATTCACATTGGTTGATTTTTGTGATATGCCATTTTAAAGAGATGGGTCTTCAGTAGTTTGCGGAAGTCCGTTATTTCATAGATCGTTTTTAAGTTGCGTGCAATGCGTTCCATACCTGTGCGCTCAAGTAGGTAAAGTTTGACACGTGCATTAGTTTGTATTTTAGACCTTTGCAGTTAGGGAAGTGCAGGTTAAGGAATGTGCGGGATGATCTTTTGGCATTCCTAGGTGGCAGGTCTATCAGGTCTGACATGTAGGCTGGAGCATCTCCGTGAATGATTTTGTGGACCAAGAAGCATATTTTGAATGTGATTCGCTCTTTAAGTGGGAGCCAGTGTAGTTTCTCTCATAAGAGTTTAGCACTTTCGTATTTTGTTTTACCGAATATGAGTCTGGCTGCAGTGTTCTGGGCTGTCTGAAGTTTCTTGATTATTTGTTCTTTGCAGCCAGCGTAGAGTCCGTTGCAGTAGTCTAGATGACTGAGCACCATAGATTGTATCAGGTGCGAAAAACTGACCTTGGGAAGAAAGGTCTTACTCTTTTTAATTTCCACATAGAGTGGAACATCTTCTTGGTTGTGTTTTTCACGTGGTTCTCAAGTGTTAGGTGTCGATCGATGGTAACTCCAAGAATTTTTAGGGTGTCTGAAATTGGAAGATTCAAATTTGGTGTGTTGATGGTGGTAAATTTGTTCTTGTTGTGTTGAGAGGTGAGTATTAGGCATTGGGTTTTATCTGCGTTAAGTGTCAGCTGAAATGCATCTGCCCATGAATGCATGATCTGGAGACTTTGGTTGATATTGTTGGAGATTTCCTTTAGATCGTGTTTGAATGGGATGTAGATCGTTACATCGTCTGCGTTTATGTATGGGTTGAGGTTTTGGTTTGATAGTAGTTTGGCTAAGGGTATCATCATTAAGTTGAATAGAGTCGGCGAGAGGGGGGATCCCTGTGGGACTCCACATTCAGGTATTCATGCGGCTGAAGTAGACGAGTTGGATGTCACTTGGTATGATCATGTGGTTAGGAATCCCTTGAACCAATTGAGAACGTTACCTCCTATTCCGAAGTATTCAAGGATATGTAGAAGTATTCCGTGATCAACCATGTCGAAAGCGCTTGACATGTCGAATTGTAGAAGTAGTATATTCTCTCCAGTTGAAATTGTTTGTTTAAATTTAGTTTTTATCAAACATGTTACACATTATATAACAATCATTCTACAAAGGTACTAAGCTGGTTCTTCAATTTACTGATCCAGTGACATTGCTTGATATTCCCATATGCTTTAAAAACAAATTACTTTTCTACAGGTGTTTTTTTTTTAATTCGACAATATCAGATGTTGTTCTTATATTCATTGGTAATTGGTTCCACATCATTAGACCTGCAATGGAAAATATACTCTTGTGTGTTTCCTCACAACGTACTTTTCTCAAGGCTGGAATGTTCAGAAGACCAAATATTTTGGATCTTAATGCACGATTAGGTACATATATTTTTAGTACAGTGGATAGTGAGCAGTTTCATTTTTAAAGCTTTGTGTATCAACATCATCACTTTGAACATGATGCGTTCTTGAACTGGCAACCAATGTAATTTACACAATACAGGTGTAATATGTTGATATCACGATTAACCATAAATGAGTCTAGCAGCTGCATTCTGAATAGTTTTTACTGCATGGAATCTAAAATTAAGGAGCATTAAGTACAATAAATTGCAATAATCAAGTCCACTCAAAATCAAACTCTGCTCCACAGAACTAAAATCAGATACCTAGTGATAAAGCTGGCAGCGGTCACCAAAATGTTGACCACTGCTGTATCTACTCCCCCCCCCCCCCCCCAATTTTAACACAGTGTTGCAGAATATTTTGCAAGGCAATACAGTATCTTTCAGCCTATTACAAATAATTATTCCCAGATTTGTGTATAGGTTTGTATGATGATTTTAAACAAGGCTGAAACCTTTGCCCAGAGGGAGCTAGTGTAACCCCTCTCATATCCTGACATCATTCTAGCATGCTGTTACATTGGCACAATCTATTTAAAAGGATATCTTTAAATACTTCAGTAAAATTTTTCTATCACTGGTACCATCCATACACATGAAACAGTTGAAATCTATGTTGCAATTGCTGATTTTCAGTTAATCACAGAGTAAAATATGAGACTGTCTTGGAATTCACATAATCCTTAAACCATCATTCCCAGCACATCTGAAAATGTTGAAAGATGTGTTCTTTCTGGCAGCAAGCAATGCAAATTATTTGGCAGTATTAAACAGCTCTATTTTGGGTACATTATAGTACTTAAGGAAAAATGATTTTTTTAAATAGCTGTTTGTAGAAGATTCTTTTTGAGTTATACATTTTTCCAGTTCTTTTGTTTAATTTTGTTTATGTTTGTGCAGCGCTGCGTACACTTTGTAGCGCTATAGAAATGCTAAATAGTAGTAGTAGTAATTGCAACTGTAACCCACAGCTCATTATTTCATTTAGGGCCTCTTTTACTAAGCCACGCTAGCGATTCCCACGTGGCAAATGCGACGTGGTCCATTCAAAATAGCTAGGTTGAAGCATCTTAACTTAAGGGCCCATTTGCAAAGGCACAGTAGGCTCTATGCTCATGCAGCATGCACCAAAACGAGACTACTGCCAGGCTAGCATGCCCTCTGGCAGTAATTTCGGATTTGGCACACACTCATATTGCTGAGAAAAATTATTTCTTTCCTACTGCGTGTGGCGTTTCTGGTGTTAATCAGCAGTTGGCACACACCGTGTAGCACATGAGCCCTTACCACTAAACCAATGGGTGGTGTTAAGGGCTCAGGCTGTAGGCACACGCTGGTTTGAATTTTACCACAGGCCCTTTTCTCGGCCCATTGGAAAAAAAAGCCCTTTTTCCCCAGACACAGTAAAAACTGGCCTGACGCATACCAGAAACATACACCCACGCTCAGGGCATTTTTTCTAGGGAAAAAAGATGCCTGTACTCAAATGCCAGGCCTCCCTTCAGGGGTGGGGTGATCACTGAGGGACCCACCCCACAATAGCCAGGCTCCCTGCAACCAGTCACAGAATCTATGACAAGGCAGAATTGGTGGGTAGAGCCTGAGCTCTTTCATTAAAACTTGGGGACTATGGGTCAATTTTGGCAGACAACGGAAAAGGTGCCGGTACTAAGTACCCCCTCAAAAAAAGACCTGTCCTTGCTACTACAGACCACTTTTTGCCACAGCTTAGTAAAATGACCCTTCAGTCAGCTAGTTTGCCGTGCCATATGAATATATAATGTTCAAACACTGCACGTTTGCAGAAAGAGAAAACAACTTTTATATTAAGAGTTACTTTGCAATCTTGGGCTTTGCTTACACACTTGTTCTCATTCCAGCCCCTGGAGGAGCTTATTGAGGCCTGTTCACTCTCCAAAAGACAGTGAGCCTGATAGCTGTGCTGGTCAGTGTATAAAGTTAAGCACCAACAGCAACACTAAGGGCCCTTTTATATGTTAATAGAAGGTACCATATGTTACATATTAATGAGATGTAAAGCATGCAAATGCATGGAAAACAGTTCATTACTATGTAAACTGTTTGGGGTGAAAAGTGCAAGATATGTTAATCCTGAAAAAATATTGCCATCAAAATGTTGGTGGTAGTTTTCTGTCTTGGGAACATCTACCTTCTTAAAGGTACCAGCACTTGCAATCAGGAGCTACCCCTCCTCTCCCTTTCCCCACTAATGACATATCCCCTTACTTGGAACTCTCCCCCCCCCCACCTCAATGGCATCCTGCCACCCATACCCCCTCCATACCTGGCCCAAAGACAGACTCTCACCCTCCATTAGCCCTTCCCCTAGGCCTACTTTTTCTCAACACAAAATCATCCACTCACTTGAAAATTATCAACGAAAAGTATTCAAAGTATATTCTCAGCATTGCTAGTTAGGGCATACTCTCAACCTTAATAATATCCTCTTTAAAAACAATGAAAAGTGAGGAAAAGCCTCAGAAACTCGGTCTGGGACCTTTTTGTCAAGCAAATGTCTTCATAGACCACTTGAGCACCCTCACAGGCATAAAATCCGCCCTTCTGTCATTCTAATACATTTTTTTTCAAAAATTTTTTTAATAGAGTATAATGCTGGCTCCAGGGGTGAAGGAGAGGGAGAGAGATGCAAAACAAAAGTTGGAGTGGGGTGTGTGTATTGGGGGGGGGGGGGGGGGGTTAGTTTTGGAAGGGCCCACCCTTGTTTAGTCTGGGCTAGAGAGCTGCACGGGAATGGGGCTCATGGGAATCCCGGGATGGAGGCAGTTCCTGCGGGGTTCCCACGGGGACAGAGGCAGTTCCTGCGGGGTTCCTGCGGGGATGGAAGCAGTTCTGCGGTCTTCTCTTAGAAGTGTAAGCTGCACCTGCACCAGCTGCTCATCTACTGAATACCAATTTCTTTGAGTGCTGTCTTCTCCTCCTCTTCTTCTTCCTTGCTTTAACAGCACAAATGTGGAAAGTCTTCCATTAAGGAGGTGGTAGAGTCACAAATGATGACAGAATTCAAAAAGACGTGGGATGAACACAGAGGATCTCTAATTAGAAAATGGAAGTTATTTAAAACCTAACCTTAAATGGCTGCATGTGTGTGGATGTGTCAAGTGACGCTTAGATGGCGACTCTGGCTGTGATGAACTAGGGCTGATACCTGGCGGACTTGTATGGTCTGTGTCTCATACATGGCAATCTGGTTTAGGATGGGCTGGAAAGGGCTTAGACAGCAACTTCAGTGGCTGGAACATGAGGACAGTGCTGGACAGACTTTTACAGTCTGTGTCCCACAAATGAGACAGCAACTCCAGTAGTTGGAACATAAGGATAGGGCCAGATAGACTTCTGTGGTCTTTGTTCCAGAAATACGAAAGAAAGACCATAATCAAGTATATAATATCATACTCGTTGATTTAATGATGAATTGATCATGAGTGTGACTATTGGCAGAGTGGATGGACCGTTCAGGTCTATTTGCTGTCACTTACTATGTCACTATTAATCCTCTTTGTTACCAGGCTGGTGCACAGACCTTAGCTCTGACACAGGCACGAGAATCAGATGTCACCTGACCTACTAGCGCGTGCATGTGGTGACCTCTCAGCACACAGTGCAAGTGAATCGGAGATAAGTCATACATGTGCACACCAGAGTGTTCCAACTTCCGTTCCTTCCTTGCCTACTGTGCTGTGGCTCAAATCCAGAGAGAGACTGAGGGAGCTGACTGGAATTTTCTTTTATGTACCATTAAATTCTTACGGGGATGGGTGGGGATGGGTTAAATTCTTACGGGGACGGGTTGGGATGGGTTAAATGTTTGCGGGGATGGGTAAGATTCCAGCGGGGACGGGTAAGATTCCAGCAGGGACGGGCGGGGATGGGTAAGATTTCTGTCCCCGTGCAACTCTCTAGTCTGGGCCCACCAAAAATGGCTGGTCTGGCTACGCCACTGTATTAAGCTGCTGCATCTTAGTCACTCCTGTGGTAAAAGCCTGACTTGTACCACATCTTAAAAATGACCCCTCTTAATTTTATTCATACATTTAACAGTGCTTTTTAACTTGTGCTGTTGAATACTGAACCAGATTTAAGTATAAGCAATGTAGACAAATCCCTCTGGTACCGGAATGGTAACATCACAGCCATGCCTTCATCCAGACTTGCCTCAGTTACCACAGTCTTTTTCCGCTGCTGACTCAGTGACAGCAGCAGCAACCATAAAACCTAGAGAAAGGTCTCCACAGGGCCTCTGAACCATCATGTAGCTTTTAGTTTAAAACATTTTTATTGAGTATACTCCAAAATAATACAGCACTTACTCCACTTGTACATCATTTCCTATAATAATGCTATCAACATTGGAATCCACTTGTACATCATTTCCTACCCCCCTTCCCCTCCCTCCCCCCCCCCCCCCCCCCCATTCCCTTAACACAGCATTCTGATGGCTCGATGATTGTATCATCAATCATACCGTAATCTTATTGGCCAAATCTTATGTTTCTCCCCTTCTCCCCCCCCCCTACCCCCCCTTGTTGCATGGCTCAACCTTATCTCAGCCTATCTTCTCCAGTTCCCCATGGTAACCCATTAAGCACTTGGCTTCTTGCTTTCGGTGAGATCTTATTTATGTATTGTCCCCACACCGTCAAAAACCGCACTTGTCGTTTTGGTGTCACTCTCGCCCCTCTCGCTTCCCATAACATCAATTGATGCATCTTATTTCGCCAGTACCAGTAAGAGGGGGGGGGGGGGGGGTGTCCAATATCCAGTGATTCATAATACATTTTTTCCCCACTATACAGGATTTGCTCAGGAACACTCTTTCTCCCTGGGTCCCTACATCCCATTGTTCAGGCACACTCAGCAGCATTCTTTCAAACGTAATTAGAACTTGGGAGCCTGTGACCTCCCTTACAAATTGGCCTATTCTCCCCCAGAATGCCCTTATAGTCTTACATTGCCATATACAGTGTGTTAGATTTGCACCTCCATGCCCACATTTTAGGCACCCATCCGTTTCTGTCACCCGTGCATGAAAAGCCCTTCTGGGAGAGAGGTATGCCCTATGTATTATTCTATATTGGCACTCTTGCAACTCTGCACTATGTATCACCTTCTGCATGCCCCTCAATGATTGTTGTAAATGGTGTTCAGAGATATTCCTATGAATTTCAGCTTCCCACTTCATCGCCACCTCAGTTACCCGCCTCCGTGGTAGCCCTTTCTCTAGCTCTCTAAAAAACCAAGATACAGAGACCTGTCCCAACGCATCCCCTTCCAAAAACTCCCTCAACTTAGTTTCAAATCTATGAGTTAATCCTTCCTTTGGGATACTATGTATGTAGTGGGCGAGCTGATGATAAGCCAATATCCCCAGTGGCCCCCCTGAACACTTATGTTGAAAGTCAGCTATGGAAATCACAGTATTATCGTCCCTGAGAAAGCTACCCAATAACTCCACCCCTTGACCTTGAAGTGTGTGAAACACTACATTATCACTACCCGGTGTAAAATCCTTATTCCCAACAAGAGGTAATAATCTGCTAGCCGTTGGATCCTGACCCCACCTTTGTGCCAATTCCCGCCACATGTGCCATAACGGTCCCAGCAACATGCTATCTTTAACTTTTTCCGGTAGTTGCCCTTTTCTCCTAACATGGATTAAGTAATTCAGGTGCCAGGGATGAAAGTATGTCCTCTCTAGATCCACATCCGTGTAGGTGTTTGTATCAAGGACCCAATCCCTCAAATGCCTCAGTAGACATGCCTGATTATATGTCCTCATGTCTGGGATGCCTAACCCTCCCTGCCTCCAATTCCCTATTAGATATTGCCACTTCATCCTAGGTTTCCTACCAGCCCAGCAATACTTCACTACTAGTCTTCGCAATGCTACCAACTCTCGTCTTCCCAGGCGTAACGGTAACGCTTGCAATACATAAAGCCAGCGCGGGAATATTATCATTCTAAATAGTTGTATCCGGCCCATAAGTGATACAGGTAGCCCAGACCAACGGGATAATTGTTCCTGAGTATCCTTTAGCAACTTAGCGATATTCAGGTCATAAATTTGTCTGGTGTCCATAGGGAGCTGTATTCCCAGATACCTAAAGGAACCCCTTGCCCACCTTATAGGGAATCTATCTCCCCACTCTCCCTCGAGTTCTGCATTACTAGCTAGTGCTTCAGATTTCAGGAGGTTCAATCTAAATCCTGAGTAATCCCCATACTCCTTTAAACTTTCCATGAGATGTGGCAGAGATCGTTTAGGGTCAGTGATTAATACCAGCAGATCATCTGCGAAGGCTGCTGTTTTAAAACTATGATCGCGTATCGTAACTCCCTGAATATCAGTATTATGTTGGATTTCTCTGAGGAGAGGGTCCAACGCCAATATAAAAAGTAAAGGCGACAGTGGACATCCTTGCCTCGTACCTCTCTTTATCGGGAACCAATCAGACTGTAGACCATTGGCGAATATCTGAGCCTGCGGATCTGTATACAAAGTTCTTACTGCCCTCGCAAATAAACCTGTGATCCCATAGGCCTTCAATACTGCAAACAAATAAGTCCAATCGACTCGGTCAAACGCCTTTTCGGCGTCAAAACTAATAAGCAGGGCTTTGCTCCTATCATTTCTTATTTTTTCCAAGGCGACCCATATTCTACGCATGTTCTTCGCTATAACCCTCCCACACGTAAACCCCACTTGTGAATCTATAATTAAAGATGGTAAACATCTGGCTAGCCGATTTGCCAGTATCTTTGCTAAGAGTTAATTCAGTGTTCAGTAACGAAATCGGTCTATACGAGTCTGGTTTATCAGCTGGCTTACCTGGTTTTGGCAATACACTGATTTGTGCTCTATTTAGGTGCCTAGGCAGTTGTCCTTGTTGTATGTTGTCATTAAACACTGCGGTCAATACAGGGCTGATCTCACTATTTAGGAGCTTGTAGAATTCATTCCTCAGGCCATCCGGCCCCGGTGCCTTCCCCAATTTGCTCCCTTTAATTACTAGGACTACCTCCTCTTCTGTAATAGGAGCATTTAATACCTCTGCATCCTCTTCTGAAATCTGTGGTAGATCCACACTATGAAGATAGGTCTCACTAGGTCTTTTTGTTTTGCATATAGGCGGCCAAAAAAGTCCCCCAATATTTTAACTATACTTTCATCCGTAGTTACCCGTGTTCCCGCGTTACCCTCCATTGCGAGTATTTTTTTGGCACTAAACCGCCTGTGGGCAATTCAAGCTAGAAATTTGCCACTTTTATTAGCAAACCTATATGACTTGTACTTGTAATATATGTTCGTTTTCTGCGTTTGCTCATGTAAAAGTTCATTAAGGGCCTGCTGTGTCTCCAATAACTGTCTTTTAAATCTTAGTTCATGGTGTACCCCATATTTCTTCCGCAGCGCTACTACCTGTCTTTCCAGCCTCATCACCTCCCTATTTCTGACCCGTTTTTTGAAAGCTAAATAGGATATTATATCTCCCCGAAGTACCGCCTTCGCCGCTTCCCAATAAAGTATAGGATCTATCCTATGTTGTTCATTGTTGTTGCTATAATCTCTCCATTTCTCCACCAGGAAGGGCAAAAACTGGGGGTCACAGTAAAGATAAGATGGAAAACGCCAAGATCCTAGCTGAAATCCTCCCTCTCCTACTTTAATCTGAACTCTCACCCATGCATGGTCGGAAATCATTATGGGGCCTATCTGTGCCTCCTCCACTTTTGTTAGTAACTCTCTAGAAATCCATATATAGTCTATTCTAGATAGCGTTTGGTGTGCTCTGGAAAGATGTGTAAAATCTTTGTCTACCGGATGTAATATTCTCCATACATCCACCAGGTCTAACATTTCACAAATTCTAGTTACCTCTCTCCTTTCTGGCCAGATCCCTCCCAGTTGGTTGAGACCTATCCCAAGTCGGGTCCAACACATCATTCAGGTCTCCTCCTACCAATAAGGGAATGTCACCCAAGCTATGGATTTTACGCGTGATTTGAGTGACAAGCTTCCTATCATAGGTATTGGGAGCATATATATTGCATAGCAGGAGTGGCTGTCTCTCCACAACTACTGAGGCTATAACATATCTCCCCCCTCTATCAGCCACCACCTTCTTGACCTCTACATTCAAGTTTTTCCTTATCAATATCACCACTCCTCCCTTTTTCCCAACTGCTGGTGCATCATATAGCTCCCCCACCCACCAGGTTTTCAACTTCTTATGTTCATCCCTCGTAAGATGTGTTTCCTGTAAGAACGCTATGGACGCTTTTTTATCATTCAACATTTTCAGGATTTTTTGCCTCTTAATCGGCGAGTGAATGCCCCCCACATTCCATGTTATGCATTGCAAAGTTGTCATGTCACACCTCTCTCTGTTTTGTGTCTTACTTGCAAGGCTTTATGTACACTCTTCTTTCTTATACACAGAGAGAGCGTCCCAGCCTCCGCCCTCCCCTCCCTCATGCTCCTTTGGGTCACCCCTAAGTTTTCCTTCATACTTCTCTCCTTCCAATTCCATGCATACAAGGATTTCCTCTTCCCTTCCCCCTCCCTCCCATCCACCCCCCTCCCCCCCGTATCCCCTTCTCCCTCTATACCCACCATCTGTCGTCCCTTGCCTATTGGCATAACTTCCTGTTTTCCAAGGCTAGGGCGCCTCATGTATCTGTGGCTATCCCCACCCACCCAACCCGCCACCAGAACTTATTTCTCACCAAACCAGACAAACGAAAGTGTCTCTTCTGTTCATGTCCATCGTAAGTACCCTCAGATCTCCTCAGGCTAACAGTTGTGCCAACCCCTCACTGTACCAGTATTCATTTGGCAAGCTGTAATCCTCAAAAAATCCTTATCTGTTAGCCCGAACATCCACATTTTTCCGCTTTGCTTGTACTTGGCGTATAATAAATCCTCAGTGGAGATTCAAACAATCACTGTCTGCAGCCTTTATGGCCACTGCTCCTCTGTCTTGCCTCTGTCATTAGTTATCTGCCATGCCAAGTGTCCTTGATGCTTCTAACAACTGGGCCAACTGTAAACTCTCAAAACTCAAACAACAAGAGTGGGCAACGGCTCATCTCCTGATATGAGCCAACCAGACTCCCTTATAACTTGCTACTTGCATAACAATACTCATGTAGTCCAAACATGTCAGTAATTTGTACTTGTAAAGACCAGTCCATCTCCACTGAGGCCATTAACTTGTGACCAATGCTCAGTGTAGTCTCTTCTTTCCTTGATAGAGCTCCCTCTTGTTCTCAGCCCTCATGCTCTTTAGCTAGCATCCGGTCTACATATTTAGTTGCTTCCTCTACTTTCTCAAAGTAGACTGCTTGGCCTTTTTCCAGCAGTTTGAGCTTAGCTGGGTATAGAAGGCTGAATCTGTACTTAAGCCGAAAAAGTTTGGTGCACAGCGGTGCAAAGCTCTTTCTCGCTGTAGACACTGCAGTGGAATAATCTTGAAAACAGAGGATTTTTTTATTTTTATATTCCAGTTGCTTGCCTGCATGCAGTTCTTGTAAAATAAGCATTTTATGGGCATAGTTCAAGATCCTAAAGATCACCACTCGAGGCCTTCCTGTATCCTCTCTCCTCTGGCCAAGTCTGTGCGCTCTTTCCACCCGTAATGCTGTTGCCATTTCCTCGTTGCTAAGCGCCTCCGGCAGCCATTTTTCCAAGAATACACAGAGATTCCGCTCCGGCAAGGTTTCTGGTAGCCCCACAAGACGCAGATTGTTCCATCTCGAACGATTTTCAAGATCGTCGAGCTTTGCCTCCACCTCTGCAAGGCGCGCCTGCATTTTCGGCTGTTCCTCTGAGACTTTTTGGATATCCTCCTCCGCCATCCCGACTCTACGCTGCACTTCCTGAAGTTCAGTAAACAGTTGCGTGTGCCTCTCAGTCAGCCCTTCTAGTTTGTCCAATATTAGTTGCAGTTTATTGCCCACCGCTTGTTCCACCGCTGCCCTCACCTCTTCCGTGATTTCTGCAGCCCACGATGTGCCTGGCGGCGGCGATGCTGGCGCGGCCCTGTCCGCCATTTTGTTCTCCGTGGCGCAGGCTTTTTCTTTGGGATCTTTTCGAGCCGCTTTCGCCGCCATCCGCATCGCCTCAGCCGCCACCAACAGCCACTTCATATGCGGAATGCCTTTGCTGGTGCTTGCGTCGATTTTTGGGGTGGGTGTTTGATTTTACGAGCGCCGATTTAATTATGCGCCCCGGAGCAGTTCTGTCTCACGTCTTCACCGCTCCATGCCTCCACCGGAAGTCCCATCATGTAGCTTTAAGCCCCGAGGAAACCCCTCCTCCAAAGCTTCCTATTACAGTGGAAATCCATTCAAGAGTAGAACTTCTAGAAGGCCAGAGATTGCACACTGGCTCTGAGGCCTCACACAGAGCTTTCTCTCTTTATGCCTACTGCTGCTGCTATTCCTGAGCCAGTGGTTGAAAAGGAGTTTAGTAGTGCAAGCAAGCCCAAAGGTGAGGGGAGAGGGGACAATTTAGAGATGGGTGTTGGGAGTCACCACTCCTGTGCCAATACTTTGAGGAGTGGTACACATCCTTCACAATGATTTCTGAAAGAACCAAGCCACCCCCACCCTTCGATAATGTTAGGTGAGGGATGGGAAGTAGAGGCTCCTCTACGATTTTGCCTTTGGGCACCCAGCTTTTAAATCCAGTCGTGGAGAGGGGACAATTTAGAGATGGGTGTTGGGAGTCACCACTCCTGTGCCAATACTTTGAGGAGTGGTACACATCCTTCACAATGATTTCTGAAAGAACCAAGCCACCCCCACCCTTCGATAATGTTAGGTGAGGGATGGGAAGTAGAGGCTCCTCTACGATTTTGCCTTTGGGCACCCAGCTTTTAAATCCAGTCGTGGCTGGATTTAACTCTTCATTTGCAGTTAAGTCTGCTAAGTGGCAGATCTATTTTAAATATATAACTTATCTATATAGGATGCAAGTCTATAACTAGGCAGTACAAGTTAGGTGCCTAGATGCAGCGCATTGAGTGTTAATTCTATAATGTCATCAAGATTCCATTCTAGAATACTAGCTTAAGTTGGCTTCTATATGGCTACATTTAGATGCATTCACTTATACAATGTCAATAGCAGTTATGTGTATAAATGATGGCCTTGCTTATGCTCCTTATACATATGTACATAAGTATTGCCATACTGGGAAAGACCAAAGGTCCATCAAGCCCAGCATCTTGTTTCCAACAGTGACCAATCCAGGTAACATATACCTGGCAAGATCCCCAAAAAGTACAAAACATTTCATACTGCTTATCCCTGAAATAGTGGATTTTCCCCGTCCATTTAAAAATGGTCTATGGACTTTTCCTTTAGGAAGCTGTCCAAACCTTTTTAAAACTCCGCTAAGCTAACCGCCTTTACCATGTTCTCTGGTTTAATTACACGTTGAGTGAAGAAAAATGTTCTTTGATTTGTTTTAAATTTACTACATTGTAACTTCATCGCCATGCCCCCTAGTCCTAGTATTTTTGGAAAGCGTAAACAACCGCTTCACATCTACCCATTCAACTCCACTCATTATTTTATAGACCTCTATCATATCTCCTCTCAGCCGCCTTTTCTCCAAGCTGAAGAGCCCTAGCTGCTTTAGCCTTTCCTCATAGGAAAGTCGTCCCATCCCCTTTATCATTTTCGTCACCCTTTTCTGCACCTTTTCTAATTCCACTATATCCTTTTTGAGATGTGGCAACCAGAATTGAACACAATATTCGAGATGCGGTTGCACCATGGAGCAATACAATGGCATTATAACATCCTCATTTTTGTTTTCCATTCTTTTTCTAATAATACATAACATTCTATTTGCTTTCTTAGCCGAAGGAGCACACTGAGCAGAAGGTTTCAACGTATCATTGACGACACCTAGATCCCTTTCTTGGTCTTTGACTCCTAATGTGGAACCTTGCATGACGTAGCTATAATTCGGGTTCCTCTTTCCCACATGCATCACTTTGCACTTGCTCACATTAAACGTCATCTGCCATTTAGACGCCCAGTCTCCCAGTCTCTTAAGGTCCTCTTGTAATTTTTCACAATCCTCCCGTGATTTAATGACTTTGAATAACTTTGTGTCATCAGCAAATTTAATTACCTCACTAGTTACTCCCATCTCTAGGTCATTTATAAATGCTAAAAAGCAGTGGTCCCAGCACAGACCCCTGGGGAACCCCACTAACTACCCTTCTCCATTGAGAATACTGACCATTTAACCCTACTCTCTCTTTTCTATCTTTTAACCAGTTTTTAATACACAATAGAACACTACCTCCTATCCCATGACTCTCCAATTTCCTCTGGAGTCTTTCATGAGGTACTTTGTCACATGCCTTCTGAAAATCCAGATACACAATATCAACCGGCTCACCTTTATCCACGTTTGTTCACCCCTTCAAAGAAATGTAGTAGATTGGTGAGGCAAGATTTCCCTTCACTAAATCCATGTTGACTTTGCCTCATTAATCCATGCTTTTGAATATGCTCTGTAATTTTGTTCTTTATAATAGTCTCTACCATTTTGCCCGGCACCAACGTCAGACTCCTTCCCTTTGAGCTCCTCCTTGTACTTATGTGCTTAGGGAGATGAATGCATCATTTATAGAATAACACTGAGCACACACTTAGCACTTGTTCACTTAAGTGTACACAAACCCACATAAGTGCTAGTATTCTATCATTTAGGCGCTAAGTTATAGAATGAGAGAGTTAGTGGCTGAATTTTGCGCTAAACATACACATGCCAGCTCTGACCCTTCTCAATGCTGACCTCTTCAATGGATAATTTTAAACAGCCTGATTTTTTAAACATATAAGGGCTCAAAATACACTCATAAGCAAGTTGAGCATTTGCCACCCACCAGCAAATGCATAATGTGCTTTGAACATTTTCCAATGAGGGAAAAACAAGTTTCTAGAATAATGGGTCATGGAAGGAGGCAAAGAGTGAGTAGATTCAGGAAAAAAGATTGATGCATGAAACTCTCTGTCAGATGAAGCAACACAGTAAATGATGGCAAATAACGATCAATTGGGTTTTCTAGTCTGCTATTTTGAGATTCCTCCTCTCTGGTTTTCTACCACTTTATGTAGATAAACAAATGCATTCTCATAGTTGAACTCCAGTTTCTCTGTCCCTTCCCTGACTTATTAACCAGTCTCCCAACTCCTATGGAGTAGTGCACTCCGCAAATTTTGGGTGAGCCTATGGTAAAAATATGTGGGAAGGAAATATTCTATCTTCCCTCTAGCCTCCTCCCCTCATTTAAAAATATAAATGCCTGAAATAATGGGGTTTCCCAAGTCCCACCAGTTCTCCAAAGGTGCCCCAAACTCCCTGCTGCCAAGCTCAGTAGCTGACAGCAGCATTCCTGAGCAGCACCCCATGCGTATGTGAAAACTAAGCATGGGTGGGGGTGCCGGCATTGTCGGCTCAGAAACACTGCTGCCATATGATAAGCTTGGCAGCAGGGAGTTCTGGGTACCTTCAAAGATGGACTTCAGCTGATAGAGTTTGGCGATCCCTACCAGCTACTGCAAGGGTGCACCGCTGCTAGGGGACCTGAGCTCAAAGTGGGTGGGCACCCTGCCCACCCATGGCTAGGCTACAGCTCTCAACCCTAGAACTTACATTGCTGTTCATTACCTGTCTCAAAGTCCCAACTCTGTTACCATGCTGTTCTCTACCATTCCATTTTGAAGGCTTCTTTAGGCCTCATTATCTTCCTCTCTGTGATCCATGTAAAACAAATACTTAATTCTACTGTAGGTCCTTTTGTGTTTTACTGCCAAGTGTTTTTTAAGAGTGTATAGGGGCTGATATTTAGCTAGCAGCGGGCAGCGTGGTTAAAGCCCACTTCCAGTGCTGAACCTGGAATTCAATGCCACATCATATCCGGCAAACAACATTAAATCTCTGGGTTTATTTTGGGCTGCTGGAACTTAACCGGGTAAGCCAATATTCAGCTTTAACTGATTAAGTTCCTGTTAAAGATAGGACTGCTATTTGTGTAGTCCTATTTAATCACTAAAACCAGCGCTGAATATTGGTGCTAACCGGCTATGTGCTAACTGCCGCTATGCGCTAACTGCAAATATTCAGCAGAGATAACCATTTATCTCCTGCTGAATATTTGTGGTTAGCCAGTTAAATGTTATTTAAGTGGTCAGCGGCTGTTGCTGACCAGATGATCAGTTAAATAGCGCTGCGTACGTCTAGTAGTGCTATAGAAATGATAAATAGTAGTAGTAGTAAATATTGCTGAATATCAGGGTGATAGTGTTCTGATCACACAGATATTTGAACATTTATGTAATACTGCCACCTTGTGACATATTTGTGCTATAATGGCATAATGGTTAGTGCAGCAGGTTGCAGACCTAGGGAACTGGGTTGTTCCTACTGCTGCCTGACCGTCAGCAGTGGGTTCAGATCCTGGGGAACCAGGTTCCATTTCCTATGCAGCTCCTTGTGACCCTGGGCAAGTTACTTAGCCCTCCATTGCCCCAGGTACAACGTTTAAATATCTCAAGGGCATTTATGTACAGGAAGAGAGCCTTTTCCAAATGAAGGAGACCTCTGGAATGAGGGGGCATATGACAAAGTTAAGAGGGAATAGGCTTAGGAGTAACCTAAGGAAGTATTATTTCACAGAAAGGGTGGTGGAGGCGTGGAATGGCCTCCTGGTGGAGGTGGTGGAGTCGAGGACTGTTCCAGAATTTAAAAAGGAATGGGATAAGCCTGTAGGATCGCTTAGGAACAGGTAGAATTGGGGGTTACAGAGAATGGGAAGACTGGATGGGTCATATGGCCTTTATCTGCCGTCATGTTTCTCGGTTTCTATATAACTTAGATTGTGAGCCCATTAGGGTCTGTGCAAAGTACCTGTAACAGAAACTGTAAACCGCATAGTTACCTCAGGGATCATTTGCAGTATATCAAGTGCCGAAAATCTACTATAATAAAACTCACCCTCAACATTCTGAAGACAACGTTCTGAAGTCACTCAGTCACTCACTGAAGGGTTCATGGATTCATGGTGGTGAAGCCAGAACACTGACCATGTCTCTCTGCCCCGCCCTCGCATAACGGACCAATCAGAAAAAACACCCTCAACATTCTGAAACACAAAGGACCATCACAACACCGTTCCCAGGCAACACTAGGCAACGTAAGACGGACCAATCAGAGGAAACTACGTGACAATAAGGGAGGAGCATTCCCCAGCAGAATGGCTCATTATCTGTGCAGCACGGAGAGCACAGAACCACCGCTGGAACGAGAGAAGAATATTCCTGCTGTGGGTATGTGCAAAAATAGACCAGGGGAGAGGGGGGGGGGGGAATTTTTAAATGCCTAATGCCAGTACTGAAGAGTGCCAGAGGGCCTATAGCACAGACTATATTTGGGATCGCTTGACATGGAGTCAGAGGAGCTGGAAAACAACGTGCCCATCACCATCTGGGATGTGGGCGAACAGGACAAGCTGCGGCCCAGCTGGAAGGATTACCCGCGACCCAGCCAGCAGCAAACAGCGACCAAGGAAGGGGGAGGAGTAGGGAAACACGCACTCCTTCCCTGCCTAGGAATCGCTGGAGACTGGCTGCCAAACTAACAAAACAACCGCACACGGACGCACCACCTCAATCATTAGAAAGGCATCCACTCTTTTTTCAACAGAAATGCAAACTAATAATACAAAACAAAGAATACATGGTTTCTCAGGCGGCTGCAGGTAACTCCCCACCCCCTTCCTCTTCCCCTTTTGCCGAAGCGGCCAAGGACGTGCCCAACCATCCCCAGCCTCAGGCAAGCTGTCTCCCTCCTCGGGGATTCCCCAAGCACCCGGAAAAAGACGGCGCTGATTCCTGCAGCGCATAAATGTTCCAGCATTCCCCTTCAGCCGGCCTGAAATGGACCAAACATACCGGATCACCCCCCGATGGCCCGAGACCGTGCTCTTCTCCCTTCCGCCAACTTAAAACAACCATCCCCGTCCTCAGGCAAGCCGTCACCAACCTCCAGGATGCCCAGAACCCCAGCCCAATGGAAAAAGATGGCGCTGCTTCCAACAGCACATTTCCAGCATTCTCCTACAGCAGCCCTGAAACGGCCAAAAAATACAGACAGACAAAGAACGTGCTCCTCAACCTTCCGCCCATGTAAAACAACACTGCTGCCTCAGCACAACACAAAAAAAAAAAAACATGGAAAAAAAAACAACACTCAACAAAGGCTGACACCCCCTACAACCACATTTACATTTCACCAACAGAAAGACCCCCCCCCTCCACAAACCTCCTTGACAGACAAAACCACACACACACAATACAACGGAAACACACCCTCAAAGCCACACACCAATCCAACCCACTTTGCCAGCACAGCACAGCACAGCACATCCCCCAACCCCCAAGCAAAAAACAAAACAAAAAAGGACACACATCAACAACCTGCACACACAGACACACCGCACCCTCACACTCACATAAAATAACTCTGTGACACATACACACACACACACACACACACACACACACAAAAAACCACATGCTAGCGCCCGTTTCATTGGTTTCGGAAACGGGCCTTTTTTATTAGTAAATACATAAAATAAAAATTCTGTGGCCTGTTTTTTAGATTAGCTCAGGTATTTGCAAGTCATATAACCTTTGATCTCATAGGTCATGAAATACTGTATTTTGCTCATCAGTCACACTGGAGTCTCTCTGCTCACATTCCCCAGCTCAGAATGTAACGTTTACTCATATTGGTCATCCCCAGAGATCACTGGCCCTTATGGGCAAGCCGTTGTCTCCTCAGAGTCAGACATCTCTATTTTAGACACAGAAAGGTAAACAGTGGAATACCTCAGGCATCTGTACTGGGACAAGTGCTTTTAAACACATTTATAAATGATCTGGAAATGGATGAGTGAGGTTGTCAAATTTGCAGATGATGCCAAATTTATTAAAAGTTGTTAAATCACATGCTGAATGTGAGAAAATTGCAGCAGGATTTTGTGAGACTGGGAAACTGTGCATCAAAATGGCAGATGAAGTTTAATATGGACAAGGACAAAGTGATGCACATAGGGAAGAACAACCCAAATTATAGCTACACAATACTAACTTTCACATTAAGAGAGGAGTCACCACCCAGGAAAAGGATCTAGATGTCATCATGGACAAAAAGTTAAGTTCAATTTTATTTGATATGTCACTAATATAAATTAAAAAATCTAAGCGGTTTACAAGTTCAGTTAGAAGAAGGGGGGAGGGGGGATGTAAAATTGAGTAAATGATAAAATCCAGAATTACATTCAGGGGACTGACACAGATGGATATGTGGGATAGGAAAGTTTACAGTTCGTGATAAAGATGGGAGGAGAGACCACAAGAGGAAGGTAGTCAAGTACAGCGCTATTCTTATTCTTCAAGAGACACCAATACCTTCAGTTATAGCGAAGCAGACAAGCCAGTTTCAAGAGAGTAAATCCTATGATGCAGATAAGAAAGCCTGAAACAAGAAGTATGTCTTCAAGAAGGACTTCAAATTCTCAAATGATGACTCTAATCCAGTGGTTCCCAAACCTGATCCCGGAGGCTCTGTTTTATCGGAAGCAGGTTCAACAAATTTTTATTTTTTTATATTTTGGATCTAATGTATCTATGGACTTGCAACCCAACTTTTCTTTAAAAAAAATTTTGAAGCTGTACAAGTCCATTACATATTATGGAACAAAACCAAAGCAGCTTACCTTGTCACCGATTTTATTTATTGATATACCACCCTTCTGTGGCACAACCAAGGTGATTTACATATTATATGCAGGCACTTTCTCTGTCCCTAGTGAGCTCACACAATCTATGTTTTCTTTCTTTTTCTTTTTTTTCCACTGTTTTGGAGGTTAGGGGTAGATCGCTTTTCTGGTCTTATAAGCTCACCAAAAGTTACACAAAATTTGAGAAACACAGTACAGATCAAAAACACATTTTGAAAGTATGATATAGATTCAAAACAAATAGGCATTCTAGAAAGTGATTTTTTTTTAACAGAAACATAAAATCATGAAAATTATGATGACCAATGGACTTTGAGGTATTTGGCAAGCCTCTTTTTTTGCCCATCCCACCTAGATATGTGCATGTACCATGTATACTGTTTGCTGCAAAAGCCTATAGAATCCAACTGCTCAATAATCCATGTTCATTCTATAAATTGGGAAAAGGGAAGAAATCTATGAGAAGAAAAACATTGCAGGCTTCAGCAGATATTTTATTACAAATGAACAACCATAATGTATCCGACATAAAATATAGAAACTGAAATTGAGCTGTCCATGTCGAGATGTGTCAAATTGCAATAGTATTTTAGAAAAAGATCTGCCAATGTAGAGCTTTTATCAAAATATATAGAGGAATGAACATGTATGTGCTGGCTATGTGCGTCGGGAGCACCCATTTTGCATAGATGAGGCAGTGCATGCAAATCTCTCTCATGCATATTTACTGTAGATATCTTGAAAACACGACTGGCTTGAGAAGCACTGCTCTAAAACATCAAGAAAGGCAACTTAGCAACAGACACGTTCAAGCATCGGCACTTAAAGTTTTAGCACATTTCAAAAATATTTGTGCTAAAAAGTTATTTTTGAAAATATTTGATGTTATGTTTTATTATTTTTGATGCCGTTATTTTTTATGCTTTTATGTATATTTTAAAGTGAAGTAATTTCTTAATGATGACCTGGTATTCTTATTTTGTAATCCACACTGATCCAAGAATGGTTTGTAGTGGAATACAAATTTAGGGCCCTGTTTACTAAGCCACGCTAGAGGCACGTTAGCATTTTTAGCACGCGCTAACCATCTAGATGCCCATAATATTCATATGGGCGTTTATACGGTTAGCATGTGCTAAAAACGCTAGCGCATCTTAGTAAACAGGGCCCTCAATTGTAATTGTAAATTTCGAAAGCTAAGGGCCAGATATTCAAGCCTGAAATGACCATCATTTTGCAAACCACCAGACATAAAGCCTGGAAATTCAATGCTGGGCCACATCTGGGCACTGACATTGAATTTCTGGTTTCCAGAGCTGATTAAGTGCAATATTCAGTGGCTATGAGTTACCGCATAAAGATAGGACTGACTTTCATGTGGTCCTATTTATGTGGTTAACATAGCTGGTTAAGTGCTAACTTCACCCTGAATTGCCCCAAAATAGCTGGTTTTCAGTGCTGTGATAACTGGTTATTTTCAGCGGCACAAACCAGTTAAGTGCCACTGAAAATTAGTGGTTAATCCCGAACAGGTGATTTACCGTATTTTTCGGACTATAAGACGCACTTTTTTCCCCAAAAATTTGGGAGGAAAATGGGGGGTGCGTCTTATAGTCCGAAGGTAGCGTTTTTGGACCGCCGTCCTGTACTTACACAATTCCATGTTCCCTGGTGGTCTAGTGACGTCGGGGCAGGAAAGAGCCCCCTCTTTCCTGCCCATCGCGCTCCTCTCCGTGCTCCTCACTGCTTTCTGACGGTCTCGGCGATATTCAAAATGGCCGCCGAGATTCTCGGAGCACGGAGAGCAGCGCGATGGGCAGGAAAGAGGGGGCTCTTTCCTGCCCCGACGTCACTAGACCACCAGGGAACATGGAATCGTGTAAGTACGGGACGGCGGTCCAAAACTCGGACAAGACGCACCGGAGCACCTAGGTTTTAGAGGAGGGAAAAAGGAAAAATTTTTTTTTCCTATTTCCCTCCTCTAAAACCTAGGTGCGTCTTATGGTCCGGTGCGTCTTATAGTCCGAAAAATACGGTAACTGTTTCTGGTCAGTTAGATCACTTTGAATATTGAACCCTACATGTCTATGGTGTCCTTCTTCTAAGATGTGGTGAAATCTGGGCTTAGCATATTCTAATGGAGGACTTTCCCGTGAGCTAATGCCACAGGCATTTTTTTTTTTTTGCAGGTTGTGTGCTCAAGTTTCCATTAGTGTGCAGCACCAGCAAAGAATAATCTGGGAGCGCTTACTGCTTCTCATTTAGGAGGTGCAGAGTGCTCCCACATTAACCCTGCGCTATCCAGTTAGCGCACACTGATGTGAACACGTTAACTGGATAACATGGGAACGCCCACTCTCCACCCCTGACATGTCCCTTCTTAAAAAAAACATTTAAAAAAAAAATTGCTAACATGTGCTTAGTGCATGCAAACAAGCAAAATAACCCAAAACATTTTAACGCATATTGTGGTAGCCTATTATTCCCATGCTAAGCATGCTTTATAGCTTAACGCCCATTAGTAGAAGGGCTCCTATATTCTCAAAATTATGTACAGAGCCTCAATCATTGAGTGCTATAAATTTGGGGGTGTGGGGAGGAGAGAGGAGAAGAAACAGGAGATTTAAAGAAGTGACCTCCCCTAATCCTTCCTGTAGTGTTCTGTCCAAAATGAGTACCTTCAGAAAACGTAGCCTGGGAGCAGCTGTTGAGCCCAACAGTGACTTTGGTGAGCATTTGCATGCATTCCCCTTCTAAAATGGGGAATATATGTCTATGTCGATCCTTGGTCGGCTGCCACCCTGGGCAGATCTCCGCTGCGTACCCCCTCCCTCCGGGTGCAGCGGCGCTCCCCCCTCCCCCGGGTGCATTCTTACCTGCTGGGAGCAGCAGGTTCCCTGCTCCCTCTGCCCCGGAACAGGAAGTAACCTGTTCCGGGGCAGAGGAAGCAGGGAACCAGCGGAGCCAACAGCCATGCGGCTGCTTTCTGCACCCCTCCAGCAGTGTGCACCCAGGGCAGACCGCCCCCATCGCCTCGCCCGATACCTGTATATTTTTGACCCTACTCTAATCCCATCCAAAACATGCCCAAACCACATCTCCTTGCTGTATGTATGTATTGCAGATCTACACATGATAGAAGTGTATAAAATAATGAGTGGAATGGATCGGGTGGATGTGAAGCGACTGTTCACGCTATCCAAAAATACTAGGACTAGAGGGCATGAGTTGAAGCTACAGTGTGGTAAATTTAAAACGAATCGGAGAAAATTTTTCTTCACCCAACGTGTAATTAGACTCTGGAATTCGTTGCCGGAGAACGTGGTACAGGCGGTTAGCTTGACGGAGTTTAAAAAGGGGTTAGATAGATTCCTAAAGGACAAGTCCATAGACCGCTATTAAATGGACTTGGAAAAATTCCGCATTTTTAGGTATAACTTGTCTGGAATGTTTTTACGTTTGGGGAGCGTGCCAGGTGCCCTTGACCTGGATTGGCCACTGTCGGTGACAGGATGCTGGGCTAGATGGACCTTTGGTCTTTCCCAGTATGGCACTACTTATGTACTTATGTACAGCCAAGACACACGTCTAAATGTCAGTATTTTAGTTCTTTGATTGAGTAAATAGACTTTACTATTTTACATTGGAGTTCTTTTCTAATTTTCTGTGTGTTTTTAAATTTATCGTAAACTGCTTTGATCTTTTGATTAGCTAAGTGGTATATATAGGTGCTCATTTTCAAAGCAGAAAGACTTACAAAGCTGCATAGTAACATAGGTAACTTTGTAAGTCTATGTGCTTTGAAAATGAGCCTCTTAAACAAAAATCACAAATAGACTTTCTAATATAACTACTAAAATGTGTGTTTTCTGAAATCCTTTTTTGGTGGGTTATTCCATGGATCATAACTATTCATTAAAATCAACTTCAGATTTGGGGGCAAAGGGATCCAAGGGGTCCCTAGGAGTGCCTTTGACTTTTTGACTGGATGTAGGGTACCCCCCCCCCTTATTTGCTGTTTCCCAGCCAGTGTACTTCCAGACAGCAACAATGCATCACAAAAACACATCTTTGTGAAAATACAGAGAGCAGGGCTGTTTTTCAGGAAAGCATAAAACATTTGTTTTAATTGGCAAGTAAAAATACATTGCAAGTCATTAGTATACTATATACAAGGTGTTACATTACAAATACACATTTAAAATTGCAGTTCAGTGGCAGTTGTGTGCTCTATGTCCAGGATCATGAATTTTCCCTAACCTGCTGCAGCTGCCCCCATGTGGCAAGAATTGGTGATGCAGTGCTATGGAACAAAGATGATTTAGACCATATATATGTTGCAGTAACCTTACTGTTAATACAATGCCTTTTAAAATAGATGTTTAAACACAAAATTTTGGTTCAGATTTTTTCTTATTTAACATTTTGGTCAAGGCAGGACACCTTGAGATTATACCAAGACAACATAATTTTTCAAATATGGAAGGTTTAATACAATATTCTTCATTTAAGCAAAACAGACGCATGTAGTGATTGTGTATACATGTACACACACACAAACATATATGCATATTTCCACTGCATCTTTTTCCTACCCTTTACAGCTCATTCCATTTCATATCTACACGTCACTAAATTAACAAGTTACAAGCTTTAGTTTCAATACTTGCAAAATCATTTTTCCACAGACTTCCGTGTGCAGATATATTTATAAAACACATTCAAAATGATACAAAAACAACAGAAATCAGTCTAAATAGAACAGATGACAAAGCTCTACAAAATTCAGTTTCCATTCTTTGTAAAAAAAAAAAAAAAAAAAGGCAAAATAAAGCCAAAAAACCTGAAACATGGCTTTACAGTTGGGAAGCTGTGAACATCCCAACCAGCAGATAATCCAATCTGTAACCTCTCTCTCCCTCTTAAAATATAAGGCAGTGCAATATTTCTTCAAAGTCAAAACAGACTGTCCAATGCCCCTCTAATTTAATACTTCAAGAATCTCCATTAAAATATTTTCTCTGAGATACACACTGTGAATTAGATCCTAGAATAAGGATTGACATTTAAGCCACCCGGGGCGCAAAATACTAATGCAATACCCCATAACATTAAAACATTTTTAATGGCTCCATTTCCACTATGGTTTTGCCTCTACATCCCCATTGGTTGTTTAACAAAATGTGCTGAACAAAGTTGTGGTCAGAACTGTACCATTTAAATGAGAAGGGTTACAAATACCTCTCTTTTCATGACAAAAACGAAACAAACAAAACTAACTAAAGACTTAAAGAACAAATTACTCATTAAAAATGAAGCTCTGCTAATCACAGTCAGCAAAAACTAAACTATGATTTAAAAAATATTTAAAAAAACACTTCATTTTTCAGGTTAAGTATTTAAAAGCAGCATGTTACTAATACATAACTACAATGACGACAACTGGGATGAATGGATCTGTACATTAAGGGGATAATTCTATAAGGACCACCTAGTATAAGGTGGAAGGACTGTGCGTAAATGACCATATTTTAATCATTAACTCACATATGTGGGTACTTAAGCATGTAAATAGTCAAGTATGTGCCATGTTTTGATGGTGCATATTTTGCTGATAGGTGTGCACATGGGCAGAATTTAGGCAGACCATGAGTGGAATGCGCAACTACACTCATAGAATACCATAATTTACACGTCTTCTGGCTAATATCTAGGCATGGGCATTTATATTTGCTAAGGAGTGATGTAAATAATCATGCTTTAAATATAAGGGCATTTTCTACCACATGCAGTAGTATTCTATAATAGATTTGAAATAGGCATCTGCTTACCTTCTTATCCTAGGTGCCTCTAATAAGGTAATTCTGTATCACTGTGCCTATTTGGAGCTTACGCTGCAAAGAAAAGTATATGCCTGCTTTTCTTCACAGAATACTAGCATACCAGGGCAAATACGTGTGTATATTTTAGGTATGACCATTTACGCCAGTCATAGAACTGCTGTAAATGATCAGACCTAGACTGATTTTATGGATATAACTGTGTGCTCCACCCAAACAGCACCCATGTGTATGTAAACACCATCGCATTTAGGCACCAGGTTATAGAACAGCGCACAGCCCAAACACTGGCATTTATGCATATAGATGCGCACATATGGGCCAGATTCAGTAAATGGCATCAAAAATAGGCGCTAGGAAAAAATCAGTGCTCTGTGCTCTTCTATAAAGGGCACTCTGAGTTTGCAAGTGAGTGCATTGACTAAAAAAATATGCTAATTTATGCAAGTACTTAAGCGATCTAGCCCACTTGCAGCATAGGTGTGCTGACTTGCCCTATTAAACCAAGCACCCTGTTATATAATTACCCTCCAAGAAGGTTATTTTATAAAGCTGTGAGTAAAGCATGTTTTACACATGGAAAAGGCTTTCTCCTGGGGACCATGTGTAGGTGCTCCTGTGGGCCCTGTTGTAAGGTATGCCTTTGTTTTATTAACTATATGCATAGCATATACACACATGTTCAAAGCAGGTGTAAATCTGAGTGTAAGCATTTGCAAATCATTTGGGCTGGTTCTGAGTGTTTATATTATAAAAGTACTTAGGCATAAAAATAGGCACATATTTGTTGCTTTGATGTAGACACCCTTAGAAAATTCCAAAAAGGACGCCTATTTTATAAAGGGCAACATGGATGCCTATATGCCTTTATGAACTAGGCATCTACAACTAACCCCAATAGAACACAAATGCTCTTGCACAAATTTACATATACTCAGAAGAAGGAATAAATGTATGCATGTACTCAGTGCAGGTATCTAATAAAATACACATGTACTTTGCAACTTCGCGCTCTCTCTGCCCTCAGGAATGCCTAAGCACAGATCACGCAAAGGTAGGCACAATCTTAGAAGAGGTCCATTTCCATGTGTAAAACATGCTCTACACAGAAAATTCTTTATAAAATTACCCCCTAAATGAAGCAAGGAGTTCTACAAAATACCATCATGTTGCCAGTTTGCTTGCTTCTAACATGTACGATGTCGCAGTTAATAAGTCATTGTCCACAATTCTCGATCATTGAACTGATCTCTAGAATTTATAAACACCAAAGCAAGTTCATAATAAAAGAGACAAAAATAAACACACACACACACAAAGTCCTGTCATCTGTTAACAACAGATGAATAAAGTGCATAGCAACTACTGTAACAATTCTTGAATTAAGAAAACACTGATTGAGTCTCAAAAATATGTAGCTTGATGCTTGTTAATTCTGCATGTTGCTACCTGAATTCCCTTTTAGTACAATTAACATTTTTTCCACTATGTTGTCTTTGTACTCTTATATGGAATGCGCAGAGATCTCCGACTGCTGCCTGATGTAACTCTGGAAACTCTTGTCCCCAATTGGATGCTCTCTAATAATGTAAGAAAGGGAAAAAGAGACATGTACAATTTTATTTTCTTGAATGAAAATGGATTGTTTGCAGTCTATGATATCTTTATTTATATTGTTAAAGAGTTTTATTTAAAGTGTATTTGATATTTCAGTTTCCAATCTTAATTTTATTATAAGCTGCTTTGATATTAGATTGTATAATGCAGTGCCTAATGTAACTGCAGGAGGGGCATATATTTGGGTGAAGCATGGGCGGTCATAGGAATGTCTTCAATTGACATGCATGATTTATAGAATACTATCAGCTGTGCGTGTCACTTGACACATATAGGTGCACCCGTTTACACCTAACATTGACATGGTGCACAATAATCATATCTAAACTTAGGTGCATCCATGTTGACTTACACTAGTATTCTGCAATGGCATCATAGCACACATATGCTGTTATAGAACTGGAACCCAGCGTCTGGCATCAGCACATCCAATTGGATGTGTCAATTTATAGAATTGCCTTCCAAATATTTCTTAACAAAAAAAAGGCCTGATAGTTTCCTTCTGCCCAATTTGGGCATCCAGCTCAATCAGAACAGGTTTCCCTTGGGCTAAGAAGCCATGGCCTTTCGTTCCAAACTAGCTGGAGAAGTTTTGTCCTATTTTATATCCCAACTAGCTATAGTCACTTCAGCAATGTCCTCAGTCAGGACACATGCACCAGGGCTCCTTTCTGGAACTCTGTAATTTTGGACCCTAGGTTTGACCTCTAGGTATTGCCCACTGTTCAATTACTGGAACTTCCTGTCCTCCCACACTCTGGAGACTGTGAGTACTGCCTCTGCAGCATTGCTTGGATCTACCTCTTTTACTGGACCAAGACAAGCATTTTCTAAAACTGACTATACAGTTATTAACCAACTCAGAAGTTTTATCTAAATTTCAATCTAGAGCTGCACAGCCATCATCTACCATCTGCTGGCGATAGAAGAATACTGAATTGTATTGAGTTGCATAGGGTTCAATAAAGGCACAGCACAATTCTGTATTCTGTTTCTCCATATGCTGGTAGATGGTGCATACTCACTTGTTCCGGCCTTGTCTGGTTTGACTAAAGGAAAGAAAATTAGCAGGAAAGACCTAATTTCTCCTTGCTGAACCGATTTGACTAGCTTGTATATATTTTCTCTGTTCTGTCAACCTGGTTTGCAAACCTCTTTTAAAGAAATTTGCAAATCTCTAAGGCAGTAACATTCACTTCAAGACCTCAAGGGCCGCCAACAGGTCAGGTTTTCAGGACATCCCTAATGAATAAGCATCTTTTTCTTTCCTTTATTAGAAACGTATTCCAATTTAAAACTTGTTTCCCTTTGCTCTATATCAAAAACTTTAGTTAAAATACTAACACTCTCACACACTTAGCATTCAACTCATACATTTCTCCTTCCTCACAGAGAAAAGACATGATCAAAATTATAACTAGAAAGATGAACAGGAAGAGCAGCAAACATTCTAAACAGAAAAATGACTTTGAGATACAGATAAAAATACTGAAAAACATAGGGTGGGGTTCTGGATTCATTTGCTGTGACTAAAGAAATGAAAATTATCAGGTAAGACATAATTTTCCTTCTTTATGGGATGTAGCAAAGCAGTCCTTACAAAAGGCAAGAATCAGAAACACCCATGGAGAGAACCAACGATCCAAAGGACACATAAGTGTTTCCTTACTGGGACAGACTGAAGGTCCATCAAGCCCAGTATCCTGTCAAACCTCTTCAGTGGGTCTCCCCCATTCCTCCCTTGCTGGCAAACCTGGCGTAGAGTTTGCAGCAGAAGCAGCGCCGCTGTTTGGCCTGCTACCCGGTGATCATTAGGGAGGAGTGCAGAAGACCCTCATTTGCATGCATCTGCATGCAATTAGTGATAAGAGCTGGTGAGCACGTTGTTTCACACACTGGCCAGATATAATCACTGGGCAGAAGCAAACGTGGGCACTAGTGGGGTGCTATTGACCTCTAGCACCTGCGTTTGCTTTTGATCACCTGCTCCCAGGAGTCTCACAAGTACTTACTGACTTCCATACTTTGTCTTCTTAAACTTGTCCCGCCTATACTGGGCATGTTCCTGTTCTAAAGTTCGAACAGCTGCTAGGATTTGCCTTAGTGTCTTATAGGTCTCCTGTGGGTCATCGATGAGGAAAGTTGAATACTCTTCCTGTTCCGGTCCATCGTAAACTGATTTGCTCCCGCACGCCTCTGAGGACAAAGAGAGAAGACTGTTTTAGAGGGCAGGATGGGAAACATATTTGTCCTCTGATAACAAGGTGTGAACAGAACAGTTCTGCTCACTCCTTATAAACCTCTTTTATTTTATTTTTATTTATTTTATTTATGGCATTTATGATGTAGAGACAGCAGATTAAATTTAATAGACTTAGCTGTGTGCTGGTAATAAAATATTTGCAAACGGGATGGCTTAGTTTTAATTGACAATACAATTACGCTTCATGGACAAGTTAGAAACTATGGTTTAGAATCACCAGTGAGCTTTGTACTCTCACCCCCGGATTCCATATATTGTGCCAAAATTGCCGTGCTCAACTTTGTGTTCGCATCAGAAATGCATGTGCACATAAACTGACTAATGAGCTCGGAAACATCAATAATTAGGTACTATCAACCAATTGTTAATTGGCAGTCTTAAAAATTTGCATGTGCATCTTGCTGCACCCTATTCTATAAGGTATGACACTTAACTTCAATCACACATATCTGAAAAGAGGGCATGCCCAGGGGCATGTGAGGGCATTCCAAAAAGTTGCATGCGGATTTACAGAATTTGCAGAAAGCACGCTTAAGTTGGGAGCCAGCAGTTACACCTGCTTTTAGCAGATGTAAGTATGGCTCCCAAAGGTTAGTCACCGGATAGGTGTCAAACACTATTCTAATGTGAACCCGCTAAGGACAGAGAAAGTACCTGCATATAATATATGTAAACTGCTTTGGTCGTACCACAGAAAGGCAGTATATCAAATCCCTTACCAAAGACAAATCTATCTTCTTCCACAAAGTCAGTTATGAAAACCGAGGGAAGGTTTTTTTTTTATATACGTTAATGCAAAAAAAGGGAATATTTTCAACAATTCCTTGATGCCATTTAAATCACAAACATCTTCTCCTATATATAAGGATACTTTTTCTTACTCAAGTTCAACTGGAATCCACACCTTCCCCTTTACACGTACCTTGCATTTTCTCTAGCTTAATTATATATGTGTTATACAGAGAGTAGATCCGTTCTGTTTCTCTGTCTCCGTCTATCACTAGCTGTATGTTTGCTGGAAGGCCTCTATGGAAACAGGCAGAAGGTACAATGTTTGGAACAAAGTTAAAATAAATAAAAACAAATGTCTCTTTGAAACTAACATACTAATACTATTCAAGCAGATAAATACTACAAATGAAATATGTTAAAATATATCAGCTCATACTAGGCAGGAAAGAATTCTTTTCTCTGAATACATACTAATGTACAAGGTTGATATTCTTTATAATTGTCACAAAACACCTAGCACCCGCCTGGGGTTAACCCTGCGGCCACCTGCAGCTGTGCACGTCCTTTACACTGCATCCTCTTCCCACCGACTGGATCCTGCTTGCCTCTGAGCGAGTCTCCCACTCTCAAGTTCTTCCCCGGTTATTTCTAGGATACTAGGGCCACACTCCAGGGATCCCCCAGTTTCTAGAAAGCACTCAGAAATCCAGAAACACAAACCAGGATTCTTAGTCCACAACAGCAGAACTAATAAACTTTAGGTTTATTATCATGAAAAAGTTGAACAGTAAATGTTTGGAAAAAAAAAAAAACAACAACAGAAAAGTAAAGCAAGCAACAACAACAGATAATCAAAACAAGGAATAACATTAAAACTAACACTTGTTACTACCTGGGTAGCACCTGGGGAGTTCAGGAACTTAACTGTTCACAAGCCTTGAAAACTTTATCTCAGGACAGAGGGAACTTAACTGTTCACAAGCCTTGAACAGGATCTCAGAACAGAGATGTTTCTCCTCTGTTCCCCAACACTGAGATTAAAGAAAAATCTAGTACCTCCTGGCTAGATTTGAAGTCCAGAGCCATTAAGAGCCCAAGGGCATCAACTTTGAAAGTGTCTGGCCAATGGTACTGCAGATTGCCTTTCCGTAAGCTTAAACTGGAAAAGAGAAAGTCTTTTTCTGCAACAGCTTCAAAACTCAAAACAAGCACCATCTGCTGGCCAATTAGGAGAAATACACTTCTTGAAATAATACAGTTTTCAGGCTTAGAGAAATCCACTGTTTCATCACAATAATTAAGGGGGTAATTTTAAAATGCTACAGCACGTAAAACAGAGGTTTATGTGCAGAAATGGCTTCATTTAAAACTACCCAAATTATGGGCTTTTTCACTAAATTGCAGTAGGGGTTTGAACTGATCACACTTTAGTAAAAGAGCTAAGTACAGACTGCATGGTAAATGCAGGGGGTTTGCCCAGCATCTGCCTTGTATTTCGCACATGGGGCAGGAACATACACCCTCATTCTATAACTTGGCAGCCAAATTAATATGCCAATTGCATGCTTACATTTACAGAATAGTACCATTCATGCGGGTGGATGAACATTTATGTGGGTGCTAGTTGAGCACTAAGTGCTATGCTATATTTTACATGCACAACTCACACAATGTGTAAATACAAATGGGTGTTCACAGAGGAGGGTCAAACATTTAGATATCTGGAGGGGCATTTTCAAAAAAAGTCATAAGTCAAAATAAAAATCATCCTGCTCATAATGTCCCAAAAAACTAGCCACCTCACAACCAAAATCAAATGTCTAGATGTCCTCTTCAATTATGGCTGTAAGATGGACATTTTTGCATTGAAAACATCCAAAATGAATAGCCATTTTCCAAAGTGAAATGACCAACTTTTGAGCAACAAAAAACCAGGGACACAAATGTCAGTCTGGTATCATTTTCAAAAATATGGCCACATAGATGTCCCTGAAGAACAGAGGAGTAGCATAGTGCTTAGTTCAGTGGAGTGTACACCATGTGACACAGCTTCAAACCCCACTATAGGTCCTTTTTTTTTTTTTTTGTAAATGTGATCCCTCCAGGACCTGACAAATACCTATTATACCTGAATGTACACCACTTCAATAGCCTTTAAGCTTGCAGGTGTCTTATATAGCAAAGATACTTTTACCTCTAGCTGGTGTTCTCCAAGGATGTCATTCGACAGAGCCCTGGTGAGGATGCTGAATTGTTAGCACTAAAGAAATTTCTAGCAGTGTCCCGCCATGCATGTATTGGGTACCTTCCCACCCAACGCTTGAGCGCAGGTCCCTCAGTCAGGTGAAAAGCATAAAGATTACAACCAAAAACAACTTCTACCGGAGGTGGGAGGGTATGTGAGAATAAGTGGCCTGCTGTCCTCAGAGAACACCAGCTATAGGTAAGTATCTTTGCTTTCTCCGAGGACAAGCAGGCCGCGTTACTCTCACATGAGGGAATCCTAGCTACCCAGGCTCACCGAAAACAAGAAAACTAGGATAATGGAGTCTCATGAATCTGAAACTATATACATACTAGCTGTGTAGGTGCAGCCTGGAACAGAATAAAACAGGGCCTAGGAGGGTGAAGTTGGATTCTAGACACCAAATAAATTCTGTAGAACTGCCTGTCCAAACCGACTGTTGCGTTGAGTGTACTGATCCAAACACTAGTGGGATGTGAATGTGTGGACTGAAGACCACATTGCAGCCTTGCAAATCTCCTCCTTGGAGGCTGATCTTCAGTGGGCTACCGATGCAGCCATGGCTCTGACATTATGAGCCATGACATGTCCCTCAAGAGTCAGCCCAGCCTGGGCATAAGCAAAGGAGTCTGCAATCCAATTTAAAAGTGTGCGTTTGCCGATGGCCACCCCTAACCAGTTGGGGTCAAAAGAAATGAAAAGCTAGGTGGACTGTTTATGGGCTTTGGTCCGCTCTAGATAGAAGGCTAAGGCTGGCTTGCAGTCTAAAGTATGAAGTACACTTTCGCCAGGATGGGCATGAGGTCTGGGGAAAAATGTTGGAAGAACAACTGACTGGTTAAGATGGAACTCCAACATGACCTTAGGAAGGAACTTGGGGTTTGTATGGAGGACTACTCTATTGTGATGAAATTGTGAGCTACTAGGGACTGGATCTCACTGATTCAGGGAGCTGTAGTGACCGCCACCAGAAATACAACTTTCCAGGTCAAAAACTTCAGATGGCAGGTATGTAGAGGCTCAAAAGGAGCTCTCATCAGCTGGGTGCGGACTATGTTGAGATCCCATGACACAACTGGAGGTTTGGTACGGGACTTTATCAACAACAAACCTCTCATGAAGTGAACAACTAAAGGTTGTACAGAGATGGACTTGCCTCCTACACGCTGATGATAAGCATCAAGTGCACTAAGATGAACCCTTATAGAGTTGGTTTTCAAACAAGACTCAGAGAGGTGCAGGAGGTACTCAAGCAGTTTTTGTGTAGGACATGAGAAGGGATCTAAGGCCTTGCCCTCACACCAGACGGCAAACCTTCTCCATTTGAAAGTTAACACCTCTTAGTGCAGTATTTCCTGGAAGCCCACAAGACACTCTCAGCCAATCCGAGGGATTCAAGTTCTACACCCTCAAAATCCAAGCCATGAGAGCCAGAGATTGGAGGATGGGATGCAGAAGGGACCCCTCATTCTGCGTGATGAGGGTCTGAAAACAGTCTCTCCATGGATCTTCTGAAGACAACTCCAGAAAAAAAAAGGAACCATATCTGTCACAGCCAATGGGGAGCGATCAGTATCATGGTGCCTTAGTCTTGCCTGAGTTTCAGTAAGGTCTTCCTATCAGAGGTATAGTGAATGATACATAGCTGTAGCAGGTGTTCTCCGAGGACAGCAGGCTGATTGTTCTCACGACTGGGGGTGACGTCCGCGGCAGCCCCCACCAACCGGAAAAAAGCTTCGCGGGACGGTCGGCACGCAGGGCACGCCCACCGCGCATGCGCGGCCGTCTTCCCGCCCGTGCGCGACCGCTCCCGCCAGTTGAATGACTAGCAAAAGAGGAAACACACAACTCCAAAGGGGAGGAGGGAGGGTAGGTGAGAACAATCAGCCTGCTGTCCTTGGAGAACACCTGCTACAGGTATGTATCATTCACTTTCTCCGAGGACAAGCAGGCTGCTTGTTCTCACGACTGGGGTATCCCTAGCTCTCAGGCTCACTCAAAACAAGAACCCAGGTCAATTGAACCTCGCAACGGCGAGGGTACAACAGAAATTGACCTACGAAGAACAACTAACTGAGAGTGCAGCCTGACCAGAATAAATTCGGGTCCTGGAGGGTGGAGTTGGATTTACACCCCAAACAGATTCTGCAGCACCGACTGCCCGAACCGACTGTCGCGTCGGGTATCCTGCTGGAGGCAGTAATGAGATGTGAATGTGTGGACAGATGACCACGTCGCAGCCTTGCAGATCTCTTCAATAGTGGCTGACTTCAAGTGGGCCACCGACGCTGCCATGGCTCTGACTCTATGAGCCGTGACATGACCCTCAAGAGTCAGCCCAGCCTGGGCGTAAGTGAAGGAAATGCAATCTGCTAGCCAATTGGAGATGGTGCGTTTCCCGACAGCGACCCCTAGCCTGTTAGGGTCGAAAGAAATAAACAATTGGGCGGACTGTCTGTTGGGCTGTGTCCGCTCCAAGTAGAAGGCCAATGCTCTCTTGCAGTCCAATGTGTGCAACTGACGTTCAGCAGGGCGGGTATGCGGCCTGGGAAAGAATGTTGGCAAGACAATTGACTGGTTAAGATGGAACTCTGACACCACCTTCGGCAGGAACTTTGGGTGGGTACGGAGCACTACTCTGTTGTGATGAAATTTGGTATATGGAGCATGAGCTACTAGAGCTTGAAGCTCACTGACCCTACGAGCGGAAGTAACTGCCACCAAGAAAATGACCTTCCAGGTCAAGTACTTCAGATGGCAGGTATTCAGTGGCTCAAAAGGAGGTCTCATCAGCTGGGTGAGGACGACGTTGAGATCCCATGACACAGTAGGAGGCTTGATAGGGGGCTTTGACAAAAGCAAGCCTCTCATGAATCAAACGACTAAAGGCTCTCCAGAGATGGCTTTACCTTCCACACGATAATGGTAAGCACTAATCGCACTAAGGTGATTCCTTACTGAGTTGGTCTTGAGGCCAGACTCTGATAAGTGCAGAAGGTATTCAAGCAGGTTCTGTGCAGGGCAAGAACGAGGTTCTAGGGCCTTGCTCTCACACCACACGACAAACCTCCTCCACTTGAAAAAGTAACTCTTTTTAGTGGAATCCTTCCTAGAGGCAAGCAAGACACGGGAGACACCCTCAGACAGACCCAACGCAGTGAAGTCTACGCCCTCAACATCCAGGCCGTGAGAGCCAGGGACTGAAGGTTGGGGTGCAGCAACGCTCCGTCGTTCTGCGAGATGAGAGTCGGAAAACACTCCAATCTCCACGGTTCCCCGGAGGACAACTCCAGAAGAAGAGGGAACCATATCTGACGGGGCCAAAAGGGCGCTATCAGAATCATGGTGCCGCGGTCTTGCTTGAGCTTCAGTAAGGTCTTCCCCACCAAAGGTATGGGAGGATTAGCATACAGGAGGCCGGTCCCCCAATGGAGGAGAAAAGCGTCCGACGCTAGCCTGCCGTGTGCCTGAAGTCTGGAACAGAACAGAGGCAGCTTGTGGTTGGTCTGAGAGGCGAAAAGGTCCACCGAGGGGGTGCCCCACTCTCGGAAGATCTTGCGTACCACTCTGGCGTGGAGCGACCACTCGTGCGGTTGCATGACTCTGCTCAGTCTGTCTGCCAGACTGTTGTTTACGCCTGCCAGGTACGTGGCTTGGAGGAGCATGCCGAACCGACACGCCCAACGCCACATCCCGACGGCCTCCTGACACAGGGGGCGAGATCCGGTGCCCCCCTGCTTGTTGACGTAATACATTGCAACCTGATTGTCTGTCCGAATTTGGATAATTTGGCAGGACAGCCGATCTCTGAAAGCCTTCAGTGCGTTCCAGATCGCTCGGAGCTCCAGGAGGTTGATCTGCAGATCCTTTTCCTGGAGGGACCACAGACCCTGGGTGTGAAGCCCATCGACATGAGCTCCCCACCCCAGGCGAGATGCATCCGTCGTCAACACTTTCGTGGGCTGTGGAATTTGAAATGGATGTCCCAGTGTCAAATTGGTCCGGATGGTCCACCAGAGCAGTGAAGTGCGGCAACTGGTGGAGAGGCGGATGACATCTTCTAGATTCCCGGTGGCTTGGAACCACTGGGAAGCTAGGGTCCATTGAGCAGATCTCATGTGAAGACGAGCCATGGGAGTCACATGAACTGTGGAGGCCATATGACCCAGAAGTCTCAACATCTGCCGAGCTGTGATCTGCTGAGACGCTCTGGTCTGCGAAGCCAGGGCCAGGAGATTGGTGGCCCTCGCTTCGGGAAGGTAGGCCTGAGCCGTATGGGTATTCAGCAGAGCTCCTATGAATTCCAGAGACTGGGTTGGCTGGAGATGGGACTTTGGGTAATTTATCACAAACCCCAGCAGCTCCAGAAGCTGAATAGTGCACTGCATGGACCGGAGGGCTCCTGCCTCCGAGGTGTTCTTGACCAGCCAATCGTCGAGATATGGGAACACGTGCACTCCCAGCTTGCGTAGGTAGGCCGCTACCACCACGAGGCACTTGGTAAACACTCGTGGGGCAGAGGCGAGCCCAAAGGGCAGCACACAATACTGAAAGTGCCGTGCGCCCAGGCGGAATCTGAGATACTGTCTGTGAGCTGGCAGTATCGGTATGTGAGTATATGCGTCCTTTAAATCCAGGGAACATAGCCAATCGTTTTTCTGAATCATTGGCAGAAGGGTGCCCAAGGAAAGCATCCTGAACTTTTCTTTGACCAGGAATTTGTTCAGGCCTCTCAGGTCTAGGATGGGACGCATCCCCCCTGTTTTCTTTTCCACAAGGAAGTACCTGGAATAGAATCCCTGCCCTTCCTGCCCGGGTGGTACGGGCTCGACCGCATTGGCGCTGAGAAGGGCGGAGAGTTCCTCTGCAAGTACCTGCTTGTGATGGGAGCTGAAAGACTGAGCTCCCGGAGGACAATTTGGAGGCAGGGAGGCCAAATTCAGGGCGTATCCGCACCGCACTATTTGGAGAACCCACTGGTCGGAGGTTATGAGAGGCCACCTTTGGTGAAAAAATTTTAACCTCCCTCCGACCGGCAGATCGTCCGGTACGGACACTTGTAGGGCGGCTATGTTCCCGTGGATCCAGTCAAAAGCCCGTCCCCGGCTTTTGCTGTGGAGGCGCGGGGGGCTGCTTAGGCGCACGCTGTTGACAAGAACGAGCGCGCTGGGGCTGTCCCTGTGCCTGGCGAGGCCTTCGGGCCGGCTGGTTGTACCTACGCTTCGCAAAAGAATAGGGTGCAGCCTGCCGGGCCCGGGAAAAACGTCCACCTGCGGAGGTGGATGCTGAAGGCGCCCGGTGGGAGAGCTTGTCGAGAGCAGTTTCCCGCTGATGCAGTTGGTCCACCATCTGCTCGACCTTCTCACCGAAAATGTTATCCCCCCGGCAAGGGACGTCGGCCAGTCTCTGCTGGGTGCGGTTGTCCAGGTTAGAGGCACGCAGCCATGAGAGCCTGCGCATCACTATACCTTGGGCCGCAGCACGAGATGCCACGTCACAGGTGTCATAGATACCCCTGGACAGGAACTTTCTGCACGCCTTCAGCTGCCTGACCACCTCCTGATAAGGCCTGGACTGCTCCGGCGGGAGCTTCTCGACCAGGTCCGCCAGTTGCTGCACATAGGTCCGCATGTGAATGCTCATATAGAGCAGGTATGATTGGATGCGGGTCACGAGCATGGAGGATTGGTAGGCCTTCCTCCCAAACGAGTCCAGAGTGCGAGACTCCCGCCCCGGTGGCGCCGAGGCGGTATCCCTCGAACTCCGTGCCCTCTTGAGAGCAGAATCCACGACCGCTGAGTCATGGGGCAATTGTGGCCGCATTAGCTCTGGGTCGGAGTGGATCCTGTACTGGGACTCTGCTTTCTTGGGAATGGTGGGGTTAGTTAATGGTCGCACCCAGTTCCGAAGCAGCGTCTCCTTAAGGACATTGTGCAGCGGCACCGTGGAGGACTCTCTAGGTGGTGATGGATAGTCGAGGACCTCGAGCATCTCGGCCCTCGGCTCTTCCACAGAGACCACGGGGAAGGGAATGCTAATAGACATATCCCGCACAAAGGAGGCAAAGGAGAGGCTCTCAGGAGGTGAGAGTTTCCTCTCCGGTGAAGGCGTGGGGTCCGAGGGAAGGCCCATAGACTCCTCTGAGGAGAAATATCTAGGGTCCTCCTCTTCCCCCCACGAGTCCTCATCCTCGGTGTCGGACATAAGCTCATGTAGCTGAGTCCTGAACCGGGCCCGGCTCGACGTCGAGGCACCAAGGTCTCGGTGTCGTCGAGCGGTGGACTCCCGCGCCGGCGGGGACGGAGCTCCCTCCATCGACGTCGACGGGGACTCCACCTGCGTGGCGGTCGAGACCGGCACCGCAAGCGGCGGCGGTGTCGACGGCCCCGGCGCCAGAGCTCGCCGGCGCCACAGTCATCGGCGCTGAGGGTGCAAGCACCCCCGGCGCCGGCACAGCCTGGCGCATCAGCCCTTCCAGGATCCCCGGAAGGATGGCTCTGAGGCACTCGTCCAGGCCCGCTGCCGGGAAAGGCGGTGGGGCCGGTAGGGGTGTCGGCGCCAGAAGCTGCTGGGGGCCAGGAGACGGCACCGAGGTGCCGGAACCCCGACGCGTCGGTACCTCCACAACCGACGGAGACCTCTCCTCTCGACGATGACGCTTCGGCGTCGCCTCCTCTCCGATATCCGGATGCACCGATGGTGACCGGTGACGACGCTTCTTATCTTTCTTACGATGCCCGTCACCGGCGCCGGAAGGCATGGAGGAGGAGGAGGTCGATCCCCCTCGGTCTCGAGGTACCGGGTCAGACAGGGTTCGGTCCCGTGGCCCACGAGTTGAGGGAGTGACCGGGGCCGACTGCCCACGCGGCCTCTCACCCCCACTCTCACCGGAGGACCGGCGGGCCGACGGGACCTGTTCTCCTGGGGTCGCTGCCATCGGTGCCGATGTCTCGGGCATCGATACCGGTACCGAAGGGCCGGGCGTCGATACCGATGCCTTCGAGGTCGACGTCGAGGGGCCGGCGCAAGTTCCAAAAAGACGGTCCCGCAGAACTTGCCTCGCAACCTGAGTCCGTTTCCGGAGACCGAGCCACAGAGAACACGACTTGATATTGTGCTCCGGCCCGAGGCACTGGAGGCACCAAGCGTGGGTGTCGGTCTGCGAGATCGGCCGGCCGCAGCGACCACACTTTTTAAATCCACTCGGGACCTTCGAGGACATCGACGGAAAAATCGCGTCGGCGAAGTCAAAGTCGTCAATGGTGGCTGAGATCACACCACGAAAAGGAAAACGACCGTGCGGCCACTAGGCCGCAACGCAGCGTCCCCGCTGGAAGCGAGGGAAAAAAGGGAGCGCGTGCTCCACACGCGCAGGGTTTCTTTTTTTTTTTTTTTTTTAAAAAGAAACCGGACGGTACTAAACCGAAATAAACAAAGAAAAGCACGATCGGCGTAAACGCGATCGAAAATCCGGCGGCTGAATCAGAGAGAGCGGCGGGCACGACTCTCTCCAGACGCGGAAAAAAAGGAACTGGCGGGAGCGGTCGCGCACGGGCGGGAAGACGGCCGCGCATGCGCGGTGGGCGTGCCCTGCGTGCCGACCGTCCCGCGAAGCTTTTTTCCGGTTGGTGGGGGCTGCCGCGGACGTCACCCCCAGTCGTGAGAACAAGCAGCCTGCTTGTCCTCGGAGAAAGGAGGATACGCATACAGAAATCCTCTTCCCCAATGTAGGAGAAAGGCATCTGATGCTAGTCTGCCAGGTGAACCAAGCATGGAGCAGAACTGAGGAACCTTGTTGTTGAGTGGCAAAAAGATCCACTGAGGAAATGCCCCGCTATTGGAAGATCTTCCGGGCTATGCCATGTTTAGAGATCATTCGTGCAATTACAATACCCTACTGAGTCTGTCCGCCAGACAGTTGTCCTTGCCGGGAAGGTATACAGCATAGAGACTCATCCCATGAAAGAGAGCCCATTGACACATATCTCCCACTTCCTGACACAAGGGGTAGGATCCCACACCCCAAACAGACCTTGACACCCCCCCCCCCCCACCAGGATTCATTTGGGGGTTACCTGGCAGTCTAGTGACATGGGATGGAAGCAGTCCCTCTTATATGGAAGAGTGAATCTTAGTGCTAGTACCATGAGACTACTGGTAGGGGTCATCAGTGCCATTCTGAAAACCGGAGCGTGTTGGGGAGTGAAGAGGGACCACTCCTGTCCCATGCCAGTAAGACTACAAGGGAACCTCTGGGTGAGTCCTAGGAAGGGTTCTAATGTTAGAGTGGATAGGCATGTTGGGGGTAGAGATTGTGGTGGTGGGGATACTAATTCCAGAGATCAGATGGGGGGTTAGTGGTGGGGAGGGGGGAATTGGGAGTTGGCTAACCCACCACCATGGCTTTATCTAATTTTTGACATTTGAGGAGGAATTATGTGTTGTCGCACTATCAGCAGTCATAACACCAATGGCTCATGACCAGATCCTACCTGTATTAAGCAGTTAATGTGAGCTTTTACCTGACTAGCTGATTTTACCACACGGTAGCCATTAGTGCAGTCCATGTAAATAGCTACTGTATGGTAAAATCCACACTAGCTGCTTAATGCAGCTTAGTAAAAGGGCCCCTATATATGGACAAAACTCTGTGTGTAATGTCATTTCACAAACACTTTTATCTGAAATGAGCAGAAGCAGTCCCACAGGCAGCGTCTGGATTTATACATATACTTCTGGACAGCCAGAACTATGTGCATACATTTTCTCAAAGTTTGTGCACACTGAACAGTGGGTGTAAAATGAGTCCATTTAGTTTGATGTGGAAATTTTCAAAGCAGTCATGTAGCTAGATCTTGAATTTTAGGAGGGGCCTTAGCCCAAAGGGGGAGGCACAAAATTTATCCCTGCCCCTCGAGACCCACAAATACCTGAGCTAGCAGAGATCCCCAAGCCTTGCCAGCAGAAGGAGTTCTCTATTGGTGGCCTGGCAGTCAGCTGCGCTTTCCATGGGCTGCCGTCACGCAGGCCCACCCCCTCACGTATATGAAGGGCGGATGGCCATTCCCACACATGCTCAGTTTAGCAAAAACTAAGTATGCGTGTGTGTGTTGGGGGGGGGGGGGGGGGGGTCGAGAAGTGGCAACCAACATAAAAAAAAAAAAGACGACTGCCACACCACTGTTAGAGGGCTGCTTCTGCTGATGGACTTTGGGGAACCCTGCCAGCCTGTGCTGCAATTTTGTTTTAATAAGAAAACATGGGCATACTTTCCTTTTGAAAAACAACTGGTGTAACTTATGCATTTACTTGTGGAAGAAATTAAAGGTCCTGTTAAAGAATTAAACTCTTCTGAGATCATTTTAGAAGGTTTGGACAAGAACCTTATATTTGTAAACAGCAATCATTGAGAGCCGCCATTTACACATGAAAAAGATGCAGTATGGATTGGTTTGAAGGGTGCATGTTGTGGACATGTGTATGATGGGCTAGAAAAGCATACACTTACTTCAAATTTTACAGTAGTAATAAAGGTATACTTTGAAAAATATGGACAGGCATTTATACCTGCTCAGAAACAGACATGTATGTTGGCTAACTGCTCATTTGGATCTGGGGTTTGCACCAGTGATTGAAGGGGCCATTGTGCTTACCTCTCTGGTGTTTAAACCCCCTTAAAAATTCCCTAAAAGAGTTATATTGCTCATCTTCTTAGCTGGCTATTTTGTAAAATCTGGAACTTATATGTGTGAGTGCTGACATGTGTGGGTTGCCAAATCAGCACCTACACATGTAAATATCAGCACTCATACAAGCAAAACCCTGAGTGATGACTAAAATGACCTTTCCTGCTGGACTTGCTAGCATTTCCACATGCATTCCCAAATTTAGCAGATCCTTTTTTTTTAATACATGGGAAAGTATGAAAGCCCTAACTTGGATATCCCTTTTCCCACCTAGATGTCCTACGTAAAAAAAAAAAACCCAAATCAGGTTTATAGTGTTTCAAAAACCTGTATAACTCAATTAGAGAGATGGTACCAGGGGCACAGCCACTGGTGGACCTGGGCCCATCTACTTTTGGCTCAGGCCTTCCCAGCAGCTGTGCACACCATCAGTGTAGCTGGCAGGGATCCCCAAGTCCCAACAGCTGATGACATCTTTAGACCTGAGGAGTGGGAGGAGGATGGATCAGGGGTGAGGGCAATGAATGTGAGTACTGGGGGGAGGAGTTGGTGGTTCCTTATGTTAGTGCCGTGGCCATGCTACGAGGGTAATTTTTTAACAGAGCACCTATAAAAATATCAAAATATGCCATTTTATAAATGCAACAGATGTGCATATGTGTACATCTGCTCTGAGGCAGGTGTGTGAGTGTGCACTTCATACAAATACTTATGTACTACATAAAATATATACACACCTCACAGCTCAACCTCAGCTCTGCCCAAACGCTGCCTCCAATAATGAATAAAAGTCATGCTAATGTCAACACATAATTATACACTGCATACACCAGCAAGATTTTTATAATAGCCACCTCCACATCTTAAACATGGTTTACACATTGAGAATGTTTTACAAAATAACCTACATGAGATGACGCAAATTAGTTGAGAAAAAGGCAAGTCGACATTTTGAAGACTCTAATTAATTGTTACTCCAAACTTGCAGTCACGAGAGAGTAAAAACTTAAATCGATAACATTTTGTCCCTTACCCAGTGCAAGGAGTGCAGCCGGGAGCATTCTCTGAGCTAACTTTGCAGCACAGCCAGTGCCCAGTAAGGAATGCAGATGGATGGTAGACAGTGAGACGTTTCTTGTTGCACTGGCTGACCTTGGTGAGGATATCGATCCAGTCCTTGGCCTCTACACAGTTGTTAGCCTGTATGTACAGAGCTCGCTCTGGCTGAATTACCTGAAACATCTATAATGAATAAAAACAGCTAGTTTTAAACAAAAAATCAGAGATTATGTTAGCCAATGCATGAGGTCTGTTTTGAAAATTCAGAAAGATTCACTTAAAAAGAGTAACTGACCAATCAACAGGCCCAGATTTAGTCAAAGGTAACTGCCTCCAGTGCCAAATTTTGATATGCTTTGCTACAGTTAAAATATTTTGATCTCTGCTTTGTCCTGTAGAAATAATTATTCTTCAGTAAGTACCTTCAGTGCTGGTCTGTCCAGTATTTTTGTGCTAAAAGCAGAGGAACAGCTAGCGGGAATGCTCACTTCCCAAATGGCCTTTGAATGAAGTAACGCTTATGTGGATTGACCCTTCAGCCTTGTACCGGCACCTATTTTACAAAAGGCCTGCTCTCCCTGATATCAAAACCTGGCTAGGCTTCTGGCTGAAAGACCTTATAACGCCCCACCCCTCATATTAATTTCCAAGGCGACAGGAAGCCTTTGCCTGAGGAAGGGGCGGACACTGCAGGGCCTGTCACCTTGCAAGTGCTAAAAGGCCCAGTGCTAAAGTTACTTACTGAAGAAGAGTTGCTGCTGAGAAGTTATCTTAAGCACAGTGGGGGAATGATGGAAGAAGAGACGATCCAGGAAGAGACAATCAGGAAGGGATGGGAACTAGTTCCCAGCCTCCCCCCCTCAACTATTTCCTCTGTGTGTTGGTATCTGATATCCAGCCTACCAACCAATCGTGGTGCAGTGTCTTCACTAATATAAGCACAGATGATAATTTCTACAGGTTTTAACATGACTAAACCCATGTTTACCTGAATGAAAAAAGCTTTTTGAACAGTGATCCCTCTGCTACAAGTGCAGGTAGTGGTAGATGTTTGGGGCTGTGGCATAGTGTGGTGTTCTCACTGAAGGTGTTACCTACCTTGGGTCAGAAGCTCAGGAGCTGTGAGGACAGCACGAGGTTTGTTTGCGATTTTTATTCAGCCTAATATTCAAATACATTTATCCAATACAATTTTGTATGTGACTTATACATGTAGAACTGATTTTTACATGCCTAATTAAATTGTCTGGGGGTATATACGCACAGAAGTATGTGCTCGTATCGCACAGACACCTATCTTTGTGAGATATATCTGTAGGTGTTCCTGGAGGTGGAGAATAGGTGGAGTTGGCCATGATCAGTACTCATGCGTGTATGTTATAAAATTGTAGTTCTAGTTTGGCTACAGTGGTAATATGATTGTGAGAAGCATACAATCATGCTTAGTCTGTATACGGCTAGTGATACTTTCATTAGCATACAAAGGATCTGTCTTCTGAAATCCTGCATTAACGCAGAGGTGATGTCCATGCGCCTCAAAGACAATTTTGAACTGAAATGTACAAAATTATTAACAGCCCACAATAGTAATAGCAATGATAAAAATTTACAAGAGATGTAAAGTGGTGCAATGGGATATTCAAGTGGCCAATGTACAACACCTGTTCCTGAAGAAAAAAGCCTTCAACTAAGCCAAGAATTTCAACCATTGTAAGAGGTTGTTGCCATACTTAGCATACCGGAATAAGCAACTGCTTTTCAAATTACATTCCATTCAAGGGCAAGAAGAATGCACAGAACAGAGACCATGAATACCAATAAAAGATATGATCTGAGACTAACTAGGGACTCTGCAGAAACAGCACAATCTGGTTCTGCAGTCAGTTCACAGAGAAAGTTGCAAAAAAGATTTGGTGCTGAAGAGAACAGCTCAAGGTTTAGAAGACAGATGCAGTTTTAAGGGCATTGCCAGGTAGTTTTCCATAATTCGTCTGCATCAAATGCTTCCGTGATGCAGTGAAACATGGCACATTTAGCAGACATAAAGCTCTGGGGTCAAGCCTGGTCTAGTGGCAGGACAGCAATGCAACAATTTGCTGAGCTAACAGTAGCACTTACTGAAATTTTATTTTCTGGACCAGAACAGAGGTGTCATTTGAAGTTGCAGGAAAAAAAAATTCAAAGGAATCCAGGATCTGTATTTCTTTTACTACACTGGAGCAAAATGAGCAGCAGGCCTCTTACCTTACCTGATCCTGACTACGAACAAGCAGGACTTCAAGACAAGAAAGGAACTGATAAAAGAACCTTGTACTTGATGCTCACTTTATTTCTGTTGACATCACTTGTTTACTCCTACCCTTTAATGTCTCTATTTTCTAACTCACTTTCTCTGTTTTTAATTTCAGAACCAAGTGCTGACAAAACTTTCCTGTAATATTATCAGAAACTGTAAAACCCACCATTCTGCTGCAGATTCTGGTGGCAGAAGGATGTCAGCATGTTAGCAGCTGAAGAGCCACAACAGGCTCCAAATCTCCAAATATAAAAATAAATGGTTTATGGAAGCCCTAATTATGATCTACCAAGCAAAACTGCAACCACATTTGAAAACCTGCTGCACAAATTGAGATAATAAGATGACCCCCATTAAAAGATGACACTCATATTTGGACTTGCCTCATATAAAAACCCTTACTTGCTGCTCATTCACATAATTGAGCACAGTAGAAGTCTACTTTTTCTTCCTCCACCCAAGTCTCCTGTACAGCACTCTTCAGCCCAGGTGAGGATCTCATATGATAGTCCTTGGACCTGGTGTGCTCAGCAACACTGGTGCTTTCTCTCAACACTCTTCAGCTCCAGTGGGGAATGGGCTCTGCTAGGGTATCTGAGAAGTCTTCAATGGGAAGGTGGGGGGATGATGGTGTTTAGACCATGATTATAGGTTTTATAAAAGGCATAATGTGAAAAAAGCCTTTATCTTATAAACAGGCCAATAGAGTATGTATTTTTTTTAACAAATTACAAAACAAATCTGCACAACAGAATGTCATTATTAATATAATTGAATACAAGTTATTTTATTATATAAGAAAATATAACCTTAGATTTTGTGAAATAGCACACATGAAAATTGTTCACAGTTAAACAGATCACATTTCAGCTAACATGTTTTCCCAGTGGAAAACACTTTCTAACCAGTAAAAGATGATTGATTTCTGAAGACATTAGGATTGATCAGGCACACAAGTGGGTGATATCCAGTGACACATTTGCAGAACAGCTCTCTCAGAGCGCAGAACTGGTGTAAGGTTCTGAGCATGCATGGTCCTTCTGAACACAGTGGTCTCGGCAGACCCTCAGTTAGCTCCATTGCTCAGGGAGGAATGCAATTCTTGGGGAGATGAAAGGGATTATACATCAGGTCAATACTGCTGTATATGGAGAACATTTGTTAAATGTGAGAAACAATGCTTTTCTTGTGGACAAACAGGACTGGGTCAGGCACATGAGTAGGTGACTGCCAAGCTCAGAGCTGCTCAATTTAGGTTTAGCTTGCCCACTGCCCAGGGGCCACCAAGTCATAAAGAAAGATGGGAGAGTTGCCATTTTTACAAAGACAGGTTGGCCAGCACCACTCAGCCGAATGCACTGTCTCTGACCGTAGACTGGTCCAAATAGTAGTGTGAATTGAAGGCATGAACTAAAGACCAAGCAGTTGTTCTGCATGTGCTATCTAGAGAAGCAGAGAGACATTTTAACTGCCATGGCTCCAGTCTGTCAGAGTTTGACTTTACTGGCTAGAGGAAAACAAGTCTGTTTGTAAAAGAATTGGATGCAAGATTTGAGGCAATTTGCCAAAGTTCATTTGGTTATAACAATACCAAGTCTTCTGGTATTGAAAAAAATAGCTGTGCAAATTTTCTGATTGAATCGGTTCTTCACTTAACCCTCCATTGCCCTTGGTACAAAATAAGTACCTGAATATATGTAAACCGTTTTGAATGTAGTTGCAAAAATCTCAGAATGGCAGTATATCAAGTCCCATTTCCCTTTTAAGACAATAAGGACAACTCTGAGATCTCATGACACAGTCTTCTGAATATGTGGCTTGACATGAAAAAACCCATTCATGAATTGAGAAATAACTGGACATTGTAAAGCTGGAAGCCTATTGCTGTACTGAGATGTAACATAATGAAGGATGTTTGCATTCCCAGTTGATAGAGATTGTACAGGTAGTTGCAGTATGGTACTTGGAGGACACAAAATGGTGTCATGATCTTCAATTAAATACCAGATGGATAATCTGGTACATCTAGTTGAGGGTTTTCTTGTTGTGCTTTTAATATGGGTGCTATAGCCTTAGGTTGGAAACCAAATGCTACTTCATTTCCATATTATCCTGACTAGCGATTTGAGATTTAGATGTAGAAGGGAGTCTTTGTTCTGTATTATCAGTGATGCAAATATTTTGAAATCTCGATGAAGGAAAAACCAGTTCTGATGAGGTCAGTACAGTCCTAGAATCATTGTGCCACATCACTTTTGAAACGTGCAAGGTCTTTGCTATGAGAGGAATAAGAGAATAAATGCTGAGCAGTGCCAGTTCCCTTTATCCTTACCAGCTGATCTAGAAATGGGGGCACGGAACAAACAGAGGGGTAGGAGAGTGGAGGAGTGGCCTAGTGGTTAGGGTGGTGGACTTTGGTCCTGGGGAACTGAGTTCGATTCCCACTTCAGGCACAGGCAGCTCCTTGTGACTCTGGGCAAGTCACTTAACCCTCCATTGCCCCATGTAAGCCGCATTGAGCCTGCCATGAGTGGGAAAGCGTGGGGTACAAATGTAACAAAAAAAAAAAAAAGAAAATTCCACTGCTGCTGAAAATAGGTCTATTTTAGGAGTTCCTCAGGCCTAAAAAATGACCTGTGGGGTTCATGGTCCAAAGACCACTGATGTCATATAAAGTGCTTGAATTTGTATATGATTGGAATCACAAAGTCACGAAGTTGCTTTGCAGCGTAAGCAAATGGAATTCCATTCCTCCTTGTTCACTACCATAAAATATGGTTAATTCGATTATCCACTTGAATTACATTTAGTGATTCTGAAGATGACGTTGAACATTTGGAGACAGCAAAAGATTGTTTAGAGCTCTGGATGACCAATAGGGAACAGACCACCAACTTGTTACCAGTACCCTGAGTCAGCCAAAAGCTGAGGTGGGCTTACCAAATCAGTGTTGGAAGCAGCTGTTGTGAGGACAAGGTGGTATTCTAGTGATATATAAGGGAGCTTCTGAGCAGGTTGCATTTGGATATCCACCACTGCAGCACAAGCCTGATGTGAAACTGACCAATTTTAGTTGTAAGAGTTTGAGTATGTTGAGTCCATTGGAATTTAAGATCCCATTGTGACTCTCATTTTCAGGTGAGCACGCTATATGGCCTAATATCCACAAGTAAGCCCTGACAGTTACTGCCATAGAGTGGTGGATGTTGTGAACATGGAGAACTACGTTTTGTAATCAATTGTGTGACAGAAAAGCTTTCACTTGAATTTTGTCCAGAATAGTTCCTAGGAATGAAATGTTATTCATAATTTGTGTGTTGATTTCTCGAAGTTGATGATAAATCCCAGGCTCTGAAAGCAGGGCTGTGGAGTTGATAGAGCAAACCCCCTATTTGTCTACTGTCCAACTCCAACTCCTACTGCTACTAATATCAGGCTTTAAATTGTTTGTGTTAGATCTAAAGTAGAAGTAAATATATCTTTACACCCAGGACAAAATATGTTTAATATAAGTACAAAATTATAAATTTACCACATATTATAATGATTTATTATTTTGAAACTGGAGTCAGAGTCAGTACATTTTTACCAACTCTGACTCCATCCAAAATTGCTTCCGACTCAGACTTCACAACCCTGTACGAAAGAGATTGATTTATTGTCTAAGGGTCAAAGCTAGATTGTTTGAGAATGCTGTACAAACCAGCTGAGGTATGGAAACACTAGATATTCTGAGCTGAGAGAAATCAGACTTTCTGAATGGGTGTTCAAGCTCTGGATTTTTCTCCCACACTAAGAACAAAACCAGAATCTCAATTAAGTTGTTTTGTGTTCTTGTGGAAAATATCGTCTACACAAAGTACTCCTTACACCTTAAATATCTTAAACTTATTTCTTTATTATATTACGCATGCCTGTTTATTACCTCTAACCTCGAAACTCACATTCTCACGTCGCATTCACACACGACAATACAATGCTCTTTATCATATACTCATTTGATCCACCATTGGCTTTTACATACACGTTGTAACATAAAACAGCAGATAATCAGTTGTTTCAATTCCTTATGTCAAACCATTTCAAATCAGTGAGCAGAAGGCCTATCCTTGTTCTGATGATGTTACCCGTTTGTGTGCCTGACTCAGTTTTGCTTTGCAAAGGAAATTATAACTTATCTGAAAGGACTCATTCCCATGCACAACTTTAAATGATCTGCTCTTTGGGGAAATCACATACAAACCATGTATGCTGTCGAAGAGCACTATTTGCTGCTATCAGTATATAATAACTTTGTCCCCCCCCCCCCCACCACTGATCACATATGAATGTGATCTCAAACTTAACAATCCCCCAAATTCTATAAATGCTGCTCAAAATTGCATGTGCAAATTTGGGCATGTGCCCAATTTGTGTGCACAATTTCATCAAGTAACAAGTCAATTAGCACCAATAATTGGGCACCAACAGTTAATTACTGGAACTAATTGGCAACATTTATGTGAGCATTTTGCTAGGTGCTATTCTATAAAGATGCGCACATAAAATTTTCAGCATGCAACTAAAAAGGAGGCAGGCCATGAGCGGATCATGGGTGTTCACTAATGATGTGGGCAGTATTATAGAATGTGGTAGATCTGCGCCTAACCCAGTACTAAGTGCTACTCTATAAACAGCGTCCAACTTGGAGCGCCGTTTATAGAATAGCACTCAGAACTCATTTTTGTGTCCAAATTTGGGCGCCATTTACTCAATCTCATCCAATATGTTCAAACTGCAGCAACTCCAGTGATCCCAGGAGACACATTTCCACTTGGCAGATCTAAGTCTGTCTTAAGAATTGCAACTGCTACAGAGCAGCTGAGGCTTTGTACTCAGTTTGCATGAGATGCATTGCTTTCAACAGTCCCACAGTGTAGTATGAAAATGCTGCAACAAACTTTAATAAATGAAGCTTTATGTAATCAGCCATGGTCTAACTATATTGGCTAGAGAAGAACCAGTTTGTAAAAGAATTGGATGCACAATGTGGGCCAACTTGCCATAGTTCAACTGGCTATAATAATACCAAGTCTGCTGGGGTTGCAAAAGACAAATAGCTGTGTAGATTTTCTGATTGACTCTGTTCTTGTAATGCCTTGTTACAAAAGTGAAGGAAACAGATATGAATGAAATTCTAGATAAGAGCAAAATCTTTACAGGAAATAAGAGGTGACAGCACTCACATTTTTCATTTTGAAGGACTCTTCTTCTAATTTCTCCACTGCCAGAATATTTTCGATTGGAATACTGCACAGTGGGTGGTCACCTAAAAAAATGTTAACAGACAGAAGCCAGTAACCACTAAACATCTTACTACATACTATACCATTACTCAACACACAAATGTTACTTCTATGAATAAGTATGTACACTATAGCCTCTTCTCATGACCGCTAACATATTAACCCAAAATAGCTGCAGCAAATGTAAAATCTTGCACTTGTTAGAGCAGTCAAATTTTGCTGCAACAGTAGTATATGATCCCTGTCATGCACTAAATAACTCTTGCGCTGTATAAAACATGATTAATAATGATTGAAGGGAAATGCCAAACATTATAAGAGTTATTCTGAGAAGTCTCTAAGTTAGATTCTAAATTAAATGTAGAGGTAGAGCTGTGACCTCATAAATATCCATGTATTACCCTTCTTGTGGGGACTAGTATATACAGCAGCCCAACAAACAGAAGCAGAAGAGACCACCTCTCCAGTTCCAGATCCTAAGCCAGTCCAGGTGGAACCAGCTGACCAAGCATCACGAGGCGGTGCTCCAGTGCTTCCAGCAGAACCAGTTCCAGAGGTTACCGAGGCCATGAGTATGGACAGTCTAACTTATTTGACACACCTATTGATCAGACTGTTGACCCCGATTTGTCAGAGTCACCAGCAGAGACCTTTCCAGATATGGATACTGATATAGGACAGAGACATGCTTTTCAGAAAGCACAACACTGACCCTGACCTGGAAGCCCTGAGGCAGAGGGATGGTCATTCAACCAATGAGACTTATAAAGATCGTATCCTAAGGAAAGGGGGCTTGCTGTAATAGAGAGACTGATCCCATTGATCCTAACAGGCCCTGGACAGCAGGCAAACAGATTATAGTACCTAAAGAATACCGAGAACAGCTCCTACAGATTGCACATGACATTCCAATAGCAGGATATCAGGGGGTGACACGCACATGAACTAGATTGACACAGAACTTCTATTGGCCGGGAGTATCTCAAGCCGTAGCTGATTATTGTCGTACCTGTGATGAGTGCCAAAGAGTGGGTAAGACCCAAGATCACCCTCAAGCCCCCATGAAACTTTTTACCCATTATTAGTGAGTCTTTTTGAGAGGATAGCTATAGATACAGTGGGGCCTCTAGCTGTCCGTAGCCAGACAGGGAAAAGGTATATATTGACAGTGGTGGACTTTGCTTCCAGATATCCTGAAGCAGTAGCCTTATCCTCCATTGAAGCAGAGAAAATTGCCACTGCCCTGCTAGAAATATTTTCACAGGCAGGATATCCACGAGAGATACTGTCAGACCAAGGGACACAGTTTATGGCTGAGTTGATCCAAAATATGTGGACACATTGTGGAGTGAAATCTGTCCCTACCACCCCATAACCCTGAAACTAATGGGTTGGTGGAGAGATTTAATGGGACATTAAAACATATGTTAAAGACTTTTGTTGAGTCGGGAGACCAGGACTGGGAAAAGTACTTGCCCTACCTACTGTTTGTATACAGAGAAGTACCCCAGGAGTCTACCGGGTTCACCCCATTCAAACTACTTTATGGCCAGAGGGTAAGAGGGTCCCTTGACCTAATAAGAGAACATTGGGAGGGGAAAGTTGACACTTCTGACACCCCTGTAATTGAATATGTAGTTAATATGCAGCAGAAATTACAAGACCTTGTGGGCAGATAATTTGCAAGCAGCCCAGACTAAGCAAAAGACCTGGTATGATTGTAAATCCCAAAATAGAGAGTTTTATGAGGGCCAGCAGGTACTTGTTTTAGTCCCAGTACGTCAGAATAAACTTCAGGTCAACTGAGCGGGACAAGGTTATAAGGCGCTTAAATGATACAAACTATATTATATCTATGGACTCTCAAGACAGAAAGCAGCATTCCTTTCATGTAAAAATGTTAAAACCCTATGCGGATTGCACAGCAATGGCGTTAGCTGTGTGCAGTCCACCCGAAGAGTGTCAGGATAGTGAATCCATACCTGACCTCTTAGCAAGACCTTACCAGAGGGATCTACCCAACAAGTGGAAGTGAAAGAGCAGTTAACCCCTACTCAGAAACAGCAGCTAGAAACAGTATTGCAAAAGAATGCTGATGTGTTTTCTATAAAACCAGGAATTACTCATTTCATTAATCATCATGTAGACACTGGTGCCTACTGAATATCTGTGAGGTGGAGAAGCAAATGAAGTAGGAGACTGATGAGATACTAGCCCTAGGTGTTATAAAGAAATCTCTTGTAGTTCTTGTCCATAAGAAAGATGGAACAACCCACTTCTGTGTGGATTACAGCAGGCTTAATGAATGTACTGTATCTGATGCCTAGCTGATGCCCCAGATAGATGAGCTGCTAGATCATTTAGCTGGGGCCCAGTACCTGACCACAATGGACCTTAGTCAAGGTTACTGACAGATCCCCCTAACAGCTGCTGCTCAGGAGAGATCAACATTTATTACTCCATTTGGCCCTTATGAATTTACTGTGATGCCTTTTGGAATGAAAAATGCCTCTGGTACATTTCAAAGCTTGGTGAATTGTCTGTTAGATGGACTCCAGGTGCATGCTAGGGCTTATCTTGATGACATTGCTATGTACAGTCAGACTTGGGATGACCACCTGATTCATTTAAGTGGGGTGTTAGACTGAATCAAGGAGGCCTGCCTGACCATGAAGCCCAGCAAATGTCAGATGGGGATGGCAGAAGTGCAATATTTAGGGCACAGAGTGTGGGGTGGGGAGGACGGCTAAAGCCCGAGCCAGCTAAGGTGGAAGCTATACAGAATTGGTCCACTCCCCAAACCAAAAAGCAAGTAATAGCCTTCCTTGGGACCGAAGGGTATTACAGGAAGTTTGTGCCTCACTATACAGTGGGGGAAATAAGTATTTGATCCCTTGCTGATTTTGTAAGTTTGCCCACTGACAAAGACATGAGCAGCCCATAATTGAAGGGTAGGTTATTGGTAACAGTGAGAGATAGCACATCACAAATTAAATCCGGAAAATCACATTGTGGAAAGTATATGAATTTATTTGCATTCTGCAGAGGGAAATAAGTATTTGATCCCTCTGGCAAACAAGACCTAATATTTGGTGGCAAAACCCTTGTTGGCAAGCACAGCGGTCAGACGTCTTCTGTAGTTGATGATGAGGTTTGCACACATGTCAGGAGGAATTTTGGTCCACTCCTCTTTGCAGATCATCTCTAAATCATTAAGAGTTCTGGGCTGTCGCTTGGCAACTCGCAGCTTCAGCTCCCTCCATAAGTTTTCAATGGGATTAAGGTCTGGTGACTGGCTAGGCCACTCCATGACCCTAATGTGCTTCTTCCTGAGCCACTCCTTTGTTGCCTTGGCTGTATGTTTTGGGTCATTGTCGTGCTGGAAGACCCAGCCACGACCCATTTTTAAGGCCCTGGCGGAGGGAAGGAGGTTGTCACTCAGAATTGTACGGTACATGGCCCCATCCATTCTCCCATTGATGCGGTGAAGTAGTCCTGTGCCCTTAGCAGAGAAACACCCCCAAAACATAACATTTCCACCTCCATGCTTGACAGTGGGGACGGTGTTCTTTGGGTCATAGGCAGCATTTCTCTTCCTCCAAACACGGCGAGTTGAGTTCATGCCAAAGAGCTCAATTTTTGTCTCATCTGACCACAGCACCTTCTCCCAATCACTCTCGGCATCATCCAGGTGTTCACTGGCAAACTTCAGACGGGCCGTCACATGTGCCTTCCGGAGCAGGGGGACCTTGCGGGCACTGCAGGATTGCAATCCGTTATGTCGTAATGTGTTACCAATGGTTTTCGTGGTGACAGTGGTCCCAGCTGCCTTGAGATCATTGACAAGTTCCCCCCTTGTAGTTGTAGGCTGATTTCTAACCTTCCTCATGATCAAGGATACCCCACGAGGTGAGATTTTGCGTGGAGCCCCAGATCTTTGTCGATTGACAGTCATTTTGTACTTCTTCCATTTTCTTACTATGGCACCAACAGTTGTCTCCTTCTCGCCCAGCGTCTTACTGATGGTTTTGTAGCCCATTCCAGCCTTGTGCAGGTGTATGATCTTGTCCCTGACATCCTTAGACAGCTCCTTGCTCTTGGCCATTTTGTAGAGGTTAGAGTCTGACTGATTCACTGAGTCTGTGGACAGGTGTCTTTCATACAGGTGACCATTGCCGACAGCTGTCTGTCATGCAGGTAACGAGTTGATTTGGAGCATCTACCTGGTCTGTAGGGGCCAGATCTCTTACTGGTTGGTGGGGGATCAAATACTTATTTCCCTCTGCAGAATGCAAATAAATTCATATACTTTCCACAATGTGATTTTCCGGATTTAATTTGTGATGTGCTATCTCTCACTGTTACCAATAACCTACCCTTCAATTATGGGCTGCTCATGTCTTTGTCAGTGGGCAAACTTACAAAATCAGCAAGGGATCAAATACTTATTTCCCCCACTGTAGCACCATAGCCAAGCCCCTAACTGACTTGAGAAAAAAAGAGACTGCTCTGAATCATTACCTGGTCACCAGAGTGTGAAGCAGTCTTCCAAAAATTAAAGACTGCCTTGACTATTACTCCCATACTAGTTGCACCTGATTACCAAGGAAGATTTGTGGTACAAACTGATGTCTCGACATATGGCATTGGGGCTGTACTCAGTCAAGTGAATAGCAGAGGTAAGGAGCACCCCATTGTGTACCTGAGTAGCAATCTTCTTGACAGAGAAGTAGCCTATGCCACTATTGAGAAAGAATGTTTGGCCTTAGTGTGGGCCCTTAAGAAACTGCAACCATATCTGAATGGGCAAGACTTTGCTGTCATCACAGATCACAAGAGTCTCAGGAGAGAATGGGAATCTACTCTAGTGGAGCCTGTCCCTGCAGATGAACAACTTCACCATACAGCACCTGAAGGGCAGTAAGCATGGCAATGCTGAAGGACTCTCCAGGAAGGAAGAGCCATAACTGCCCTGACACTGGACTGTCAAAACCTGACCAGCGGACTGAAGAGACCACAGTCCGGAGTACCTCTTAAAGGGGGGAGGTGTGGCGAAACAGGATTTATGTCTGTAATTTCTTCTGTGAATGTATGACATATTTGTTTCCTAGTGCATTTCCCTTATTTGTCAAGCAGATGGCGTCTGTCTTTTTTTTTTTGTAAAGCTGTTAGAGAAGTGACAGTTTTTTCCCGCCTAAACTGTGAGGTAATGGTAAACATCTCTGTCCTGAGACCCTGTTCAAGGCTTGTGAGCAGTTAATTTCCTGAAGCTTCCCAGATGCTATCCAGGTAGTCATAAAGTGTTACTGATCCTTATTCAGTTACCTGTTATAGCCTGCCTGTTATAGCCTGCAACTTTTCCATCTGTTTTATATGGTTCACTGTTCTAATTCTGTGAAAATATACCTTATTAGCTTATTGGCTCTGTTGTCCTGGACTAAGAATCCTAGTGGTTTGTGGTTTAGGTCTGTGGGTGCTTTCTACGAACCATGGGACCCCTGAGAGTGTGGTCCCAGTAACCTAGAAATCACCAGGTAATAACTGGAGAGTGGGAGACTCACCCAGAGGGAAGTGAGACCCAGACGGTGGGAAGGAGGGTGCTAGTATAGAGCACAAGTTGCAGGTGAAGATGGGCATGACCAGTGCTGACAGCAGACCCTTCAGGAGGCCGCAGGGTTAGCCCCAGGTGGGTGCTAGGCGTTCCGTTACAAAACCTTTACTGAAGATGAACCAATTCAAAACATATGGAAGTAAACAAATACTACACCTCAAACGTGCTTCACCTACCATGCTTAGCTACTCTACAATCAGTACAGTTTTGCTTTGCGAGTAAAGTAATACTTACTTGCACAGATTACATGTAATGCCCAATTTTCACCACTAGGAGTAAATGTTTGCATACCTTACAAATATACAACTAGCAGAGTCCTAGGACAGAGGTTCCTAAATTATGATCTGTTGTGCTCATTTCTCCAGCCTGCCACACGTTTTTTGCCCACAGCTGAATCTGACAACTCACTTTTCCAATTCTTAGTTCAAGGTGAGGTACTTCCCTATCCAAGTAGACTTATACTCGCACTGAAAAGATTGATGCTCAGCCAGTATTCTATAAAGGGTGCCCAACCTTTACAGAATGTCAGCATAGCACACAGATGTAAGACTATTTGCTTTGAAAACAGGCCTCATAATTTTTTTTTATTTAAATTTTGATTGAAATTATACACAGTTGGTTGCTGTTATTGCACTGATTCTTAAATCTAGCCTTGAGGTCCCTTTTTTTTAGGTTGCTAACAGTGAATATTCAAGTGATATATTTTTACGCATATAGGACTAGATTCTATAAATGGTGCCTAAAAATCATCACTGAAAAAAAACGCTTAGTGCTATTCTTTAAAGTGTGCTTAAAGTTAGGCATGGGTTCTAGAACAGTGCTTAGCACCAGAACCCATGACTACATTTAGGAGTGACCATTAACACCAATGAAAACCTGGTGTAAATCTCCATGTGTAAATTAGGAGCAGATCCTGCTAACAATACGCATAAATTTTAGGAATGACCCTGACCCACCCAAGCACCTCCCATGGCCACGTCCCGTTTTCAGATCCACAACCTAGAATTTACACATACTTCTTTGTAGAATACACCTAAAAAGATTTGTGTGTAAATTCTACTTATTGTCAAATGGTGCCAATAATTGCTTGTTATTGTTCAAGTATCGGTACTGATTGGCTTGTAAATCAATTAATTTGCACGTGCAACTCAAAGCGCCATATATAGAATCCAGGGGATAGTCTGAAAACCAAAACCAAAGCTGTCCAGAATCTTCAAAGACCAGATGTGAAAACCACTACGCTATTCTAATCCATAGAGCAACTGCTTTTTTCACAAGCTAGTACAGCATTGTGTTAAAAAAAATCACTGATTCTCAAACTTTGTGTTAGAATCAAAGTAGACCATCGAAAAAAAAGAGTCAGAAGATAAAGTACCAATAGTAAAAATTCAAGATAACTTTTCTTCTTTTTTTTTAAGCTGCTGCAAAACTTTCTTGTAGTTTTCAAAAATGAGGAAGCACAATTTTAGACCACGCAAAAATGTAACTACCGTCTGAGGTGATCAACAAATATATACATACAAGCTGTTTATGTTACCTTTGTTTTTCTGATAGGTAAACTCATGGTTAGTCAGGCGAAACCACCTCTTCTTGAAATTTTTCATGCCAAACCGTTTTCTTCCTTGAGCTCTTTTAATCATAAACCTATTTCAGATTGGACATAGGTCAATAAAAGCAAAACAGATGAAACAGAATTATGTCTAATCTGAATAATAACAAAATACACTGGACTTCATCAAGCCTTTTTCAAACACCATAATGATGAAGCAGTTAAAAAGATTACTTTTTATCCCTGCAATGGAACAATGGTTGTTAGTGACATTAAAAAGAACACAGGTCAGTCAAAAATCTTAATGAACAGAATTGTGCTGAAAACACAGAACATCAACAACAAAGAATTTTAAGGCACAAACATAAAGCTTTAAAAGTGAAGTGTTCAAGGCTTTTAAGTGAAGAAATAAGCCACTGTTTTACTTCAGGTGACATTCTTATTCACTCCTACCCTAGCTGAGATAATATTTAACCATCTCTCTGATCTCACGTGCAACTTTCTTCAAATCAATCACCTTACTTTCTAATTCTTCCTACTTTCTTACTCATCTATATGCTACAACTTTGCCTTACCCTTCGCTACCAATTATAATGTTCTAGTACATATTGTGTTGTCATTGCAAGTAGTATACCATGCCATACTTTGTATTGTTGTTCGAATATTTTTACTGCTCTAATTGCCTCCTGCTCATGTTTGATCTATTCTTACTGTACACCGCCTTGAGTGAATTCCTTCAAAAATGTGGTAAATAAATCCTAATAAATAAATAAATTCTAATAGCTGGAATAGTCCAGGGAAAACACCTAAAATGTTTGTAGGCTGTGATACCTTATATTCAAAGCTATAACTAAATTTTGCAGAACTTAAGACAAGCAAAAACATTTGTGCCCCTACTTTTCACCCTGATTCCCATTCCTACCTTTCAACCATATCCACTCTGACCCCCAGTCCTCTTTCCCTCTGCCCTTCAAACATGGATAGTGGGAGGACTGTGGCATTCTTCCTAGCTGTTCATTTGCTGCCACTCCTTGCTTACATTTCTATCATTTTCCTCAAAGGAGCTCTGGGCAGCTGCTCCTCTTGCACACTAGCATTATGGCCCTGCTTATGTTATGTTATAATGTATGTGCTTTTGAGATCACAATGATCCATTTGAAGAAAGGATTTATGCAAAATGTGGAGGAGTAGCCTAGTGGTTACTGCAGCAGATTTTGATCCTGGGGAACTGAGTTTGATTCCCACTATAGCTCCTTGTGACTCTGGGCAAGTCACTTAACCCTCCATTGCCCAGGTACAAATAAGTACCTGTATATACTATGTAAACTGCTTTGAATGTAGTTGCAAAAACCATAGAAAGGTGGTAAATCAAGTCTCATTCCCATATGAAAATTGTTCCACAGTGCCTATTGTATCATTCGTATTCTGCTAGTATTTATCATATTTCTGTTATATGATTGTTTTACAATGCTGTTAAATGTTGATATTTCTGATACTGTATCATGTTAGTCCTATTACCAGGATTCAATTTGACATTTCTAAGTTTACCTCAGTGATCATATTTATGCTTACATTTGGTCATTTTAGTATTGTTATGCTGTTAACAAAATTGTAAGTTTTATGTCAATATACACCTGCTATATATCACCTTGGGTGAATCCCTACATAAAAGTGGCTAACAAATCTCAATTAATAAATAAAATTTAAGAAAAGAATAAGGTACATGCGGAAATGCCACCCTAAATCCAAAAGATAAAACTATGAAGAGTGGATGATGCCAAAACTCCCTCTGGAGCACAAGAGAAACAGACCAAAGTGCCCCTCCTTTTTTGTTTTTGGCGTTTTGTTTTTTTAAATGGCTCGAAAATACACTGACAGAACATTGTTCCCCTCAAATGATGAATGGAGGCTGGAAGGAGAATCAACACAGAACTTATCGGGTCAATAAAGAAGGAATTCAGAAGTACTCTGGGAAGTAAGGTCTTACCCCAGAAGTAGAAAGGAAAATCGAGCACAGCCTCTAAGAAAATACTGAACATTCCAGGCTGCATGATACCCTTAAGAAAGCGAATCAAAAAATATTCTTTCTGTGTCTCCATCCACTGGTAGATGGACATAAACCATTCGTCTGGACTTGTCTGATATGATGACAATGAATTGCCTCCTTTCTCTGCAGGCGTACTTATGCACGTGCACAATTTATACAGCCCTTTCTGGGGGAAATTCTACAAATGGTGTTCAAAATTCAGCGCTGAATATTACTCTGTAACAGGCATTCTGGGATTGATGCCCTTTATTGAATAGCACATAGTGCCAGGATTCGTGCATGAGGAGTTACACCACTTCAAACCAGGTGTAAATCCTGGCACACAAGTTGGGCACAGATCCTTCAAATTCTATAACACTGCACACATTTTAAGGGAATACCCTTGGCCCACCAATGCCCCTCCCATGGTCACACCCTCTTTGTATATCTGCGCGGACACATGCACTATTCTATTTATTGCATCTGTATCCCACATTTTCCCACCTCATGGATTTGCCGTTTCTGCCCTATTTCGTCACCTTTCATCACTTACAACACATTTTTGTGCTGAAACTTTGGCCCAGAAGTAGTGCCTAATGTTCTGCGCCATATAAAGCTTTATAAAATAACCGCAGAATGAATAGTAAGTATTAAAATCATAGGAGGGCAATAATGAAAGTTCTTTTGATGAATATAAATGCTGTTTTACTAGCAGTAATAGGGTCTTTTTCCTACAGGCTTTTGGAGCCTATCCCAAGGTGGTGTAGGTCGGGGGAAGAAGCACACATGCAAGTTATTATTATGTATTTAAAAATAATACAAGAAATCAATTTTGTACATAATTCATTAAAATAAATTTTACATAATATTATAAAATGAAATAACTGATCACGTCCCCATAAAAGAAAATTCAGTACTCCAACCCAAGGAAAATAAAAATTACAATAGGCAATTAAAGGGTCCTTTTACTAAAGTGCATTAAGATTTGCAGTTAACATGGCTTAACATAGGATTTTACTGCAGTAGTTGCAAATCTAATTTGGCACTTTTTAACATTTTTATTTTGCAGGTCGTATATTAATGTCATTAGCTTGCAGTACCTGCCGTTAAGTATAAAGCTGGCTAATGCATTCACGCCCATTCTTCTCCCATACCATGCCCCCTCCTAAAAATATTTTTGAAATTCAGTAACGCATGGTTTAGTGCACGGAAACAGAAAAGGCTTTAATATGTGCGATAGCCTGCTTTTATGCACTAATCACGTGTTAAGTGCTTAACACTCTTTAGTAAAAGGACCCCTAAATCCAGTAATACTTGTATCTGCATGAACATATCTACCAAATACAATCTAAACTTCCACTACAGTTAAATCTGGGGAAACGGACAAACAAATAGAAGGAGTACAGATCACTTTATCCACAAGAAACAAGGCTAACTGCTGAGGCTCATAAGAGGGCAAAATAATGGGGAGTAGGGGGGAAGGCAAAGGAAAAATATGTTGTCTCAGATGCATCTCAAAAGACAATAACTAAAGGATAATTCAAACAGTCACATTTTTACCACTTTTTAAAATTTAGGAAAACAGGGCTCAAGGCGAAGAGAAGATGGGAGGGATTTCCAGAGAGAGGGCCTGATATATGAAAAGATGGATTCCCTAGAAATGGCTAAGTGGAGACCTGAGGAAGAAGGGAGCACTATTAATGCTGTCTTGGAAGACTGGAGGGAATGACTAGGCATGTAAGGAAGCAGTAGGGAGGCTAGATAGACTGGAATCTGGGAGAAATGAACTTTCTTCCTAATTCTGTAAAAGTTGCCAAAAATTATGTGTGGAAATTTGGGTGCACACAATTTTATTAAATAACAGACTAATTAGCATCAGTCTGAAAAAGGAGGTGCAGAAATAGGAAGGTCATGACGGAATGGGGTTGTTCTTATAATTAACGCACACTGTTATAGAATAACAGGGATATGTGCCTAATATAGGCACGTACATTTACACCACATTTCAGTTGGCGCAAATGTCTGCGCCTAAAGTTGGGCACGATTCCTGGGGGGAAGCTCTATTCTATAACCTGCGGCTTATAGAATAGTGCTTTTTTCTGAGCTGATTTTGTTGGCGCCGTATATAGAATCTAGCCCTTTAGGTACAAAAGCGAAGATTTTGGATTTTAAAAACAAAGTGACAGGAAGCCAGTTTTCCTGCTTGAGAAGTGGAGAAATGTGGTCATAATGCTGAGCACTGAGAAGGAGCTTGACAGACTAAACAAGTTGAAGATGCTTTACAGAGGAAGACCATTATAAACTGTATTGCAATAATCAAGTCGGGCAATTATCATGAGAGTACCAGAATGCAGAGGAGATGGACAGGAAGGAAGGAAGGTCTAAGCCGCACATATATGAAAAAGGGCAAAATACAAAAGTGCAAAACTGAATTAATTTGAAGTTTGAAGGATAATGTAGAATTAAGGAAAAACCCTAAAACACGTATGGAGTCTTGAAAAGCCAGAGGAGTCACTTTTAAATAGACAGGAAAGAGGGTCAACGAGCATGGGGTAAGAAAACGGATAGTTTCATGCTTGGTTGAATTGAAGAACAGGTGATGACCTTATAACTAGTCACCAACAGACTGGAGATGGTTTTGAAGTTCAGCTATATTTTGAGAGGAGGAAGAGAGTGTGAAGAGAGTGTGAAGAGAATCTGAATATCATCAGTACAGAGATAGGGTGCTTACTAAATTAGCAAGGGTAGTAGGGATAGAAAGATGTTGAAGAGTGTGGGAGCCAGAAAAGAGCCTTTTGGTACCATACAAGTGATGGGAAAAGTAGATGAAAGAAAGGTACCACCTAGTATTTGATAAGAGCAACCAGAGAGATAGGAGGAGAACCAATTAGGTAGGGTATCATGGATACCAGTATCATAAAAGTGTTGAAGAAGCAGAGAGTGATTGACAAGATCAAATGCAAAGAAAAGTTCCAGACAGACAAGAATAACTGAACGGCAATGATCGATAGCAGTTTGTATATCAGTGGTCGTTGCTACCAAAAGCAATTTCTGCACAATAACCTAATCAAAAGGCCAATTGCCACTTGTCCAGAAAATGTAAGAATGGATCATGGAACAACTTTTCAAGAATCTTTGTGAATGGTAAATTAGAGATGGGGTGAAAGCTGATGGTGTAGGATCTAAGTCCAGTTTTTTCAATATAGGGATAACCATGGTATGTTTCCATAAAGAGGGAACTAAACCCTAGGCCACACTTGCTTGGAGAGGTGATAGAAGTTTGGCAAAGAGTTAAGTAAAGGTCTTTTGAATTAGAGTAGGAGCCCAGGGATCCAGAGCAGAGGAAGAAGGACCATGGCAACACTGTAAAATGTATGGGGAATGAAGGAAAGAGGAGGGCAAGAAGGGGTGCCTGTCAGAGGAAACTGCAGTATCCAAAGAGGAGAGATGAGTTGGTATTGTAGTAGGAGAACCAAGGAAAAGAGGAAGATAAGTGATCTTAGACTGGCAGACCTCAGCAAGAGCACTGGGAGAGAGGGCAAGAGATTAGATTGCAGTGAGGTTTGAGGGAGATGCGATAAAGCCTGTTAACTGAAAGAGCTTTCTAAGCTTGTTAAAGGAAGTGGAAATAACTTTAGTAAAGTGAGACTTTTTGGCAGCTTCATGGCCTTGTGGTATTCACTATATTTGGACTTGAAAATAAATACAGCAAGAACGATATACAGAGTTTGTGCCAGTGTCTCTCAGACTGCCTTACATGTCTTTTAAGAATATGCAAACCTGCAAGAAACCAAGGAAACTGTTTAGAGGATTCAGAATGGGCTACTTGCTTAGGGGCAAGCTGGTCCAGAATATAATTAAGGGAGTTGGAGAAGATCGCAGACTGGAGGCCTAGGAAGCAGTCAGCAGGAAGAGGATCAAGCTCAGCAGACAGCTCATTTAACATCTCAAGATCAAGATGAGTCAATGGCAGTTTAAAGCAGGAGCAGTTCTGTTCAGGGCCATGAGAAAAATGCAAAGTAAGGAAATGGTGACCAAATGATGGTCTGTTCACAGGAGGTGAAAAGAGTGGATTTCTTGAGGTGTAGGCAGTCCATTAGTAGGAGTAAGGATCAAGTCCAGGGTATGGCCATGGATATGAGTGGGAACAGAGATGTGTTGGGAAAAATCAACATCTGAGAACAGTTTAAAATTCTGAGCAGACATTAGCAGAGGAGAGGTCAAAATACCCCACAAGAAGTAGGAGGAAGCAAACACAGCCAGGTTAGCAATGAAAAGGGAGAACTTGTTTAACAATGTTGGCATGGTTTGGAGGGGTGTGACAGACTAACGTTATGAAAAAAGAAAAGGAAGGCGCAGCTAAATGGAGAACACCAGCTTCCAACTGTGTGAGATGGTGTATGGGCCAGGAGAGGCACAGAAAAAAGAGGGATAAAGGAAAGCAAAACCTCTGCCCTGTCTGCAGGGCTGATTGTAATAAGAGAATGAAACCTTTTATGACATGCTTCAACAAGAGGAACTATGTCTCCAGGCAGAAATCAGGTTTCTGCAAGGCAAAGAATGTAAAGAGCGCTGATTGTAAAAATAAGATGGCCTAACCAAACCGGCAAATCTCCAGTAGAATAATGAAGCAGAAGAGAAGGGAGGCTAACAACCAACCCAATGGACACACAGTGGTATAGGAACAGGTAGAATGAAAAATCTAGCTCCTTGATATCTAATAACATATTTACATGGGAACTTAAGCCACACTTGTGCCCCCAACTATACTACCCTGGGTCTCATCAATAAAAGCAAATGGAAGAGAGGGAGTCCAAAGCAGAGGAAACCAAGTCAAGCAAAAATCCCACAAATTGCCTCCAAGAATGGGTCAGCTTCCAAAGATTATCAAAGGATCCAACACGGGTCGTGTTTCGATAGAATGCCTGCAACACGGGTCGTCAATGTGAATGTTATAATCAGGATATTGTCCTCCCTGAAAAATCTGTAGGTAATACCAGCACATACAAAGGTTAAAACAACATAACCAATTTGCACAACTATTTGGAAAACACTGTCAGGACTCTAGAGCATCCAATTGTAGGTCTGTCACCTCAACAATAAAAAATATTTCCTCTTCTTCTGTGTTATTGTGGTTACATCTGGGAAAACCCAAATCTTACAATTAAGACAACCCTTTTCTTCATAAATAATCTCAAAACCCAATCTCTATCATACTCTAGAACAAAGTGTACAATCAAGGTTGCTAGCTAAATTGACATCAATAGAATTCAATTAATACAAGGATAATTGCAGCCCAGCACCACCAATACCATCTACCTCCCTCCTCTTAAAAAAGGAAGGTAATAATGTCAATGAAATAGTAACACATGCATTCCCTGGTACTTTCAATATCTCAAAAAATAACTTTTAATAAAACCCACCAAAGACAAAGCAGAAACTTTACGAAAATTCACAAACTGAAGAGTCCACCTTCTCAATACCTTCTCTTTTTTGTGCTCAATATCTTCATAGAATTTTCCATATATGACTCAAAAGGAGAACATACAAACACCCAAAACAAGAACAGGGATACATCACTTGCAATATTTCAGTAATCATAGTAATTTATTGAAAACATAGCTTAAACCATCATAGAGCCTTGCAAAACTTTTTTCAATTAGTCCATTAACCAGGCACTAATAAAAAAAAAAAGTTGCTACAAGCAATACAATTTTGTATTCTGCATTGCTACTACTATTACTACTACTTATCATTTATATAGCGCTACAAGAAAAGGAGCACCCGATATTCAGCTGGTGTAGGGCTGCGTGGTGACTGCCTGGCGGTGGCGGTCAGACCGGATATTCAATGCTGGGTTGTATTTGGTGACCGGCATTGAATATCCGGTTTCATTTTTGATCATGGAAACTTAACTGGTTAACCCGATATTCAGCACTAACCGGTTAAGTGAAGATTGGCCTGCTATTTATGCAATTTATTTTAACCAATACACATAGCTGGTTTGATGCTGAATATCCGTACCTAGCCGGCTATGTCACGCGATGTAGCCGGTTAGCGGCCAGATATTCAGCGGAAAATAACCAGTTATCTCCCGCTGAATATCCACAGTTAGATGTTAAAATGCTATTTAACCAGCCAGGAGCTGTTCCTGGCTGGTTAAATAGTTTTGAATATTGGCCAGGAGGAGTTTAACTACTTTAGTTACTATTCAGCAGATCTTCAAAGGGTTGCCAAATCTCTTCTGCTATTTGCAACTTGCTTAATTTGCTTGCTCATACCTACAACATATCGAAAATATATTCCACCAATAAGTAACATTGTTTCCTACAGAGTTCTTCCAGTTACTCAGCACTTACTAAAGTGCCAAGGATATCAGTATATCTAGCAGATTCCCACTGTATAATGGGAGCTGCAAATTCTTTAATTATGAATGAAAAAATATGTATAGCTTGGGAATTGAGCCTGCTTTTAGTGGGAAAGTGCGGGATACAAATGTAATAAATGTAATTTTGGGGACCGGAATAATTTTCCAGCTGACCTCGATTTATTACCAAAAAATATAAATGTTACAGCACTCAAACAAGATGTGTGACAAAGACCCAGATTACAAAAACCAACATTGCGCTGTTTGTTGCAGACCAGAACTGCACTTTTTACAAGGCATTCAAAATATTCTATGTGCAAAGAAAAAGAGAAATTGCATTAAGTTAGCTAACAAAGTTCACTTATTCACAGATTTCCAGAAGTAGTACATCCATTCTACATCAGCCATCAGAATGAGGGCATTTTCAGTCCATTGCTTCTGGATCCCCAAGACAATCACATACGTTTTTATAACAAAGAGGAGTAATATGACCCAACTGCTTACTTAATCATTGAAGCTCTAAGATTCTGGTGGTCTTTCCTTTGATGATAGATTGATATATAGAAAATATTATACATTGACTTAACTGTAAACATTGAAAATATTTAGTCACTGATTATACGTAAGCGGACTTAAGAGTTTTGAACTGTATGACCCCTACATTATCTACAACTTGTTTGAGGAATCAGATGCTTCTCTTGCGCCAGTCTTCCCAATAAAATATCTTCTTATCAATTTTTACATAAGGTTTTCTCCATTTAGGAGCAGATAAATTCTTCAGCCATTGAATATTCTGTCCAGAATGTTCAAAAAGCACTCAGCAGTACATAATTATCCTGTAACGATTTGGGAGTTCACATTCCCCAGAAAAGAACCAGGGGTACGCAAGACCTTCTCAACATCTTCTCCATTTTATCATGCAAAATTATATTGTTTTTAACTACAGACTTGGCGGAGGTAATTGCCCCTGTACAAGCTGTTGATGAGGCTCCACTTTGGAGTTATTCCTTTCAGCTTTAAAGGCTATGTCTCAGCAAGGGTATAAAAAAAAACAAACTTAAAGCAGTTCAGAGGAAGGTGACCAAATGATATGGGGTCTAAGCCAGAAGACCTATGAAAAGAAGACCTGGATATATATACCCTAGAAGCAAGAAGGGATCAGGGAAATACAGACTTTTAAAAACTTTTAACAGTATTAATAAGGTACTAACTTTTTTTTAAAGACAAGAATAGAACTAGAGGAGATAAAATGAAGCTGCAATGAGGTAAGTTTAAAAGCATCAGGAAATACTTTTCCTCAGAAAGCGTGGTGGATGGTTAGAATGCTCTCTTGGTGGAGGTAGTGGGACCAAAACAGTGATGGATTTCAAAAAGAAAATGGTATACCTGTCCTGCATAGAGTGGCAGGTATAAACCTTAACCAAATGCATAAAGAGGCGCAACCTGCATGGAGTGGAAGATAAAACTCTAGCTTTCTTACTGGGCAGACTAGATGAACCATAATTGGTGTTTATCTATTAACATTTATTATATTATTATGTTTGTACTTTTATAAGTGGCATTTTACATGTGCATACCCTCATATGTGTGCAAAAATGCCTTTATAAAATTACCCGTCTTAGAAGGTAATTCTATAACAGTTCTATTTTTAGGCACCAAGAATGCATGTAAATGACCACAACACCAACACATACCTATGTATATGCTGATATCCTGGCTGCACTATCCATGACCCTGGAGTAGCCTAATGGTTAGTGCAGCGGCCTGAGAACCTGGGGAACCAGGCTTGATTCCCACTGCAACTCTGTATGATTCTGGCCAAGTCACTTAACCCTCCATTGCCCCAGGTACAAAATAAGTGTTTGTATATAATATATAAACAGTTTTGATTGTAAGTTCAGAAAGGCAGTATATCGAATTCTAACACCTTTCAATAATCTAGAATCTACATGCAATGGTGCAAAGTTTGAAGGTGGACATATGCATGGGCAGAGTCTGGGCTGCACGTGAATGGGGAGGGGTGTGCACTTACATATCTCTTACAATTTAGGTGCAAGCATGTACACTAGTTGTTCGGTTGGTGTAAGTGGGCACATCTAAATTACAGACATGTACTTGTACTGTTATGCTAGTACTCTATAAAGAAAAGTAGGCACATACTTTTATTTTTAGAACAGACTCCAAATAGGTGCCGTCTTGGTGTCTTAAAATAGCCATACTGTTGCTTTCTATGTGCTTTTAATGTGAGGTATTTGCCAAATAGCTCATGCTAATAACAATAAATGAAATAAATAAAAAATACAACTAAATGAAAAGGAAACAAAACTTCATTGAATGCACTCCTCTACTAGGAAACTACTACTCCTAGTAATAGTTATCAGAGGGATAGTAAGGGAAGAGTACATGGGACAATGGAAAACACAAAGATTCAAGATACTCTAACTTCAGCATGCATTTACCCTTCTTTCAGAAGTATAGGCTGTTCTATGCTCTTGTGGTCTTTTCTTCCAGAGGATGAAATCAGATCCAAAAACTAAAAAGATAAACAAAGGGTATGAATTATAACACAGGAAGAGAAGGCAAAGAATAAACACCTACTCTAACAACTGTGGAAACATTCAAAACACTCTTCACTGTGGGAAGGATGAAGAAACACTATCCTCTAACCAAATGTCTCTTACAGGGCTATTTTCAGCACAAGTTGCAGGAACTTGGAAGACCCAAATAAAGCAAACGTTACTCACCTGTAGCAGATGTTCTCCGAGGCAGCGCCAAATATTCTCATAGCTAGGTGATATCATCCGATGGAGCCTTGTGTGGATGCTGACTAGCGAGATTATTAGAACTTTCTAGCAGTGTCCCACCTCGCATGTGCAAGTGCCTTCCCGCCCGACGTGCAAGTGCGGGTTCCTCAGTCATTTAACAAAAGCTAAGGAATACAACTCCAAAGAGGAGGTGGTAGGGTATGTGATAATACTTGGCTTGCTGTCCTTGGAGAACACCTGCTACAGGTGAGTAACTTTGCTTTCTCTGAGAACAAGCAGACTGTTGTATTCTTGCAGCTGGGAATCCCTAGCTCTTAGACTGACCGAAAACAATAATGGTAGGACAATAAGGACTAGAAATGTCAAAGCTTGAAAGCCAATTAACCTGAAACTATTTACTACTACTTATGATTTCTATAGCGCTACTAGACGTACATAGCGCTGTACACTTGAACATGAAGAGACAGTCCAGGCTTGACAGAGCTTACAATCTAATTAGGACAAACAGGGCAAATAAGAGATAAGGGAATTACTAAGGTGGGAATTATAAAATATGAAGAAAAATAAAGAAAATTGGGCCTAGAGAGGTGGAGTTGGATTTTAGACACCAAACAAATTCTTCAGTACTGCCTGCCCAAACTGGCTGTCACATTTGGTATCCTGCTCAAGGAAGTAATAAGATGGGAATGTGTGGAGAGATGACGACGTCGTAGGTTTAAAAAATCTCCTCTATGGAGGCTGACCTCAAGTGAGCTACCAGTGTAGCCATGGCTCTGACATTATAAGCCTTGACATGACCCTCTAGAGTTAGCTCAGCTTGGGCATAAGTAAAGGAGATGTAAGCTGCTAGCCAATTAGAAATTGTGCGTTTGCAAATGGCTACCCTCATGAAATCTGAGTCAAAAAAAAAAAGCTGGGTGGAATGTCTATGGGCTTTAGCCCACTCCAGATAGAAGTCTAGGGCTTGCTTGCAATGTAAGGTGGGTAGGGATCAGAAAGTGCCCCATAAGGCTCCTCCTCTGAGAAGTAATGAGGGTCCTCTTCTGAGTTCCATGAATGGAACCATTCAGAGTCCTCACGGTATTCAGACCAGGGCCTCAGCTTAGTGGAACCCTGTCCACGCCCTGAAGAGCAAAGAGGTACAGCCCTACTCTCTGACTCCAGTGAAGTTTCCTATCCCAATATCGTAAGTGGTACTGTATGTGTCACTGTCAATGTCAACACACTTTGAGGTGCCAGTGTAAGGATCTCTGCACTAGCATGGATGGAGCCTCAGGAAGAATCTGGGGCTGATCAACAGTTGGCACAAGTGCCCTCAATGCCTGAGCACTTTGCAGCTGCAACATCTGAGCCAGCCCCTCCCTGAGCATGTCTCAGAACCACTTCTGGCTGAGGAGGTTGATGCAGAAGGCGCTTGGCAGGAGATAGAAGAGATGGTATCAGTGTGTTTTTTGATTTGGTCAGCGACCTCCTCAACCTTCTCTCCAAAAAGGTTATCCCCCCGGCATGGGGCATCTGCCAACCTCTGCTGAACAGAAAGTTCCAAGTCAGAAACATGCAGTCATGAGAGTCTGAGCATTATTATACTTTGAATAGAGATCCTGGATGCCACATCAAAAGTGTTGTAAGTGCCCTGGCCAAGAACTTTCAACATGCCTTCTGCTGCTTGATCAACTGGCGAAAAGGCTCGGCCCGCTCTGAAGGAAGCCTCTCAACCAAATCCAACAGCTTGCGCACTGAGTAGACACTCATGATGAGCTGGTATGACTGTATATGGGAAATGAGCATTGAAGCCTAGTAAATCTTCCTCCCAAAAGAATCCAGGGTTCAAGTTTCTCTGCCTGGGGGCACCGAGGCATAGTCCTTGGAACTCCCGGCTCTTTGGAGAGCGGATTCCACCACCATGAAATTGTGAGGCAACTGACGCCTATGAAAACCAGGCGCACTGTGGAGCCAATACTGGGTGTCATTTTTCTTGGGCATGACAGGGACTGACAGAGGGGAATCCCAGTTCCTGACGAGAACTTCCTTGAGTACCTCATGGAGAGGTGCAATCACAGCCTCCTTAGAAGGAGATGTGTAGTCCACGACCTTAATAATCTTGCCCTGGGCTCATCCTCCACTTCCAAAGGAAATGAAATGGCAGTTTAGTGAAACTATGTGGCCTACAGTACAGTTCATGTATATTTTGGTGCTTTCCCTTGAAAGTTTCTCCACTTTGTCGACGACGAAAAAGAAAGGAAACTTAAAACCAGGAAAAATAAACTAAAAATATAAGGGAAAGACAAAAAAAGGGGGTTCCACAACTGGGAACACAATTTTGGACAAAAAAAATTGCTGAAAGGCACAGTTAGGACTGAGAGCTGTAAGGAGACAGTAAAAAAAACAAGTCCTCCCTTCACCGCAGTAGAAATAGAACTGAGGAGACTGTTTGCGTGGCAGGCTCCACAAAGCTCTACTTATACTTTTTATAAGTCCTAGACCAGGCGACGTGGGTCGGCATCACCCACTTGTGAGAATACATAAGCCTGCTTGTCCTCGGAGAATGTAGAGTTCCTAAATTTATGTTCTTAAAATAGCCTCCTAAATTTGTGCCCTATTTTCAGCCAAACTTAGAAGAATAACTTTTCAGCTTAAAATTCATCTTAATTTAGGGGTTTAAAAGTTATGCTCATAAATTTAGGCCTGCAGTTTGTTTGCCTATATTTACGAGCCTAGTGATGAAAATCAGTGTAAGCTCCTAACTTCTTTTCCCCACACAGAGTTTAGTGAAATTTTGAGTAAAAATGTATCCACTCAGCCCTAGTAAATTTTCAAAGAGCCCAATTTTATTTATTTGTCACATTTGTATCCCACATTTTCCCAACTTTTTCAAGGCTCAATGTGGCTTACATAATACCATTAGGCGATCGCCAATTTGGGTATGAACCAGTGGCGTAGCCAGACAGCCAATTTTGGGTGGGCCTGAACACAAAGTGGGTGGGCACAAAATTTTCTCTCTATTCCCCTCCCCCAGCACTTCCCAACTCAAAATATAAATACTTTAGCTGATAAGGATCCCCAATCTCTGTCAGCTGAAGACCTCCACTAAAGATTGCCAGAACTCCCCTCCATCAAGCCCAGCAGGCAGCAGCAACTCCTCGAACCACTGATGCCAGCACCCCATACATGCTTAGTTGTCACTGGCTCGAGGATGCCCCCATCTACCAAGCTCAGTAGAAGGGAGCTCTGGCTAGCTTCAGAGGAGATCCCCAGCTAGTAGGGCTTGAGGATCCCCACTAGCTACAGCAAGGGTCAGGGTTGCTGTTTGCCATGCTGGTGACCAGGGCAGAAAACAAAGCCCCTCCCCCAATTCCCTCTCCGCCTCCTCTCCAATCTCCTTATCTGCCATTACAGTCACACTGACAGACCCTTACAAATTACAGAGCAAGGGATCACAAATTAGAAATAAAAATATGTAGACAAAATTGAACTTGGAAACCTTAGCATGTACAGCAACACTGAAGAAAAAAACAAAACAAAAGCGCATTTCCTTTTCTACTTAACACAATAAAAAGACATCCACTATGCACATTTCCCAAAGCTAACATATTCCATTTAAAACATTCAAAATAAAATGACTTTTCTACCTTTGTTGTCTGGACATTTTATTTTTCCTTCATGCTGGTTCCAATTTCTCTTTCCCACTTTCCTGTCTGTCTTCTGCTTCAAGCGGCTGTCCATTTGTCTTTTCTCTCCTCTCGTTTCATTTCCTCACTACACCTGCCTCTGAAATATTGATCTTTCCATTTTAGCTCTTTCTTTCTTTTTCTTTTATGCCTCTGTACATTCAAATTTAATTCTCTAAATCGTTTCCTTCTTTTTACTTTTCAGACATCTATCACATTTCCATCTCCATCTAGCTCTCCCATTCCCCATCTCTCCTTCCCAGCCTTCCAAATCCCTTCCATTTTCAATCTACGCACCATTACCATATTTCTACCCCCTGTAATCACTATCCTCTCATTCATTTCCTTGCCATCTTCAGTCCCTGGGCCTTTCTCACATGCTTTCCATCATTCCCAGTGTCTCCCTCTCTCCACCCTGCCAGCCCAGCATCTGTTCCCTCTTTATACCCCTCCATACCCTCGTAGCCTATCTCCCTATTCCTTCTACCTCCCACCACCAACATCTTCCTATCGCATCTCTCTCCCCTCCCCCATTATCCAGCATTTTTCCCTTCCCTACCATCCATTGTCCATCTTCTCTCCTTGGATCCATCTTCCCTCTTTCTCCCCTCCCCTGCTTATGCATCTCTCCTTTCTTCTCCTCTCCTCCACCTACATGTCCAACTTTTCTTCTCCCTCTCTCTCACTGTCCACTATCTCCCTCGCTCCCTGCCTTGAGCCCCCTGGTCTAACATCTCTCTCTACCCCCCACCACCACCACACAGCATCTCTCCATCCTTCCTTCCCCTCTCTCCTCGACCCCTCCAAGCCACCTGCCAGCATGCTGCAGGTTTTTTTCCCTCTCCCCAGCCACCGCTGGCATTCTGCAGATTCTTCTCTTCCTCCCCCCAGCCACCCGCTGCAGGTTTTGATTCCTCCCTCCCTACTGCCCCAGCATGCTGCAGATTTTTCTCTCCCTCCCCCCAGTCACCCGTCAACATGCTGCACATTTCCCCCACCCCCAGCCACCCGATGCAGGTTTTGTTCTCTCCCACCGGCATGCTGCAGGCCTTCTTTCCCTTCCCTTTCCTTCCATCTCAGTTGGGCTGCTGGGCAGCGCCGCCGTCTAACGCTATAGCAAAGCTACAAGGCACCGGGTCCATAAGCATGCTGCCGCGACTGCTTCCTGTTCCTTCTTTCGGCCGGCTTCACCTTCCCTGATAATCTTTTTCGAAGCGGCGGGGCCGGCGGCAAGCACAGCAGCATAAAGACAGCCACCCCCCCGGCACCGTGCAGCTCTGCTACAAAGATGATAAGGGAACGAGCATGGAGGGAGGGAGCAAAACCTCTAAGCTGAAGTGAGCAGCGCAGCAAGCAGGGAGAAGTCGCGGTTTGGGCTGGGGAGACAATTCTTTTATTATTGGCGTCGTGCACCATTGCTGGGTGGGCCTGAGCCCAAAGTGGGTGGGCCCAGGCCCACCCGTGGCTACGCCCCTGGTATGAACAAAATACAGAGTGACGTTGTAGTAGGGTAAAGTTCATGTGTGACAAAAAAATTTGGGGATCGTAAAGAGTATGTTTTTGGTTTCGTTGTGTTGCAGGGTTCAGGCATTTAGGTTGGATCATTAGGGTATGCCTTTATGAACAGGTTAGTTTTTAGTGCTTTCCGGAAATTTAAGTGGTCATAAGTTGTTTTCACGGCGCTTGGTAATGCGTTCCATAGTTGCATGCTTATATAGGAGAAGCTGGATGGATAGGTTGTTTTATATTTTAGATCTTTGCAACTTGGGTAGTGGAGATTTAGGTAAGTTCGTGATGATCTTGTAGTGTTTCTGGTTGGTAGGTCTATGAGTTCAGTCATGTATCCCGGCACTTCTCAGTAGATAAGTTTGTGTACCAGGGTGCAGATTTTGAATGCAATACGTTCTTTTGGGAACCAATGCAATTTTTCTCGTAGGGGTTTGGCGCTGTCAAATCTCGTTTTGCCAAATATGAGCCTGGTTGCTGTGTTTTGAGCAGTTTGGACTTTCTTTATGATTTGTTTTTTGCATCTCGCGTAGATTCCATTGCAATAGTCTAGATGGCTTAGTACCAGGTTGCGGAATACTTCCCTCGGGAAAAAAGGTTTCACACGTTTGAGTTTCCACATTGAGTGGAACATTTTCTTTGTTGTAGATTTTGCTTGGTTCTCTAGCGTGAGGTTATGGCCAATTGTAACTCCAAGAATTTTCAGGCTTTCTGAGATGGGGAGGGTGTAGTCAGCTGTGTTTATGTTGGTGGGCTTGTTCGTGCTGTTTTTTAGCACACGGTTAGCACGTGCAGATTTGACAGTTACTGCAGGAACCCTGAGCGTGTCCCGCAGTATGCCATTTTAAGCTGTGTTAGGCACAAGTTAGAGTGTAAGCAGCATAGTAAAAGTGCCCCTTATTTAGGTATTTAATCTAGGTACCTACATTTAGGGCCTCAACTTTTTATGAATATTGGGCTAACTGATTTTACTGCCAGGGCTGGGGAACAACCATTCCATCTATCTCTCCTCCATTAAAAAAAAGAATTAATACCACTGAAATAACTACTCTGCTAACTAAATGCATCTCTCACACCAGTATAGGATGACAACTGCTTGATTAGTGCCACAGGGTTCCTATTACTTACATTTTTTACTGCATCTGCATATTTCTGTTCATTGAAGTATTCATAAAAACTTGCCATGTAAGACTCCTTAAAACTGGCCTGTAAAACAGTAAACTGGTTATGACCAAATTATTCATTTGTTCTCAAATAGACTTTCAAAAAGAGAATCAGAGTAAAAACAGAGACCATTGGACACAACCTTTCTCTTTGTTTTGAGCATATTCAATGTAACACAAAGAATTATGTCTAGAAAAGAACCATTTTGTGTTTTTTCTGAATGTCCTCTACCAAGACCACAGAAGCTCTGGTAATAAACTCATTTCAATTAAACAACTGGTTTGGAATTATACATAAAAATTACATAAATATATTTAATAGTTTCCAATGCTTTAATTGAATGTATTCTTAGCTGGTTAATTAATTTAAAATGTAAGAATATAAGTCATGCTGAGTCACACCATGGTGCATGAAGCCCAGCATACTGACTTCAACAGTGGCTAGTTCCTCCAGGAACTTATTCAATCCTCTTGTGAACCCAGCTATTTTAATGACCTTGACCATGACTGTTAGCAACACATTCCATAGTTTAATTACCGTATTTTTCGGACTATAAGACGCACCGGACCATAAGATGCACCTAGGTTTTAGAGGAGGGAAATAGGAAATTTTTTTTTTCCTTTTTCCCTCCTCTAAAACCTAGGTGCTCCGGTGCGTCTTGTCCGAGTTCGGGATCGCCCTCCCCCCGGCCCTGTCACCACTTCTCCCTACTCACGTCACGCGATCTTCCCTGGTGGTCTAGTGATGTCGGGGCAGTAAAGAGCCCCCTCTTTCCTGCCCAGCGCGCTGCTCTCCATCCTCCTGTATGCAGCCTTACGGTCTCGGCGAGATTCAAAATGGCCGCCGAGAATTGAAGTCTCGGCGGCCATTTTGAATCTCGCCGAGACCGTCAGGCTGCATACAGGAGGACGGAGAGCAGCACGCTGGGCAGGAAAGAGGGGGCTCTTTCCTGCCCCGACGTCACTAGACCACCAGGGAAGATCGCGTGACGTGAGTAGGGAGAAGTGGTGACAGGGCCGGGGGGAGGGCGATCCCGAACTCGGGGGGAGGGCGGGAAATCTCTACCTTCGGACTATAAGACGCACCCCCCATTTTCCTCCCAAATTTGTGGGGAAAAAGTGCGTCTTATAGTCCGAAAAATACGGTATGTACTGCATTAAATAAAGATTTTCTACGATCTGTTTTCAATCTGCTGGTTGTTAGTTTCACAGTGTTATTCAAAAGGTCAATAACTATCCCACCTCAATCATGATTTTATAAACTTCTATCATATCCCTTTCTCAGTCATCTCTTTTCCAAGCTGAAGAATGCTAACCTGTTCAGCATCTCTTCATGAGGGAGAAATTTTTATAACCCTTTATCATCTTTTTTCACCCCTCTCTGAACCTTTTGTAGTTCTCTTATATCTTTTTTTAAGAAGAGGTTATTACAACTGCACACGCTATTTAACAGGTGATTGTAAACTGACCTAGACAGAGGCAAAATGATATTTTCTGTTTTGCTCTCCATTCCTTTTCAAATAATCTCTTACATTTTTTTGGCAATCACAACATATTGGGCTGAAAATTTAAATGTACTATCTAAAATGACTCCAAGATCTTTTCCTTGGGTGGTGACTCCTAACATGGAACCCAGCATTGTATATCTGTAATTGGGATATGCCTCATGTTATATTTAACTTCAATTTATTTGTAAACGATTTTTATTGATGAACAGACTTTCGAAACAGGATTATTAAAAGCAGAAATTCTGTAATCATAATGACATTTCTTGTACATTAACTTACATTGTATCTTTCATCAATTTTTTAACATTTACCCCCCACCTACCCACCCCCCTATATCCTCTTTACTTTGAGCTTCATACTTCATGGTAGCAAGTTCTTCCGTAATTTATCAGCAACCTTTTACCCAACTAACACAAGGAGCGTATGTCCACTTGGTTCCCCATGAGCTAGGGTATTCCTAATTTATTAAGTACGGCACTTCTTGCTTTATGAGAGATATTTTGGATTACAGCAATAAACTATAACAATATTCTCCCAGATTACAACTCATGAAATACACCCACACCAAGCTAATAAATTAAAATGATTTTAAATATCATAATCAATGACATCAGACCCCAACTTTCTATCCCTTGAACAATAAACTCAATGCGTACTCATTTTGTAAAAAGCCATGTTTTAAAATGCTGGTGAAATGATACATTTTCCATGATGTTTCTTCAAAAGGCTGGAAGAGAGTTCCACAGTTTAGCCCCTTTTCCTAACAATGTCTATTGTTCTGTATATGTCAACTGACAAATATGTCTAGAAGGTCTAATTTCAGTTCATAAACCAAATGAGGACTTCTTTGAAGAAAATATATTACCGTAAGATCCTGAAGATAACTTGGGCATAAACCATACAGTATTTTTAAAACAATTTTAAATTTAAACTCAGATCTTAGCAATCAGTGGTAGCCAGTCAAGTTGGATCAGGTAAGGTGTCACATGACTATACATTAAATTCATTCCGCCATTTACATGTTCTCTCCCAATCTCACAAGATCTCTCAGCAATTCCTCCTAATCTTGTGCTATTTTACCCTCATTTACTAAGCCGCACTAGTGGCTTTCGGTGCGGTAATGCCATCACAGCCCATTCAGTTTGAATAGGCTATGTCAGCATTGCCACATAGCTTAGTAAACAGGGGGTTTAGTAAATTATGTACTTATATAACTATATACCACCATTCACAAATATCATAGTAATTTACAATTCAAGCATCCCACTTAAAAATAACATCATGCACAAACCCAAGATGGCAGCTGCATGCTGAACTGCTGTGATGGGTCTATTACATTTGTTGTTTCTTTGTCTCAAAGTGTTCCTTTGTGATGGGGAAGCTAAGGGAAGGCAGTTGAGCAAGGCCTTCTAGCTTCCTGCCATGCCCTCTTATTGGCCCAATGAACCAGTTTGTTACCCGACTAGAAGAACAGCATGTGGGTCTGAATGACAGCCTGCTTGCTTGGTGTTTGTTGAGGGAGGATTGGACCAGTCCTTTCTGCATGAGTTAACAGAGCTTGGACTCAAGGATCCTTCCTTTACAGCTGAGAGCAATGAGCTGTCTGACTCCAGAAGTGTTACGCCTTCTTCAAGAGGAACAGTTGGCATTTTTTTTTTTTTTGGGGGGGGGGGGGGGGGGGGGGGGAGGCATGGTTGCGTGTATGTCAGCTGAAAGGAGAGTCATGGAATTCCAGGATGTAAGCCCTTTTGGAATACCTACTGCATGTGAATATAACTCATCTTGAACTACAACTTAAAAAGGTGTGAGCTAAATCCAAACTCCATTCCCCTTTCCTATGCTGACTCAATTTTAAAAAATTTTCTTTTAGAACAGCGTCTACATTTTTGCTTAAAACTTACATCAGGCTTATCAAGTCTACAATTTCCTGGCTCAACCCTGAAGCCCATTTTAAAAACTAGTGGCCACTCTCCAGTCCTCAGTTACTGTGGCTGTTTGAAATGACAGGTTATAGATTACAAGCTTCCTGGTTCAGTACAAAGTATATCTCAGAAATCTATAACAGTGATAAAATTGGGATCTGTGCCAAACCAAGTCAGTTTCACTCTGCAATACCCCTTGCTTAAGAGTCAACAGACTATAACCATATCTTGGCACATTATTTTATGTGATGGCATTGTGCTTTCTGTAAAACCAGTATAGCAAAGTAATTAAAGAAAAGCTACATACAGATTTGGATTTCGATAAACTGCCCAGTGTTTGTATGGTCTTGGAAATAAGGGTCAAAGTCCTAGAGGTCTGTGGATCCTAATAAAATTGAGAAAACAAATAGGTAAGTTAAATCGATACCACAGTCTCAAAAGAGACTACATTTTACTTGAGTGACGTGATTAAACAAGCAATGCAGTATTTAGGGGGCAATTCTATAACTAGGCATGCAGTAGAAGCCTATTCTATAAAGGTAAGATCCTGTTCACAGTGCAAAGAGAGTCCCTGCCATACTTAGGTGCTCACACATACATCATAAGAACGTAAGGCATAAGCCTTGCCATACTAGGACAGGCCAAAGGTCCATCAAGTCCAATATCTCGTTTCCAGCAGTGGCCAATCCAGTTCACAAGTACCTAGCAAGATCCCAAAACAGTAAAACAGATTTTATGCTGCTAATCCTAGAAAAAAGCAGTGGATTTTCCCAAGTCCATCTTAATAATGGCTTATGGACTTTTCTGTTAAGAAATTATCCATACCTTTTATAAACTCTGCTATGCTAACTCCTTTTACCACATTCTCAGGCAATGAATTCCAGAGTTTAATTAAGTGTTGAGTGAATAAATATTTTCTCGGATTTGTTCCAAATTTACTACTTTCTAGCTTCACTGCATGCCCCTAGTCCTAGTATTTTTGGAAAGAGTAAACAAGTGATTTATGTCTACTCATTCCACACCACTCAGTATTTTATAGATCTTTATCATATCTTCTCTCAGCCGTCTCTTCTCCAAGCTTAAGAGCCCTAGCCGCTTTAGCATTTCTCACTGCAGCTCCTTGTGACTCTGGGTAAGTCACTTAACCCTCCATTGCCCCAGATGCAAATAAGTATCTATATATACTATGTAAACCAATCTAAATGTAGTTGCAAAAACCACAGAAAGGCAGTAAATCAAGTCCCATTCGCTTTCCCCTTTCTTCATAGGGAAGTCATCCCATCCCCTTTATCATTTTTGTCATCCTTCTGTGTACCTTTTCTAATATCTTTTTTTAAGCTGCAGTGACTAAAACATTCTATTTGCTTTCTTAGGTACCTAAGTTCCAAAATTTGATATTTTGCATAATTCTCAATCAGGCTTTCACCCTAATTACAGTACGGAGACTGCAACAGGTACTCTCAGACCATCTTAGAAGCACTGTAAATAGAGAAGGAAAAGTGCTGGTATTACTATTTGATTTTTCATCCGCTTTCAATCTTGTGGATCATAGTATTTCTCAATTAGATTTGGACAATATTGGAATCATGTTTCCCATTTGCTGAAGGCTTTTTTGAATAGAACATATAAAAGTTTAATTTAAAGAAACCCTTTCAGATAGTTGGAGTTTGCCCTGTGCGGTACCCCAAGGTCCCCTGTGTTATTCAAACCATTTCTTCATTCGCTGAGCTATGCATTAGTTAAAATAGGTTCTAATTTTAATTTACGTTATTATTCCAATTGTATCTCAGTTTTATTTATCTTTAAATAAGATGCAACAATGTTTATGTTTTACTGAGAACTGAATGCAGTAATATCACTTAAAGCTAAATAAATAAAAATAAATAAAAAACTAAGGGCCCCTTTTGCCAAGCTGCGGCAAATAGAGACCTGTGCTGGCGTTGCGCCAATGCCCCCTTTTACCGCAGCAGGTAAAAGTTAAGTCTTTCTTTCCTGGGTGGGAAGTACTGCTGGGCTACTGCAGTAGCCCGGCGGTACTTCCTGTTTAACGTGCAGTAAATACCACCGCTAAATAAAAGGGGTCCTAAATTTCTACTAGTAGGAAAAAAAAGAAAAGGATCTAGAAAAAAAACATTAAAATAGGGAACACAGAATATGAATTATCATCTACAATTAGAATACTTGAAGTTCTTATAGATCAAACACTCTCTCTAGAACCACAGTTAAATAATCTGGTCAAAAAAATCTTTTCATCAGGCTGAGATTGACTCAGTCTTTAGCACTGTCTTACTGTAATATTATTTTTTTTTTGACTGTCCTAAATGTATGAATAGAAGATTACAAACTATCCAGAACACTGCCATATGATTTTTCCCTTTCCAAATCTGAAAGAATATCACCTTTTCTAATTCGAGAAGCCCAGATCCTGTTTAAATTTTATTGTATGCTTTTTAAGATTTGATATGGCTTGGTGCCTTCTTATATGTATGATATTATAAGTTACTCAAGATCCAACTCTCTGTATTTGCTCCAAGACTCTTCTACTTTTGTGTTTTTCCTGATCCTAAAGGAATAAGATAAAAAAGAAAGTATTTATTATCTTACCAGGCAGCAACACACTGGAAGTGATTACCTTTCCATAAGTGTTCCATTTCAAATTATACCAGATTTAGAAAAGAACTGAAGACTGTTCCAAAATTTTGTATTGAGTAATTAGATTATTTTTTTTCTGTGATAGATTATTCAATTTTTATACTGTATTGTGTAGTATTAAAATTAGGCTATATGAAAATTTTAAATCCTCTACTGTACTTCTTGGTTTGATTGCTCGATGTCTTGATTGTAATCTGCATTAAACTTCTATGAAATATTTGCAGAATATAAGAATGAAATATTATGTTACTAGTAAAAGAGGCCCGTTTCTGAGCAAATGAAACGGGCGCTAGCAAGGTTTTCATCGCCAACACCCCCCCCCCTCCCTGGCCAACCCCTTCGTTGTTCTGCCATTGCTCCGCCCCCAACGTCATGACGTTTGACGCGAGGGCGGGGCCCGGAGCGATTCCCCCCCTTCGTTGTTCTGCCATAGCTCCGCCCTCGAGGGCGGGGCCCGGAGCGATTTTGGTGGCTTCACCACCACGAACCTTCAAACCTTTTTGAAGGAAGTCAGGGCTTGGCTTCACTGACGTCAGTGTCCTCAGAACGTTGAGGGTGAGTTTTATTATAGTAGATGTTAGTAGTATAACCCAGTACATATGGAGCTGACATTTAGGTACTCACTTACACCAGACATACGACTGATGTATGTATGAGCACCTACATGTGGTAGGAGACATTCTTTGCACAGTAAACAGGATCTTACCATCCAAGAAATGAATCTGCTAAAGTTATGATTTTTTAAAAATTTGTTAACTTCTTATTTATCGAGACTAAGATCATGCTTGAAGCTATGCACGTAACGACAACTCTATAACTGGGAGCCCACTTGTGCATGTAAATGTACAGAATACCAGCACTTTCACAGATAAGTGTATGCTTATGCACATTAAATGGAATCAAACGTCTAAGCGCTATTCTGTAAGCATGTGCCTAAATGGCATAGTGCATAAATGCAAGGGAGGGCTATTCACATGGGTGGGGCACGGATGATGCTGTCAGTTACACACGCAACTTGCAAAATACTGTAAATTACGTGTCCCTTGCCGCTTTCAGGTACCAGCATCTAGGCAGCCATGTCTATAGCTGGTGTAAGAGCAGGCATACAAATGAGAGGCACACCGATGATGGATGCTTGGTTATGCCAGTATTCTGTAATGGAATCTGGTTGCTCAGATGCTGTTCCAGAATAGGCTGTCACTGTGTGACATCAGGCTGCCAAAAAGGAGGCACCCACTTAAAGAATTGTCTCCTTTATGCTGTAAATAACATTTAAAACCAGACAGATGGAATTTTCAGAGTGTTCCTAATATCTACAGCGTTCTATTCCTCCCTAGTGGCACTTTAAAACTTAAGTTCTGTAATAACCTAGACCTCTTCACTATACTAGGACTGCTTAGGAAGTGAAATGTATCTTTGCTGAAAACAGTCATTCTTTCATAGACCGTACTTACTGGATGGTGTGGAGTAAGCTGAAAGAGGTTAGGTGAAAGGATGGCAGGTGCAAAGAACCTCAGGAAAATAAAACTGCTTACAGCAGTATATCTAACATCCGAGTCATCTACAAGAGGAGGAAAAAATACAGGTCATTTAAAGGACATTGGCTTCCCACCAAGGAATGTATTGCCTTCAAGGTTTGCACTCTGGTCCACAGGATTATTTACGGTGAAGTTCCTGGATACATGTTGAACCTCATTAATCTACCACCCAGAAACAGTTCCAGTCTATCCCAAACTTTCTTAAATTTGCATTACCCAGACTGCAACGGACTTAGATACAAATCAACTTATGCATCCAGCTTTTCTTACATAAGTACACAACTATGGAACGCTCTGCCCAAAACTGTGAAATCTATCCATAACCATCTTAACTTCAGGAAGTCGCTGAAAACCAACTTGTTTAGGAAGGCCTACCCCTGTGACCCAAATTAACTTTCTACTTCCTGCGACACTGCAAAACTATGGACTGTATTGGACTTTTAATACAACCCCCTCTTTATTTCTTCGTTGCTTTATACTTATGTTACTTATATGCTTACTACTATATTGTGTATTTGTATTTTTACCGAACTGGAGCCTGCCTCCACGGTACTGTGTAAGCCACATTAAGCCTGCAACTAAGTGGGAAAATGTGGGGTATAAATGTGTTAAATAAATAAATAAACATCAGTATCACACACTGTACAGAGACCTCCCTTCCCCAAAAATACCCAGTGGCCTTTCTACAAGAGCTTTTATAAGTAAAATATTTGTACAAAAGGTGGCTTTGCTACAACTTCATCAATCATCATAATATGTTTTCAGGCCTCTTTGTGGAATCAGTTATTCATAATTTAGAAATAAAATAAAATCTGATTACATTTGGAAGTATTTGCACCATGGTAAACATATAACTGTTTTTTTATTTTTTACATAACCATGGGCCTTATATGAATAGCGCTGTATGTATAAATCCACTATGAGGGCAATTCTAAAACAGGGCTTCTAGGATATGAGGCAAGTGCCTATTTCAAGTCTAATCTATAAAGAAACGGAGATACCTACTTTTCTTCACAGAAAACTAGCGCAAGTGGAAGAAAATGGTTCAATAAATGATCATGCCTACCTGTAGGCAGTTAGGTCCAGTATTCTATAACCCACGCGCATAACTGCCTGACATACCCCTGACTCACTCATGCCCTTCCCAGGTCCATGCCCCCCTCAAATTTGTGTGCTCTGGAATTTGTGTACAACTTATAGAATACCGACTAAGGGTAGTTACACGCAAAACTGCTAACTGGTGGCAATTAGAGATAATTATGGCTAATTACTTATTGCTTGCTAATACCAATTATCAGCTTATTATTAAATTAAGTTACATGCAGAAGTGACCTTATTCTATAATTTGTGTGCTAGTTGCAAATTTGGGCACACAACTTTTGAGAATTGGAAGGCGAATGTATAGTGCTATATGTAGGAGCAAAATGGACAGGGTAAGGGCATTTTTGGGGAAGCCACATAAATACATATACAGGAACTGGTATTCTGTCTCTATACTTATAGATTACTTGCTGGATTCAGATGTAGGAAAATCAGTTATAACTCTGGCCATCCATTATGCCAAAATGAATTACAGAGGGTTTTATGGATTTGGCTCATGCCGTTTTCAAGTAGTTAAAAAAAGTTACATGCAGGTACAGTAGGTATTTTCATGTCCCCATGCAACGGCCGCCCAAATGAGACTACCACCAGGCCAGCGCGCCCCCTAGCAATAATTTCAGATTTGGTACATGCCCATAATGCCTAGACAAATTATTTATTTCCTCCCACGCGCGCCATTTCCGGCAGTAATCGGCAGTTGGCGTGTACCGACCGGTCACCATGGGTGTAGCGCATGAGCCCTTACTGCTAGATCAATGGATGGCGTTAAGGGCTCAGGCTGGTTTTAGACTCGCGCTGGTTTCAGTTTTACTGCATGCCCTTTTCCCCATCACATTTTTAAAAATCCAGTTTTTATTGCAGATGCGGTAAAAACTGGCCTGGCATGCGTCTAATGCAGGCCACTTTTTACCTCGGTTTAGTAAAAGGGCCCCTCAGTTTGTACTTGAAGCAATGGAGGGTTAAATAACTTGCCCAAGGTCCAAGGAGTGGCAGGATTTGAGCCCTGGGTTCCCTAGTTTTCAGCCATCAGCTGTAACCATTAGGCTACTCCTCTATGAGTACAAATAGCACTAATATTCAGGATCTTATACATACAGGGTCAGATTCAGTAAATGGCATCCAGTGCTATTCTATAAAGTGCACTCTGGGATGAGTGCTCTTCACAGAATAGCATTGGGCACCGACTTTGGGTGCGAGAACTTACAGCAATTGAAATCAGGTGTAAATCCAGGCATGCAAGTTGGGAGTGAATCTGCAGTATTCTAAAATATTGCACACAATTTTCCAGAACACCCCTGACCTGCCCATGCTCCTCCCTTGGGAACATCCACTTTTCAGTTGCATGCGGATACTCTTAGGTGCTATCATATAACTGGGTGCATAAGTATATTCCTGCACCAATCTGCCGTTTCAGCCCCATTTCAGCACCTTGCATCCATTAGAATGTGTTTTTGCACTGAAAGTTGGGTGTGGAATTAACAGCTAACTTTAGGTGCCATTTATAGCACTCCCTAGATATCTCATTCTGCGGTTTGAGCTATGCATGTAGTGCTGCTGAATATAGAAATAATGTGTCATTACACACTTTCAATTATTCCCAAGACATGTGAGAAAGTAGTCGTCTGAGTAGAGACATTCACATTTCCCCAGCCTTTTCTAAAACACAGATAAGGACATACGGGATTGCACATATATCTGCTGGCAGGTACAGCTGTAGCTTCCATTGTACAGGTCTACATATGCAGAAAAAGAGCAGCATTGCACAAGGTCATTATATATGTAAGCACCACATCTACACATGCAGATGCCTATCAGGCTTATTTTCGAAAGAGAAGGGTGCCCATGTTCCGACACAAATCGGGAGATGGGCGTCTTTCTCTCAGGGTCGCCCAAATCGGCATAATTGAAAGGTCATTACACTTGTGGTGGTAAATGTGAGCTCTTCAAAACCCACCAGAAACCCACTGTACCCACATCTAGGTGCCCCCCTTCACCCCTTAGGGCTACGGTAGTGGTGTACAGTTGTTCGGAGTGGGGTTTTTTTTTGGGGGGGGGGTGTTGGGGGGGCTGAGTACACAAGGTAAGGGAGCTATGCACCTGGGAGCTTTTTCTGAAGTCCACTGCAGTGCCCCCTAGGGTGCCCGGTTGGTGTCCTGGCATGAGAATACTGACCATTTAATCCTACTCTCTGTTTTCTATCTTTTAACTAGTTTTTAATCCATAGTAGGACACTACCTCCTATCCCATGACTCTCCAATTTCCTCTGGAGTCTTTCATGAGGTACTTTGTACAAACGCCTTCTGAAAATCCAGATACACAATATCAACTGGCACACCTTTATCCACATGTTTGTTCACCCCTTCAAAGAAATGTAATAGATTGGTGAGGCAAAATTTCCCTTCACTAAATCCATGTTGGCTTTGTCTCATTAATCCATGCTTTTGAATATGCTCTGTAATTTTGTTCTTTATAATAGTCTCTAACATTTTGCCCGGCACCGACGTCGGGTTCACCAGTCTATAACTTTGGACATGCGGATCGATTGCGTGCCAAATGGCATTTGACGTGTGTAGATCATTACCGCCCGGTTACCGCGTGAGACTTTACCGCTAGGTCAATGGCTGGCAGTAAGATCTGACCCAAAATAGACGCACGGCAATTTTCATTTTGCCGAACGTCCATTTCGGCAAAAATTTTAAAAAAGCATTTTTTACAGGTACGCTGAAAAATGATTCTGCGTCTACACTACCTCAGGCCATTTTTTCAGCATGCCTTTGGAAAAGGGCCCCTTTATGTTTAAGAGCAGGCATAAATGTGAGTGCTTATTTTACTCATCTACATGCACATTTTATAAAATATACAAGTAAATGACGATTTTATTTATTTAAAACATTACTAGGTGGGTTACAATAAATTAAACATAAAACCCACACATAAAACAAAATTAACTGGGATGCTTCCAAAAATAAGTAATATAATTTCAAGGTAAAAATGCTTGGATAAACAAATGCTATTTTTGGTTGGTTTTTCATACCCTAAATATATTTCATTAACAAGTCAATGCCATTTCTGTCTAGTGTTCTTACTGCCTGTTCTATCACGCTGCTTTTTAAGCACTATTCCTTGGGTGTGTTCCTTTACTGCTTAGTTTTTTTGTGTTAACTGGGGAATTCCTTAATGCTATGTGAAGCGTTCTGAGCATATCTCCTTGGTATGTTGTCTACCTCACACTCTTCAGATCCCTGCTGCTCCGCCGCCTCCTCCTGATCATCCACAAACTTATTCTTGTCATACTCGTCAATGTCCACCTTGCAAAAGCGTGAAGATTGTGTGTTCTTGGCCATGTCGGGACAGTGAGGATGGGGTGAGGAGAACAGGGTGGGAGGAGACCGAACGCAAGACGTTTGGGAGAGAAGACCGCAGGCAGCAGCAACGGCACAGTAAAGCCCAACGTTAATGTCTACTAATCTACTTTCCTCTCCAGCTCCCACCGCTTGCAGTGAGGGCTCAAGGCCCATGCTCTGCCCCTGGGAATGCCTACTGTACAAATACATGCTGGCTTGCAGTGCACATTTTTTAAAATATGACCAAATTTTGTAAGAAGTCTTTTCCATGCAGAAATGGTTTTTCAAATGACCTTTGCTGAGGGTAAATTTATAAAGTTGCACCTAGTTAAGGTAAAATTATGTATAATCATACCTGATAATTTTCTTTCCATTAATCATAGCTGATCAATCCATAGACTGGTGGGTTGTGTCCATCTACCAGCAGGTGGAGATAGAGAGCAAAGTTTTGCCTCCCTATATGTGGTCATGTGCTGCCGGAAACTCCTCAGTATGTCGATATCAAAGCTCCATCCGCAGGACTCAGCACTTAGAGAATTACACCCACGAAGGGACACTCTGCCCAGCTCACCACCGCCGAAACGGGGGAGGGGAATCCGTCCAGCTCATCCCCGCGGAGCGGGGGAGGGACACCACACCCGCCGATGCGGGGGGATCTGGCTTATCCTGCAACCGCAACCGCGGGAGGAGCTGACTGACCCTAACACCGCCGAAGCGGGAGGGGTACAAAACTGCCCTACAGCCGCACGAAGCGGGAGGGAGTGCCGGCAGAATTTTAAGTCTCAATCCAGCCCCGTAAAACGGAGGGGAGAGGAATGCAGCAGCTCACTGTAACACAAACTCGTCTTAACTCTTGAAGAATCCAAGTGAAAAAACTTGAACACGAAGTCTTTCTGAAGTAACTGAAGACTAAACTTGAACCTGAAATGCAACCAGAATAAAAACAATACAGATATCTGGGAGGGGCTATGGATTGATCAGCTATGATTAATGGAAAGAAAATTATCAGGTATGATTATACATAATTTTACCTTCCATATCATCAAGCTGATCAATCCATAGACTGGTGGGATGTACCGAAGCAGTACTCACCCAGGGCGGGACATAGAAATCCCTGACCGCAACACTGAAGCTCCAAACCGGGCCTCCGCCCGAGCAGCCACAGTCAAGCGGTAATGCTTGGAGAATGTATGGGCCGAAGCCCAAGTTGCCGCCTTGCATATCTCTTCCAAGGAGACGGAACCGGCCTCTGCCATCGAGGCCGCCTGAGCTCTTGTAGAGTGAGCCTTCAGCTGGATAGGCGGCACCTTCCCCGCGGCCACATAAGCCGCTGCAATGGCTTCCTTGACCCATCTTGCCACTGTAGGCTTAGCAGCCTGCAGACCCCTACGAGGACCTGTATACAGGACAAACAGATGATCCGATTTCCGGAAATCATTGGTCACTTCCAAGTATCTGATGATGACTCGTCTCACATCCAGATATTTAAGAGCAGAGTACTCCTCTGGGTAGTCCTCCCTACGAAAGGAAGGGAGACATAGCTGCTGATTCACATGGAAGCGAGAAACAATCTTGGGCAGGAAGGAAGGCACTGTGCGAATAGTCACTCCTGCCTCAGTGAACTGTAGAAAAGGCTCTCGACACGAGAGCGCCTGGAGCTCGGAAACTCTTCTGGCTGAAGTGATAGCCACCAAAAAGACTGCTTTCAACGTCAGGTCTTTCAGAGATGCCCTTGACAAGGGTTCAAACGGCGGCTTCTGCAATGCTCTTAGCACCCGGTTGAGATTCCACGCAGGCACCACTGAGTGCAGAGGAGGGCGCAGGTGATTAACCCCCTTGAGAAAGCGCACCACATCTGGCTGCGAAGCCAGGGAAGCACCCTTCAGGCGGCCCCTGAAGCAAGCCAGAGCCGCTACCTGGACCTTAAGGGAACTGAGCGACAGGCCTTTGTCCAGACCTTCTTGCAGGAACGTCAACACTGAAGAAATTGGAGCAGTGAAAGGAGAAAGAGAGCCTGCTTCACACCACGCTGCAAAGATACGCCAAACCCTGGCGTAAGCAGTAGAAGTAGAGCGTTTCCTCGCTCTCAGCATAGTGGCGATGACCTTGTCTGAGAAGCCCTTCTTCCTCAGACGCTGCCGCTCAATAGCCAGGCCGTAAGACCAAAGGGGGAGGGATCCTCCATCACCACGGGACCCTGATGTAACAGGCCCTGCTCCACTGGCAACCGCAGAGGATCGTCGACTGAGAGCCTGATCAAGTCCGCATACCAGGGACGCCTGGGCCAATCCGGACCCACCAGGATTATCCTGCCGGGATGCTTTGCCACCCGGTCTAGTACCCTGCCCAACATGGGCCAGGGCGGGAACACATAGAGAAGCTCTTGTGTCGGCCATTGTTGGAGAAGAGCATCTACTCCCAGGGATCGAGGGTCCCGTCCTCTGCTGAAGAAGCGCGGCACTTGGCAATTGGCCGATGACGCCATCAGATCTAGGCTCGGCTGGCCCCAGCGCTTCGTGATGTCCAAGAACGCCTGAGCAGATAGCTGCCACTCTCCGGGCTCCAAGGTATGGCGACTGAGAAAGTCCGCCTTGACATTCATGACTCCGGCAATGTGGGCCGCTGACAGCTGTTCCAGGTTCGCTTCCGCCCACTGGCATAGACTCATAGCTTCCTTGGCTAGAGGGGCGCTCTTGGTACCTCCCTGGCGGTTGACATAGGCCACAGCCGTGGCATTGTCCGACAGGACCCGTACAGGCTTGAACACCAGTACCGGGATGAACTCCAAAAGCGCCAACCGAATGGCTCTGAGTTCCAGGAGGTTGATAGACCACTTTGCCTCTGCAGGAGACCAGAGCCCCTGCGCTGTCCTTCCCAAGCAGTGGGCTCCCCAGCCCGATAACGAGGCGTCCGTCGTGACGACAATCCACTCTGGGGACACCAGAGGCATTCCCGCAGACAACTTGTCTGTCTGCATCCACCAGCTCAGCGCCTTGCGCACTGCTGGATCCAAGGGAAGACGCACAGCATAATCCTCCGACATCGGAGTCCAGCGCTGCAGCAGAGAGTGTTGTAGTGGTCTCATATGAGCCCTGGCCCAGGGCACTACTTCCATCGTGGCCGTCATAGAGCCCAACAGCTGCACATAGTCCCAAGCCCGAAGAGGAGAGGCTACTAGGAACTGGTCCACCTGAGCCTGAAGCTTGACAATCCGATTGTCTGGCAGGAACACTCTGCCCACTTGGGTGTCGAATCGAACTCCCAGATACTCCAGGGACTGAGTCGGGCGCAGCTGGCTCTTCTCCCAGTTGATGATCCATCCCAGGGAGCTCAAAAGAGCAACTACCCGGTCCACAGCTTTGCCGCACTCTGCATAAGAGGGGGCTCGGATCAACCAGTCGTCCAGATAAGGATGGACTTGTACTCCTTCCTTTCGCAGGAAGGCCGCTATGACCACCATTACCTTGGAAAAGGTCCGCGGAGCAGTAGCCAACCCGAACGGGAGGGCTCTGAACTGGAAGTGTCGGCCCAGGACTGCAAAACGCAGAAAGCGTTGATGAGGAGGCCAGATGGGAATATGCAGGTACGCTTCCTTGATGTCCAAGGATGCCAGGTACTCCCCTGCCTTCACTGCCGCTATAACAGAGCGGAGAGTCTCCATGCGAAAGTGCCGCACTTTCAAGGCCCGATTGACCCCTTTGAGGTCGAGGATAGGCCGGACCGAACCTCCTTTCTTTGGTACCACAAAGTAAATGGAGTAACGCCCCTTGCCAAGCTGACTTTCTGGCACCGGAACGACCGCACCCAGGCGGATCAGATTGTCCAAAGTCTGCTGCACTGCCACAGCTTTGACCGGAGACTTGCAGGGAGAGAGTACAAACCCGTCTCTTAAGGGTCGGCAGAACTCCAGCTTGTAGCCGTCTCTGATGACTTCCAGCACCCAAGCGTCTGAAGTTATTGTGGTCCACTCGCCCAGAAACGAGGACAGCCGTCCTCCAATCTGCACTGGGGCGTGGACCAATACCCCGTCATTGGGTACGAGACCCTGGGGGAGGACCGGAGGGAGCACCTCCGGGACGGCGGTCTCTGCGAAAGGAATGCTGCTTGGGGGAGAAATTCCTCTTAAAGGAAGTGGGGGCAGAAGCACCCGACCTGCCCGGGCGGTACCGACGGGCTTCCTGAAACCGTCCTCTGGAGGTACCGGGACGAGCACTCGCCCGAGCCCTGACCTCCGGCAACTTCTTGCCCTTAGACGTGCCGAGATCAGTCACGATTTTGTCCAGCTCGACCCCAAAGAGCAGCTTGCCTTTAAAAGGCAATCTAGCCAGGCGGGATTTTGAGGCGTGGTCAGCAGACCAATGTTTCAGCCAAAGCCACCGCCGCGCAGAGACAGTCTGAGCCATGCCTTTAGCTGAGGCTCTCAAGACATCATACAGCAAGTCTGCCAAATAGGCTAAGCCCGATTCCAGGGCTGGCCAATCATTCCTCAAGAAATGATCCGAGGGGGAAGCCCGCTGCACCATAGTCAGGCACGCCCTGGCCACATAGGAGCCGCAAACTGAGGCCTGCAAACTTAAAGCAGCCGCCTCAAAGGACGACCTTAAAGCCGCCTCCAATCTCCTGTCTTGGGCGTCCTTTAGGGCCGTGCCACCTTCCACCGGCAATGCCGTTTTCTTAGTCACCGCAGTGATTAAAGAATCCACGGTAGGCCACAGATAGGCCTCACGTTCACTCACAGCCAAAGGATAGAGGCGGGACATAGCCCTAGCCACTTTAAGGCTCGCTTCTGGGACATCCCATTGAGCCGAAATTAAGGTGTGCATGGCATCATGCACGTGGAAGGTTCTAGGCGGGCGCTTAGTCCCCAGCATAATGGCAGAGCCAACAGGGGCTGAGGGAGAGACGTCCTCCGGAGAGGATATCTTCAAAGTGTCCATGGCCTGTAACAACAGGTTGGGCAAATCCTCCGGGCGAAAAAGCCGCGCTGCAGAGGGGTCATCCGCTCCATCCGAGCGGGGATCCGTCTCCACCAAGGAATCCGCAAAGGACCGTTGGGAGACCTCAGACACGCTGCCCTCATCTACATCGGAGGAGACAAATTCCTCCAAGGCCTGGGAATCAACCCGAGGGCGTTTACCTCTGGGAACCTCAACCTCTTTACCAGAGGAGGGAGCGGGGGCAGCGTTGTGCATGAGGAAGGCCCGATGCAGCAGCAAAACAAACTCGGGGGAGAAACCCCCCAGACTGTGCACCTCCGCAGCCTGGGCAACAGCCCTAGGCGCGCTCTCAACCGGCGCTCGCAATAGCGGGGGAGAGACATGCTGCGCATCCAAAATGGCGTCCGGCGCGAAACTCCGCGAAGGAGCCGCGCGGGAAGAACGGCTCTTAACTTTAGCCGCTTCTGTGCCGTCGCCCAAATTAAGGGCGTTCATGGCATTAATGTCTCCAACCTCAAGGGCGGCCCAAGAAGAAGCCGTCCGAGCCGCGTGGCCGGCCAAGATGGCGGAGGCGAGGAGCGGGGGATGGGCGTTTATGGCGGGAAAAACCGCCACGCCGGAGGAAGGACCGGGACATGCATCGGTCGCGAAACTGTCACCCACCAAGGGCGAATCCGGCTTGAAGACCCCCGCATCCCCTCTAGAAGCGCTCGAGCGACCCGGGGAGCGACCCTTTGCGCCCTCGCCCTCCGACGCCATGAGCCACGAGGAGAAGAATCGGGGAACCCCCGCCCGCTATAAAAAGGTAAAATTACCTGCTGTCCGCTCCGAGTTGTAACGACCTGGTGTCTCAGTGAGTAGCTGCAATAGACGCTTAAATAAACGTCGAAATAAACGCCTTTAAGGCCGTTCAAAATTTTTTTTTTTTTTTTTTTTTTTTAACGGAGCCAGCGGGAGGGGGGAGAAAAGGAGGGACCTGGCACCACCAGGTTTGCACTTGCTCAAAAGAGCCCTCAACCCCAGGCACTCAACAAAACCTAAAAATTAGGCTTGGAGGCCTAGCCAGAGCTGCTGCTGTGTGTGACCACCACCTGCTGAGATAGAGAACATACTAAGGAGTTTCCGGCAGCACATGACCACATATAGGGAGGCAAAACTTTGCTCTCTATCTCCACCTGCTGGTAGATGGACACAACCCACCAGTCTATGGATTGATCAGCTTGATGATATGGAAATGCACATTTTCATGTGCCTATTGTATGCCGATTTTAAGTCAACTACACTACTACCTGACTTTATAAAATACTACCGTAGCTGTGAAAAAATTGCATATATATAGGGCTTGCACACCAGTTCCATGGCTGCTATAAATGTTAGTATATAATTTACAAATAAACATACATAAATTAAAATACAAGCGTGAACCCCACACATTTTCCACCCAAACCCTGCCCCTGTGACCGTACATTGTGAATGTTCATGCCATGAACCTCACATGCGTACTGTCACACTACCTGGCATCCATAAGAGGTCATTTACACACACAAATGGTAAAATATCAGCATTTGCTCTTGGTGCTTAAAACTAAGTGGATCCTTATAAAATTACCCCCTAGATATCTAAGCTCTATTGAAATGTCTTTGAATATCAGCCTTTTAGCTCCTTTCTTCTCTAAATTGACATAAAATAAGCTAGCATTTCTGGGAGCCATCATTATTCTAAAACAGACTGTAAAGGTTCTGAACGTAGTTGAAGAGGTTAGTTCCAAAACCTCTTAAGTGCAAAAAGCTGTTTTCTGCATAAATGCAGATTTTTATTTTCGAGAATTCTAGTTAACAGAGAAAAATGTATTTCACTGAACATCACATACCTTACAAATAAATGCCTTTTAGTGCAAATTTCATACATCCTATGGTTATCTATGAAAGTGGTCTGTTTCTGGTATAAACTCATTTTTGAAAACAATGCACTTAACAGGTTTTGGAACTAAACACTTCAGTTATAATTTTTGTACTGACCAGCTTCACATATTAGATGTGTAGATAAAAGATCTTATAGAAGGTTTACTTAAACTGCTACCTGCCTTTCATGATGGAAGACAATAGAAGTTCTTGCAGAATATGTTTTGTACCATGGTGAGGTTACACTAGAACAGGGTTTCATAAACACTGTCCTCAGGAAATTCAACCAGGGCTGGGTATTTAGGCTATTTGCAATGAAAATTAATGAGCTAAATTTGCATATACTCAGTCTAGGAACAGATTAATTTGCATAATTTTGTAAATTCAGCAAAGCAGATCTCATGAACTATTCCTACCTTACTTTAATAGAGAAAGGGGCTCATTTTCAAACAACTTAGACTTGCAAAGTTCCATAGGTTACTATGGGGCTCATTTTCAAACGAGAAAAACAACCAAAAAGTGGCATAAATCTGCACTTGGACGTTTTTCTATGAAGTCCGTCAGAAGTGCAATCAAATCACAATGGGGCATGTCAGAAGTATGTTAAGGGTGATATCTGGGAGTTCCTAATACTTGGACGTTTTTCTGCCATAATGGAACAAAACAAAAACATCCAGAGCTATAAGTTGGACGTTTTGGTCTAGACCTGTTTTATTAACAAATAAGCCACAAGAAAGTGCCCTAAATGACCAGATGACCACTGGAGGGAATCAGGGATGACCTCTCCTTACTCCTCCAGTGGTCTCTAACCCTCTCCCACCCCCCAAAAATGTGATGAAAAATATAACTTTGCAGCCTGTATGCCAGCCTCAGATGTTATACTCGAGTCCATTAGAGAAGCATGCAGGTCCCTGGAGTAGTCTAGTGGTGGATTCAGTGCACTGCAAGTCAGGGCCACCGAGAGGGGGGGGACAGGGGGGACAAAATTCCCCAGGCCCGGAGTCCCACCCCGCCCTCCGTCATCAGGACCTCGCACCTCCTGGGGCCCTGCGGCGCTTCCTGACGCTCCCTTGCTCGTTGCGATGCTCTCAGCTTCTTTTTCCAGCCGCCCTGCATTTAAAAAGTTGCAGCGGCGGCAAAAACGCAGGCTCGCCTCTTCTTTAAGCCCTTCCCCTTCTCTTTCAGCGTGCACTGTGCCGCCTTCGCGGAAACCGGAAATTGCATCAGTGCACACTGAAAGAGAAGGGGAAGGGCTTAAAGAAGAGGCGAGCCTGCGTTTTCGCCGCCGCTGCAACTTTTTAAATGCAGGGCGGCTGGCCTGGAAGGAAGGAAGAAAGGAAGGGCTGTCCCTTGTTCTCTTCATTTGTGGGTAGCATTTTTATTTATTCTCACTTATATTTTCAAACGTGCCGGCTTGTGCAGCATAGGAATGTACACAAAGGAAGTATAATAACGGAACAACTTTTTGTAGTAATTTGTCATTTGGAGGGGCTGTTTATAGGGACTCTCTAGCACGTGTTGTATTCGTGCAGACATTTTTTTTCTTCTGGTAAAGGGTCACTAAAACAGACATCATTTATGAGAATCAGGTGCTCAACACTTAGAGTTTTTATCTGCTTATTTATTTACTTATTTATGACACATGTGCTGGAAACCTGAGGGCACAGCTGGGGCTGGGAACTGGGGGAGGGGGGTGAAAAGGGGGGTAAGTTGGGGCAAGTCACTGGACATGGAGTGGAAGGGAGGGAGGACAGGGAGCAAAGGAGAATCACTGAGGATGAGTAGGGAGGGCAGGGGAGCGAGGAGAGTTGCGATGGATGGAGGGGAGGGTAGGAGAAATGCTGGACATGGAAGTGAGGGAAGACAGGAAGGAGATGCACATGGATGGAGGGGAGAGGAGAAATTCTGGATATGGATGGAGGAGAGGGGAGAGTTGAAATGCTGGATATGGATGCAGGGGAGGGAAGAGAGGACATGAGATGAACATGGATGGAGGGGAGGAGAGAGAGGATAAATGCTGGACATGGATGGAGGAGAGGGAAGAGAGAGGAAGGAGATGCATCCTGACGGAGATGAGGGAAAGGGAAAAGAGGAGAAAAACTGCACATGGCTGGAGAAAATAGGCAAAAGCTGGATCCACTCTATACCTCTTCCAGTCAAGTCCGCGGAGGACCCAGCTTTTACCTATGGATGTAGAGCAAGAAATGAAGAAGAAAGGAAGAAAGTAAAGAAATAAATGGAAAGGAAACCCTGGAAGTGGAGTTAAGGGAGCAGATAGAGAGCAACAGAATCAGAGACTGGGGCCAACATGATCTGAAATACAGTCACAAGACAACAAAGGTAGAAAAAAATCATTTTATTTTCATTTTAGTGTTTGGAATATGAGAATTTACATCTGCTGTCTTATTTTGCAATGTATAGCAATGTTCTGTTTTTCTGGTATTGTGCTGCATGCAGAATCTGTATGCTAATTTGGTTTCTGTCATTTTGGGTATACTGGGGAGGGATGGGTGGGCTCTGAGAACTGGTCTGCACAGCTCCCTGCAGTTGCTAAGACCGGCCCTGTCCGTCGTCAACCGTCTGCCACCAGGCCGGGCCCCCTGCATTGAAATCACAGCGCCTCTCACCTCCGTGTGAAAGCACTGCAGGCAGCAGCAGATCGCCTCCCTTTGGGCTTCCTTCCTTCTCTGTGTCCCGCCCTCACGGAAGTTACGTCAAATGAGGGTGGGACACAGGGAGGGAAGGAGGCCCGAAGGAGGGAGGCAATCTGCTGCTGCCTGCAGTGCCTTCACATGGAGGTGAGAGGCGCTGTGATTTCAATGCAGGGGCCCGCTGGTGCGCGGAGGGGGTACAGGTGGTGGGGGAGCGGTAGCGACCTCAGGGGGGGGCCCCGGGGGGTGGCCTTGTCCCGGGCCTGGCCCAGTCTCTCGGCGGCCCTGCTGCAAGTCAGGTGGACCCAGGCCCATACCTCCCCCTACCCGTTACACTTGTGGTGTAAACTCTGAGCCCACCAAAATTCACCAGAAACCCACTGTACCCACATATAGGTGCACCCTTCACCCATAAGGGCTATTGTAGTGGTGACAGTTGGGGGATAGTGGGTTTTGGGGGGCTCAGCTGACAACATAAGGGAGCAATGGTGAGATGTTTACCTGGGAGCATTTATTTGAAGTCCACTGTAGTGTCGCCTAGGGTGCCCCATTGCTCTCCTGGGATGTCTGTGTGGCCAGTCTACTAAGAATGCTGGCTCGTCCTACGTTCCAATGGCTTGATTTTGTGCGTTTTTCACTTTGACGTTTTTTTTTTCTTCCAAAAATGGACCAAAAAGATCAACGCACAGAGCGTAAAAACATCTAGCAAATAGCCATTTTCTGTTTTGAAGTTTTAGCAAAACTTCCAAAGTTGGACTTAGACGTTATATCGAAAATGCCCCTCCATGTAACTTTATAAGTCTAAGTGCTTGAAAATATGCCTCAAAATCATACTGTTCACACATTTTTGTCAGGTGACTAGGAACAGCATAAAGGCAGCATTCAGAGGCTCTGGTGTAAAGAAGGGGGAGTCTAAGCCATCACACTACTAATAGCTAGATACAGGATGCGTGCACTCATGTTCCAGGAGGAGCAGCAGTCTGTGGTTCCCTCTGGTTTAGATAAGGGGAGGATATATAAAATGAGGAAATTCCTTGGGCTCATAACACCATATGCCAGTACATGCTGGTTCTGACTGAACTTGAAAGACCAAGCAGCAGAATGAAACTGCAAAACAAAATCATTACCCCTTTCCTCATACCCCTCCATCAGAAAAGAAACTCTTGGAGAGCCACTTTTGAAGGAGGCCTAGTGTCTGACTGACTTAAGCATCTCATTTTTAGGAATCTAAAGTATGACAAAATTTCAGCTCTACTTAGGCATCTATGTATTAGGATGAAAATTCATCAAACCTAGGGCCTCTTGCCTCTTTTGCTAAAATGTGTTAAGCAGTTAAACAAAATAAAGAATGCCATTAGCACACACCTATGCACAAATACTTAGCATGCACTAATTCCTGCATTAACTAACAAATGTGGAATGGAGTGGAAATGGGCAGGGACTGGTTGGGAACTCCACTTTACAATACATATATGGTAAGTATCAATCTTTAATATAACAGATAGTGTGGAGTAGTTAACACATTCAATGCAATCACATTATCTGCAATACAGTTAAGGCAATGCTAAGTGCATTGTCCTTGTGTTAACTGCATAGAAGATGCTGGGCATGCCTCCAACAGTTAAACAGATGCTTTGCATTTACTGCACTAATGGGCAAAATTTGCTACACAATTTTAATGCAACTTAGGAAAAGAGGGCCCTAGATTCATAAAATGAAGGCTCTTAAATGGCTCCTAGCCGGTTAAATAGTGTTTAGGGCCAGATTCTAGATATTGCGCCTAAAAAAAAAATCGGTGCACAAAATATTTCCACCTAAGCGTATTCTATAAGCTGTGCCTAGATTTAGGCACGGTATATAGAATACGCTTAGTTGAAATCCTAGCACCTAAAACTACACACATCCATTTACACCAATGAAAATGTGGAGTAAATCCCAGCATATAGATTTAGGCACAGAGGGCTGTATTCTATAATAGTGTACGTAAATTTTGGAACGTTCATGAAATGCCCATTTCCCTGCTCATAACTATGTCCCTTTTTGCCTGTGTGCATTAAAATTTATGAAATGTGTTAAAGAATATGCTTAGCGAGTTGTGTATGTAAATTCTAATTATTGCCAATTAGTGCTCATTATTGCTTGTTAAGTGCTGTTAACAATGCTGATTAGCTTGTTAAGCCAAAAGAATACGCTTGGATTTTGGTACGGAACGCTAGGTGCGCTATACAGAACCTGGGGGTTAGTGCCTAATTGTGGATATTCAGTGGGAGATAACTGATTATCTCCCACTGAATAGCCAGTTAGACACAGATATTCAGTGCCAAGCCGGCTATGTTTATCAGTTAAAATAGGCTGCATAAATATTTGGCCTATCTTTAACCGTTAAGAACTTAACCAATTAGCGCTGAATACTGGCTTAACCAGTTAAGTTGGCGCGATAAAAAATAAAACCAGATATTCAATGCCAGTTGCCGGAAATGGCCCAGCACTGAATATGCAGGTTTAACGCCAGTGGCAGACAGCAAACGTACTGCCCACCATCAGCTGAATATCGGAGGTTAAGTACCTAACTTACTTTCCCTGGCCTAGTATAAACAGGTACTAAATTTAAGAACTCAGCAAGGGGAAATTTTAATTTATGCAGCTCTAGGCCTCCAAGACCTTAAGTTGAGCACTTAGATCTTCTGAATATTGTCCTCTAAGTGACTCACCTTGGAAGCGTTTCGCAGCTGATTCTCTGAGTGAAAAGAAAACATCGCACATAACGGTAGGACAGCTCACTCCAGATTTTGTGATGACATTAAATATACGGTCAACGAACTGCCTCAGGTTTTCCTAGAAAAAATCATTAACTGATAAGTAATGCTTAGAGAGTAAACATGAGGCCTTGCCAATTACACGCCACTGAATCTGTGCAATACTACTACTACTACTACTACTACTACTACTATAAATCATTTCTATAGCGCTACCAGTCGTACGCAGCGCTTCACAATTGAAAATGAAGAAAAAAACAGTCCCTGCTCAAAAAGAGCTTACAATCTAAATCAGGACAGACAGAAAGGACAAATAAGGGATAAGGGTAAAACAGACAGATAGGACACATAGGGAAAAGGGACTATGGAAGAGAGGAAGACAAGATAAGGTTACGAGCAGGTGACAAGTTAGGAATTAAAAGCAAGAAGTGAGGCCACGGATTGAGGGGGAGAGTCTGAGATTTTGTAGGAAAGGAACCTTAAAAACAGAAGATGTGTCATGCTGGGTCACTCCAAACATCCATCAAACCTATTATCTTCACGGGCGGTGGGGGGGGGGGGGGGGGGGGGGGTGTCAAGATGGCTGTACAGCTGTACTCACATTTGAGTAAAGGAAAGCTTAGTCTTGGAGAAAGCTTCACAGGTTATAACACTTTTTATGAGGTTGACTTAAGATAATTATATACATGAGAACCCTAATCCCTTCTTGAGATCTTAAGCTCATGTTCACCATCTTTGGATAAATAGTTGGTTGAATAAAAGGTGTCACAAACTACAAAGAAACTATTAAACCCCAGTAACCAAACTGGCCATTAAAGTTTTAGGTTTTAATATTGTTTGTTGCTGGCTAATGAACTGCATGTCATGGCAAAATGCAACATGCATCAACAGATGGACAGACACAGAACATATGTTTAAAGGATAAAAAAAAATATTAGGGGTACAATGGTATAGCTGCAGGGAAAACTGACTCTGGCAATTTTGAGCCAACTGTCTTATTTTGGAGCTGGAAAATAATTTTTTTTTACTTATGCAAAATTATTTACAGATGCATAAGATATGCCTGTCTGACATTGCTGCCTGGATGTCTCAGCGCCATCTGAAACTAAACATGACCAAGACTGAGCTTCTTATCTTTCCCCCTAAACCAACCTCTCCTCCTCCCCCATTCTCTATTTCTGTGGATAACACTCTCATCCTTCCTGTCTCATCAGTTCGTAACCTTGGGGTCATATTCGACTCCCCCCTCTCCTTCTCTGCACATATTCAACAGACTGCTAAAACCTATCGTTTCTTTCTCTATAATATCAGCAAAATTCGCCCTTTCCTTTCTGAGCACACTACCAGAACCCTCATCCACGCTCTTATCACCTCTCGCTTAGACTATTGCAACTTGCTTCTCACAGGTCTCCCACTTAGCCATCTCTCTCCTCTTCAATCTGTTCAAAATTCTGCTGCACGAATAATATTCCACCAGGGTCGTTATGCTCATATTAGCCCTCTCCTCAAGTCACTTCACTGGCTTCCTATCCATTTCCGCATACAGTTCAAACTCCTCCTATTGACCTATAAGTGCATTCATTCTGCAGCTCCTCAGTACCTCTCCACTCTCATCTCTCCCTACATTCCTCCCCGGGAACTCCGTTCACTGGGTAAATCTCTCTTATCTGCACCCTTCTCCTCCACCGCTAACTCCAGACTCAGTTCCTTTTATCTTGCTGCACCATATGCCTGGAATAGACTTCCTGAGCCGGTACGTCAAGCTCCATCTTTGGCCGTCTTCAAATCTAAGCTAAAAGCCCACCTTTTTGATGCTGCTTTTAACTCCTAACCCTTATTCACTTGTTCAGAACCCTTACTTTATCATCCTCACCTTAATATTCCCTTATCTCTTGTTTGTCCTGTTTGTCTGTCCTAATTAGATTGTGTCTCTTCATGTACAAGTGTACAGCGCTGTGTACGTCTAGTAGCGCTATAGAAATGATAAGTAGTAGTAGTAGTAGTAGGTGTATGGTGGGCAGAGTGCACCTATACTTGGATTACCAATAGAGAATTCATACTCCATGGACTGCTGGTTTCCTTTCAACTTAAGTGTGTTGAAAAGGGCTGAATGCAACCCCAAAACAAACCATTGCCAACCAAGTAAAGGAAGCACACAAATCTTCAATATCATACACAGTGCTTGCCACTAACCAGGTTCACTGTGAAGCAAGGGGGTATCCTAGTCATGGCTACAAAGCAGTGCAACTGTGGAAAGTAGCACTTTGAGCCGTTACATCCCTATAAAATGTTACAAACAACCAAGTGGTCAATATTCAAAACGATTTAACAGGTCGCAGTGGTTAAATCACTTGATCAGGGCTATCCTCTACTTTTCAGTAGTATTTAACTGGTTATCGTTGCTAAAAATTCACAGATACCACCTAAGTGAAAACCGGCTATTTTTGAGGGTTCTGGGGGCAGAGTTAGCACTTAACTGGCCAGGGTAACTGCATAAATTGGACTGCAGAAAAGTCCATCCTATCTTTATACAGTAACCCATAGTTGCTTAAATTCTGAATATCAACTTAATGGGCTATGCGTTAGCTGGCTCTACATAAACTGGATATTCAATGCCAAAGCCCAGATATGACCTGGCACTGAATATCAGGGAATAACGCCAGCAGTTAGCAAAATGTTCACCACCGCTGGTTGAATATTGACTCCCATGAATTTGAACAAGTTATAATAACGCTTTTTTAAAATTATTATTTTAAAGTAAAATTTGTTTTACCTTGTTGATCTCCAGATTCTCTCCATCTTTTAACTTTACAGGGTCTATTTCACAAGGTTTATGGGTTTCACAGATCTGAAAGTGATGCTATGAACAATTAGAATGCCCTTATTGTATGACAAAAGCACATTTATAATACATCAGAAGCTATCCCATGAATCAAGCTCATTAGATTGCTTCTTTCCTTATCCAACTTCTCACTGTATTTTATAATAAGAGAGAAAAATGTAGTGAAGGATGTATCCCAAAGCTTTTTTCTCTAGCTGGAGCAGATAAAGCTGTTTAATTGCACTCCATTGCCATTTTACTTGACCATCTTCAGAAGACGTCAAGAGTCTCACTTTCTAGTACCTACTAACTTCAGCATAAGAAAAAAAAATCACTAAGGTGCGTTAGTGTTTTTAGCGTGCCTACACTTAGCGCGCATGCTAACCATGTAGGCGCCTATAGGGATATTGTAGGCACGTACATGGTTAACGCACGCTAAAAACATTAATGCGCCTATAATGCTGTTTAGTAAACAGGGCCCTCAGTCTCCAAACTGACATTCCAATATATTCATTAACGCAACTAATTAATTAGGTCTTCTGTCGAGAACATCTACAAAAACAGCTAGGTTTTGTAGCACAAGGAGCCTGAAATCCATAGCTTTATTGATCATTTGCTGCCATGCCAAATACAAAATTTGTATTAATGTAATTAAATTTCAACTAGACAAATAGACTGAGGTACAGTCCGAAAAGGCCACAGCAAGAGGGTTAGTTACTAAGCTGTGGTAAAATGTGTTAAGTCAGCAACTTGCAATACTTGTACCACAGGTTAGTGACTTGGGTGGTAAACTGAATTTTGCATTGTTGTGGCCAGGGACATTGTACATTTCTGGCCAATATAAAGATAATGGGCCCCAAGTTGGGTCTGTTATCTTTAAAGGACCAGTATATATCCCACCATCCCCTCCAGCAACATCCCACTCCTGTAGCAGTACATCCTCCTCTCCCACCATCTCACCTCCCCAGCACTTACCAGGAGGGTTGTGGGGCAGCAGTGACTTCTGGATGCTCCTGCCCCAGCAGCTTCTGATATCAAACTGACCACCTCAGCCCCATAATGGCAGCCTCACAGTATTGCCACTAAGGGGTCAAACTGCCAGGGGTCAGATGACAACTTTAATGCAGAAGCCACCGAAGCAGAACAGTTCATGTATCACTCCTGTCCTCCTCCCCTCCTACCCACACCAGGAAAACATCAGGCAGGTTCTGGGAGTGATGGGATGGGGGACAGTGTTTTCACATACTAACCCTTTTATGAGGATCCCCTGAAGCAACAGGATGTGTTTTAGATGCTAAGCTGCAATGATTTCAGACTGTATTGTCTGCAGTAACATGAGAAGCAAATTTCTACTATTAGTGCCATATTAAAACACAAATTATAGGGTGGGCCTCTGGGGCCATGGCCTCACCACTATTTTACCCAACTTAGCATCAGCAACTAGAGAGTTTGAGGGTAGGGCTGGAGATTGGTTTGTTGGCCCCTCCAACCAAAAAAACTGTTCCACTGCCCCTAAATTAAAAAAAAAAAGATAAAAGAAAACTTCAAATCTATCTCAGTTAAGAACTTTGTGTGCTCAAACAATGAGCATTTTCAAAAGGTTTTTTTTTTTTTAGGAAAAAACACCATTTCCTGACAGGGCAACACAGATACAGATTAGGTAATGGCTGAGTCACTGGGAAAGGAAATCCATGGTCTGAGGTTCTTGCTCAATTTGTTGCAGCCAGGGAAAGAACAGTGTCAGACCGCACTCAAAGGATTAATGCAAATACAATATTGCAGTTTATGTGCACAGCGATATCTGTGGATGTCTTTATTACTTGAAGAACTCTGTCAGTTAGGCGGGTGATAGATTATTCAGGGTCAAGGATTAAAGTACTAATAAAATGAGAAGGATGTTATGAATATTATTTATGGTCTTTTGTATTCTCTGTTCTCTCTCCATTTAATATGGACTTGATTTGTTTTCCTCTTGCTACAATGCTGTTGTGTGTAAGAGTTATTGCAAAATAAAGAAAAAAATATTAGTTGCAGAAACCCAGGATCGCTGTTGTGTTATGAACAACAGATTAGTGTCCTGTGCAGCTCTCAGTGATGTTCATGCTTCCAGCTGCTTCTAGTTAATACATTCCATACTCGTGAGCAGATTACAGCTTTACCTAGGGCCAGGGCAGGATTAAGGCATAGGCAAACTAAGCATATGCCTAGGCCCCAAATATTTCCTCTCAGATATGCTAAATAAATCCTAATAAATAAATTAATTAATTAATCGATGGCTCCCATGGGAGCTTTTGGCCTAGCAAGTCAGCTGTGCACTGTCTTTCAGTTGGCAGGAGGAGTTGGCAAGAGGTGCTTCTTACCTACCACCTCCTACTCTTCTGGCTTTTCTCTAAAGTCAGATCCAACCAAGTCTTATTTGTGGAAGGTTTAAAATATATTTGCATTACAACATAATGGAGGGGGGAGAGCCCAACTGGTTTGCCTTGGTCCTACCAAAGGGTTAATCCTGCCCTTCAATACATTTTTAAAACTGAAAAGGGAATTCTGCATTAGCCCACTGTAAACAGAAAAGGAGCATTTAAAACTGCAATTTTAATACTGCCTAGGGTATATGCATTAAAATTTTTAAAAGCAATTTTACACTAGAGCCTTGCCACGACAAAGTAAGTTGACTATCTCAAGCTGCACCAGTTTTACACGAATCTCTTCATAAAGGCTGTTAACCAACCACAACAAATAAATGACAGGGCCCTAAGGCTCAGTATGTGCTAAATGGTGTGCATCCTATTTTATATCTATGGGCCACGTGGCACTTAGCACTCTCTAATGTCCGTTAGTGAAAGGGCCCCATAGTTTACAGACCCTGACTTTTTAAATAAGCAAAATATATTATTCAAATAAGACAAGATGACATGGAAGAACTTTTAAGATGTACTTGTCATATGCATACTATAGTATTCTGTAGTTTATGCATCTTCTGGCTAACATAAATGTGCAGGCATTTATATCAGCTACAGGGCTGGTATAGGTGATTGCACCTTAAATATAAAAGTGTTTTATGCCACTTGCACTTTATAGAATAGGCTTGAAATAGGCACCTGCTTACCCTCTTATTCTAGAAGGTCTATTCGAGGGTAATTCTAGGATATTTTAGGTGCCCTGGTGCCGCACAGTGATAGTGTGTATTCTATAATGGCATCTGGGTGCCCAGATTACAGTATACAATACTAACACAGCCTAGCATAGGGACACCTAAAGTCTAGGCACCCGCAGTTACACCAGCTATAGATTTGACATAACTGTGGGCACCTAGATGTGGCAAAGGCACACACAATTTACAGTATTCTGTAAACAGTGCATAGAAGTGGCAGCACCGTCCATGTCCCTCCCATGCTCCTCCTAGTGAAGGACCCCCTCAGGGCTGACTCAAGTGATAGTGGCGCCCTGAGCCGTTGCTTTGGTGGTACTCCCCCATCGCATTGTTCTGCCCTCCCTGGATCCGCAGGGAGGGGGAAAGGGAAGAGAATAGAACAGGGTGGTGGTGGGGGGGAGGCTTAACCTATAAACCAGGTGAGGTCAGAGGCTGGGCATTTTGGCGCCCTGTGCCAGAGCCTCACCTGGTCCAATGGTTAAGCTGGCCTTGGACCCCCTTGCGCTATGCCACTTACATGTGGCCTTACAGAATGGCACTTAGCTGCTTTGCTGCCACGTACACTGGTATTCTGTGCATTCATGCATGCAACTGGTGTTTAAATGTGGGCAACCAGTTATAGAACTGCCATTTTAATGCACAGAAAAAGGAATCCATAATACTGCCTAGGGTATATGCATTTCACATATGTATGCACACTTTAAATATGCATAGGTTTTGACAATTTGAGCAGAGGCGTTCCCAAAGCCTGATTCAGGTGAAGCACAGCAATATGTGTGTGTCTTCAAAAATAATAAGCATGTGACACAGAATGGGAAAGTTGTGCATACCTCAGAGCAGATACAAATTTATATGGGAGCTTTTGGGAGGGGAAATTTTATAATGGCACTCATGTGTATAGGTTTTATAAACTAGGCACATCCCTGACTCACCCATGCTCCTATGTCCACACTTCCCCTTGGATTTGCACACCATAAAAATTAGGTGCTAAGTTTCTAGAATAGAGGTGTAAGTCATTTATACATAGAGCTTATTGATACTAATTATTGGTACTATGTGACCCTTACGCACCCAATTTTTTGTGCCATTTATAGAATTTGGGGATATGTGCACAAGTGTACACTTACCCAACTTTGTGCTACTATTCTATTATAAGCACACAATGGTGCGTACATTTAGGCACGTTATAGCATGAGGGGGAATGGGGGTGATTCTATAAGTGGATGCCTCCTTTAGACACCCCGATACTGTGTGATGACAGCCTATTTTATAACGACACCTGGGCACCCAGATTCCATTACAGAATAAAGGCGTAAACCATCTTTGATGTGCCCACAGCTACAGCAGACATAGACCTAGCATAACTGTGGGTACCTAAGTGTGGCATGGGCAAGTACATTTTACTTCTTGGCTCCTGCACGTCGGAATTCTCTTCCTCACTATCTTTGTTTAGAAAAATCATATCCTAAATTGCTTCTTGAAGACATTTAACTTAGCATTTGATAGTTAGCCGATCTGCCAACTCTATACTGGATTGGCTGATTCCTCAGCTCAGCTGGGTCCAAATTGGTTAAGCCTGCTTTATCTATTTTATCTATGTCGCGTCCCTCACCTGTGGCACGCTCCCAACGGCGGGGCTGGTCTTCGGTTTTGCTCCTGTGAGGAGGAGCGTCGGCCTTGCGGGCTAGGCTGACACTCCGACGCCTCTCGTCTCGCCCCGCTCATTCTGCCAGTCATCCCGGTGACACCGGCGCACCGCCACCTGGGGAACGCCGGCCCTTTTGGCATCGCCGGCGTCCCAGGGAGAGTGGTTCTCTTCCGGGCGCGGGGCCCGGGAACTTTGGTCATGCCCCCAAGCCCGGATTGGTCGCTTTATATCGGAGTCCGCCTCTTCAGGTTGGGCCATCCCCTTGGGCTCCTCTGGCTGGCTGACGTCTGTCTCTCCCTTCTGGCGCCCTGCCCCCTGCCAGCTGATTCTAGTCCTCTTGATGGGGAGGGCTACTTAAGGAGCAGCAATCCTCACTAGTCTTGCTTCGGCTTCTATTGCTATAGAGGTTTGGTGCTCGTTACTGTGAGATTGCTGTCTACTTGCCTGTTTAAACTTGAACCTTGGACCGAATTTGATTACCCACTGTGTTGCTGCCTGCCTTGACACTTGGACCAAATCTGATTACCCGCTGTGTTGCTGCCTGCCCCGATCCTTGGACTGAACCCAACTACCCGCTGTCTTGCTGTCCGCTAGCCTGGTCAGTGGCTGCCCAATCCCGAACTCCTGGTGGCCACCTGCACCTGGGGGCTCAACTCCCGGGGAACGGTGGTCACTTCCCAGGTGAAGCCAGGGGATATCCGGCTGCCTGACCGAGTGCGGCGCTGCTCTTCATCTACCACGCTCAGTCGTGGCACAAGGGCTCACTACCTCAGTCCTAACAATCTAGTTGAATGATTTTCTCTTTTCTGTCATTTTATGGAATTCCTTTCTCTTTTCTTATGTGTGTTTTTAATATTTTTATGAAAGCTGTAAACAGCTTCGACTTCTTCTCAAAAGAGGCAGTATAATTAATTAATAAAATGATAAACGATAGCTTACAGTATTCTGTTACCTACTAGCATAAGTGAGGGTTCCACCCACTGCCCCCTTGTATTTACACACTACGCCACTTATATGCGCCTTTACAGAATAGCATTTGGGCACCATGCTAGTACTTAGGTACATTATCCCCTAGAATCTATAAAGGTTGCTCATATTTACGTGTCAAAATCTGGGTGCAATTCTAAGATGAGCACGCAAATTTTAAAGGTTAACAAGCCAATTAACAGCAATAATTGGGCACTAGCAATCAATTTCTAACATTAATTGGCACCATTTAGCATTTGCACGCACAACTGCCTATGTGCAATTCTACAAAACACCGCACCTAAATTCTCTCGCAGGCAACCCAAAAAGGGGCATAGGCAGGTCATGAGCATTCCAAAATCTTAAGCTCGTGCAGTGTGACAGAACTGGGGGGGATGTGCGGACAAATTGTCTGCCAGAATTTACACCTGGTTTCAGCAGGCCTGACGCCTTATTTTAGTTGTGGGAATCGGTACTATGCACTATTCTATAAAGGATGCTCATCCCAGAGTGCCTTTTATAGAATATCGCTGAGCAACGATTTTTCCTGGCACCCACATTTGGGCACCATTTAATGAATCTAGCCCTATATGTATGCTTACCCAAGAAAGGTAAAATTAGGTCTTACCTGATCATTTTCTTTCCTTTAGTCACAGCAGATGAATCCAGGAACTGGTGGGTTGTATCCACCTACCAGCAGGTGGAGATAGAGAACACTAAAGAGATAGCAGTGACCCTGGATGCCCAGCTCCCTATCACCTCAGTATAGGTCGCATCCCCAAAGCAGAGGATAAGGATAAAGTATTGAAACAAGAACACTCCTCACAACTATGCAGCAACAGCCGAACACATAACTTGAACTTGACAGAAAAATAATAATAATTCCAGTAAGTCTTTTTCTTTCTTCTCCTTTATGTTATCTTAATCTCTGAAATCAGATTTCCTATCTGAAGAAAAAAATGTGCGCTCGAACAATACAGGGTAGGGATCCTGGATTCATCTGCTGTGACTAAAGGAAAGAAATGTCACGTCTGTGGCCGTGACCACCCTCAGACTTACCTTATTTCTGGGGGTCAGCTTCTAAGCTGGCTTCTGCCTATCCTTTCTGGAGTAGTTTTCCTTCTGTGTGCTGGCTGCTTCCAGTATGGCTCTAATTACTCCACTCTACTGCACCTGGGGGTGCTGCCTGAGTTAGCTCTACTTCTGTCTCCAGCCTGGCTCTGTTTGCTCCTCTGTGCTGCTCCTAGGTATTCTAGTAGGCGTATTTTCAAAGTACTTAGACTTACAAAGTTCCATAGCAACCTATGGAACTTTGTAAGTCTAAGTGCTTTGAAAATGAGCCCCTCTCTATGTTTTGTGTGCGCTCTGCCTGCTCTTGGGTTTGTGCTCCTCTCACCCGCTGATGGCCAGAGCCAGTGGCTGCCATAGTTTGTGTTGCTGTTCTTACCCGTTCCAGACTTTAGCCCAGTCCGGTCCGGTTCTTCCAGGCTGCCGGACTTGTCTCTCTTGTTTTGCCTGGACAGCCTCCGTAGTTGCTTACTGATGGCTGCAGCTGCTCCTCAAGTGTTGAAAGGCTTTATTAATCACTTAGAGACTGCAGCCTTAGCCTTTGCATTGTCTAAGGTCCCTGGTATGTTAGAGTGCTCTGTGCACTGCTACCTTGTCCAGTTCAGTGTGAGTTTCTAGCTTGTTACTAGTAGCTTGGGCATAGCTTTTCTTGTTGGCTTGTGTACAGCTTTACTAGTTCTCCTGTGTGTTGTGTTGTGTGAGTTCCTAGCGTGTGACTAGTTAGCTTGGGCATAGCTTTGTTTGTTAGCTTGTGTACAGCTTTACTAGTTCTCCAGTGTTTTGCTTAGTGTGAGTTTCTAGCTTGTGACTAGTTAGCTTGGGCATAGCTTTCTTGTTAGCTTGTGTACAGCTTTACTAGTTTTCTTGTGTTTAGCTTTCTGGTTTTCCCGTGTGTGTTTTCCTTTGCTTCTGGAGCTTCAGCCCTAGTCCTGTCCGCTGCCAGTACTCCTTGCTACTGGAGCTCCAGCCATTGTCTTGCTACTTGACCTGACCATTGCCTAAACCCCAATACTTGCGGCCTGCTGCCTGACCGGACTACTGCCTGAACCCTGATACTTGCTACCTGCTGCCTGACCCAACTATTGCCTGAACCTGGATATTCTCTGCCTGTGGCCAGACCTGACTATTGCCGGAACCCGGCTTTTGCGTAGGTGCCTGGGGCACTTCTGTATCCTGATTCCTGAAGGCTCAACCTTCAGGGAACGGTGGCTAAGCGTAGGTGAAGCCTAGGTCCAGTGTGTTCCTGTCCCGTGTGTTCCAGTCCAGTGGGCTCCACTCCAGTGTGTACCAGTCCAGTGGGTTCTAATCCAGTGTGCACCCGTCAGGTGCGTTCCAGTCCTGTGTATTCCAGTGCAGAACTCCAGTCCGGGGTTCCAGTCCAGCCTTGTCTCTGCTTTGAAGGTGACCTTGCCTGCCACTGCCGCTCCACGGTAGTGGTCCAAGGGCTCACAAACCCAGTGTTTCCAGAGAAGAAGCCTGACAAGAAAATTATCAGGTAAGACCTAATTTTACCTTCCTTAGCCTCAGCAGCAGATGAATCCAGGAACTGGTGGGATGTAACAAAGCAATTTCCTAATTAGGATGGGAAGCTGCTGCCCCCCGAGCAAGCACCGTCACCCCAAAAAGCACATCTTCCCGCGCTGCAAAGTCAAATCTGTAGTGTTTAATAAAAGAATGGTGAGAAGCCCAAGTAGCCGCTTGACAAATGTCATCCATTGAAAGGACCCCCGTTTCAGCCCAAGAAGTAGCCTGAGCACGAGTCGAATGGGCACGCAAGCCGTCCGGAGGAATCTGACCTTTCAGAAGGTAAGCTGAAAGAATGGCTTCTTTAAGCCACCAAGCAATGGTCGCTTTGGAAGCAGGAAAACCCTGTCTAGGGCCTGACAAAAGGACAAAAAGATGATCCAAACACCGAAAGTCATTCCTCATCTGAAGATGCCGGAGGACACGATGAACATCCAATAGTCTTAGAAGAGAAAAATTCTGCGGAAATTCCGACCACAGGAAGGAAGAAAAAGTGGCTTGATTCAAAACGAAAGCCGACACGAGTTTAGGCAAAAAAGACGAAACAGGCCTCAGAGAAACACCAGAGTCTGAAAATTGCAGAAAAGATTCCCTACAGGACAGTGCCTGCAGTTCAGAAATTTGACGCACTGAGGTAATGGCCACAAAAAACACTGTCTTTAGAGTGATATCTTTATCAGAGGCCAAACGCAAGGGTTCAAACGGCGGGCCCTGCAATGCACTGAGCACAAGATTCAACTTCCAGGCAGAACACGGATGTCGTACCGGAGGCCTAAGGTGAAGAGCTCCTTTCAAAAACCGATTAACATCAGAGTGAGCCGCCAGAGAAGAGCCGGACACTCGGCCACGGAAACAGGCAAGAGCTGCAACTTGAACCCGAAGGGAATTATAAGCCAAACCCTTCTGCAACCTTTTCTGTAAAAATGCCCAAATCTGAGAAACAGAAGACTTAAGTCAACATAACCCTTCTTCCTCAATCTTGCCCTCTCAAGAGCCAAGCCATAAGATCAAAGCGGGAGGGATCCTCCATCTGAACTGGGCCTTGATGGAGAAGCCCGGAAAGAACTGGCAGCCGAAACAGAGGCTCCAACAGAAGACGAACTAAGTCCGCATACCACGGATAACGTGGCCAATCTAGGGCTACCAAAACCACCGGACCGCGATGAAATCTGATCCGACGTAGAAGACGCCCGATTTAAGGCCATGGCGGGAAGACGTAAAGAAGACGTGCTTCCGGCCAAGGCTGTAACAGAGCGTCTAGGCCTGCAGAGCCGACCTCCTTTCTTATGCTGAAGAACTTGGGAACTTTGGCATTGGATTTGGTTGCCATCAGATCCATTACTGGCGAGCCCCATTTTTGGCAGATAAACAGAAATGCTTCCGTCACCAATTCCCATTCCACTGCATCCAGAAGATGACAGCTGAGAAAATCTGCTTGAACATTGTCTTGGCCTGCAATGTGAGCTGCTGACAGACAGAAAAGATTAGACTCTGCCCAAAGCAACAGGGCGGAGGCCTCCATGGCCAGAGCCCTGCTCTGAGTGCCTCCCTGTAAGTTGATGTAAGCTACCGCCGACATGTTGTCCGAGAGAATTCGAACTGCCTGACCCTCCAGGAGATCCTGAAAGGATTGAAGAGCTAGCGACACGGCTTTCAACTCCAGTCTGTTGATGGGCCACTTCTTTTCCTTCACTAACCAACTCCTCTGCGCCACCCGGTGGAGACAATGCGCTCCCCAACCTGAGAGGCTGGCATCCGTCACTACCTGAAGCCACTGTGGGGACGCTAAAGGCATTCCCTTCTGCAGATTGGGGGCACGCAATCACCAAGTCATGCTGTCCATCGCCAACGGAAGCCAAGGTAGACGATGTTGGTAATCGTGAGTGACTGGAGACCAATGCAGTAACAGGGCACGCTAAAGGGGTCACATGTGAGCCCTTGCCCAAGGAACCACCTCCAGGGTGGATGTCACTGACCCAAGAACTTGAACATAATCACAAGCCCGAGGGGAGGGAGTCCGAAGAAGACAGCAAATCTGAGAACAAAGTTTGAGTCTCCTGGCTTCTGGTAAGAAAGGGTATGATACATACCTGTAGCAGTTGTTCTCCGAGGACAGCAGGCTGATTGTTCTCACGACTGGGTGACGTCCGCGGCAGCCCCCACCAACCGGAAAAAAGCTTCGCGGGACGGTCGGCACGCAGGGCACGCCCACCGCGCATGCGCGGCCGTCTTCCCGCCCGTGCGCGACCGCTCCCGCCAGTTGAATAACTAGCAAAAGATGAAACACACAACTCCAAAGGGGAGGAGGGAGGGTAGGTGAGAACAATCAGCCTGCTGTCCTCGGAGAACAACTGCTACAGGTATGTATCATACCCTTTCTCCGAGGACAAGCAGGCTGCTTGTTCTCACGACTGGGGTATCCCTAGCTCTCAGGCTCACTCAAAACAAGAACCCAGGTCAATTGAACCTCGCAACGGCGAGTTTACAACAGAAATTGACCTACGAAGAACAACTAACTGAGAGTGCAGCCTGACCAGAATAAATTCGGGTCCTGGAGGGTGGAGTTGGATTTACACCCCAAACAGATTCTGCAGCACCGACTGCCCGAACCGACTGTCGCGTCGGGTATCCTGCTGGAGGCAGTAATGTGATGTGAATGTGTGGACAGATGACCACGTCGCAGCCTTGCAAATCTCTTCAATAGTGGCTGACTTCAAGTGGGCCACTGACGCTGCCATGGCTCTAACACTATGAGCCGTGACATGACCCTCAAGAGTCAGCCCAGCCTGGGCGTAAGTGAAGGAAATGCAATCTGCTAGCCAATTGGAGATGGTGCGTTTCCCGACAGCGACCCCTAGCCTGTTAGGGTCGAAAGAAACAAACAATTGGGCGGACTGTCTGTGGGGCTGTGTCCGCTCCAAGTAGAAGGCCAATGCTCTCTTGCAGTCCAATGTGTGCAACTGACGTTCAGCAGGGCGGGTATGCGGCCTGGGGAAGAATGTTGGCAAGACAATTGACTGGTTAAGATGGAACTCCGACACCACCTTCGGCAGGAACTTTGGGTGGGTGCGGAGCACTACTCTGTTGTGATGAAATTTGGTATATGGAGCATGAGCTACTAGGGCTTGAAGCTCACTGACCCTACGAGCTGAAGTAACTGCCACCAAGAAAATGACCTTACAGGTCAAGTACTTCAGATGGCAGGTATTCAGTGGCTCAAAAGGAGGTTTCATCAGCTGGGTGAGGACGACGTTGAGATCCCATGACACTGTAGGAGGCTTGATAGGGGGCTTTGACAAAAGCAAGCCTCTCATGAATCGAACGACCAAAGGCTCTCCAGAGATGGCTTTACCTTCCACACGATAATGGTAAGCACTAATCGCACTAAGGTGATTCCTTACTGAGTTGGTCTTGAGGCCAGACTCTGATAAGTGTAGAAGGTATTCAAGCAGGTTCTGTGCAGGGCAAGAACGAGGTTCTAGGGCCTTGCTCTCACACCAAACGACAAACCTCCTCCACTTGAAAAAGTAACTCTTCTTAGTGGAATCCTTCCTAGAGGCAAGCAAGACCCGGGAGACACCCTCAGACAGACCCAACGCAGCGAAGTCTACGCCCTCAACATCCAGGCCGTGAGAGCCAGGGATTGAAGGTTGGGGTGCAGCAACGCTCCGTCGTTCTGCGAAATGAGAGTCGGAAAACACTCCAATCTCCACGGTTCTTCGGAGGACAACTCCAGAAGAAGAGGGAACCAGATCTGACGGGGCCAAAAGGGCGCTATCAGAATCATGGTGCCGCGGTCTTGCTTGAGCTTCAGTAAGGTCTTCCCCACCAAAGGTATGGGAGGATAAGCATACAGGAGGCCGGTCCCCCAATGAAGGAGAAAGGCATCTGACGCTAGCCTGCCGTGTGTCTGAAGTCTGGAACAGAACAGAGGCAGCTTGTGGTTGGTCTGAGAGGCGAAAAGATCCACCGAGGGGGTGCCCCACTCTCGGAAGATCTTGCGTACCACTCTGGAATGGAGCGACCACTCGTGCGGTTGCATGACTCTGCTCAGTCTGTCGGCCAGACTGTTGTTTACGCCTGCCAGGTATGTGGCTTGGAGAAGCATGCTGTGCTGGCATGCCCAGCGCCACATCCCGACGGCTTCCTGACACAGGGGGCGAGATCCGGTGCCCCCCTGCTTGTTGACGTAAAACATTGCAACCTGATTGTCTGTCCGAATTTGGATAATTTGGTAGGACAGCCGATCTCTGAAAGCCTTCAGTGCGTTCCAGATCGCTCGGAGCTCCAGGAGGTTGATCTGCAGATCCTTTTCCTGGAGGGACCATATACCCTGGGTGTGCAGCCCATCGACATGAGCTCCCCACCCCAGGCGAGAGGCATCCGTCGTCAGCACTTTCGTGGGCTGTGGAATTTGAAATGGACGTCCCAGTGTCAAATTGGTCCGAATGGTCCACCAGAGCAGTGAAGTGCGGCAGCTGGTGGAGAGGCGGATGACATCTTCTAGATTCCCGGTGGCTTGGAACCACTGGGAAGCTAGGGTCCATTGAGCAGATCTCATGTGAAGACGAGCCATGGGAGTCACATGAACTGTAGAGGCCATATGACCCAGAAGTCTCAACGTCTGCCGAGCTGTGATCTGCTGGGACGCTCTGGTCTGCGAAGCCAGGGCCAGGAGATTGGCGGCCCTCGCTTCGGGAAGAAAGGCCCGAGCCGTCTGGGTATTCAGCAGCGCTCCTATGAATTCCAGACTGGGACGGTTGGAGATGGGACTTTGGGTAATTTATCACAAACCCCAGCAGCTCCAGAAGTTGAATAGTGCACTGCATGGACCGGAGGGCTCCTGCCTCCGAGGCGTTCTTGACCAGCCAATCGTCGAGATATGGGAACACGTGCACTCCCAGCTTGCGTAGGTAGGCCGCTACCACCATGAGGCACTTGGTAAACACTCGTGGGGCAGAGGCGAGCCCAAATGGCAGCACACAATACTGAAAGTGGCGTGCGCCCAGGCGGAATCTGAGATACTGTCTGTGAGCTGGCAGTATCGGTATGTGAGTATATGCGTCCTTTAAATCCAGGGAACATAGCCAATCGTTTTTCTGAATCATTGGCAGAAGGGTGCCCAAGGAAAGCATCCTGAACTTTTCTTTGACCAGGAATTTGTTCAGGCCTCTCAGGTCTAGGATGGGACGCATCCCCCCTGTTTTCTTTTCCACAAGGAAGTACCTGGAATAGAATCCCTGCCCTTCCTGCCCGGGTGGTACGGGCTCGACCGCATTGGCGCTGAGAAGGGCGGAGAGTTCCTCTGCAAGTACCTGCTTGTGATGGGAGCTGAAAGACTGAGCTCCCGGAGGACAATTTGGAGGCAGGGAGGCCAAATTCAGGGCGTATCCGCACCGCACTATTTGGAGAACCCACTGGTCGGAGGTTATGAGAGGCCACCTTTGGTGAAAAAATTTTAACCTCCCTCCGACCGGCAGATCGTCCGGTACGGACACTTGTAGGGCGGCTATGTTCCCGTGGATCCAGTCAAAAGCCCGTCCCCGGCTTTTGCTGTGGAGGCGCAGGGGGCTGCTTAGGCGCACGCTGTTGACGGGAACGAGCGCGCTGGGGCTGTCCCTGTGCCTGACGAGGCCTTCGGGCCGGCTGGTTGTACCTACGCTTTGCAAAAGAATAGGGTGCAGCCTGCCGTGCCCGGGAAAAACGCCCACCAGTGGGGGCGGATGCTGAAGGCGCCCGGTGGGAGAGCTTGTCGAGAGCGGTTTCCCGCTGATGCAGTTGGTCCACCATCTGCTCGACCTTCTCACCGAAAATGTTATCCCCCCGGCAAGGGACGTCGGCCAGTCTCTGCTGGGTGCGGTTGTCCAGGTCAGAGCCGCGCAGCCATGAGAGCCTGCGCATCACTATACCTTGGGCCGCAGCACGAGATGCCACGTCACAGGTGTCAAAAATACCCCTGGACAGGAACTTTCTGCATGCCTTCAGCTGCCTGACCACCTCCTGATAAGGCCTGGACTGCTCCGGCGGGAGCTTCTCGACCAGGTCCGCCAGCTGTTGCACATTGGTCCGCATGTGGATGCTCATATAGAGCAGGTATGACTGGATGCGGGTCACGAGCATGGAGGATTGGTAGGCCTTCCTCCCAAACGAGTCCAGAGTGCGAGACTCCCGCCCCGGGGGCGCCGAGGCGGTATCCCTCGAACTCCGTGCCCTCTTGAGAGCAGAATCCACGACCGCTGAGTCATGGGGCAATTGGGGCCGCATGAGCTCTGGGTCGGAGTGGATCCTGTACTGTGACTCTGCTTTCTTGGGAATGGTGGGGTTAGTTAACGGTCTCACCCAGTTCCGGAGCAGCGTCTCCTTCAGGACATTGTGCAGCGGCACCGTGGAGGACTCTCTAGGTGGTGATGGATAGTCGAGGACCTCGAGCATCTCGGCCCTCGGCTCTTCCACAGAGACCACGGGGAAGGGAATGGTGATCGACATATCCCGCACAAAGGAGGCAAAGGAGAGGCTCTCAGGAGGTGAGAGCTTCCTCTCCGGTGAAGGCGTGGGGTCCGAGGGAAGGCCCGTAGACTCCTCTGAGGAGAAATATCTAGGGTCCTCCTCTTCCCCCCACGAGTCCTCATCCTCGGTATCGGACATTAGCTCATGTAGCTGAGTCCTGTACCGGGCCCGGCTCGACGTCGAGGCACCGAGGTCTCGGTGTCGTCGAGCGGTGGACTCCCGCGCCGGCGGGGACGGAGCTCCCTCCATCGACGTCGACGGGGACTCCACCTGCGTAGCAGTCGAGACCGGCACCGCAAGCGGCGGCGGTGTCGACAGCTCCGGCGCCGGGCTAGAGCTCGCCGGCGCCACAGTCATCGGCGCCGAGGGCGCAAGCACCCCCGGCGCCGGCACAGCCTGGCGCATCAGCCCTTCCAGGATCCCCGGAAGGATGGCTCTGAGGCACTCGTCCAGGCCCGCTGCCGGGAAAGGCGGTGGGGCCGGTAAGGGTGTCGGTGCCGGAAGCTGCTGGGAGCCAGGAGACGGCACCGAAGTGCCGGAACCCCGACGCGTCGGTACCTCCACAACCGACGGGGACCTCTCCTCTCGACGATGACGCTTCGGCGTCGACTCCTCTTCAGGATGCACCGAGGGCGTCCGGTGACGACGCTTTTTGTCCTTCTTTCGATGCACGTCACCGGCGCCGGAGGGCATGGAAGAGGAGGAGGTCGATCCCCCTCGGTCTCGAGGCACCGGGTCAGACAGGGTTCGGTCCCGTGGCTCACGAGCTGAGGGAGTGACCGGGGCCGACTGCCCACGCGGCCTCTCAACCCCACTCTCACCGGCGGACCGGCGGGCCGACGGGACCTGTTCTCCTGGGGTCGCTGCCATCGGTGCCGATGTCTCGGGCATCGATACTGGTACCGAAGAACCGGCCTTCGATACCGATGCCGTCGAGGTCGACGTCGAGGGGCCGGCGCAAGTTCCAAAAAGACGGTCCCGCAGAACTTGCCTCGCAACCTGAGTCCGTTTCCGGAGACCGAGACACAAAGCACACGACTTGAGATTGTGCTCCGGCCCGAGGCACTGGAGGCACCAAGCGTGGGTGTCGGTCTGCGAGATCGGCCGGCCGCAGCGACCACACTTTTTAAATCCACTCGGGACCTTCGAGGACATCGAAGGAAAAATCGCGTCGGCGAAGTCAAAGTCGTCAATGGTGGCTAAAATCACACCACGAAAAAATAAACGACCGAGCGACCACTAGGCCGCAACGTAGCGTCCCCGCTGGAAGCGAGGGAAAAGGGGAGCGCGTGCTCCACACGCGCAGTCTTTTTTTTTTTTTTTTTGTAAAAAGAAAGGTAGAAAAAAAGGAAATTAAATTAAATTAACGAAGCGCGATCCGCGTATACGCGATCGCAAGAATCCGGCGGCTGAAGTAGAGAGAGCGGCAAAGCACGACTCTCTCCAGGCGCGGAAAAAAAGGAACTGGCGGGAGCGGTCGCGCACGGGCGGGAAGACGGCCGCGCATGCGCGGTGGGCGTGCCCTGCGTGCCGACCGTCCCGCGAAGCTTTTTTCCGGTTGGTGGGGGCTGCCGCGGACGTCACCCAGTCGTGAGAACAAGCAGCCTGCTTGTCCTCGGAGAATACATGTCCCTGGGCTGTGTCAAAAACTACTCCCAGATACTCCAAGGACTGGGAGGGAACCAAATGACTCTTGGGCCGATTGATTACTCGGCCTAGAAGCCGCAGTAGACAATCGTTTGTCATTATGAAAGGAAGACCGCTGCTGAAATCTGGAGCACTGAAATGCAAAAACTACGACCAAGTCAATAGCGGTGGAAGTCACGGAAACGAGGTTTAGAAGAGACCGACCTTGCATTAGACTTGGGCTTATCTTCTGGTAGCCTCTGAGACTTCGAATCTCCCAAGTCTTTCACAATTTTTCCAAGATCTTCACCGAACAAAAGCTTCCCCTTAAAAGGAAGTCTGGTAAGACGCTGCTTAGAAGCCATGTCTGCCAACCAGTGGCGGAGCCACAGGAGACGTCGAGCCGAAACCGCTAAAGCCATCTGCTTAGCAGACGCCCTGACGAGGTCATACAGAGCGTCCGCCAAAAAAGCAAGAGCCGACTCCATAGGAGGACCAATAGATGGGGGAGAAGCAGGATCTGGAACCTGTTCTAAACCCTGCTGGATCCAAGAAAGGCATGTCCTGGCAGCATAAGAGCTACAAATAAAGGCCTGCAAGGCCAAGGCCGCCACCTCAAAGGAACGTTGAAGGGAAGCTTCCAGACGTCTATTTGAACGTCTTTAAGCGCAACCCCACCTTCCACAGGAAGTGGTCTTCTTGGTGACAGCAGTAACCAAAGCGTCCACTTTAGGTAAGGAAAAGGAATCTAAAGTAGAAGCAGACACCGGATAAAGATGGGCCAAAGCCCTAGCCACTTTGAATCCGCTCTCAGTATCAGACCACTGAGCGGAAATCAGCTCCTGAAAGGAATCATGCATAAGAAGGACCTTAGAAGGTCTCCGAGTGCTTGCCATTTTTAAATTAACTGAGGTTGACGCCTGAACCTCTGGATCTGAAATATTCACGTCTTCCAAGGCCTGCGAGATCAAAACAGGCAACTCATCACAATGAAAAATCCTTACAGTCGTAGGATCATCCTGTTCAGCAGGGAGAAAAATCAGACTCTTCCAAGTCCTCCAGTCTAGAAGGATGGCCAGACTCACCCGAGCCCGCCAAAATGGAAGGAGGAGGGGAATGGGGTCCCAAGGACCCTTCCTCAGGTAAAGAAGTTAACCTCCTACGCTTAGCCACCGGATCCTCAAGCAGCAAGAGAGAGCCCAAATCTCCCTCTCTCTCTGCCCTCTAGCAAAGGCTCTAGAGGAGGAGGAGGGGACACCAGAGAGCCTTTTTTAATTAAATAAGCCTGCGGCATTAAAAGAATAAACTCTGGAGAAAAATCAGAAACCGAAGGAGCAGCAGGAGAAACTTTAGACAGCACTTCAGAAAGTGCTCCTGAGGTGCCAGGGACCGAGGCAGCTGAACCCGAGAGGCGGGAAGAATCTACAGAAGAAAATGGCACTGGCTTCACAACCGCCTCTGACGCGGGAAAACCGATGCGTGCCGCTGAAACAGACACAGGGGAAGAATCCCCCACAGTCTCCCCGGTCCCTTCCGAGTCAGCGACGACCTCAGCGCACCTAGCTAAACAAACAGCCACTGCGAAATGGCGAGAGCCGCAGCGGGAGCAGCACTTAACACCTTCCACCGCCATAACACGGTCCGCCCCCCGGAGCCTAAGTGAAACGGCGCCAAACAGCTAAACACTCACCGAGGCAGAAAAAATGCTTTAAGCGGCAGCGGAGGCTCTCCGCAGGAGTTTAACAGTACTCCAGATCCCTACAGCCTGGCAGCTGATCAGAAGAGCCTGTTTGCCTTCTTTTTTTGTTTCTTTGTTTAGCCGGCTGTAAGCTGCAGAGCTGTGAGGAGAGAGGATTTTTTTTTTTTTTTTTGCTAATTCTGATAATTAAAGTAGCTAAAACTATGCATTCTCAGAAAAGACATTTACTTTTATGTATAGGTTTAAAATCTTTTTTTAAAAAGTTTCTTTTCACAAGAAAAATAAAACACTATTTTTTGGGCCTGAGAAGAACCTTTTTGTAATTCCCTAAGGAAAATGTCTTAAGTCTCATAAGCTTGCATCTTTTAAAACATTCCATATTAATACTAACCTCCCTGTTTACAAAGCCGTGTGGCAATGCCAACACAGCTCATTCAAAGTGAATGGGCTGTGCTGGCATTACTGCACCAGTAGCTGCTAATGTGGCTTTGTAAACAGGGGGGTAAGTTAATATCTCCAACCAATAACTTATTTTCTTTTTATTTCTTTGTTTGCAGAACAACAATACATAAGTTTGCCGTTTTTAAATAATAACATTTTCAACACAAGCTGAAACGTAGCAAGTAACTTGAGTATGCCTACTTTTAGAAGCTACCTAGTTCAGAAACTTAATAAAAACTAAACGCAGAAACTTAATAAAAACTATAAGTGTTAGATGTCATTACCTCATCTATAATTGGCTTTAGAGTAACCTGAAGATAATGCATCCCTGCCAGCTTCATGGTCTCATCAATACACTTGGATGTTAATGAATTTCCTCTGAAAATGGTATTTGGGTCCCTAAGAAAATAAAAACAGATTTCTGTAATTTAGTTGTCTTGTGTAAAAACAAAAAACAAAAAATAAAAAAGCAAAGGCACAAGGACAAAAGAAACAATTACAGGGCACGGAAACCAATTTTTTTCTGTAAACCATTATCCATCTGATCTCCATTTGACCAGAGACTGTCATCTGCAACATTATTAGAAGTGCTACAAAATTTTCACATTAGGCAGTACTAACGACCATGTCAGCTATAAAAAAAGTTATTTCTTTTCTGCTTGTGGCTATTTAAGGAATAATTTTCTCCTCTTTATCACTGTTAAGCAACTGGTCTTTCATTAATTTTTATTTATTTTAATTCAGCTTAGCAATAGGATGAACTTGTATTTATTTCTTTTAAACCCAGCCCTACATCTGAGTTTACAGCTCAGCTGAAACAGGCCATTGTAGCACTATAGAAACAGAGAAAATGATGGCAGATAAAGACAATACAGCCTATCAAGTCTGCCCATCCAGAGCAACCAATAAGCTCTAGAATTTTTCCTCTCCTTTACAGACTTTGTTCTTGTCCCAAGTTTTCTTGAATTCAGATACCGCCCTTGTCTCTACCACCTCCACTGGGAGGCTTTTCCATGCATTCACTACCCTTTCTGTAAAGAAATGCTTCCTTAGATACTCCCAAATCTATCCCCATTCACCTTCATCACATACCCCCTGGATCTACAGCTTCTTTTTACAGAATCCCACCTCCTGTGAATTTATGCCACAGAATATTTAAAAGCTTCTATCATTTTCCCCTTTCCAGCTTTCTTCCGAAGTATACATATTGATCTTTAAGTCTGTCCCCATATGCTTTAAGATGAAGAGCACGGAATATTTTAGTAGCTACCTTCTGGACCAACTCCATCCTGTTTATATCTTTTTGAAGGTGTAACTCACCATCAGCCTTCATTCACAGTTACTTGGATTTTTCTCTGCCTATTTCTATATCCTTCTATCAACTCTGGTGAGACACTGCAGTGCAAAACTGGCCAAAAACTGTGACTCCCTCTGGAACCTAACATGGATCTTAATGGCTGCTAGGTGTTACTACTGTATAGTAATTTGGATGCCTTCTCCCCCAGGGGCTGTTAATGTTGCATCTGCAGGATCCTGGACCATCAGGCTGGCCTTAGTGTTGACATGATTAATTTTGAAAGTTAACAATTTGTAATGCCATCTAGAATGAAAAAAAAACCTGCATTCCTGTTACTTACAAGCTTCAAGGAATGCCACTTTAAAGCGAATGCTACATACCTGTAGAAGGTATTCTCCGAGGACAGCAGGCTGATTGTTCTCACTGATGGGTTGACGTCCTCGGCAGCCCCCTCCATCGGAAAGTTTACTAGCAAAGGCCTTTGCTAGTCCTCGCGCGCCCATGCGCACCGCGCATGCGCGGCCGTCTTCCCGCCCGAAACCGGCTCGAGCCGGCCAGTCCAGTATGTAGCAAGACAATACACTTCAAGGGAAGACTCAACTCCAAAGGGGAGGCGGGCGGGTTTGTGAGAACAATCAGCCTGCTGTCCTCGGAGAATACCTTCTACAGGTATGTAGCATTCGCTTTCTCCGAGGACAAGCAGGCTGCTTGTTCTCACTGATGGGGTATCCCTAGCCCCCAGGCTCACTCAAAACAACAACCATGGTCAATTGGGCCTCGCAACGGCGAGGACAAACTGAGATTGACCTAAAAAATTTACCAACTAACTGAGAGTGCAGCCTGGAACAGAACAAACAGGGCCCTCGGGGGGTGGAGTTGGATCCTAAAGCCCAAACAGGTTCTGAAGAACTGACTGCCCGAACCGACTGTCGCGTCGGGTATCCTGCTGCAGGCAGTAATGAGATGTGAATGTGTGGACAGATGACCACGTCGCAGCTTTGCAAATTTCTTCAAAGGAGGCTGACTTCAAGTGGGCTACCGACGCAGCCATGGCTCTAACATTATGAGCCGTGACATGACCCTCAAGAGCCAGCCCCGCCTGGGCGTAAGTGAAGGAAATGCAATCTGCTAGCCAATTGGATATGGTGCGTTTCCCTACAGCCACTCCCCTCCTATTGGGATCAAAAGAAACAAACAATTGGGCGGACTGTCTGTGGGGCTGTGTCCGCTCCAAGTAGAAGGCCAATGCTCTCTTGCAGTCCAATGTGTGCAGCTGACGTTCAGCAGGGCAGGAATGAGGACGGGGAAAGAATGTTGGCAAGACAATTGACTGGTTCAGATGGAACTCCGACACGACCTTTGGCAGGAACTTAGGGTGAGTGCGGAGGACTACTCTGTTATGATGAAATTTGGTGTAAGGAGCCTGGGCTACCAGGGCCTGAAGCTCACTGACTCTACGAGCTGAAGTAACTGCCACCAAGAAAATGACCTTCCAAGTCAAGTACTTCAGATGGCAGGAATTCAGTGGCTCGAAAGGAGGTTTCATCAGCTGGGTGAGAACGACATTGAGATCCCATGACACTGTAGGAGGCTTGACAGGGGGCTTTGACAAAAGCAAGCCTCTCATGAAGCGAACAACTAAAGGCTGTCCTGAGATCGGCTTACCTTCCACATGATAATGATAAGCACTGATTGCACTAAGGTGAACCCTTACAGAGTTGGTCTTGAGACCAGACTCAGACAAGTGCAGAAGGTATTCAAGCAGGGTCTGTGTAGGACAAGAGCGAGGATCTAGGGCCTTGCTGTCACACCAGACGGCAAACCTCCTCCAATGGAAGAAGTAACTTCTCTTAGTGGAATCTTTCCTGGAAGCAAGCAAGATGCGGGAGACACCCTCTGACAGACCCAAAGAGGCAAAGTCTACGCCCTCAACATCCAGGCCGTAAGAGCCAGCGACTGGAGGCTGGGATGCAGAAGTGCCCCTTCGTCCTGTGTGATGAGGGTCGGAAAACACTCCAATCTCCACGGTTCTTCGGAGGACAACTCCAGAAGAAGAGGGAACCAGATCTGACGCGGCCAAAAAGGAGCAATCAGAATCATGGTGCCTTGGTCTTGCTTGAGTTTCAACAAAGTCTTCCCCACCAGAGGTATGGGAGGATAAGCATACAGCAGACCCTCCCCCCAGTCCAGGAGGAAGGCATCCGATGCCAGTCTGCCGTGGGCCTGAAGCCTGGAACAGAACTGAGGGACTTTGTGGTTCACTCGAGATGCGAAGAGATCTACCAAGGGGGTGCCCCACACCTGGAAGATCTGTCGTACCACACGGGAATTGAGCGACCACTCGTGAGGTTGCATAATCCTGCTCAACCTGTCGGCCAGACTGTTGTTTACGCCTGCCAGATATGTGGCTTGGAGCACCATGTCGTGACGGCGAGCCCAGAGCCACATGCTGACGGCTTCCTGACACAGGGGGCGAGATCCGGTGCCCCCCTGCTTGTTGACATAGTACATGGCAACCTGGTTGTCTGTCTGAATTTGGATAATTTGGTGGGACAGCCGATCTCTGAAAGCCTTCAGAGCGTTCCAGATCGCTCGTAACTCCAGAAGATTGATCTGCAGATCGCGTTCCTGGAGGGACCAGCTTCCTTGGGTGTGAAGCCCATCGACATGAGCTCCCCATCCCAGGAGGGACGCATCCGTGGTCAGCACCTTTTGTGGCTGAAGAATTTGGAAGGGACGTCCCAGAGTCAAATTGGAGCAAATCGTCCACCAATATAGGGATTTTAGAAAACTCGTGGACAGGTGGATCACGTCCTCTAGACCCCCAGCGGCCTGATACCACTGGGAGGCTAGGGTCCATTGAGCAGATCTCATGTGAAGGCGGGCCATGGGAGTCACATGAACTGTGGAGGCCATGTGGCCCAGCAATCTCAACATCTGCCGAGCTGTGATCTGCTGGGACGCTCGCACCCGCGAGACGAGGGACAACAAGTTGTTGGCCCTCGTCTCTGGGAGATAGGCGCGAGCCGTCCGAGAATCCAGCAGAGCTCCTATGAATTCGAGTCTCTGCATTGGGAGAAGATGGGACTTTGGATAATTTATCACAAACCCCAGTAGCTCCAGTAGGCGAATAGTCATCTGCATGGACTGCAGGGCTCCTGCCTCGGATGTGTTCTTCACCAGCTAATCGTCGAGATATGGGAACACATGCACCCCCAGCCTGCGAAGTGCCGCTGCTACCACAGCTAGGCACTTTGTGAACACCCTGGGCGCAGAGGCGAGCCCAAAGGGTAGCACACAGTACTGGAAGTGGCGTGTGCCCAGCTGAAATCGCAGATACTGTCTGTGAGCTGGCAGTATCGGGATGTGAGTGTAGGCATCCTTCAAGTCCAGAGAGCATAGCCAATCGTTTTGCTGAATCATGGGGAGGAGGGTGCCCAGGGAAAGCATCCTGAACTTTTCTTTTACGAGATATTTGTTCAGGGCCCTTAGGTCTAGGATGGGACGCATCCCCCCTGTTTTCTTTTCCACAAGGAAGTACCTGGAATAGAATCCCAGCCCTTCCTGCCCGGATGGCACGGGCTCGACCGCATTGGCGCTGAGAAGGGCGGAGAGTTCCTCTGCAAGTACCTGCTTGTGCTGGAAGCTGTAAGACTGAGCTCCCGGTGGACAATTTGGAGGTTTTGAGGCCAAATTGAGGGTGTATCCCTGCCGGACTATTTGCAGAACCCACTGATCGGAGGTTATGAGAGGCCACCTTTGGTGAAAAGCTATCAACCTCCCTCCGACCGGCAGGTCGCCCGGCACTGACACTGGGATGTCGGCTATGCTCTGCTGGAGCCAGTCAAAAGCTCGCCCCTTGCTTTTGCTGGGGAGCCGCGGGGCCTTGCTGAGGCGCACGCTGCTGACGAGAGCGAGCGCGCTGGGGCTTAGCCTGGGCCGCAGGCTGTCGGAAAGGAGGATTGTACCTACGCTTACCAGAAGCATAGGGACCAGTCTTCCTTCCCCCGAAAAATCTTCTACCTGTAGAGGTAGAGGCTGAAGGCTGCCGGCGGGAGAACTTGTCGAATGCGGTGTCCCGCTGGTGGAGAGACTCTACCACCTGCTCAACTTTTTCCCCAAAAATGTTGTCCGCACGGCAAGGCGAGTCCGCAATCCGCTGCTGGAGTCTATTCTCCAGGTCGGCGGCACTCAGCCATGAGAGCCTGCGCATCACCACACCTTGAGCAGCGGCCCTGGACGCAACATCAAAAGTGTCATAAACTCCTCTGGCCAGGAATTTTCTGCACGCCTTCAGCTGCCTGACCACCTCCTGAAAAGGCTTGGCTTGCTCAGGGGGAAGAGCATCAACCAAGCCCGCCAACTGCCGCACATTGTTCCGCATGTGTATGCTCGTGTAGAGCTGGTAAGACTGGATCTTGGCCACGAGCATAGAAGAATGGTAGGCCTTCCTCCCAAAGGGGTCTTTGCCCGGGGGCGCCGAAGCATGCTCCCTAGAACTCTTAGCTTTCTTTAGGGCCAAATCCACAACTCCAGAGTCATGAGGCAACTGAGTGCGCATCAGCTCTGGGTCCCCATGGATCCGGTACTGGGACTCGATCTTCTTGGGAATGTGGGGATTACTTAATGGCTTGGTCCAGTTTGCAAGCAATGTCTTTTTCAGGACATGGTGCAAGGGAACAGTGGACGCTTCCTTAGGTGGAGAAGGATAGTCCAGGAGCTCAAACATTTCAGCCCTGGGCTCGTCCTCCACAACCACCGGGAAGGGGATGGCCGTAGACATCTCCCGGACAAAGGAAGCGAAAGACAGACTCTCAGGAGGAGAAAGCTGCCTTTCAGGAGAGGGAGTGGGATCAGAAGGAAGACCCTCAGACTCCTCGTCAGAGAAATATCTGGGGTCTTCTTCGTCCTTCCACGAGGCCTCACCCTCGGTGTCAGACACAAGTTCACGGACCTGTGTCTGCAACCTCGCCCGGCTCGACTCCGTGGAGCCACGTCCACGATGGGGGCGTCGAGAGGTAGACTCCCTCGCCCGCATCGGCGAAGCTCCCTCCGCCGACGTAGTCGGGGAGCCTTCCTGGGAGGTGGCCGCGGTCGGCACCGCACGCGGTACCGACGTCGGGGACCTCAACCTGGGCGATGGACCAGCCGGCGCCACGCTCGACGGTACCGGAGGCGCAAGCACCGCCGGTACCGGAGGGGTAGGGCGCAACAGCTCTCCCAGAATCTCTGGGAGAACGGCCCGGAGGCTCTCGTTCAGAGTGGCTGCAGAAAAAGGCTGAGAGGTCGATGCAGGCGTCGACGTCAGAACCTGTTCCGGGCGAGGAGGCTGTTCCGGGCTGTCCAGAGTGGAGCGCATCGACACCTCCTGAACAGAGGGTGAGCGGTCCTCTCGGTGCCGATGCCTGCTGGGTGCCGAATCCCTCGGCGACCCAGAGCTCTCGGTGCCGACATGGGGAGGAGACCGGTGTCGATGCTTCTTCGACTTCTTCCGAAGCATGTCACCGGAGCTCCCCGGCACCGACGAGGAGGACGTAGAATCCATCCGTCGCTTCCTCGGGGCCGAGACCGAAGAGGGTCGATCCCGGGGGGGCTGTACCGCAGGAGCCCTCAGGGTAGGAGGAGACCCACCCGAAGGCTCACCGCCACCAGCAGGGGAATGGACAGCCCTCACCTGCACTCCTGACGATGCACCTCCGTCCGACGACATCAGCAGACGAAGTCTCGGTACCACCGACGTCGATGCAGTCGCCCGATGCCTCAGCGCCGATGCAGAGGTCCGATGCCTCGATGCAGTCGATGGAGCGGCAGCCAAGGAAGATGGTCCGGACGCTGACGACGTCGATGCACTCGATGCCTCCGGTGCCGATGTCGACGAAGAGCCCGAGAACAAAACGTTCCACTGGGCTAATCTCGCTACCTGAGTCCGCCTTTGTAACAGGGAACACAGACTGCAGTTCTGAGGGCGGTGCTGGGCCCCTAGACACTGAAGACACGCAGAGTGCCTATCAGTGAGCGAGATTACCCGGGCGCACTGGGTGCACTTCTTGAAGCCGCTGGAAGGCTTCGATGTCATGGGCGGAAAAATCACGCCGGCGAAATCAAAGGCCGAAATGGCGAAAATTGAAGCACCAAAATTTAAAGGGAGAAAAATCTCGACCGAGGCCAAACTAGGCCTACCCCGACAACGAAAGAAAACTTACGGGGCAAAAGTTGAGAAAATTACGGGAAGGGCAGAAAACCCGAAAGGGTCTTCCGGAACACTTCCGGAGCGCTTCCCGAACTTTTTTAAAGAAAAACAAGGAAAAAACACGTCGAAAAGGACGCGCGAGGTCGACTCTCTGGGGCACGAACGGCGTAACACGACCGTACCGAGCGCGGACGAAAGAAGACTGGCCGGCTCGAGCCGGTTTCGGGCGGGAAGACGGCCGCGCATGCGCGGTGCGCATGGGCGCGCGAGGACTAGCAAAGGCCTTTGCTAGTAAACTTTCCGATGGAGGGGGCTGCCGAGGACGTCAACCCATCAGTGAGAACAAGCAGCCTGCTTGTCCTCGGAGAAAAATATCTATACAATTCTGTCAACTCAATATTTCAACAGAATGCATTCAAGGTATCAAAACTGAGAAATTGTTTTGGATGATAAGGATAAAGAGAGCAGGGAGCACTTTATAAGTATTAAGGGTGTACCTAATTTTTTCTTTATATCGATGATCTCTTGGCTCTCTCTAATTTAGAGGACTGGTTCAGTTACCATATAAAGTCTTATAGAATCAGTTATTTTCTTTTATTACAATACTAGTAAAAAAGCCCCGTTTCTGATGCAAATGAAACGGGGGCTTGCAAGGTTTTCTTCTGTGGGAGTGTGTGTGTCCCTGCCCTCTGGCCTCTCTCCCCTCCCCCCTCTGAGTCCTTCACTGTTACAGAGCCAGCGATTTGATTTCGTGCTCTGCTCTTTTCCTTCACTTCACTGACTGTGTTACAGAGAGGGCGGGGCAGACACTCATAGAGAAACCGGATATCTCGCCCCCTTCACACTTCAGGCTGGAGGCTTCATAGAACGTTGGTGTTGCTTTTTATATAGAGAGATTGTGGTGGTTGATTTTCTCTACAAGTATTTTACTTGAATTATTCTTAAAATTCAATAAAAAATAAAATAAAATAAAAAAATGTAAGCATGAAACAAACATTTTCACAAAATTCCAAATCCCAACAAGGACACCTTGTTTCATCTGATAAGCTGTCTCAGGGGATATATTTGTGTTGCAGAGTTATGAGAGCAGCAAGTTTATACCCCTTGAGGCAGCCTGTCAGGCGAAGCAAGGTACCCTTGCTGGGATTTAGAATTTTGTGAAAATGTTTGTTTGAATAGAAACTCTCTTTAATGGCAGTTGCCAGTAAGAAGTTTTAGTACTGCTGAATAAAATACTGCACCACCTCTGACTGCACCATATTTGTGTTGCACTTAGAATAAATGGGTGGACAACTAAGAACTGACTTCCTTGGTTCTTTCCCACACTTTTTTGCTTTGTTTGCTTTATACCATGACGTTTTTGTTTTCCTTTTCTACCTTTGTGAGGTCTGCCATCTTCACACCAGACAGGCAAGTGACCAAGTGATTCTCATGTTCACCAGCCACCCAGCTATCTTACATGTCTAAAGATCAAGAGGCAGATGCACTAAACGTTTTTCATCGTTAAATGAGCCCTCGGGGAAGAATTTCCGATCCTTTCCATGCACTAAAGCCTATTTTTCGACGGTAGTAGCAGCTAACGAAAACGGAATGGAGATGAGCAATTAGTGTGAAAACCCCATTGAAACGACATGCACTAACCTTTTCCGATTGCCTTTACGCAGGAAAAGGGCAGGAAAACTAACGAGAGGTCTGGACCTCTCGTTAGGACAGCTCTGTGCCAGGAAAAAGTGTTAAGTGAAAAAATAAACAAACTTTGAGCCAATCCCAGCGCATTAGCAGAGCTAAAAGCGCTGTGATTGGTCCAAGGGATGTCAGAAAACACATAAAAAAATAATAAAAAAAAAGGATCGGGAGGGGGCAAGGGCGCTCATCATAACCACGTCATAACCACGTTCATATAGCACGTGCATAACATACGCAGTTAATTTACGTGCAGCAGTTATGGCAGCCAGAGGAAGAAAGCCTAATTTTGCAGATATGGATGTCCTCTGGCTCGCTCAACTTTTCATAATAAATGAAAAGCGTCTTTTCCCCCGCGCAGGGAGAAGGAGGAATATCGGGCGGATGGACAAGGGCTGGGAGACTCTACAACGCCTGTTTAATAAGCGTTCCTCCTTTCCCAGATCTGTAAGTTGGCAGTATATAGGGCTCTACGCACAGTGTCGTACCAAGGGGGTGGGGGCGGTCATCCTATTCACAGAGGGTGTCCGTTCATGGGGGGCCGGGGGGGCACACCCTATGAACACCAGTCATTACATATAACAGATTTTTGCATGTGCATGAAAAAACAAAGGTGGTCCAGTTACTGACATCGACAGTGCATGCCTATTTCCAGTTTTTAATGTACATCTGCTTTCCCTTTTTTTGGGTTTACAGGTTGAGGAGCTAAAAAAACGTGCGCGGGCGTTGCGCAAGGACCACCCCGAATGGCTAAAGGAGGTGAAGGCAAACCTTGACAACAGCCCAGGTATTGGTTCATTTGACATGAGTCTGCCACATTACAGGTTTGATAGTGGCCTTGTGCTTTTATGTGATAGACAATGTTTGTCCGTGCAGAATTGTCATCTTCTGAGGACGAGGAGCAGGAGGAGGAGGAGGAGCAGGAGGAGGATGACGTCGTTGAAGGGTCCCTGGCTGCTGTCGCACCTCCCCGCCCTTCCGCTCCTACCCCTGGTCCCCACCTCCTGCCTTATGCCCGTTGCCGTCCCGGCCCCTCCTCAGGTCTCCAGCCCCCCCCCAAGAGATCCCGCCAGTCCATTGTCTTGCGCCTCCCTGCTCCCAGGTATGGCCCTTCCCACCTTTCCTCTCCTCCTCCCCGTCTACATTCCAGTCCCACCAGCCCTCCTGTTTCCCCCGCTTCCCCCCCTCCGCCGCATAGTCCCACCAGCCCCCCTGTTTCCCCCGCTTCCCCCCCTCCGCCGCATAGTCCCACCAGCCCCCCTGTTTCACCCGCTTCCCCCCCTCCGCCGCATAGTCCCACCAGCCCTCCTAGTACCTCCTTTCACGCTCCCCATCTGACCTCCCTCCCTCTTTCCCTAAGCCATGCCGTCCCATCCACCTCCGCAGAGGAAGTCACCCCTGTCCTTGAGATGTTCCAGATGGAGGAACAGGAGGGTGAGTTACCAAAGTCTGCGTCATGACTCATCTCTAGCCTCGTTATACTTGTTCATAATAATAATGTTGGCTATTATTGCATATCACTGTGTGTTTCTGTTTTACAGCAATTCGTGGTGATGTTTTCTGACAGTTCTTCCATTGTCTTTTGTAACAGGTGCCATTGTGGACCTCACAGGGGAGGACAACAGTGATGTCCCCTCACTACTGACCACCCCCCCACCACCCCAAACTATGAACCGCAGTGTCTCTCCCATGCCCCCTCCTCCCACTGAAACCCGTGGGACATGTACCTTCCCCACTCCCACCCGCGACCGAAGCACCTCCACCACTCTCCCCACTGTGCAAGATCGGGCCACATCTCCCCATATGCCTCTCCCCCTAATTAACCTTCCCCCAGATGAGCTCCAGGACATGGCCCAGACCCTGCGCATGGGAGGACAGGCACTGGCGGACCTTGCTGAAGTTATCCAGTACCTGTCCTCCAGCGTACAGCGCCCTTGAAAAAAAGTTGCCCCAAATAAATTTATTTTACAACTGTAAGTTGTCGCACATAAAAAAAAAAAAAGTTATGTTACAACTGTATAAAAGTTGAAAAAAAAAAAAAACAGTTATGTTACAACTTTATAAGTTGCACAGAAAAAAAAAAAACAAAAAAAAGAGTTATCTTACAACGTTATAAGTTGACCAGAAAAAAAAAAACAAAAAAAAAAGTTATATATATCTTTTTTCGGCTTTAGAAATAAATACTTTCAAAGCCTGCGGCCGTACACGAGCGACAATATGTTACGTTTATTTTATGCGCCACCATGGAGCACCGTCTGATTGGCTGCTCGTTTGGCGCTTAAATATGACGTACATTTTGCGCTCTATAGAGAAGCGTTCGTCCTCGTGTTTCCCCGGCTCGCGAATAGAAAAAAGAAGTCATGGATGGTGGGTTTTTCCTTGCACAGTTGGACTTTTTCCCTGCCATGGATTATGACCACATGCAGGAAGAGGAGGTAACAGAAACCATTGTACACCACCCTGTCCACGTTCGCCCACGCAGGCTCCCCCGCCCACGTGTGTTTCGTCAACGGCTGGTTCTGGAACACATGTCAGACAGAAAAATCGTGGATGACTACCGCTTGACCAGAACAGCTATACATCAACTGTACCATGAAATTAGAGATGATATTGACCCAACCACACATAGATCTCACGCAGTGCCTGGCCTTGCTAAGCTGCTTACTGTTCTGCAGTTCTTAGCCACAGGCACATTCCAGCATGTGTTAGGGGGTAACAGCGGCGTGGACCAGGCAACTGTTTCAAGACATCTTTCGCAGGTAATACTACGCTTTTTGCCCTGTCATCCAAGAGTTATTTTAAAAAGTAAAAACTTCAGATCCAGCATCACTGGTCTGTTTTTGATAGGGTTACCATACGGCTCCAGAAAGAGGACACATTGATCCACTGTGGGTTTTGCTTCCATTGAAAGCTATGGAAGTAAAACCCAGACTGGCGCAATCTGTTCTCCTTTTTCTGGAGCCATATGGTAACCCGTTTTTGAAGAGCGTGATCCAGTTCCCACTCCTGTTTTTTGCGGCGTGCATTTCGCTACACCCTATCCTCATCCCACCCCTCCTCCATCGTTGTGCGACCCTCCTTCTGCAATGTATAAAACATGGATAACCAATCCCAAAATTTGCACTGTGTTTCAGGTCCTGCACGCACTGAAAAAATGCGTTCGCCAGCACATAGCATTTCCCACAGGGGAAGAAGAACAGAGGAGGGTCAAGCAGGACTTCTACAAGATTGCGCGGTTACCCAATGTCCTAGGAGCTATAGACTGCACACATGTTGCCTTGACCCCGCCTGCGGATCGAGAACTGCAGTATCGAAACCGCAAGATGGGACACTCGCTGAATGTGCAAGTGGTTTGTGATGCTAACCTTAGGATCCGTGATGTTGTTACACGTTTTCCAGGGAGCTGCCATGACTCTTACATATTGTCTAACAGTGCACTGGGAAGGAAGTTTGCAGAGGGGCAGAATCAAAACGGATGGCTTCTTGGTGAGTTGCTTACATTTGCTTTACTGGTGTGGTTGATACTACAACATACTACTAATTAACAATGATGTATAGAACAACACACATGGAAATTCCTAACTGCCATTTCTTTATAGTGCCCTGGTGGCCTACTGACCACTTCCGTCTTCCTGGTGAAAGGCGGAAAAGGTCACTATACCAACGGGCTACTTATAGGTAAATGTGTGTTAGGTGGCTGTGACTTAGGACATGAAAAGTTCATTACGGATATTTTGCGACCCTTTAATATTATGTTCTCACACTTATGAACTGTTGTGTTCCTGCAGGGGATGCTGGATATGGGTCGAAAACATGGCTACTGACCCCGCTTGCAGTGCCCCGGTCTGATGCAGAGAAGCGTTACAACGAGGCACACATTGCAACAAGATGCACAATAGAGCGCACGTTTGGGGTATTGAAGAGCAGGTTTCGCTGCTTGCACATCTCTGGTGGCTCCCTGCAATACTCCCCTGAAAAGGTAGCTGACATAGTGCTTGTATGCTGCATGCTTCATAACATTGCACTGAAGCATCACCTTGACATCGACATTGTAGTCCCTCCAGAAGTGGACATTGCCTCCTCGGACAGAGGGACAGATGCAAGCAAGGGAAATGCTGTGCGCCGGAAGGTTATCCATGATTTCTTTTCTGAACCTCGCCATCCTTAGTAGCCTAGTACCACTTGTATGACCTGTCTGTCAGATTCCTGGTCAAGGAGGGATATAGGCAAGTCCCACATAGCGTGTGTGTGTCAGTTAAGAACTTACAGACCAAAATCCTATATCCCTTCTGGAATGGGGAACATGTCAGCACAGAACTTGCATATGAACGGTGTGTCATTAGCTGGTGTCAACAGATAATGCTATGGGGTTAACATTGCAGCAATACTATGATTAGCAAATCACTATTTGTCACAACCTACGTCCTCATATAAACTTATAAAACAACATCGAAACAGTTCAGAACAAATACTTTTATTAATTAAACAGGAGAAAAAAAAGGAAATGTTTGATAAAGCTGGAAAAGACAGCATAGCGAGATGTGTTTCTAGCTCCGTCGGACCATGTTCCGATGTTCCACAGCACCTTCAAAACAACCAAAAAAACAATTACAATTTGCATTTTACTGTTTTGGTTTGGGGGGTGATACCAAACAGTTTCAAAGTTTGAAATATACCTGTTAACAAACATTTCGGACAACCCTTTCACATGGCGACAAAACAACAGTGCACAAATGTCAATAAAAACTATCAATGCATTTCACAAAAATATCCCCTGTTATGTAACCACAATTGGAAAACCTCTTTTCAGGCTCAAAAAAAAGGGCTTGCACTCCCCTCCCACAGCCCCACCGGTTTCAGTCAGCGGGTAACAAATGAAACTTACTATCCAATGACTGGCTGTTACAAAGCCGGGGTATGTGTGGGTATTCCGTTGTTCTGTCGTCATCGCCGTGTTCTGCTGCTCTGTTGCTGCAATGAAACAACATAACATTAAACTTCATATGTTGCAAACTGTGTACCAAGTTTACGTTTACAAAGGTTGGAGGCTAACGTGACAATTATAGAAAAATAAAGGCGAATAAATGATCAAACGAACTTTTTCTTTGTATGTGTCGCACCCATACTTACTATTGAGAAACAGGCTGCCACACAGGGTGCGCAGTGGAGGGTGTTAGGTTGTTCTGTGCTCCCGGCTGCGGGTTACAGCGATCGTGCCTGCAATTAGATGAAAAAGGAAGCAGGAAAATGTAAATAAGCCTGTCTAAAGTAAAGTACAGAGACAGATCGACGGGCCACTCAATCAACCGACATACTTACTCAGAAAGGGAGGCCCTTGCGACCACGTTTTGGCCTGCAGACCCTACACCTAGCCAAAAAAAAAAGGGCGTGTTACGGTATGCACAGTGTGCCAAACAGTAAAAACAAGGAATTAACAATTAAAAACATGTACAGAAAAGAAGAGGCCACAGACATTACCTATAGGAGGCTGAGAAAAAGAATAAACACGATGGCCGATGGGAGACAATGAAGGGAGCGTGGGAGGTACACCTGTCTCGAAGCCTGGGGAAAAAAAAAAATCAGGCTACAGTACATACATCTGGATCGTTTAACAAAGAACTGAGTACAGAACCAGTTATTAGAATACTATACTTACTTGCAACTGCACCGTTGGTCGTCCGATGCTGCAATGGACTCCAGGCTGTAAAATTTTTTTTTGAAAAGAACACACACATTAGACGAACTCTTTAGAACAGAGGGGATATATAATATGTGTTTGTGGATAAAGAAAATATACCATTTGCACTGCGATAACCCCAGCCGGAGTCATCGCGCAGTACAGCATGCTGCATCCCCCTGATCTCCTGTTGGAGATCCATAAACATCTGCCGTTGCTGCTGGGAATGCGCTCTGGTAAGATTGCACAGTTCGCGCAAAAGAGCGTTGTTCTGGTCCAATAAGGCGTTTGTTTTATCAGCTCGCGCATTGGCGTTGTCCTCCGCCTTGTCCTCCGCATTCTGCATTTGTGCACAAATGGCAGTTGTGGAATGACGGACACGTTCTGCCACATTTTCAAGCAGAACGTTTATACCCTCATTCCACTTGCCCTGCCTGTCCCACAACTTGCGTCGTGCCTGCCATTCGTCCGCCGGGGTCCGACAAGGAGGGCCCATGGGCGATTCAATAGAAGAGGATGGGGGGGTGTTTGGGACACCAACGAGGTCTAGTGTCACAGTTTCAGTTTCCCCCCCATCCTCTACTCCCACTGTAGGGGTCATCAACAGTACACCTAACAAATACAAAGGAAGAAACCATTACACGGAACATCGAAGACACACAGTCAACGGGAGGGAGGGAGGCTTGGTGCTGGGTGCTGCTGGGTGGGTGGGAGGCCTAATGCTTAGTGCTGGGAGGGAGGCCTGGTGTTGGGTGTCGCTAGGTGGGAAAGAGGGAGGGGGGCCTAATGCTGGGTGGGTGGGTGTTTGGGAGGGAGGGCGGCCTGGTGCTGGGTGAGAGGGAGGGCAGGGGGGAGAGGAGGGTGGCTGGAGAGGAGAGGAAGGTGGCTGGAGGGTGGCTGGACATTGTAAACAGGAAAACAAGTCTGTACTCACGTGCTTCCTCTCCCTCCTGTTGTGTCGCACATGGCGTTGCACACCCTGCTAACCATGTCGAACATCCTGGGACCGGAGGCTCAGTGCCACATGGTGTTGCTGAGAGAAGATATGATAGAGGTATGCCAAAAATGTTCATTATAAGCGACTGCTGCCGTAATTAAAAAAAACAGCAAACACAGGTCCTACAAAAGGTAGAACACAATAGAAACTGCGATACAATACTTACGTGGAACTGCATCACTGCTACACCAGGAAGGGGAAGAGTTGGAGTGACTTGAACTTTGCAGAACATCACCGGTAGTACAGGAAGGGGCAGAGGGGGGCAGGCTTCTCATCCAGGCTGTTATACATGTCAAAGAACACACGCTTGTAAATGTGGTTGCCATGCTCTAAGGTTCATGACAATAATCATGTAGTTATGTCCCCTACAGCAGCCCACAGAAAATCATCAGTACTCACCACCTTCTGTGTCCTCAGATAATCTTGAATGTTGTAGATGTTCACCTACAACCGAACACAAATACAAGGTACATTCAAAACCACCATCACAAAGAGGGTCCATACCCAAACACACCACGACTTAAGCGCGGCAGGAAAATATTCAAGTTCCATACCATCAATTGTATTTTCAGACGTGTCGTCACCAGTGCATAGTCCAACCACCTGTTCACGACCAAGGGTGGCCAACACTGCCTCCTCCAGGGGAGTCATCTGCACGGCACATGGAGGGCCACCACCTGTCCCCTTTCCATGGTTCCACTTGTTCCGAGCCTTGACTTTCACCATACCCCTGAAGTCCTGCCAACGGTGCTTGCACTGCTCTAAAGTGCGTTGCCGCACACCAAGAGCATTCACCTCGTCCACAATCCTCCCCCATATCCTGTTCTTCTGTCCAAGCGTCAACCGGGACTTTTTAAACAGTTGTCCAAATTCGTCACATACACCGCGAATCAATACTTCAAGCTCTTCCTCCGCAAATTTTGTAGCACGCTTACGCTTGCCATTGACATTAGGGCCCTCAATTGTCTCCTCATCCTCCTCTCGCCACGACACATTTTCCTGCATTGCTTCATGAACAGAAAAAAATGTAGACATGAACACACAACTAGCAGAAAACTCTAATTAAACCACATTCATAGGCTGTTTGAAAGGCCATACCTACCTATGCACACTCTGTATATGAACGAATTAACGGTGGAACAACGCAGAACACACCTTGAAAAGAAAAAAATATTGACGTGAAACAACAAATATCAGCAAATATCAGCAAATCGCAATCAATGCATATCAGTAATTCATGTGTGCCTCTTACCTATAACGATTTTTGGGAAAACAAAAAGGATGAAACCACATGTGGCACACACCTTACAAAAGGGAAAAATATTTGATTAACGGCAAATGCTGTGAAATCACGGTTTACAACATCAGACGTCTTACCCACCTTTTTAAAAAAAAAATACAACGTTGCACAAAGGGAGGAGAAAAGCGCGAAACACGAAGAAAACCGAAGCAGGGCAGTCGCCTAAGCTGCAGCGACGTGATTCCTACACGCTGTGGATGCACGCTCTGGACGCATGTTAATGACGTCAAGATGGGTCGCATATTATCCACGTCGATACCGTGTGCTTTACGAATGTGCAACAGCGCATGCGTTTTCTGCTCCGCTACGAAACTGTCATGCATCCGACTTTTGAATTACGAATCGGAGTTTGCAGGTGGGGTTTCTTGGTGCATTCTTCGTATTTTTGAAATCGGTAAGTACTTTAACGATTTAGATTTTTTTACGTTTGGTTGCTGCATCTGCCTCCAAGTCACCAATTATAACAGCTGTCCTAATCCTTCCCTCCTGGCCATATGCCTTTGGAGACTCATGATCAGTGTGAGAGGATACTACATTACTCAGAGAGCAGTTCATGCTATATCAAGGTAATACTCTCCTCTATGGCAGCACAGAGGATGACAGATTGGAGGTAAGATCTATCTACTATGTCTCTGAAGGTCTTCTTGAGCAGGATACCTGATGTAACAGTCGGTTCTGGCAAGCAGTCCTACAGAATTTGTTTCGTGTCTAGAATCCAACTCCACCCTCTAGGCACAGTTTTGTTCTGTTCCAGGTTGCACCTCTACAACTAGTATATAAATAGATTCAGGTTGATTGAATTACAGGTTTCAATGTTTTGAGTCCCTATTGTCCTAGCATTGCTGTTTTTGGTGAGCCTGGTAGCTAGAGATTCCCAGCTGTAAAAATATGAAGGCCTGCTTGTCCTCAGAGAACACAAAGTTACTCACTGTAGCAGGTGTTCTCCGAGAACAGCAGGCCAAGTATTCTCACATACCCTCTCACCTCCCCTTGGAGTTGTATTCTTTAACGTTTTGCAATGACTGAGAGACCCACACTTGTACACCAGTGCATCAGGATGCTGCTAGAAAGTTCTCTGTTAATACTATTAGTCAGCATCTGCACCAGGCTCCGTCGGATGACGTAACCGATCTGTGAGAATACAAAGGTCTGCTTGACCAAAAAAAAAGAAAAGAAAAAGAATTATACCTAGACAGTGCAGAACATCTGAGGATAAGCCGACAAGTGGTAGATCTTAAGATTTAGCCATTAATACACTGGTTTCATCCCTTGCCTTAAGAAAATCTATCACTTGTTTAGGTTCAAGAAACAGAAAATGATTCTGTCCACAAGACACCTATATGGAAATTTGAAATTGAAAGTTATGCCCAAAGCCAAGGCTCTGGGCCTAAGCTCTAGAAACTTCTATGCCTCTTCTGTGTTTCACGAGAAAGATCAGTAAATACTTGAACTTTAGAACCCAAAAGAAGCCTTCCCATTTTTTTTAAATACAGACGAATCACGGTACTCCAGTCATGTTCAAGAGTAAAGCCTGCAGTTAAGGTGGTATGTTCAGTTATTGCTTCTAAGGAACTTTCTAAAAAAGTTGTTAAACTCATAGCTCTCATTGGTAAAGATGTATGATCTTCCATATAAGCCTGATGCATAATATACTCTTGTAATAAGAGATAGATTATCTGAAGGAAAGTGTGATGCATAGTTGGTCAGTTAGTGTTTTGTTGGTGATTTTGCACGCCAAGATTTTGAATGTTGAGGATGTGTGTTTAGTGACTGGTTCTGCTGTGAAGGAAGATTTGTATATTACTGCTATGCCTCTTCCTCTCTTTTTGGTCAGACCACAAAAAGCTCACCTTCACATTACAATGGAAGAAAAATGGCAAAAAAAGAGAGCCAAGGACCCAATACATACACACAACCAGAGGGAAAGTAGACAACCACACATTCTGGACAACATCGATAAATGAATTAAAAAACTCACCTGTGGATAAACACTTTATGAGAAAATGGAATTAAACAAGTGAAAACACACTAAACAAAATAGATCCACTCAAAACAAAAACAAAAATAAAAAAACAACCATGTCTCTGGTTTAATGACAAACTATTACACATGAAGAAACTCTGCAGGAAACATGAAAGAACATGGGCCAAAAACAAAACAGACACAAACAAAACCATATGGAGAAAAGCCATAAGAACATACGCAAACCGCAAAAAGAAAGCAAAAGCAGAACACTAAGAACATATACTATGTTCATATACAGTGGGGGAAATAAGTATTTGATCCCTTGCTGATTTTGTAAGTTTGCCCACTGACAAAGACATGAGCAGCCCATAATTGAAGGGTAGGTTATTGGTAACAGTGAGAGATAGCACATCACAAATTAAATCCGGAAAATCACATTGTGGAAAGTATATGAATTTATTTGCATTCTGCAGAGGGAAATAAGTATTTGATCCCTCTGGCAAACAAGACCTAATACTTGGTGGCAAAACCCTTGTTGGCAAGCACAGCGGTCAGACGTCTTCTGTAGTTGATGATGAGGTTTGCACACATGTCAGGAGGAATTTTGGTCCACTCCTCTTTGCAGATCATCTCTAAATCATTAAGAGTTCTGGGCTGTCGCTTGGCAACTCGCAGCTTCAGCTCCCTCCATAAGTTTTCAATGGGATTAAGGTCTGGTGACTGGCTAGGCCACTCCATGACCCTAATGTGCTTCTTCCTGAGCCACTCCTTTGTTGCCTTGGCTGTATGTTTTGGGTCATTGTCGTGCTGGAAGACCCAGCCACGACCCATTTTTAAGGCCCTGGCGGAGGGAAGGAGGTTGTCACTCAGAATTGTACGGTACATGGCCCCATCCATTCTCCCATTGATGCGGTGAAGTAGTCCTGTGCCCTTAGCAGAGAAACACCCCCAAAACATAACATTTCCACCTCCATGCTTGACAGTGGGGACGGTGTTCTTTGGGTCATAGGCAGCATTTCTCTTCCTCCAAACACGGCGAGTTGAGTTCATGCCAAAGAGCTCAATTTTTGTCTCATCTGACCTCAGCACCTTCTCCCAATCACTCTCGGCATCATCCAGGTGTTCACTGGCAAACTTCAGACGGGCCGTCACATGTGCCTTCCGGAGCAGGGGGACCTTGCGGGCACTGCAGGATTGCAATCCGTTATGTCGTAATGTGTTACCAATGGTTTTCGTGGTGACAGTGGTCCCAGCTGCCTTGAGATCATTGACAAGTTCCCCCCTTGTAGTTGTAGGCTGATTTCTAACCTTCCTCATGATCAAGGATACCCCACGAGGTGAGATTTTGCGTGGAGCCCCAGATCTTTGTCGATTGACAGTCATTTTGTACTTCTTCCATTTTCTTACTATGGCACCAACAGTTGTCTCCTTCTCGCCCAGCGTCTTACTGATGGTTTTGTAGCCCATTCCAGCCTTGTGCAGGTGTATGATCTTGTCCCTGACATCCTTAGACAGCTCCTTGCTCTTGGCCATTTTGTAGAGGTTAGAGTCTGACTGATTCACTGAGTCTGTGGACAGGTGTCTTTCATACAGGTGACCATTGCTGACAGCTGTCTGTCATGCAGGTAACGAGTTGATTTGGAGCATCTACCTGGTCTGTAGGGGCCAGATCTCTTACTGGTTGGTGGGGGATCAAATACTTATTTCCCTCTGCAGAATGCAAATAAATTCATATACTTTCCACAATGTGATTTTCCGGATTTAATTTGTGATGTGCTATCTCTCACTGTTACCAATAACCTACCCTTCAATTATGGGCTGCTCATGTCTTTGTCAGTGGGCAAACTTACAAAATCAGCAAGGGATCAAATACTTATTTCCCCCACTGTATACTATAAAACCATCTACACAGCAGGATTTAGCTACTTGGGTTCCAAATGGTGAAATTTGATACCAAAAATCATAAGAAGCATCACAAATCTCCTCCAACCTAGAAAATAAATCAAAACCTATCTCTTCAAAAAATTCTACGGCTAAACACAAAGATATCGCTGCCTCCTTCAACACTACCCCCTCAAAACCATATGAATAACTACCACCAAAACTTAACAATGAAACAAGAACCACCACCACCTTTCCCTCCTCAAATCTATTTCTTCAGAAACTATATAAACAACTACACGAGCTATGGATGCTCTCGCCACATTGCACAACATCAATGTAACTCCACCAAAATTGTAAACTGTAAGCCCCTTTGAACCGAAACTTGTTTTTGGATAATAGTGGGATACAAGAATGCATGCATGCATAAAGGTCCAGTACAGGTTTTCTAAAATCTAATATGTACCCCCATAGTCATTCAGTTTTTAAGATATCTGCACTGAATATGAATTAAGTCAAATTGCACACATTGGAAACATGCTCTATACAAATTTATCTCACAAATATTTACTGTAGTTACCTTAACAAAATTGGATGTGGGTCACCAAATAGGTTTGGGACCCCCTGTTGTTATGCCTGTTTGCTTGAAAGTGAAATAGACTAGTTAATAGCTTTCCAAAAACTATTACATTATGGCTATATAATTAGGGAACGTTCTTTTTAGAATAATTTACTATTTCTGCCTAGTCACGGAGGAGGGCTTTTCACTGGCTGTAATTCAGTGCTTCTCTACTTTTGGGGGGGCTGGAAACTCCCTTCTTCCCTCTTAACCAATCCATCCTACTTCCTGTTTTATTTGTATACACTTTGTCAGTGAGTGGGGTGTGTTCTTTCTATAATCTCTCTCCGTCAGGCAAAGGGGTCCCTGTGCTCACTATTGAAGACAATAATTCTTGGCAATTAAAAGAGGCTAATAAATGTTATGGAAAACATTAATTTTCACTGAAACATTTTAAAAAGAGTGGAAATTATGAGACTGGTGCACAGTAATAACTGTGGTGCTGTAGCCATGAGGCTGCTCATCTGAAGACGTCTATGTTCACCCTATCTTTATCCAGTCATCTGGACTGATGATGGAAATAGTTAGCTCAGAGTAGAACTGGCCAGAACTGGCATTATGATTATCTCCTTTTGGAGATACTGTTCACACTGCTCTTGAAGCAGCCATGGGCATCACTGTAACAGCTATTACCCTGGCTCAGTCCTCTCACTGTGGGAGATCCAGCCATATCTTCAGCTTTGGGAAAATGCAGGGCAGGTGCCTGCACCCACAAGTTGAAGTTTGTCCCTTGCTGGGCAGCACAGAGTACTTAAAACAGTGCACAGGGATAGCTCTCCTTAAACAAATGTTTTCAAACAAAACCCTTTAGTACCTTCAATAGTGCAGTAAATAGTTTTCCCCATTTCAAGGGCATAGGGGAAGGGAGGGGGGTTATATTTACACAACATTTTTTTTGAGGGGGTACTTGAGGGTACTGAGTACCAGCATCTTTTTCATTGTCTGCTAAAATTGACCCATGGATTGCAAGTTTTAATGAAAGAGCTCAGGCTCTACACACCAATTCTTCCTTGTCATAGATTCTGTGACTGGTTGCAGGGGCCCTGGCTATTGTGGGGTGGGTCCTTCAGTGATCACACCACCCCTGAAGGGTGGCCTAGCATTTGAGTACTGGCACCTTTTTTGCTAGATAAAATGCACTGTATTTACAAAGCATTTTCCTTGTGTAAAGTATGTTTTACATGAAGAAAATATCCCTTATAAAACTGACAGCTAAGCACGCATAAGTACCCTCGTTCACAATATCACATGCACTTATGCGTGCACCACTCGTACCTGGGGGCAAAATTTAGACAAAGCTGATGCAGAGTTGCAGTGTAAAATATATGATTACATGCATAAAGTACATGCAGCAGATGTAAATTTGTGTTATAAAAGCATATAGGCGATTATGTTATCTTTCTAAAATACACTGATCCAGGCTCAAACAGTTCATTTGCCTGTGCAAATATAGCAATAACTGTAAAATGGATCTCAGTGGTGCCACTCACTAAAGCAAAAGCTTAATCATTAGCGAGATTTCCACGCCCACGTTGTCACTGATCCGTTTTAAATATTATAATGCTTTCTAAAACAATTTTTAAATAGAATATCATTGAGCAATAAAAACAACTTAGAAAAATCTTTTAAAGATTATGAAACAGTCATCTCAAATTTCCATGTAATTTTCACGCACTCTTAATAAATAGTCAGCTGGGGGGGGAGGGGGGGGGGATATATGTCCAACATGACACATGTTTCGCCATGAATGGCTGTCTCAAGGAAATTCCCCTCACAGTGCTGACCCCATCATTCCTGACCAGCAAGTGCGCAACCAGATGTGTGGGCAAATCCTAATTAGTGCCAATTAATGTGAACAATTGGTTGTTAGTGGCCAATTATTGTGGGATAATGGCTCATTAGCCAATTAAATTGCACACATCTTGGGATTGCTTGCAAATTTAGGTACCCAAATCTGGGCATCATATATAGAATTTGGGGGTTACAATTCATATTTTATAAATGAAAAGTCATCACAATACAATAAACAATTTTAACACCATATCAGTATTATTAGCAATCTGACGAAGAAGGGCAACCTTCGAAAGCTAATCAAGAAATGTATTAAGTTATGTCCAATAAAAAAGGTATCATCTTATTTTCTTTTCCATGTTTTATTTTGTTTGATTTCTATTGATAAAAAATACATTAAAATATAAAGAAAACAAAAAATATGTGTCTATGTAAATTGCTGGCTACTTACTGAGTTCTCTTCACTTCAGCATTTGCAATTGCACTTATGAAAGGCACAATTTTGCCAAAGTGTAAAAAAAGTCTAACCAGAGGTATGGCTGCTTCCTGTTTTTCTCTGCAAACTTCACCCAAAACATGTGCCGCAGATGCTGAAACAGGCTGAATGGTGAGAGGGAGGGAAAGGAAGAGAAAAAGCACAAGTTACAGCATGCAATTCTAATCTGCATCCTTAAAAAACACCACCACATTTTACATAGTAAGATAGGCTACATTAGGTTGACATACCAACAACCTCAAGTTTTGTTAATTTTGGTGGCTGGTCTGTTTTTTTGTCACAAGAGGGCAGTAAAATTAAAAGGAAACCTCTCAACATTTTCTACAATCTAGATGTAAGATGCATTGCAAATATTCATTTCAAGGAAAGAGTTTGGATAGGAAACAAATTTCAAATGCATCTCCACACATAAAACAGTGATTTTTGCACAAAAACTGTTTTTCTGAAAACTGCCCACTCACTTTCCTCCTCATTCTAGAATAGTAGAATTGACACACATCAGCGGTTCCAATAATTGGCAATTACGCACATAGCTGTTAGGCGCTATGCGTTATTCTATAATGTATATGCCAAAGTCATTTACCCCTGGGTTCTATATATGGCACCCAAATTAATTAGATAAGCTTTTAGCTTTGGGTGCCAACCAATTATTGATGTTAATTGGCACTCATTAAAATTTGCACGTGCATCTGGCTGCACACTATACTATAAAGCAGGGTGTCTACTCCTGCAGCTCGTATCCCAAAAAGGGGCATGGGCATGTCAGGGGTGTTCTGGAAAGTTATGCATATAGTTAAAGAATACTGCCTCAGCGCACTTAACTTGGGCACCAGCATTTACTCCAGGTTTCAGCAGACATGTCTGGTGCCCAAAGTTAGGTGCGGGAATCAGGGCTATGAGCAATTCTGTAAATGGCGCACGTCCTTTACAGAATAGTGCTTAGTGTTGATTTTTTCCAGCATCAAAGTTTTGAGCACCATCTGTTTATGTTTGTTGTGGTCTTGATATACTGCCTTAGCTTAAAAGAAAAGGGCAAAGTGGTATACAAATTAAAACATTAAAAACAGAAAGGAACTCCATTTAAGATAGTGAAGAGACACTCACACAGAAGAAAGAATTGTATGAGAAGAGGGAGTAGGGGAACAGATGACAAATACCGTGTCTCTGCATGTGACCAAAGGGTCAGCACCTAGTCAGGTGAGAAGCTGAAGGGCTTCTGGAAAAAATAGGTTTTAAGTTTTGTTTTAAAAGGTGAAGGAAAGTTCAGATCTAATATCCACAGGTAAGTTATTCCAGAGGGAAGGGGCCAAGAAAAAGAATGAAGAACGGAAAGTAGTTTCATAGTGAGCTTGCTTCGGAGAGGGTAATACTAATCTGTTAGTCTCAAGTGATCTAAGAGCATGAAAAGGGGTGTATGGAATAATCAATGAGGCCAAGTAAGGCAGGTTGTTGAGTAGGACCTTAAATTGAACATGATAGGAAAGTGGGAACCAGTGTACTTTTGCTAGTAAGGGAGTAACTGGATCAAATTGTTTAGCCTTAAATAACCAACCAACAGAGGAATTTTGTAGAGTCTGAATCAATGGAGTTGGGACTGAGGTAGTGCTGCATAAACCATATTACAATAGTCTTTTCAAGATATGATAAACGCATGAATTAAAGTGTGTAATGATGAAATATCCAAGAAATGTCTAATTGAACGTAGTCTCTGAAGCCAGAAAAATCAATTTTTTACAACCTTAGGGGGTCTTTTACTTAGGTGCACTGGAGTTTTTAGCGCTTGTTAAAAATAGCCACACGCTAAATGCTAAAGACGCTCATAGGAATACATGGGCTTCTTTAGCGTTTAGCGCAAGCCTATTTTTAGCATGCGCGAAAAATGCCAGCATGCCTTAGTAAAAGACTCCCTTAGAGCTCTGCTGGTCAAATGCAAACTTTGAATCAATGATAACCCCAAGGTATTTAAAAGAAGCAACCAGTGTAATAGGAAGGCAGAAAAATGTGAGAGGTACTGTGGGTTTGGATAATAGTCTGGTGATCCAACACGCAATGGTCTTACTAGGATTTAAAACAAGCCTATAACAAATGGGACAAAGCTGTTAATGTGCTTTGGAGAGGGGTTATGTTCCAGAAAGAGGAGACACTGGATAAACCAATAGGATATTGTCGGATTAATGAAGAAATGGATGTTATGGTCTTGTAGCAGAGTTGCAACAGGACTAAAAAAAATATTGAATAGAAGTGGAGAGAGAACTGATCTCTGTGGCACACCAGAACACAGAGGAATTAATGCAGAAGTTCTAGATGGGGTGACAACAGAAAAACTACGGTCTGACAAGTAGGAAGAAAACCAGTTGAGAGTAAGGTTACCAAGTCCAATGGAGTGGAGACAAGATATAAGCAAAGAATGACCAACAAGTCAAATGCGGTGGAAAGGCCAAGGGAAACTAGGAATACAATTTGTCCGGAAAATGGAATGTTCACTGGCTAATGCTGTAATAGTGGTTTCTGTGCTAGTGTTAGCCCGAAATCCAGTCTGTCTGGGGTGTAATATCTTCTGATGTTCGACGTTAAAAGTTGACCAAAAACAATCCTTTCATTGAGTTTTGAAGCTATACAAAGATTAGAAATTGGAAGTAATTGGAAGGACTACAGTGATCTAGAAAAGGGCCTTTGAGAGCGGGTTTAATTGAAGCATGTCTCCAACATTGGGGTACAGTTCCCGTGGAAAGGTTCAAGATCATATGGAGAAGTAACGGTGAAAGGCCGTGCTGCTGAATTTGCAGCCACACTGAAGGAAATGGGTCTAGTAGTGATGTTGTGAGGAATGTCTAATGATGTTCTCCAAAACTGTCAGAGAAGGGATAGAGAATGCATTCCAAGAATGAACAAGTACGGATGAAGGAGTGACTGCTGAACAAGGGGTAGACCTCAGAGGGTATACACATGGACAGAACATGGGTGGCCTATTAGCAATCTATATATAAACAGTTTCGTCACCAAGTGACTTTCACAGTGCTCTGAAAGTCAGTTGGTGACAAAACTGTATATATAGAGATTGCTTATAGCAGATTGTTTCATGACTTGACTGGGAATATGTTTGACATAGACCCCTGATGCAGGCCGTTAGGGCCGAAACATGAGTCGTGTCGGGTTCCTTTTACTGTTATTGAAGACCGTTGTCAAAACACCATCTGCGAAAGGTTTTTTTCCTCTACTGTTTGTTGACTGGTGCTTTCCCTCAGTGGAGTTTTTTCTTCTGTTTGTGTTTGACGTCAGAACATGGGTGGGCCATGAGCGCTTCACCAAGCGACATGCGCAACTTAGAGAATACTATCAGTGTATCTCTGTTGCATGATCTACTTAGACGTGCCAACATATACCAGCCAGTGATCTGTCGTAAGTGGGGACACTTACATTTCAGCGTGTCAACATGGCTTTGTACTATTATTCTACTAATGGCTCAGATGTGCCCTGAAGAGATTATAGAATTGGCATTATTTACGCCCCACTGTGGCACCTACATCTTGACAACAAGTTGTAGAATTTCCCCCTCTTGTGTATAGTACCACTACATGATACATCTATGTGCAAACAGTAGAGGTATTTTTGTGAGTGGGTGTGGTACAGTGAGCAAAGGCAGGCCACAGAGCCCAGTAAGACAAGCCACACACACTCCACAAGTTACGGTGAAAAAAAATAGTATTTTATTAAAGGTGTCTGGGAAGTGCTCTTGTTCATTTCATAGGAGGGGAGAAAACAATATTCAAAGCTAATTCTATAAGCATAACAGTATCTTTGGGTAGTCTGCTCCTGCAGGGCCACAGCATACATGGATTCCTCTCCACTCAGCAACAGCTCCTGCTGGTCTCTGGCCTGGTCCCTGGATCCAGAGTTCAACCACAGTTTCTAGCGGGTACATGAAGCTGGCCTGCAGCAAGCCAGGTCCAAGCAAAAACGCTTCAAGTTTCTAAGTTGAATCTGCCTACCTGGTTGCAACTTCTCAGCTTTGGCGTAAAGGCATCTGCAGTGGGTCTTGCTGCTTCTCTGTAGGCCTCCCCTTAACCTAGCTCTGGCCTAGCCTTCTGTACTTCCTGGACCATGCCCTCCTGGCTTTACCCTCCCGTTTCACTTCCCCCCTAGGGCGGGACTAGAGTTTTTAAGGTGACTCTGACAGTAAGAGGGAGTGTCCTTAAGGGGAAGTGGCAGCATCCTGGATTCCTTTACAGTGGGGTTGGCACTTATGTGCATATATTTTTGCAGTTTCAAACGTATATGTCGAGTTTGCAAGGGAAAGTACCCAAACAAACAGAAGATGCAAATTTGTGCACCCTATTTTTCCTGAGTTGATCCCCTTTGGAAAATAATATAAAGCCTATCAGCAGCACTCTACCAAAGGCAGTATGGCCACAGAGGGCGCATATATGGAAGGGTGCAAAAATTGCTCCCAATCCCCTAGCTTTTTCATTATCCGTCACACCAGTGGTTACAGCTATAGCTCAGTATGGTTCTGCTTGTCTCTAAAACATACCCTCAGATATTACACTTGCCCAAAATGTCAAAACTTGTCTCCATAGAGGCTAATTTTACTATTTGTTTTCTATCTATAAAGCATATTTTATATGGGGAAAAGGCTCTTATAACATTTTGCTGGTTTACACATGCATAAAAAATAAAGTGCACCAAACGAAACTGTTTACTTTTATGTGATCTGCACATAGGTGTTCCCGAAAAAAAGTTTGGGTGATGCTGCAATGTATGAACAAAATTTATAATCTAAGCCGGTAAACACATACAACAATGCACACATTTACACATTCTTTGTAAATTTGTGTGAGTGTATTGGTGTGCTACTGGAGATCATTGTAAAAGCAACTATGGCATCTTCTTCTTAGCCACCTTTAACACTGCTCAATCAATCTTGTAACTTAACTTACACCAGAATAACATTTAAAGGTGCCCTTTAACTAAGCTTCACTAGGTGCTAACGCATGGCTAACACAGCTTACAATGGCGTAACACTGGATGTGTCAAGTGGCCTGCAGTAACTGCCAAGTTAGCAAAATATTTGTAATTTTGGGGGAGGGGGCATGTCAAGAGGTGGAGAGTGACAACATTATCACATGGCCATTAATACAAAAATTAGAAAACTGGCCATTTTACGGCTGCAGTAAAAATGGCCTTAGCTTATGAGAAAAATCCGCGTAAGGGAGCACCAAGGCAACTTTTTACTGCAGCCTAGTAAAAGTACCCCTAAATTATTTGCAGGTGAGGAAAAATGCTACTTTCAACACAGCCTGAGAAGAGTTCCACTTTATGGCCCCATTTGTTTTGGTGGCATCAATAGAAGTACCTAGAATGGTCTTTCTAAGACTTCCACCACATGTATAGAACTGAGTACATGATTGAGCTACTACAGATAATCACAACCGCCACTATAAAACTTCTCTGTGGAAGTTTTCTCTTCTGAATAAATTATTTGGTCCCAGTGATGTAATTTGGGTAGAGCACAGGAGAGGTTATAACACACCCATTTATTTATAAAATATGCAAGTACATGCTAGGAGTATACTCACATATTTATTCCTAGCTTGCTTTTTGCATAACTCCGTCAAAACTTGACCAATTTCAACAGCAATTTGGGATATATCATCCTGAATAAATTTGCAATAAGCCTACACTCATGCCGGAAACTTCACCTAAACAACACTACTTCACAACCTGGTTCTTCAACTGTCGCAATATTTTCGTCAGTGCGAATTGATCAGGTCCTGCTGCTTCCTGACTTATGATCAGTTGAGACTGTTTTTTGCAATTTCTTCAAAACATATTCTACGCTTACCCTCGTCCACCTCTTTTCTGGAAACATAACCTTTCTCCACATAAAAATTTTTAATAAGGATCAGATCCTCCTAACTGAAAACCATGGTAACTATTTATGTTTAAAGCAAAATGGTGTCTGCACATACGGTGATGATAATTGATAGGTGATGGTGATGTCATTTAGCAGGGGGTAGCCAGACTTCGGTGGGAGGGGGGGCCAGAGCCCGAGGTGAGGGGGCACATTTTAGCCCCCCCCCCCGGCGCCGCTGGCCCCCCGCTATTTCCGAACCCCCCCACTACCGCGACCCCTGCCGACGACCCTCTCGACCCCCCCTCCCGCCGCCAACCCTCCCCCGCGGTCGCCGTGGGCTACCTTTGCTGGCGGGGGACCCCAATCCCCGCCAGCCGAGGTCTTCTTCTTCCTCTGAAGGCTTCGTTCTGTTTCTGACGTCCTGCATGTTGTACGTGCAGGACGTCAGAAACAGAACGAAGCCTTCGGAGGAAGAAAAGGACCTCCTCGGCTGGCGGGGATTGGGGTCCCCAGCCAGCAAAGGTAGCCCACAGTGACGGCGGGGGAGAGTTGGCGGCGGGAGGGGGCCAGGGCCAAATCTACGGGGGCCCAGGCCCCACGTAGCTACGTCACTGTCATTTAGGTGAGGTGGCTGGCATTAATGTAGGCTTATTGCAAATTTATTCAGGATGAAAAATTTCAAACTTTATTGAAATTGGTCAAGTTTTGACAGAGTTATGCAGAAAACAAGCTTTGTACAGTTCTTGTTTTTTGAAACACAATGTATTTACACACTACTGGGACTAGATCTGGAAGCCTATTTTACAAAGACATAGGTACCTAGTTGTGTTTAGTTTTAGTTTTCTCTTTTAAGCATCCTGTTATAAAAACAAGCTCAACTTGTCAAATGTAATTGAAGGAAAAAATTCTGCTCCTAATGACCACTATAATTCTTGTCAAGCCAGAGGAAAGCTTTAAAAGAATGTAACTAAATTTGAGGGAAAAAAGCCAATTTAGAGTTATGTTATATTACACTTTGCTTCTATTTTGCAATCACCTATTTAGCTCTATGACAATTACATTGATCAAGAAACTGGACAATAGAATCCAGGTACAATCTTCCATTCAAAATATTTTCAGGGTTGGGTCTAGTTAGTATTTTGAGAGCTTACGGAATTCAGAGTGAGAAACATGAGAACTAACATATCAGCAGCCAAGGGTTTTACAAGGGGAGGCAAGACACAGCCAGAAAATCTTTACTCAGACAGCAAATCATATGCTAGGCCATTCAGTTAATATGATCAAAAGGGCTGTGTATTTTGAGGGAGGAATTTATTGTATTCTTAAGATTTATAATTGTTTTGTATTATAATTTATTTTGTGTACAACTGTAATGCACTTAGAATTTTTCTTAAGAACAGATGATTAAGAACTGGAAATGTAAATAAACAGTATAAGAGGTTTCACTACTTGTTGTTTCCCAGAACAACTGTAAGAGAAAAACAGAAGGGTGTGTCTTCACAGAGAGTGCATCTAACAGATAAAGATCACTCTTGGCACAAAAACATGTTTGAAAAGATTCTCAAAAGTCAAATGTGGCAGGTGGGGTGGGAGACTGAGGTTAGCTAGGATGTCTTCCTGATTGCAAAGAGGCAAGCCTTAAAAGGCAAGCTCCTCTACAGTCTCCTACGCAGCTTACCTCAACATCTGCAGATTTCAGCAAGAGTTCTCTGAGCGGGCTGTAATATTCGGATGAAAAAACATGATCCTCAGTGTAAACCACGTTTAACCTTAGTGAGCCAAGGTCAACAGGTTTTATAGACTTGCCATTGTCCCTGGGCTGTAGAAAGTACCTGCCACAAGCAAGAAATAATAGATTTTGAAAGAATTTTATCCATATTAAGGGAAATTCTCTAAACTAGGCACTCACGTGTATGCATATGTTATGCACATAAACGGCAATATTCTGGCTAAGAGCTATTATGCAGATACTCACTTACTTAGGGGGTGTACAGAGGGAGACGTATAGGCAGAACATAGGCAGGGCTCCCACATATATGGATATAACTTAGGCAAATCCCTGTCATATTTAGGTGTACTGATATTTGGTTATGCTAACATTCTATAATAGAACGTAGATGCCTATGTTCTGTTATAGAATAGGTTCCTACTGGGAGGCCTAGGAGCGCCTAATGGAGACACCCAGTTATAGAATTACTCCCACTGTGCTAATAGATTTTATACAACCATTAATGTCATACACCCTGGACCTTCAGGCTGCAAAGTGTTAAGTAATTGAAATTTTTTTTCACTTTGTGCTACAAAGAAATGTACTTTACAAAGTGCTGCATCAAGAAATGCATTCCAAAACAACTAGCCCTAAAGTAAAGTGTGTATATATGTATGTATGTATGTATGTATGTAAGTACTACAATTATAATACCATATATGTCTAGGCATAGAATCTTTCTAAGCAATCTCTTTTCTTTCTAATTTCAGAAATCCTTCTGGATAGTCAGAGATGGCCCTTGACTCCTGCTGGAGTCTACCAGATCAGGCTAAAAATGGGGCCTTTTTACTAAGTTTCGCTAAATCCTAATGCAGGCTTAGCATGGCAAAAAATGCTTACCGCAAGATACATTACAGGGTCCTCCAGTAATTTCTGTGTTAGCACGTGCTATTTATTTTTCAAAATATTTTTGAGGGGACACATGGGCAGAGAGTGGGCAATCCTATGGTAACCAGCTAGTGTGTGGACATTACCGCGTGCTAACTGGTTAGCGCAGGGTTAATGCAGGAGCATTTACTAACAGGAGGCGGTAAGTGTTCCTGTGCTATTATGGAGAAATTACCGCAGGATTGGTAAAAATAAAAATGAAAAAAGGGCACTTTTATTGACACGATATAAGTGGCCTTACTGTGTGGGGGAAGTCCTGCGTTAGGATGCGGTAAGCCCATTTCTTAGTAAAAGGGCCCCTGTATCTATTTAAATCTCTCTATATATAGATATATATACATACACATACAACAACCTTTGTGTGTTAAAAGCATCTTATTTTAAAATAACCCATGCTCACTAACTGGCAAGATTAGAAATACTGAAATCATTTATTTCTATGATTCACCATCAAATCTATTTGTTCTAGAGTTATACAATTCACCGACAGTCACCATTGGTATGCTCTGCTTCTATGTCTGTAACTTTTTCCTCCGTTACAGCTCATAGAGGCTTCTGGGAATCATACTGCATCAGATCCCTCCATACCAATGGCAGAAGAGAGAATGAGAAAGTCAAGAGGCTGGATGTTAAGTTGTAAGATGAGCTGACTGAATATCCAAGCACGGAAGAGACTTCCAGAAACCAAGAATATATAATCTTATATAAATGGTACAATTCTCTAAGTGTGCCAAAACGTAGGCACCAAAATGCTGGGCACTAACCCCTAGATTCTATAAATAGCAGCTAAATTTACATGTCCAAATTTGGGTGCGCTCCAGACATGCATAGGCAAATTAATTGGCTAACGAGACAATTAACATCAATAATTGGGTGCTAGCACCCATTAAAACCTGCACGGTATTCTATAAGGCACAGCACCTAACTCCACTAGCACGTAACTTATAAGGGGAATGGGCATGTCAGGGGCAGGGGCGTATCTGCGTGGGGCCACAGGGGCCTGGGCCCCCGCAGATTTCGCCCTGGCTCCCCTCCCCGCCGTCAACCCTCCCCCGCTGCTTACTTTTGCTGGCGGGGGGCCCCAACCCCCGCCAGCCGAGGTCCGACCCGCAGTCTCCATATTTCGTCTTCCTCCGTGGCCATGCTGCAAGGAAGTAACGCTGCAGTGCTGATTCGTTGAATCCACTTTGGAGTCTGACGTCGCAGCATGTTGTACGCGCGTACAACGTGCTGCGACGTCAGTCTCCGAACTGGATTCAACGAATCAGCACTGCAGCGTTACTTCCTTGCAGCATGGCCACGGAGGAAGACGAAATATGGAGACTGCGGGTCGGACCTCGGCTGGTGGGGGTTGGGGCCCCCCGCCAGCAAAAGTAAGCAGCGGGGGAGGGTTGACGGCGGGGAGGGGGGTGGAGAGAGGCGGCGGCGGCGGGGGGGGGGAGGGAGGCAAAAATGTGCCCCCCCTCTTTGGCTCTGGTCCCCCCTACCGCCGGATTCCAGATACGCCCCTGGTCAGGGGAATTCTGAAAAGTTACGAGTGTCATTACGGAATAGTGCCTCAGCACACCTAACTTGAGCACCAGGTTTCCCCAGGTGCAAAACTAGTGCCAAACGTTGTGTGGGAATCAGTGCTAAGAATGATTCTATAAAGGGTGCACAACTTTTATAGAATCGCTCTTAGTGCCAATTTTTTATGGTGCTGAATTTTGAGCACCATTTATAGAATTCCCCCCTAAGTGTGAATTCTATAACGGGATTTTGGCACCCAGATTTTGTTGTAGAATACTAGTAAGTTGGAATTTACGCACCACCCTCTAGGTGCACCCACTTAAGCCGTGTCTGTGGAATGCATAAATGCACACAAATGCTGCACTTTGGCATGTAAATGATACTATTCTATGACATAAGCACATATTTGAGGGAGAAACTCATGCCTTGCCCACATGAACATTCCCCTTGTAATTGTGTGTTATGCAAGCTGAGCGCTAAGATTATAGAACCCAACTAGCATGTATGCACTAAACTGTAAAACTGACATGCTTAAGTGCTACTATTCTATAATCTGAATGCACAGACTGGTGCCTAACTTTATATGGCCTGTTACAGAATGAGGGGAAAATTCTTAATTAACTTCACACTATGCAAAGCAACTCAAAGGATAAATAAAGCCACAGGAAACAGGACATTGCTACAGTACTGTTATTTCAGGATAAGCCTGACTGAGGAACCCTCAATCTCCAGCTCCAGACATGAAAGGTAAAAAAAAATCAGAGGGGTGGGGTTTTACAAATTGTTATATAAGCAGAGGCTCTGGATTGGAAAATAAATGACAGAACATGAATCAAGGATGTTGATACAGCTAAAAAAACAAATATAAAGTAGGCTTACCATGCTTCATGACAGTTAGCTTGCCGGAGAACTGATAAAGGAATTCGAAGTTCCCCTAGAAACTCATCCCCGAACTTCAGGTTACTGGCATTCCAAAGGTCAACCCTACAAAACAGAAATCCACTAAGTTCAAACTGCAGAAAAACAATAACGATTTAAAACACTTTTGTGCAACGATGTATATAGACTACGGGCTTGATATTAGAAGCGAAGTATGTAGACGGCGAATGCACAACTCATTTAGCCCTCAATTTGGTGCTTATATGTACAAAATGGGTCCGTTTAACTTGCTGAATGATCCAATTTTATTCATATAAAAAGAGGAAAGGCAGCTCTAGCACTTATTCTTTCAGCAGTTGAACATTGCTGCTAAACGAAGAAGCTATAAGTTATGCCTGAAAAATAGCAGACCTATCTCTAAATATACAAGCAGCAACATGGTCACTCATCAAATACAGATTCAGTGGTGCTTGATTTGCATACACTGCCTCCATTATATGCAAATCTCTTTCATGCATATTCATTGTGGATATCCTGAAAACCTGACTGGCAAGGGGTACTCCAGGACCGGACTTGGGAAACACTGGTATAAATCATACATATGTGCAGTAAGGATGCCAATTATCCCAATGCTCATTAAATGACCGATATGCCAACTCGCTCACCCTCCCCCTCCAAATCCCATAACTGCTAAACCAAGTGGGTCAATGGGAAGGATATAAAAGAGGGATGTACAAATTCAGTCACAAACAAGTCAGATTTTCAGGATATTCTTACTAAATATGCATGCGATAGAACTGCATACTATGGTGGCAGCATGCATATAGATCTTTCTCAAACATATTCATTAGGGATATGCTGAAAGATCAGATGGGTTTATAGTCCTCAAGGATTTAATTTTTGCACCCCTGATATAAAAACTAGGATACAAGTCAAGGATCTGAACTGTCCTGCAAAGTCCATTAATTAGGCAAATATTCGAGTAAAAGGAGAAATTACCTCAGAGGAGGGTGGGCCCAGGAAGAACAGAGAGAGACGTCGGAGGAGGCAGCAGTGATCGCCGATCAGCTGTTCCATCCCGTGCAGCGCCTTCACACAGAGGTGAGAGGCACTGCGCAGGTCGGTAAAGCGGAGGGGGGGTCCAGTAGAGGGGGGAGCGGTGGCGATGAGCTCAGGGGAGCGGGGCACGGGGGCAGAGGATGCCGGGAGGCGGAGCTATGGGAGAAGGAGTACAGAGAGAGACAGGAAGGGAGGGGGACCGGGGCTGCTAAACTTTTTAGTTTTGTTTTAATTTTTTATTTTATACGAGCGGAAGCGGGGAGCAGCAGCGACCTCGGGGGGGGGGGGGGGCCGCTTCTGACGAGCGCCTTTGCCCCCTCCCGATCCTTTTTCGATTTTGTGTTCATTTTTTATTTTATGCAGAGGGAAGCGGGGAGCCACTGTTTGGGGTTTTTTTTGTTGCTGTTTTGGACGTTTGTGGCATGTGCAGAGCAGCCAGCATAACGCTTGGCTGCTCTGCGCATGTTTTAGGGGCCGATTACCGAAGGAGATTACGAATCTTTGACACATTGTACTTTTCAGTACCGCACCGAACATGTGCAACTTGTTTTTTTGCTGCATGCTTCGTTTTTTCAAATTTGTTAAGGACTTTAACGTTTTAGATTTTTTTACGTATGGTTGATGCATCTGGGCCTGAGGTTCAGACAAAACAGATTCATTTGCATTTGGGTTTGCTGTATGAGAACAGACTGCTACTATGGAGATGAAACAGTCTCTGAAGTTTGTAAAATTGCTGGGCTGTCTTGGACAAAGCACTTGAGGAGTTGTATTAACTTTAACCCCTCTGTTTACTACGCCGTACTAGCGGCTGCCATGTGCTAATGCCGACACAGCCCATTGCCGAGCAGCTTAGTAAACAGGGGGGTAAATTTATATCATTTTGAGCAGGAACAACAGAGGTAAATTGCCCACTGGGCTAAGGAGTGGCGTGTTTGTCTTGTTATCCTGTCTAAATTTCTGCATGTGGGATGGGGGTTCCTTCCTGAAAGAGGAGGGGGAGCTTTGTGTTTCAGGGAAGCTTTAGAGGCTGACTTCACAGTGGCATTACTGACAGTAGGGTCACTGTAGGTTTGTTTACTTACAGCTGGCTGAGCAGGCTTTGAAGAACAGTGCTTCTTTTTTTTTCCTGTTTACCTGCACTGTGTTTGCTCACTGAATCACTGCTACCCAATGGTCTTGCCAGGTGGAAGTCAAGCAGGATCAAAGAAGGTGATGAGGGTGGAACGAGGGTCTCAATTCTGCGGGCCTTGCATTCCAGAGCCCCCCCGCTCCCCACCCCACCGCTAAGGGAAAGATCGTGGCGTGCTAATTGGCAGTAATATTTGTTTTTAACTTTCCTGCAGTCTCCTGTGCATAGAGATGAGGGGAGGAGTGAGGGATTGAAGAGGAAGCAGTCAGCAGAGGAAAAAAAATAAAACAAACAAACCTGAGGTACTGTGAGTAGAGCTACTTGGCAGGGCTGAAGAGGCACCAAGGCATTTCTCTCCTCTACCCTTCACCCACCACAATGACCAGACATTTCTTACCTCTTCTCAAGGTTATGGCTGCAGATGGGTGATTATTGGGGGAATAAAATGTGGATGTTAGACTAAAATTAAAGGGTTTTCTGGCCCTGAAGTGTGGGTGGGGTATATTTGATATACCACAAAGTTTGAGTAAATCTAAGTGATTTCCAGTTATGTAAAATAAGAGGTAATATCAAATTCACATAAAAAAGAGCAGAGGTGGAACCCTAAAAGAGGGGAGGAACACAAGAAGCTATAATACAATTAGATACATTGCATACATACAACAACCCAAATGGAAAGAAGGAAGACAAACAAAGTCTAAGCCATGCCACAACACCCTTACAGATAGCTGAGGTCTTCAGCCGCTCCACCAAGAAACATCTACCCAAATGAATTTGTCTTTTACCTTTGGCATCCCTCAGACCCAAATATATTTACTCTGGCTTCAAGTTTACTTAAGTACCAGACAGAGTAGTGTAGCTCCCATTTTCTTGCCATGGAAATGATTTTGATTAGTTTTGTACTTTTACTGTTTTTTTATAATTGATGAAAAAGAAAGATAGCTGAAAAAACATTTTTTTCTTTATCGTATAACCTCACAATGATTTTAAGCATCTTCCCTTTTTAAAAATTGTTTATTGGTTAAGTACAATGGTGCCTTACAATGACAAGGTCTATGGTGGTAATTCTATAAATTGGTACCTCAGTTTAGGTGCCTGGTCCTTCATCTCCTAGTGGATCACTTAAGAAGCAGAGCAAGCCTAAAAGTGTCATATTGGCCTGATCTAGAGATGCAGATCAGCTATGATCTGTGTTAGTCCTGCTCTTCCGTACACTGAATGAGGAAAAGCAAGAGTGATTCGGTCTGTCCTTGACCTGGAACCATCTTCCCTTGGGATAGCTGCTAACTAGCTCCATGTCACAAACTGCCTTATCTAGACCTGATTTTGCCAGATCAATTAATTGCTTGTATTTGCTTCTTTAGAAATCAATTGTCAACTACAAGTATACATCTGATCTGCTTAGTGGAAAATACTATCATTACTATAGCACTACAAGACATGAAAAACTTGGGGTGGGAAAGGTGATAGAAGAGAGAGAAACTGAAAAGGTGGAAGGTTTCCTGGGCAAGGCTGAGTGATGTGGAGTGAAAGGACCTCTCCTTCGGTTCAAGGAAGAGGGAGAAAATCCCTGAGCACCAGCACATGAAATTTCACAGGACCCTAGTTCCAGTGAAACTGGATGTGTTTGAGCTGAAGGCCACAGGAGCAGGAAGAAGCTCCAGAGTCAAATTAAAAAATGGAACATTTTATCAAGCAATCGGTTAACAAGATTCAGCGAAGCATTATCCTCCAGAAGTTTCCTGAAATGCAGTATTCCAAACAAGCTATACGACAGAGAGAGTGAGTCTACTGACACTTGTGTGTGTTTCATTTGTGATATAAACTGACTACACAATAACTGAACAAGTTAATGTTTCATTATTGTGTAGATTCAAGAATTTGTGGAAGAAGCAGGTCATGTTGTTTCTCACACTGCAGATTTAAAAACATTATTTTTAAGGTCAGTGCAAGGATATTAGGATCCCTAGACAAACCTTAAACTTAGCACCTCCCTCTAAATAATCTTTTCTCTCCTTGATTCCCATTGTAACTGAAACATGTTCCTTACTCAACATAATACCATCTGTATTTATTGCTTTACTGGACTGGCGAATGCCTCTACGGTACTATGTAAGCCATATTGAGCCTGCAAATAGGTGGGAAAATGTGGGATACAAATGTAACAAATAAATAAAAGGACTTCCGGTGATGCAGTGAGCGGAGCGGCAGCAGCTGAGCTCGGCTCTGAGGACCCACCCTCCCAGATGTGATAAAACGGATGAAACCGAACAAGGAAGACCGACAAAAATATCGCCACGAAGAGCGAAACATATGGAAAAATATTTACAGAAATCTCCAACTACAATGGCGCAGAAATCCGTGCGAAAAGATAAGAATAAGGCGGGAAGCAGCAAAACCAAGATGGCGGAGGAGGCCGCGCTGGCGGGACCCTGCTTCATGGAAGCGCAGCTCGAGCAAATTACCAACGTGGTGGTAAAAGCAATGGATCCACCCTGGAACACGCTTTCACAGCAAATTGACACCGTCCAGACGTCTTTGGAGGGTCTGGGAATCCACACAGGAGATCTCGAGGCGTGAGTCTCGGCACCTGAGGACGATGCCCACCTGCAGGCGCCAGACATCAAACAATTACAAAAGCAAGTAGCGGAGCAGTTACTAAAGCTGGAAGACCTGGAAAATCGATCTAGGAGAAACAACATCAGAATTGTGGGTCTTCCAGAACAGGTGCCAGAGAGAAACTTAGTGATTTGGCTGGAAGGCTGGCTGGCCAAAGAGTTAGCACTCACAGATTCGGAAGGCCAGATGGTGGTAGAAAGGGCACACCGCGTGGGCTGGAGAAGCGAAGATAAGAACAGGCCCAGGATGAAAGTGGCCAAAATACATAATTTCCGGCACAAAGAGGAGATTATGCAAGGATTTCAGGTGCGGAGAAAGGATTTGAATTATGATGGACAAAGAATTTTAATTTTTCAAGACTATTCCCACTCCATACAGGAACAGAGGAGGGGATTTCATTCCCTGTGCACATGGCTGATACAAAAGGACATGAAGTTTGCGCTGATGCACCCAGCACGCCTAAAAACCCTGCATCATGAAAAATGGAACCACTTCACCACTGTGGCTGAGGCAAAAACCTTCCTTGCGAACAAAGGACTTGTAGTGGATGGGTGAGAGTATGAATGATTGATGTCTATAGCTCAAAATGTTACTTGTTTCTTTACTTGTGTTGGTTATTCCACAAAAATGTTTAAAGGGAGCGTTTTGGGGGGGGGGGGGTGGGTCTCCAGCCACTAGCGGAGGTATGCATTTGGCGAGCAAGTCTCACGAAATGGTGAGGGTGAGAAGAGAAGGGGGAAGAAGGGCGAAGGACAGAAAGGGAGGGATGAAACACAGAGATCATCACGATTAAAGTCAGGTGAATGGGGGGTAAGGGGGAGGGAGGGGAGGGAGAGAAGGGCAAGGGAGGGCGGGAGAGGGGAAAGTAAGGAAGGGATAGCGGGGAGGGAACCGGGAGGGTAAACAGGGGTCACAGATCCACATCTAATTCAATTCACGAGATGTCAGGACTTAATATCTGAGATAGGGCACAGTCAGCTAAGGGAACGTTACACTCGGGGAGAGGCTGGGCCCCCGGGGGTGGCACGTAAGAGAGGGGAACACCGAGAGCACATGCAAGTTACACAAGATGGCGCAGGTTAAAAAGATCAGGTTTGTCATGTGGAACGTGGGAGGAATAACATCACCAATATGGGGCAGATATAGCATGCATACAGGAAACCCGTATCTCAGAGGCGGAACATACAAAACTAAAAAGATCATGGGTGGGGGAGGTTTACTCCTCAGCAGATGGGCGGAGGAAAGGGATGGCAATACTGGTTAGAGGTGTGGCAGTTGCAGCGGAGCTGCTCTCCCGTGATGAGCAGGGGCGTTACGTATTGGTGCAGCTATGGTTGCAAGGAAGAACTATAAATTTGTTGGGACTATATGGCCCTAATGTGTATGAATGCGCACCTTGGGTGTCTTAGATGTTTGGCGTACTTTACACCCAGGGGAGAAAGAATTTACCCACTTGTCACGGGCCCATGGGACACTGTCTAGAATTGACTACATCTTAGTGAGCCAGGCACTATTCCCAGAAGTGATGCATGCAGAGATAGGTCCCGAAGAGATATCCGACCACAGCATAGTGTGGGTGGATGTGGAGGCTCCCAGCTATTTCCAACCTGGTAGGAGATGGAGATTTCCAGGATATCTATATAAGAACAAGGAGTTCGCTAAATATATATCGCAAAAATGGGAAGCCTACGCAAAATCTAATGCACAGCACGCACATAATCCTGGCCTATATTGGACGACAGCAAAAGCGGTTTTACGAGAAGTGATAGCGTATTTGGCGGCCAGGAATAAAAAGATAGCTAGGGCCATAATTCACTTAGAAGCACAATTAAAGAAAGCAAGACAACACTATGTCAGGAGCCCCAATAAGAAAACATGGGAACGGCTCAAGGCAATACAGGTAGCTTTGAACTCTCACTTACATGAGAAAACAATGAGGGCATTGTTTTATTATAAGTACTAGATAGGTATGGCAACAAAACTGGCCCCCTGCTGGCTGGCCTAGTAAAAAACTGGAAACCCCATAGAGTGATCACAGCTCTGAAGGACAGTCAGGGAGTGATGAAGACGAAGAGTGAGGACATTAAACAGATCTTTGTGCAATATTACTCCAAGTTGTATCAGCAGCAGCGGAGACCCAGGGGTCCTTCACCAAATGCATACTTTAAAAGCTTAGGCATTCAGTGTCTGACAGAACAGGAGATCAAACAACTAAATGAGCCAATAAATGGGTTAGAATTACAGGGAGTGGTATGGGGCTTGGCATTATCTTCCGCGCCGGGCGAACTCCCTGGGTGTGTTCGGGGCTTATTATGATAGTGTGGTGCAGATGGGGAGGTTCCCTAGATACGCGAATAGGGCATTAATAACCTTACTGCCGAAGCAGGGCAAACCAGGAGAGCAAGCAGACGCCTATCGGCCAATATCACTGCTTAACGTTGATAATAAAATTTTTGCGAAAATTCTGGCTAATAGGCTAGCTCAGATATTGCCAAGGCTTATAGGTGAAGAGCAGACTGGGTTTGTGCGTCAGAGGCAGGCAGGAGTGAACGTTCGCAAGTTATTATTGGCAATGGCTCGTAGTAAGAAAGAGAACGCTACAACCCTACTCCTCAGCCTTGACGCGGAGAAAGCATTTGATAAAGTAGACTGGGAGTTTATGTTTGACACACTACACTATATGGGATTTAAAGGATGGTATTATGATGCTATATGCGCTTTATACACTGACACAACAGCTGAGATCCTCATTAATGGGGTGTGGAGCGAGGCCTTTCAGATTAACAGGGGAACAAGACAGGGATGCCCCCTTTCCCCATTGCTATTTATCCTATCATTGGAACCTCTGCTCAGAGGAATAAAAATGGAGAGAGGAATACAGGGGGTACAAATAGGGCCACATGTGCTTAAAGCGCTAGCATCTGCGGATGACTTGCTGCTGCTGGTAACAGACCCGGATAAATCTCTTCCAATATTGTGGCAGTTGATAGATATAGCCGAATCTCGGGGTTCACCTTAAACTTAACAAAGTCGACTGCTATGATGGCGCAAGGGGAAGGGACCCAGTGGCAGCAACAACTGAATATAATCTGGGCAGCAGGGGAGTTTAAATATCTTGGGGTTTGGATTCCTCAGGACTTAGCGAAATTGTACACCTTGAATGTTACTAGATTAATGGGGGACACGTGTACGAAGCTACAGCTGTGGCAGGCTTACCCCATATCCCTGCTGGGTCGTATTGCTTTGATAAACATGCTGATTGTGCCGAAGTGGATGTATGTATGTCAGGTATTGCCATTATTCCTCTCACGCAAGGATGAAAAGAAATTGAATCAAGTGATTAGCAGGTTTCTCTGGTGGGGGAAGAAATCAAGGATATCATTGCCGGTCTTGTACACACCAGTGGAGTTTGGAGGCTTGGGGTATCTGAGCATAAGGCATTTAACAGTGGGAAGTGGAATGCGCCATATCAATGATTGGCTAAGAGACACTAATTTCTTCTCGGCTACAGTAATAGAGACTGCAGTTCACCATGAGGTACATCTGGGTTATCTGCTGCATGCCCCCAAATCGAGAATCCCATGTGAATATTTGGAAACAGGAATTTTTACCACAGCGAGAGCGGTCTGGCGGTGGGTTTGTGGGCTACACCGCTTTTCAGCAAAGACGACACCATATTTGCCAATTTGTGGGAACCCAGACTTCCAGCCGGGACAGCTACATGGTGCTTACAGGAGGTGGAAGAAGCAGGGGTTGGTCTATCTAGCACAGGCGTTGACTGATGAAGGAAAAATTAAGACGTTTCTGGAATTACAAAAGGACTATAATTTACTGCCAGCCGAAAAGTTTTACTATCACCAGCTGAAACATTACATTTCTAGCCTCCCCTGGGACTCCCTAACCGAAGATGTGCGTGAGGAACTTGCGGACGCCTATACAGTTCGGTCACTGGAAAAAGTTCCGCTCAAATTTCATCACAGGTACATAAAGGATACCCGCTCAGAATTAAATTTTGGACAGTTGGCGGAGGCGTGGCGTGGAGAACTGGGATTGACTATCCCGGTTGGAGTTATAAAAGAACATATACTGGGACTGCGGCAGATGACGGGGTATGCAAAGCATTGGGAGACCCAGTACAAAGTGGCACTTAGAGCATACATCCCACCCAGAAGAGCATTTCACATGGGGTTATCCCCGGATGGGGCATGTCCAAAGTGTGCAGCAGAAGGAGCCACTCTTGGACATATGTTTTGGTCCTGCCCAGCTATCCATGCCTTTTGGGTCAAATTATTACTTTGGATCTCCACCATCTGGCACACGGACTGGCGTGCGGACCCGGCGATGCTGTTTGGACAACTGACATTGTGAGGCCCCTGTCCATCCGGCATGCGGGAATTCGCGCTCCGAGCAATAATCGTGGCTAAACACTCAATATTGAGAGTGTGGTTGTCCCAGAAGCCTCCACTAAACCAGCACTGGAGAGGAGAAATGGTACTGCTCATGAAATTTGAAAGACTGGAGGTGAATCATCAGTCCCCCGCCGGAGACCTGCGATTTCAACGGCGATGGGGCCCCTTTCTGGATACATTGACTCCTGTGGCCCGTGGATACTTAATAAATATGTAATAGATGGCAACGGAACATTAGTAGAGGACAACCTGTTTTGCGAAGGGGGGATTGGGGATGGGTGAGGGGGTAAAACGAAAAATTGTTTTGGTTATGTCTTCTTGCAATTTCAGAGGGACTATAAGGGATTGAGATTCTTTGCAACTTCTGTACTGTATAAATTCTGAGCTTTGTTACAGGTTAATAAAAATCATTTAAACATAAAATAAATAAAATATTTAAACAGTAGGGTTGATATTCCAAAGCATTTATTTAGTTCAGGTTTGTAGTCATCACTGGGTGCTAACTGCATATATGTTTTTTATGAAAATTCAGGGCCAGCTAAAGTCTAAATTTTGACCAGAAAATCTGATGTCCGTCCAAAAGTTATTCATATGAGATGAGGGGGCCATGGATGTTCTGAGAGTGGGACCAAAACGTATCTGAACAGTGGCAATATTCAGCTAAGATGCAGAGAAAGTTGTACATTCATAGAGAGCACAGAAACAGAAGTCCTTCAGGCAAGCTATCCATTTAAATATATTCAGTGGTCCCACTTAGGGCCTCTGAATATCAAGCATAAAGACAAACAGATGAATCACCTACTTATCTTTATGTAGTGGCCATTCATTCTGTAATATGAATGAGTCTCACCAGAGCCCCTGAGAGCTGCATGTGTTCAAGTCACAGGATAATTATTATTAAAACCTACAGCATTACAATTAGCAGCCTATTAAGGGTTATTACTATGCAGCCACATTGCTGCCTAAAAACTTACATGGCCACTGATATTTTTAAAAGTCTAGAATGCAGCAAAAAAACCCTCTAATGGATCCAAATTTTTGCCAATCACAGACACATGTCTGTCATCAACTGTTTTTTCTTCCATGCTATCAGGACACACAGAATAGTTTTTAATGTTCTAAATTTATGTAAATGCTATTCTAATTATTGTTGGGAAGTACCTGGCTATATGTGCTAGAAAGGGATTTCAACATTAAAGGTTGTGAAAATGTTATCTTCCAGCAGACTGCTAAAACTGAATGATGAAAGCTACCCATGAAGACACAAGATCTAACTAATCCCTATGTGGGCAGAGTATACTGAGTGGTGAAGATGAGACTGACTGAACACAGGAGTCCACTGAATACACAAAGAGCATCCATGGTTTCCTGCTGCTTACAATTCAAGGATTTATTTTCACAGCTATGGTGGCTGGTATTGAATTACTTCCCAATTTCCAGTAATGGTGGGCACAGAAAAGATAACTTTGCAAGAGCAATATTGGGTATATGAATTGCAAGCAGTAGAATCTAAGAGTTAAATTAAATCAAGTGGTACACAATCATTTGATTCACTTGTTTGAATAAGCTAGATTTATATCTGGTTATTTTTGAATATGGGCTGCTAGTTTCTGGTTTATGAAGACCCCCATGAATTTATTTTTGTGACTGAATTTGTTCATAGCAGTAAAGTTATTATGTGATTGATAATGTCATGGCATTGTTTAATCTTTGGATGTGGCATTTTCAGTATGAACCCCCCCCCCCCCCCCCCACCACCACCAAAAGAGTGCCTTTTTGTTCATGTGTCCCATAATGTGGAATTTGCTACCTGTTTACATCCAAAAGGTCACTGGTACAGTGCAGTTCAGGAAACTGTTGAAACATCACTTGTTTATAAAGTTTTACCATCTACATCAATAAGGTGATGGTCCCTGAAGATATCCTGGGTGACTGACCATGATTTTCAAATATTTTCTAAGTATAGCCGCAATTTGAGGAGAACTGTTGGAATATTTTAAAACACAAGGAATCACTCCCGTTATTCCTTTGTTTTTATTCTGATTCTGCTGTTGTAACAAACCCTCTCGATGGTTATACAGTGCTCGTTTATATGATTGTTTGATCAGTTTATCTGGATAACCTCTAGCTATAAACTTGTCCTTTAGCTTGATAGCCGATTTTTGATATTGTTCCGTTGTATCGAAAATCCTACGATAACGAAGGAACTGGGAAAAAGGGAGGCTGCATTTTAAATGCTGAGGATGCATACTGTCATACATCAACAAAGAATTTCTGTCTACGGGTTTGGTGAAGACATCAGTTCTTAAAACCCCTATTCCATATCATCAAGCTGATCAATCCATAGACTGGTGGGTTGTGTCCATCTACCAGCAGGTGGAGATAGAGAGCAAACTTTTGCCTCCCTATATGTGGTCATGTGCTGCCGGAAACTCCCCAGTATGTTCTCTATCTCAGCAGGTGGTGGTCACACACAGCAGCAGCTCTGGCTAGGCCTCCAAGCCTAATTTTTAGGTTTTGTTGAGTGCCTGGGGTTGAGGGCTCTTTTGAGCAAGTGCAAACCTGGTGGTGCCAGGTCCCTCCTTTTCTCCCCCCTCCCGCTGGCTCCGTTAAAAAAAAAAAAAAATTTTGAACGTCCTTAAAGGCGTTTATTTCGACGTTTATTTAAGCGTCTATTGCAGCTACTCACTGGGACACCAGGTCGTTACAACTCGGAGCGGACAGCAGGTAATTTTTACCTTTTTATAGCGGGCAGGGGGTTCCCAGATTCTTCTCCTCGTGGCATATGGCGTCGGAGGACGAGGGCGCAAAGGGTCGCTCCCCGGGTCGCTTGAGCGCTTCTAGAGGGGATGCGGGGGTCTTAAAGCCTGATTCGCCCTTGTTGGGTGACAGTTTCGTGACCGATGAATGTCCCGGTCCTTCCTCCGGCGTGGCGGTTTTTCCCGCCATAAACGCCCATCCCCCGCTCCTCGCCTCCGCCATCTTGGCCGGCCACGCGGCTCGGACGGCTTCTTCTTGGGCCGCCCTTGAGGTTGGAGACATTAATGCCATGAACGCCCTTAATTTGGGCGACGGCACAGAAGCGGCTAAAGTTAAGAGCCGTTCTTCCCGTGCGGCTCCTTCGCGGAGTTTCGCGCCGGACGCCATTTTGGATGCGCAGCATGTCTCTCCCCCGCTATTGCGAGCGCCGGTTGAGGGTGCGTCTAGGGCTGTTGCCCAGGCTGCGGAAGTGCACAGTTTGGGGGGTTTCTCCCCCGAGTTTGTTTTGCTGCTGCATCAGGCCTTCCTCATGCACAACGCTGCCCCTGCTCCCTCGTCTGGTAAAGAGGTTGAGGTTCCCAGAGGTAAACGTCCTCGGGTTGATTCCCAGGCCTTGGAGGAATTTGTCTCCTCCGATGTAGATGAGGGCAGCGTGTCTGAGGTCTCCCAACGGTCCTTTGCGGATTCCTTGGAGGAGACGGATCCCCGCTCGGATGGAGCGGATGACCCCTCTGCAGCGCGGCTTTTTAGCCCAGAGGATTTGCCCAACCTGTTGTTACAGGCCATGGACACTTTGAAGATTTCCTCTCCGGAGGACGTCTCTCCCTCAGCCCCTGTTGGCTCTGCCATTATGCTGGGGACGAAGCGCCCGCCTAGAACCTTCCACGTGCATGATGCCATGCACACCTTAATTTCGGCTCAATGGGATGTCCCAGAAGCGAGCCTTAAAGTGGCTAGGGCTATGTCCCGCCTCTATCCTTTGGCTGTGAGTGAACGTGAGGCCTATCTGTGGCCTACCGTGGATTCTTTAATCACTGCGGTGACTAAGAAAACGGCGTTGCCGGTGGAAGGTGGCACGGCCCTAAAGGACGCCCAAGACAGAAGATTGGAGGCGGCCTTAAGGTCGTCCTTTGAGGCGGCTGCTTTAAGTTTGCAGGCCTCAGTTTGCGGCTCCTATGTGGCCAGGGCGTGCCTGACTATGGTGCAGCGGGCTTCCCCCTCGGATCATTCCTTGAGGGCTGATTGGCCGGCCCTGGAATCGGGCTTAGCCTATTTGGCAGACTTGCTGTATGATGTCTTGAGGGCCTCAGCGAAAGGCATGGCTCAGACAATCTCTGCGCGGCGGTGGCTTTGGCTGAAACATTGGTCTGCTGACCACGCCTCTAAATCCCGCCTGGCTAGGTTGCCTTTTAAAGGCAAGCTGCTCCTTGGGGTCGAGCTGGACAAAATCGTGACCGATCTCGGCACGTCTAAGAGCAAGAAATTACCAGAGGTCAGGGCTCGGGCTAGTACTCATCCCGGTACCTCCAGAGGACGGTTGCAGGAAGCCCGTCGGTACCGCCCGGGCAAGTCGGGTTCCTCTGCCCCCTCTTCCTTCAAGAGGAATTTCTCCCCCAAGCAGCATTCCTTTCGCAGAGACCGCCGTCCCGGAGGTGCTCCCTCCGGTCCTCCCCCAGGGTCTCGTACCCAATGACGGGGTCTTGGTCCACGCCCCAGTGCAGATTGGAGGACGGCTGTCCTCGTTTCTGGGCGAGTGGACCACAATAACTTCAGACGCGTGGGTGCTGGAAGTCATCAGAGACGGCTACAAACTAGAGTTCTGCCGACCCTTAAAAGACGGGTTTGTACTCTCTCCCTGCAAGTCTCCGGTCAAAGCTGTGGCAGTGCAGCAGACCTTGGACAATCTGATCCGCCTGGGCGCGGTCGTTCCGGTGCCAGAAAGTCAGCTTGGCAAGGGACGTTACTCCATTTACTTTGTGGTACCAAAGAAAGGAGGTTCTGTCCGGCCTATCCTCGACCTCAAAGGGGTCAATCGGGCCTTGAAAGTGCGGCACTTTCGCATGGAGACTCTCCGCTCTGTTATAGCGGCAGTGAAGGCAGGAGAGTTCCTGGCATCCTTGGACATCAAGGAAGCGTACCTGCATATTCCCATCTGGCCTCCTCATCAACGCTTTCTGCGTTTTGCAGTCCTGGGACGACACTTCCAGTTCAGAGCCCTCCCTTTCGGGTTGGCTACTGCTCCGCGGACCTTTTCCAAAGTAATGGTGGTCATCGCGGCCTTCCTACGAAAGGAAGGGGTACAAGTCCATCCTTATCTGGACGACTGGTTGATCCGAGCCCCCTCTTATGCAGAGTGCGGCAAAGCTGTGGACCGGGTAGTTGCTCTTTTGAGCTCCCTGGGATGGATCATCAACTGGGAGAAAAGCCAGCTGCACCCGACTCAGTCCCTGGAGTACCTGGGAGTTCGATTCGACACCCAAGTGGGCAGAGTGTTCCTGCCAGACAATCGGATTGTCAAACTTCAGGCTCAGGTGGACCAGTTCCTAGTAGCCTCTCCCCTTCGGGCTTGGGACTATGTGCAGCTGTTGGGCTCTATGACGGCCACGATGGAAGTTGTGCCCTGGGCCAGGGCTCATATGAGACCACTTCAACACTCTTTGCTGCAGCGCTGGACTCCGATGTCGGAGGATTATGCTGTGCGCCTTCCCTTGGACCCAGCAGTGCGCAAGGCGCTGAGCTGGTGGATGCAGACAGACAAGTTGTCTGCGGGAATGCCTCTGGTGACCCCAGAGTGGATTGTCGTCACGACGGACGCCTCGTTGTCGGGCTGGGGAGCCCACTGCTTGGGAAGGACAGCGCAGGGGCTCTGGTCTCCTGCAGAGGCAAAGTGGTCTATCAACCTCCTGGAACTCAGAGCCATTCGGTTGGCGCTTTTGGAGTTCATCCCGGTACTGGTGTTGAAGCCTGTACGGGTCCTGTCGGACAATGCCAAGGTTGTGGCCTATGTCAACCGCCAGGGAGGTACCAAGAGCGCCCCTCTAGCCAAGGAGGCTATGAATCTTTGCCAGTGGGCGGAAGCGAACCTGGAGCAGCTTTCAGCGGCCCACATTGCCAGAGTCATGAATGTCAAGGCGGACTTTCTCAGTCGCCATACCTTGGAGCCCGGAGAGTGGCAGCTATCTGCTCAGGCGTTCTTGGACATCACGAAGCGCTGGGGCCAGCCGAGCCTAGATCTGATGGCGTCATCGGCCAATTGCCAAGTGCCGCGCTTTTTCAGCAGAGGACGGGACCCTCGATCCCTGGGAGTAGATGCTCTTCTCCAACAGTGGCCGACACAAGAGCTTGTCTATGTGTTCCCGCCCTGGCCCATGTTGGGCAGGGTGCTAGACCGGGTGGCAAAGCATCCCGGCAGGGTAATCCTGGTGGGTCCGGATTGGCCCAGGCGTCCCTGGTATGCGGACTTGATCAGGCTCTCAGTCGACGATCCTCTGCGGCTGCCAGTGGAGCAGGGCCTGTTACATCAGGGTCCCGTGGTGATGGAGGATCCCTCCCCCTTTGGTCTTACGGCCTGGCTATTGAGCGGCAGCGTCTGAGGAAGAAGGGCTTCTCAGACAAGGTCATCGCCACTATGCTGAGAGCGAGGAAGCGCTCTACTTCTACTGCTTACGCCAGGGTTTGGCGTATCTTTGCAGCGTGGTGTGAAGCAGGCTCACTTTCTCCCTTCACTGCTCCAATTTCTTCAGTGTTGGCGTTCCTGCAAGAAGGTCTGGAGAAAGGCCTGTCGCTCAGTTCCCTTAAAGTCCAGGTAGCGGCTCTGGCTTGCTTCAGGGGCCGCCTGAAGGGTGCTTCCCTGGCTTCGCAGCCAGATGTGGTGCGCTTTCTCAAGGGAGTTAATCACCTGCGCCCTCCTCTGCACTCAGTGGTGCCTGCGTGGAATCTCAACCTGGTACTAAGAGCATTGCAGAAGCCGCCTTTTGAACCCTTGTCGAGGGCATCTCTGAAAGACCTGACGTTGAAAGCAGTCTTTTTGGTGGCTATCACTTCAGCCAGAAGAGTTTCCGAGCTCCAGGCGCTCTCATGTCGAGAGCCTTTTCTGCAGTTCACTGAGGCAGGAGTGACTATTCGCACAGTGCCTTCCTTCCTGCCCAAGATTGTTTCTCGCTTCCATGTGAATCAGCAGCTCTGTCTCCCTTCCTTTCGTAGGGAGGACTACCCAGAGGAGTACTCTGCTCTTAAATATCTGGATGTGAGACGAGTCATCATCAGATACTTGGAAGTGACCAATGATTTCCGGAAATCGGATCATCTGTTTGTCCTGTTTGCAGGTCCTCGTAAGGGTCTGCAGGCTGCTAAGCCTACAGTGCCAAGATGGGTCAAGGAAGCCATTGCAGCGGCTTATGTGGCCGCGGGGAAGGTGCTGCCTATCCAGCTGAAGGCTCACTCCACGAGAGCTCAGGCGGCCTCGATGGCAGAGGCCGGATCCGTCTCCTTGGAAGAGATATGCAAGGCGGCAACTTGGGCTTCGGCTCATACATTCTCCAAGCATTACCGTTTGACTGTGGCTGCACGGGCGGAGGCCCGGTTTGGAGCTTCAGTGTTGAGGTCAGGGATTTCAATGTCCCGCCCTGGGTGAGTACTGCTTCGGTACATCCCACCAGTCTATGGATTGATCAGCTTGATGATATGGAAGGTAAAATTATGTATAATCATACCTGATAATTTTCTTTCCATTAATCATAGCTGATCAATCCATAGCCCCTCCCAGATATCTGTACTGTTTTTATTCTGGTTGCATTTCAGGTTCAAGTTTAGTCTTCAGTTACTTCAGAAAGACTTCGTGTTCAAGTTTTTTCACTTGGATTCTTCAAGAGTTAAGACGAGTTTGTGTTACAGTGAGCTGCTGCATTCCTCTCCCCTCCGTTTTACGGGGCTGGATTGAGACTTAAAATTCTGCCGGCACTCCCTCCCGCTTCGTGCGGCTGTAGGGCAGCTTTGTACCCCTCCCGCTTCGGCGGTGTTAGGGTCAGTCAGCTCCTCCCGCGGTTGCGGTTGCAGGATAAGCCAGATCCCCCCGCATCGGCGGGTGTGGTGTCCCTCCCCCGCTCCGCGGGGATGAGCTGGACGGATTCCCCTCCCCCACTTGTGTGGGGATGAGCTGGGTTAATTCCCCTCCCCCGTTTCGGCGGTGGTGAGCTGGGCAGAGTGTCCCTTCGTGGGTGTAATTCTCTAAGTGCTGAGTCCTGCGGATGGAGCTTTGATATCGACATACTGAGGAGTTTCCGGCAGCACATGACCACATATAGGGAGGCAAAAGTTTGCTCTCTATCTCCACCTGCTGGTAGATGGACACAACCCACCAGTCTATGGATTGATCAGCTATGATTAATGGAAAGAAAATTATCAGGTATGATTATACATAATTTTACCTTTCTTTTTTTTATTGATACGTGCAGGAAATTGATGTTGTCGGCATGATATTTACAATCAAACTGGATGTTTGTATGACTCCTATTCATATCATTCTTTGGGGGGGATGAAGGTGGGTGGGGGTACTGGAAGTGTGTGCTTTCACAGTCTTAGGGATTGGGTCACTGTAAAGGAACCATGCAGATGACTCAGACCAGCATAGCTCAATGTTTCTATTAGTTGGTAACCTTTTAGAGGGTGATGAAGGGCGGGAATTGGGTGAAAATGTGAAAAATTTGGTAGTTTGGCAGTGGATGTTTTCTTCTTAATGGTATTCTGTATTGTACAGTTTTCTGATCCACATTATCATATTTTGTATGACTTTAATAAAAAGTATTTTAAAAAAACAGCATTGAGCGCCAATTTTTGAGTGCCATTTACTGAATCTAGCCCTAAGTGTCAAATTGTGCATGCAAATTTAAAGAAATAGGGGGTATGTGGATAGTACTGAGGCAGAGGGTGGGCTGGAACAATAGTGGCAATATTCAGTCTGCTGTCAAGATAACTTAAGATAGATAGAGAGCTGTCCTCTAAGTTATTCAGATAGACTCAATATTGCCACTATTCAGGTAAACTCTGGTGCTTATCCAGATATTTAGCACTAGCTGCAATCCAGACAGTGGTACTGAATATCTGGATATCTTTGACCACCACAGCCAGCATTAAAAATAAATAAATAATGACGAAGTGGATGAATATTGACCCGAAGGTTTTTAGGGGATGACAACTGACTCTAAAGTTTGTAGGGCAAGAAAAATATGGAAGACAGAAAAGCAGATCAGTAGTAGATATATATAGAGACTTCATTAGTGATGTTGCATACAAGAATATTGTCTGACACAGGCCGTGTTTCACCCAGCAGGGTTGCGTCAGGGGCTACTGAATGAACTGTATTGTAGGACGCTTGTGAAAAGGTTGTTGTATATTCCAACAATTGATGTTGATCACTTAAATCGTGAAAAACCAGCATGGGTCGTAATCCTACAAATGAGGAACGCCCTTACTTATAGTAAACAGCACGCATGTACCAATACATTTTTTTCCAGCGACAGTCTTATGTATGGGCGCACACACAAACCTTCCTCCCTTCAAAAAGTAGGTGGAACACACTTTAAACTCTAGTGCCATTCAATTCTTACTTATATGTATTATTTTGGCTCAGTTTGGTGTACTGTTGGCTTTTAGACTATAAAATACATTAAATTTCAGTGGATAATATGAGCTTTCAAAAACATATTTTTACCTAATTTCCATCTTGTCAACATCATCTTCTTCAACATCAAAGTGGAATTTTTTATAGCTGCAGGGTCTCGTCACCTGCAAGACAAAGATAAGAAAATTTTCCAACACATTGATGGAAAGAAAAAAAGAAACAAAATTCTAAATTTGCATGCCTCTTACTCCACCACCAGCATATGTAGAAAAGGGAAACAGATACAGTAAGAAACATCCACTTAACTAAAGGTATAAAGTTATTAAGCTTCCACCTCCACCACCACCAAAAACACCAATATGAAAGTGATGGAGTATTATGGAATATTAATCTATAGATTTTTCTATACAGTCAGACTAAACGTACCTTTTTGATGATGCATATACTTAAGTATGCCAAATTTCTCCTTTGTGAGAGGGCCTGGCAGATATACCTCATCAAATACTGCTCCCCTCTCCTCATGTCCCACTTTTCTCCTTCTTATCTTTCATGCATACTTTGTAGTTCCTTATTTCACCCCTCCCCTCCCCCTTTTTTCCTACTCCCTCCCAGTACCTATTTTCTTCTCTGCCTATATCAGAATTGTAAACTGTATAAGATGGTCTATTTGATGTGCGGTATTGCAACAAACAGATGAGGGTGGAGAAAAAACATTTGAAGTGATGTGGAATCAAAAGAGCAGCCTTTATTAAACATAACCCATACGAGTGACACAGCACAGTCACTGTGTTTCGGCTATACAGCCTGCATTAGGGGTCTATAAAAACATGGAAACAACATATAAATAACTAAACTGTATAAATAAATAAATAATTCTATGTTCGTGGACTAAACATCAAATATAAGATAGAAGCAAAGAGAATAAAAACCTATAAATATATAAAACTGAAAATAATAGCAAACAAGACTAAGGGCCCTGTTTACTATGGTGCATTAGCGTTTTTAACGCGCTGTGTAGGCGCCTATAGGGATTTTGTAGGCGCAACCACAGTTAACGTGATTTTAAAATGTTAACGTGCCTATAACGCAGCTTAGTAAACAGGGCCCTACATGTTTTCTGAATGGATATACAATCATAAGTTAAATGTGTTAAAACAAGTTAAATGATGGATTAAAACTTAGGGGTCCTTTTACTACTACGCGTAGGTGTCTACATGCGTCAAATTAGAACTACCGCCCGGCTACCGCATGCCCCAGGAAGTAATTCTAATTCTGACGTGTGTCCAAAACATGTGGCAGAAAATAATTTCTATTTTCTACCACGTGGTGCTAAACAGGCAGTAATCGGCAGAGTACGCGCGCTGACAATTACAACCCAGTTAACGCATGAGACCTTACCGCTATGTCAATGGGTGGCGGTAAGGTCTCAGGCCCAAAATGGACACAAACTGATTTTTATTTTGCCACACATCCATTTTTGGCAAAAAGGCCTTTTTTGCAGGTATGCTGAAAAATGGACCTGTGCGCATTCAATACAGGCGCCTACACCAGCACAGGCCATTTTTTGGTGTGCCTTAGTACAAGGGCCCCTATATAAAGCAAAATGTACACACTTAAAATAAACAAAAACAACAGGTAATAAACAGGTAACATACCCAAGGAATATGAAGACACTGAGTTCTCGATGGTAGCACTGCTCAAATAAAATATATCATACAACAAAATGGAGCATATCACACATGCACAAGCATTAAAACAAAAGAAACCAAAAAACATGACTGAAAAAGAAAAATTAGAATAAACACAACCACCTATAAACAGCCTGACAAAAATGGTGCACAGGAAAGGTTAAAAGTTATTACTCACATTCATTATGATTTTTTATTAGTTTCAGTGTTTTTTGCATAGTATTCAATCAAATATGTCACCCACCCATACATATATATTTTTAGTACATAAGGAGGTGTATTTTCAAAGCACTTACACTTACAAAGTTATGTGGAGGAATATATGGGCATCTCTAGTGTTTAGCACATGCTAATCATTAGCACGGGCTAAAAACGCTACTGCGGCTTAGTAAAAGACCCCCTGTGAGCATCTCTTTGTATATTTTTTAGCTTGCGATTCAACCGCACTAGTATGCTTTTTCAGAGGGTCTTTTACTAAAGGTTAGGTCGAGATATCTGCAGAAGGTCCCATTTTATTCCTATGGGCCCTGCTGCAGATAACTAGAGCTAATCTTTAGTAAAAGACCCCCTTAGTGAGCATGTTTTTTTATTGTGAAATTCATATCACACTATTGGAGCCCTTTCATATTCCTTTTAGGGCCCTGTTTACTAAGCAGCTTTATAGGCGCGTTAATGTTTTTAACGCTTGTTAACCATGTATGTGCCTACAATATTCCTATAGGCGCCTACATGTAGGCACGCTAAAAACACTAACGCACCTTAGTAAACAGGGACCTAAGTTTGCACTTCACTCAAGTTGTTTCATTTTTTGTAGTGAGCACTACTTTCGTCAGTCTATATTTTTTTATGACTTACATTTATATAGTACTTTTTTTTACTAAACTGATACTTATTTTTTGTAGTAGTAGTTTCTGACTACGTAGTACTAGGAACATTTGTTCGTGTTCCTTGTGAGCTGGCGTTTTACCTGCGTTGGTATGTCTTCATATTGAGCACTATTAATGTCTTTTTACTGTAACATTCATATAGCACTTCTGTATCTTTTTCAAGCTCTTGCTTTACCCGTGCAGGGATTTATGGTAGTTAAGTGCTACCTTTGCTAGTTCATTCACTTTTTAACTTTTCTGCTGCATACTTTTTGTCTGGCTATTCATACGTGGTTGTGGTTATTTTAATTTTTCTTTTTTAGTCATTTTTTTTTTGTTTCTTTCGTTTTAACACTTGTGTGACATGTTCCATTTAGGTATATGATATATTTTATTTGAGCTGTGCTACCATCGAGAATTTGATGCCTTCATTTTCCTTGGGTATGTTACCTTTTTATTACATATTTATTTTATGTTTATTTTAAATGTGTACATTTTGCTTTATTTAGTTTTTAATCCATTGTTTACCTTGCTTTAACACATTTAACTTATGATTGTATATCCATTAGGAAAACATTTAGTCTTGTTTGGAATTATATTCAATTTAATATAGTTATAGGTTTTTATTTTCTGTGCTCTTATCTTGTTTTTGATGTTTAGTCCATGAACACAGAATTATTTAGTTATTTATATATTGTTTCCATGTTTTTATAGACCCCTGATGCAGGCTGTATAGCCAAAACATGGTGACTGTGTCGGGTCACTTGTATGGGTTATATTTAATAGAGGCTCCTCTTTGGATTGCACATTGTTTCACATGTTTTTTTCTACACTCCCTTCAGTTTGTTGTTTTGTTTTGTTTTGTGGAGTTTTGCTTCCCACCTTTTGTTGGTGTGGTATAGCAAGTCATAAAGAAACTTTGAAACAGATGGATTCATAGAGTCAAATATACTGCAAAGGTTTCCCCATTTTTGGCTTGATAGTATAACAGCATGCTTAGCTGACAAGTCCAAAAAGGCACCTGTTTTATAAAAGCAAAATAGGCACTTGTTTTACATCTACAAATTTACATCCTGCTCCATATAGAAAACATAGCAAAAAGATTATTACAGATAAGGGACTGCCTATGTGTGGTCCATCTGTAAAAAGTCTAAAGCTGTTCTATTTGGATAGGCAGTGCCTTAAAAGGTGGAGGACAACATTTTTTTACAGCTTTTCAGTTTATTTGAAAGCTTCCCATATGTAGATACAAATACCATGAAATAACAATTGAATATCACTAAAACAGCTTAAAAATTATTGCAGCAGGTAGAAACAGCAGTAATAAATGTTGTATTCTGTGCTCATTTTCTACACTGTTCTATATAATACAGATGGCCAAATTTCAGTGAGGATACCCTGTTTCCTAGTGGGTTCATGTTAACTGCTGTAATCTGCCTTGGGAGGCCTGATGTTATAAAGATGGAAAGCAGGACTAGAGGAGGAAGATGGTGGACCATAGGAGAAGGAGGAGAAGGGAAACTGAGTAAGAGAAGGGGAGAAATGCTGGACCCACAGATGCAGCTACACAAACCCCGATGGCATGCTCCTTCCCGGATTGTGTATGCAGTAAACCACACTTAGCAGGCTTTCCCTTCTGGTGTGCGGTTTGCTGCCTAAACAAACTGGAAGACTCACGGCATTAGGGATTTCTATAGCCATGTCTCCTGGCACAATAAGAAAGAAAGGGGGACAGAGGGGATAGGGAATTGCTGGACCATAGTGGTGGAGGGGACAGGGAGAGGGGATAGGGAAATGCTGGACCATAGTGGTGGAGGAGAGAGAGGGGTTGGGGGACATTGAGATGCTGGACTACAAGGGTGTAAGGGGAGATATTGGCATGGTGGAACAATGTGGGGAGAAACCATGGCAGTTCTCAAGGAGAGATGAGTGAGAGGAGGATGGTAAGTACAGAGGGTAGAACTGTATAATGGGAAGTGGGTGAAAGAAGGGAATATGAGGCCAGGGAAGGAGTGAGACAGGAGAGGCAGGGGTGAGAGAAGAAGATGGAAAGTTGATAGGTACTGGTAAGTGAAATATAGGTGGAGGACTGAAGAGTGAGAAGATGAAATCTAGGGGGAGAGAGAAAACAGAGAAAGAGGAAATGTGTCAGAGACAGATATAGTGAGGGAATAGAAGAGAAGAGGAAAGTGGAGATGGGACAAATGGATCACACTCTCTGGAAAGAGAGCAGAAGACAGATAGGAAAACAGAAGAAGAAACTGGGACCAACATGCTGGAAAAAAATCAAATATCCAGAGAACAAAGGTAGGAAAAAGTGTTTTATTCTGAGTTTATTTGTTGGAATATGTTAGCTTTGGGAAATGTGCAACACAGATGTCTTTGTAATTTTTTTGTTGTTGTTGTTGTTCAGTACAAGAGGAATTACATTTGAGTTTTAATTTCTCCTATGTTGTGGAGCATACCTAGTTTGAATTCTTGGGGTTCCCAATTCAGTTTTTATCTTTATATTTCTAATTTGTGATTCCTTGTTCTGTATTTGGTGTGTTACTGGGCCAGTAGTTTCTGATTACAACTCTGTAACAGTCCCACTTTTTCTGTTTTACCAGTAGTAGTTGTATTGGTGTTCTAGGGCCCCATAACATATTTGTAGTGCTGTATGTTAAGTAGGATTCTTGTTTAAATCAGTGCTACCGTTCTATAGCAGATTGCTTCATGTATGTCGAGTTAGGATTTTTTCAAAGTTTTGTGTTATTTCACAATGTGGCTGGTAGTGGAGAGATTTATTTCACTGTTCTTGAGATGATGTGAGAGTCATAAATTTTTTTTTTTATTTTTGTATGGTAACTTCCATGGAGAAAATGTGCTAGTGATGATCTACACTGTTGTTGTGGGGGAGATAAGGTTTTTGTGGATGCAGAGCATGTTTACATCTAACATATAAGAACTGATATACTGTTTCAGACCAAGGTCCATGAGGATTATGTGAGCAGGGTGTAATGAATGCAAGCACCATCCATCATGTGTGTCCTACGGGGTCACACGAACAATTGCACAGCACTTGATCCAGCATTTCTCCCTCTTTCCCCTGTCCTGTGTAGTCCTATATCTCTCTCGGCCTTTCTCCTCGGCAGACCTCCAGTGTTTCTATGCCTGCCGGCAGAATCGACAAGTAAAGCAAACTGCCTCTGGCTGGCTCCACAAGCGTTCCCTGTATAGGTTTTAGTGCCTTTTTGCAGGGTTTTGTGTTATTTCATAAACTGTTTGGCTCTATTTGAAAGTAGGCTCTGGGGCAAGGGCTGCCTTTGGTGGTCCTTGTCACCAAAAATAAAAATGCTCAGGACTAATGAGCTCCACATCCTGTAGCGTCACCACACAAACAAAAGCCCATCTGATTTAAACAATGTGCCTATCTGTGGAAGGATTATTCTGAGGTGATGGTCACAATTTGAATAACTTTACTTGCAGTTAAGACAGGCTACCTGCTCTGGCTGGTCCCGGGACCTCTGCTACCTCCCGCCTCCTGATGTAACTTCCAGTTTCCTTGTAGGTGGGATGCAGCAGAGGCAGCCTGTATTAATCATTGCCAGACACAGTCACTGTACCTGAGCAACAATACTGGCATTGCCGCCTGTCCGACACCGACCAGTGCCTAATTTACAAAAGTCTGCTCCCCCTGACATGAAAACCTGGTCACGCCTCTTTGAGATGTGCAATTGATGAAACAGATTGGGGGGGGGGGGGGTTAAGTTTCAACCTATTAGATATGCAATTGTAAATTCTCCTGAAGGACTTATTTTTTTGTAATCTACTTAGAATCTTTTTTTTAACTTAGCGTAATATAAGAATCATATAGCATAGCATAGATATATCCATTTTTGTATTTTATACCTGAGCATATGATTTTTACTGGTCAATACAGGTATGCAGTGCAAAAACTAATGACATACACATATACAATGCAAATAATTTCTATGTGTAATCTATATCTTTAGTTTTTGCACTGTATAATAAAGATTTACTACTGTAAATACACATACACGCACATATTCACTACAGAGGTGTACAAGGAAAAAAAGTTTCCATTCATTTTGCTGGTTTTCCTGATTTTCAGACTTTTTTTGTTAACATGAGTGTGTAAAACAAGAAAAAACGTTTTTCAACATGCTTTAGAACTTTTTAATAAGTGCATATCAGCTTTACCGGTGTTAATTCATAGGTCAACATGCATTATATCTATTTTGCATGCACTATATTTTTAAGGCACATTTACACATGCATGCATGCACACATATATATACATAACATACAAACATGTGCATTGGCAGAAATAATCAAATGGCTTGCACTGGTGCAAATACATGGATACGTTTTTACCTGTCAGGATTACACTAATAGTCAAAACAAAATCACCAGATGGATTTGCTTTGATTATGGTCTGTGAAAATTACCCACAAAGAATTGAGTTCACTCTTTCTGCAGGTGTTTTTTTTCATGGCAAAACATATGAAGTTTATAAAATCCAAAACTATGTGCATTGTTGCTGATCTAACCCCACACTTCCACAGCATGAGGGTAAAGTACATGCGTTGCTTTAAGAAATGCAGGTACTTCCACCCACAGTCTATTTCCAAAAACAAAACCCTGGTTCACCATCAGGAAATGGCTTTGAAAACTGCCATCATTATTATTAGGTAAAAATATGTTTCATTAACAAGACCAAGACACATCAGCAAAACACACCCTACCTAAAGATAACTACAACATGAGTTGATAAAACAAGGAACTATTTGTTCTGAAACATCAAGCTGACCACATCAAGTAAGCTTGCAGTTTTGAGGAACCATTTTGCTAAGATGTTGGTTTTTGCTATGGGATGGTAAAGAGGAGTATGTCTATCTGGTCCTTAAGTTTTTTTTTTTCTTTTCCTGATAGGGTAGGATTGGAATGTACATCATGATGTTAAAATGAACCCCTAAATCCAAAAGAGTAAACTGAATAGCCATCTATAGAGCTCTTAGAAAAATATGTGTTAACCAGAAGCTGACAATCATATAAAAATATGACATGTACAAGTCAGATAGAAACAATAGTACTCATTTTTGAAATAGGTGGACATCTCAAAATTGTTATAAAATCGTCCATCTGCCAAAAACATCCAAATTGCGATTTTTGAAAGGCAGAATTTGGACGTCCTACACTGCAGTTTGTCCAAATAGCAAGGAGACATGTTGTGGATGTGATTAGGGTGGGACTAGAGAGGGCCCGAAATTAGGACATCCAACAGTAATAATGGAACAAGAAGAAACATCCAAGTCTAAAAAGAAGGGTGTCCTGTTAAACCTGTTTTATTTATTTATTTATTCATTTACATATATCATTAAACAAGAATAATTACTTGTCAAGAAAATAACTATGCTGTACATTCTCAAACAAGGAAAATAAATTATTTTAACACAAATACATACAGCAAGTTAATTAAAGTCCACATTGCGGAAATTCAAAATTTACGATAGGAAAATAAAGGAAACATTAATTTAAGGAAAATCACACTAGATCGGTTACTCATTAGAGATACCCTTATTCTTTTAACCTAGAACAATGATCTAATTACTCCCCTGCCCTTTTGCAGCCAAGAAAGATGATAGCTGAGAAGGGTCACAGAATGCATACTTATTAGACTCATACTTTATTAGGCATTTGCAGGGATACTTTAAAAAGAATGTTGCCCCTATCTGAAGTACAGCAGGTCTCATAAGTAAAAAATCTCTGACGGCATTTTGAGTTTCCTTGGTAACATCCGGGAAGAGTTGAACCTTCAAACCAAGAAAGCTTTTATCTTTATTTTGAAAGAAAAGCCTCATCAGCCAGTTTTTATCCGGTGATAAGGCTAAAGTGGCAATTAGAGTAGAGGCAATTACTAATTCAGTATCTGAGGATTCTAAAATCCTCGAGATATCTAGGACATTTGTCTGAGATACTTGGTTTTTTGGGGGTAAATAATATATTTGTGTAAATGGTGGGACCATTTCTTCAGAAACACCTAGTATCTCTATAATATACTTCCTAAGCATTTCTCTTGGTAAAACCCCAATTCTTTTAGGAAAATTCAAAAAGCGGATATTATTATTTCTAGTTACATTCTCCAGAAATTCAGTTCATCTCCTTAAAGTAACCAAATCTTTTATCATAGTCTCTTGATGTAACTGTACAATTTTCAAATCTTTCTCCATTTCTATTTGTCGGTTCACCATAGTCTCTACCCTAGTTTCAGCTACTTGAACCCTTTGGTCAAGACTGGCAATGTCCTGTGAAATTTGTTTTATTTGTGGGCTTAAGGATTTCCCCAAGTCCACAATCAATGTCCAAAGAGACTCCATTGTAATTTCAGTGGGTCTTTGAATAAAAGGAAATTGTACCTCTGCAACTTCTGTGGATTGTTGCTTTCTATTTTCACTTCCAGCTTCCATCAGGTCCTGGTAGTTAGGTGTTGTTTCTGCCCCTCCGGAGGCGCCTTGCTCTCCTAGGCTTGCATTCTCCGCTTGATGTCTCCCCTCCTCGGTCCGTTGGACTGCTTCACTCATCGGTGGCGTCCCACAGGAAACCGACGTTGACGTGCTCGCTCCCGAAGGTTGTATGGGAGGTGGTCTAGCGTCGGGGCTGAGCGATAGCTCCAACCCAGAAGTCTCCGAAGTGTTTCCCTCTCCACCCGAAAGACTTAACGGGTCCGCTCCCGACGTCCTCGGTATCTGGGCTCTTAGGAGGTGAGCGGTCATAGTAGATTGTTTTAATTGAGGATTTTGCCGTGGCGGGGCAGCTGAGGAGGACACGCGGCCCCTTCTCTTCGGCATCTTCTCCGAGAGCTACTGAGCGTCCGATCTAGTCGGCAGCCATTTTGAAATCCCCTCCCTGTTAAACCTGTTTTAATCATGTCCAGGATATAAAATGGTGTCCTGATTGAGTAGCTGACCACTGGACTGATTAAGACATGAGCCCCTCCATAATCCCCCATTGATTACTGTGCCTCTCCCTCATCCCTGAAGGTGACACCGGAAAGGGAAACTAGGATCCCTGACAATAACAGGTATTGTGGGAATTCTGAATACAGCGGCAAGCAGGCCTGAAGGAAAGCCTAGTGGTCAGTGTAGTGGATTATAAACCAGGGGACCCAGTTTCAAATCTCAGTTCAACTTTTTTTTTCCTTTTAAATTGTGAGCCCTCCAGAAACAGAGATATAATTACTGTACCTAAATATTAAAGATACCTGCAAGAGAGAGGGCCATTGAGGTGGTACACATTCAGGTACAGTAGGTATTTCCCTGTATCTGGAGGGCTCACCATTTAAAATAACAGAGTTCCAATGGAATATGAACCTGGGTACCCTAAAGTCCACTGCACTGACCACTGGACTGCCCCTCTGCTCTGCAGGGACGTCTGTGTGCCCACTTGTATACAAATGCTGCCAGTCATCCTTGTCCCTGTTTTTTTTGGTGTTCATAATTTGGACGTTTTACTTTGGAAAATGGCTGTTCATTTTGGATGTTTTCAAATACTTTCAACAGGAAACCCCAGCGTTTTTTCTGCTCAAAAATGGTTGTGAGGTGGATTTTTTTGGGACATTACGAGTGGGATGTCCCAATTCTGACTTGGACATTCTAACAAAAATGCTCCTCCACGACATAATATTAATGCATCAGAGGGACTGTCGGAAGTCAAACCGCTCACTATGTATTGTGGATTCGCAAGTATATATTGTTGGCTGTTTTACTCACTGTTTTACGTTTGTCTAATTAATTAATTTATTTATTAGGATGCATTCACTGCCTTTTTAAAGGAATTCGCCCAAGGCGTTGTACAGCAACAATAAGTCAGACATAAGCAAATATATCAGATCCTGCTTACTAAATTTCTAAATTATAGGCATGTTTTAGGCGAAGCGTGAGTGGATTCACAATTTAAATGTGAACCTGTACACCTACTCCCAAATAGTCAAATATCTGTGGCTTCATTGTAGCTATGATTTTTGTACCTTTGCACCATTTCTAGGACAATTTTATAAAGATGCACCCAAATATTTTCATAAAATAGGCCCAAAATAGGAGCGTACTTGCTCTTGCGTGTATGTTGGTTTTATATGTTGTTCCTTGCCTGGAGTAATTGGTAACTTGGAAGGTTACAAACTGTTGAAATAAATATAAATAAATAAATATATGTCTATCTGTAAAATCTCTGAAGCAACATTTTCCTCCTCTGCCACGTCAGTTCACGCATTGAGATAAATAAATTGGTCTTGCTCAGCTCTGCTGCTTTAAAACTAAGAACACAATATACGTTGCCTATAATTCTTCTTTTTTAGACAGAGCAGAAGCCCTATTCATGCAAAGCTTCTCCCTGGAATACATAGCTTCAATTAAAGCAATCTGGACGTGACATTTCTACTGCTAAGTGCTTGATTCATCCAATTACACTGAATGAACGAAGGAATTTATCTCTATTGAACTATTGACATTGACGACCCCAGATGCAGGCATTCTGCTGAAACATGGCCCCTGTCAAATCCTCCATTAAATTTGTATGTTATAATCATTCTTGAGGCTCACTGTGCTTTTTCTTGTTATAATTCTTCCGTACCATTTCTGCTGAAAAGTGAATCTGTACAGGTAAATGGAGTGGCAGCACAAAAAGCAACATCCTGGAGTAAGTCAATCACTATGGTATTGTACTTCCCTTCTAATTTCCTCTGTGATGGAGAGGGGAGATGTTCAAACTAATACCTAGCATCCATCCTTACTACACCCTGCAGTTAATCACAAACATAATACAAAGCAGTTTCCATCAACATATGCTGAGACACACTAGTGTTATTATAAGACCCAGAAGAAAAGTTCTGCTAAAAAGAATCTTGCAAAAGCTATAGAAACCTTTTAAATTCTCACCAAAAACCTATACATACAAAAATAGATTTTGTCACATATGAACACCAGCCCTTTCTTTTCCTCTCATAATTTATACCTTTATTGACAGAGTGCTTTAAATTGTAGTTTAAAGATGCGAGAAACATATTTCCAGGAATTTTATATATGATTATAACTGCAGTGATAGAATTGCAAAGCCAAGAAGTTACATTTAGGGGCTTTTAAGGGCATAGGGAATGGTGTAGAAGCAGAATTCTGCTTTCTTTCCTAAACCACCTTAATCTTTTCCTACCACAGGCCAGCCAGACTGGGGCAGCTAGAAACCCAATTGAACAGAATTACTTATCAACATCAAAATTGATATTCAAAACTATATTGTTATCCAAATAAATCTTTTTTTTTAAATTTGGGGCCATACTCCACATAACTTTTGACTGGATATGTCAATTGTAAGCCCTTTGCATACAGAAAAGCACTTACAGTACCAGAATGTAATTCACCCTGAACTATTGAAAAAAAGGTGTGAGCAGAAATCCGTATCCCTTACTTTCTCTCTCTTTGTTCCTGGATGTAGTGTGTATTTCCTAGACCTTTCTCTATGACCTTGACATATTCCATGACCCACTCTCCTCCCTCACTTCTTTTTTTATGTGCTTAGCATTCATCTATATACTGAATCCCTGATAAATCATTTTAAAGTGATAGGCTGACATATGCTCTATTAGCTACCCTCATGTTTTATAGCCTTTGAATGAATGAATTTTCCTGCACTTTAGGTGTTTTGTGCACCGCTTTGTTGTTAATGACGAAAGGCGGTTAATAAAGCTCAATAAACGTTTAAATCTGATTATCTGGTTACATTTATCCATTTAAGTAGGATCACATAAATAGCTGTCCTAACTCAAAATGGATAATTTATCCATTTATGCTAGAACAGCACATTCAGCAGTCTGACTTAAATGGATAAGCAGACTGAAAATCCACTTAAAGTTAACAATATAAGTGATCCAGCCAATTTTAAGTGGATTTTTCTCCCTCTGAATATCAGCCGTATCAGTTCATGCTGATCTGTTTGATAGCAAATGATTGAAAGAACTGATGTAACGAGTAGAGGCAGGATCTCCCAGGCATGTTGCTCTATCAGCACTGCTAACCAACAAGATGAAAACATCAAAAATTCCTATTACCCCTGAATGTAACTCGCCTTGAGCTACAACTGAAGATGAAATTTGGATTTACCTGTTAGTTTCCTTCCCTTGAGTCCTGCCAGACCAGTGCACTACAAATGCTGGCTCCTCCCATGACCAAATGGCTTGCATTTGGTCGTTTTTGACATGGATGTCTTTGGTTTCGAAAATCGCCGAAAATCAGAAACGTCCATGTCTAGGGACGTCCAAATCTAGGGACAGCGAAATTCAAGGATTTGGACGTCCCTGATGGTATTTTCGAAACGAAAGATGGATGTCCATCTTGTTTCGAAAATACGGGTTTCCCCACCCCTGGATTTGGACGTTTTGCAAGGACGTCCACATTGCAACTTGGACGTCCCTTTCGAAAATGCCCCTCCATGTCTTCATGATTTATTGTTGTCCTTTTTAATGTATTTCCCAGAGTATGCTCTGGTTTCTTTTTTGTATCCCGCAATGAACTTTTGGTATATGCAGATAATAAGACTCAATGTAATCTAATGTAATGGCTCCATCTGCTGGCAGGAAACAGAACACACTATTGATCCGGACTGATCTGGCATAGACAATAAGAAAAAAGGCATGAACCAAAATCTAAATAACATAAAGTGAACCACTAATGGTAGTTTGTTTATCATTCATTCTGTGGCAGTACACACCTCAAAGTAGAACACTTCATCAAACTGGGGGTTGTTGGTCTTCTTTTTAACTTTCGTCTTTTTTGCTTCAGTCCTGCATGGACAAGAGGAAATATGAAATCACTGTTTACTATAAGAGTAAAGTTTAACAGAATGTCTAATTTCATTCCCATGGTTCACTTCTATAGCTACTTGACAGTTGAACAAACTGGTTTGAAATGAGGAAAGGGGATATAAAATTTAGGCACATCTGACACTTAAAATACAGGCAAAAAGATAAAGGGGGTCAACTTTCAAACATAGCACATATGTGTATAGTCTGCAGGCTCTTTTTACCCACAGACTTTATATCAGTTTTCAAAGGAAATATTTATTTTGAAATACTGAATCGCGAACAGTATGCACTCAGTAAAAGTTTGTGAACTTCCTATGGTATTTGTATTTTATCACAATTTATAATCAAATCGTGATTAGAGCCTAGTCTAAATCCTGGTAGGAGAGAAAGGTAACCCTACTGAACCCATTACTCAGATTAATAATGGATTATAATCTGATTATTTATTAAACAAAAAGATTCAACAATAATTATCCTTGTGTGAAAAAGTATGTGAATCCTTAATTTAGTAACTGAAAAAGTAACTTCAGCTACACATTTCCTATAACTATTGATTAGTCTCTCACATTACTCTTGAAGAATTTTGGCCCATTCTTCCATACAGAATTTTTTCAACTTTACGACACTGGAGGGTTTCCTTGCATGAATAGCCCACTTTATGTTCCATATTCAATTTCAGAAGACCTATAAAAATGAGTAATTAATGCTCATCCATTTGTGCAGGGTTGTAACATCATTTAAACACTTGGGGTGCTACCTATCCACTATCAGCCTCCAAATGAAAAAAGCTGAAGACTCCAGTGACTCCACCCAGGAACAGTTGCCTTGCAAAGGTTATCACAAAGGCAAACTAGAAAATCATCCATGAAGCCACAAAGAACCCACACTAAAGAACTGAATACCTCTTGGGCTGTCGCTGATGTGATAGTTCATGTTTCAACTGTCAGGGAAGACCTGATCATTGCTGCCTGCCTCATATTTACCAAAGATGCTTTGGATGATCTCACAAGACTTCTGGAACAATGTTCTATGGACAGACCAGTAAAAATTGAATTTTTAGCTCACAACAAATGTTTCATTTGGGGAAAAAAACAAAACAAAACAAAAAACAATATTGTGTTCCTAAGTTAAGAACCTCATTCTGTCAAGGACAGTGTTGCAGAAATTTTAGTGTTGGGACTGCTTTGCCAGATCATGGTCCAGATGACTTCTCATTATTTAATGAAACCACGAATTGTAGTTTCTATCAGAAAATATTAGAAAATGTTGGGCCATCTGTCTGTCAGCTGAAGCTAAGCTGCAACTGGATCATGAAGCAAGACGATGACCTAATGGTAGAAGAAATTTCATGTTTTGGATTGGACAAGTAAGTCACAACCTAAATTCTACTAATGTTTGTGACATCATCTGAAGCAATCTATTCACGCAAGAAAACCCTCTAAGACCACAGAGCTAAAACAGCTATGCATGAAAGGACTACAATTCTTCAAACATAATGTAAGAGATTGATCAACAGTTACAGGAACACTTTTAGATGAAGTTATTGCTGCTCTAGCTGATGCCACCAGTTATTGAATGAAGGGTTTACATGATTTTTTTTCCTACTGTATAATCTGTTTATTGAATAATCAAAAAATATTACTTTGTCTGAGTTATTCAATGAGATTATCTTTGTCTTTTATCAATGTTTAGATATCCCCCCGATATTCAGCTGGTGGCAGGCAGTGCTGACCCTGGATATTCAATGCTGGGCTGTTTCTAGTGACCGGCACTGAATATCTGGAGGGGTTTCTTTGGCCAGCTGTAACTTAACTGGCTATGTAAATATTCAGTGCTGGGTGGTTAAGTTAATAGCAGGTAAAGATAGTATTGTTATTTATAAGGTCCGATTTGCCCACTAAACTTCATTTGAATATTTGTAGATAGCGGCTAAATTGTGCGAGATAGCCAGTTAGTCAACTAAGGGCTTTATTCTATAAAAGTTATGCTCCTAAATTTATTCTCCTAATTTAGGAGCATAATTTATGCTCCTAAATTAGGAGCATAATCTATTTTGAAGCACAGAGTATGCTTCTAATTTAGCAGTATAAATTTAGGAGCATAACTTTTATAGAATAAGGCCCTAAGTGCTAATATTCATCAGAGATAACTGGCTACCTCATGCAGAATATTAACGATTAACCAGCTAATAGCTGTTTAACCAGCCAGGAGCTGTTTTTAGCTGGTTAAATAGTGCTATCGGGCCCTCTATATTTATCATCTTTTATACCACCTCCTGCAGAATCTAATAATGTTCTTAGTGTACGCTGTGCTGAAATATAGATCATCCTGTGGGTTCACCCATAGGAGCCAACGTTTCAAAATTATTGGGGGTGCTAAGCCCAGTGGAAATAACCCCTCCCTGGACACATTCAATGAATATTCTCTATATTGGGGGTGCTCAAGCACCCACAGCACCCACAGAGTTGGCTCCTATGGGTTCACCAATATTTTATCAGAAAGTGATTCGGTTTACTACCAGTGGGTTCACAAGTATTCTTTTGTTGCAAGTTCCATTTTTTGAGCAGACATACATTCTGGTTTAACTGCATTTTGTGCTGTTGCCAAAGGCTTCGATTCTGTATAACTAGTGTTAGCAACTTAAAGCTGTCAGCAATCTAATGCTGGCCCAAATATTTACAGTAGCATCCTACAGCTCCTATAGTGACTTCAAAGGAAGCAATCAGATTGCTAGTCATTAATACCTGCTGCTCCAAACAGTCCAAGTAATAAGATACCACCACTATTCATATAGACTGGAAAGCTTAACAATTTACGTAAACTTACCTCCTTGAAAAGAAAAACAATCTTTCAAGGATAAACACTCACCAAAATAACCTACAGAACCTATAGATAGATCCATAGATACACACACATGCAAGAGAGAGAGAGAGATGATGTATATACATGTATAATTGTTCATATATGCAAATGGTAGTGCATATTTTTGTTCACTGAAACTTCACTGATACTGACTGAATACTAGGAATAAGCAAAAGAAGACTTGAGTTAACTAAGATGATTTGCACAAGAACAGGCAAATATCCACAATTTTATCTATAATTTTATGGGTCTTTTACAAAGGCGCACTATAAATAAGTGTGTGCTAAACGCTAAAGACGTCCATATATTCCTATAGGCATCTCTAGCGTTTAGCGCTAATGATTAGCACGCTAAAAACACTATCACACCTTTGTAAAAGATCCCATTAATTACTGTTCATGTTCTACAGTAGATGGGGCTTAAGTTGTATGTTGTAATACACGTGTCAGTATTCACCCATCCACTGTATTCTTTAGGCCTGGTAATTTCTTGCTCCTATTCTCTTCCAGCTTAACTGGAACTGGACTTTACTGGGAGATATGGCACCATGAACCCTCATAATCAATTACCAGACGGGTTTATACATTTTAGCCTAAATTTCTTTCCATGCATTCTGCCTGTCCCCATCCCTCCGTATAAATATGGCTTTTAAATATAGCGAAGATACTTGGAGAATACAGGTGTTCTCCAAGGACAGCAGGCCTTATATTCTTACTACTGGGTAACGCGATCCCACGTTGCCCAGTCTGGAGCTTCTAACAAGCTTCAAAAGAGCTTTTATGGAGCGTGAGGCACGCTCTACTGCGTATGCATGACAGCCTTACAGCCCTCCACAAGAATGTGGTTACCGCAACTAAATACTGTAGCATAAAAGAAAAAAATAGGAGACAACTTCAAGGGGAGGTGGGAGGGTTTGTGAGAATATAAGGCCTGTTGTCCTTGGAGAATACCTGCTACAGATAATTATCTTCGCCATATTTCTAATAATTGGGGTGCCTCTAGCATTCAGGCTCACCGAAAACAACAAAAATTGGCCAATTGGGCCTTGCAACGGCAAGAATAGTACTCAGATTAACCTGAAAACTACATACATACTGAGTGAGAGTGCAGCCTGGAACAGAATAAAATGGGACTTGGGGGTAGAATTGGATTCTAGAGCCCAAACAGATTCTGCAACACTGTCTGAGTGACTGCCGCGTCAGGTATCCTGCTCAAGGCAGCAATGAGATATGAATGTGTGGACTGAAGACCACCCATGTGCTCTTCACTAGCCAATCATCGAGATAAGGGAACACATAGACTCCCAGTCTGTGTAGCAATGCTGCGACTACCGCTAGACATTTGGTAAATACCCTGGGAGTTGATATGAGACCAAAGGGCAACAAACAATACTGGAAGTGATGTGTTCCCAAACGAAATCATAGAAACTTCTGGTGGGCTGGAAGTATCGCGATGTGTGTATATGCATCCTTTAAGTCCAGCAAGCATAGCCAATCATTCTCCTGAACCATGGGAAGAAGGGTGCCCAGGGAAACCATCCTGAACTTTTCTTTGACCAGACATTTGTTCAGGGCCCTCAGATCTAGGATTAGACACATCTCCCCCTGTCTTCTTCTGCATGAGGAAGTACCCGGAATAGAATTCACGCCCTTCCTCCCCTGGTGGAACAGGCTCAACCACATGCACCTTCAGAAGGGCTGAGAATTCCTCTGCAAGTATCTGCTCGTGCTGAGAGCTGAAGTAATGAGCTCTCAGTGGGCAATTTGGATGTTTCTGATGCTAATTTAGTGCGTATTTGAGACAAACTGTTTGGAGAACCCACCAGTTGGAGGTTATGAGGGGCCACCTTTTGTGGAAAAACTTCAGCCCCCCCCCCCCCCCCCCCCCCAACCAGCCAAATCATCCGGAACCAACATTTTAACAGTGAATATGCTCTGCTATAGCCAGTCAAAAGCTTGTCTCTTGCTTTGACTGGGGAGCAGCTGGGGCCTTAGGTGCACACTGTAGATGGGAAGGAGCATGCTGGGGTTGAGCATGAGCAGGCTGGCGAGAAGAGATGGCGTACCTACATCTATGAGAGTAGTAGGCACCCCTTCTCAACTTGCCAAAAGATTTCCTAGATGTGAAGGATGATGCAGAAGGCATCCGGTGGGAGAAAAAAGAGATGGTATCAGTATGTTTTTTAATTTGATCAACAACCTCCTCAACCTTCTCTCCAAAAAAGGTTATCCCCCTAGCATGGTGTATCTGCCAACCTCTGTTGAACTGCCAGTTCCAAGTCAGAAACATGCAGCCATGAGAGTCTGCGCATTGCTATACTTTGAGCAGATATACTGGATGCCACGTCAAAAGTGCCATATGCGCCCCTGGCCAAGAACTTATGACCCGACTTCTGCTGCTTGGCCAACTTGAGCAGTGACTCAGCCTGCGCCAGTAAAAGAGAATCAGCCAAGTACAGCAGCTTGCGCACTAAGTCCTGCAAGTAGATGCTCATGAAGAGCTAGTATTATTGAATGCGTGACATGAGCACAGAGGCCTGGAACATCTTCCTCCCAAAAGAGTCCTAGCTTCTCTGCTTGGGGGCACCGAAGCATAGTCTCTAGAACTCCTGGCTCTTTTGAGGGTAGATTTCACCATCATGGAATGATGAGGCAACTGGGGCTTATCAAAACCAGGTGTGCTGTGGATCCAGTGCATAGTATGAACCTTCTTGGGCAATAACGGGACAGACAGAGGGGATTCCCAATTCCAGAGAAGAACCTCCTGCAGTATCTCACGGAGAGGGACAGTCACAGCCTCTCTAGGAGGAGACTTGTAGTCCAGGACCTCGAGCATCTTTGCCCTGGGCTCATCCTCCACCTATAAAGGAAATGGAATAGCAGCTCTTTCCTTCACAAAAGAGGGAAAAGAATGGCTCTCCAGCGGACATTTTCTCTTCTAGTGGACGGGAGAGTTCAGAGAGGATGTCATAGGACTCATCCTCCGAAAAGTACCGTGGATCCTCCTCTGATTACCATGAGTGCTCTTTATCAGTGTCAGTCAAAACCTCCTCATGGGAGGGCTGAGAAAGCACCTGCCTCAACTCCGGCGAGGCTTCCTCCAGTGTCGAGGGGGTATCATCTTGGGTGGCAGTTGACATTGGAGCTGCACGTGACACCGGTGTCAGAGGCCGCACCGCAGGCTGAGGGCCAAGCGGGGCCACAATGGGAGGCAAGGTAGGCACAAGCACCCTCTATGCAAACCGTTGCAACAAGCCATCCAGCAGCTCGGGGAGCGAGGTCCAAATGGGCTCATCAAGGGCTGACACCGGGAAAGGCTGGGGTGCCAGCTCAGGGACAGGCTGCAGAACTGCTGGGGTTGAGACTGGAACTTGGTCCTGACTGCTTGGAAAGGGAAGGGGGAACCTAAACACTGGTAGACAAAAAATATCGCAAAAAAAATTGCCGAAAGGCACTCTGGAAGCTCTTCAGACCAAAGGGTAGTGGGTCAAAAAGTTAACTACCCTTCACCACGGTAGAAAAACTGCAGTAACTGAGTTCTTGTGGCAGGCAGGAAGGTACTTGCACATGCACAGTGGAGCGTGCCTGGTGCTCCACAAAAACTTTCTTGAAGCTTGTTAGAAGCTCTGGACCAGGCAATGCGGGATTGTGTTACCAAATTGTCAGAATTATGGCCTGCTTGTCCTCAGAGAATTTTTGAATCATCATCCAATTTCATTCAAAAATTTCTGACACTCATACTAGAACTCACAGAGACCCATGGAACACATTTTTCATATAAACAAGCACAAGGTGGAAGGAAACAAAGGTTCCAAAAACTTCAGAAGTCCAATATCTTCCAATTTCAAACAGGTTTTTATTCACCTTCTGCTTCTTTGTTTGCTTGATTGCTGTGGAAGTATTTATCCTTTTTTGTTTGATTTTTGACACATTTTTCATACGCCATCAATGCCTGGCACTTAGAATTCCTTATTCTTATTTCACAGATGGAGATAAGTCAGTTCAGTTTAGGTTAAAAATCTCATTTAGTTCGGACCATATGGTGATGCAAGTGAGCATTCTGAAAACTGCCCTGCCATTGGTTAATAGTCATAATAGTTATAACTATATGCAAATTTCTACACCAAAGAAGCTATGTAAAATGAAATGATGACATTTCCTTGTTATTAATCCTTGTCTACCTCCCCTTATCACTGCAGCAACTTGACCATCACTGAATAGACTTCCTTTGGATCCCAGTACACATGCTCGCTGATTCTGGTCACTAGATCCTGCTATGGTACAACAGATGAGACTCTCATACAGGGGCTATAAATGTTGTCTCTGTAGCGTCTCTAGTCCTGAGTTGACCGAAGGAGCACAAGCCAGCTTCAGGAATACAACCCAAGATTTCTACTCTCCAGTGCAAAGAACTAGCACTGAGCCCCCAGGCTAGCCCATTTTCAACTTTAATAGACTAAAAATGTAATTTTATTTAAAGAGATTGTTAAACTTGGTCATATAAGAAGCATTTTCAGTCAAATTACAGCTATAAAATGATACAACTACTGGTATTCAATTTTAGGATTTTGCTGTACAGTATAATAGCAGTAAGACAGCCTGCCTGGGTCTTATTAAACACACACACAGCAGCATGTAAAAAAGACTAAATAATGCTCAAATCAAAATTAGATTCTTTTAACCAGTTTCCTAAATCCATTCTTAAGGACCCCCAAGCTGGTTGAGGAAAACTAGTAAGAACTTAATTTTGATTTCATCATTATTGAGTCTTTTTTTCACATGCTGCCATGCATATATTGTAATAAATACACATACACACACAAGGATCTACACAGGCAAGAAAAAAATTCCATTCGTTTTTGTTTTTTTTTCACAAATTGTGCTCAGGTTTCAGTCAGTTTCAAACATTCCTTTTGATAGGGAAATGTTTGTGCAAAATTAATTAATGTAAGGAGGTAGTGTATGCAAACTGACCTTCTTAATGCCATCTCTCCTACTCTTATTCCTTTTATCTGTCACATTCTCAATCTCTCACTTTCCACTGCGACTGTCCCTGCTGCCTTTAAACATGCTGTGGTCACACCTCTCCTTAAGAAGCCTTCACTTGACCCTACTTGTCCCTCTAATTACCGACCCATCTCCCTCCTTCCTTTTCTCTCCAAATTACTTGAGCGTGCTGTTCACCGCCGCTGCCTTGATTTTCTCTCCTCACATGCTATTCTTGACCCATTACAATCTGGTTTTCGCCCTCTCCACTCAACCGAAACTGCGCTTACTAAAGTCTCCAATGACCTATTACTGGCTAAATCCAGAGGTCAATATTCCATCCTCATTCTTCTTGATCTTTCCGCTGCTTTTGACACTGTCGATCACAGCATACTTCTCGATACCCTGTCCTCACTTGGATTCCAGGGCTCTGTCCTTTCCTGGTTCTCTTCCTACCTCTCCCTCCGCACCTTTAGTGTTCACTCTGGTGGATCCTCTTCTACTTCTATCCCTCTGCCTGTCGGCGTACCTCAGGGTTCTGTTCTTGGTCCCCTCCTCTTTTCTATCTACACTTCTTCCCTTGGTTCATTAATCTCATCCCATGGCTTTTCCTACCATCTCTATGCTGATGACTCCCAAATCTACCTTTCTACCCCTGATATCTCACCTTGCATCAAAGCCAAAGTTTCAGCGTGCTTGTCTGACATTGCTGCCTGGATGTCTCAACGCCACCTGAAATTAAATATGACCAAAACCGAGCTTCTCATTTTCCCCCCCAAACCCAACTCCCCGCTCCCCCCGTTTTCTATTTCTGTTGATGGCTCTCTCATTCTCCCTGTCTCCTCAGCTCGAAACCTTGGGGTCATCTTTGACTCTTCTCTGCTCATATCCAGCAGACTGCCAAGACCTGTCGTTTCTTTCTTTACAACATCCGTAAAATCCGCCCCTTTCTTTCCGAGCACTCTACCAAAACCCTCATCCACACCCTTGTCACCTCTCGTTTAGACTACTGCAATCTGCTTCTTGCTGGCCTCCCACTTAGTCACCTCTCCCCTCTCCAGTCGGTTCAAAACTCTGCTGCTCGTCTCATCTTCCGCCAGGGTCGCTTTACTCATACTACCCCTCTCCTCAAGACCCTTCACTGGCTCCCTATCCGTTTTCACATCCTGTTCAAACTTCTTCTACTAACCTATAAATGTATTCACTCTGCTGCTCCCCAGTATCTCTCCACACTCGTTCTTCCCTACACCCCTTCCCGTGCACTCTGCTCCATGGATAAATCCTTCTTATCTGTTCCCTTCTCCACTACTGCCAACTCCAGACTTCGCGCCTTCTGTCTCGCTGCACCCTACGCCTGGAATAAACTTCCTGAGCCCCTACGTCTTGCCCCATCCTTGGCCACCTTTAAATCTAGACTGAAAGCCCACCTCTTTAACATTGCTTTTGACTTGTAACCACTTGTAACCACTCGCCTCCACCTACCCTCCTCTCTTCCTTCCCGTTCACATTAATTGATTTGATTTGCTTACTTTATTTATTTTTTGTCTATTAGATTGTAAGCTCTTTGAGCAGGGACTGTCTTTCTTCTATGTTTGTGCAGCGTTGCGTATGCCTTGTAGCGCTATAGAAATGCTAAATAGTAGTAGTAGTACCTCAGAAATATTCATTGTGGATATCCTAAAAACCTGACTGGTTGGGATTCCCTCAGACAGGTTTGGGAATTACTGCTATGAATGTTCTGACACTTCTATCAGTATTTCAAAAGACATGCCAGAACTAGGCCTAACAAAGACACATCACCTCCTCATTTATCTTTCAAACTCAAACACTACTTTTGGTACAGTTCTTTGTAATACTTGCCTGGAAGGTCCAGATAATGTGACCGTAGCATATGGATCACACTGTCCATTCACAATAGGCAGTTCCTGGCATCCTAAAACTCTAAACAAAACAGAGAAAAATGAGCTGGTTATAGAAAACAGACCCCACATATGTTGAATTTTAAATTTAAAAAAAAAGGAAACTATCCATAAAAGCTATCCATTGGATTCCAATCATTTTCATATTTAGATTAAATTTAGATAACACAGTAGGTACGTTGTTTGCTTGTTTTCTGAAATTATCATTTGAAAGACACCTTTGTGTTTAACTTGTTTCTATCCTCCACAAATACTTGTTCTTAACTGCATTTATAGGAGGAAAACGTCCCCCAAGTCCTTCAGATGCCTGTTTCTGCTCTAGCTATTCTCCTATATGTCCATTGGTGGCACTTAATCTAGGGAAATTACCTGCAGGGGGAATAAAGAGCCATTAAAAGGTAATACATAGGGGGCACCACATCTACAGGGATGCTTCTGCCACCAGGTGGACTAGGTATCTGGCTAGAGCAACAGGCTTTGGGGGGTGGGGGCACACAGCCAGCAAAGATAATAGAAAGCCTTTTAAAAGTCACTGTCACCAGTGAACCTTTCAGCATTCCAGTGTGCATGCTCAAGGTCTGCTAGGTCTCAGCCCCTCCAACAGCACATTGGAGGGGTTGGGATAAGGCTTTTAAAAGGGTTCTCTGCCACCAATTTGCTGTTTGTGCCAGTGCTGTGCTGTGCCCCCCTCAAAGCCTGTATTTTCTTTCTGCTTCTGTGGTGGTAAGGGTGACAGCAGTGGTGGCAAAGGAAAAGGAAGAAATGGAAGGGAAGAGGGGAGAGATGCTGGACACCAGGGAATGGACGGATGGAGAGAGATAGTAGATCCCTGGAGAGAGGGGTAGGGAAACAGATGCTGAAGACCTGGGGGGGGGGGGAGGTATAGGGAAAGGAAGCAGTGATGCTACACGCATAGCTGATGGTTTGCCTAGGATAGGGGAGGGCAACCTCAATCTTCAAACCATTTGGGTTTTCAGGATTTCCCCAATGAATACACATCAGATCTATTTGCATGCACTGCCTCCCCTGCATGCAAATAGATCTCAAGCATATTCATTGAGGACATCCTGAAAACTCAACTGGGTTGTGGCTCTCGAAGACCCATCCCTGGCCTAGGGCATCTGGATATCCTTAGACTGACCCTCCAAGTCCAGAAAAGGAGATTTCTTCTCCTTTATCATGAAGGAGCACATTTAAAGTAGATAAACAAGCATGACAAGAGTTAAAACCTTAAGATATAATGTGAAATAAGTGATGCTGTATATGCACACATACATAAGGGTAGAGCAGACAGTATTTTCCACAACACGAAATAATAAAGCAATGGATAGCTGAAAATCTCACCAAAACACATATCTGGAAGTGCAAGTTCCCCCTTTCCCTATCCAGGCAGGGCTCTGTACTATGCTTAAAAATGAAAACACAATCTCAGTGTACCCTCAACCTTATGATACAATTGAATATCCTAAGGAAGCAATAAAGGCACTGCACTCAAAACAACTTAATCTACTAGTTTCCTGTATACATTTTTTTTTAATTAGTATTCTTCCTTGAACCAGAAGTGCAAGAATAGTATCCTAACAACCCCAAATTTTTCATTTCCTTTTATTATAGAGGGCTACTATCTTTCTGAATCTAGTGACTATGCAAAAGAGATTTCTAGTTACCCTGGTCTCTCATTTCCACGGGCTGTGGAAATTCCTTTTGGAAGGCCAGCACTTTTGGTTTATATACTTTCATAACTCACAAAGAGGCCTTCACCAGCGGGATATAGGCTAAGCACAATAGAGCATTCACTTAGCATACACTGGCATTCACAATCCCAGGGTCCTTCAGGATCTGCACAACAGCCTTTCCTCTAACCTTTGACCTTAAGTCAAATTAGAAAGGTAATTACTGTCAAACACATATGAATACAGGATTGGTTGTGACAAACTTACAGAATGACAAACCCTCTCTTTATTGACAGCTCACACTGCTATGAACTAAATCTGTTATATTTCCCATGCTGACTGTAGAATACATGTAAGTACAGCAACTTTTTCAAATCAATAGTCAAAATGATGGGTGTGTAGAAACACTCATAGCAAGCATACAATATTGTTTCTACAATGCCATTAGCACAGAGGCTTTCACAGGGGCAGGGCTGTGAAGAGATACGTGCATACTTTTGGATGTTTTAATGCAGGGGTGTCCAACCTTGGCCCTCACCAGGTTAGGTTTTCAGGATTTCCCCAATGAATATGCATGAGATCTATTTGCATACAATGGAGGCAGTGGATGCAAATAAAGTTCATGTATATTCATTGGGGAAATCCTGAAAACCCGACTGGATTGCAGCCTCAAGGACCGTGGCTGGACAACCCTGTTCTAAAGTACACATTTAAATCTCTCCCCCCCCCCCCCCTATCTCTGTGCACAAATTATATAACTGAGAACTGGGAGGCGGGGGGGAGGGTGTTTTGGCTAGGGGTATGTTTTTTTGTGATTTTTATATAAATTTGTTGCACACTGCTTAGATTATTTTTGAGACAGGTACTACTATACAAGGGGTTTAAATACATAAAAACTAATGTGGGTAGTCATAGTGGGATAATTTGGCCACTATGATCTCTAACAGTAGTCTCATGGTACTACTGCTAATATCATGAGACTACCGCTAGAGGTCATGGCAGCCACTCCTCCAAATCCAAGTCTAAATGAAGTTAACTGACACTTATGTGCGCTTCAGATTTTTTTTTTTTTTTTGAAGGATTCAAATTTTACCATTGCAAAACTGAAAATAAGTGCATAGTTCTAAGTCCCTCCCAAACCGTGCCACACCCTCTTCAAAACCGTGTGTGCTATAGATATACATGCATAAGTAATGGCTTTTCTAAAATAACTACTTAAACACATAGTGAATTTACCCCCAGATTCTACATATGATGCCCAAATTTGAGTGCGCTCCCGAGATGCGTGCACAACTTAATTGGCTAATGAGCTGTTAACCATCAATAATTGGATGCTAACAACCAATTATTGACTTTAATCAGCATCAATTAGGATTTGTGCAAGCATCTGGATGTGAGCTTTTATATAATGCAGGGTATGTAAATCCCATAGTGCGCAACCCAAAAGGGGGTGTGGTCATGGGAGGAGTATAGGTGGGTCAGGGGTGTTCCAAAAAGTTGTACTCATTATTCGATATGGGTCAGCGCCCAACTTGGGCACCAGGATTTATATCAGGTTTCAGCAGGTGTAAATCTTGCACCCAGAGAATCGGTGCTAAGCACTATTCCATAAAGGATGAGCGCCCTTTACAGAATAGCGCTTAGAGCTAATCTTTTTCGGCACCCATTTTTGTGTGCTATCTGTAGAATTCTCTCCAAAGTATAAATGCCACTATTTCCACATGCAAATTTTATGCAGGCTTTCTACAATGACTTCCATAGTTAGGTAACCTAAACAGCAAGGAAATAAAATGACTTGCCCAAAGTTATAGGCGATACCCTTCAAAATAACTTTTAAAAAAGATACATATATGTATACACATGGAGGGGCATAATCGAAAAGGGCGCCCAAGTTTTCCTGAGCACGTCCTCGCAGGACGTCCCAGCGAAGGGGCGGGGAAACCCGTATTATCGAAACCAGATGGGCGTCCTTTTTTCGTTTCGATAATACGGTCGGGGACAACCGAATCTTAACATTTAGGTTGTCCCTAGAGATGATCGTCCTTAGACTTGGTTGTTTCTGATTTTCGGCGATAATGGAAACTAAGGACGCCCATCTCAGAATCGACCAAATGTAAGCCCTTTGGTCATGGGAGTTGCCAGCATTCGTAGTGCACTGGTCCCCATCACATGCCAGGACACCAACCGGGCACCCTAGGGGGCACTGCAGGACTTCAGAAAAAGTTCCTAGGTACATAGCTCCCTTTCCCTATTTGCTGAGCCCCCCCCAAACCCACTCCCCACACCTGTATACCACTAACATAGCCCTTATGGGTGAAGGGGGGCACCTAGATGTAGGTGCAGTGGGTTTCTGGTGGGTTTTGAAGGGCTCACATTTACCACCACAAGTGTAACAGGTGGGGGGGGGGGGGGGCTGGTCCACCTGCCTGAAGTGCATTGCACCCACTAAAACTGCTCCAGGGACCTACATACTGCTGTCATGGCGCTGGGTATGATATTTGAGGCTGGTATAGAGACTGGCAAAAAATATTTTTTTAATGGTCATCTGGTCAGTTCGAGCACCTTTTTGTGGCTTGGTCGTAAGAAAAAAAGGACCAGGTAAAGTTGTCCAAGTGTTTGTCAGGGAAACCCTTTTATTCCACTATGGGTCGAGGACACCCATGTGTTAGGCACGCCCAAGTCAGGCCTTCACTACGCCTCCGACACACCCCCAGGAACTTTGGTCGTCCTCGCGACGGAAAGCAGTTGGGGACGCCCAAAATCGGCTTTCCATTATACCAATTTGGGCGACCCTGTGAGAAGAACGCCCATCTTGCGATTTGTGTCGAAAGATGGGCGTCCTTCTCTTTCAAAAATAAGCCTGATAGAGACACATCACTAAATCGAAAAGGTATGTTACTGGGCTCCTTTATAGTTCAGCTAAAAGAACACTTGCCTTATTCAGATCATTTCAGTTTTATAATGGGTGTGGTAAGAGATGAGAAAGAGGAAAAACAAGCCCCTGAAAACATCTACATGCTTCAAAACAGGAAACAGGCAGTGGTATACAGATTAGCTGCCTTTAGGTAATGTTACCAAAAATGTCAAAACACCTTAAAAGTTAATACTACCAAACAGTCTGTAACATCTTACAAGAATTTGTTTTTTTCAGAAGTTTTCATTCAAGAGGGAATCTGCTATCTGCTCAATTTACTCCAAACTGGACCGATTTCCACAGGGAGTTGGAATGCAATTCCCAGCCCCAAGACCATGGTGATCTACTGGGTTGCACTCTTGCAGGGTGGTAACTTCATATCTACTTTTAAACAACTCTGGGGACCTTTTCTTTGAGATAAGGGGTGTGGGGATGGGGAGGAAGTCAGGTGAAAGAGCATCAATTAGCCATGTAGCCAGCACTGATCTTAACATTCTTCTGACTTCAGCAATAAGGTCAGTTGTTTTCCTCCAGTATTTTTTTTAAATTACTAGTCATATCCTTGCAATGATACTCCCTCTCCTCTTCTTGTCTGTTTTCTGGTATGAATGAGTCTTGCTTTCCTATTTTTAATATAACAGAACTAGCTAAATAATTGCATGTCACTATAAACATAATGCAAAATCCCCAGCAGTATTACAGCACAACATTTTCTGCCAAACAAACTTTTGAGATCATATCTCTTTAAGGTAGTCAAAGAAGTAGTAACACTGGAATCAGGTGAATGGAAGAAAAACAAAAAGATAGCCATCTGCATGACTCACAACTACACCCATCGTTGAAGTTTTTCATTTGGAACTTAGCATTTAGCACAGTCAGAAAGATTAGCTGTATCTCAGCTTAATACCGTGAAACAGGATAAGACCCACTGCTTCAGGAACACTTGAGGAAAAGGAAAACAACCAAAAAGCTAAAATTACAAAAATACTGGCAATCAAAGTTGGAAACTTGAAGAAGTAAGAAGTTTGTTGCCATAAACTAAAGCAGAGGAGTGGCCTAGTGGTTAGGATGGTGGACTTTGGTCCTGGGGAACTGAGTTTGATTCCCATTTCAGGCACAGGCAGCTCCTTGTGACTCTGGGCAAATCACTGTAACCCTCCATTGCCCCATGTAAGCCGCATTGAGCCTGCCATGAGTGGGAAAGCGCGGGGTACAAATGTAACAAAAAATAAAATAAAAATTATGAGTATTCCAATTCAACTGAAATCTGAAAACACTGCAAAACACCATTTCCCCAAACATTCATTAAGTAAAAACTTGCTGCAGCCAGAAAACAATTGCAGTCCCCAGGCCTTCATCCATCGTCACTCACCACTCTGTGGTGCCTTAGTTGTTTATGGATAACATTGAGGCAGTTAATAAATGAAATAGTACCCAAAACAAAGGTTGCTTCGGGTACCTACCTTCTCTATAGCGGTAGCTACAGGCAATCTGTTACCTGAGACAAAGGATGAGATGGTGTCCCCTCCCACCAAAAGGAGTAGTTCTAATGGATTAATCCTGGCTTCCTCCCAAGAAAAATCCTGGCTTCCTCCCAAGAAAAATCCTGCAAACTCATAATTGGACATCATACTCATATATATTAAATGAATATTTTAATTTGGTGTCACCTCATCAACAGAAACTCAACTTCCCTCCACGGCCAGGCACATTAAGAAGTAATGTCAAATCTTGTGAACAAAAGCATACTCAGAGCCTGTAACAAACCTGCCATATTACAGAAGCATTAACATGGCTTAACAGCACAAACCCTATGAAAAGGAACATTACAAACATTATGGTGGGCCTTAAAATACTAATACGCCTCCTGCTGGGAAAATAGAACATGCCAAAAAACAAAAAGCACCAAGGGCCTCCAAAAAAAAAATGGGGATTGAAGTCTTTAATCATATGTTGAAGAAACAGTACTTGAATGGACCCGACACGGTCCGTGTTTCAGCGCACAGCGCCTGCCTCAGGGGTCGCAAGAAACAGCAGACAACATAGTAACATAGTAGATGACGGCAGAAAAAGACCTGCATGGTCCATCTAGTCTGCCCAAGATAAACTCATATCTTGAATTTGTACCTGTCTTTCAGGGCACAGACCGTATAAGTCTGCCCAGCAGTATTTCCCGCCTCCCAACCACCAGTCCCGTCTCCCATCACCGGCTCTGGTACAGACCGTATAAGTCCCCTATCCTAGCCTCCCAACCACCAACCCCTCTTCCCCCCACCTGCTCCGCCACCCAATTTCAGCTAAGCTTCTGAGGATCCATTCCTGCTGCACAGGATTCCTTTATGCATATCCCACGCATGTTTGAATTCCGTTACCGTTTTCATCTCCACCACCTCCCGCGGGAGGGCATTCCAAGCATCCACCACCCTGTCCGTGAAAAAATACTTCCTGACATCTTTTTTGAGTCTGCCCCCCTTCAATCTCATTTCATGTCCTCTCGTTCTACCGCCTTCCCATCTCCGGAAAAGATATTTTTGCGGATTAATACCTTTCAAGTATTTGAACGTCTGTATCATATCACCCCTGTTCCTCCTTTCCTCCAGGGTATACATGTTCAGGTCAGCAAGTCTTTGGTCATACGTCTTGGAACGCAAATCCCATACCATTCTCGTAGCTTTTCTTTGCACCGCTTCCATTTTTTTTAACATCCTTCGCAAGGTACGGCCTCCAAAACTGAACACAATACTCCAGGTGGGGCCTCACCAACGACTTGTACAGGGGCATCAACACTTCCTTTCTTCTGCTGATCACACCTCTCTCTATACAGCCTAGCAACCTTCTCGCTACGGCCACCGCCCTATCACACTGTTTCATCGCCTTCAGATCCTCGGATACTACCACCCCAAGATCCCTCTCCCCCTCAGTATCTATCAGACTCTCCCCGCCTAACACATACGTCTCTCGTGGGTTTCTACTCCCTAAATGCATCACTTTGCATTTCTTCGCATTGAATTTTAATTGCCAAACCTCAGACCATTCTTCTAGCTTCCTCAGATCCCTTTTCATGCTTTCCACTCCCTCCCGGGCGTCCACTCTGTTGCAAATCTTAGTATCATCCGCAAATAGGCAAACTTTACCTTCTAACCCTTCGGCAATGTCACTCACAAATATATTGAACAGAATCGGCCCCAGCACCGATCCCTGAGGCACTCCGCTACTCACCTTTCCCTCCTCCAAGCGAACTCCATTTACCACCACCCTCTGTCGTCTGTCCGTCAACCAGTTCCTAATCCAGTTCACCACTTCGGGACCTATCTTAAGCCCATCTAGTTCATTTAAGAGCCTCCTGTGAGGAACCGTGTCAAAAGCTTTGCTAAAATCTAAGTAGATTACGTCTATAGCACATCGATGATTCAATTCTCCAGTTACCCAATCAAAGAATTCAATGAGATTCGTTTGGCACGATTTCCCTCTAGTAAAACCATGTTGTCTCGGATCTTGCAGCTTGTTGGCTTCTAGGAAATTCACTATCCTTTCCTTCAGCATGGTTTCCATTACTTTTCCAATAACCGAAGTGAGGCTTACCGGCCTGTAGTTTCCAGTTTCTTCCCTATCACCACTTTTGTGAAGAGGTACCACCTCCGCCGTTCTCCAGTCCCTCGGAACCTCTCCAGTCTCCAAGGATTTATTAAACAAATCTTTAAGAGGACCCGCCAGGACCTCTCTGAGCTCCCTCAATATTCTGGGGTGGATCCCGTCCGGTCCCATGGCTTTGTCCACCTTTAGCTTTCCAAGTTGTTGATACACACTCTCTTCCGTGAACGGTGCTATATCCATTCCATTCTCAGGTGTACTTTTGCCAGTCCCTCACGGTCCTTCTCCAAGATTTTCTTCAGTGAAAACCGAACAAAAGTATCTATTTAGTAAATTGGCTTTTTCTTCATCATTATCTACATAGCGTTTCGCTGTATCTTTTAGTCTCACAATTCCCTTTTTAGTCCTTCTTCTTTCACTAATATACCTGAAGAAATTTTTGTTGCCCCTCCTTACATTTCTAGCCATTTGTTCTTCCGCTTGTGCCTTTGCCAGACGTACCTCTCTCTTGGCTTCTTTCAGTTTCATCCGGTATTCCTCCCAGTGTTCCTCTTCTTGAGATTTTCTATATTTCTGGAATGCCAACTCTTTAGCCTTTATTTTCTCAGCCACTTGCTTGGAGAACCATATTAGTTTCCTTTTCCTCTTGCTTTTATTTACTCTCCTTACATAAAGGTCTGTGGCCCTATTTATTGCTTCTTTCAGCCTGGACCACTGCCCTTCCACTTCCTGTTCGTCCTCCCAGCCCATCATCTCCTTCGGCGGTATTGTAAAGACAATACAGTTAAGAAGATCAATGAACTGCAACGCCGTGTAATCCCCTTCACAATAGAGGACAAAAAAATACTCTGGTGAGCAAACGCGGTTCTTCAATAGCGGACTCAATCAAGTAAACAGAATGACCGGTGCGGGTTTCGGTCATTCTGTTTACTTGATTGAGTCCGCTACTGAAGGACCGCGTTTGCTCACCAGAGTATTTTTTGTCCTCTATTGTGAAGGGGATTACATGGCGTTGCAGTTCATTGAACTTCTTAACTGTATTGTCTTTACAATACCGCCGCATGTTGTCTGCTGTTTCTTGCGACCCCTGAGGCTGGCGCTGTACGCCGAAACACGGACCGTGTCGGGTCCATTCAAGTACTGTTTCTTCAACATATGATTAAAGACTTCAATCCCCATTTTTTGGAGGCCCTTGGTGCTTTTTGTTTTTTGGCATGGACTAATAAGACAAAGCCAACATGGATTTAGTCAAGGAAAAACTTGCCTCACCAATCTACTTAATTTCTTTGAAGGAGTGAATAAACATGTGGATAAAGGTGAGCCTTTCGATATTGTATATCTGGATTTTCAACCATTTGACAAAGTACCTCATGAATGACTCCTGAAAAAATTGGAATGTCATAGGATAGGAGGTAGTGTACTATTGTGGATTAAAAACTGGTTAAAAGACAGAAAACAGAGATCAGGGTTATGGTCAGTATTCTCAATGGATAAGGGTAGATAGTGGGGTTCCCCAGAGTCTGTGCTGGGACCGCTGCTTTTTTACATTTTTATAAATGATCTAGGGATGGGAATAACTAGTGAGGTAATTAAATTTGCAGATGACAAAATGTTATTCAAAGCTGTTAAATTGCAGGAGGATTGTGAAAAATTGCAAGAGGACTTTACAAGACTGGGAATCCAAATGGCAGATGACGTTTAATATGAGCAAGTGCAAAGTCAAGGATGTAGGAAAGAGGAACCCAAAATATTGCTATGGGATACAAGGTTCCATATTAGGAGTCAACGCCCAGGAAAAGAATCTAGGTGTCATCACTGATGATATGTTGAAACCCTTTGTTCAGTGTGCAGTGGCACCTAAGAAAGCAAATAGAATGTTAGGAATTATTAGGAAAGAAATGGAAAACAAAACTGAGAATATTATAATGCCTTTGTATTGCTCCATAGAATTAAAAAAGGTACAGAGAAGGGCGACGGAAATGATAAAGGGGATGGAGCAACTTCCCTCTGAGAAAAGGCTAAAGAGGCTAGGGCTCTTCAGCTTAGAGAAGAAACGGCTGATGTGAGATATGACAGAGGTTTATAAAATACTGAGTGGATTGGAACAGGTAGATGTGAATTGCTTGTTTACTCTTTCGAAAAATACTAGGACTTGGGGGCACACAAAGAAACTACTAAATAGGAAATTTAAAACAAATCAAAGAAAAATATTTCTCTACTCAACATGTAATTAAACTTTGGAATTCATTGCCAAAGAATGTGATAAAAGCAGTTAGCTTACCAGGGTTTAAAAATGGCTTGGATAATTTAACTTAAGAACATAAGCATTTTCATACTGGGATAGACTGAAGGTCTATCAAGCCCAGTGTCCTGTTTCCAACAGTGGCCAATCCAGGTCACAAATATCTGGCATGATCCCAGAACAGCAAAATAGATTTTATACTGCTTATCATATCATGCAGGGATTTTCCCAAGTCCATTTTAACATGTGTAAAGTTTGAATTTGTGTCCCCAATAATTTTATCTGGGGCATTTGTCCCCTGTTTTCTTGCTCATTTCTCCAACATCTTTCCCCTACTTCTCACCCTCCCATTTCCAGCTCAGATTTTCATCACTGTCTTCTTTCTTCCCTCCCCCCAATATATCCTGACACTCCCTTCTTCTCCTCTCCTTTTCTCACACCACAAACTTCTTACGCTCCCTTTCCTCCTACCTCCTGTTTCTCCCTTCCTCCCCAGGCAAAATGGGCCTGCTTTCTTTACTCTGTGTCAGAACAATGTTAATCTCCAAACTCATAGTGCCAGACTCCCTGTATTATGAGATCAGCATATAGGAAGTCTGTGAGTTTTGAATGTTCTTGTGGTGCTACCACAAAGTTAAGAAAGCAGTCAGTGGAGGTGACTCTTGAGCAATCCTCTATCTGTTGAGGCAGCAATACCATTTCTCCCTTCAGCTCCTGCCTGGTGGCACCTCCTCGATATTCCACTGCCCTAGACTTCACCTATGTGCAATAGCTACATCAGTTGGCGGGCTACCATTCTCCCCTCACCACCGCATGCTATTAATCCTCCTTAGCATTCCTACTTATGGTCGGTAAAGTGAGGTGCCCACTACAGGGGGACTTTGGGAGTTACATGCTCGCATCCCCCAAAATTTGGAACCTAAGGTGACTATTTCACTTGCCTACTGATGGAGTCACTCCTTTTTCCCATTTTGGCTCAAGTGCTTGTAGACTTTCAACCTGGCTCAAAAAGGGCAGCATAGTATCTTGAGTGGTCACTTTGCTTGTCTATCCCTTAAGTAAGGGAACATTAATGACATTTTACTGAGCTGTGTGAACAACGGTGATATATGGGCCGTCAACTCAATCTGTAAAGCATCAATCACAGTAACATCGAGACACATTTTTGAAGGGACATCTGAGTCAGAATGTCCCAAACGAATGCCCATGCACTGGAAATGTCCAGCATGAACATCCATTTTACAAATTGAAATGTCCAAATTTTGAAAAGAGGAAAAAAATGGACATGGAAGTCTGAATAGCATCATCATCCATGCAGAGCATAGGGTCAGCTCACTGTTCAGTACAGTGGACTGTAAACCAAGAGACCCAGGTTCAAATCCCACTTTAACTCCTTGTTTTTGAGATTGAGCCCTCCAGGAACATAAAAATACCTATTGTACCTGAATGTATGCCACTTCGATAGCCTTCGGGCTTCCAGGTATCTTATATATTTAGGTACAGTAGGTATTTTTCTGTTTCTGGAGAACTCAGAATAAAAAATAAAAAGCTGAAGTGAGATTTGAAAATGGGACCCTCGATTTACAGGGCAAGATGAAGAGTAGGAACTGGATCAGGCTCTTGATTTACAGTTCACAGCACCAATCACTAGGCTATTCCTCACACCGAAACACAAACCACCAAGATTCTTGTTCAGTCCAGGACAGCAGAGTCAATAAACTAATACGGTTTACTGTCAGGAAATAGAACAGTAAACTGTAAGAAGAAAAAATGATGAAAATATAGCAACAATAACAGGTAAATCAAACAGTATCAATATTAAAACTAACTAAACATTTGTTTACTATCTGAGTAGTACCTGGGGAGTTCAGAAAATATAGCTGCTCACAGGTTATAAAATATAACTGCTCACAGAGCCTCAGTAAAGAGATCTTCCTCTCTCTTCTCCCTACCTAAGACTAAAGATTACCTCACAGGTTAGGCGGGAAAAACTGTCACTTCTCTAACAGCTTAAAAAAAAAAAAAAAAAAAAAAAAAAAGACTGTCACCATCTGTGGGCCAAACAAGGGGAATGCACTAAGGAACATATATGTCAAACATTTCACATAATACATTACAGACATAAATCCCATTTCGTCACACTCCATTTTTAGAAACGGATGCAAAGCAGAAAAGGGACAGTTCCCCCAAGAACTCACTATACAAAAAAAGTTGACTTGGGTGTAATCTCAGCAACCCCCCCCCCCCCCTAAAAAAAAAAAAAACATAGACCCGCTCCTGTCCTAAGAATATTGTGAAGTACCTGTAATAAAGAGCCTACAAAAATCACTCAGGACCTATATAGCTAATCTACTTTACCATAACACCACTAACTTACTACAGAAGTAATAAAACATGGACCCTACCTAGGAAAACAAAACACAGTAAATACTACAGTGGGACCTAGAACATCAATATGTCTATTGGAAAACTGAAGAAGCTGAATTATTACAAATGCATAAGTAAATACAAACTGAGTACCTGGTCTTGGTTACAAACACTGAACACAAATAGACCCTTGCCAGGTACAGAATAAGTGAGCAAAAAGTTAAAATATGAATACATACAGTGGTGGAAATAAGTATTTGATCCCTTGCTGATTTTGTAAGTTTGCCCACTGACAAAGACATGAGCAGCCCATAATTGAAGGGTAGGTTATTGGTAACAGTGAGAGATAGCACATCACAAATTAAATCCGGAAAATCACATTGTGGAAAGTATATGAATTTATTTGCATTCTGCAGAGGGAAATAAGTATTTAATCCCTCTGGCAAACAAGACCTAATACTTGGTGGCAAAACCCTTGTTGGCAAGCACAGAGGTCAGACGTCTTCTGTAGTTGATGATGAGGTTTGCACACATGTCAGGAGGAATTTTGGTCCACTCCTCTTTGCAGATCATCTCTAAATCATTAAGAGTTCTGGGCTGTCGCTTGGCAACTCGCAGCTTCAGCTCCCTCCATAAGTTTTCAATGGGATTAAGGTCTGGTGACTGGCTAGGCCACTCCATGACCCTAATGTGCTTCTTCCTGAGCCACTCCTTTGTTGCCTTGGCTGTATGTTTTGGGTCATTGTCGTGCTGGAAGACCCAGCCACGACCCATTTTTAAGGCCCTGGCGGAGGGAAGGAGGTTGTCACTCAGAATTGTACGGTACATGGCCCCATCCATTCTCCCATTGATGCGGTGAAGTAGTCCTGTGCCCTTAGCAGAGAAACACCCCCAAAACATAACATTTCCACCTCCATGCTTGACAGTGGGGACGGTGTTCTTTGGGTCATAGGCAGCATTTCTCTTCCTCCAAACACGGCGAGTTGAGTTCATGCCAAAGAGCTCAATTTTTGTCTCATCTGACCACAGCACCTTCTCCCAATCACTCTCGGCATCATCCAGGTGTTCACTGGCAAACTTCAGACGGGCCGTCACATGTGCCTTCCGGAGCAGGGGGACCTTGCGGGCACTGCAGGATTGCAATCCGTTATGTCGTAATGTGTTACCAATGGTTTTCGTGGTGACAGTGGTCCCAGCTGCCTTGAGATCATTGACAAGTTCCCCCCTTGTAGTTGTAGGCTGATTTCTAACCTTCCTCATGATCAAGGATACCCCACGAGGTGAGATTTTGCGTGGAGCCCCAGATCTTTGTCGATTGACAGTCATTTTGTACTTCTTCCATTTTCTTACTATGGCACCAACAGTTGTCTCCTTCTCGCCCAGCGTCTTACTGATGGTTTTGTAGCCCATTCCAGCCTTGTGCAGGTGTATGATCTTGTCCCTGACATCCTTAGACAGCTCCTTGCTCTTGGCCATTTTGTAGAGGTTAGAGTCTGACTGATTCACTGAGTCTGTGGACAGGTGTCTTTCATACAGGTGACCATTGCCGACAGCTGTCTGTCATGCAGGTAACGAGTTGATTTGGAGCATCTACCTGGTCTGTAGGGGCCAGATCTCTTACTGGTTGGTGGGGGATCAAATACTTATTTCCCTCTGCAGAATGCAAATAAATTCATATACTTTCCACAATGTGATTTTCCGGATTTAATTTGTGATGTGCTATCTCTCACTGTTACCAATAACCTACCCTTCAATTATGGGCTGCTCATGTCTTTGTCAGTGGGCAAACTTACAAAATCAGCAAGGGATCAAATACTTATTTCCACCACTGTACACAAAAATGAAATTAAAACCCCAAGAAGCCACACTGCAGTGTAACATGAGAGAAAAAGAAACAGCACTCTGCACTCTGAAAAATATAAAGAAAGCAGTGTAAATTTGTTTTGAAATTGACATTTTCTCTTTACGGAATTAAGAATAAAATTCTTTCTACCTTTGCTATCTGGTTGTTCTGTTTTTTTCCAATCATTTTTGTCCCAGTCTCCAGCTTCTGCTTCCTCTGTCTTGTCTTAACCTTCTTTACAAGATCTCCAGTCCATCTGCCACTTCTTCTCTTCCTTCCCATCTTCTTCACTTCCTCTCCTTTAAATTCATCTTTGACTATGAACTTTTACTTTTAGCTTTACTTCATTTATTTTTCTGCCTATTTGCTCAGACTTCATTCATTCTTACTATTCAGTCTTCAATCTTTTTTTTTTTTTTTACCACATCTACCTGCAGCTTTTCATCTCCCTCTCCTCATCATTCCAGTGTCTCCTCCTGTTTCTCTCTGCATCCTCCAATCCATCATTTCCTCTCTTTCTCCCCCTACTCTTCCATCCATTTCCCCTCTTTCTCTCTCATCGGGAGAAACAACAGTGGCGGTATGATGGTGGCAGAGTCTCAGTGGGAGTGCGGGAGATGAGCCTGCTGGAGACTTGGCAGGTCTGATTATCAGACCATGAAGAGGTGGAAAGAAGGGGGAATGGAAGAGGTGGAGGTGGGAGGGATAAAGAGTCCAGGAAGCATGTATACCTGACTGGGGGGGGGGGGGGGCTGAGCCAAGATTGGGGGCCTGTTTTAAAGTGCCAAGAATAAAAGCCTTTTCAACTACTAGAAGACATGTATTCTGCTTTTGTGGACTGTACAACTCCACTCCAACTCCATTCATGGATCTCCCCAACACTATCCAAATAGTGTGAAGGTGATATTCAGCAACATTATCTGGACAGTGCTGCTTAATATCATTAATGTTTATCCAGTTAGCAGGTGCTGCTAACTGAATAAGTGCCGCTGAATACAAAGCTGTGCATCTTCTATGTTGGATTATGAGCTGAACTAATACTTCTTAAGCCAAATGGAATGTAGGACTCTTGTAGGGACTGGACTAGAATAGCAATATGCTAGATGAAGGAACCAGAAGCTCTGAAGTAAGCCATATTAAATTATTTTATGAAAGTACTGAGTGGAGCAGTGTCGGCCAGAGTCCTCTGAAAGGAATTAGTGGTGCACTGCAAAACTCTCATAGCCAGTGTTGATGGCCAACTGCAAGACCTTGCATTGGTTAAGGATGGAACATTCATTAGGGTTCAGGCTCACTGTCCAAGTATCACAGCTCATCATCCCATTTCCAGGAGCAACAAGAAGCATGAAAGTTCACGTAGCTCTTAAATACACTTCAGTAAAAACATACAGTTGTATGAAGTAGTTTAGAAGGCCCTGGTTAAATCGTATGTTTCACTGAATCCCTAAGTGAACAGAAGCTGTCACAACCTCTACATATTATAAAGTTAAATGCAAACAAATATAGCTAAGCCGACAAAAGCAAATTATTAAAAAAATGAAATTAACCCTTAGAACACCACCTTGAAAAATGTTTTCCAATCAAATCAATCCTTGCAAAAAATTTCTTATAACTTTTTGGTATCTCAGAGAAACTCAACATTTTTCTCCAAATTTTAATGCATGATTACTACTTATTTGCAGTTTTTTCAGAAATTTGAAATAAGATAACTGTGAATACAGCAGATGAATAAGTTTGAACCCCCCTTTCACTCACTACTCTAACACATCCTTTAGTAGAGCTAACAGGTTTCAAATGTTTTTTATAGCCAAAAATATTCTTACACTATGGGGTTCATTTTCAAGGAGAAAAACGTCTAAAAAGTGACATAAAGCAGCATTTGGTCATTTTGCTAACCAAAACGTTCAATTGCTTTTTTTGAAACCTATTTTGCAGACGTTTATCCATGCAATTCATCTGCAATGTGTCCAAATCATAAGGGGGCATGTTGGGCGGGGGGGGGGGGGGGGGGGGGGGGGGGGGGGTGGATTAGGGCGTTCCTAACACTTGGATATTTTTCTGCCATAAAGAAACAAAACAAAAAAGTCCAGGACTAAAACTAAGACATTTTGAGCTACACTTGTTTTAATAATGACTAAGCCACAAAAAGTGCCCTAAATGACCAGATGACCACTGGAGGAATAAAGGAATGACCCATCTTACTCTCCCAGTGGTCACTGACCCTCTCCCACCCTCAAAGGAGTGAAAGAAACAATACATACCAGCCTTTATGACAGCCTCAGATGTTATGGCTAGTCCTCTGAGGCGCCAAGTGGTCAGTCCAGTGCACTGTGGAGAAGGGGACCCAGGCCTATAATCCACTCTGTTACTCTTGTGCTGGAATGTACCCACATATGTGACACTTGCAGACATAAGGGCTATTGTAGTGCTTTATAGTTGGCTATACTAAGTTTTTGGTGGGTTTTTGGAGGGCTCCACATACAATATAAGTGGGAAAGAGTGAGATATGTACCTGGGAGCTTTTATGTGAATCCATTGCAGTGCCCCCTAGGGTGCTCCACTACTCTGCTGGGATGTCTATGTGGCCAGTCTACTAAGAATGCTGGCTCTTCCTACATCCCAATGGCTTGATTTTCTGTGTTTTTTGGACTTTATTTTTAATGGACTAAAAAGAAAAACATACAGAGCACAAAAACATCTAGCAAATAGCCATTAAAAAAAAAAAAAAGATGTTTGCTTTTCGAAAATGGCTGTATTTGCCACCTGGATTCTGTACATTTTGAGTAAAACATCCAAAGTCGGACATAGACATCATATCGGAAATGTTCCTCCATGTCTTCTTGAATAGACTATATATGATTGAGATCTTTCATCAGATTTTCAAAAATATTAAAGTGTGGAAACTGTAAAGGTCATTTCAAACAGAATGTAAAATGTAGGCAGCCATTTCATTCTTGTTACTTTCAAGTACTTCATGTTCTATTTTGAATCATTGCCTTGTTGAAATATCCAACCCCTCTTCAGCTTCAGTTTCCCTACTGACTGTGGAATATTAGCTCCAAGATCTGTTTATAAAGAGGCTCATTTTCAAAGCACATAGATTTACAAAGTTACATAGAGGCATATTTTCAAAGCACTTTGGGAGGCTAAGTTCCATAGGTTTCTATGGAACTTTGGGAGGCTAAGTGCTTTGAAAATGAGCCTGTAAGGCTATTATGTATCTTTGTAAGTCTATGTGCTTTTGAAAATGAGTACCATAGTCTATTTACACCACTTATCTGAACTCACAGGCCAAAGTGATGTACATGCTATATAAAGTTAGAAAAGGAATTACACATTAATATAGAAAAGAACAATCATGCTAGCCACAATTAAAAGTTATAAAACCAAGCCCAGCATCTTACTGCCAAGAGAAACCAGTGAGGCGGGGGGGGGGGGGGGGGGGGGGGGGGGAAATTAACCTCCACTCAGTAGCATTCAAACAGAATTTCATAAAAGGCCTCAGCCATTACCTCACCAGGCCCCAAAAATCTGTTAAAAAAAAAAAGTGCTCGCTGATGTTCTGAATTTCTTAATCAACAATTCAGCAAGAATAAAAAGAAGGAGATTATTCCATGTAGCCAATGCCACAAAAAAGCAACTTGATGAGTGGACTCTAGACAAGCAACTGCAGGACCAATAGGTACAAGACAATGGGCTTTTGAAGATCAAAGATGCCTTGCCTTTTTTTTTTTTACTTCATTTTTAAATATTGAAATGCTCTCTATTTCCCCAGAAGGAAGATGTATTTGTCGGTGTCATGATACACCTTCATCTACTTATCCCCTGCATTTTAGGGGCTCTTTTACTAAGATGTGCTAAATGCTAAGAAGCTCATAGGTATAAAATATACCATCATGACTAAATAAAAAAACTTGAGATTTTGAGCCCACTAGGCACAGAAAAAGTACATGCATTTAATGTGCACAGCGCTACATACATCTAGTTGCACTATAGAAATGATTAGTAGTAGTAAATAGCTCTAGAAGGTTTACAGCAAAAAAGAAATATCAATATTATAATTAAAAACTTTCAATATATATAAATAGAATCAATAAAAATCAAATTAGGTTTAAATTCAAGAGAGAGGGTAAATAACTGGACTTGAAGAAGAGCCTAGTTCTTGCAGTATAATCTGTGGAGCTTCACATAATCTTGCTGAAATCTGATTTGAACAGTAAGTGAGATCAGGTGGTGCCAAGTTGGTGAGCGGACACGGAAACAGTGAATTCCAGACTCCAGGAGTTACAGAGCTAAATTTCGTCTGGGAGAGTATCTGCCATATAGATGAAACAGCCAGTAATTCAAGTTTGGCCTGCACCGAATGACTAGACAGAGATGAAGATATTACTTGCAGTAAAAAAAAAAGCCAGATTGCTAGGCCACAGACCATACAGTATTTCACCCTCTACACAGCAACGAAACAGTACTACTCACTCTCCTAGCCAAATTTAAGCAGCAAATAGCAACAGGTAACAATATCCTCCTCCTCCAATTGACATGTCTAGTGCATTCGACATGGTAAACCATAACATATTAATGAGAGTACTCGACAAGCTCAGGATTGGAGGAAACATACTCAAATGGCTTGAAGGTTTCCTAACCACAAGAACATACCAAGTAAATTCAAAATCAAACATATCATCACCTTGGAAAGCAGACTGTGCAGTACCACAAGGATCACCACTATCGCCGATCCTCTTCAACCTAATGATGACCCAACTAGCCAAGACCTTATCCAACCATGGCCTTAACCCTTTCATCTATGTAGACGATATTACTATATACATTCCTTACAGATCCACCTTGACAGAAATCACCAATGAAATCAAGATCGGCTTCAACATCATGGACGCATGGGCAAAGGCATTTCAACTTAAACTCAACAAAAAAAACACACTGTCTCATCCTCTCATCCCAATACAGCTCGGACAGCCCCACAACTATCAGCACCCTCCCATTCTCAGACAGCCTGAAAATCCTTGGTGTAACATTGGACCGCTATTTAACGCTAGAGAGCCAAGTTAAATCCACAACAAAAAGAATGTTCTTCACAATGTGGAAACTCAAACGTGTGAAACAATTCTTCCCGAGGGAAATATTTCGCAACCTGATACAATCGATGGTGCTAAGTCATGCTGACTATTGTAACGGAATCTATGCGGGATGCAAAGACCAAATCTCAAGGAAACTCCAGACCGCACAAAACATGGCGGCAAGACTCATCTTCGGAAAAACTACACTGGCTCCCAATCAAAGAACGCATCGCTTTCAAAATTTGCACCATGGTTCACAAAATCATCTACGGCGAAGCACCGGGATATATGACAGACTTTATCGACCTACCAACCAGAAACACAACCGCATCAGCTCGTAAATACCCAAATCTCAACTTTCCAAGCTGCAAAGGACTAAAGTACAAATCAACTTAACCATCTAATTTTTACTACATCAGCACACAATTATGGAACGCTCTACCATAAGCCGTGAAAACTACGTACGATCACCTCCAATTCAGGAAAAAACTAAAAACTCACCTGTTTCACCCTCCTGACCCAACATAAATGCATGAACCTAGCGACAACATAACACTACAGTTCGTAATGATCACCAAACAACTCCATAACACTACAGTTCATAATGATCACCAAACAACTCCATAAGAAGTTCGTAATGATCACCAAACAACTCCACCTGCTCTTGATTTCCTTCATGTGGTCCCACCACATGAACCTTTTCCTACCACTACTTAACCTTGTAACTGTAATTGTTTACTCCGGAGTCAACCAACACCTCTCCAGTACCACGTAAGACACATTGAGCCTGCAAATAGGTGGGGAAATGTGGGGTACAAATGTAACAAATAAATAAACATGATACTAAGGAACAGTAAATGAATCCATTCTTCTTTCCACCTGCACAGTATTTCCTGAGCCAATGGCTGCCACACAACCCCAAGCATACTTACCCAGATATTCAATGTCAGAACCCAGGCATGGCCCAGCACTGAACATCTGGGTTTAATTCAGCCTGTGACTGTCAGTAGCTTAGAAGTTGCTGACCACTGCAAGCTGTAAATTGACACACACATTTTCAGAAAGACAAAGATAAAATAATAACAAACAAGCCCCTTGGCCGTCATTGAGTTCACAACAGTTTAAACTTTCAATCCTAAATTCCCCACTCCATTAAAATTTCAGCTAAAGATAGTGCCTTTTGTATTTATAAATTCTATGATTTCAAACTTTAAGACAATTTGGTTTTAAAAACTGCCAACTACTAGGAACTAACATTTCTATAGCACTACTAGGCATATAGTGCTGACAGATACTGAGCAACTCTCTGCTTTATGAGCTTACATTGTAGTTAAATTTAACGCGCATAACTCTTGGTGCCATATATAGAATTTGGGCGTTAGCTCATAGTCATCAAGTGTTGCTATTGAAGTCTGATCTTTCTGCTGTTTTCAACTTGACAGGCCATGACCTGATGTTATATTTGCTAGATTCCATTGGTATTTCTGGAAGAGTTTTTTCCTGGTTTTCTCAGTGATCGTTTATACTCGGTTAAACAGCATGGTGTTGTTTCCCTGAACTGGATTATGTCCTGTGGGGTCCCTCAGAGCTCCCCCCCAATCTCCTATCCTGTTTAATCTAATTATTGCGATCTTTGGGATCTGGTGGAGGGATAAAGGGTTCTCTTATTATATTATGCTGATATTATTACCCCCTTTTGATTCTTCCCTCCAGGCCATAAGCCCCCAGTTGCAATCCTGTTGTTCTTGGGTTGAGGAATGGGCAACCTTAACTCAGTTGAAATTGAATACCAAAAAAACTAAGTTTATTTGGTTTGGTCCCCCATCTATACCTATTCCTTTAAATTTGCCTGTATTGAATGGCACAGTTTTTCAGTTGGAGCCATCTTTGAGAATTTTGGACATTGATATTGGACTCTCATCTTACTATGAGGGGCCAGTTAAATAAATTAACTTGTTCAGTTTTTTTACAAATTGAAAATATTAAAATTAATTAAGCATTGCTTTTCTCAGGAGCATTTTATTTTGTTAACTCAGTCTGTCATTGTTTGATTGTTGCAACCTGCCTTATATTACTACTACTACTACTTAACATTTCTAAAGCGCTACTAGGGTTACGCAGCGCTGTACAATTTAACATGGAAGGACAGTCCCTGCTCAAGGAGCTTACAATCTAAAAAGACAGGTGTACAATCTAAAGACAAGTGTAGAGTCCGTCTGGTAGGTAATACTATATTTCATGAGAGGTTAGGTGCCGAATGCGGCATTGAAGAGGTGAGTTTTAAGCAGAGATTTGAAAATGGGTAGGGAGGGAGATTGGCGTAGGGGTTGAGGAAGATTGTTCCAGGCAAAGGGTGAGGCAAGGCAGAATGAGCGGAGCCTGGAGTTGGCAGTGGTGGAGAAGGGAACTGACAGGAGGGATTTGTCCTGTGAGCGGAGGTTACGGGCGGGGACACAGGGGGAGATGAGGGTAGAGAGGTAGTGAGGAGCCGCAGACCGGGTGCATTTGTAGGTAAGGAGGAGAAGCTTGAATTGTATGCGGTATCTGATTGGAAGCCAGTGAAGTGACTTGAGGAGAGGAGTGATGTGAGTATATCGGTTCTGGCGGAATATAAGACGTGCGGCAGCGTTCTGAACGGATTGAAGGGGGGATAGATGGCTACGTGGGAGGCCGGTGAGGAGTAGGTTGCAGTAGTCAAGGCGAGAGGTAATGAGAGCATGGACGAGAGTTTGTGTGGTTTGCTCAGATAGGAAAGGGCGAATTTTGCTGATGTTGAAGAGGAAGAAGCGACAGGTCTTGGCAGTCTGTTGGATATGCGCAGAGAAGGAGAGGGCGGAGTCGAAGATGACTCCGAGGTTGCGGGCAGATGGGACGGGGAGGATGAGGGTGTTGTCAACTGAGATGGAGAGTGGAGGAAGGGGAGAGGTGGGTTTAGGTGGAAAGACGAGGAGCTCGGTTTTGGACATGTTCAGCTTCAGGTGGCGGTTGGACATCCAGGCAGCAATGTTGGATAAGCAGGCCGATACCTTGGCCTGGGTCTCCGCGGTGATGTCTGGTGTGGAGAGGTATAGTTGGGTGTCATCAGCATAAAGATGATACTATACTTAGTTGGGTTTCAAATATTGCACAATGCTGCTGTTAGAATGATCTTTGGATTGCCACGCTCGAGGAGATTGATATGAAGATCTATTTCCTGAGCAGTCCAAGTTCCCTGGGTGTGAAGCCCATCTACATGAGCTCCCCATCTTAGAATGGATGCATCCGTTGCCTTCTGAGGAGGCGGAATTTGGAATGGCAGTCCCACAGTCAACTTCAATCAAATTACCCACCAGAGAAGGGCATGAGTTAACTTTGGCGGAATCTGGATTGCAACCGCTAGATTCCCAGCCACCTGAGACCACTGGGAAGCTAGGGACCACTGGGCTTCTCTCAAGTGCAGATGTGCAATGGGAGTGACATGCACTGTTGAAGCCATGTGGCCCATCAATCTCAACATTTGCCAAGCTGTGACCTGCTTGCTGTTTTGGACCTGTGAAGCTAGTGCTGTCAAGGTGTCTGCTCTCGCTTGTGGGAGAAAAGCACGCGCCTTGCAATGTATCAAGGAAGGCTCCTATGTACTCCAATCGCTGGACTGGAAGAAGATGAGACTTTAGAACATTGGTTCTAAAGTTTCAGAGATTTAAAAAAAAAAATCCCTCAAATGTCAAACTAACTTAACCTTAAAAAAAATAACGATGCAGTCTGCAAAGGTGTATCCTCATGGAAAGCCAAATCCAGCAGAATACCAAGATAAAATACCAATGGAATCATTTTCAAAGCACATGGATGTCTCAAAATGGCAAAAAACAAACAAAAAAACATCCATCTGCAAAAACATCCAAACTGTGATTTTGGAATGGCAGAATTTGGACGTCCTACACTGCAGTTCATTCATATAGCAAGGGAGTTTGTGTTGTGGCAAGTTTTGGCCAGGACTAGAGAAGGCCCAAAATTAGGACTTCCAACAGCAATAGTCAAAGGGGAAAAAATGTCCAAGTCTAAAAAGAAGGACATTTTTATTTAGACCTGTTTCAGTCACATCCAGGGCACAAAAAGGTGCTCTGATAGAGCAGCTGACAACTGAAGGGATTAAAGCATGACCCCTCATGAATCCCCCAGTGGCTGCTGCCCCCCTCTCCCCCCTGAAAGAAAAACTGGAAAGGAATATCAGGCTCTATGACAGCATCAGGTATTAGGACAAGTATGAAGGCCACTGAGGTGATGTACAGTCAGGAATAGTAGGTACTCCCCTGTACCTGGAGAATTCAGCATTTAAAATAAAAGAGTTGTAGGGGGATATGAACCTGGGTGCCAATTTTTGTAAAAACGTCCCTAGAATTTGGCATTCATAATTTAGTCATTTCGGTTTGTAAAATGGCCATTCATTTTGGATATTCTCAAGTACTTTTGAACAGGAAACCCCAACGTATTTCCTGTTCGAAAATGACTGAGAGATGGACCTTTTTTGGATGTTATGAGAAGGACGCTCCAATTCTAACTTAGACGTCCTTTTGAAAATGCCCCGCCAATTGTATGTGATAATTTTTTATAATCACTAAGCCAAAAAAATCTAGTAAATCACCTAATAGAAAATTTTACAATACCAAAACTTGAGTTTTAGCCATGTTAAGTTTCAGATGATTGGCTTTCATCCAGGAGCTAACACTTTGTAAGCACAGTCTCAAAAAATGTAAAGCCTCCTCACTGGTATTTTCTATGTGGAAAAAAAAGAACTGAATAGCATCAGCATACATTTCTAAACTGCAACCCTAGGCATCACAGTAATTTACACAGAAGGATCATGTAAATATTGAAAAGCATAAGGCATATCAAACAATGAAGACTCATAATTTCTCTGGACCACTTGAAATTTCCTAAAAGACAGAAAAGATCTAAACCATTTATAGTACCTTCTATTCCTATTGATTTTAATATCCGCAATAAAATCTAGTGATCCAGAAAATCAAAGGCTGCTGCTATGTCTAACGTTACTAGTAAAAAACTAAAACCCATGTCAAAACTTAATCTTCTTATATCGGTGGCCGAAAGCAAAACAGTTTCTGTGTCATGTTGAGTTTGAAAGCCAAATTGGCAATTATCCAAAATGTCATTCAGATTAATAAAAGGTAACTTAGAAATCCAAACAATGAGGCTCATTAGAATTACTTTTAAGTAAAGGATTACTACTAATAGGCAGGACTTCCTGTAAGAGTCAGTCAAAGAATTCTAAACATCTCTTCAGCTTTCCAGAAGCTTCTCTGTTCTGGCTGCTATTAGTGATATCACCCATCCTTGGAGAAAAGTATTCTACTTTATTTCTTACCGTGTTGCAAGTTTATGGCAGACGACACCAGTGTCCATTATAACTTCACTAAGCCTCAGCTCTAGATGCACCTTGCCCTGTAAAACACAATGACAAAAGCTCCCAGTGAAAATCATAAGGAGTACAGGAAAACATTTTCATTTGGTTCAGTTTATTTTTTGTTGTTGCTTTGGTGAGTTTGGCTTTCTTTAGGGCATGCTATTTTGTTATAGCATGTTATTTAACACATACTAATGAAACAAAACTCCCTAGTGGAAATTATGCTACATACAATCAACTGTCACCATTATATATCATTATTTTGTGGTAAAAACACACAAAAAATAGGAGGAAGTGCTAATAGCCCCTTGTTGCTAAAGGGCAAAAAGAAAAATAAACAAACCTGTGGGGTTTGTCTCTCAGCCAGAGAATTCACACTGTGACAGCCAAGCTTGATAGAAGGCGCTTGAAATGGGGGAAACCCCTACTCAATTATGAATGAAGGATTATGATAATTCTACAGTCAAATCACAAGCTGTTTCTGACTAGCAAGTCAAATGGAGTGGGAGGAAACTGCCAGGTCAAATTATATATCTCTGTAGAGATAGGCATAGTTGCACACGTGTGTGTGTGTGTGTGTGTGTGTGTGTATTTGTGTACATATATCTCAACATAAATTTCTGAAGACACAAAAATGCTGAGTGATATAAAATAGAAAGATAAATTAATAAGGACATTTGGATACAGCTATATAACAAAGAAATCTATGTAAGAGGTAACTTATCTCAGGGCAGTCCACTTGGTAGATCTCACCCCCAATAGCCCAAAGAACATTTATTCTTTTGGTTCTCTCTCCTCTTCTGTTCTGCACATGCACACTCTTCTCCATGAGGATTGGTTGTCTCCTGGGGGAGAGCTTTCCCTTCAAGGCCCAGGGGTAATCTTCCTGCTTTACCACAAATACTCAGAGCCTCATATGGGGTGCTCCAACTAACTGTACTGCTGACTTGTGCAAAACATTCTGCTTTGAAATAGTCTTTCTCCATAGACTTACCAGGGAAAAGTAGGCACACTCAGAGGTGACGTCATCCGACAGCGCCTCAGGCGCCGGAGTGGTCCTTTAACTTAGAGATGTTAGAATTTGACATCTTTTCCCCTGTGCAGGGGTTCCCACGCTGCCTTGGTCTTCCTCCTCTCCATCAGTCTAACATCTGCAGATCACACTGACAGTTTCTTCAGTTCTCAGCTCCCCTCACAACCCGCTTTTACATATACAGAAAGTTTTCTTATTTTCTATGGGCAGTATAGCAAACTGCAACTTTAATTATTAAATTTGATTTCACTTTCATTTGCATCATGGCAACCCAGCTTCCCACTCTCACCTTAAAGAGACAGCTTCTTGGGAACACGCTGTTCTGCCACAGAAACAAACCGCTCAGCAAGCCTATCCTATCTAACGTCCCATATTACATGGGAACCAGCATGTATACTTCCCCTGTCCAAACCACCGCCACTAAAACTCCACACTACTAAGTATAAATGAAATAGAAAAGCCACAGAATTGCAGCAATATGTTAGCTTAGCGGGGTTTAAAAAGGGTCTGGGCTTCTTCCTAAAGGAAAAGTCCATAGACCATTATTAAATTGACTTGGGAAAATCCACTGCTTATTTCTGGGATAAGCAGCATAAAATGTATTGAACTATTCTGGGATCTTGCCAGGTATTTGTGACCTGGATTGGCCACTGTTGGAAACAGGATACTGGGCTTGATGGACCTTTGGTTTGTCCTGTGTGGCAACACTTATGTATTTAAACAGCATGCAAGAATAACCCAGAAGTGAGAGGATTAAAAAAAAATGTCAGTCCTCCCTTCAGTCTCGACAAAAAAATAAAATATAAAACAAGGTCCCAAAGATAAAGGTCCAAGGGTCAAACACAAGCCAAATTACAAAATTAACAGTATGTCCCATATTAAGGGAAGCAGCTAACTAAGAGCCAACAGTGATTGGGATAGTGTGGAAAAAAAATTGAGCTGCTTCCACAGATAGAAAATGATGAGTTTGACCCCTATAAGTAATCCAAAGTCATGCAGTATAAAGTAATGCGCTGGAAATCTTCCGTTCGCACAATTGAGTGCAAAGAGGAGCAAAAGCTTTACGCTGAGCATGCACTCTGGCGGTATAGTCTTGGAAACAAAGTACATTATGATTATCATATTCCAGATGATTCCCATGGTGCAATGCTTGAAGTATTGCATGCTTATGATCATAATGACAAACACGGAGAACCACAACATGCGAACAAGAAGCAGCAGTATTCCTTGAATCCACACAATGAGCCCACTCAATTTTAAAAGGTACTTCCAACATGCCCAAGTGTAAAGATTGTAGAATCCAGCTCTCTAATATACGCACAAGGTCTACATCACTCAGAGTTTCAACTAGGCCCACGAGACATAAATTATTGCATCATGCTCTTCCTTCAAAATCATTAAGTTTATGTTCCATTTTTGATACCATATGATGCAACTGCTCCACTTCCAGAGAAGAACTTTGGGCCCGGGATTCCAATACTCCAATCTGATGCTGCTGTGAATCAAATTCCAAATCAAGATTATCCAAATGCTTGTGTGCAGTCTCCGTTCTATCATGAAGCTGTTGTAATTTAGCATCCAACACCGCCTCTATTGCAGCCCGCACCTACAATACAATTTTTGAAGTCCACATGGTGCTTACTGAAGGACTCGGTGGAGACGATATAACCACCATCTTAGCTGATACTCCTTTCTGCATGACTTAACTCTTGCGAGGCAACTTCAAAGCCATCCCAATGACTAAGGCTTTCAAATCCACCTCCGGTCAAACCAGCAGGAAGAACTAAAGCAGGATGCAAAAATCACCACTTCTGGCAAAGATATAGGTTAAAATTGTGGCTTTGATTGGTGGGAAGACAGAGGAGCCGAGAAGACAGCCTCTGCTCCTGTTCTAGGCGTCACGTGATCTGTCCATGCAGATCTTATTCTTTAAATTGGCAATGTTTTTTATACTCTGGGCCCAGTACCAGAACAAAGACCCCTTCACATGCTCTCCAACACAAATTTTATCTTATTTATTACACCTCTCAGATTCTGGTCTTCAGACTTCCTTGGTGCAACTACATCTGGCTGCTATTTCTGCCTATCATACTCTTTACCAAGGAAAACCAGTGGCTACCATACCTATTGTATCCTGCTTCATGAAAGGCCTCATGCACATAAAACCACCTCTGAAGGCACCACTCCCAGCATGGGATCTTAATGTGATGCTCACCAGTCTTATGGAAGAACTGTCTGAGCCCTTGGCTTCAGCTTCAGGAAAACATCTTACCTGGAAAGCTATTTTCCTCAAAGTAATTACCTCAGCAAGAAGAATGAGTGAACCTCAAGCCATGGTGCATTACCCTTCAAACACACAATGTTTTCAAATAGGGTACTTCTTCATAGTCACCTGAAGTTCCTACCCAAGGCTGTTATCACCATTTCACTTAAGCCAGACTATAGTATTACCATCCTTCTTTCCTCTGCCCTATTGATCTCCAGCAGAGGCTTCGTTACATTCCCTAGACTGTACATGAGTGCAGCACTATTACCTGTATTACACCAAAAGTCTTTCGCAAGACTTTGCAACTTTTTGTTTCTTATAATCCAAACAATCCAGTATCACCAATGTTGAAAAGGACACTACCCAACTGGGTTTCAGATTGCATCTCCTTCTATTATTCAGTCTTGAATCTTCAACTATCAGAGCGAGTAGATCCTCACCAACTTCATGTGAAGGCTGCCTCCGTAGCAAATTTCAGAGCAGTATCCATTGCAGATATTTGCAAAGCAGCCACATGGGCCTCCACTTATACTTTCACTAAACATTACAGTCTGGATCATTCCTCAGCACAAGATACAGCTTTTGAACAAGAAGTTCTTCGTAACCTATTTGCATCTGAGAAAAAAGGTTTGATAAAGTTTACCAAGAATTTCAGTCCCCCTGGGAAACACAGAAATAAGAAATCCATGAGCAGACACTATCGAGCAGAAAGGAAACAAAGTAGATAATAAAAAAATCCACCCGATTAATAGTTATAACTTTGAAGATCATGGCATGGGTGAGTCATACATCTGAGGGCTTCTCCATTTTCACATATTTTGGTGACTATATTTTCCCTGGTTTTGTTGAGCTTCAACACATATGACAGAGTACTTGACAGATGCTATATATCTGCTATATATACCTCAAATGCAATCAAATTTATTTTATGCACATTCATTGCAGATATCTTGAAACCTAACTCAAAAATCATACAAAAGGAAAAGGAAAGATCCATTCTCTTTTGCCTATAATACCACCACTGAAACAAACAGCAATATTTCCTTTTTTCTTTTTGATGGAGATGGTCTGGCAATATTTTTTGTGGGGTTCTGTTGATTAAATCAATGCTCCAAAATATTTTTAAGGGAAGATCTTCCTCATTAACATGCTCTGCATCCCACCTTCAAATAATTCAACTACACTGGGAAGCAATGCCTTTATTCTAAAGAAACAGTGCCAGTATTCACATACAGGGCCAGTATTAGGGGCTCTGTCCCCCACAGTAGTCATGCCCCCTGCAAAAACCTGCAGAACATATGAAAACGTAGCACTGAAACATTACACCAGCACAGGCACTGCTATGGGATGATAGATGCCGCACCAAAACAATTGGCTGGCCACCCCAACCAGAACAAGACAGTACCTGTAGCCTGGTCTGACTAGAGCTGAGACTTTAGTGTCTGCATCAGGTTGCATGACCCCTCCTTTCTCCTTGTTACAGGGGCTGAGTTGTGTGATTTAAACCTGCTTGGCTTGAATCATGAGGCTCTGTGTCTATGCACTGCATGGTTGAAACAAACGATGCTTGAAGTGACTAGGGTTCCGTAGACAAAGAGCCTCATGGGTCAAACAGAGCACATTTGAATTATGCAGCCTGGCCCCTGTATGAAGGAGAGAAAGGGGGGGGGGCTATGTGACCTTTGCCGGCACCAGAGTCACAGCCCCAGCCAGTCCAATTTACAGCTGCGAAGCCAAGGATGGGATATGGGGGACTGGAGGGAGGAGAACAGAGCAGAAGATGGTTAGGACTTGGGGAGTGTGGGGGGGTGGGGGGGAGCACAGAGCAGAATATGGATGGGGGAAGGGAATAGAGATGGATTAGACTCAAGGACCAGATGGGAAAAAGCAGAAGATGGATGGGAATTGGGGGAGGAGAACACGCATGAATTTATAGATTAAAGCATGCTAAATCAATTTTGCATGCACTAATAAATGCATATCCCTATCTGTCGTGTTACTATATCTAAAATCCAAACTTCAGTCACGACACTAGATGCAGAATCAACCCATAAGCATCTAAAATAGCAGCTTGGCATGAAAGATTTGCAATCCTTAAATCACCCCATTTACCATCCTTGCCTGCTTGTTTTCATCTGTACGGCCTGGATTAAGATCTTATAGTAAGCACAGATTTATGTACTCTTATTTTGATGACACTATCATCATAAACTGAATAGGAATACACTGAGATTGCTAATTAAATAAAATATACACACCATGCATTTGATAGGTAAGCATTTAGGGGATATTTACTGTTTGGTGACTATGAAATGGAGCCGTGTGGCAGTTTACGCATGTTACCAGATGAAAACTTTAACACGTGGTTGTTTATACTCTTTTGCTGTTAAAAAAAAATACAACTAAAGACAATGTAAGGCTTCAGAGAGGACTAGAGAAATCTCTCACACAGAGAATCCCATGTTGTAAAGTCTCATTACTCATTTCCTGATGTTTTTATGGAAAAAATGTCTGGCAAGCTCACAGAACACTGAACTCTGCCTTTAAAGAGGGACTGAGTTGGAATTTCTTATGTGCACACAGTCCTATTTTTGGTCTTCAAAAAAAAATAATGGTTTCAGCAGTCTTTTCTCTTGAGCAAAGAATTTTTCTGACTCAGGAGCTGAATCGAGCAGTGGCTTTGGAAGCAAACTTTGCTTTCTCCTTTGAGAGCTAGCAACCTGCAACGGGAGTGTCATTAAGGGGGCAAAACTGGTTTCTTAAGAATCTGAAAAGCTAGAGGGCAATACATCTCCTTTATGAACAAATGCTACAGAGGTTCTGCGACTTGTATGTAGGAGGGGGAGATTTTAATGACACTGGACTGAGGGGTATATGAGAGTGCATATAATCCCAGTTAGGGAGGGGTTGATTATTTCTCTCTTGTAGATTAGGAGTGTTGGAGCTCAAGGAGAGCACCCAGGCTCAAAGGAAAGGGTCCTGAGGGCTCTGCAGGGCAATGGAAAGGGTCCACTTTTTTGGTGCTGGAGGAGGGAATTTGTATCCTCACAGATTCCAGAGAGCTTCAGAAGCTATCAGAGAAGGTGAAAAGAGAATAGGCGAGTACTGACCAAAGGAGTTGCAGTCAAGCCTTGTGAATACTCAAGGCTGCCAAACCTTGGACAAGGAAGAAAAGGAAGACGGCTGAGAGATCCCTGGAAAGGTTAAAGGAATGAGTGTCTTGCTCTGTTTTGGAATATTGTCCATTTGAACCTGTCTTGTTTGAAATCAATTCAGCAATACTTCCCCAGCAGTCTTTTTTTTTTTTAATTTTTGAACAGCCAGTTGGCCTGGACAATTGAAAGATAAGAGCTGGTGTCAGATCTAGAGAGAAAGGGCCCTGAAAGAGTGTCTTTCTCGCGTCTAACACAGCCCTAGAGGTATAGGTTGTGGAGTGCCAACATCTGTCTGCAATATGATGTCACCCTAAGGTATTCACTTTCAAAGCACACAGATATCTAAAAATGCCCCAAAAGTAGTCCAAATAGCAATTTTGGAAAAGGCAGGAAAAAAGAAAAAAGTCCAACACTGCAGTTCATCCAAATAGCAAAGAGGCATGTTGGGGGCAGGTAGGAGGTGTGTGTTGGGCAGGCCTAGGGAGGGCCTATAAAAAGGACATCCAACAGCAATAGTCAAATAGGAAGAAATGTACAAGTCTTAGATTTAGGGCATCCTAAAATAGAACTGTTTCAATCACATCCAGAGTAAAAATAAAAAAAGTGCTCTAATTGAGCAGCTGACCACATAGTAACATAGTAGATGACGGCAGAAAAAGACCTGCACGGTCCATCCAGTCTGCCCAACAAGACAACTCATGTCTGCTACTTTTTGTGTATACCCTACTTTGATTTGTACCTATGCTCTTCATGGTACATACCGTATAAATCTGCCCAGCACTATCCCCGCCTCCCAACCACCGGCTCTGGCACAGACCGTATAAGTCTGTCCAGCACTATCCCCGCCTCCCACCACCGGCTCTGGCACAGACCGTATAAGTCTGCCCAGCACTATCCCTGTCTCCCACCACCGGCTCTGGCACAGACCGTATAAGTCTGCCCAGCAGTATCCCCGCCTCCCACCACCGGCTCTGGCACAGACCGTATAAGTCTGCCCAGCACTATCCCTGCCTCCCAACCTCCAGTCCCGCCTCCCACCACTGGCTCTGGCACAGACCGTATAAGTCTGCCCCGCACTATCCCCGCCTCCCAACCTCCAGTCCCGCCTCCCACTACCGGCTCTGCTATCCAATCTCGGTTAAGCTCCTGAGGATCCCCACTGCAGGGATTAAGGCATGGCCCCTCCGTAATTCCCCAGTGGTTGCTGTCCCCCCCCCCTCCCTGAAAGTGAAGCTGAAAAGGAAAACCAGTTACTACGACAGCTCAGATAATATTTGTGGTGAATGTGGAGATGATGATGTCGTGTTGGGTTACCAGAAGGGAGAGTCAGCCAGGAGTATCAGTTAGATTAAATGGCATTGAGTTACCCACTGTAGACACTTTACGGTACTTGCGGGTCATTATTGATTCCCACTTGACCTTTACTGCTCATGTGGACTTCATAGTCTGCTGCAGATATATTGCACTTTTAAAACTGCATGCATTGTGAAGATATGTGGATAAGGCCTTTCTGGTATTGATGTATACTCTTTTATTATTATTATTATTTTAATTTATAAATTTTTATTGAAACAGCTTTTCAAGTACAACATAGAGCCTCCTGCTCTGTAATAACATACAACTTATTTTATATCTTGATTCTTAGCTTTACATTACTGTTCCCCCCCCCCCCCATCCCTCCTCCCTCCCTCCCCCCTCGGCCTCGCCCTCCCCTTCCCCTCTCTTCCCAACAGTCCAAGTATCCCCCACACTTAGTTTTCCCCCCTCTCCTTGCCCTTTATGTCCTCTACATGTGTCCATTCTGGTGCCTCAGGGTTATATCTGCCCTTACGTTTATCTGTCAGTTTTTCCAGCTCTATAATTGCAATACATTTTTCCATTCAGTTGTGAATTGTCGGCCCTTTGTTCCTCTTCCAATGTATTGCTATTGTGGTTTTTGCTGCAGCTAATCTCATTCTTTTAAATCTTTGTTGCCATCTCCCCCCTCTCCGATTTCCCCACCCCAGAAGACACCACTTAGTATCACATGGAAATGGAATCTCTAGGGCCTCCGACAACCTGTCCGATATTTCCCTCCAATAAGAATGTATCTGGCTACAATCCCACCAAATGTTATAGAATGTTCCCTTCTCCCCTCCACATCTCCAACATTCATCTGAAGCTCTGGGAAACACTTTTTTTTATTCTATCAGGCGTATAATACCATCTGCTCAGTACTTTGTACACATTTTCCTTAATTAATACACACATCGAAGCCTTCATGACCTCCATGCATATCCGCCTCCATTCTGACTCAGTTATTCTCTGTTTCATATCCTTCTCCCATGCTTCCATGTAGGGCAGTTTCATGAACCCCTGTCCCCTTAGATGTCCATATATCCTAGAGATTCCTTTCCCCCACCGATCTATGTCCCCCCATACATTTTAAAATGCCTCGAGTTCCATAGTTTCAACCCTGTTATAATAAAATGTTTAACCTGTAAATATGCAAAGGAGTCAGGCTCCGATATCCCATACAGTCATAAGTGCCCCGTATAAGAGGCTTGGGGAGGCTAAGCCTCCCCAGCCCAAATGCAACCTCTTTTGGAGTGCTTCCCAATCTGGCGGCAGCATAAGGTATTAACTGGTGCTTCCCCTCCCTCCCCGCTGCCTTTCTGCCTGAGACTCTCTGCTCCCCGATTCAGTAGCCATCAATAAACAGACTATCCACCTTATAATTGAAAGAGAAAAAGTCTAGATTTCGACCCAAATCGGGAGATAGACGTTTATCTCACAAAAACGAATAAATCGGTATAATGGAAAGCCGATTTTGGACGTTTTCAACTGCACTCCATCGCGGAAGCGTACAAAGTTGACAGGGGCATGTCGGAGGAGTGGCGAAGGTGGAACTGGGGCATGGTTTTCGGCCGAGGAGAGATGGGCGCCTTTCGCCGATAATGGGCAAAAAAGTATGCGTTTGTAGCTAGAATTTAGGGCACTTTTCCTGGACCCTGTTTTTCACGAATAAGGCCCCAAAAAGTGCCCTAAATGACCAGGTTACCACCAGAGGGAATCGGGGATGACCTCCCCTGACTCCCCCAGTGGTCACTAACCCCCTCCCACCACAAAACATGATGTTTCACAACTTTTTATTTTCACCCTCAAATGTCATACCCACCTCCCTGGCAGCAGTATGCAGGTCCCTGGAGCAGTTGTTAGGGGGTGCAGTGGACTTCAGGCAGGTGGACCCAGGTCCATCCCCCCCCCCCCATCTGTTACAATTGTGCTGCTTAATGCTTAGTCGTCCAACCCCCCCAAACCCACTGTACCCACATGTAGGTGCCCCCCTTCACCCCTTAGGGCTATAGTAATGGTGTAGACTTGTGGGCAGTGGGTTTTGAGGGGGATTTGGGGGGGCTCAACACACAAGGGAAGGGTGCTATGCACCTGGGAGCTCTTTTACCTTTTTTTTTTTTTCTAAAAGTGCCCCCTAGGGTGCCCGGTTGGTGTCCTGGCATGTGAGGGGGACCAGTGCACTACGACTCCTGGCCCCTCCCACGAACAAATGCCTTGGATTTATTCGTTTTTGAGCTGGGCGCTTTCATTTTCCATTATCACTGAAAAACAAAAACGCCCAGCTCACAAATTGTCGAATAAAACATGGACGTCTATTTTTTTCGAAAATACGGTTCGGTCCGCCCCTTCACGGACCCGTTCTCGGAGATAAACACCCATGGAGATAGACGTTTTCGTTCCATTATGCCCCTCCACGTGCGGGGCCATAGAGCTCTGCACGTCGCTGACAGATTGCCAGTTCCTGCCTGAACAGGATGTTGCATCATAGAGGGTGGGACCGGAAGGGCTGTCAGCACTGCTGTGCAGAGCTCTATGGCTCCATGCACAGTGTTTGTTTACCGATGGCCACTGAATCAGAGAGGCAGCGGGTTTGGCAGAAAGGCAGCATGGAAGGGAAGTTCCAGCTTCTTTTTCTTTTTGCGGCTAGGGGGAAGAAAAAAGAGAGAGAAGATAATGCTCGAGGCAGGAAATGGGAGGAAACAGAGAGGGTGGGAAGAAGCAGAGGCACAATGTTAGATATTTGGAGGGAGGCAGGCATAGAAGCAAGGCTAGATGTTTTGGGGAGAAGAGGCAGATGAGCAAAGCTGGATATTAGGGGGAGAGAAGAAACAGAGGAGCAAAAAGCTGGATATTGGGGTGGGGGGAAGAGACAGAGGAGCAAAACTGGAGAGTGAAAAGAAAAACAGGCAGTGGAAGAAGAGAGGCTGAGGTGTAGAGTGAAGACAGAGAGAGGGAGGAGCAATGCTGGAAGGTGGGAGAGAGACAGAGGTGCATTGTATGGGGAGAGAGAGAGACAGAGAAGAGATCTGTATGGTATGTGAGGTAGGGTGAGGTGGGAGAGAGAGAGGAGATCCTGGGTGCCTGGGACAGGGGAAGAGAGAGAACAAATGCTGCATGGCAGGGAGGGGGAAGAAAGTTAGATGGAGGGAGAGAAACAGAGGGGAGATTATGGCAGGCAGGGAGAGAGACACACACAAGATCCTGGATGGTGGGGTGGGAGAGACAGAAACAGATCCGATATGGTTGAGGGGGAGTTGAGACACACACACACACACACCCTGGGTGAGGGAAAAAGATGGAAAACAGGGAAAATGAAGCATGGATAAGTCTGAGTGGTCAGAGAGGCAGAAAAATGGAAGAAAGCAGAAAAGAAAAATCAGTGTCGGAGATGGATGTACTAGAAGACGTGAAGAAGACATGCGAAGAGAGAAAAATGATAAACAGGAGATATGGAAAGAGTTAAAAGACAGAAAGGCAGTAACCAGAGACTGCGACCTGCACAATTAGAAAAATTAGATGCCAGACAGCAAAGGTAAAATTATTTTTAATGTAGAATGAAGTAGCCATGTTAGTCCACTTTACAGGTTAATAAATAAAAATAAAACAAAAAATGTAAAATAAGATGACAACTTTTTATTGGACTAAATACATTTTAAACCTCCTTCCTCAGGTTAGAAAACTCCAAAAAGCTAGTCAACAAATTTATTAAATTAGTTAAATAAAAAGGTATCACCTTATTATACATTTTTGTTTCAAATATTTATTCATTTTTTAATTTAGTGAGTGGAATGTGTCAGTTTCTGAAATTTAAATCTGTTGGTCTTACTCAGTATGGCTATTCTTATGTTACAGTCAATTTGCTTTATAGGTCCTGAGTAACTTTTTTAAGGTTTTGCATTACTTTTCAATATGCCTAATATTAGAATTTGGACTTAATTTAGCTCATAACATTCTCAGTAGTAGCTCAACTTTCACTTGCTAACCTTGAATCTCACTAATTGGGGTAGCACTTTTCACATTTGGGATGGGACACCCTTGGTATCTCTACACTCTGGAAATTGGACCTTAACACTGGTGCTTTTGTGTCATCCAAAAGTTCTGACTGCCTATTCTATAGAAATGCACTTTCCTTCCAACTATACTGTTGAGCCATCAAGCTCTCAGACATTTTCAGCAACCTCTTTATTCTTTGACGTATGATACATATCTAATATCTAAATTTAATAAAAGATATTACTTGTTACTATTTTACTTTTACTTATTTTTTTCTGTGTTGTCAGATAATTATGGATGTAAGCCCCACCCCTGGCACCGCCCCTGACCCCGCCCCCTTTAGCCTCCCCAAACAGTTGGGCCACCGACCGCCTATGCATACAATTCTTGTAGTTCCCCAAATGCTGAGTCATCCCCTCCTCAAGAAAATCTCAAAATCGTATTAACCCCTTTTGAAACCATGTTTGAAAGACCCCACTCTCCCTTCCCCCCAGGAACCCTGGGTATACTCTTTTTATGTCTCAATTTGATTATGCCAATGCAGTCTTGGAAGTATTTCAAACGGTAATTTGAAGAAACTTCAAACCCTTCAGCATACCACTCTTCGTGTCCTGGATAGGGCCTCCAGGTTTCATCATATCACAACTTTGTATGTGTATTAGGGAAAGGGAAATTGGACTTGATATACCGCCTTTCTGAGGTTTTTGCAACTACATTCAAAGCGGTTTACATATATTCAGGTACTTATTTTGTACCAGAGGCAATGGAGGGTTAGGGTTAAGTGACTTGCCCAGAGTCACAAGGAGCTGCAGTGGGAATCAAACTCAGTTCCCCAAGGATCAAAGTCCACTGCACTAACCACTAGGCTACTCCTCCAAACATCGGTTGCCAGTGTACTATAGGATCAGATTTAAATTGCTGATCCTTATTTATGAGAAAGTGCCCTTGTCACTGGCATCTTTGTTACATCCATATTTTTCATCTAGGACATTGAGATCCTCAGGCACTTTTACTCTGTCGATTCCTTTGGTCGAGGAGACCCGCTTGACGTTTTTTTTAAATTTGGCACATTCCTTGTGGAATTCTCTGGGGACTACAATCTCTTCTGTGTTTTAAATGCCTCCTGAAAGCTCTTTTTGCAATGGCTTTTCCTGTTGCTTTCCCAGAGAGTTAGTGTGAATTGAAGCTAGGGGTGAGTTTTGATAGCAGTAGTTTTTATTTTGTGGTTGTTGATTGTGTTAGTGATTGCTGTTAGGATGTGTGTGATCTTGTTTGAGTGTCTATTTACTATTTTAAATTGGAGTTCTTTCCTTTTTCTTTTTCTGCTTTTATTGCTTTGGGATTGTGAACTGCAGTGATTTTGTTTCAAGCTAGATGGTATAGGAAGTGAAATAAACTATAAACTAGTACAGGCATTCTGACCAAAGCAGGAAGCAAGTGTGAGGAATAGCCTAGTGGTTACTGCAGAGGACATTAAACCAAGGGACCCCAGACCAAATCCCAATTTAACTCAAAATTATTTTTTTAATTGTGAGCTGTCCAGAAACAGAAAAACACCTACTGTACTTAACAATATAAGCCATCTGCTAGCCTGGAGGCTACTGAAGTGGTGTACATTCAGGTACAGTAGGTATTTTTCTGTTCCTGGGGGGCTCACAATTACAAAATAAAAGTTAAAATAGAATTTGAACTGGGGCCCCTTGGTTTAAAGTCTACTGCACTAATAACTAGGCTATCCTTCTAATCTTCCTGGATATCTGCGTGGCCATTTTTCTCAAAATGATGCCAGACAGACATCCCTATCCCTGGTTTTTTGCTGTTCATAAGTTGGATGTTTCATTTTGGAAAATGACTATTCATTTTGGACATTCTCAGCTGGCTGTGGGATACACTTCTTTTTTTTTTTTTTTGATGATATGAGCAGAGCATCCCAATTCTGACTTAAATGACGTTTCAAAAATGCCCCTCTAAGTAGCCACCACAGTGATAAATGTCAGAAATGAATGTGTGCATATGTTGAACCATTGCCCACAGATATATGGGCAAGGCTTCAACATATGCCCATCGAGTACTTTCTACAATATTATGGTGTATAGTCAAAATCATTTATCTGGATAGCTGCACCTGCTATCTGGATGAGTGCTGCTGACAGAGATATTCAGGGGCACTATCGAGATACCCACAAATTCTATAAATGGCACCTTAAGTTGTGTGTGCTAATTTGGCCCAACGGCTAAAAACATGGTGTGCGTAAATTCTAATGTGTTCAGGCAAAAGGGCAGTATTATGGAATACACCTTATCTGCGCCCAAGTTAGGTGTAGGTATTTAGACCTGGTTTTAGGTGGCCTAAAGGGGTGCGCCTAAATTTTAGTCGCAAGGATGGTCACTAAGCATATTCTATAATCTACGCCTAATTTAGGCATAGTTTATAGAATCGTGCTAAGCATGTGATTTTTCGGCACCCATATTTAAGGCGCCATTTATAAAATTTGGCCCACAGTGCCTCTGAATATTCTCACAGACTGTCTCTACATTATCGCCCTAATTCTATTTATTTATTTATTAGGATTTACCACCTTTTTGAAAGATTTCACTCAAGGCGGTGTACAGTAAGAATAAATTAAATATAAGCAATAGACAATTACAGCAGTAAAAATATTCAAATAACAATACAAAGTATGGCATAGTATACTACTTACAATGTTATATATGACATTCAAAATTGTGTGTGCAAATTTAAGCATGTACACAACTTAATTGATAAACGAGCCAATCAGCACCAATAATTGTACACTAATAATTAAACAACTAACTTTCGCAAATCCTTGAACACACATCTTTTCAACAAGGCCTACAAAGAGAACCCATAGCCCTACAAACTACCCAATAACCCACCCAGCTATGACAATCCACCTTCTACACTATCCTCCCTAACACCTTCCTTCTTTCTTCACGTACTTAAGCTCTGTACACTACCAACTGTATCTAATATCCTGTACTGACTATGTCATAACAATACTCTGTAAGCCACACTGAGCCTGCAAATAGGTGGGAAAATGTGGGATACAAATGCAATAAATAAATAAATAAATAAATAATAATCGGTGCTAACTGGCATTAATTAAAATTTGTACGCACAGTTTTAGGCGCTGAGATCCACATGTAAATTTTGCACGTGGATCTAAAATGGGGGCATGGCCACGAAGGGGCATGGGAAGAGCAGGGGCATTCCTGGAATTTGCATGCAGTTTTACTGAAAAACGGAGTTCTGCACCTAATTTAGGTGTGAGAATTTACACCAAGTTTTAGGTGCTGTAAATCCACGCACCCAAAACTGGGCGCAGATCCAGCATCAAATGTTATTCTATAAATGACACCCAATTCTGAGCAACATTAACAGAATAGCGCTTAGCGCTAATTTTTATCTGTACCCAAACCTGGGCACAATTTACAGAATTGAGTCATATGCAGATAATGCTTGGGGGGGGGGGGGGGGGAGCATGGGCAGAGTCAAGGCAGTCTATAAACAGCACTGAATTAGGGCACTGAAAAAATTCAGTGCTAAGCGCTATTCTATAAAGGGGGTGTGCACCTTAATGTTTAGCGTGAATTCCATGCCGAACTTTTGGCGCTGTACTTACGCCTGCTAAAACCTGGTTTAAATGCTGGCACCCAAGTTAAGCGCGGTACGGCAGTATTCTGTAATTCCACGCACAACTTTTCAGAACACCCCTGACACACCCCCTTACCACACCCCTTTTTCAGATACATGCTATGACAGTTAAGCACCAAGCCTTCTAGAATAGCACACAGCCAGTTGCACTTGCAAATCCTAATTGATGCAAATTAACTGTAATAATTGGTTGTTAGTGCCCAATTATTTCTAGTTAAGGGCACATTAATCAATTAAGTCGCATGCCCAAATTTTTGGAACAACTTTTGGGCACCATATATAGAATCCAGGGGTACCTGGATAGTGGCACTGAATATACGTTATGACTACCACAGCTAGCATTTAAGAAACCCTAACTGTAGCATCTGAACACTGGCCCAAAGGTATTTCAGGATGCACATGACTAGGTTTTATGCATTTTTTTTTGTTACATTTGTACCCCGCGCTTTCCCACTCATGGCAGGCTCAATGCGGCTTACATATTGTATACAGGTACTTATTTGTACCTGGGGCAATGGAGGGTTAAGTGACTTGCCCAGAGTCACAAGGAGCTGCCTGTGCCTGAAGTGGGAATCGAACTCAGTTCCTCAGTTCCCCAGGACCACAGTCCACCACCCTAACCACTAGGCCACTCCTCCACTTGCTTTTGTATGTTTTAGAATGTTGTAAGCTGGTTTGAGTGGTCCTTTGATGGACTAACAATGCAATATATAAAGTTAAGAAGGTCAAACAGTGCCAGCAGCGTAGTAATTCTACCGAGTAGATGCCAACATTATGTGCCAGTTGTTCACATATATGATTAAAATAATAGTATATATTTATTTATTTGTTACATTTGTACCCCGCACTTTCCCACACATAGCAGGTTCAATGCAGCTTACATAGCAGTAAGATTACAATGTGTAGTGCAGAGAAAAACAGGATAAGCTTAGCAAAGTAATGGGGATGTGTAGATAGGTAATATTATAAGGGAGATGGGGTAGAGGGGGTAGGAGAAGGTGCAAGTATGTGTGCCCATACATGCATAAATGACAAAATTCCACCCATGCACATATCTTACAGAGCAAGCATTTTACAGTAGACAAATACATAGGCAGAGTCTGGACGGAACATGGGCGGGACTCACGTTTACACACATAACTTACAGAATGCTATATATTACATGTGTATCTCCAACACTGAGGCATGAGCACTTACACCAGCTCCATGCCTGGCTCGAAGTGTTGGCACCTAAATTATAGGCACATATATCAGCTTCTCTAGTATTTTAATCAACTATAAACTATTCTATAAAAGAAAATAGGTGCCTACTTTCCTATATGAAATGATCCCTAAATGTATGTGCACTGTTATAAAATTACCCCTATCTCCAGTTTTGAAAACCCACATCTAACTTTTAATGACCAATTATATATTTAAAGTTACACCTGCTGTTTACTGATGCAATTCAACAGATTATTTACATATTCTGCTGCTGAATTTCACTACCTTTACCTAGCCCTTTTTCCAGACAGATTCATTTGATCATTCTTTGATCAAAAGAATAACATTTATCTATAGAACTGTGGCACATTTTCAAAAATACTTGATATTTTACTTTTTATGCTGATCACTCCTTTTCCAGGGCAGGATTAAGGCATAGGCAAACTAGACAAATGCCTTGGCCTCAGATGTTTAGAAGGAGCTCTCTCAGTTGTGCTAACTCAATGGCTCTCAAGGCCAATTTTGTCTTGGTAAGTCAGCGGATGACAGAAATGAGTGTGTGTGTGTGTGTGTGTCGGGGGGGGGGGGGGGGGGGGAACAGAGCCACTACAGCCTGCAGTGGTCTATCTCCCGTGCACTATCATCCAGTCTGCAGAAGGATTCAACAAGCAGTGCTCCTTACCTGCTGCATCCTCCTCTGCCACTTTCATCTGCAGTCAGAACCACACAGAGTTCCAGTTTTGAGAGTTTTAAAATACATCTACACAGTATCCAGAAAAAACGAGACCCCTTACATAGTTTCAAAATACTTTACACTTGTTTAAATATTTAGTATTGCCTTTGAAAATACATTAGTATAATGGGCTTTTTTTCGTAGTTAATTCATAATTTGTGTTCTAAGTGTCCTTCAACCTTGACACATTCACAAAGTCTCCGAGACTACTGAGCTGTTGGCTCAATGAATTCTGGAATGTCATTAAATTACAAGCTCAACTGTTTTGTAAGCTTGATGCACTCAAGTTCTATCCTGTTGAAAAATAAAAGCATTCAAAAATGTCTTGAACTTCAGGCAGAAGTTTCAGCTGCAGTATGATGTTTTGGGGGTTATTTGGAAAATGTTGGGGGCCATTTTTCCCAGACACTGTGTACAGGGCCGGTCAAACCCGGTAAGCAGGGTAAGCACCGCAGGGGGGCACCTGCCTTCAAGGGCGCAACCATACCGCGCCGCCCTTGGTACTTTAAATCTTTAATTTACCTCCATTCCAGCAGCCACGTCATTTGAAAGTCCTGCCCTGTTTCTAGCCTTCCTTCCCTTCGTTAGTTCGTTCCGCAGTCCCGCCTTCTGACGTCATTTCCTCGAGGGCGGGACTCTGAGGGAACGAACTCACGAAGGGAAGGAAGGCTAGAGACAGGGCAGGGCTTTCAAATGACGTGGCTGCTGGAATGGAGGTAAATTAAAGATTTAAAGTACCAAGGGCAGCGCGGTATGGCAGGGGATGGGGCGAAGGAGAATCGCTGGACAGGGGCAGGGTGGGAGAAGAGAGAAAGGAGATTGGGGGGGGGGGGAGCGCCAACTCATAGTCTGCTGGGGGGCGCCAGAGACCCTAGGACCGGCCCTGACTGTGTATACTATGATGCAGACCAAATGTACTTTTTTGACTAGGGCCTGCTAAAAGGTTAATCTTGCCCTGGCCTTTTCTATCTGTGCGCCTCAGAAGAGTGCTGTGTTTGATGGCCTCCCATATGTACCCAAATTGTTCAATAATTCTCTTTCATACACAGGCCTAGAAATGCTGTAATATATTGTTACTGGACAGGGCAGACTTCAGCTTTATCCGGGGTAACATTTTCAAGCTACTCATCTGTGGAATTAGCTCAGCCCTTTACAAAAAAGTCTGCTAAGGGTATTTCTGTCCTAGGACCTTAGGCACCTCTCTCCCCCAACAAGCAATTGCCCTTATATGGCAGATTGACTCTCCTAGGGGGAGTACTGTAAGACTACCATTAGGCGTCATATCTGCCATTTTTAATCCTGGTAGCTACGATGCAGAAATATCCACTAGATTATCAGAGGTGCCCTGGGTAATTCCCAAGGGAGGATAAGAACAGTCAGGTATTGCCATTGGAGATGATTCTGCTTGGTTAGGGAGGTGGTCTCTTGATGGAGGTCTGTTCATATGGGGATATTGTCCAGGGGAAAGATATTGTGTTGCATTTACATATGTGTTCAGTTAAAAAAACACTCCTGAGGGGGCCAAGATGCTGACAGCCGCAAGCACAGTTCTCTGTCATTACCTGTTGTTGTAAAATATGGTAACAAGGAAGGGAAAAACATGCTAATCTATCCCTCTGAAACTCGTTCAACTATTACAGAGGACCTAATGGACTCTTTCATTGCACAGTCAAGGGTATAGGAAGATGCTTCAGGAATCAGCTGTATCAACTAGTGCTGTACCGAACAAAATATTTTACTATTCAGCCTAATACAAATAATGAAAAATATTATTTTGCCAAATATGAATACCGAATATGAATAATGGGCATTGAGCTTTAACATAACAAATAATAGCTTTAACATAACAAATAATAAAATCAACGTGAAATCAGAGATCAATTGTTTATTTCAATAGGATTTAGCACAGTAGAGCCCTAGATTATTCATATTCTAATTTAAATCACTATTCAGCCAAATACGAATAATGTATTCAAGACACTATACGGAGCCGAACTGAATCAAATACAAATATTCAAGTACAGCCCTAGTATTAACACTAGGACTAAGGAGTCCAATGCAAGCCCCTACAGCCATACACCACAAGCCAGGCCAACTTTCATTTCCAGGCATCTACCTCTAAATACGATATCAATAGGTTGACAGGAAAAGGCAACGGCTAACAAAGACTAGAGCTCTACCTCTTAGCACTGGGTCCCTTCCAATCACCCCCAGGTATGCTGTATCTCCTCTCCAAAACAATTCTTCAAGCCAGGCCCACTTTTATCTCCCAGCATTGGCCCATTCCTAGTGTGAGCTCTACGCATGTTCTGTACTTGTGTATTATAAAATAATGGCACATACAGTAGTGCCCATGTTGCCTTTATTCAATAGGCTTAAAATAGGCACCATTTTTGGAATTCTCCTGTAAGCATCCTGTTCAAAAATTACACTCTTTAAACATAATGAAATCTCATGCAACTAGGATTTTAAAATATACCATAGCTATACAGTCTTGCCCTTCTAAAAGGTTATACCATCACTGGCAACAAAAGTATGAGATTCCAAGAATACCTCTTTGCTTCCAGTTATTTATTTATTTGCAGCATTTGTATCCCCCATTTTCCCACACATTAGCAGGCTCAACGTGGCTTACAAGTCACCGTATTTGGGAACTCCAATACGGTCGATGTTAAAAAATACAAGTAGAATCAGAGTAAGGGAAGGTAGGGGCAAATGGGAACAATAAATGGCAAAGATATAAGAAATAACATTGTCTTTTAAATCAGTGCAGTGTTGAGGCCTCATCCTTGGGTGCACTTGTAATGTATGTCTGTAGTAATGTGTTTGACCTTTAATCCAGTGAGACTGCAGCTCTACTGTAAACATCATGCTTCAGACTGGGGCAATCTTGCTTAGAGGCAAAACAATAAAGGCCCATCTGAATGAATTTATTCCCAAACTCTGCTGCTTGGCAAGCCTACTGAGGACTAGATGATGCAGCTCTCTTAAAGGGACAGCATCTATATTCTTTACACTTCTCAAGAGCAGTAACACAGCGTTTAATATCTCAGCAGCATCTTCACTGTAAAATTATTTTGTATCTTTAGCTCAGCAGAGAAGAATGTATGTATGCATACATACATAAAGGAACCTATTTTAGAAGCCTTGCAACAATATCTACATGTGAAAAACAGCAGAATTTGCATAAGCAGATTACATAAACGTCTAAATGGTGATCTCAGAATGCAGCAAAGATACTTACCTGTAATAAGTATTCTCTGAGGACAGCAGGCTTCATATTCTCACAAGTGGGTGACGCCGATCCGTGTCGCCCAGTCTGGCATTTTGCCAAAGCTAAAAAGAGAACTTTGTAGAGCGCAAGTCGTGATCCACTGTGCATGCGCGAGTGCCTTCCCACCCATCATGCAAATGTGGTCTCCTCAGTTTTATAGTAAAGCAAAAAACAAAGTACAAATAACCAAGGAGACAGCTCCAAGGGGAGGTAGGAGGAACTGTGAGAATATGAAGCCTGCTGTCCTCAGAGAATATCTGCTACAGGTAAGTATCTTCGCTTTATCCAAGTACAAGCAGGCTTCTATTTTCTCACAAATGGGGAATTCCTAGCATCTAGGCTCACCGAAAACAACAAACATTGTTCAACTGGGCCTCGCAACAGCGAATACATAACACAGATTAAACTGAAACTATATACATAATCTGAATGAGAGTGGAGCCTGAAACAGAATAAAACGGGTTTAGGGGGGTGGAGTTGGATTCTAGACCCTAAACAGATTCTGCAACACTGTCTGCCCAAACCGACTGTCGTGTCGGGTATCCTGCTCAAGGCAGTAGTGAGATGTGAATGTGTGGACTGAAGACCACGTTGCAGCCTTGCAAATTTCTTCAATAGAGGTTGACCTCAAGTGGGCTACCGACGTGGCCATGGCTCTGACATTATGAGCCATGACATGACCCTCCAAGGCCTGCCCAGCCTGGGCATGTGAAGGAAATGCAATCTGCCAGCCAAATTGAAATGTGTTTCCTGATGGCAACCCCCATCCTGTTGAGATCAAAAGAAACAACAAGCTGGGTGGACTGTCTGTGTGGCCTTGTCCGCTCCATCTAGTAGGCCAATGCTCTCTTGTAATCCAAGGTGTGCAAGCTGGTTTCACCAGGATGGGAATGAGGTTGGGGAAAGAATGTTGGCAAGATAATCGACTGGTTCAGACAGAGCTCCAACAATACCTTCGGCACGAACTTAAGGTGCGAGTGGAGGACTATTCTGTTGTGATAAAACTTAGTATAAGGTGCATCCACTGCTAAGGACTGAAACTCATTGACCCTACGAGCGGAAGTAATAGCTACCAAGAAAACGACCTTCCAGTTCAAGTACTTCAGATGCAAGAATTCAGCGGCTCAAAAGGAGCTTTCATCAGCTGGGTGAGAACAACATTGAGATCCCATGACACTGGTGGAGGTTTGAAAGGGGGCTTTGACAGAAACGAACCTCTCATGAGATGAACAACTAGAGGCTGTCCAGAGATGGGCTTACCTTCCACATGGTGGCGATAAGCACTAATTGCACTAAGGTGAACCCTCACAGAGTTGGTCTTTAGAACAGACAGTGACAAGTGTAGAAGGTATTCAAGCAGGGTCTGTGTAGGGCAAACCTCCTCCATTTAAAAGAGTAATCTTTTAGTGGAATCTTTCCTGCAAGCCAACAAGACTCGGGAGACACTCTCCAAAAGACCCAAGGAAGTGAATTCTAGGATCTCTACATCCAAGCTATGAGAGCCAGAGACTAGAGGTTGGGATCTAGAAGCGACTCCTCGTTCTTTGTGATGAGGGTTTGAAATTACACCAATCTCCATGGTTCTTTGGAAGATATTTCCAGAAGAAGAGGGAACCATATCTGTCGCGGCTAGTACGGGGACATCAGAATTATGGTTCTGCGGTTTTGCTTGAGTTTCAATCAAGTTTTTCCCACTAGAGGTATGGTATCGGAGGATACGCATACAGAAGACCTGTTCACCAATTGAGGAGGAAGACATCTGATGCTAGTCTGCCATGTACCTGAAGCCTGGAACAGAACTGAGGGACCATGTGGTTGATCTGAGTGGCATCACCGAAGGGGTGCCCCATGCTCAAAAGATCTTGCGGTCATGTCCATATTGAGAGACCAGAGGGTGCGGTTGAATTATCCTGCTCAGCCTGTTGGTCAGGGTATTGTTTGCGCCCACCAGATAAGTGGCTTGAGGAACATGCCGTGTTGGTAAACCCAATGCCACATCCGGATGGCCTCCTGACACAGAGGGCATGATCCTGTTTGTTTGTGTAATACATTGCAACCTGATTGTCTGTTTGAATGAGAACAATTTGATGAGATAGCCAATCTCTGAAAGCCTTTAAAGCTAGAGGAGGTTGATCTGAAGATTTATTTCCTGGGAGGACCAAGCTCCTTGAGTGTGAAGCCCATGTACATGAGCTCCCCATCCCAGGAGAGATGCATCCGTCATCAGCACTTTTTGTGTCTGAGGAATTTGGAATGGAAGTCCCACAGTCAAATTGGATTGAATTGTCCGCCACTGAAGGAAGAGTACAAGATCTGGGGATACTCAGATGGCATCTTCTAGACTCCCCGTGGCTAGATACCACTGAGAAGCCAGGGTCCCCTGAACTGATCTCATGTGAACACATGTCATAAGTGTAATGTACACTGTGGAAGCCATTCAGCCCAGCATCTAACATCTGCCGAGCTGTGACCTTCTGAGAGGCATGAACCTTGGACGCCAGCGAGACAAGATTGTCTACTCCCGTCTCCGGAAGATAGGATCGAACCCTCTGTGTGTTGAGCAGGGCTCCTATGAACTCCAATTGCTGGACAGGGTGTAGATGGGGTAGTTTAAAAAGAACCCTAGTAGCTCTAGAACCTGAATAGTTATCCGCATGGAATCCCAAGCACCGTCCTCTGAGGAGTGCTTTACCAGCCAATCATCGAGATACGGCAACACAGACTCCCAGTCTGTGTAGCGATGCTGCAACTATCACTAGGCACTTTGTGAAGACCCTGGCACCTGAAACGAGACCAAAAGGCAACATGCGACACTGAAAGTGATGTGTTCCCAGCCGAAATCGAAGATACTTCCAGTGGGCTGGAAATATCAGGATGTCAATATGCATCCTTTAAGTGCAGAGAATATAGCCAATCATTTTTCTGAACCATTGGGAAAAGGGTGCCCAGGGAAAACATCTTGAACATTTCTCGGACTAGAAATTTGTTCAGGGTCCTTAGGTCTAGGATGGGATGCTTCCTCCCTGTCTTCTTCTGCACAAGGAAGTACCTGGAATAGAATCCCTGCCCTTCTTCCCCTGGTGGAATGGGTTCGACCACATGAGCCTTTAGAAGGGCTGAGAGTTCCTTTGCAAGTACATGTCTGTGCAGAAACCTGAATGAAAGAACTCTTGGTGGGCAATTTGGAGGTTTGAGATGCCAATTGAGGGCATATCCAATATGGACTATTTGAAGAACCCACCAGTTGGAGGTTATAAGAGGCCACCTTTGGTGAACAAGCACACTGGGGCTCAGCCTGAGTAGGCTAGCGAGCTGAAGAAGCATACCTACACCTAGAATAGTAGTATGAACCGCTTCTTGGCTTGCCAAAAACACTCCTAGTTGAGGAGGTGGATGTAGAAGGCGCCCAGCTGGAGAGAGGAGAGATTGTATCAGTATGCTTCTTGATTTGGTCAGTGACCTCCTCAACCTTCTCTCCAAAAAGGTAATCCCCATGGCAAGGAGCATCCACCAACAGCTGCTGAACACAGTCCGAAACACACAGCCATGAAAGTCTACGCATTGCTATACTTTGAGCAGAGATCCTGGATGTCACATCAAAAGTGTCATAACTGCTCTTGCCTAAGAACTTTTGACATGCCTTCTGCTGCTTGACCAACTGGAGAAAAGGCTCGGTCTCTTCCGGAGGGAGCGCATCCACCAAGTCCGACAGCTATTGAACTGAGTATCACAAGTAAACGCTGATGAAGAGCTGGTAGGAGTGTATACGGGAGATGAGCATTAAAGCCTGGTACATCTTCCTCCCAAAAGAATCCAGGGTTCTAGCTTCTCTGGGGTGCAGAGGCATAGTCCCTAGTACTCCTGGCTCTTTAGAGAGCGGATTCCACCACCATGGAATTGTGAGGCAACTGAGGCCTATTAAAACCAGATGTACTGTGGATCCGATACTGGATGTCAATTTTCTTGGGCATAACAAGGACCAACAGAGGGGACTCCCAGTTCCTGATGAGCACTTCATTGACTACCTCGTGGAGAGGTGCAGTCACAGTCTCCTTAGGAGGAGATGTATAGTCCAAGACCTCGAGCATCTTGGCCCTGGGCTCCTCCTCCACTTCCAAAAGAAAAGGAATGGCCTCAGTCATTTCCTTAACAAAAGATGGAAAGGAAAGGCTCTCTGGCAGAGGCCATCTCCTTTCAGGTGGAGGAGAGGGTTGAGAAGGAATCCCATAAGACTCATCTGAGAAAAAGTATCTGGGATCTTCTGAATCCCAAGAGTGCTCCTCCTCAGTGTCGGACATTATTTCCCTATGGGACTGCCGAGACCAAACCTGCCTCGGTGCAAAGGAACAATGTCCTCGCGAGCGGTTTCGAGTCGACTCCCGTCTTGACTCCGGCGAAGTTTCCTCCACAAACGTCAATGGTGTGTCGGCTTAGGTAGCAATCGACACCGGGGCCACAAGTGGCGTCAGCGTTGGAGACCACACCGCAGGCTGAGGGCCAGGCGTGTTCACAATGGGAGCAGGGTAGGTGTACCAATGCACACCATTGCATAAGGCCATCCAGCAGATAAGGGAGCAAAGACCTGGATGCGCTCATCGAGGGCAACATCGGGAAAAGCTGGGGGTGCGGCTGAGGCGCAGGTTGCAGAACTCCTGGGTTGACGCAGGAGCGGAATCTCGGCTGCTCGGAGACAGGTGCATCAGCACCTCCTGTATAGTGGGGGAGCAATCATCTCGGCGCTGATGCTTTTCGGGTGCCAAATCCTTCAACACCCCAGAGTTCTCAGCACCACAATTACAATGCTTCTTGGCATCCGGCCAAAGTGTGTCACCAAGGCTCCTCGGTGCCGAAGAGGACGACTTTGAATCCTCACGTTACCGCGGGGTCGGGTCCAACGAATTATGGTCTCGGGGGGCCTGCACATCAGGAGGCCTCAAGACAGGTGGTGACCCACTCAACGCCTCACTGCTCCCAGTGTCTAAGGGTCTAGAAGCAGCCATACTTACTGATGTTCCCAATACCGGTGCAATGCTTGATGTTGATGACGACGCCTCCAACCTCGATGCTGATACCGACATTGAGGAACCGGACTTGGTTCCAAAAATCCTTTCTTGTTGCGCCTCTCAGGAAACCTGGGTCCTCTTCTTCATACGAAGACAGAGAACACAGTTAGCAGGGCTATGGTTGGCCCCAAGACACTGCAGACACAAGGAATGGGTGTCCTTTCCCGAGGTGTGTCCGACTGCACCAGGTACATGACTTGAAGCCACTGGGAATCTTCATGGAAATGGATGGAAAAACTTTGTCAGTTAAATTAAACAACTTGATGGTGCCTGAAAAAGGGGCAAGGCATGGAAAAAAGAAAGGGAAAGATCCAATGACATTGGAAAAATAAGAAAACTTAAAGCAGCGCAAAATAAAACTAAGGAAAATAAAAGGATGGGTTTGAAAGAGGTCCAAGTAAAGGAGCCACAAAAGAAGACAAGAAAAATAGCCGAAAGGCACTAAACAACTCTCAAAAAATCGGGCAAGTGAGGAGAGGACCAAGAAAATGCATCTTCTCCTCATGCGGATAAAAGAGAAATGAGGAGACCACACTCGCGCATGCATGGTGGATCATGGCTTGCGCCCCACAAAGCTCTATTTTAGTTCTGGCAAAATACCAGACTGGGCAATGCGAATCGGCGTCATCCATTTGTGAGAAGTTTGCTTGTCCTCCGAGAATGCTATATACATAGGTAGAGGCCCCAAGACACCTAGAATCAAAGGCGAACCAAAAATATATACATGTATTTTCCATTTTATAATGGAACAAATACAACAGCAGATATGGAGGGGCACTTTTGATTTGATGTCTCGATCCAATTTTGGACGTTTTGCAAAACAAATCCAAAAATCCAGTAGTGAACATGACCATTTTCAAACATATGTCCAAATCTTGTTTCAAAAATAGGCCATTTGCTAGATATTTTTGTGCTCAGTGTGTCTATCATTTAGGACCATTTCTGGGGGGAAAAAAAGTCCAAGGGAAAAACACGCAAAAACATGCCATTGAGATGAATAAGGCACCACCTTATTCAGTAGACAGGCCACACAGACATCCCAGCAAAGTGGTTGGGCACCCTAGGGGGCACTGCAGTGCACTTTTCATAAAAGATCCCAGGTACAAATCTTACCGTTACCCCCTCATATCATAAGTATATAAGTATTGACATAATGGGACAGACCGAAGGTCCATCAAGCCCAGCATCCTGTTTCCAACAGTGGCCAAACCAGGTTACAAGGAGCTGGCAAGATCCCCAAACAGTACAATACATTTTATGCTACTTATCCTAGAAATAAGCAGTGGATTTTCCCCAAGTCCATTTTAATAATGGCTTATGGACTTTTCTTTTAGGAAGCTATTCAAACCTTTTTTAAACCATGCTAAGCTAACTGCTTCTACCACATTCTCTGGCAATGAATTCCAGAGTTTAATTACTCATTGAGTGGAGAAATATTTTCTCCGATTCGTTTTAAATTTACTACTTAGTAGCTTCTTTGCATGCCCCCTAGTCCTAGTATTTTTGTAAACAAGCAATCCACTCCACTCGTTATTTTATAGACCTCTATCACATCTTCCCTCAGCCGTCTTTTCTCCAAGTTGAAGAGCCCTAGCATATTTAGCATTTTCCATCCCCTTTATCATTTTCGTCATCCTTCTCTGTAGCTTTTCTAATTCCACCATATCTTTTGAGATGCGGTGAACAGAATTGCACACAATAATCAAGATGTGATACAAAGGCATTATAACGTCCTCATTTTTGTTTTTCATTCCTTTCCTAATAATACCTAACATTCTATTTGTGTTCTTAGCCGCCGCCACACATTGAGCAGAGGGTTTCAACGTATCATCAACAATGACGCATAGATCCCTTTCCTGGTCGGTGACTCCTAATGTGGAACCTTGCATTACATAGCTATAGTTTTGGTTCCTTTTTCCCACATGCATCATTTTGCACTTGTTTACATTAAATATCATATGCCATTTGGATGCCCAATCTCACAATCTCATAAGGTCCTCTTGTAATTTTTCACAATCGTCTTGCGATTTAACAACGAATAACTTTGTGTCATCAGCAAATTTAATAACCTCACTAGTTACTTCCATCTCTAGATTATTTATAAATATGTTTAAAAGCAGCGATCCCAGAACAGACCCCTGGGAAGCCCCACTACTCTGTTTTCTATCATTTAACAGTTTTTAATACACAATAGGACGCTACCTCCGATCCTATGACTCTCCAATTTCCTCTGGAGTCTTTCATGAGGTACTTTGTCAAATGCCTTTTTAAAATCCAGATATACAATATCAACCGGCTCACCTTTATCCACATGTTTGTTCACCCCTTCAAAGAAATGTAATAGATTGCTGAGGCAAGATTTCCCTTGTGCTTCTGCACTTTGATGATAAAACTGTCACATTTAAACCCCTCCGGTTTTTACTGCAGATCTTTTTTTCTCCATTTTGTAGTTGTTTTGCTCTGCAGGTGTTTTCGGAGGAGGTGGGGGCCAGTGATGAAAGCCAATTCAGGTTGTGTCCAAATTAATGGTACCCTGGGCTTATGAGGCTTTTTTGTTTAAAATTACAAGTGACATTCAATACAAGTGCATAATCAATACCGTTTTTAGGGCAAACAGTATACTAGTTTCTGATATTACTAACAATATCATATGTGGAGCCGTCCAAAAGCCACCAAAAACCTACTGTACACCAATACAATACGCTTGCAGGTGTCACTTATATGTAGGCACAGTAGGTTTTTGGTGGGTTTTGGAGGGCTCACACATTCCACCACAAGTGTATCAGTTAGAATGGGATATAGGCCTGGGTCACCTTCTCTACAGTCCACTGCACTGACCACTAGGCAACTCCAGGGACCTGCTTGCTGCTCTAATAGGAATGGCCATCATATCTGAAGCTGTTATAGAGACTGTTATGTACTGTCACTATCACATAGAGGGCTAGGAGGGGGTTAATGACCACTAGAAGAGTAAGGGGGGTTATGCCTTAATCCATCCATTGGTTATTTAGAGCACCTGTTGGTTACTTAGTTATGATTGAAATAGGTCTAGCCAAAAACGTCTTACTTTTGTACACAGAAGTTTTCATTTTGTTCCATTAATGCAGAAAAACATCTATCTTTTGGTGACGCCCATGTCCCGCCCAAAACATGCCCCCTTGAAATTTGGACGAACTGTGGAGCAAAATGTCTAAAACCAGGGAGAGAAAAACGTCCTTCTGCCACCTTATGACATTGTTTTGTTTCAAAAATAAGCCCCCAAATGTCCAAGTGATATTCACTAATTTCTTGTATTAACTACAACACTTAAAAACAACACTGTATGCTGTCAGGTGACAGAGGGGCAAAAACAGAAAGTTACCGTGGGTCTAAACACATGGTGAATGCGGGTTGTATACAATGAGCAATGCAGAGAGGGACTGTGTGTGACTATTAACTTGTGAGGAATACATGGCCACACACTGCATTAAAATGAATGCTGAGGCCACTGAGTATCCGCGGCAATGCAAAGAGGTAAACAGGGGCGTCTGATGTGTGAATACCATAAGAATTTTTTCAACAAGTCTGGGGCAGAGTACAAGGATTCGTGAAGAGGATTTCCTGCCAGTTTTGTCTTGTTTTGCAACCAGAAGGAAGCCTCTGCAAGTTTCAAAGGAAGTTGGGAAGTAACACACTCAAAGTGAAAGCACAGATTCATGCCTGTTCTTCTGCACCTAAATATGAGCCTCACAAAAAAATGTATGTGCAAGCAATTTTTGTGAGGCTGATACTTAGGTACAGAAGAACAGGCTCTAATATGTGTTTGGATATGCATAAAAGAAGCCATGCTTACCACAAAACCTTTCTGTGCAAGTGGCCTCCCCCCATTAGCTGCAAGTTTTTCATGCAGAAAATTTGCATGCTATCAGTTTTATGAATGGCACACTATTATGCTCCAAATATGCAAAGGTCTCTCTACAGGTAAGAAGTAAGTAAATTCAAATTAATCTTTACAAACATACTTAAAACTATTTATTCAAAAAAATCTCAAACATTTAGAAAACCCAGAAAAAACATCATTATTCAAAACAATTTAACAGTTCTTTTACACAACTTGTATCCTTTACAGTACTATTTAATTCAAGCTGACAGGCTTGTCCAGTTTTCATGAATCTGTCACTGCTAATAACCTTAAACCCTATAAAATTGCTGTATAATGTGTTCTTTGATGGATAACATTTAATAATCCAGTCACTATACTTAGCAATCCATACCACTTGTAGTTTTAGAATGCCATTCATTAAAACAGCAGTGCAAAGTGGGGGTTTAAGTTTTAAACAGCCATATCTTATTCAATAGATGACTCTAGCACTGCAGTCTGTATCAATTAGTGAGAGCACCTTAACGTAACTTCAAACTTAAAACAGCCATCCGAGGTTCAGTGGATGACACCAGCAGTGCAGAGTGTACCAAGTCATAACAGCACCTTGGCTGTTCGAATTGAGGACTTCTGCTTCATTCATCAACATTTGTACATACTGATGCACCCATGTTCATCATAAAGGTAACACTCTTAGACATCTGCAAGTGATTCTAACGTGAGCCTTTCTGCATCGGCCTTACAGAGAGCTGTCACTCCTCTGATTCTTTAACTTTGGTTACTGTGCCTCTTCTGAGGGGAACTAACCTGGGGGAAAAGGCTTGAAGATGAGAAAAAGAACACTGAGAGATGGAGAGGAAAAGAATGGAGTCAAGTCTGGGTGTGGGGAATGAGCGAAGGGATCAATGCTATATGGTGGTTAATCCTGTGAGAGGGAAGGAGGGAAGGAGAAAGAGAAAACTGGGCGGTGGGGGCAGGCGGGGCTGCATCTTATGATGTACTTTTACAATAGTCCTGAGGAAATTCTGCGCAAAAATTAATTTTATGAATTTTTGGTAACTTCTTTTATGTCCTGTATTTTAAATTAAGTATCATGTAAAAATAATGATTAGGCTTTGTTATTTTGATAAACATGTAGAATTTTTAAATATTGTGTATAGTAATGTGAATTTTTTGCACAAAGTTTTCATTTTTTTGTGCAGAATTCCCCAAGAACTAATAGATTTGGTGATGAGCTTTCACCTTGTTTGTGATATTTAATCCTGTTTGTAGCAAAATGAATATACCTTTTGGTCCCCAGTTTGAACAAGTTCTTTTAGTGACTGCTACAATTTGAGTTAAATAATACAAAGTGTAGTTTTGAGACGAGACTGTGTTCTTTTCAGACAGTAAGCTAATGTACTTTTGCAATCCAGAGTGTGCAATGCTGGTTCAGCTTTGTGGTAATGTGGTCTTGGGGAAAACATTTGACTGATTCAGATGAAAAGAAGACAACAACTTTCTGCAGGAATTTATGGTATGTTTTCAAGACCACTCTATTATAATACAATTTTAAGTATGGCAAATACATCAGTAACAATTATAATTCAGTTATTCAGTGCACTGATGTGATGGCCACTAAGAATACAATCTTCTACAAGAGGTACTTTAAGTCTACTGACTCTAATGTTTCGGTTTCATCGACTAAAAACCACATCTAAGTCCCATATGATTGGATGGTTCCTTATATGCGAGTACACATTTTTCAGATAGTAAGTCTGCAAATGAGATCAGTTTTCCATAAGATGTGCACTCTTACTGAGAATGTTTTTGGCTATGAGTTAGGCAGCTGAATATATTCCAGAACTGAAGGAACTGGATACTTGAATTAAACTTATTCTTTTTAAGAACACCAGAGAATCCTTTTCCACTTACAATTTTAGGATTTCTTAGCAGATTGTTTTCTCGATTCCAAGTGTATATAGAACGTGTACCTCCTGAGAAGACAGTAGGAGAATATCGTACAGATTTCAACTTCAAAGTGGTTAATGCCAGTAACTTTTGGGGTTAAGACACTGCATTTGATCCTAAGTGATTAGAGTAGGAAAACAAATCATCTGACTGGATGCTGGAGAAACAACCAGTATAGCCAATGGAACCATATTAGATGAGGTCTTAGAAACAGCAGATTCAGACACTAGTAGGGGGAACCATGGCAGTGACAGAAGTAGAAGCCGCCAAAGAAAAAAATCATCCTTTGGCAGCAGAAGGATTAAGAACACCTGGAGGGGTATAATCGAAAGGGACGCCCAAGTTTTGTTGAGGATGTCCACACAAAACGTCACAATGGAGTGGCAGGGAAACCTGTATTATCGAAACAAGATGGATGTCCATCTTTCGTTTCGATAAATACAGTCGGGGACGCCCAAATTTTGAAATTTTGGTCGTCCTTAGAGATGGTCATTTCTGATTTTCGGCAATAATAGAAACCAAGGACGCCCATCTCAGAAACGTCCAAATGCAAGCCCTTTAGTCGCGGGAGGAGCCAGCATTTGTAGTGCACTGGTCCCCCACACACATGCCAGAAAACCAACCGGGCACCCTAGGGGGCACTGCAGTGGACTTCATAAAATGCTCCCAGGAACATAGCTCCCTTACCTTGTCTGCTGAGCCCCCAACCCCCCCATAAAATCCACTACCCACAACTGTACACCACTACCATAGCCCTTATGGTTGAAGGGGTCACCTAGATGTAGGTACAGTGGGTTTCTGGTAGGTTTTGGAGGGCTCGCTGTTTCCTCCACAAACGTAACAGGTAGGGAGGGGGATGGGCCTGGGTCCGCCTGCCTGAAGTGCACTGCACCCACTAAAACTGCTCTAGGTACCTGCATACTGCTGTGATGGACCCGAGTATGACATCTGAGGCTGGCAAAAAATATTTTTAAAGATGTTTTTTGAGGGTGGGAGGGGGTTAGTGACCACTGGGGGCGTAAGGGGAGGTCATCCCCAATTCTCTCCAGTGGTCATCTGGTCATTTCAGCCACCTTTTTGTGTCTTGGTCGTAAGAAAAACAGGACAAGGTAAAGTCGTCCAAGTGCTCGTCAGGGACGCCCTCCATTATGGGTCGAGGACGTCCATGTGTTAGGCACACCCAAGTCCTGCCTTTGCTATATCTCCGATACACCCCCTTGAACTCTGGCAGTCCCAGCGAAGGAAAGCAGTTGGGGACGTCCAAAATCGGCTTTCGATTATACCGATTTGGACGACCCTGGGAGAAGGACGCCCATCTTCTGATTTGTGTCGAAAGATGGGTGTCTATCGAGAATGAGCCTGATAGTGAGTTCTCATTGGTTTGGAGAGAGACCTCCGGAATACAGTGCCTTGTATAAAAAGATCTTGGGATTGCTTAGCTTGGTTTCAGTGTTCAGCTCATGCTACACCTAGACCCTCACCTAAATTTTCACCTATCCTGGTGCCTAAATAGTACTGGGCTTTTGAAGGCCAGGATCTCACCAAGACCTGTCTGAACAAATTGTGAAGCACTGGACGCCTTGCCTTGCTAATCACCTGAAAGAAATTTTCTCCTAAGTTCCATTCAGGTATACTGATTTTCCCTGCCTAACAGATCCCTACATGGCAAGAAGATGATAGAACATTTCCACCAAAAGCAAATGTTGCACTCCATAAAAGGCATGGGGGGAGGGGGGAGAATCTGCACAGGGCCAGGGCCATGCCAACACGGTAAGTGGGGTAAGCACGGCAGGGGGGCGCCTTCCTCTGGGGGGGGGGGGCGCTGCTGCACCATACTTACCTCGCCCTCCCGCTCCCATTGCCCAACTGCCCGCCCTCTTCTCTCCCACAAGATCCCTTTCCTTTTTTTTCTCCTTTTAAATTTACCTCCGTCCGGCAGCGCAGCGTCAGTGGAGGCGGTGCTCCCGACGTATCTAGCCTTCCCTTCGCTCAGTGTTCCGCCTTCTTCTGACACCAAGGAAACGACATCAGAAGAAGGCGGGACACTGAGCGAAGGGAAGGCTAGACACGTCGGGAGCGCCGCCTCCTTCACTGACGCTGCGCCTGCGCTGCCGGACGGAGGTAAATTTAAAAGAAAAAAAAAAAGAAAGGGATGTTGGGGGGGGGAGAAGAGGGCAGGCAGTTGGGACATGGGAGCGGGAGGGCAGGGGAGAGAGGAGCATGGATGCGAGGGCAGGGTTCATGGAAGGGAGAGAGGGGAATTGCTGGATAGGGATGAATGGAGGGGGCAGGGGACAGAGGAGCATGGATGGGAGGGCAGAGCTCAGGGGGAGAGAGGGGAATTGCTGGATAGGGTTGAATGGAGGGGGCAGGGGACAGAGGAGCATGGATAGGCATGGATGGGAGGGCAGGGCTCAGGGAGAGAGGAGAAATTGCTGGACATAGAGGGGAGGGAAGAGAGATGAAGGACATGAAATGAGGGTAAAAGGAAGAGAGGAGAAAAACTGCACATGGATGAAGAAAATAGGCAGAAGCTGAGGACCAGAAATGAAGAAGAAAGGAGGAGAGGAGAGGAAAGGAAAGAAATAAATGGAAAGGAAGCCCTGGAAACGGAGTTAAGAGGACAGATAGCAGCAGAATCAGATACTGGGCCAGCATGATCAGAAAAAGAAAGTCACCAGACAACAAAGGTAGAAAAAAAAATCATTTTATTTTCATTTTAGTGTTTGGAATATGTCCACTTTGAGAATTTACATCTGCTATCTTATTTTGTAATGTATAGCAATTTGTTTCTAAGAATATTGCTGACAATTCCTGTCAGTGTGGCAAGTGGTGAGCGATCATTTTCACGGGGGGAGGGGGGGCAACTGATAGTCTGCAGGGGGCACCAGAGACCCTAGGCACGGCCCTGCACAGGGCAAATAGTTACAACCCAAAACCAAAGCATGGGGAAAGAGAATAATCTGTATGGAGTAAAAGTTAGAGCAATAACCACTTTACTGCCTGAACCATGCTGGGCTTTACCTGCCATCATTTACCGTGTTACTATGGCCCTAATTTTACAAGTCCTATTTGCATTTCAGATGTGCATAAAACCAGCACTTAACATAAGAGCATAAGAATAGCCACTCTCGGTCAGAATAATGGTCCATCAAGCCCAGTATTCAGTTTCTAACAGTGGCCAATCCAGGTCACAAGTACCTGGAAACCCAAATAGCAGCAACATTCCATGCACCAATCCCGGAGCATGCAGTGGTTTCCCCAGGGGCGTAGCCACAGGCGGGCCTGGACGGGGCCAGGCCCAGCCACTTTCCCTCCAGGCCCGCCCACCCAACATCCACTCGCATGTCCTCCCCGCTGGCGCTGCCTCAGTCCCTGCATCATTCTTTTCTTCGCCCGTCACCGGCAGTGCTGCCATTCACACAGGCAGCTCCGCTCCCCTCTGCTGCGTCCATCTGGCCCTACGTAAACAGGAAGTGCATCAGAGGACGCGGCAAAGGGGAGCTGAGCTGCCTGTGTGAAATTGCAGCTCTGGTGTTATTTTTTATTTTTTAAAACGTACCAGCACTACAACAGGCCTTTAGCAAGCAAAGTAGCAGCCCTCCTGCCGCACTGCCATGTTTGCTACTTTGCGCTGCTCTGGAGATAGGCATCGGGGTCTTCGCTAGTTCGCTCACTGCTGTGCTCTTAAGGCGGCTTACCTCCGTCGGCTGCTCTGCTTCCATTTCGCATGGCTGCTGCAATTGCTGGAAATTCCTTTAGTGTTTGCTCACTGACAGTTGTCTGCCCCTGCGGCACGTACGGCGCGTGGATCGATCCTGCACGTCTCAGGTCTCAGCAAGCCCCCAGAACCCAAAACTGCGGCTAAGTCAGGGAGTCGGAAGTCCCGGAGGCTAGTGCTGCCTTGAACTTAGCAGCCCTATGCAGGTGGGAAAATCTGGGCACTTATTATCTTCCAGCCCCAGACACCAGGAGTGAGTCAGTAGCCGCTGTAGCTGCACTGAATTGAAGCCTACTCCCCCAGCCACTGCTAGGAGCCAACTTGGGCCTTCTCCCCAACACTGCACCACGTACACACCGATCGGGGTCTGTAGACTTTTCTGAAATCTACAGGAAACTTTCTCTGTGTTGCACTCAGGTACAAAAAGATGGGGAAGGGAAGGACAGGACTGATGTCGAGCTACAAGGAAGGATGGGGAAAGGGGTAGGCAAAGGCAGGGCTGATGCTGGGGTATGAAGGGTAGGGAAGGGCAGGGCTGCAGAGATGCCAAGTTATCCAGTTCCAGGCTGGAGATTTTGGGGCAATCCTGGTTTTGAACTTATATCGCAAAACAGTGTGGGATTTGTAGTGCCCATTGAGTGCTTCGAGTCCCATAATGCAACAGCATTGGAGTGGGCAGAAATCCAGGACTGTCCCAAAATTTCTAGCCTGGAACTGGATAACTTGGCATCTCTGGGGCTGATGCTGGGGTACAGGACAATTCCTAATTTTTGATCCTTTATTTTGTAATTGATGAGAGTTGTTCTGTGTTCTGGCATGTGCTTTGTGTGGGGACCTATATCAATCTGACTTGTCTGGCTTTTACAATGGGACATATATTGCTGTTGTGTATATTCACTGCTGCCTTTTGTGTGTTCAGAATTGGTGGTGTTAAGGTTTGCTACATAGGCTCAAAAAAGCTTCATAAGATTTAATGTTACTTCACAAATAATCTGGCAGGGAAGGGATTTTGACAATGTTACTATTAGAGGTCGTACCAGAATTTGAATACACTTTTTTTCAATGGAAAACTGTAAGAGGAAACATCTTAGCTGTGGACTATGACAGAAATGCCAAAATGTTTTTTAGGCAGGTATCCAGTTTGCCATTTTTGTCTAAAGTTTTAGAAAAGGTGGTTTTAGCACAGTTTAATCAGGCATTTATATTTGTTATAAAGCAAAGTTTGACGGATATGTGCCATTGCTATAATTATTTTGCAGGATACTACTACTACTACTTATCATTTCTAAAGCGCTACTAGACGTACAATGTGTGTTGAGATGATTGCCATTATAGTAGACTTATGTCTGGTCAGGTTTAAGTGCTGTTTGTCTAGTAATTGCCAAGAATTGTGGGATACTACTACTACTTAACATTTCTAGAGCGCTACTAGGGTTACGCAGCGCTGTACAATTTAACAAAGAGAGACAGTCCCTGCTCAAAGAGCTTACAATCTAATAGACAAGTGAACGGTCGGTCCGATAGGGGCAGTCAAATTGGGGCAGTCTGGATTCAGTGAACGGCAAGGGTTAGGTGCCGAACGCAGCATTGAAGAGGTGGGCTTTAAGCAAAGACTTGAAGACGGGCAGGGAGGGGGCTTGGCGTAAGGGTTCAGGAAGGTTGTTCCAAGCATAGGGTGAGGCGAGGCAGAATGAGCGGAGCCTGGAGTTGGCGGTGGTGGAGAAGGGTACTGAGAGGAGGGATTTATTCTATGAACGGAGGTTACGGGCGGGAACGTAAGGGGAGATGAGGGTAGAAAGATAGTGAGGGGCAGCAGACTGAGTGCATTTGTAGGTAAGAAGGAGAAGCTTGAATTGAATGCGGTATCTGATCGGAAGCCAGTGAAGTGACCTGAGGAGAGGGGTGATATGAGTATATCGGTTCTGGCGGAATATGAGACATGCAGCAGAGTTCTGAACAGACTGAAGGGGGGATAGATGGCTAAGTGGGAGGCCGGTGAGGAGTAAGTTGCAGTAGTCCAGGCGAGAGGTAATGAGAGCGTGGACGAGAGTTCGGGTGGTGTGTTCAGAGAGGAAAGGGTGAATTTTGCTGATGTTAAAGAGGAAGAAGCGACAGGTCTTAGCTATCTGCTGGATATGCGCAGAGAAGGAGAGAAAGGAGTCAAAGATGACTCCGAGGTTGCGGGCAGATGAGACGGGGAGGATGAGGGTGTTATCAACTGAGATAGAAAGTGGAGGAAGAGGAGAAGTGGGTTTTGGTGGAAAGACGATAAGCTCGGTCTTGGACATGTTCAGTTTCAGGTGGCGGTTGGACATCCAGGCAGCAATGTCGGATAAGCAGGCCGATACCTTTGCCTGGGTCTCCGCGGTGATGTCTGGTGTGGAGAGATACAGTTGGGTGTCATCAGCATAGAGATGATACTGGAAACCATGAGATGAGATCAGGGAGCCCAGGGAAGAGGTGTAGATTGAGAAGAGAAGGGGTCCAAGGACAGCTCCCTGGGGAACACCAACAGATAAGGGGATGGGGGTGGAGGAAGATCCATGAGAGTGAACTTTGAAGGTGCGGTGGGAGAGATAGGAGGAGAATCAGGAGAGGACAGAGCCCTGGAACCCAAATGAGGACAGTGTGGCAAGAAGTAAGTCATGATTAACAGTGTCAAAAGCGGCGGATAGATCGAGGAGGATGAGGATGGAGTAGTGGCCTCTGGATTTGGCAAGGAACAGGTCATTACAGACTTTAGAGAGTGCTGTTTCTGTCGAGTGAAGAGGGCGAAATCCGGATTGAAGCAGATCGAGGATGGCATGAGAGGAGAGAAAATCAAGGCAGCGGCTGTGGACTGCGCGCTCAAGTGTCTTGGAGAGGAAGGGTAGGAGGGAGATGGGGCGGAAGTTGGAGGGACAGGTAGGGTCTAGTGATGGTTTTTTGAGGAGTGGCGTGACTACAGCATGCTTGAAGGTGTCGGGGACAGTTGCAGTGGAGAGAGAGAGGTTGAGGATATGACAGATGGAGGGGGTGTTAGTAGGAGAGATGGTGTTAAGTAAGTTGGTGGGGATGGGATCAGAGGAACAAGTGGTGCATCTTGAGGAGGAAAGAAGGCGGGCGGTTTCCTCCTCGGAGATATCAGGAAAGGAGAAGGAGGTCTGGGTTGGTTGGTTGAGGGAGAGGGTTGAAGGGTGAAGAGGAGGAGGTGGCTTGGTAGTGAACTCAAGGTTGATCTTTTGCACCTTGTTGCGGAAGTAGTCAGCCAGTGATTGAGGAGAGAGTGAGGGGGGGGGGGTGGGAGCGAAGGGCACTTTGAGGATGGAGTTAAGGGTGGCGAAGAGACGACGAGGGTTAGAGCTCAGAGAATTAGTCAATTGGGTGTAATAGTCCTGTTTGGCAAGGAATAGTGAGGACTGGAAGGAGGATAGCATGAATTTGTAGTGAAGGAAATCTGAATGGGTGCGAGATTTCCTCCAGAGGCATTCAGCAGATCGGGCGCAGGAGCGAAGGTAATGGATGCAAGGGGTCAGCAAGGGCTGGGGATTAGTACGCCTTGTGGGACGGGAGGTGGATGGTGCAATGGTGTCCAGAGCAGAGGAGAGAGTGGCATTGTAAGCGGAGACAGCCTCGTCGACAGACTCGGAGGACATGATGGAGGGGAGGAGATTAGAAATACTAGATGATAAGGTGGGAGGGTCAATAGCCTGGAGATTCCTGGAAGTAGTGGTTAATGTTGGGCGGGGCTGAGGGGGAGGGTGAAGAAGCGTGAAGGTGATCAGGTGATGATCAGAGAGAGGAAGAGCTGAGGCGTGGAAATTGGAGGGTGATCCGGAAGAGGAGAGGACGAGGTCAAGGCAATGGCCATCACGGTGAGTAGGGGTGGTGGAACATAGCTGGAGGTTGAAGGAGGATGTTAGAGTGAGGAACTGAGAAGCGTGAGAGTTGGACGGGTCATCAACGTGTATGTTAAAGTCTCCGAGAATGAGGGATGGAGATGAGGGTTCAAGAAAAACAGAAAGCCAGGCATCGAAGTCGGTGAGGAAGGAAGAGAGGGATTTATCAGGGGGGCGGTAAATGACTGCCACTCTGAGTGGCAACGGGTAGAATAGACGGATGGAGTGGACTTCAAAGGATGAGAAGCAGTGAGACTGTGGTAGGAGGAGGGGTTGGAAGCTACAGGAGGGCGAGAGTAGTAACCCGACGCCTCCTCCGCGGCCAACTAGGCGGGGAGTGTGGGAGAAGAGATAGCCTCCATGGCATAGAGCCGCTACTGAGGCAGAATCATCAGGGGAGAGCCAGGTTTCAGTTAGGGCAAGCAGGTGAAGGGAATGAGAGATGAAGAGATCGTGGGTGAAGGGAAGTTTGTTACAGACCGAGTGGGCATTCCACAGTGCACATGAGAAGGGGAGGGAAGAGGGGGGGAGGAGGGGAATAGACATGAGATTGGAGACATCCCGGAAACGTTTGCATGGATAGGACGAGGACAGGTGTGGGGGACCTGGATTGGGATTGATGTCTCCTGCGGATAGCAGGAGGAGGAGCAAGAGAGTGCGGAGGAGGGTGGGGGAGGTAGGGCGAAGAAGGCGATGAAGATGGGATGCGCTTAGGAGGAATGGGGATGGGTTAATGGCAGGAAGGAAGTGTTGAAGGTTGAGAGCTAGGAAGGAGGAGGGGGACAGGAGAGATGGTGAGGTGGTGAGGGACGGGGGTGAGTAGGGTATTGCAGTAGTGAGCAAGATGGGAGAGGACATGGGTGGGCAGTGAGTTCCAGTGGTACACAGCGGTAGGGGGAGGAGAAAAAGATTAGGAAGGGACAGGGCAAGGAAGAGAATGTGTAAAGGGGCCATAAGTAGTAACTGAGGTGTTACGGGTATATATGTAGTGACTGAGGTGTTAAGCGATAGATAGAACGGGAGAGCTGGATTAGAGGCTTAAAACTGGAATGGTAGGCAGCAGGTAGGTAGGCACTGCCCAGTAAGAACAAGTCACACCCACTATGTTTGAAAAATGTGGGAGGAAAGGAGGTGAAGAGCCTGAACACAGAGACAGAGCAGTTATCTGCAGGCAGATTAGGTTGCTTGGGAGGGTATATAAAAACTATCACCCTAGGGGTGGGTGGGTGGGAGGGATCTAAGTCTAAAATGTAGAGACAGAGCTGCAGCACAGCCAGTTAATCTGTAAAAAAGGTGGGTTTCTCAAGAAAACTGGTATAGAAGGCTGCCCCTCTAACAGAGAATCAGGTCACACCCACTAAATTGAATTTGTGGGGGAGATTCAGAGACAGAGCTGCTAAGTCTAAAATGTAGAGACAGAGCTGCAGCACAGCCAGTTAATCTGTAAAAAAGGTGGATTTCTCAAGAAAAACTGGTATAGAAGGCTGCCCCTCTAACAGAGAATCAGGTCACACCCACTAAATTTGAATTTGTGGGGGGAGATTCAGAGACAGAGCTGCTAAGTCTAAAATGTAGAGACAGAGCTGCAGCACAGCCAGTTAATCTGTAAAAAAGGATAGTGCAGGATAGAAATTTTTAAATATATTTTTAAATGGTGGTGTTCCATAAAGTATGTACGCGGTTTATGTTGACACAAAACAACTGTTGGGCAGATTATTTACTTAGAAATCCTTTATCAAATGCATTCTAAGGCATTATTTTGTAATACCCCATGAAACACTACTCATACCTGTATACGTAGTGCCCACCCATATTAGCTCTGGGCCCATCCAAAATGTCAGGTCCGACTATGCCACTGGTTTCCCCTATGTCTATCTCAATAACAGACTATGGACAATTTTCTTAGGAGTCCCTCATGAGGAACTTTGTCGAGACAAATGTAAAAGTTTTATATGTTTATGCAAGATAAAGTTAAACAATTATCTTGCATAAACATCTAAATCCCCATTTTACAAAGCCAGGATATGCAATGTTTCAAACCCAAGTGTGAGAAAATGGCAAAGGGAGGTGATCTTATGTGTTTATGTGGGACAAGAGCATGGTAAATTGATAGATATTTATTCCCCATTTCAGAAGGGGATTAAGCGCCTATATCCTAAAAGATAAACGTCAGGAGTTACAGCTGCTATCAACCACATTTAGGATTTGGCAAACAGCTACTTTTGAGCAGCACTCACTGGAGGGATTAAAGGAAGTTGCTTCCTTAATCCCCCAGTGGTTTTCTCTTCCCCCACCCCCCATGCCAAACTTGCAAGGGAAACTGGTCTTTGTGACTGCACTGAGAAAATACACAGCAAAGATAGACATGTATGTGTTGGCACAAATACATTATATACTGATTTTTAACCTAGTGACATTTTCACATTTTTTTTTTCTGAAATGGATGTTTATGCTGCACCCTACTCGGCACATAAACATCCATTTCTCCTGTATTTTAGAACAGTCTCTACGTCAGAAGATTCAGTTAAAAAAATGCTAGACCTAGACATCCCAATTCCGACATCTACATCTTTTCTAAAATGAGGCTACGCATGTTACTGCTTCTGACCAGATGATGAAACTAACACATTCTAGCAAACGGTTCAAGAATCTATATGATTTCTAAGGAAATTAATTAACTCTGATCTGCACCTGTGTTTTCAGAATATATTCTAAAGGTATACTGATTTTCCTTACTTTGCATGAAAAAAAATGGGGGAAGGGGAGAGAAAAAGGAAAGAAAGAAATGACCTCCTAGCATAAGACTCTGGGTGTCCTGTTTATATTTTTTTCTTCTCTAGGGCAAAAGGCTGTAAAGCTCAGCTAAGAACAGAGACTACATCAAAAAGCTGCATTTTTACAGACCACGTCCTGTTCTTATTAACAAAAAAAGGGAAAAGCAAAATACGTTGTATCAGAGCAATAACTGAACATGACGACATGCAGTTTCCCAGCAAGCGATTCTTACATTCACATATGATGCATCAACTTCACTTGTAACAAACATTTTTTTTTAAATGTACCTCTTTTAATCCAATCCTTCTAAGCAAACATACCCATGTGTTTTTCATTTACAGTGGGGGAAATAAGTATTTGATCCCTTGCTGATTTTGTAAGTTTGCCCACTGACAAAGACATGAGCAGCCCATAATTGAAGGGTAGGTTATTGGTAACAGTGAGAGATAGCACATCACAAATTAAATCCGGAAAATCACATTGTGGAAAGTATATGAATTTATTTGCATTCTGCAGAGGGAAATAAGTATTTGATCCCCCACCAACCAGTAAGAGATCTGGCCCCTACAGACCAGGTAGATGCTCCAAATCAACTCGTTACCTGCATGACAGACAGCTGTCGGCAATGGTCACCTGTATGAAAGACACCTGTCCACAGACTCAGTGAATCAGTCAGACTCTAACCTCTACAAAATGGCCAAGAGCAAGGAGCTGTCTAAGGATGTCAGGGACAAGATCATACACCTGCACAAGGCTGGAATGGGCTACAAAACCATCAGTAAGACGCTGGGCAAGAAGGAGACAACTGTTGGTGCCATAGTAAGAAAATGGAAGAAGTACAAAATGACTGTCAATCGACAAAGATCTGGGGCTCCACGCAAAATCTCACCTCGTGGGGTATCCTTGATCATGAGGAAGGTTAGAAATCAGCCTACAACTACAAGGGGGGAACTTGTCAATGATCTCAAGGCAGCTGGGACCACTGTCACCACGAAAAACCATTGGTACACATTACGACATAACGGATTGCAATCCTGCAGTGCCCGCAAGGTCCCCCTGCTCCGGAAGGCACATGTGACGGCCCGTCTGAAGTTTGCCAGTGAACACCTGGATGATGCCGAGAGTGATTGGGAGAAGGTGCTGTGGTCAGATGAGACAAAAATTGAGCTCTTTGGCATGAACTCAACTCGCCATGTTTGGAGGAAGAGAAATGCTGCCTATGACCCAAAGAACACCGTCCCCACTGTCAAGCATGGAGGTGGAAATGTTATGTTTTGGGGGTGTTTCTCTGCTAAGGGCACAGGACTACTTCACCGCATCAATGGGAGAATGGATGGGGCCATGTACCGTACAATTCTGAGTGACAACCTCCTTCCCTCCGCCAGGGCCTTAAAAATGGGTCGTGGCTGGGTCTTCCAGCACGACAATGACCCAAAAACATACAGCCAAGGCAACAAAGGAGTGGCTCAGGAAGAAGCACATTAGGGTCATGGAGTGGCCTAGCCAGTCACCAGACCTTAATCCCATTGAAAACTTATGGAGGGAGCTGAAGCTGCGAGTTGCCAAGCGACAGCCCAGAACTCTTAATGATTTAGAGATGATCTGCAAAGAGGAGTGGACCAAAATTCCTCCTGACATGTGTGCAAACCTCATCATCAACTACAGAAGACGTCTGACCGCTGTGCTTGCCAACAAGGGTTTTGCCACCAAGTATTAGGTCTTGTTTGCCAGAGGGATCAAATACTTATTTCCCTCTGCAGAATGCAAATAAATTCATATACTTTCCACAATGTGATTTTCCGGATTTAATTTGTGATGTGCTATCTCTCACTGTTACCAATAACCTACCCTTCAATTAGGGGCTGCTCATGTCTTTGTCAGTGGGCAAACTTACAAAATCAGCAAGGGATCAAATACTTATTTCCCCCACTGTATATAGATGATGTGGGGCAGAAGCTGGCCTCCATACAGGATCTGACTCTGTTGAATGCATTTGTACAGACGTGGAAGCTGTTCAAAAATACCATCCTGGAAGCCCAGGCCAGTTATATTCCATGTATTAAAAAAGAAGGAAGAAAAGCCAAACGACAGCCGGCTTGGTATAAAAGTGAGGCGAAGAAAGCTGTTACAGCTAAAAGAAAATACTTCAGAAAATGGAAGAAGGATTGGACTGAAAATAATAAGAAACAGCATATGGAATGGCAAGTCAAATGCAAAGCACTGATAAGGAAGGCAAAGATAGACTTTGAAAAAAAGATTGCGTTGAAGGCAAAAACGAACATTAAAATCTTTTTTACGTATAATAGAAAGAAGAAGTTGAGAAAATAATCAGTTGAACCACTAGATGACTAAAGGGTAAAAGGGGCACTAAGAGAAGAAGACAAAGCAACAGCAGAGAGATTAAATTAATTCTTTGCTTCAGTCTTCACCGAGGAAGACTTGCAAGAGATACCACTGTCAGAAATGGAATTCAAAGCTGGCGACTCAGAGGAACTGAATCAAATCTCTGTAAACCTGGAAGATGTAATGGCACAATTTGACAAATTGAAGAGTAGCAAATCACCTGGACTGGATGGTATTCACCCCAGAGTACTGATAGAATTGAAAAATGAACTTGCAGAACTATAGTTAGTAATATGTAATTTATCTTTAAAATTAAGCATGGTACCAGAAGATTGGAGAGTGGCCAATGTAAAGCCGAATTTTATAAAAAGGTTCCAGAGGTGATCTGGGAAATTACAGATCAGTGAACCTGATGTCGGTGCCAGGCAAAATGGTAGAGACAGCGAATGCTACATACCTGTAGAAGGTATTCTCCGAGGACAGCAGGCTGATTGTTCTCACTGATGGGTTGACGTCCTCGGCAGCCCCCTCCATCGGAAAGTTTACTAGCAAAGGCCTTTGCTAGTCCTCGCGCGCCCATGCGCACCGCGCATGCGCGGGCCGTCTTCCCCCGCCCGAAACCGGCTCGAGCCGGCCAGTCCAGTATGTAGCAAGACAATACACTTCAAGGGAAGACTCAACTCCAAAGGGGAGGCGGGCGGGTTTGTGAGAACAATCAGCCTGCTGTCCTCGGAGAATACCTTCTACAGGTATGTAGCATTCGCTTTCTCCGAGGACAAGCAGGCTGATTGTTCTCACTGATGGGGTATCCCTAGCCCCCAGGCTCACTCAAAACAACAACCATGGTCAATTGGGCCTCGCAACGGCGAGGACATTAATGAGATTGACCTAAAAAATTTACCAACTAACTGAGAGTGCAGCCTGGAACAGAACAAACAGGGGCCCTCGGGGGGTGGAGTTGGATCCTTAGCCCAAACAGGTTCTGAAGAACTGACTGCCCGAACCGACTGTCGCGTCGGGTATCCTGCTGCAGGCAGTAATGAGATGTGAATGTGTGGACAGATGACCACGTCGCAGCTTTGCAAATTTCTTCAATAGAGGCTGACTTCAAGTGGGCTACCGACGCAGCCATGGCTCTAACATTATGAGCCGTGACATGACCCTCAAGAGTCAGCCCCGCCTGGGCGTAAGTGAAGGAAATGCAATCTGCTAGCCAATTGGATATGGTGCGTTTCCCTACAGCCACTCCCCTCCTATTGGGGTCAAAGAAACAAACAATTGGGCGGGACTGTCTGTGGGGCTGTGTCCGCTCCAGATAGAAGGCCAATGCTCTCTTGCAGTCCAATGTGTGCAGCTGACGTTCAGCAGGGGCAGGAATGAGGACGGGGAAAGAAGGTTGGCAGACAATTGACTGGTTTAGATGGAACTCTGACACGACCTTTGGCAAGAACTTAGGGTGAGTGCGGAGGACTACTCTGTTATGATGAAATTTGGTGTAAGGGGCCTGGGCTACCAGGGCCTGAAGCTCACTGACTCTACGAGCTGAAGTAACTGCCACCAAGAAAATGACCTTCCAGTCAAGTACTTCAGATGGCAGGAATTCAGTGGCTCGAAAGGAGGTTTCATCAGCTGGGTGAGAACGACATTGAGATCCCATGACACTGTAGGAGGCTTGACAGGGGGCTTGACAACAGCAAGCCTCTCATGAAGCGAACAACTAAAGGGCTGTCCTGAGATCGGCTTACCTTCCACATGGTAATGGTAAGCACTGATTGCACTAAGGTGAACCCTTACAGAGTTGGTCTTGAGACCAGACTCAGACAAGTGCAGAAGGTATTCAAGCAGGGTCTGTGTAGGACAAGAGCGAGGATCTAGGGCCTTGCTGTCACACCAGACGGCAAACCTCCTCCAATGGAAGAAGTAACTTCTCTTAGTGGAATCTTTCCTGGAAGCAAGCAAGATGCGGGGAGACACCCTCTGACAGACCCAAAGAGGCAAAGTCTACGCCCTCAACATCCAGGCCGAAGAGCCAGCGACTGGAGGCTGGGATGCAGAAGTGCCCCTTCGTCCTGTGTGATGAGGGTCGGAAAACACTCCAATCTCTTACGGTTCTTCGGAGGACAACTCCAGAAGAAGAGGGAACCAGATCTGACGCGGCCAAAAGGAGCAATCAGAATCATGGTGCCTCGGTCTTGCTTGAGTTTCAACAAAGTCTTCCCCACCAGAGGTATGGAGGATAAGCATACAGCAGACCCTCCCCCCAGTCCAGGAGGAAGGCATCCGATGCCAGTCTGCCGTGGGCCTGAAGCCTGGAACAGAACTGAGGGACTTTGTGGTTCACTCGAGATGCGAAGAGATCTACCAAGGGGGTGCCCCACACCTGGAAGATCTGTCGTACCACACGGGAATTGAGCGACCACTCGTGAGGTTGCATAATCCTGCTCAACCTGTCGCCAGACTGTTGTTTACGCCTGCCAGATATGTGGCTTGGAGCCCCATGCCGTGACGGCGAGCCCAGAGCCACATGCTGACGGCTTCCTGACACAGGGGGCGAGATCCGGTTGCCCCCCTGCTTGTTGACATAGTACATGGCAACCTGGTTGTCTGTCTGAATTTGGATAATTTGGTGGACAGCCGATCTCTGAAAGCCTTCAGAGCGTTCCAGATCGCTCGTAACTCCAGAAGATTGATCTGCAGATCGCGTTCCTGGGAGGACCAGCTTCCTTGGGTGTGAAGCCCATCGACATGAGCTCCACATCCCAGGAGGGACGCATCCGTGGTCAGCACCTTTTGTGGCTGAGGAATTTGGAAGGGACGTCCCAGAGTCAAATTGGAGCAAATCGTCCACCAATAGGGATTTGAGAACCTCGTGGACAGGTGGATCACGTCCTCTAGACCCCCAGCGGCCTGATACCACTGGGAGGCTAGGGTCCATTGAGCAGATCTCATGTGAAGGCGGGCCATGGGAGTCACATGAACTGTGGAGGCCATGTGGCCCAGCAATCTCAACATCTGCCGAGCTGTGATCTGCTGGGACGCTCGCACCCGCGAGACGAGGGACAACAAGTTGTTGGCTCTCGTCTCTGGGAGATAGGCGCGAGCCGTCCGAGAATCCAGCAGAGCTCCTATGAATTCGAGTTTCTGCACTGGGAGAAGATGGGACTTTGGATAATTTATCACAAACCCCAGTAGCTCCAGGAGGCGAATAGTCATCTGCATGGACTGCAGGGCTCCTGCCTCGGATGTGTTCTTCACCAGCCAATCGTCGAGATATGGGAACACGTGCACCCCCAGCCTGCGAAGTGCCGCTGCTACTACAGCCAAGCACTTTGTGAACACCCTGGGCGCAGAGGCGAGCCCAAAGGGTAGCACACAGTACTGGAAGTGGCGTGTGCCCAGCTGAAATCGCAGATACTGTCTGTGAGCTGGCAGTATCGGGATGTGAGTGTAGGCATCCTAAAGTCCAGAGAGCATAGCCAATCGTTTTGGCTGAATCATGGGGAGGAGGGTGCCCAGGGGAAAGCATCCTGAACTTTTCTTTTACGAGATATTTGTTCAGGGCCCTTAGGTCTAGGATGGAACGCATCCCCCCTGTCTTCTTTTCCACAAGGAAGTACCTGGAATAGAATCCCAGCCCTTCCTGCCCGGATGGCACGGGCTCGACCGCATGGCGCTGAGAAGGGCGGAGAGTTCCTTCTGCAAGTACCTGCTTGTGCTGGAAGCTGTAAGACTGAGCTCCCGGTGGACAATTTGGAGGTTTTGAGGCCAAATTGAGGGTGTATCCTTGCCGGACTATTTGCAGAACCCACTGATCGGAGGTTATGAGAGGCCACCTTTGGTGAAAAGCTATCAACCTCCCCCCGACCGGCAGGTCGCCCGGCACTGACACTGGGATGTCGGCTATGCCCTGCTGGACCCAGTCAAAAGCTCGCCCCTTGCTTTTGCTGGGGAGCCGCGGGGCCTTGCTGAGGCGCACGCTGCTGACGAGAGCGAGCGCGCTGGGGCTTAGCCTTGGCCGCAGGCTGTCGGGAAGGAGGATTGTACCTACGCTTACCAGAAGCATAGGGACCAGTCTTCCTTCCCCCGAAAAATCTTCTACCTGTAGAGGTAGATGCTGAAGGCTGCCGGCGGGAGAACTTGTCGAATGCGGTGTCCCGCTGGTGGAGAGACTCTACCACCTGCTCGACTTTTTCCCCAAAAATGTTGTCCGCACGGCAAGGCGAGTCCGCAATCCGCTGCTGGAGTCTATTCTCCAGGTCGGCGGCACGCAGCCATGAGAGCCTGCGCATCACCACACCTTGAGCAGCGGCCCTGGACGCAACATCAAAAGTGTCATAAACTCCCTCTGGCCAGGAATTTTCTGCACGCCTTCAGCTGCCTGACCACCTCCTGAAAAGGCTTGGCTTGCTCAGGGGGAAGAGCATCAACCAAGCCCGCCAACTGCCGCACATTGTTCCGCATGTGTATGCTCGTGTAGAGCTGGTAAGACTGGATCTTGGCCACGAGCATAGAAGAATGGTAGGCCTTCCTCCCAAAGGAGTCTAAGGTTCTAGGGTCTTTGCCCGGGGGCGCCGAAGCATGCTCCCTAGAACTCTTAGCCTTCTTTAGGGCCAAATCCACAACTCCAGAGTCATGAGGCAACTGAGTGCGCATCAGCTCTGGGTCCCCATGGATCCGGTACTGGGACTCGATCTTCTTGGGAATGTGGGGATTACTTAATGGCTTGGTCCAGTTCGCAAGCAATGTCTTTTTCAGGACATGATGCAAGGGAACAGTGGACGCGTCCTTAGGTGGAGAAGGATAGTCCAGGAGCTCAAACATTTCAGACCCTGGGCTCGTCCTCCACAACCACCGGGAATGGATGGCCGTAGACATCTCCCGGACAAAGGAAGCGAAAGACAGACTCTCAGGAGGAGAAAGCTGCCTTTCAGGAGAGGGAGTGGGATCAGAAGGAAGACCCTCAGACTCTCCTCGTCAGAGAAATATCTGGGGTCTTCTTCGCCTCCCACGAGGCCTCACCCTCGGTGTCAGACACAAGTTCACGGACCTGTGTCTGCAACCTCGCCCGGCTCGACTCCGTGGAGCCACGTCCACGATGGGGGCGTCGAGAGGTAGACTCCCTCGCCCGCATCGGCGAAGCTCCCTCCGCCGACGTAGTCGGGAGCCTTCCTGGGAGGTGGCCGCGGTCGGCACCGGCACGCGGTACCGACGTCGGGGACCTCAACCTGGGCGATGGACCAGCCGGCGCCAAGACGCTCGACGGTACCGGGAGGCGCAAGCACCGCCGGTACCGGAGGAGTAGGGCGCAACAGCTCTTCCAGAATCTCTGGGAGAACGGCCGGAAGGCTCTCGTTCAGAGTGGCTGCAGAAAAAGGCTGAGAGGTCGATGCAGGCGTCGACGTCAGAACCTGTTCTGGGCGAGGAGGCTGTTCCGGGCTGTCCAGAGTGGAGCGCATCGACACCTCCTGAACAGAGGGTGAGCGGTCCTCTCGGTGCCGATGCCTGCTGGGTGCCGAATCCCTCGGCGACCCAGAGCTCTCGGTGCCGACACGGGGAGGAGACCGGTGTCGATGCTTCTTCGACTTCTTCCGAAGCATGTCACCGGAGCTCCCCGGCACCGACGAGGAGGACGTAGAATCCATCCGTCGCTTCCTCGGGGCCGAGACCGAAGAGGGGTCGATCCCGGGGGGGCTGTACCGCAGGAGCCCTCAGGGTAGGAGGAGACCCACCCGAAGGCTCACCGCCACCAGCAGGGGAATGGACAGCCCTCACCTGCACTCCTGACGATGCACCTCCGTCCGACGACATCAGCAGACGAAGTCTCGGTACCACCGACGTCGATGCAGTCGCCCGATGCCTCGGCGCCGATGCAGAGGTCCGATGCCTCGATGCAGTCGATGGAGCGGCAGCCAAGGAAGATGGTCCGGACGCTGACGACGTCGATGCACTCGATGCCTCCGGTGCCGATGCCGACGAAGAGCCCGAGAACAAAACGTTCCACTGGGCTAATCTCGCTACCTGAGTCCGCCTTTGTAACAGGGAACACAGACTGCAGTTCTGAGGGCGGTGCTGGGCCCCTAGACACTGAAGACACACAGTGAGCAAGATTACCCGGGCGCACTGGGTGCACTTCTTGAAGCCGCTGGAAGGCTTCGATGTCATGGGCGGAAAAATCACGCCGGCGAAATCAAAGGCCGAAATGGCGAAAATTGAAGCACCAAAATTTAAAGGGAGAAAAATCTCGACCGAGGCCAAACTAGGCCTACCCCGACAACGAAAGAAAACTTACGGGGCAAAAGCTGTGAAAAGTACGGGAAGGGCAGAAAACCCGAAAGGGTCTTCCGGAACACTTCCCGAACTTTTTTAAAGAAAAACAAGGAAAAAACACGTCGAAAAGGACGCGCGAGGTCGACTCTCTGGGGCACGAACGGCGTAACACGACCGTACCGAGCGCGGACGAAAGAAGACTGGCCGGCTCGAGCCGGTTTCGGGCGGGAAGACGGCCGCGCATGCGCGGTGTGCATGGGCGCGCGAGGACTAGCAAAGGCCTTTGCTAGTAAACTTTCCGATGGAGGGGGCTGCCGAGGACGTCAACCCATCAGTGAGAACAAGCAGCCTGCTTGTCCTCGGAGAATATTATTAAGAACAAAATTACAGCACATATTCAAAAGCATGGATTAATGAGAAAAAGCCAAAATGGACTTAGTAAAGGGAAATCTTGCCTCACCAATCTATTACATTTCTTTGAAGGTGTGAACAAACACATGGATAAAGGTGAAACGGTCGATATTGTGTATCTGGATTTTCAAAAGGCATTTGACAAAGTACCTCATGAAAGACTCCAGAGGAAATTGGAGAGTCATGGGATAGGAGGTAGTGTTCTATTGTGGACAAAATATTGATTAAATGATAGAAAACAGAGAGTAGGGTTAAATGGTCAGTATTCTCAATGTAGAAGGGTAGATAGTGGGGCTTCCCCAGGCATCTGTGCTGGGACCGTTGCTTTTCAACATATTTATAAATGATCTAGAGATGGGAGTAACTAGTGAGGTAATTAAATTTGCTGATGACACAAAGTTATTCAAAGTTGTTAAATTTGCAAGAGGACTGTGAAAAATGCAAGAGGACCATACGAGACTGGGAGACTGGGCATCCAAATGGCAGATGACATTTAATATGAGCAAGTGCAAAGTGATATATGTGGGAAAGAGGAACCCAAACTATAGCTACGTAATCACAGCCCAGGAAAGGATCTAGGTGTCATCGTTTATGATACGTTGAAATCCTCTGCTCAGTGTGCAGCGGCGGCTAAGAAAGCAAATAGAATGTTAAGTATTATTAGGAAAGGAATGGAAAATAAAAATGAGGAAGTTATAATGCCTTTGTATCGCTCCATCGTGCGACTGCACCTCGGTGTGCAATTTTGGTCACCGTATCTCAAAAAAGGTATGGTGGAATTAGAAAAGGTACAGAGAAGGGCAACGAAAATGATAAAAGGGATGGGACGACTTCCCCATGAGGAAAGGCTAAAGCAGCTAGGGTTCTTCAGCTTTGAGAAGAGATGGCTGAGGGGAGATATGATAGAAGTCTATAAATTAATGAATGGAATGGAACGGGTAGACGTGAACTACTTGTTTACTCTTTCCAAAAATACTAGGACTAGGGGGCACACAATGAAGCTACAAAGTAGCAAATTTAAAACAAATCGGAGAAAACATTTCTTTACTCAACGTGTAATTAAACTCTGGAATTCGTTGCCAGAGAACGAAGTAAAAGCAGCTAGCTTAGCCGGGTTTATAAAAGGTTTGGATAGCTTCCTAAAAGAAAAGTCCATAAGCCATTATTAAAATGGGGAAGATCCACTGCTTATTTCTAGGATAAGCAGCATAAAATGTATTGTACTGTTCTGGGATCTTGTCACGTACTTGTGACATGGATTGGCCACTGTTGGAAACAGGATGCTAGGCCTGATGGACTTTTGGTCTGTTCCAGTATGGTAATACGTATGTACTTATGGCCATTTTCAAACATCCAAGGGAAAAACACACAAAAACAAGCCACTGGGATGTCTGAGGGCTAGCAGTCCTACTAAACTGGCCACAAAAACATTCCAGCAGAGCAGTGGGGCAGCCTAGGGGACACTGCAGTGACCTTCATATAAAAGGTCCCAGATACACATCATGTCGTAACCCCCTAATAATGTATGGTGAGCCCTCCAGGAAAAGCAAATAATGTACTGTACCCAACTGTACACCACTACAATAGCCCTTAAGCCTGCAGGTGTCACCTATATGTGGGTACAGTAGGTATTTCGTGGGGTTTGGGTCACTCTCACTGTCTACCACAAGTATACTAGTTACAACGGTATATGGGCCTAGGTCCCCTTCTCTACAGTCCAATGCACCAACCACTACGGTACTTTAGGGATCTGCTTGCTGCTCTAACAGGAATGACAATTATATCTGCAGCTGTGATAGAGCCTGGTACCATATGTACTGTCACTTTCACCTGTTACGGGGGTGGCAGGGGGTCAGTGACCCTGAAGGATTAAGGAGGATGTCTTGCCTTTATCTTGCCAGTGGTCATCTGGTCAGTTTGGGCAACTTTTTTGCACTTAGTCATTATTGAAACAGGTCTAGCTAATATTGTTCTACTTTTTGTCCTGAACATTTTACAATGTTCCGTTATTGCAGAAAAACATCCAAATTGTAAGCCCAATCTAGTCCCACCCAAAACACATCTCCAACATGCTCCTTTGAGATTTAGACGAACTGCATAGAAAAACGTCTTAAAAATAAGTTTTGAAAATAGCGATTTGGATGTTTTTGTGAAAAAAGTCTCTCTGCCACTTTGTGCCTTTTTTTTTTAATGCTTTTCTATTTCGAAAATGAGTCTCATAATGTGTTAGGTGCAACATATTATAAATATTGAATTAAGATTAAAACTGCAAAACATTTTTCTAATGCCTGTTTATCCAAATATGTAACTACATGTGACAAAACTGGCATACTTAATTATTGGCTGCTGCATGCCATGCTACCTGGTATGCTATGGCCATAGAATGTATAAGACTTAACTAGTTTTGGAATTAACATCCGCCTGGACTTAAGCTGATTTTGGAAACAAATCTTATTTTAACTTGGCTGCAGGCAAGTGACAAACACACCTTTCATCTCAACAATTAATTACACTGTTAGATAACAATATCCTTTGTCCATATGAAACTATATCTCATTTGTTGCTGAAAGTGGACTTAGCAGGTTTTGGAAATAAGTCCTTCAATTGGGGATCAACACACTGCATCTAAAACACCTAACTTGTGGTGTTCACTTATAGTGTTGCCCCTATGGTCTTAGTTTCTTTACTTGTGTGCAATATAGTATCATTATTTACTAATTTCACCAAAACACTAGGGGCATAGCCAGCCCTCCTATTTGGGGATAGGGCCCAGAGGTGGATGTGGGGGGGGGTGCAATGCATTCCTTCCCTCCCTCCCAATCCCCCAGTGCACCAAAAATATCACCTTTCCTGGAGGGATGCCGAAGCCCCTCCTTTGAAGTCCACTCTATCCGCCTTTTCTCTCCTCTGCCTCTTCGAATAGCGGTCATTTATCGTCCCCCTGATAAGTCCCTTTCATCCTTTCTCAGTGACTTTGACGCCTGGCTTGCCTTCTTCCATGATCCTTCCTCCCCCTCTCTCATCCTTGGTGACTTTAATATTCCTGCTAATGATCCTTCCAACTCTTATATTTCCAAGTTACTCGCTTTAACGTCGTCCTTTAATCTCCAACTATGCTCCACCTCCCCCACTCATCAAAATGGTCACTGTCTTGATCTCATCTTCTCCTCCAACTGTTCACCTTCTAGTTTCCTTGCCTCTGATCATCCCTCCTCTGATCACCATCTTATAACTTTCACACTTAAATCTCCTCCCTCCCAGTCCCGTCCTATCCTATCTAATTTATCTAGGAATCTTCACGATATAGACCCTTCATCTCTATCCTCCCATGTTTCAAACCTCCTCTCTACTGTGGCACCATCCACGTCTGTCAACGAGGCTGTTTCTTCTTACAACAATACTCTATCCTCTGCCTTAGACACTCTTGCACCTTTGATGACCCGCCCTGTAAGGCGTACAAAACCCCAACCTTGGCTGACTTCTAATATCCGCTACCTACGTTCCTGTACCCGCTCCGCCGAACGCCTCTGGCGGAAATCTCGGGCCCTTGCTGATTTCTTACACTTTAAGTTCATGCTGACCTCCTTCCAATCTTCTCTTTTACGTGCCAAACAGGATTATTATATCCAACTGACCAACTCTCTTGGCTCTAATCCTCGACTTCTCTTCACCACATTGAACTCTCTCCTCAAGGTGCCCCCTCCCCCAACTCCCCCTTCATTATCTCCTCAGACCCTTGCTGAATTCTTTCACAACAAGGTTCAAAAGATAAACCTTGCTTTCTCTACCTCACCAGCTCTCCCTCCACTAGTCCGTTCCCCTCTCTCTCCTTCCCCTCATTCCCTTTCCTCCTTTCCTGAAGTTACTATTGAGGAAACTACACTTCTCCTTTCTTCCTCAAAATGTACCACCTGTTCCTCTGACCCCATTCCCACCCACCTTCTTAATGCCATCTCTCCTACTCTTATTCCTTTTATCTGTCACATTCTCAACCTCTCACTTTCCACTGCGACTGTCCCTGCTGCCTTTAAACATGCTGTGGTCACACCTCTCCTTAAGAAGCCTTCACCTGACCCTACTTGTCCCTCTAATTACCGACCCATCTCCCTCCTTCCTTTTCTCTCCAAATTACTTGAGCGTGCTGTTCACCGCCGCTGCCTTGATTTTCTCTCCTCACATGCTATTCTTGACCCACTACAATCTGGTTTTCGCCCTCTCCACTCAACCGAAACTGCGCTTACTAAAGCCTCCAATGACCTATTACTGGCTAAATCCAGAGGTCAATATTCCATCCTCATTCTTCTTGATCTTTCCGCTGCTTTTGACACTGTCGATCACAGCATACTTCTCGATACCCTGTCCTCACTTGGATTCCAGGGATCTGTTCTTTCCTGGTTCTCTTCCTACCTCTCCCTCCGCACCTTTAGTGTTCACTCTGGTGGATCCTCTTCTACTTCTATTCCTCTGCCTGTCGGCGTACCTCAGGGTTCTGTTCTTGGTCCCCTCCTCTTTTCTATCTACACTTCTTCCCTTGGTTCATTAATCTCATCCCATGGCTTTTCCTACCATCTCTATGCTGATGACTCCCAAATCTACCTTTCTACCCCTGATATCTCACCTTGCATCCAAACCAAAGTTTCAGCGTGCTTGTCTGACATTGCTGCCTGGATGTCTCGCCACCTGAAATTAAATATGACCAAAACCGAGCTTCTCATTTTCCCCCCCAAATCCACCTCCCCGCTCCCCCCGTTTTCTATTTCTGTTGATGGCGCTCTCATTCTCCCTGTCTCCTCAGCTCGAAACCTTGGGGTCATCTTTGACTCTTCTCTCTCCTTCTCTGCTCATATCCAGCAGACCACCAAGACCTGTCGTTTCTTTCTTTACAACATCCGTAAAATCCGCCCCATTCTTTCCGAGCACTCTACCAAAACCCTCATCCACACCCTTGTCACCTCTCGTTTAGACTACTGCAATCTGCTTCTTGCTGGCCTCCCACTTAGTCACCTCTCCCTCTCCAGTCGGTTCAAAACTCTGCTGCCCGTCTCATCTTCCGCCAGGGTCGCTTTACTCATACTACCCCTCTCCTCAAGACCCTTCACTGGCTCCCTATCTGTTTTCGCATCCTGTTCAAACTTCTTCTACTAACCTATAAATGTATTCACTCTGCTGCTCCCCAGTATCTCTCCACACTCGTCCTTCCCTACACCCCTTCCCGTGCACTCCGCTCCATGGATAAATCCTTCTTATCTGTTCCCTTCTCCACTACTGCCAACTCCAGACTTCGCGCCTTCTGTCTCGCTGCACCCTACGCCTGGAATAAACTTCCTGAGCCCCTACGTCTTGCCCCATCCTTGGCCACCTTTAAATCTAGACTGAAAGCCCACCTCTTTAACATTGCTTTTGACTCGTAACCACTTGTAACCACTCGCCTCCACCTACCCTCCTCTCTTCCTTCCCGTTCACATTAATTGATTTGATTTGCTTACTTTATTTATTTTTTGTCTATTAGATTGTAAGCTCTTTGAGCAGGGACTGTCTTTCTTCTATGTTTGTGCAGCGCTGCGTACGCCTTGTAGCGCTATAGAAATGCTAAATAGTAGTAGTAGTAGTAGTAGTAGCCATACCTCATCCTCGCGCTGCTGCAGCACACAAGAAGTCAGCAGTGTGCTGCCAGCCACCGATGCCAGGACTCCACAAGCATGCTCAGTTCTTATGCAAACTGAGCATGTGCAACGTGTTCCGGCGTCAGTGGCACACAGCCAACGTCTTCTGCACTGCAGTAGCGTGAGGAGGAGAACAGCAGCTTGGCAACAAATTTCTTTGGCTAGCGGGGCTTTGGCATCACCACCAGCCATTTAATGGGAGCTACACGTTAGGAGGTGGTCTAAGCCCAAAGTGTGTGTGTAGGGGGGGGCACCCAGTCTCCCAAGCCTCCCCCCGCTACTGCAATGTTCCACTGCCAAATCAGTGTTTCCTTCAGCAGTGGAACATAGGGTGTTCTTTATTCAGGCAGTTAATTTGCCACGGAGCTGAACATTTTGTCAAGGGACATAAAGCTATGTGCAACTCACAGCACAATGTAGGATGGCACTGAATATTATCTGATAATAGGGTATATACTCATAGTTTGTACCTGCTACAAGAAAATGCTTAATTATTGCAGTCATAGTCATGGACAAAATGCAAGCTGCAGTGTCTCACCTGAACTTCTGAATCAGCATCCACATGCTGTACCTGGAACCAGGTGTCTCTATTGTGGTACTTTTGCAGGTCTTCTTTCTGTATAGCAACTTTTCCTGAAATTACAATGACAAAAGTAAACGTCTATGCCATTCACTTCAATTCAAACCAATTAGATGGATGAATGACAAAATCCACTAATTTTTAAGCAAAACAATATCCCTATCCTCTTATATTTCTTTTTCCTGTCATTGCCTTCATACTCAAAAGTGAGTTTGACAGTACCATCGATGCAGTAAAATCAATACACATTTTCTTCTAACCCACTTTGGAGAGCAAATCTATAAAAGGGCATCTATAGTAAAGCACCTAGAAGGAACTTACTGGGAGCCTGTTCTATAAGGGAACCAATAGAAAAATTATGTTCTTACCTGATACTTTTCTTTCCTTTAGTTGCAGCAGACAAATCCAGAAACTGGTGGGTTGTGTCCATCTACCAGCAGGTGGGGATAGAGTTCCTGTACTGAAGTGACATTGCACAGCTGGCCCCTTTGTCAGTCAGTATAAGTTTCATCACAAAGCACAAGAAAAACGGAAACACAAAAGAGCCTTCCTCACAAGACAGACAATCAGAACTTGGCAGACACTAGTGGCATCCAAAGCCAGTCAGAAACATGCCTGTGAGAACAGAACCTGTCCCACGACAGAAGCATTCTGTGCCTAAAGAAGAGGAAAAGCTCAATGTAGGATCCCCCATAACAGAAACCCTTATCCACGAGAACAGCCAGGAGCTTGACGCTAGGGTGGAATGTTGGATTCATCTGCTACAACTAAAGGAAAGAAAATTATCAGGTAAGAACATCATTGTTCCTTCCTTAGCCTTCGCAACAGATGAATCCAGAAACTGGTGGGATGTAAAAAAAAGCACTCCTTACGTAGGGTGGGTAGCCACTGCTCCCCAAGAAAAAACAGCTGCGCCAAATGCCATATTCGCCCACATGGTCACATCCAATCGGTAATGTTGCTTAAAAGTATGGCAGGAGACCCATGTAGCCACCCAACAGATCTCCTCTAGCAAAAACACGAGCGTTTCCACCCACGAAGTTGCCTGGGTCCAAGTAGAATGAGCCTGCAAAGCCAGCTGGAGAATACGCACTGCCAACAGGAAGGCAGCTGAAACTGCCTCATTAATTTATTGAGCAATGGTCACTTTGGATGCCGTAGTGCCAATATTTGGACCCAAAAGAAGGACAAAGAGATGATCCATCCTGCAGAAGTCATTAGTCAACTGATGGTACTGGAGAAGCACCCTCCACACATCCAAAGAATGCAAGCCAGCAAAGTCTACCAGATAGTCCTCCCACTGAACAGACAGAAGGAAAAGCGGCTTATTAAGATGAAAGACCAAAACGACCTTACGTAAAAAAAGAAGGGACTGTATGGATCATCATACCCTTGTTGGAAAGCCGAAGGAACGGGTCTCTGCAGGACAATGCCTGAATCTCTGACACTCGGCGGGCCTATGCTATCGCAACAAGGAACACCGCCTTCAGTGTAAGATCTTTTTCTGTAGCCCTGCGCAACGACAGTGCTCACTGCAGAGCTTTAAGAACCAGATTAAGGCTTCATTCTGAACATGGGCATCTAAGCGGAGGTCGAAGATAATTTGCCCCCTTTAATAAACTCACTACATCCAGATGGGCTGCCAGAGAGAAGCCCGCCAAATGCCCTCAATAACAGGTGAGAGCTGCCACCTGAACCCAGAGCGATTTGAAGGCCAAGCCCTTCTGAAGACCGTCCTGCAGGAAATCAAGCAACTAACTCAAGGAGAGCCATGAGAGATCCCATGCCTGGGATGCATGCCATGCTTAAAAGGTGCACCACACCTTGGCACAAGCTGTAGTCGATCTCTTCTGAGCATGCAGAAGAGTTGCAATCACTGTTTCCAAATAACCCTTCCGCCGAACTCTCGCCTCTCAAGAGCCAGGCCATAAGACCAAAGGAAGTCACTGGGAGCCACATCGGTTCATCCACCAGGAGTAGAACCAAATCCACATCCCAGGGCCTTCGGGGCCAGTCTGGTGAAACTAAAATGACCAGACCTCTGTGACACCCTATCCTGTGCATAGTACGACCGATCAACAGCCATGGAGAAAAGACATACTGCAGGTCTGACTCCGGCCATGGCTGGAGAAGCGTGTCAAGCCCCTCGGACCCCCTGTTTTTGGCTGAAAAACAGGAGCACCTTCATGTTCACCCGGGTCATGGCATGCCCCACCGCTACTTGATCAGGCGGAAGGTCTCCTCAAAGAACTCCCACACCGCCTGGTCCAAGACATTGAGGCTGAGAAAGTATGCCTGCACATTGAGGTTCTCCGCAGTACAAACCACTGAGACATATAGGAGATAAGCTTCCGTCCACCGCATGAGGTCCTGAGCCTCCGAGGCCAGCACCAGACTCCGCGTGCCACCCTGGCGATTGATGTAAGCCACTGCCATTGCATTGTTGGAGAGGACACGCACCGGTTTGCCTCCAGCATTTCCTGATAGGCCAGGAGCGCACATGCAATGGCCCACAGTTCCAGCATGTTGATCGGTCAATGCAACTCCCACTCAGACCAGCACCCTTGTGTGTAACAGTGGAGACAATGAGCCCCCATCCCATCAAGCTGGCATCCATCATCACCACCACCACCCACTGAGGGGAGGCCAACGGCTTCCCCCACCACAGGTTCAATGATTGGAGCCACTAGACCATGCTCATCCATGCACGAGATAACCACCAAAGACGCCGCTGATAATCCTGTGACATCAGCGATTAATGACTCAACAGAGGTTGTTGTAATGGATGCATTTGTGCCTTGGCCCAGGGAACCACCTCCAGGGTGGCTGCCCTAGGGCCCAAAATCTGTACATAATCCCAGGTCCGGGGGCTTGGTATATCCAAGAGGCCACACACCTGACCTTGCAGCTTGGTTCGCCTGAGCTCTGGGAGGAATACCCGCCCCCAAGTGGTGTCGGACTGTGCCCCCAAATACTCCAGAGACTGGGATGGAACTGGAGAGCTCTTGGGAAAGTGAAGATACTTACCTGTAGCAGGTATTCTCTGAGGACAGCAGGCTGATTGTTCTCACAATTGGGTCGTCGTCCGCGGCGGCCCAGGAACCGGTAAACATTCTGCTACCAAAACTCAAGCCAGTTACCCAGGTAAAATAAATATATTTTTTAACATGTATAGTGAGTGTAATGCTGCTGGTGGGCTTCTGGGTGGATGTGGGCTCTTCACTGCCTAGGAGAAAAAAAGGTATAGTTAATCATTTTTCCCTAGGCAGTGAAGAGCTCACCCCCACCCAGAAACTCACCTTAGTGGGTTTCTGGGTGGGGGTAGGCTCAGTGCCCAGGAGTGGAGGAGTAGCCTAGTGGTTAGTGCAATGGACTTTGATCCTGGGGAACTGAGTTAAATTCCCACTGTAGCTCCTTGTGACTCTGGCCAAATCACTTCACCCTCCACTGCCCCCGGTACAAAATAAGTACCTGAATATATGTAAACCACTTTGAATGTAGTTGCAAAAACCTCAGAAAGGCGGTATATCAAGTTCCATTTCCCTTTTAAAATTATATGTTGGTGGGTTTTGGGGTGGGGATGGTCTCCGCAGTGTCCAGGTTAAAAAAAAATCTTTATATTTAATGTAGGCAGGTTCCTGGGTGAGGGTGGCCTCTGCAGTGCCATTAAAACCCAAAAGGTTTTATATTTAATGCTAATGTGCTTCGGGGAGGGGGGGGGGGGGGAGATGTCAGACTATGAGGGGATGGGGTAGGACAGGGCTGACACTAGGCTACAGGAAGGGGTGGGGGTTAGAGTGGAGCTGAGTAGAGGAGTGGCCTAGTGGTTAGGGTGGTGGACTTTGGTCCTGGGGAATGAGGAACTGAGTTCGATTCCTGGCACAGGCAGCTCCTTGTGACTCTGGGCAAGTCACTTAACCCTCCATTGCCTGCCGCATTGAGCCTGCCATGAGTGGGAAAGCGCAGGGTACAAATGTAACAACAACAACAACAACAACAACAACAAAAAACAACTATGGGATGAATAATGGGGATGGGAAGGGGTGATGATGGGCTATGGGTGGGATTGGGGGGTTGGGTAGAGAAGGGAAGGGAAGGGCTGATGCCGGGCTATGGGGGTGGATGGATGGGTAGGGAAGCAAAGTTTGAAGGATATAATTGCTGTGATTATATTGTAGGATCCTGTCATGTGTGCTGAGATGTTTGCCATTATAGTACAGTTACGCCTGGTCAAGTTTAAGATGTGGGATAATATAACTATATTTAAAAATACGGGTATTGGTTTTGCTGTATGTTGATGCAGGGCAGATGTTGGGCATACTACTTAGAAATCCATCATCAAGTGCATTCTAATGTATTATTTTTTAGTATCCCAAGAAACACTACTCATACCTATATACATAGTGCCCACCCATATTAGCTCTGGGCCCACCCAAAATGTTAGGTCTGGCTACGCCACTGCCACCAGAGTTGATATCCTCATGTTAGCCCTCAAGTCACTTCATTGGCTCCTTATCCGTTTCCGCATACAATTCAAACTCCTCTTATTGATTTACAAGTGTATTCACTCTGCAGCTCCTCAGTACCTCTCCACTCTTATCTCTCCTTACACTCCTTCCTGGGAACGCCGTTCATTGGGTAAATCTCTCTTACCTGTACCCTTCTCCTCCACTGCTAACTCCTGACTTCCTGAATCAGTACGTCAAGCTCCAGCTCTGGCCGTCTTCAAAACTAGGCTAAAAGCCCACCTTTTGAGGCCGCTTTTAACTCCTAACTCCTATTTACGTGTTCAGTACCCATGTCTGTTTTATAATTCCCACCTTAAGTAATTCCCTTATTTGTCCTGTTTGTCTGTCTTGATTAGATAAGATCTGTCAAGCAGGGACTGCCTCTTACATGTTAAATAATAGCAGAAGTAGTAATAAGCTAGGAGTATAGGTAAAATAACACAGTTGGTCTATAGGAGCTGAGCTCAGTATGCTAGACACAGTTTTTAAGACAGTGGTTAGTCAAAGAGTTTTCATAACACAGCTGTACCACCTTCTTTCCCACAGAACACTGATATGGTACCCTGCAACATACAGGAAGTACCAAGTTGGATCATTCCAATGGGCCATCAAGTCCAGCTTCCTATCTCCAACAGTGGTCAGTCTAGGTCATGTAGAAGTAGGTGGCAGGTCTTACTGGGAAGATTTTTTCCCCCAATGACCATTCCCAGAAATAAGAGGTGGAGATCTCTACATCTTCCTAACTAATGGCTGTTAATGGACTTGTCCTCCAGAAACTCATCTCCAGCTCTATTAACCTAGACCACATTCTCTGACAACAAATTCTATATCTAAAATGTGCACTGACAGAATGCTTTAGAGGGACATTTTTTATATGATATCTAAGTCCAACTTTTGATGTTTTGCTCAAAACGTCCAAAATTCAAATGGGGAATATAATCATTTTCGAAACAAAAAAACGTCTATTTTATTTCTGAAAATTGCTGTTTTCTAGATGTTTATCTTTTTGCTCCATTAAAAAAAAAAAAAAAAAAAATCCATCTGCAAAACATAGAAAATCAAGCCATTGTGATGAATGAGGGGCTAGCATTTTTAGTAGACTGGTCTCCTAGACATCCCAGAACAGCAGTAGAGCACTCTAGGGAGCACTGCAGTCAAATTCATATAAATGCTCCCAGGTACACTCCTCACTGTTGCTCCCTTATCTTGTCCACTGAGCCCTCCAAAACTCATCAAAAATCCACTGCCCCCAACTGTACACCATTACAGTAGCCCTAATGGGTGAAGGGGGGCATCTATATGTGGGAGGGCTCACAGTTTCCATTACAATTGTAACAGGTAGGAGGAGATATGGGCCTGGGGTCCACTTGTCTACAGTGCACTGCACCGACCACTAGACTACTCCAGGGATCTGCATGCTGCTCTAAAAGACCTGGCCATTATATCTGAAGCTGTCATGAAGGCTGGTAAGTAATATTTTTATTCACATTTTTGGGAGTGGGTGGGAGGGGATCAGTGACCACTGGGGGAGTAATGTAAGGCATTAAATACCCCTACAGTAAGGGGGTCATCCCTGATTCCCTCCAATGGTCACCTGGTCATTTATGGCACCTTTTTGTGCCTTATTCGTTCTAAAAACAGGACTTAACCAAAATGTTGATGTTTCAGCCTTAGACATTTTTGTTTTGTTCCATTATGGCTGTAAAACGTCCAAGTGTTATAAATACCCTAATCCTGCCCCCAAAACACCCCTGACACACCCCCTTGTGATTTGGAAGAACTGCAGATGAATTGCATAGATAAACATCTGCAAAACAGGTTTCAAAAATAGTGATTTGGATATTTTTGTGAGAAAAACATCCAAACGCTTTTTTATGCCACTTTTTAGATGTCTTTCTCTTTTGAAAATGAGCCCCTTAGAAAATTAGTTCTAAATATTTCCACAGGCTTCTACATGTACAGTAGTCCTTGTACTATTTAATAGAATATATAACCATTCCCTATTAATCTGTTTCACATTACTCATATAATCCTCTACCGAATCCCTTTTCAGTTACCTCTTCTCCAAGATGAAGATCCTTAACCTTTTTAGCTTTTCCTCCTAGGGTAACCTTTCCATCTCCTTTTTTTGTTTGTGTTGCCCTTCTTTCTACCTTTTCCAGTTTTATTAGTGATCATTTCAGATTTAAGGATATTATCCCTTGGCTGTGTCTATGTTATCCCCCACCAGCAGTGAAACAGGAACATAAAAACTCTCATATTGAGTCAGATCAATGAAAGAGTATCGGGCTCATTTTCAAAAGAGAAAGACGTCCATCTTTCGACATAAAACGGAAGATAGAAGTCCTTCTCCCAGGGACGTCCAAATCAGTATAATCGAAGTTCAATTTAGTACATTTTCAACTGCACTCCGTCGCAAGAACGGCCAAAGTTCAAGGGGGCATGTTAGAGGCGTAGCAAAGGCGGAATTTGGGTGTGCCTAACACTTGGACGTCCTTGACCCACAATCGGAAAAAAAAGGACGTCCCTGACAAGTACTTGGAGGTTTTCACCCGGACCTGTTTTTCTTACGACTAAGGCACAAAAAGGTGCCCGAAATGACCAGATGACCACCAGAGGGAATCGGGGATGACCTCCCGTTATTCCCCCAGTGGTCAGCAACCTTCTCTCACCATCAAAAAACATCTTTAAAAATATTTTGTGCCAGCCTCTATGCCAGCTTCAAATGTCGTACTCAGGTCCATGACAGCAGTATGCAGGTCCCTGGAGCAGTGTTAGTGGGTGCAGCGCACTTCAGATAGGCAGACCCAGCCCCATCCCCCCCCCTACCTGTTACGTTTGTGGAGGAAACAGCGAGCCCTCCAAAACCCACTGTACCCACATCTAGGTGCCCCCCCTTCACCCGTAAGGGCTATGGTAGTGGTGTACAGTTGGCGGTAGTGGGTTTTGGGGGGCTCAGCACATAAGGTAAGGGAGCTATGTTCCTGGGAGCAATTTATGAAGTCCACTGCAGTGCCCCCTAGGGTGCCCGGTTGGTGTCCTGGCACGTCAGGGGGACCAGTGCACTACAAATGCTGGCTCCTCCCACGACCAAATGGCTTGCATTTGGTCATTTTTGACATGGATGTCTTTGGTTTCAAAAATCAGAAATGTCCATGTCTAGGGACGTCCAAATTTAGGGATGGCGAAATTCAAGGATTTGGATGTCCCTGACAGTATTTTCGAAACGAAAGATGGACGTCCATCTTGTTTCAAAAATACGGCTTTCTCCGCCCCTGGATTTGGACGTTTTACAAGGACGTCCAAATTGCAACTTGGATGTCCCTTTCGAAAATGCCTCTCCACATGTTGTAAATATGTCTGAAATTCATGTTGCAACATACAGCACAGGACATCCACCTCTTCTAACATTGTATTTTACATACAATGTATACATACTTTGGCCCTCCCAGTATAATGTTTTATGCAAAATAACTTTCTGCTTCATATAGACAAAACAGCTAATCAGCTGATCCTCTAGGTCTTAGGCTCACCAAGAATTCCAATCTCATTTTTTGCCCAGGAGGTTTGCAGCATTCCCTGGCAACAATAGCAAACTCTGTTATACTGGCTTGGGCTGGGCTGTTTTTTTTTCTTTGTTTGTTTTGGTTTTTTTTTTTAATGGAACTATGTGTGAATGTCCCCTTTCCTGTTTTATTATGGCGTTCTTTTCATTTGTGGTTAGAAATAGCAGCATATCAAGTCTAACAACAAACAAACACTAAAAAAACATTGCAGGTGCTATAGTTATTATTATTTTTTAGAATTTTAATCTGTAACAATTCTATACTTTCAGAAAAAAAGGAAATTATACCAAATTATAGAAAAATTCTTAAAATAATGATCTACATTAGAAATAAGTTAACAGCCCATACCAAAAGGAGGAAAAAAGAAAAATACAATAAGTAATAACCAATCAGAATCCAAAACCACTATATATATATATATATATATATATATATTATTACTATTACATTTGTACCCCACGCTTTCCCACTCAGAGCAGGTTCAATGCGGCTTACATAGTAACAGGGATTACAAAGTATTGATGAAGAAAAAATAAGTATATCACAATAAAAAGAAATAAGTGGGTAGAGATGGGCAAGAGTGAAGGGAGTAGGAGAGGTATGAGCAAGGGTAGGTGAGCATTGAAGGAGGGGTAGAAGAGGCGGAAGGGGGATGGGACATAGAGGATGGGACATAGAGAAATTAGGTGGGAGAAGTGGTCTTGGTCATTATCATTGTCTCCTGGATATGTGATGGGTAGATGGGTTCATAGGATTAATCTTGGTCATTTGGGTAGGCTTGCTTGAACAGATGGGTTTTTAGTGATTTCCAGAAGGATAGATAGTCACTGATTGATCAGATAGGTCTGGGGAGGGCATTCCAGAGTTGGCTGCCTAAGAAGGAGAAGTTGGATCTATAACAGGTTTTGTACTTAAGTCCTTTGCAATTGGGGTAATGTAGGTTGAGGTAAGTTCGTGAAGCTGCAGACATGTTTCTGGTGGGGAGGTCAATCAGATTGAGCATATAGTCCGGAGATTCACCGTGGATAATCTTGTGGATTAATGTATGGACCTTGAAGTTGATTCGTTCTCTGATAGGGAGCCAGTGAAGTTTTTCATGAAGAGGTGTTGCACTTTCAAATCGTGATTTGCCAAAAATTATTATTATTATTTGTAGCATTTGTATCCCACATTTTCCCACCTATTTGCAGGCTCAATGTGGCTTACATTTGCCGTAATGGCGATCGACATTCCGGCCTACAAACATGCACATGGTTTTGCAATCAAGTGCGTACAATCATGGTGAAAGACTGCATTGTGATCTTGTGTAGGTGTCGGCATTATGTAGTTGCTCAGGTGAGGGCATTAAGGTGAGAGTATTAGTGTATGGCGGTAAGGGTAGTCGGCATTTGTGGTTGCTTGGTAGTCGATATTAGATTAGAAGTGGTATTATTTGTTCATTAAGGTCATTGAGTTTGCTTGGTCGCGTGATTAGGGTCGGACCAATCTTAATCTTCATTCTTATTGTTTATTTTTTAGAATTTTAATCTGTAACAATTCTATACATTCAGAAAAAAAGGAAATTATACCAAATTATAGAAAAATTCTTAAAATAATGATCTACATTAGAAATAAGTTAACAGCCCATACCAAAAGGAGGAAAAAAGAAATGAGTCTTGCTGCTGTATTTTGGGCATTCTGAAGTTTTTCCAGGATATGGGTCTTACAGCCTAAGAAGATACTGTTACAATAGTCAGTGTGGGTAAGTATTGTGGATTGCACCAAGTTCCGTAATGTTTTCAGAGGGAGATATGGTTTTACGCGTTTCAGTATCCACATCATGTTGAACATTTTCTTTGTAGTGGATTTTGCGTGATTTTCGAGCGAGAGATGGTTATCTAATGCCACTCCAAGGATTTTTAAGTTATCAGATATGGGGATTGTGGTGCCGGAGATGTTAAGATTAGAAGGGAGGAGAACGGAGTGTTGGGATGAGAGGATAAGGCATTGCATTTTCTCTTTGTTCATTTTCATTATAAAGGCGTTGGCCCAAGAGGTTAAGATGTTCATGCCCAAGGAGATTTCAGTTAGATTAGATTTGAAGGGAATGAATATGGTGACGTCATCAGCGTATATGAAAGGGTTGAGACCATGCCTGAATAGAGCTTTGGCTAGGGGGATCATCAAAAGGTTGAAGAGGATCGGGGATAGAGGGAATCCTTGAGGTACACCGCAATTTGGTGACCAGGGAGATGAGATAGTTGAGGTTGATTTAACTTGGTAAGATCTTGAGGTGATGAAGCCTTTTATCCAATTAATGATATTTCTGCCGATCCCAAGTTTATCCAGTAGTTTGGTTAGAATATTCTGATTTACCATATCAAATGCACTGGACAAATCGAACTGTAGAAGGAGGATAATGTTTCTAAATGAGATTTCCTGTTTGAATTTTGGTATTAGAGTGAGTAGGACGGTTTCTGTACTGTGGGCTGGACCGAATATATATATATATATATATATATATATATGTATATATATATATATATATATATAATGTCAGCAAGCACCCCTCCGTGCTGTCCGCTCTCGATTCACCACCTCTCCGTGCTGTCCGCTCTCCACTCAACACCTCTCCGTGTGGTCTGTGCGCAGCTTAGCACCTCTCTGTGCTGTCCTTCTTCACCCACACAATTGGGGCTAATCCATCTCCTAAGCAGAACTGATCCTGCTCACTTGCAAAGAGTAATTTACAGTACTATTTATTCAGCAGAGTACTTTATTCCAGAGCACAACCAGCGAGAAAACAGCAGGTCCACAGTACTATAGCTGCTGGTCTCTGTGCCCCTGGCTTCCCTTCTTCCCCCCACCCAACAATCCTGAATAGTTCAGAACAGTTCAGTCTTGAAACTTCACAACAACTTGAAATAAACCTTTGAATCAGTCAATTCCTCTACTCCCTTTCTCCTACTGCCTAGGAGATAGAGGCATTTTCTCCACCCTCGCTTGTCAGACACCAACACTCTGACAACCTCCCACGAAAATGCCCAGACTGACCTTCTTCAGGTAATTAACCTTTGTCCTGAGCAGAAGAACTCCATTTGCTCCTGCTCAGCCTCCTTCATGACATTTTCCCTCTTTTCCTCGAGCTCAATCTCCTCCCACTCCATGGAGTCTTCCCCCACCCTCTCTCCCAGGTGCTGCTCCTCCACTTGATTATCCTCCATCTCCCAATCACCTCTTGACTTTTCTGCCTGCTGGGAGTGGGAGTGCTGTTTCTCATGTTCCCCCCTCCCTTGCAAGTGCTGCTGGGTTCTGTAGTTCTCTTCCTTTCTTACAAGCCTCCTACCCCCTTTTCCCGGCAGAGAGTGCTCTTCATTTCTTGGCTGACTGCCCCTGTCAGCTCTTCTCTGCTTTCCCTCTACCTCCTCCTTACAATATATATATATATATATATATATATATATATATATATATATATATATATATATATATTTATTAAATTTATTTTAGGACTTAACCCCCAACAGCCTAGTTTATAATCATATGGGGTCTTTTACTAAAGATTAACTTGAGATATCTTCAGAAGGGCCCATTTTATTCCTATGAGCCCTGCTGCAAATAATTTGAGCTAACCTTTAGTAAAAGATCCCCATACTGACTTATTCATAGAAATCTCTCTAGATGTAATGGGTCAAAAAAGACATTACCCCTGATCATTCAAAGCTATTTAACCAGCTAGAAATGGATGCTGACTAGTTAAATAGCATTTCAGAACCTAACTGTGAATATTTAGCATGAGATAACCATTTATCTCCACTGAATATTCACAGTCAGCTCCAAAAAGTTATCTGGCAGTATTCAGCGCTGACCGGCTAAGTTTAGTGGGCAAATCGGACTGCATAAATAGCAGTCCTATCTTTGCCTGCTAATAACTTAACCAGCCAGGGCTGAATACTCGCTTAGCCAGCTAAGTTAGCACCAGCCAACAAAAAAACAGATATTCAATGCCAGTCACCAGAAATGGCCTGGCATTGAATATCCGGGGTCAGCGCCAACCATGGCAGTTATGCGGACTGCCTCCTGCTGGCTGAATATCGGCCCCATAGTGTTTCCCTTGCCAAATTTTCATTTACAGGGGAACCTTAAAAAAGGTACCCCCCTACTGTCAATACATTAGAATGTAAAGTGAGAAAAGATCTCCTTAACTATGTTTGACCACAAAATAAGTAAACTTTCTTCTTAAAGTAAGGCTTCAAAATTCAATTCAATTTAGGTCTTATATACCGTTAATATCCCCTGTTTAGGGCTCAGTGCGGTTTACATCATTAATAGCAAGACATTTACGATTATATAATTAGGACATTTGGTGATACATTCTAATTGGTTACATATAATGCTGTACCGCGATACGCTGTGTGGTTATGGTTGTGTTAAGGCTGATGTTTCAAAAGTTCATGTAGGAATCGAAGATTGATGAGTATTATATAGCAGTCTTTGGGAAGAAGAAGGTTTTTAGCTTCTTTTGGAAGCTGAGGTAGCTGTCCTCTAGTCTGATATCCAGAAGGAGTGAGTTCCATAGTGTGGTCCCTCCTACAGAGAAGAGCAAATTAAAGATCTTCTAAAATCAGATTACTTTGTGGAATGGCGGGGCTAGGATCAATTGTTTCTTTTAATCTGTTGGAGTGCAAATCGATGAAATGTTTATTAGGAATGCAGAGGTTGCGCCTTGAAGAATCTGGAAGATTAGGCAGGCAGCTTTAAACTTAGTTCTTTCGGCTGTAGGTAAACCAGTGTAGTTTCATAAGGTGAGGTTCTGGTGTATCTGTTTAGTTGAAGATTAGTGTGCTGCTGTGTTCTGTATGATCTGTAATTTTTTTTAAATATTTGCTCTTAATCCCAAGAAATGGGGCATTGCAGTAGTCCTGGTGCGGAAGAGTGACCTCATTAGAAGGAGTTGTCTTATTTTAAACAGTCATTGATTTTCCCTCTGGTAGGTATTAGAGTGACATGGTTGTGGTTGGGGAGACTTGATATGACGATATTAATGGTGAAGTCTAGTTGGAAGTGATCGGACCATGGTATAGGCTTTTATGTCAAAAATCCAATCAGGTTGGAGGGGAAGGATGTGATGAAGTCTAAAGTTTGGCTTTGCTCGTGAGTTGGTCCTCTCCCATGTATAGCGAGTTCAGTTGTTCTCAAGAATGATTTAAAGTTATGAACACTGGTGTCGGCACCATTCTCTAGGAGTCTCCTAGGACTTTTGGAAAAAAGTGGTTGAGATGATCTCCAATAAGGTAGGTTCTGCCTTTGTCCAGGCTCCTGGTGAGCGGTAGGTAAGGAGTAATGCAATCTGGTTGGCTCCTTTGGAGTTGTCTTGGAGTCTGCATAGCATTTATTCCAGTTCTGGGAGTATCCCTGTACTAACTAAAGTTATGTATAAAAAGCTCTTATAAATGAGTACTAGGCCTCCTCCTTTTTTATTTAGTCTTGGAGAGTGGATAATGTTGTAACCGGGTGGGTAAAGGTGGGATAGTACCAGGCTGTTGCTTTCTGTCAGCCAAGTTTCAGAGATAAACAACAGACCTAGATTGGACTATTCTAATAATTCCCTTATTAATACGGTCTTGTTTGCCACAGATCTTGCGTTAATATAGATCACAGGTGCAGGGGTTGGGTTGGTGCCTGAGGTCTGAGTATGAATATAGTTTGGTCAGATTCCGAAGAGAACATGCCTTGGATCGGTCTTTGGGTTTAGTGGGTGGCCTGTGGTCAGGTGTAGGCATGGAGATCTGTGACCCCGGTGTCAGAGCTCACTATAATTGTCCATTGGTGGGTCTTGGTTGTTTGCGGATGTTGTCTTTTCTTGGTAAGTCAGAGAACTGGAATTTGTTTAGTTCCGACACCTGCTGTTGGGTTGCCCATCATAAAGCCTGAAGATGCTCCAATCTGGATCAAGAACACACAACAATGCAAGATACCAGTAGGCGAGAGAGGAACCACTCGGAATTGCAATTGCATCATCCCAGATGTGGCAGTGGCATACCAGGGAAGAGGTGGGTTCATGCTGCGCTATTAGTAGCGGTGAAAGGAAGTCCTGGAGTAGACGGCAAAACCTGTCAAGGATCGCAGGCTAGTCCTAAAGTATCATGCAGTGCAGCAAACAAGTCAGAACATTCAAGGAAGGAAAATCCCTGATGCCACTGGGTAATTTCAAGGTGCCATGGTGAATTAGCACCTGGGAATTATTGAGCCCTACTCTTATATTCCTCGTCACTCTAATTCAGTGAGTTTCGACCTTTTTCTCCTCATGGCACACTTACAATGCGCAAAAATTGCCACACCATCAGATTGTGTTTACAGTTCAATAATTAAAGTTTAATTATTAAAGTTTTAAACATTGTGTTATCTTTATAGTCACAAGTAACATATATTCAAAAACAACAGTTTTCAAGCGAATCCCTCCATCCACCCACCCATGCACCACCTTATCTTTAAAAAGAGAAATCAGTGGGAAATCTGTGCTTGGTGATGTTTGTCCCTTGTCCAAGGGCGGATGGTTGACAAGCATACCCTCAAGTCCTCCTCCAATGTTTGAAGCTGTGACCTGTTCTTGCTCTTCATTTTGTTCATAGCAGAGAAATCAGCCTCACACAGATCAGATGTTGCAAAAGGAAGAAGTGCTTTAATCGCCTTTTTTGTGAAACCTGAACTTTCAAATCTCAGAAACACTAAAAATCCTTGGAATCACTATCGACCGCCACCTAACGCTCGAAACTCATGCTAACAACACAACTAAAAAGATGTTCTACAGCATGTGGAAACTGAAAAGGATAAGACCATACTTCCCAAGATCCGTCTTTCGCAGCCTAGTGCAATCCCTCGTGCTCAGCCATCTGGATTACTGCAACTCACTATACGCAGGTTGCAAAGAACAAACACTGAGGAAACTTCAAACAGCCCAGAATACGGCAGCCAGACTAATCTTTGGAAAGCCAAAATATGACAGTGCAAAACCATTACGAGAGAAACTGCACTGGCTTCCACTCAAGGAACGCGTCACTTTTAAAGTATGCACATTAGTCCACAAAATCATTCACAGCGAAGCCCCAGCCTACATGTCTGAGTTAATAGACTTACCACCCAGAAACGCCAAAAGATCATCCCGAACCTTCCTTAAACTCCACTTCCCCAATTGCAAGGGCTTGAAATACAAAGCGCTACATGCTTTTCTCACATGAGCACGCAGTATTGGAACACACTGCTGTGTAACTTAAGAACAATCAACAAGCAAGCTTCCTTCCGCAGATCACTGAAGACCCATCTTTTCGAAAAGATTTACGGAAAGAACCAAAACACATAAAGTCCACACTTACTGTTCATTAATGCATCATACATTCACCTCTGAACTCTCATTCCCGTATTATCACATCATTCATACCTTTAATCACAGAAAGATATATACCATATGTCTTCATGCCTTTTTATCGCCCTCTAAGCTCCCATTGTTTCCTTCCAAAGTTTCAATGTTTGTGCTCCATTGTTACATTCTTTAACGACGCCTCAATTGTTTCGCATAACTCTGCACAATGTAATCCATAACCAATCTGTAACAAATTGTATCTCCAACATTTAACTCATATTGTAAGCCACACTGAACCCGCAAAAAGGTGGGAAAATGTGGGATACAAATGCAATAAATAAATAAATAAATAAATAAATAAATAAATAAATGTTGGGGTATTCTGCTCTGAGAGCCAACCAAAAAGAGGCCATATCTGTGGATAAGTGTTTCAGTTTGTGTTCTATTGTTTCTGATTTCCATCAACTCATTTTCTTCTACAACAGTTAATTCTGCTGATGCACTTAACACAAACGGATCTCTCATCCAGTCCAAGGAAGATATGTCATGTAACATATAACATAGTAGATGACGGCAGAAAAAGATCTGCACGGTCCATCCAGTCTGCCCAAGAAGATAAATTCATATGTGCTACTTTTTTATTTGTACTGTCCTCTTCAGGGCACAGACCGTATAAGTCTGGCCAGCCCTATCCCCGCCTCCCAACCACCAACCCCGCCTCCCACCACCAGCTCTGGCACAGACTGTATAAGTCTGCCCAGCACTATCCTCGCCTCCCAACTACCAGTCCCGCCTCCCACTACCAGCTCTGGCATAGACCGTATAAGTCTGCCCAGCATTATCCCTGCCTCCCACCACCGGCTTTGGCACAGACCGTATAAGTCTGCCCTTTTCAATGTTTGTACTCGAAGTGATAAGCTTTGTAGAATTAAATTGACATGATTTGTGTCCAGTCTGCAACTTTTTGTCAGTTCAAACATTTCAACTTTGTTTTCTTTTTTGATCCTGGCTCCCCATAGTGATAGTTTTTTCTTAAAGGAGGTAACTTTGTCAGTACAAGTAATATTTTCATTCCTTCCCTGCTTACTCTTGTTAAGAGTGTTCAAGGCTTGGAAAATATCAGCTAGGAATGCAACTCTATTGTATCAGGTCTCATCACAAAGCAGGTCAGCCAGCTCAAACTGTTCTGAGGTAAAAAAAAAAAAAAATTATAAGCTCTTCCCTCATTTCATACAACCTTGAAAGCAACCACCCTTGAGATAGCCATCTCACTTCCGTGTGCAGTAGAAGTTGTGTGTGAGAAGCTTCTATGGCAGAACACAGTGCTGAAAACAACTTTGATTTTAATGGACTACTCTAGATGTAGTTAAGCATTTTGATTGACTCAGCCAGTACTTTTTTGAGTTCAGGTAATATTGATTTTGAAATGAGGGCTTCTCTGTGTGGGAAAAAATGTATAGAAACAATGTCAGGGTTCTTTTGTTTAGCCAGTGTGACGAATCCTCTTAGGATTCCCGCCATAGAGGAAGCACAGTCTGTGCAGATGCTGATGCATGATTTCCATGACAAATTGTGAGAACTGAAATAGATGTTGACAGCATCAGAAATGTCTTGGCCTCTTGTTGTTTCTGGAACTGATTTGCAAAATAATAATTGTTCAATGATGTCTCCCTTACAAACAAACCTGCTGAAAACTAGCTTGTTCAGTGATGTCAGTCGACTTGTCCACCTGGATGACAAAGAAACTGGCTTCCATAATGTTAGCTATCGCTTGTGACTCAATGTCTTCAGACATGTCGTACATATACCAACTAATAGTGTTATCTGACAAAGGGATTTTCAAGATCTCTTGTTCATATGTTTCGCCAAACATTATATTTACAATTTTACAGCATGCTGGTAAAATTACTGATTCTGCAATTGTATGTGATTTCATCTTTTTTGCCACAATTTCAGCAATGGCATAGCTTGCTTCTTGAACTTTGTCAGAAATAGTTGTCATTTTGGTAAATTGCTTAGCCTGGCATGTTTGATCAGCTATAATCCTTTTAAAATAATCAACTGGTTTCTCACATAAATGTGAAGGTGTCTCTTCAGCTTACTTGGAACCATAGCTTGGTTTGCCAGTTTCTCACAGCAAACAACATACTCAGGATGTGGCACTTCTTCTCCAGATGAAATTAATTCAAAGAACAAATAGTCTTCATTGTACTGGTGCACAACGGGTTTAGAACTAACACAGATGGTACTACCTAAACTAGAGCCTGCCTCACCAAATTCATAGTAATCATCTACCTTAAGTTTTTTTAATTACAAATCTATCCATTTCTAAGAAGCCCTGAAAAAAAGAACAACATAATTAGGAACTAAATCTCACCAAATACAGGTTGCAAATCAGAAATAGAATTCTGAAAACAAAAATTGACCACCAAGAAATCACAACTCAGAATGGTCAAGACTGCAGAGCAGAACAAGGGCCCTGACTCTAATCCAACATCCAGGCAACTCAGAAATACCATTCTGCCATGAGAAACAGAAGCTAGAGCACCAAGAACATTTCAAGCCCCTGAATATAATGAAAGCACCAGAACAGAATTTACTGAAATACTCCAGTTCTCACCAGACAGTATTTTACATAGTGAGGTATAGGCATTCAGAGTGCTCTAAAATAGTCAACAATGCAATTACGTCAGTATAGCACAGGGGTTATGCATTCAATAATGCAATTATGTCAGTATAGCACAGGGCAGGGACGTAGCCAGACGGCAGATTTGGGGTGGGCCTAGGCATGAAGTGGGTGGGCACCAAGTGTTCCCCCCCCCCCCCAAAAAAAAAAATATCTAAGCTGGTGGGAAAATGCTTCTCTCTATCTTGGTAGTCTGCAGCAGGCATGCACTGAAAACTGAGTATTCACATGTGCCAGTAACATGGAGCACACCATTTTCATTACCATCAGGGGGAAGTCTTCAGCTGGTAGAGCTTGGAATCCCCATCAGCTACTGCTAAACATGTACTACTGTTGGGTGGGCCTAAGCCCTAAGTGGGTGGGCCCCGGCCCACCCAGGCCCACCTGTGGCTACGCCACTGGCACAGGGGTTATGCATACACATTGTTGAGCCCCACCAACAGGGTATATCTGATGCATTCCATTTCCACAACATCAGTGCCAAAAAAGAACCCCATCCCCATTACACAAGCCTCAAAAACAGTTATGATTTTATATTTACATCTTTTTAGTATCAAAAGAAACAAAATGTAACAACTGTTGTCTATAAATCACAAATAGAAAATACAGATCAAGGATCAACAACTCCCCCCCATCTCCCCCTTCACAAACATCCCCTCCCCTATACTCCCTCCCTGCCCTACATCCAAAGGTACCAGAAGGGCCTGAGCTGTTATAGCCCTTCCCAGCACAGCCACAGGTACATAAATGATCCATTTGCAATGAGCAACTGAAATAAACCCCCTGCCACCCTAGTCCAACCCCACCAATCTCTCGGAGATCTGAGAAACAGTGCAGCAAACATTATTAGACAGAGACTAGAGACAGTATAAAATCAAGGCACAGAAGGCAGCATAAACAAATTTACTGTTAAAAACAAAACTGTGCAACTTAACTAGTTCATGGAGACGCAGATCTTCCAAGTTACCCAGTTTCACATTTGAAGCCACTTCAGCATTTCAAACAAACTTATTTACTCATGCATTGTGGGACCTGTAGCACTGATTTTTTTCAACAGGTAGAATCAGGAGTGCATATCCCACACTGTTTTGGGAAGTAAATTCCTAACCAGGACTGGTCAAAAAAGTCTCCCGCAGCCCCATGCTACTTCCTGGGAATGGATAAGTTAGATGCCCAAGGGAAAGGTAGGAGAAAATTGACAATAAAAAATATAGCCAATTCCTTGAGGTTTACAGTGTTCCTCAAAGGAACTAGGTATAGAAAAAAACATCAATTTTCCCCCACCTTTCCCCTGGCAGCATAGGGTTACAGTAGTTTTTCTTACCAGTGTTGATATGGCATTGGCATTTTTAGGTCAGACTCATGAAAAGAAAACATCTTTGCATGCTGCTGCCTTCCCTCTCTAGCCATCTCTCTTTTGCCTCATGGAGGGATTCCAAAAGGTATAAGGCAAAAGACAGGGAGGGAGAGTAGTAGAAGAAGGTTCTGTTACAACATATGGGAGGGGAGGAGGCAGAGGGGGAGAGACTCGAGAGACAGTCTGGCACTCATTTGGAGAAGGGGACAGAAAGATGGCTGGAGAGGGATGACAATGTAAGGCACTGACAGGGAGGGAAAGCAGAAGAAGGTGCTGTTACAACATGGGAGGGGGGAGGTGGTGCGGACGGGACAGAGACATGGCTGGAGAGGAAAGGCAATTCGGTGAGCAACAGGCAAAACACGGGGGGGGGGGGGGAGGGAGGGCATGGAAGGGGGAGAGATGAGATTGAGAATCATTCCACTGTGTGGAGAAGGGGACAGACAAGATATGGCTGCAGAGGGAAGGCAGCACACAGCCAGTCCCAGCCATGAAGGAAGAGCTGAAAGACATAGATGGGGGGTAGGGCGCACCATACTGTAGTCTCCAAAGTTGGCTCTTAATTGGTATCCTACTGCTCCTATTCTGCTGCTATGCAGCCAACTGCTTTGCTTCACTCACACAAGTTCTTCTTTGCTCTTTGCTCCCTACTCCTCTCAACTCTCACTCCTCCCAGCCTACACTACTTGCTTGCCCAGTACTACTCACAACTACACTAAAGCCACTCTCAAACCCACAAAATGGTGTGCTATTTAACTGTGTTGTTTGCAGTGGCGAGCAGTGTAGCAGCAGAACATGCTAATCATGGTTCTCCTCATATGATGATATTATCATGCTTGGGGATGGGGACAAGGAGCAGCAAGATTATCATTTGGCTTGGAATCACTGGGAGGCGGTGCATCAGGGAGGAGGGACATGCAGCAGAATGGGAGGTGGGCGGCTGGAACCCAGCGGTGTACCACAGCTCAGCTGTTCATCGGAGCACGTACATTATGGCAGACTTGTGCATGGCTCAGCTGTCCATCGGAGCGTGTACATCATGGTACACTTGAGGCAGATGTTCTTCGCGACAAACTTGGAGAAGTGTCGCGGCATACACCAGTTTAGAAATGCCTCTCTACTTAAACTCTACCTGATATTTCGTCTCAGCAGTTTGCTTGCTTTTTTTTTTTTTTTTTAAATGCTGGCCACCGTGATCCAAATAAATCCAATACCTGGATAGTGCCAATACTTGGATAGTGGCCAGCACTTAATATCCAAATTCATCAGTGACTAGTGCTGCTATCTGGAGAGCAGTGATACACTATTCCCATCCTTAAGTTGTTCTACCATTGCCTGGATAGCTGTTTATCACCCTGAATATGGCTGCTAATTGAATAACTTCTGGCCCACTTCATACCACCTAAACACTATCAGGATAGTGACTAGGCAATCTGCAGTGACATTTACCGTCACTATTTAGACAGTGCTGCTGAATATCAGCAGATAAGACCAAATAAGGAGCGTAGTTATCAACAATGGTAATCGTTAAGACGTTGTTTTATCACTAGTAAAAAAGGCCCGTTTCTGACACAAATGAAACGGGCGCTAGCAAGGTTTTCCTCAGAGTGTGTATGTTTGAGAGAGTGTGTGTGAGAGTGACTGTGTGAGAGAGAGAATGAATGTGCGAGTGTGTGTGTGTGTGACAGAGAGTGAGTGAGACTGGGTGCGAGTGTGTCTGTGAGAGAGAGAGTGTGTGTGTGAGCATGAGAGTGTGTGCCAGGGCCCCCCTCCCTCCCAGTTCCAGGGTCCCCCCCTCAATCCCTCCGAGTTCCAGGGTTGTTGTCCCCCTCCTTCCCTCCCTCCGAGTTCCAGGGTCATCCCCTCCCTCCGAGTTCCAGGGTCGTCCCCTCCCTGCCTCCCTCCGAGTTTCAGGGTCCCCTCCCCCCCCTGCATTATGCTCTCTCCCCTGCATTCATCCATATGCAGGCAACATCCTCTGTGCCTTGCCCCCTCCATCCATCCATGTGCAGCATCGCTCCCCTGCACCCTCCATCCCCCTCCGATTTCCAAGCCCCCTCCCCCCTCCGAGTTCCAGCGTCCCCCTCCCTCCCTCCCATTTCCAGGGTCCCCCCTCCCTCTGTCCCTCCGTCCCTCCCTCCCAGTTCCAGGGTCCCATGGAACTGGGAGGGAGGGGGGCCAGAGAACGTTGGAGGAGTGACGTCAGCAGGTGGTTACAATCCCAGTGACACACATTGGAACGTTAGAGGAGAACGTTGGAAGAGTGATGTCAGCAGGTGGTTACGATCCCAGTGAGACACATTGGAATGTTGGAGGAGCAAATTATTCTATTAGAAGACTAGTGCTATTTTAGCACAGGTCCCATTTTATGCAATGAGACCTAGTTACTAATAACTGGGGTTAACAGTAAAATAACAGTTCTTAATAGTAGACCCACTTTAATAACTTCCCCCCTTAATTAAAGAAAAAAAGTACTTTACAATACAATTGAAATCACTGTTATATGTAATAAAAGTGAGCTAAGTATAGGGCAATCAAGCAATTATGGCATCACTGATGAGGTTGGCCCTTAGGAATTGGAAGAATGAGGCATTATAACATCACAATATCAGCTCTAGATACCAGAGACTGAAACTCTTCACACTAAAGTGGTGTACTTAACAATGTGGACAACCATTAAGATGGGTTATTTTACCACTAAATTGCAGAGACCTAATTACTAATAACTGGAGTTAACAGTAAAATAACATGTCATAACAGTAACCCAAGCTGATAACTTCCTCCTATAAATCATTTATCCAGATAACAGTGCCCATTATCCAGAGAGATGGCTTTGAGTACCATGCCTCTGATTCCCAAAAAAGATCCCATCCATATTAAATGAATAAACAATTACCAATATTTTTTCTTTTTGATATCCACAATAAAGCAAAGATACTTACCTGTAACAGTTATTCTCAGAGGACAGCAAGCCTTATATTCTCACATATGGGCAATGTGATCCCATGTTGCCCAGTCCGGAGCTTATGACAAGCTATGAAGAGCTTTCTGGAGCATAAGACACGCTCCACTGCGCATACGCAAGTCCCTTCCCGTCCGCCGTGACAGTGTGATTATCGCAGTACAATACTACAACATACAAAATAAAAAAGACAAAAAAGGAGACAAATCTAAAGGGAGGAGGGAGGGTTCTGAGAATATAAGGCCTGTAATCCTCAGAAAATACCTGCTACAGATAAGTATGTTCACTTTCTCTGAGGACAAGCAGGCCTATTTATTCTCATGTATGGGGAATCCCTAGCTACCAGGCTCACCAAAAACAACCACCATTGTTCAAATGGGCGAGGACATAACACAGATTAACCTGAAACTATATACAAACTATGTGAGAGTGCAGCCTAGAAGAGAAGAAAACGGGCCTAAAGGGGTGGAGTTGGATTCTAGACCCCAAACAGATTCTGCAATACTGTCTGTCAAAACCAACTGTTGCATAGGGTATCCTGCTCCAGGCAGTAGTGTGAGGTGAAAGTGTGGACCGAAGACCACTTGCAGCATTGCAAATTTCTTCAATGGAGACTGACCTCAAGTGGGCTACCGATGCAGCCATGGCTCTGACATTCTGAGCCTTGACATGACCCTCCATGGTCAGCCCAGCCTGGGTATAAGTGAAAGAAATGCAATCTGCCAGCCAATTAGAGACTGTGCATGTCACGATGGTGATCCCCATCCTGCTTCATGTAACAGGCCAATGCTTACTTGCAGTCCAAGGTGTGCAATGTGCTTTCACCAGGATGGGCATGAGGTCGGGGAAAGAATAATGGCAAGACAATCGACTGATTCAGATGGAACTCCGACACCACCTTCGGCAGCAACGTAGGGTGCATGCGGAGGACTACTCTGTTGTGATGAAATTTGGTATAAGGCGCATTCACTACTAAGGTCTGAAGCTCAATGACTCTACAAGCTGAAGTAACAGCCACCAAGAAAATGACCTTCAAAGTCAAGTACATCAGATGGCAGAAATCCAGTGGCTGAAAAGGAGCTTTCATCAGCTGGGTGAGAATGACATTGCGGTCTCATGACACTAGTGGAGGTTTGACAGGAGGCTCTGACAAAAGCAAACCTCTCATGAAGCAAACTAGAGGCTGTCCAGAGATGGGCTTACCCTCAACACATTGAGGGTAAGCACTAATTGCACTGAATGAACACTTTCAGAGCTGGTCTTAAGACCAGACTCGGAAAGGTGTAGAAGGTATTCAAACAAGATGTGTGTAGGACATGAAATAGAATCTAAGGCCTTGCCCTCAAACCAGACGGCAAACCTCCTCCATTTTAAAAGAGTAACACCTTTTGGTGGAATCTTTCTTGGAAGCCAGCAAGACACTGAAGACATACTCTGACAGATCTAAGCAAATTCTAGGCTCTCAACATCCAGATCATGAGGGCCAGAGACTGAAGGTTGGGATGAAGAAGAGAGCCCTCGTTCTTTGTGATGAGGGTCGGAAAACACTGCAATCTCCATGGTTCTTCCGAGGATAACTCCAGAAAAAGAGGGAACCAGATCTGTCAGGGCCAGTAAGAAGCGATCAGTATCATGGTCTCATGGTCTTGCTTGAGTTTCAATAGGTATGGGAGGATATGCATATAGAAGACCTGTACCCCAACGAAGGAGGAAGGCATTCAACGCTAGTCTGTTATGGGCCTGAGGCATGGAGACTGGAACAGAACTGAGGGACTTTGTGATGGATGTGAGTGGCAAAGGAATCCATTGTAGGGGTTCCCCACTCTTGAAAGATCTCCCAGGCAATGCCCCTGCTGTGAGACCACTCATACAGTTGCATTACCCTGCTCAGTCTATCAATCAGGCTGCTGTTTTTGCCCGCCAGATAAGTCGCTCGAAGGAGCATCCCATGCTGGAGAGCCCAACGTCATATCTGAACAGCCTCCTGATACAGAAGGCGTGATCCAGTACCCCCACCCTTCTTGGTGTAATACATTGCAACCTGATTGTCTGCTCGAATTAGTACAATTTGGTGAAACAGCTGATCTCAGAAAGCATTTAGAGCGTTCCAAATAGCCCGAAGCTCCAAAGGATTGAAGATCTGTTTCCTGAGCAGACCAAGCACCTTGAGCGTGGAGCCCATCTACATGAGCTCCCCACCCCAGGTGAGATGCATCCGTCATCAGCACATTTTGCAGCTGAGGAATTTGGAATGGAAGTCCCAGAGTCAAATTGGATCGAACAGTTCACCAGAACAGGAAGCGAGCAAGCTCCAGGGACATTTGGATGACATCTTCCAGGTTCCCTGTGGCTTGGCACCACTGAGAAGTTAGGGTCCACTGAGAAGTTCTCATGTGATAACCTGACATGGGCATAACTTAAACTACGGATGCCATGAGCTGTGACCTGCTGAGAAGTGCGAACACGAGAAGCCAGTGTGACTAGAATGTCCACTCTCGGCCCCGGGAGCAAGGCTCAAACCTTCTGCATATCGATCAGGGCTCAAATTAACTCCAATTTCTGGGCAGGGTGTAGATGGGACTTGGGGTAGTTTAAAATGAATCCTAATAGCTCGAGCACCCGAATAGTCCTCTGTATAGACTCTCGAGCACCATCCTCCAACATGCTCTTCACCAGCCAATTGTTGAGATAAGGGAACACATTGACTCCCAGCCTGCGTAGCGAAACTGCAACTACTACTAGACATTTGGTAAATACCATGGGAGCTGACGCAAGGCCAAATGGCAACATGCGGTTCTGGAAGTGCTGTGCTCACAACAGAAACCGTAGATACTTCTGGTGGGCTGGAATTATTGGTATGTGCATATATGCATCCTTTAAGTCCAGAGAGAATAGCCAATCTTTTTCCTGAATCAAGGGTAGCAGGGTGCCCATGGAAACTATCTTGAACTTTGACCAGGAATTTGTTCAGGGCCCTTAGGTCTAGGATGGGACACATCCCCCATCTTCTTTTGCATGAGGAGGTACCTGGAATAGAATCCCTGCCCTTCCTCCCTGGTGGAACGGGCTCAACCGCATGGGCCTTCAGAAGGGCTGAGAGTTCCCCTAGTAGCACTTCCCAAAGTGGGAGAGATAATTCAGAGCTATGGGGCAGAGTCTGGGTTCAAGATTAACTTCACCAACTCAGAAGCCCTAGACATAAACATCCCAGCAGACCAGCTGCAGCAATTGAAGATACAGTTCCCATATCGCTGGGCTAAGCACCATATTAGGTACTTAGGGGTTAATATTACCCATAGCCTACATGAGCTTTTTACTGCCAACTTTCCAGACAAAACACAGGAGTTGTTCAGCGAAGTGGAGAGATGGGAGGGTCTTAACCTATCTTGGATGGGGCGGATAAACGCAATCAAAACGATACTACTTCCCAAACTCCTATATCTCTTCATGGCTTTACCAATAATGTTCCCAAAGGGGTATCTGCGGGGCTTACAGAGAAAGGTATTCGCCTTCATTTGGAGGAAGAGACCTCCTTGGGTACGGAGGGCAGTGATGTATCAGCCGCGGGAGAGAGGTGGGATGGGGGTCCCTTGCCTTCACACTTACCATCAGGCTGTAGAATTGCAGATAGTATCAATGTGGTTGCAGAAAGATAGCAAATTAGGAGGGGCACTAGAACAAGGTTGGTGGTGTCCGGTCCCGCTGAGGGCAATACCATGGGCATCCAAACAGCAATTAGGGGATTTCATAAAGAGAAGCCCTTCCCTCATAAAGTGGCCCTTAGAGACATGGAGTAAGATTAGAGAGTCATTCTTCCCGGGCCGTATATACTATACCCACATGTACCTTAGATTTGCACCAGGCTTTGGCCCGGGGTCAGCGGATGAGGCATATATTACATGGGAAGAGATGGGTTTGTGCGAACTGGGTCAAATGCATGAACAAGGGCAAATGGTCCCCTATAAGGAGTTGTGCCAGGTCCATGGGCTATCCCCTCTATAGGCTTATCAATACCTTCAGGTGAAGGATTTTATCAAACGTAAGGCAGAGGAAGAGCTTAACCTCACTGAAACACGGTTGGAACAAAGCATGACTGGAGGAGGAGGTCGGGGGGGAATTTCTAGGCTATACAAGGCGTTACTATTCCAAGATACACCAGTGGCACACTACACAGCTAAATGGGAGGCAGTAATGGGGGTGACATATGAACCTGAACAATGGAGCAGGGTGTTTAAATCACTGCTACAAGTCTCCACCTCCAGTACCCTCATGGAGAATGGACACAAAATTCTCTATAGTTGGTATTACACGCCCTGTCGTTTGATGCAAATGTATAAGGCAGGGAACGGGCTCTGCTGGAGAAATTGCGGACTACAGGGGGACATGGCCCACATTTGGTGGGAATGCGAAAAAGCAAGCCGGTTTTGGAAGGAAATTGTGAACTATCTGAATGCACTTATGGGGGTGTCATACCCAGTGAGTCTTGGCAGCTGCATACTACATTTTAAACCGCAAGGAATTAAGATGGACACTCATAGATTCGCGACTCAGCTATTTGTGGCTAGCAAACTATTGATAGCGGTGGCATGGAAAGCACCATCACTTCCAGACATACAGAGAGTGTTACAGAGACTTGATTATGTACGCCTGATGTCAAAGTTGACCGCTATACGAAGAGGCACCTTGGCCCAGTACCACAAGGTGTGGGATATATACGAGACTAAGCGGGCAAAGCCCTAGTGCATGTACACCTCAAGCCAAATGCAGGGGGGGGGAAATAATAAATATAATAAACTACTTAGAGGGATGGGGTGGGTGGGGATGGGTGGAGGGGGTTCAAAAGGGGGAGTTCGATCACGGGGGACAGATGTGTGGTATCACATGCTTCCTGGCTTTAAGAATAGAATGTATTAGAATTTCGTTCTATAGAATTTGGAGATATCATTGCCATCTCACCTTGTATTGTTATTATGTGAAAAATGTCAAAATAAAAAGTTTAAAAAAAAAAGATGTTAAATGCTGTATTGATCTATGGGAGTGGGAAGTTAGGGAAAATCAGGACAACAAACCTAATTGATGTAAGAGTTGGGAAATGTTGTTATTATTTCATAATAGTTCTGGTTTGTTAGCAAGAATGAAGCATATATTTGTAACTGTTAAAAATGAATAAAAATATTTCAAAAAAAAAAAAAAAAAAAAAGGGCTGAGAGTTCCTCTGCAAGTACCTGCTTCTGCTGAAAGCTGAAAGAATGAGACCTTGGTGGGCAATTTGGAGGTTTCTGACGCCAACTGAGGGCATATCCGAGATGGATTAGTTGAAGAACCCACCAGTAGGAGGTGATAAGGGTCCACCTTTCGTGAAAAAACTTCAGACTGCCCCCAACCAGCAAGTCATCCAGCACGGACACTTGGCCAGCAGTTATGAACTGCGTTCAAAAACTCATTCCTTGCTTTGACTGAGGAGCAGCAAGGACCTTAGGTGCACACTGTTGACGAGAACAAGAGTGACAGGCTTAGCCTGAGAAGGCAGGTGAGATGAGGAGGCAGATGCAGAAGGCGCCCAGCGGAGAGAACAGATGGTATCAATGTGTTTCTTGATCTGGTCAGCGAACCCTTCAACCTTCTCTCCAAAAAAGTTATCTCTGCTGAACAACCGGTTCAAAGTCAGAGACACGCAGCCATGAGAGTCTGTGCTTCGCTATACTTTGGGCAGAGATTCTGGACACCACATCAAAAGTTGTATGTGCCTCTGGCCAAGAATTTACAACACAACTTCTGCAGCTTGGCCAACTGGTGAAGCAACTTTGCCTGCTCTGGTGGGCGAGAGTCAGCCAAATCTAGCAGCTTCTGCACAGAGTACAGCAAGTAGACACTCGTGAAGAGCTGGTATGATTATATATGTGACATGAGCATAAAGACCTTAAGCATCTTCTTCCAATAAAAGTCCAAGGTTCTAGCTTCTCTGCCCGGGGACGCTGAAGAACAGTCCCTAGAACTCTTGGCCCTTTTGAGGGCAGATTCAACCACAAGGGAATGATGAGACAACTGAGGCTTATCAAACCCCTGGGTGATGTGAATCCGGTACATGATATTGATCTTTTTGGGCAGTACTGGGACAGAGGGGCCTCCCAGTTCGGCACAAGAATGTCCTGCAGGATCTTATGCAATGGTACAGTCACAGTCTCTCTAAGAAAAGATTCATAATCCAGGACCTTGAGCACCTTGGCCCTGGGCTGGTCCTCCACCTCCAAAGGAAATGGAATGGCATCCACCATTTCCTTGACAAAAGAGGGAAAGGAAAGGCTCTCAGTAGGAGACTTTCTTCTTTCCTGTGGAGGGGAGGGGTCGGTGGGGATGCCAACAAGTACCCTGGATTCTCCTCAGACTCCCATGAGCGCTCCTCATTTGTGTCAGTCAAAAACTCTTCATGAGAGGGCTGAGACCAAGCTTGCCTCGACTTAGAAGAACCAGTGTCCCTAAGAAGGGGCATCGAGAAGTCAGCTCCTATCTCGACTCTGGCGAAGCTTCCTCCACCAACATCTAGAGATACCAGCTTGGGTGGCAGTCGACACTAGAGCCACATGCGACACCGGCATCAGAGGCCACACTATAGGTTGAGGACCAAGCGGGGCTGCAACAGGAGATGTAGTAGGTGCATGATCTCCGATGCCGATGCACTCTGCTGCAGGAAGCCAGCCAGCAGCTCAGGGAGCAAGGCCCGAATGCACTAATCAAGGACCAACATCAGGAAAGGCCGGGGCATTGGCTCAGAGACAGGCTGCAGAACTGCTGGGGTCAAGATAGGAGGCTGGTCCTGGCTGCTCGGAGACCTCCGCACTGGCACCTCTTGTATGGAGAAGGAGTGGTCCTCCCGACATTGATGCTTCTTGGGTGTCAATCCCTCAGCGCACCAGAGCTCCCGGCACCATGCATCAAGGGGGATCTATGCCAATGCTTTTAGGCCTTCGCCTGAAGATGGTCATCAAGGCTCCTTGGTGTTGACAAGGATGACATCGAATCCTCATGTCACCTCGGTGTCGGGTCCGATACAGGCCGGTCCCGGGGGGCCTTGCACAACAGTCAGCATCGAGGCAGGTGGAGACCCACTCAATGCACAACTGCTCCTAGTGTCTACAGGTCTAGCAGCCATACGAACCAATGCTCTCTATGCAACACCCGGGGTCAATGCCAATGCTGACGTCGAGGATTCGGATTGGGCTCCAAAAATCTGCTCCCACTGAGCCTCTCTGACTAACTAGGTCCTTTGTTTCATACAAAGAAACAGGACACAGTTAGCAGGACTATGAGCAGGCCCTAGGCACTGAAGACACCAAGAATGGGTGTTCTTGCCAGAGATGGTCTGATTGCACCAGGTACAGCGCTTAAAGCACTGGGAACTTGAGTGGACATGGAAGAAAAAACCTCCGCAGCCAAATCAAATGACTCGATGGTGCCATAAAAAGGAGCAAACCACCAGAAAAAAAGAAAGGGAAAGCGAGACCGAAGTCAAGGCCTAAAAAAACGGCCCAGTGATGCGAAAAAAGAAATAAAACTTAGAAGCAGGAACAAAGAACTAAAAACAATAAGGGAAGGAAAAGGAGTCACCCGAACAGGGAAACAAAAAAAGGCAGCACAAAAAACCATGCGAAAGGCACTCAAAAAAGCTCTTTGGACCGAGCTGTGAAGAGCAGCAGAAAAACATGACCACTCTTCACTGTGGTAAAAAAAGAACTGCCGTAACTACACTGTTGTGGTGGGCAGGAAGGCACTAGAGCAAGCGCAGTGGAGTGTGTCTTGCATTCCACAAAGCTCTTCATAGCTCATCATAAGCTGTGGACCAGGCAACGTGGTATCGCGCTATCCATACATGAGAATAAATAGGCCTGCTTGTCCTTGGAGAATGTTACAATACACTTGATATGCATTACCATTTGTACAGAACAACTGTTTTTCAAAGAATAAAATCTTGAAGCGAAGCAGAAATGGGTATCATTTTAAGAGCTCAGTGCATTCATAGTTACGCAGATATACACAGCTGGTGGAAGCAGGTTTCACTACATAAAACCTTCCACAGCACATCACGGTACTATATATAGCACATTCTATTTGATTATATGAAGAGGAAATGTTTGGTCAGCATATCTGCCATTAATTGCTATGAAAGAAGAATGCAACTTTCACTCTTCAAGCATTCAGCTCTTCCATCAGCAGAAAATATTTTGTGAGTAATTTTATAAAGGGTTTTCCACACAAAAAGCCAGTTTTACATGCAGAAAACGGTTTTAACAAAATTGCAGAGCAAACTGTAGGTGTGTATGGGGGCAGCAACAGAAGGTTGTTATATAGATAAATATTTTATAAAATACGCAAGTATGTGAATAGAGTACACATACACATTTGCACCTTCTTCAGAGCAGGTGTGAATTCATTTGTGAGAATCTGCGCAGAATTTGGCTGGATCTGAGAGCCTATTTTGTAAAGGCACATACATGCTTATGTTGTTTTTTTATAAAACAAGCTAAAAATAGTCACCTTTTGGACTTTTCACCTACTCATCCTGTAATAAATTACCCCTATTCTACTACTATTGGACTGCAAACTGAATCATTCAAATGTTTACTATTAGTTTAATTAGCTCCAACACTTCAAAAGGTAACAACCCATTGGATACAGCTAGTAAGTTAAAACAAAGAACTGCACCATTATAACATAGGGGAGTGGCTTAAAATGTTAAATAATTTAAAAATAACCCATGTCCATCAGCACACACCAGATGAGACAACTGTTATTTGGTACAAGCAAGCTCCACACTGTCCTAAAATTAGCTGAATTAAGACACGTATTGTGGACAGAAAATCAGATTTCAGGGATATAGTGGGCAATTTGCTTTGGCAGAGCTTATGAGATGTTCAAACAAAATTACAGTCTAAAATCAAATTAAAGAGTGTATATAAAATGCAATATAGGCTACTAGATTCACCACATTCAATAATGCCGTCACTCCCTTGACTAACAAAGGCCTACAATTACTCCAAATAAAGATTATGTGGCAAGCTGTGGTAGATTACATCAGAAATTTCAAGAAACTTCATATAGTATTTACTTTCAAGGTTTGCAAATAACGGTTAGAGCACCGGGCTGACAACTAGGGAAGCCCAGTTTGTCCCTCTGCTGCTCCTTGAGATCTTGAGCTAGTCAGTTAACCCTCCACTGTTCAGGCACAAACTTAGGGAACCTCTTACTAAAGCTTAGTGCATACTAACAGAATTAGAGCACCTAAATGCTAAGAAGCTCATAGGTGTAAAATGGGCTTCTTAGCATTTAGAAGCATTAATTCCATTAGCACACATTAAGCTTTAGTAAAAGGGCCAATTAGACTGAAAGCCCTTTAGAAACAGGAAAATAACTAGTGTACTTGAATGTAACTCACCTTAAAATTACTACTGAAAAAGGTGTGATCTAAATCCTAAATAAATGTATTCAGAGACTGCAATGAAGTAATGGATCCAATTCAAAATAAAACCACTTCAAAACGCAAGTTAGCCTGGAGTGTTTCCAGAACTGGTGGGTTTTTTTTTTTAATTTACTTAAAATATTTTGAAACTTTCTTTGTTTTGTTTATTAGTCTTTACTTCTGATTTTTTTTTTTTTGTCTAATGTGTGCTTAGGGTTTAATTTCATGACACATCCAAGCCATTTTTTTTTTTTTTGTTAACATACTTCTGGTGTATTGAGCCACAGTCAGAAAAGGACACCACACACTCTGTAAATCAAAGATTCAATCAATTCCAACCATGAGTACTTTAATAGACAGTCCTTCTGAAGACCACATACGTAACTCATGATCTGGCAATGGCAGCTAACTTTGAGAGCTGGACTCTTAAATTGGCTTCTTTGAATCTTTACTAAGCCTGAATGCCTACATTTGTGCTCCTAATTTCTCTAGGCATCTAAATTTAAGAGCCTAAAAAGGGCATGGCAACAGGCATAGGGAAAAGTCATGAGTTTAGCACTGATTTTTAGGACTAGACACCTAAAATAGGTTCCAAAATCTAAGCACATGAATCACTCCTAAATTATGTCTGCCAAATGTTTAGGATGATAAAAATTAGATGAATTTTCAGCAGAAGAAGGAGGCTCCTACATATGGCTTAAAATAGGAGACAAATTTAGGCACTCCTATAATGAATCTAATTATAGGAGTGCAACTTTTTTTGAGGACATCGAGTCGGATACATTTTTTTTGTGATGGAATACTACAAACACCATATGTAATATCTCCTACAACAGAGGTGTGCCCCACAATCAAATATGGAGCTTTGGTCCCTAGTGAACAATGGAGCTGTGTTCCAATGCCCCTATGCAGAGAAAAAGAGTGTCCTCCACTCAGCCGATATTTGCATTAAAAGCTAAAGTTAAGATGCACGAATAGGGATTGGCCCTTCTGCACAGCTGCAGAAGGAGCCACATGCCATGTACAGATATGGAAAAGGGAACCCCACTCAGAGATGGAAGAAAGCTACATATGCAGAGATGGAATAATGTTCCAGAGCCAGAGATGGAAACATGTGTCACCTCAGAAGGTAGGTGTGACTGAGACTCAGAGATAGAACTGAGCTCCACAACTGTAGATGGAGCTGAGATCTATGCATGAGAATACCATTAAATGAAGTCATGTTCTGGCACCCAAGAAGGCGCTATGTTTGATAGCCATAGAAGGGGTCCATGCATCAGTAGGGATCACCCAGTCACAGCTGAATTTGTGTTCCTCATCCAAGGATGGGTCAACTCCCCACATCCAGAAAAGGGTGTGTGATCATTATCTAAAGAAGAGAAGGTTCACCACCTCCAGAGATGGAACTGAGCTATGTAGTCAAAGATGGGATGGCACTCAACATCTGGAGATGAAAAAATGCTTTACAACCACAGAAGGAAAAGAGCTCTATACTCTGAGACAGAGCTGTGCTCTACAACAAGAGATGAAGGTGCACTTACAACCAGAGATGGAAGAGTACTCGTTGTCCAAAGATGGATCAACGCTGCACCTCCAAAGATGGTTCTGAGCTAAATATGCAGAAATGGGCCTGTGTTTGATAAGCAGAAATATGAACTGTACTTGACTTACAAAGGTGGAGGTGTGACCAATATTTAGAGAAGGAATTGTGCTCCACATTCAGAGATGGAACTATGCTGAACAGTGATCAATAAAACTGTGCTCATCAGTCTGCTATGGAGCTGTGTTCAACATCCAGAGATGAAGCAGTAATCAAGATTCAGAGACAAGAGTCGCACGCAAGATACTTAGATGAAGCTGTGCTCAAGTCCCAGAGATGAAGCATGCTTTATATTCAGAAATGAAGTTGTGCCCGACATTGTATGATGGAGTTGCGCTCTGCACCCAGGGATGGAGCTGCACTTGACCCCCAGGGATGCAGCTGTACACAACACCCTGAGATGGAGTGTACTCAACATCCAGAGAAAGAGTTGCATACTATCTTCAGAGATGGGGAAGTGCTCAACATGGAGGCATTTCAACATTCATAGAAGGAGCTGTGCTCCTGACTGCATGCAGCAAAAGACAGCCCCATATATGTAGAGACTAGGTGTGTATAACACACCGAAATTAAGCTCTGCCCTAGAACAAAAGACAGAACTGTGCTTTCAGGTTAGGAATGAAGCTGGGCCCACTAGTGCCCCCTACAGATGGAAAAGAGACAATCTACATTCGGTGTCAGGGCCAAGGGCTACCTTCAGAGACGGAGCTAAAAACCACATGTTCAGAGGGCCTTGCAGTTCACATGTAGAAATCAATCTAAGCAGCAAACGATAACCATTAAACATAGCTTAAAAGGCTAAAATGCCTCCCACAAGCAGGAATACCAGCTGAGTGAAACTGACATCGAGACACTCAGAAGAACATGTCACAGAAGTTAATCATAAGAAGCTAGTAGTCCAGAAAAGTGGGGAACAGAGCAGAGCAGCACTGCAGAACATTAACAAAAGAAAACTGTCACAATCACCAAGTGCAAGAATCAGAGATCTCTAATGCTTCTGCATATCACAGCCATATCACACGTGCAATAGGATCCCTGTGACAAACACCAAAGAATCTCACACTGCTGTGGCCCTATCTCAGAGATAGAATTGTAATAAACACACGTGGAAGGAAAAAATCGAAAGGGGCGCCCAAGTTTTCCTGAGGATGTCATCGCAGGACGTCCCGGCAAAAGGGCGGGGAAACCCGTATTATCGAAACAAGATGGGCGTCCATCTTTCGTTTCGATAACACAGTCGGGGACGACCAAATCTTGACATTTAGGTTGTCCCTAGAGATGGTCATCCTTAGACTTGGTCGTTTCTGATTTTCGGCGATAATGGAAACTAAGGACACCCATCTCAGAAATGACCAAATGCAAGCCCTTTGGTCGTGGAAGGAGCCAGCATTCGTCGTGCACTGGTCCCCCTCACATGCCAGGACACCAACCGGGCACCCTAGGGGGCACTGCAGTGGACCAGAAAAAGCTCCCAGGTACATAGCTCCCTTACCTTGTGTGCTGAGACCCCCCAAACCCACTACCCACCACTGTACACCACTACCGTAGCCCTTACGGGTGAAGGGGGGGCACCTACATGCGGGTACAGTGGGTTTCTGGTGGGTTTTGAAGGGCTCACATTTACCACCACAAGTGTAACAGGTAGGGGGGGATGGGCCTGGGTCCGCCTGCCTGAAGTGCACTGCACCCACTAAAACTGCTCCAGGGACCTGCATACTGCTGTCATGGAGCTGGGAATGATATCTGAAGCTGGCATAGAGGCTGGCAAAAAATATTTTAAACATTTTTTGAGGGTGGGAGGGGGTTAGTGACCACTGGGGGAGTAAGGGGAGGTCATCCCCAATTCTCTCTGGTGGTCATCTGGTCAGTTTGGGCACTTTTTTGTGGCTTGGTCGTAAGAAAAAAAGGACCAGGTAAAGTCGTCCAAGTGTTCGTCAGAGACGCCCTTTTTTTCCATTATAGGTCGAGGACGCCCATGTGTTAGGCACGTCTAAGTCCCGCCTTCGCTACGCCTCCAACACGCCCCTGGGAACTTTGGTCATCCCTGCGATGGAAAGCAGTTGGGGACACCCAAAATCGGCTTTCCATTATACCGATTTGGGTGACCCTGTGAGAAGGACGCCCATCTTGTGTTTTGTGTCGAAAGATGGGCATCCTTCTCTTTCAAAAATAAGCCTGATAATGATGCCAAAGTAGAGAGAGACAAATCCCTCAAATAATGCAGCACAGGTTTGTAGATCCATGCACTGACCCATACGCCAGGTCCTAATTTGGAGAAAAACAAACCAAGCTCAGGCATAGACAAGGTGCTGAAAAGTGAGCAATGCACACCCACTGTCACTTTTCAGACACTCACATACATTCTGCTGGTGCTGTGCTGCTTCTGCTGCTCATGTGCTCAGTCAGTCAGCGCCCATTCCCCCCAACCAGCTCTACCCACCATCATATAAAATTCTTGCCTTTGCTGCCAATTCTTTTTCTCAGCCTGCAACAGTCCCTTCATATTTCACCTCATTCCTCTTATATTTCTAGTCCTTCTCAATAACTCCACTCACCCCCCACCCCCAAGACACTCACTCGTTCCAACGGCTCTATTTCCAGTGACCAAAGAAGTCTTCCCACTTGCTAGAACCTACCACTGGAAGAAGGGAGGATTGAAGAGCTATAGAGGGCTAACTGTGAAAAATATAATCACTCAGCCTTTGACAGTTAATTTATAAATTTGTAGAATCCTGAAAAAATCCTGACAGTTGGCAATTGCAGACTCCTGAGTCCTGAGCACATCGGACAGGACCTCTCCCCCCCCAAACCCCTAAACATTTAGAACCTAGGCACATGCCTAGTTTACCTACACCTTAATCAAGCTCTGCATTTCAAGAACCCCAAGGTAGAAACACACATAAGCCATGCCTTTTAAGTGGAAAAGAAGCTCTAGAACAGGGGTGAGCAACTTTTTTTACATTACATTTTTATTGAAAAACCAATGAATTTGAACATAATGCATCCAGTACAAATTATCATATGAAAACCTTCAAGCCACACAAAGTACACTTTTAATCAAAAGTGCAATCCAAAGTGCTAAATACCCCATCCCACAACTAAATACCCCCTTAAAAGGGGGGAGCAACTTTTATACACAGAGGGACACATGAATGTCAGTACTATATCCCTAGCGGGATGCAACATTACTCAATGATGGAAACAAACTGCTAAAGTGGTTACCTGAAAATATTTGTGAGATACAGCATTTAAAATCAATAAAACTCTGGTTAATGACATTTTCTGTGTATACTTCCTATGATTTCAGCAGCCGCATAACGTTCAATAGGGGGCTGAATTCAGCCTGTGGGCCACAGGTTGTCCACAAATATTAATTATGCAGCATAAATTGGTGTAAAAGTACGGTAAATCTATACTAGAAACAATGTTAACACCAAAATGTTTTTTTAAAGATATATAGACTTGTTTGTTTAAAGGAGAAAGAGACCTTAGAAATCTTCAAGGTAAATGTCTGTGGGTATAACCAGCAAAAAACCTAAGCCGGTATCCTGTTTCTATCATCAGACTAAAAAAACTCCTTTTTTCATATCATTTTGCTGTGCAATATTTACTGTGCATCAAAAATCCATAAAATAATACTGTGGTGATAAGGACACCAAAATTATAATATTGTTCATGAAACAGCACTTAGCTTTAATGTTCTATGAGGGCCATCATTTCACCTGTCTTATGACTTCATCAGGAACTCATGTTGGAAATAAATAACAAGTTAGCGATTTGAAGATTCCCAACTTTCATGGCAATGAGTAGCATGAGTTCCTGATGAAGTCATAAGATGGCTTTCTCCACAAGTTGTCTATCCCTGCTCTAGAACAAAGGGTCGCAGGATGAAGCTGAAAGTGAGCAGACTCAGGAGTAAGCAAAGGAAATATGTTTTTATAGAATGGTTAGTGGATGCATAGAACAGCCTCCCAGTGCAGTTGGTGGAGACAAGGACAGTATCAGAATATCAGAATCAAGAAAGCACGGGACAAGCAAAGAGGATTTTCTAAGGAAAAGGGGAGATTATAGAAAGACTGGGATGTTAGTTTGGATGGACAGACTGGAGAGGCAGTGTGGACTTTTTCCATAATCATTTTCTACATTTCTAATTCATTTCAAAGAGCTAAAGGAGAAAGAACACAACAGATATAAATTGTTCATATCAATATTTCATACAGGAAGACTGAAATATTGGAAAATTATTGACTGTAGTTACTGGCTGTGGAAAGAAATCATTTGTCATACTGACAAATATTATGACATGAAAAATTCCTGTTTTACCACTACCTCTACCTGACCTGAAATAATACTCCTTCTACAAGGATCTAGAGGCAATTAATTACCATCACTGGCTTTGAGATAATGGATGATGAATATTCAAAACAGAATAGTAAATACAGAAAATGACATTTTAGAAGCAACCAAGTGTGGCTATACTTGATCTCACCTCTTTGGATGCAACAGGAACTGATCAGGCCTCTGAATGCTTATGCCAAATGTGAATTCACTTAACTGCACTCAGGACTCTCTATCTGAATACGAATGCAACTAGTACTATGGAGATCTCTTTTCTCAGATACTCAAATGTAGGAAGCATACAGGGTAAAGAATGTGCCAGACTTTCAAAACAAAATCCCAGCATGCAGTTTCAAGTTTATTAAAAGCATGATATACTGCTTATGAGTAAAAACTTTCAAAGTGTTTTACAATAATTAAAATCTAGGAACAGGAAAAGAAATCCATAATATACCCCCAATTCTATAAATGGTATTTAAAACTGCATGCGCAAATTCAGGCATGTGCCAAATTTGTGTGTGCAATTTTACTGAATGATCCAATTAGCCCCAATAATTGGGCTCTAACAATTATTGGCGTTAATTGGCACCGATTTGAATTTACATGTGTATCTTGCAAAGTAGTATTCTATAAAGATGCATGTAAACTTTTTACAGTGCAACTGAAAAGGGGATGTGGCCATGGAGGGGGGTATGGGAGGGTCAGGGATTCACTAAAATGTGTGCACTATTAGAGAATTCGGGTAATCTGCGCCTAATTTAGGCACAGGGATTTACACCAGAGTTCAGCTGGTGTAAATCTTCATGCCCCAAATTGAGTGCGGATCCTAGCACTAAGTGTTATTCTATAAAAGGAGCCCGACTCAGAGTACCATTTAGCACTTAGCGCTAATTTTTTTCAGCGACCAAATTTGAGTGCAATTTACTGAATCTAGTCCATTGAGTATAAAACGTAAAAACATTTTTTTAAAAAAACCTTCAACATTGGTGGTCCTGTCACCAAAATCCCTCTCTAAAGGAACCTAGCTGGTAGGATAAGCATCAATGAACAGGAAAGACTTTAGGTTAGCCTTAAATTTTTCAAGGGATTGTGCCATCCTTAAATCAATAGGGAGGGCATTCCATAAAGTGAGACCAATGGCAGTAAAAATCTTTTGAGTGAACAAAATCTTAGCAGAGTTGTCTAAAAGAAGGAATAGCCAATAATTTGATTGAGAAGACCTGAGAGTTCTAGTTAGGCAGTATGGAAATGTATCTCAGTGGGTGAGTCCATAGCCTTGATGTCTTATACAGAGCAGAGAAGGCAACTGTCGAAGAGGAACTGGGGATTTTCCACAGGTAAATATCCATTACCTGTGGAAATCACTTCCATAATTTCCTGCCCATTATGTATACACTAGTGGAACCCAGCCCGTTTTCTCAACAATAAAATGGGTCCTAGGGAATCTCTCTTGTAAGCAATTTTTTGTCTCTCCCCTGCCCACCCCTCCATGTCCAGCGATTCTTCCCTTCCCTTCCCTCCCATCTTCTCCCCTCCATGTCCAGTGATTCTCCTCTTCCCTGCCCTCCCATCCGTGTCCCACGATTCTCTTCTCTCCTGTCCTCTCCTCCCATCCATGTCCATTGATTCTGCTGTGCTGTGCTCTGCCCTGCCCTCCCCTCGATGTGCCGCGATTCTCTCTTCCTTTGTACCTCATCGTTTTCTGGCTGGCTTCCCTTCCGTTGGTAACATCCTGACGTCAGCTCGCCTCCGGCATTCCCTTCCCTCTCACTGTTCCGCTCTCTGACGTCATTACGTTTTGACGCGAGGGTGGGGCAGTGAGGGGGAATGGAACGCTGGCTGACGTCATGAGATGTTACAAACCCAGGCAGCCAGACAGCGATGGAACGTTGGAGGTGCAAATTATTATATAGGATGATGCTTATACACAATTCACATTGAAATGAGCATCAATATAAGCCAATTATGTATGTTACTATGTTAATTACAACTGATTGAGAAAAATGAAATTTATCGAAAGAAATGACATGTAGGATACAATATAAGTAACTGCACTAACATAATGTTGTATATTCTTTTAGAAGAGTGATAAGGAATTGTAATGAGTGCAGCAGTGCCATTCAAGCAAAAGGTTTACCATGAGCATAGAAATTTCCACAGACTTTAAACAGATGAGTAATTTTAAAAAATTAAATCTGATGCAACCCGACAGGGCTGCGCTCTCTCCCCACTTTTATTTGCCCTCTCGATAGAACCCTTAGCATATCAGGTCTGCTTCAACCCAAAGATACAAGGGGTGGAGGCCTAGACCTCAAGGTAATATTTTTTGCTGACTGCGTGTTTTTGTTCCTGATTTCCCCTGAACAGTCACTATCTCAGATTATGCACACTCTACAGGAATATGGGGCAGTGTCAGGGTTCAAGGCAAATATGTCCAAATTGAAGATCCTGAATCTGACAGTGACAGAAATCATGACTTCCCAACTGTAACGTCAATTCCCCTTTGAGTGGACAGCTCAGTCCATCTCATATTTGGGAGTGTCCCTAATGGTGCATATTTCTACTGTATATGATGCTAATTACCCCCTCCCCCCCCCCAAAAGATGCAGGCTTTGATGGATGACCTAAATTGTTCGGAGGGACTAAATATATCTTGGTATGGGAGAGTCCAGGCTAGTAAAATGACACAATTCAATATTTAAATTTTTATCTTTTATCAAACTTTTTCTCTTTTTTTCTACCTTTGTTTGTCTTGTGCCGACTTGTCTGTTGCTATTCACAGCAATTTATGCCACTATACTTATGCCTGAATCTTAAATCATAACAGTGCTGGTATTGGCAGGCTAGCGATTATCACTTATCTGTACTCTTTTGGTGTGCAGTCATATTTTTACACCCTATCATCGAGTTTTAACACTTCGAATCATGACACCCCGACAGGTGCCTGTTTCGCTGTTCCTGCTTTGTCAAGGGGACTCCCTGAATGTCGGGTCTCTATTGTGTCGCCTGTTGTGGCAGTTGAAGGAAGAATGTTTAACCAGAATGGTATGAACTATATGAGGACATCGGAGCTGATACTGATGCACCAACAGCTCGGTCAAAAGCAGTACCTGGGCTGGTGAAGCTCCTGACTGTCCTGCAGTTCCTTGGCACAGAAACCTTCCAGCATATGATAGGGGGTTCCAGCAGTATGGTCCAATCTACTGTCTCTAGGTGTTAGAAGCCCTGAAAAAACATGCCAGGTAGTATATCAAGCTCCCTGAGGAGTAAGACCAACTGTTTGAGTTAAAACTGGACTTTTTTCAAATTTTTATTATGTCCTACATCTTGGGTGCCATTGATTGCACCCATATGCTATTCACACCCCTCCCTCCATTGCATGATGAAATGGAGAACCACATCCACAAGCTATGATACTTCTTGAACATCCAGGAGGTCCGTGATCATAAGCTGAGGATCCTGGATGCCGTGTCCAAGTTCCCCAGGAGCTGCCATGACTCATACAATCTATTGTACCCACATACAGATGATATCTGAGGTTATAAGGGCTTATTGTAGTGGTGTACAGTTGGTACAGTAGGTTTTTGAGTGAGTTTTGGGGGGCTCACTATACGATATGAGAGAGCAACGGTGAGATGAGTACAAAAAGTCCACTGCAATGCCCCCTAGGGTGCCCCACTGCTCTTTTGGGATGTTTGTGTGGCCAGTCTACAAAGAATCATGGCTCCTCCTACATCCCAATGGCTTGATTTTGTGCATTTTTCACTTGGACGTTTTGTGCAGTACTGCTCGCAAAAGGAGCTTCTCCTTCCCTCTTAAAGCATGCTGATATCGACCCTGTTATGTTTTGAGGAAAGCACTTTTGATTAAGTTGTAAAAGTGGCTATATAAAGTGGCTGTACGCTAACTATGGAAATTGTTTTTCGCAAGAAGTCTATGGAGAAGCCTCCCGTCTAGTTCACCGGTGTACCTTTTAAAAGTGGGGTTTGCTGCTGGAAGCTGGCAGCAGTGAGAAGCGATTCGGATGTGCTGTTTGCACTCACCCCCGAGTCTTCTCTCTAATGCTTCCCTGCCTCTGTAGAAACAGGAATTTACATCAGAAAAAAGGATCTGAGATCAGCGCGAATAGCGCGTTTGAATCACTGTTCACTGCCGAAAATGTCCACCAACCAAAACTACTTCCAAAGGTACACCTGGGGGGGCAGGGGTGGGTTGAGAAGCAAGGTGGGATGCCAGATTACCGGCTTGGGAGGGGACAGGATAGAAGTCAGACGGTAGGGTGGGCAGGGAGGGAAGAATGGGATAGTTTTATCACTTCCGGAGCTGCAAAAAGTTCCAGAACATCATTTACCCCGTTCTGGCACAAATTAAGCTCTGGAAGTAGATACTGAAACATACAGGTCAGTGTATCTCATATTTCACCAGTATTTGAGGACAGAATCTACCAACATAAACCTGTTCTATAATATAGGAGAAATGGACGTTTATATGGCAATTTTTGAATGCAGCATAAACATCCATTTTAGAAACACAAACATATTTTTATAAAAATTGATGGATTCAAAGTTGGCACATAAACAGTTATTATCCCAATGCATTTTGGGGGGGGGGGGGGGGGAGGAGGTTAGGGGGAACAAAAACCAATGAGGGATTAAGGGAGCAACCTTCCCTTATCCCTCCAGTGGGGTGCTGCTCAATAGCAGCTGTTTATCAAATCTAAGCGTGCTTGGTAGTGTATAGGTGTAATTTGGGGCACAGACATTTAGTTCCATTCTGAAAAGGAGAATAAACTTCTCTAAATTTGCCATGCCCTTGTCTCACCAAAGACACTCTCAGTCCACGCCCACTTGCCATTTGCATGCACTTGGGTTTGATATGGACATATCCCGGCATTATTAAATGGGGACTTAGGGCACCCACCACATGCCTGGCAAATGCATCGGAGTTGTGCGGATTTGAGCTGGGCGGTTTCGTTTTTCAGCGATAATGGAAAATGAAGGCGCCCAGCTCAAAAACGAGCAAATCCAAGGCATTGGGTCGTGGGAGGGGCCAGGATTCGTAGTGCACTGGTCCCCCTGACATGCCAGGACACCAACCGGGCACCCTAGGGGGCACTTGTAACAATTAAAAAAAAAAAAGGAAAATACCTCCCAAGTCCATAGCTCCTTTCCTTTGGGTGCTGAGCCCCTCAAATCCCCCCCCCCCCCAAAACCCACAACTCTACACCATTACCATAGCCCTTATGGCTGAAGGGGGGCACCTAGATGTGGGTACAGTGGGTTTTGGGGGTGGTTTGGAGGGCTCCCATTTACCACCACAAGTGTAACAGGTAGGGGGGGATGGGCCTGGGTCCACCTGGCTGACGTCCACTGTACCCACTAACAACTGCTCCAGGGACCTGCATACTGCTGTGATGGAGCTGGGTATGGCATTTGAGGCTGGCATACAGGCTGGAAAAAAAAGTTGTTAAAGTTTTTTTTTTTTTTTTGTGGGAGGGGGTTAGTGACCACTGTGGAAGTCAGGGGTGGTCATCCCCGATTCCCTCTGGTGGTCATCTGGTCATTTAGGGCACTTTTTTGGGACTTGTTCATGAAAAAAAAGGGTCCAAAAAAAGTGACCTATATTCTCGCTAAAAACGGCCATTTTTTTTCGATTATCGGCCGAAGGCACCCATCTCTCCTCGGCCGTTAAACACGCCCCAGTCCCGCCTTCACCACGCCTCTGACACGCCCCCATCAACTTTGTTCGTTCCCGTGACGGAGTGCAGTTGAAGACACCCAAAATCGGCTGTTGATTATACCGATTTGGGCGCCTTTGCGAGATGGGCGCCTATCTCCCGATTTGGGTCGAAATCTGGGCGCCCATCACTTTCGAAAATAAGGCTGATAGTGTACTAACAGCAATGCAATACTTTGCACTGTTTTTCCCCCAAATTTTTCCCAGTGTGTTCAAATAGAAAGAAAAACATCACTTAAATTTCATGCCAATCATTCCCATTTTCATTATGTTTAATTTTAATGTGTCAACTGTAAAGTACATAATACACAGTTCAATTTTATCAGTTCAGCTGAAATCATCCTGAATGACTTTGCAGAGTAGTCTCTGGAGAGTAAAAGCACAACATCAAGTAACCACAGATGCACTTGTACTTATCTGGGCAATCCTTTTTTCCGCCTCTGACCATATGCAAAAATAAAAGGTATGCCTGTGCTAAAATTGGATTAAATGATTAACTATTCACTCCACAGGAAATACTAACTTCTCTTGTTTATTCTTCTAGTGCTTCCTGCTGCTTGTCACAACAGTTATATCTAATTACAAGGATAGCAGCAGCAAAGGCACACACTTAGTCCTGGTGCCCTGTAGCTGAAGTGTTTGCCAAGAGACAAAGAGTGAAGAAAAGAAATGAGGGACAGAAGACATCTGGTCAACAAGAAGTAGTCACAATAAGTTAGGCTAAGATATGGTCTGCTCTAATCCCTTCATATCTTTCAAGGATTTAGTTTTCATGTAATTCAAAAAAGGGATCCATAAACCTGATCAAGTTGCACTGTCTAAAACAAGGTTAGGCAACCATGGTCCTCAAGGGCCACAACTCAGTCAGCTTTTCAAGATTTCCACAATGAATATGCATGAAATCTATTTGTATACAATGGAAACAGTACATGCAAATCAATCTCATTCATATTCGTTACGGAAATCTTGAAAACCCAACTGGATTGTGGCCCTTGAGGACTGTGGTTGCCCACCCCTGATTTAAAAGTACCAGACTAGTTCGGCCTGGTGGCTCAGCGGCAAGTGCTGAGCACTTCAATTTGGATAGTCCCAAGTTCAATTCCAGGATCAGATCTTCCATATTCTGCACTGGTGGGGAATGCTGTAGAAGCAGTATTCACAACTCTAGGAGGGGCGGGGATGAGGAGGCATGGCCATCAACAAGGTCAACACCTGGTAGCTCAAGTTAGTTCCCATGATAAAGATTCCAAGAGATGCCCTACTGTATGGCTCCTGGCCTCAGGACTGTTGTTACAATGACCAAACTAGGAAATAAAATGGGGGAAAATCCTTCATGTAACTGTCAATGAAGGATCATGGCGACAGGCTCCTAGGACTGGTTTTGATTAAGCTGGAAGAAAACAAGGTTATGAAGAGGAATTTCCTGACCAAGAAAATAAGCAATAGACACATACCAAGGCAAGGGTGTAATAGTAGACCCTAACCAAAGTGTATATACTCATAACTTCATTATGCAAGTAGTGTTGACACACCACATATTGTTCAAGCCATTGCACCTGTTTAATTACATACACATTTTTACTTGCTTTCATTCTGAAATTTTAGACTCTTAAAATGTACATTTTAAACTAAACACACTGGAGGACAACATGATGTGCTGAAGAGATCAGATGTGTGCCTGATCTTCCCCGTCCCTCTTCACCACTAATTCTTGCAGGAAATAGCTTAAAATCCTTTCATTCTTAATCTTAGACTTACCGGTGTATGGACAACTTCGTCACTCGGGTGGACTCAACAATGACTGGGAAGAACCCCCCGAAAAAGGACTCTGACAAGGCACAAGACTCTAGTGAAAGCAAAATGGCACAGCAAGTAAGTACTGCTACCAAGGCTTTCACTGCAACACAACTATCCCAGCTCACAGAGGCGGTAGAATGTGCTTTAAAGCCCAGACTCAGACAGCCGTCAGGACAACTGTCCAACATTGAAGCACTACTTGCAGACACCACTCGTCATACAGGAGACCTTGAATGCTGCGTGTTTGCAGTGAAGGATGCGGGAACTTCTACAGCCACACAGATGGCAGCACTTGAGAAACAGGTCAGGAAACAAGCAAGCAAACTCAATGAGCTAGAAAACCAGTCGAGGAGAGATAACCTCTGGATGATCAGTATTCTGGAGACGGTGCCGGACCGTACCTTATCCACTCTTTTGGAGTGCTGGCTATCATCGGTGTTTGCTCTGACAGACAGTGCAGACCCCTTTACCTGGAGCGGATACACAGAGTGGGTCGCAGGCAAGATGGCAGTACCAGAACACGTGTAGTGTTCATTAAAGTGCACAATTATGTGCATAAAGTTGAGATACTAAGAGGCTTCAGGCAAAAAAAAGTCTCTTTGAAATATGAAGGTGACCCAGTAAAATTTTCCAGGACTACTCTACTGTGTTGCAAGAACATTGTTCCAGTTTGCATCTATTATTTGCTCTGCTTTGCATGAAGCACAAGTTCGCTTCAGGCTTATCTATCCTGCGCTACTAAAAATTTTCATCAGGGCACCTGGCATACTTTTGAAACCTCTCAAGCGGTGCAAGACTTTTTCCAGGACATAAAGAACACCAAATAGTCCACAACCTGAGTTACCCAGTGATTTGTTAAATTTAAGTTTTCCTGTTCTCTAATTGCATTATAAGAATTGCCGTTTGTTTATGATATGTTGGTGCTATAGGGCTGTTTTCAACTTAAGTGACTTTAATATGCGCTATTTCCTCTGCAAGATTTCAGCATCTGGTAATAATATGTACTGTTAGTATTTTGGGGGGACGGGACTGAGGAGGGTTTTGGAGGGATGGTATAGATCGGGAGGGGACAGGGGAGAATTTTAGGCTCTAGGCAAGGGTTTAAAGGGGTGATTTGCTTTGTGGTAATGTTTTTTTTTGTTTGGGGTTTTCTATTGGGGGAACATGAGTACTTGGTATTCGCTACGTGTATTGGTTATTTTTATGTATATTGCAATCTGTGATGGCAGGTATGTCCTGACTACTTGGTTAGACCTGGGCGAGGCTGGACGCCTGGGTCTTGATATTGTGACAGAATCTCTATATAAAAGTATTTTGCTGTTTCTAATCCCTGAATAATAGGTCTGCCCATTTTACCAAATGGGATGTGGGTGGGATTACCTTTCTCATGAAATGTAGTAAAATTTTGTCTGCTTTAAAGTGGCACGGTGCAGATGTTGCCTGTTTAAAGGAGACTTACAGTGGTGGAAATAAGTATTTGATCCCTTGCTGATTTTGTAAGTTTGCCCACTGACAAAGACATGAGCAGCCCATAATTGAAGGGTAGGTTATTGGTAACAGTGAGAGATAGCACATCACAAATTAAATCCGGAAAATCACATTGTGGAAAGTATATGAATTTATTTGCATTCTGCAGAGGGAAAGCGAATGCTACATACCTGTAGAAGGTATTCTCCGAGGACAGCAGGCTGATTGTTCTCACTGATGGGTGACGTCCACGGCAGCCCCTCCAATCGGAAACTTCACTAGCAAAGTCCTTTGCTAGTCCTCGCGCGCCCGCGCGCACCGCGCATGCGCGGCCGTCTTCCCGCCCGAAACCGGCTCGAGCCGGCCAGTCCAGTATGTAGCAAGACAATACACTTCAAGGGAAGACACAACTCCAAAGGGGAGGCGGGCGGGTTTGTGAGAACAATCAGCCTGCTGTCCTCGGAGAATACCTTCTACAGGTATGTAGCATTCGCTTTCTCCGAGGACAAGCAGGCTGCTTGTTCTCACTGATGGGGTATCCCTAGCCCCCAGGCTCACTCAAAACAACAACCATGGTCAATTGGGCCTCGCAACGGCGAGGACATAACTGAGATTGACCTAAAAAATTTACCAACTAACTGAGAGTGTAGCCTGGAACAGAACAAACAGGGCCCTCGGGGGGTGGAGTTGGATCCTAAAGCCCAAACAGGTTCTGAAGAACTGACTGCCCGAACCGACTGTCGCGTCGGGTATCCTGCTGTAGGCAGTAATGAGATGTGAATGTGTGGACAGATGACCACGTCGCAGCTTTGCAAATTTCTTCAATGGAGGCTGACTTCAAGTGGGCTACCGACGCAGCCATGGCTCGAACATTATGAGCCGTGACATGACCCTCAAGAGCCAGCCCCGCCTGGGCGTAAGTGAAGGAAATGCAATCTGCTAGCCAATTGGATATGGTGCGTTTTCCTACAGCCACTCCCCTCCTATTGGGATCAAAAGAAACAAACAATTGGGCGGACTGTCTGTGGGGCTGTGTCCGCTCCAGATAGAAGGCCAATGCTCTCTTGCAGTCCAATGTGTGCAGCTGACGCTCAGCAGGGCAGGAATGAGGACGGGGAAAGAATGTTGGCAAGACAATTGACTGGTTCAGATGGAACTCCGACACGACCTTTGGCAGAAACTTAGGGTGAGTGCGGAGGACTACTCTGTTGTGATGAAATTTGGTGTAAGGGGCCTGGGCTACCAGGGCCTGAAGCTCACTGACTCTACGAGCCGAAGTAACTGCCACCAAGAAAATGACCTTCCAGGTCAAGTACTTCGGATGGCAGGAATTCAGTGGCTCAAAAGGAGGTTTCATCAGCTGGGTGAGAACGACATTGAGATCCCATGACATTGTAGGAGGCTTGACAGGGGGCTTTGACAAAAGCAAACCTCTCATGAAGCGAACAACTAAAGGCTGTCCTGAGATCGGCTTACCTTCCACACGGTAATGGTATGCACTAATCGCACTAAGGTGAACCCTTACGGAGTTGGTCTTGAGACCAGACTCGGACAAGTGCAGAAGGTAATCAAGCAGGGTCTGTGTAGGACAAGAGCGAGGATCTAAGGCCTTGCTGTCACACCAGACGGCAAACCTCCTCCAATGGAAGAAGTAACTCCTCTTAGTGGAATCTTTCCTGGAAGCAAGCAAGATGCGGGAGACACCCTCTGACAGACCCAAAGAGGCAAAGTCTACGCCCTCAACATCCAGGCCGTAAGAGCCAGCGACTGGAGGTTGGGATGCAGAAGCGCCCCTTCGTCCTGTGTGATGAGGGTCGGAAAACACTCCAATCTCCACGGTTCTTCGGAGGACAACTCCAGAAGAAGAGGGAACCAGATCTGACGCGGCCAAAAGGGAGCAATCAGAATCATGGTGCCTCGGTCTTGCTTGAGTTTCAACAAAGTCTTCCCCACCAGAGGGATGGGAGGATAAGCATACAGCAGGCCCTCCCCCCAATCCAGGAGGAAGGCATCCGATGCCAGTCTGCCGTGGGCCTGAAGCCTGGAACAGAACTGAGGGACTTTGTGGTTCACTCGAGATGCGAAGAGATCTACCAAGGGGGTGCCCCACGCTTGGAAGACCTGGCGCACCACTCGGGAGTTGAGCGACCACTCGTGAGGTTGCATAATCCTGCTCAACCTGTCGGCCAGACTGTTGTTTACGCCTGCCAGATATGTGGCTTGGAGCACCATGCCTTGACAGCGAGCCCAGAGCCACATGCTGACGGCTTCCTGACACAGGGGGCGAGATCCGGTGCCCCCCTGCTTGTTGACATAGTACATGGCAACCTGGTTGTCTGTCTGAATTTGGATAATTTGGTGGGACAGCCGATCTCTGAAAGCCTTCAGAGCGTTCCAGATCGCTCGTAACTCCAGAAGATTGATCTGCAGATCGCGTTCCTGGAGGGACCAGCTTCCTTGGGTGTGGAGCCCATCGACATGAGCTCCCCATCCCAGGAGGGACGCATCCGTGGTCAGCACTTTTTGTGGCTGAGGAATTTGGAAGGGACGTCCCAGAGTCAAATTGGAGCAAATCGTCCACCAATACAGGGAGTCGAGAAAACTCGTGGACAGGTGGATCACGTCCTCTAGACCTCCGGCGGCCTGATACCACTGAGAGGCCAGGGTCCATTGAGCAGATCTCATGTGAAGGCGGGCCATGGGAGTCACATGAACTGTGGAGGCCATGTGGCCCAGCAATCTCAACATCTGCCGAGCTGTGATCTGCTGGGACGCTCGCACCCGCGAGACGAGGGACAACAAGTTGTTGGCTCTCGTCTCTGGGAGATAGGCGCGAGCCGTCCGAGAATCCAGCAGAGCTCCTATGAATTCGAGTCTCTGCGCTGGGAGAAGGTGGGACTTTGGATAATTTATCACAAACCCCAGTAGTTCCAGTAGGCGAATAGTCATCCGCATGGACTGCAGGGCTCCTGCCTCTGATGTGTTCTTTACCAGCCAATCGTCGAGATATGGGAACACGTGCACCCCCAGCCTGCGGAGTGCCGCTGCTACCACAGCTAGGCACTTTGTGAACACCCTGGGCGCAGAGGCGAGCCCAAAGGGTAGCACACAGTACTGGAAGTGGCGTGTGCCCACCTGAAATCGCAGATACTGTCTGTGAGCTGGCAGTATCGGGATGTGTGTGTAGGCATCCTTCAAGTCCAGAGAGCATAGCCAATCGTTTTGCTGAATCATGGGGAGAAGGGTGCCCAGGGAAAGCATCCTGAACTTTTCTTTTTCGAGATATTTGTTCAGGGCCCTTAGGTCTAGGATGGGACGCATCCCCCCTGTTTTCTTTTCCACAAGGAAGTACCTGGAATAGAATCCCAGCCCTTCTTGCCCGGATGGCACGGGCTCGACCGCATTGGCGCTGAGAAGGGCGGAGAGTTCCTCTGCAAGTACCTTCTTGTGTTGGAAGCTGTAAGACTGAGCTCCCGGTGGACAATTTGGAGGTTTTGATGTCAAATTGAGGGTGTATCCCTGCCGGACTATTTGCAGAACCCACTGATCGGAGGTTATGAGAGGCCACCTTTGGTGAAAAGCTTTCAACCTCCCTCCGACTGGCAGGTCGCCCGGCACGGACACTTGGATGTCGGCTATGCTCTGCTGGAGCCAGTCAAAAGCTCGCCCCTTGCTTTTGCTGGGGGGCCGCGGGGCCTTGCTGAGTCGCACGCTGCTGACGAGAGCGAGCGCGCTGGGGCTTAGCCTGGGCCGCAGGCTGTCGGGAAGGAGGATTGTACCTACGCTTGCCAGAAGAGTAGGGAACAGTCTTCCTTCCCCCGAAAAATCGTCTACCTGTAGAGGTAGAGGCTGAAGGCTGCCGGCGGGCGAATTTGTCGAATGCGGTGTCCCGCTGGTGGAGAGACTCTACCACCTGTTCAACTTTTTCGCCAAAAATATTGTCCGCACGGCAAGGCGAGTCCGCAATCCGCTGCTGGAGTCTATTCTCCAGGTCGGCGGCACGCAGCCATGAGAGCCTGCGCATCACCACACCTTGAGCAGCGGCCCTGGACGCAACATCAAAAGTGTCATAAACTCCTCTGGCCAGGAATTTTCTGCACGCCTTCAGCTGCCTGACCACCTCCTGAAAAGGCTTGGCTTGCTCGGGGGGAAGAGCATCAACCAAGCCCGCCAACTGCCGCACATTGTTCCGCATGTGTATGCTCGTGTAGAGCTGGTAAGACTGAATCTTGGACACGAGCATAGAGGAATGGTAGGCCTTCCTCCCAAAGGAGTCTAAGGTTCTAGCGTCCTTGCCCGGGGGCGCCGAAGCATGTTCCCTAGAACTCTTAGCCTTCTTTAGGGCCAAATCCACAACTCCAGAGTCATGAGGCAACTGAGTGCGCATCAGCTCTGGGTCCCCATGGATCCGGTACTGGGACTCGATCTTCTTGGGAATGTGGGGATTAGTTAAGGGTTTTGTCCAGTTCGCAAGCAATGTCTTTTTTAGGACATGGTGCAAGGGAACAGTGGACGCTTCCTTAGGTGGAGAAGGATAGTCCAGGAGCTCAAACATTTCAGCCCTGGGCTCGTCCTCCACAACCACCGGGAAGGGGATGGCCGTAGACATCTCCCGGACAAAGGAAGCGAAAGACAGGCTCTCAGGAGGAGAAAGCTGCCTTTCAGGAGAGGGAGTGGGATCAGACGGAAGACCCTCAGACTCCTCGTCAGAGAAATATCTGGGGTCTTCCTCTTCCTCCCACGAGGCCTCACCCTCGGTGTCAGACACAAGTTCCCGAACCTGTGTCTGCAACCTCGCCCAGCTCGACTCAGTGGAACCACGTCCACGACGGGGGCGTCGAGAGGAAGACTCCCTCGCCCGCATCGGCGAAGCTCCCTCCGCCGACGTAGTCGGGGAGCCCTCCTGGGAGGTGGCCGCGGTCGGCACCGCACGCGGTACCGACGTCGGGGACCTCAACCTGGGCGATGGGCCAGCCGGCGCCACGCTCGACGGTACCGGAGGCGCAAGCACCGCCGGTACCGGAGGGGTAGGGCGCAACAGCTCTCCCAGAATCTCTGGGAGAACGGCCCGGAGGCTCTCGTTCAGAGTGGCTGCAGAAAAAGGCTGAGAGGTCGATGCAGGCGTCGACGTCAGAACCTGTTCTGGGCGAGGAGGCTGTTCCGGGCTGTCCAGAGTGGAGCGCATCGACACCTCTTGAACAGAGGGTGAGCGGTCCTCTCGGTGCCGATGCCTGCTGGGTGCCGAATCCCTCGGCGACCCAGAGCTCTCGGTGCCGACACGGGGAGGAGACCGGTGTCGATGCTTCTTCGATTTCTTCCGAAGCATGTCACCGGAGCTCCCCGGCACCGACGAGGAGGACGTAGAATCCATCCGTCGCTTCCTCGGGGCCGAGACCGAAGAGGGTCGATCTCGGGGGGGCTGTACCGCAGGAGCCCTCAGGGTAGGAGGAGACCCACCCGAGGGCTCACCGCCACCAGCAGGGGAATGGACAGCCCTCACCTGCACTCCACTCGATGCACCACCATCCGACGACATCAGGAGACGAGGTCCCGGTACCACCGACGTCGATGCAGCTATCCGATGTCTCGGCGCCGATGCAGAGGCCCGATGCCTCGATGCACTCGATGCAAGGGCGGCCGAGGAAGATGGTCTGGACGCTGACGACGTCGATGCACTCGAAGATCCCGGTGCCGATGCCGACGAAGAGCCCAAGAACAACACGTTCCACTGGGCTAGTCTCGCTACCTGAGTCCGCCTTTGAAGCAGGGAACACAGACTGCAGTTCTGAGGGCGGTGCTCAGCCCCCAGACACTGAAGACACGACGAGTGTCGATCAGTGAGCGAGATAACCCGGGCGCACTGGGTGCACTTCTTGAAGCCGCTGGAAGGCTTCGATGTCATGGGCGGAAAAATCACGCCGGCGAAATCAAAAGCCGAAATGGCGAAAATTGAAGCACCAAAATTTAGAGGGAGAAAAATCTCGACCGAGGCCGAAAGAGGCCTACCCCGACGACGAAAGAAAACTTATCGGGGCAAAAAGCTGGAAGTACGGGGAGGATTGACACGAAACCCGGGGAGGGTTTCCGGAGCACTTCCCGCACTAGAAGAAAGCTTTTCCGAAGAAAAAACACGCTCAAAAAAACTTTGGACGCGCGAGGTCGACTTTCCGGGGCTCGACACGGCGAAAAAACGACCGTACCGAGTGCGGACAAAAGAAGACTGGCCGGCTCGAGCCGGTTTCGGGCGGGAAGACGGCCGCGCATGCGCGGTGCGCGCGGGCGCGCGAGGACTAGCAAAGGACTTTGCTAGTGAAGTTTCCGATTGGAGGGGCTGCCGTGGACGTCACCCATCAGTGAGAACAAGCAGCCTGCTTGTCCTCGGAGAAATAAGTATTTAATCCCTCTGGCAAACAAGACCTAATACTTGGTGGCAAAACCCTTGTTGGCAAGCACAGCGGTCAGACGTCTTCTGTAGTTGATGATGAGGTTTGCACACATGTCAGGAGGAATTTTGGTCCACTCCTCTTTGCAGATCATCTCTAAATCATTAAGAGTTCTGGGCTGTCGCTTGGCAACTCGCAGCTTCAGCTCCCTCCATAAGTTTTCAATGGGATTAAGGTCTGGTGACTGGCTAGGCCACTCCATGACCCTAATGTGCTTCTTCCTGAGCCACTCCTTTGTTGCCTTGGCTGTATGTTTTGGGTCATTGTCGTGCTGGAAGACCCAGCCACGACCCATTTTTAAGGCCCTGGCGGAGGGAAGGAGGTTGTCACTCAGAATTGTACGGTACATGGCCCCATCCATTCTCCCATTGATGCGGTGAAGTAGTCCTGTGCCCTTAGCAGAGAAACACCCCCAAAACATAACATTTCCACCTCCATGCTTGACAGTGGGGACGGTGTTCTTTGGGTCATAGGCAGCATTTCTCTTCCTCCAAACACGGCGAGTTGAGTTCATGCCAAAGAGCTCAATTTTTGTCTCATCTGACCACAGCACCTTCTCCCAATCACTCTCGGCATCATCCAGGTGTTCACTGGCAAACTTCAGACGGGCCGTCACATGTGCCTTCCGGAGCAGGGGGACCTTGCGGGCACTGCAGGATTGCAATCCGTTATGTCGTAATGTGTTACCAATGGTTTTCGTGGTGACAGTGGTCCCAGCTGCCTTGAGATCATTGACAAGTTCCCCCCTTGTAGTTGTAGGCTGATTTCTAACCTTCCTCATGATCAAGGATACCCCACGAGGTGAGATTTTGCGTGGAGCCCCAGATCTTTGTCGATTGACAGTCATTTTGTACTTCTTCCATTTTCTTACTATGGCACCAACAGTTGTCTCCTTCTCGCCCAGCGTCTTACTGATGGTTTTGTAGCCCATTCCAGCCTTGTGCAGGTGTATGATCTTGTCCCTGACATCCTTAGACAGCTCCTTGCTCTTGGCCATTTTGTAGAGGTTAGAGTCTGACTGATTCACTGAGTCTGTGGACAGGTGTCTTTCATACAGGTGACCATTGCCGACAGCTGTCTGTCATGCAGGTAACGAGTTGATTTGGAGCATCTACCTGGTCTGTAGGGGCCAGATCTCTTACTGGTTGGTGGGGGATCAAATACTTATTTCCCTCTGCAGAATGCAAATAAATTCATATACTTTCCACAATGTGATTTTCCGGATTTAATTTGTGATGTGCTATCTCTCACTGTTACCAATAACCTACCCTTCAATTATGGGCTGCTCATGTCTTTGTCAGTGGGCAAACTTACAAAATCAGCAAGGGATCAAATACTTATTTCCACCACTGTAACTCTCAGATCAAGATCATCATAAACTGAAGTGTGCCTGGGTTGGAGATGTATTTGCTGCATCCTCGGGAGGAAGGAGAGGTGGTGTAGTGATTGTTCTGGCCTTATATGGCCCCACCAAAGTTGATCCTGCATTTTATAATTCTCTGGTGCAACTTTGTTTACCTTACCAGTCCCTACAACTTACAGTGTTAGGCGATTTTAAGTTAGTACAGGACCCATCTATAGATTGGCGCGAGCTCCCCCATGATGCATGGAATGTGGGGCGGAACAAAGTTCTTCCTTCATTTATGCATTCTCTCAACTTAGATGACACGTGGCATTCACTCTATCCAAGAGAAAAAGATTTCACAAATTTATCTAGAGCTCATGGCACCCTGTCTCAAATAAATTATATACTCATTGATCGTTCTTTGTTTGCCTATGTGCACTCCGCAATTATTGGTCCTGAAGAAATTTCAGACCACGCACCAGTATGGATCAATGTTGAAGCCCCTGCACACCATCATACTGTCTCAGGGTGGTGATTCCCCTCTTATCTATTTCATGATTCTGAATTTCAGAAATATTTACATGATAAATGGGAAACTTATGTACATCATAATGAAACTCATTTAGACCAACCTTCCCTCTTTTGGCCGGCAGCCAAAGTAGTACTATATGGGAACATCACAGCATATGTATATATGCATACTAAACGGCTCGTTACTAGTGTGTTGCAGTTAAAAACTCAACTGAAGAAGGCTAAACAAGCATTCATTTGTAATCCTTGCAGATGTCATGAGACAAGCTATACTCTACACAGGTAACCTTGAACTCCCTTTTGCATGAAAAAGCTATTCGTTCCTCACTATTTCGTAAATTCCAATTTCACCATTTTGGAAACCGGTCAGGCAGTCGCTTTGCTTGGGTAATCAAAATGTGGGGTGGCTCCTGAGTGGTGGTCTTGCTGTAAAATTTGCAAGGGACAGTGTGTAAGCTCTTTGAGCAGGGAATGTCTTTCTTCTATGTTTGTGCAGCGCTGCGTACGCCTTGTAGCGCTATAGAAATGCTAAATAGTAGTAGTAGTAACAAGACCGAAGATGTAGCCCGAATTTTTACAGGCTACTTCTCTCAGCTTTACCAGGCAGGTGATCCCCCTGATTCTGCCGTACTCCAAATCTATTTGGAGGAGACAGATCTAACTCACTTGACAGAAAAAGAATACCAGCATATTATTAATCCTCTTAATGCTAGGGAATTACAAGGGGTCATTAAATCGTTAAAGTTACATTCGGCTCCTGGTCCAGATGGGTTTATCGGAGAGTTTTATAGGATGATGCCTCTTTAGTTCCTGGGTCCTCTCTCGGCATATTTCATGGATGTGGTAGACAGGGGTGGGTTTCCACTATATGCCAATTCAGCACTTGTGTCTTTAATCTCAAAACCGGGCTGGCCAGTAGATGTGGTGGATTCATATCACCCGATTTCACTTATTAACATAGACATTAAATTTCTGTCTAAGGTGTTGGCAGAGCCTTTGGCAGGGGTTCTTCCCCATTTAGTGAGGAAAGCCATTTAGGCTTCGTTTGACAAAGGCATTCCACCTGTAGTGTACATTGTTTATTATTGTCTATGGCATACTGTCAACATAATAGACTGCCTTCTTTGGTGGTTGGTTTGGACACCTAGAAGGCCTTTGATAAAGTGGATTAGGGTATTTATTCATGTTCTGCGCTATATGGGTTTTGAGGGTTGGTTTAATCAAGCCTTGCAGGCCCTGTACTCATCTCCAACAGCTTCCATCTTGGTGAATGGTGTTCGGGTTTCCCCTTTTACTATCTTTCCAGCACATGCCAGGGATGTCCTTTGTCACCACTTTTATTCTTGCTCTCTATAGAGCCATTGTTGCGAACCTTGAAACCTGTGGAAAGTATTCCAGGAGTCCAAATTTTAGATCGCCATATACAAATATTTGCTTTTGCTGTTGATCTTTTGGTGCTGCTGACTGACCCTCGGGAGTCCCTGTCCACTTTTTTGCATGCAATTCACCACTTTGGTAGCTTTTCTGGTTTTACATTAAATCTGTATAAATTGCAGGCTCTTCCAGTATTGGTCAATACCCAATTGAAGTGGGACGGTGCCTTTCCATTGGGGTGGGTGGATGGGCCTTTGAAATATCTAGGAGTGTATATCCCCCTGACTTGTCTCACCTGTATACTAGTAATGTCACAAAATTGCTCAATGATACTTCCTATCTTTGATAGGAAGGATTCCTCTGTATAATATGCTCATTATTCCTTGCTGGCTCTATGTGTTTCAATTATTGCCCTTATATCTGAAAGTCTCAGATGAGAAACAATTGAATCGTTGCTTGCAAAAATTTCTTTGTCAGGGCAAGAGGGCGCGACTTCCTGTATCCATTTTACACATTCCAGTTGAGTACGGGGAGCTTGGGTTGCAAAGCTTTAATCACCTTACAGTTCCTAGTGGTATGAAACATATCAATGACTGGTTTCATTCTACTTATGATTTTTCTGACACACCTCTTGAAACCCAATTGTCCTCTACTGTTCACTTTAGCTGTCTGCTCCACACTGCAGGAGGTTGTACACTCACAATGTTCAAAGATACAGGGATAATTCCTTCTGCCAAAGTAGTCTGGCGATGGATTTGTCACCACCACAAATTTTCATGAGTGGCTCCATTTATGGCTACCTGCAATAACCCTGCTTTTCCCCCTGGTCAGTTTTACTGTTTTTCGAAGGTGGCATCGCCTGGGCATTGAATATCTATTACAAGTGGCGACTGATGAGGGACATATTAAACCCTTTCCCACTCTCCAACAGGAATATTCTTTACCAACAAATGACTTATTTTACTACCTTCAACTGTGTCATTAAGTTGACAGCTTGCCATGGGAGGACTTAGTAAAAGATGTGCAGGAGGAACATGCAACTGCTTTCACTTTGGGAGCGCAACAGAAAGTGTCCCTCTCCTTTCACTACCACAATATTCAGGACACCACGACAGACCCTAATTATGCTCGTCACTCTGGTGGGGCTTTGAAGCATACACCTTTCTATTTCCTTGTCCCCTCAGCACTTTAAAGATCATGTTCTTTCTTTAAAGCACCACATAAAAGCTATTGCTAATTGGGAGTTACAATATAAATTTGCATTGCATCTTTATGTGGCTCCATGAAGGGCCTTTCTTCCACAGGAGCCTGTTTGAAATGCAGAGCACTTGGAGTTACTTTGGGGCACATGTTTCAAACCTTTTGACGCTCCATATTGTTCAGTTTCCCAACTTTGGCATTCTAGTTGGCACTATGACACTTTGCTACGTTTTGGTCATCCTGTGCTAGGATCTCCTGTACCGAGTGGAATGAGCAGCTTTGTGTCCTGCTCTACTCTTATGGCAAAAAAGACAATTCTAATGGACTGGGTTTCTCATCGGAGTCCTTCTCTGCAACAATGGTGTGTACAACTGATTGTGCTGTTACGAATGGAGCACCGTGAGATTCAGGATATTTCTTCACCTGTGGACCTCTGATTTCAGAAATGCCGGACCCCATTCTGGAATACCATGTCACCTTCAGCTCAAAGTTGACTACTAAACCTATAAGTTTGTTACCCCAAGCCTTGGAAAGGGACTGTAAGGGGGGAGGGGTTTATACAGGACTTTGGTTGATCTGTGGTTACGCGTTGGAACCTTGTTATTCTTTTTCAATAAAAAGATTTAAACAAACTAAAAACACTCTTTGAACTTCATTTCCAAAGGGTGTTAATTCAAGTTAAGCACATACAGTTCAAATTTGCATACATCATCTAGGTTGGAAAACGAATGTCCAAGTTGGGACGTTCAAAATTTACAACGTATTTTACAATAGGCTCACTGACCATAGAGCCTTTTGTAAGATAGGTAGATATAGAAAAATGTGCATTTGGAGGCATACACAGCTGGAATAGCCATTTTACAAAAAAAAAAAAAAAAATTAAAAACAGAGCAGCATCATTCAGGGCTTTGTGTATATAAATGACAAACTTTGCTACTGACATGTATAAGCCAGCGCTGAGGCAGGAGGAGACCCACTTGATGGGACGGTTACTCCCAGTGTGCAAGGGTCTCGCAGCCATATCGACCGACACACCCAACGCAACACCTGATGCCAACACAGACGTTGAGGTTTCGGACCCAGTTCCAAAATTCTTTTCTCTCAGAGTTTCTCTTGCCAGCTGTATTCTCTTCTTCATATGAAGACCAGAGAATACAGTTTGTAGGGGTATGATCAGGTCCCAAACACTGTAGCCACCAAGAATGGGTGTCCTTGCCAGAGATGATCCTCTTGCACCGAGTGCAGCGCTTAAAGCCACTGGGAACCTTTGATGACATGAAAGGAAAAACAACTGTGGCCAAATCAAACTACTCAATGGTGCTAAACAAAAGGAAGAGCACCAAAAAAGAGAAAAGGGAAAACCCGACCAGAGCTCAGGCCTAAATACAGCCTAGCGAGTGCGGTAAAAACAAAGAACACTCAGGAAAGGCAAAAATAATCTAAAAAAATATACAGGGAAGGATAAAATAAGGTAACTCCAAAAGGGGTATTAAGAAAAGGAGAAAAAAATGACGGCATAAAGACCAACCGAACCAGCTGTGAGGACTGGATATACAACATTCCTCTCCTCACCGTGGATAAAAGAGAACTGTTGATTCCGCACTCTTGCGACTGACAGGAAGGCACTCGTGCAATCACAATGGAGCATGTCTCATGCTCAAAGACTTATTTTTAAGCTTCTTACAAGCTCCAGACTGGCAACGTGGACCCGCGTTACCCATTTGTGAAAATTAAAGACCTGCTTGTCCTCAGAGAGTGAATGTTCTTCAATGAAAACCAACAGCTGAGATAAAAAGAAAGGACGACACAGGGCGATAATTCACTACATCCAAAGGGTCAAGGAAATCTTTCTTCAATCAAGGATAGACATAAGCTGTCCTAAGTACTAATATATTCTTCTGAGTGAGACATTCACAAGTGTCACTATAGTAGAACAAAAATGTCACTTCTTTATACCATCATAATCAATGAAGAATAAGGGTGAAATGAACATTTAGATACTTTCAGTGAACTCAAAATCTTGACTATGTCATCGTTTCTCATCAAATCAAATCTCCCGCGTATATCCTCAACTTCAGACTTATTAACAGTATCAGTGATAAAAGCATCAGGATAACACAAACATAAAGCCAATACTTTATCCTTTTAAATGAAACATCCTCACATAAGATCCTAAAATCCGTATGTCAATAAACCTTCAAAGTTAAAAATGTTGTAGTACCAAACTTCTCATGTGGTCTAGAAAGGGCCTGATCAATATTTTTCTAAATACAATTCATATTTAAGCAACTGATTTTGCAAAATTGCAAATCCAAGAGGAGTCAATTAAGGAGCCATGATCCAAGAATCTCATTTTTTTTGTTGTTTGAGGTAGTTTTGAACACTTCAGGGGTAAGCAAAAATTCCCCCTGAATCACTCGTGAGCTGACATTTATGCATGACCCAGAGCAGGTATAAATGCTATTGGGGAAGTATTTTTAAATATGCATGTACTGCTGTTGCGCTAAATAGGGAGTGCACATGCATTGTTAAGGTCTGCCTAAAATTCACTCAGAACACACCCTCTTCAAATCTGTTTGTGCCATCTGCATACATATGTAAGTAACCTCATTTAAAACAGTTTCTTATATATGCATGCTGATTTACATGTGCAAATGGCTTTCTTTTTTTAATTACAGGTATAAACTTTCTAAGATCACCTCCATGGTTAGTAAAAAAAAAAAAAAAATGGGGCCTTCACTAGTGCAATGTGTTTTAAAGTGCATTTCTAAATGAGACCCTTTGACTGATCCCTATCATAAGACATTTCAAGGTGTTCAATTGGGTTAAATTGTATTATCCACTGTGCATCATTGCCATGGGCTCAGTTATGCCAAATTAAGAACTTGAGCTAAGAAGCTAATATCCACAGAACAAAACTCTTTGTGTTTTTCAATTTCCCTAAAGAATATTTAGTTTCAAGTTTCTCACAAAAACATTTAGGCAGCATAATGAGAATTGCTTCCTGACACACCTTAAATGTCTCCAACTTCACTCCCTAACAAACAATTCTATAAGTATTATTGTCAATTCCCAAGTGGCATTTATGCATACAGTAACTGTCTACTCAATGAATAAATTATTGCTGCCTGCACAGTAGTAAATCCTCTTTGCTGATTCGGCCAGTATAGCTTCATTCATGTCTATGGGAACAGTTCCTCACGTTCCATTCTTCTTTGCTTATTTATCTCCCCCCACGTTTTTTGTTTCTAAGCCCCCACCTTTTCTACCTTCATCTTTATCTTTCATGGGTCCAGCCCCTCCTCATCCCCTCTATACAAACACCCCCCAGACAGGTGTCCCACTCTCCTCTGACCCCTCTTCCAGTGCAGGCTAAGGAAATCTCCATTTGGCTCTCTGCTGCTGCTCTCCAGACCAGTAGCAAAACAAGATAAAGAAGTTGTGGGACCACAGTCTTCATCCTCACACTGTCGGCTCTGCCTCTGCCAGTTCCCTGCCTCGGAACAGGAAGTTGATGTCAGAGGGGGCAAGCTAACAGAGCCGACAGTGTGCTTATGAAGACTGTGGCCCCACAACCGCTTTGTGTTGTTTTACCACTGCTGCTGGTCTGGAGAAACAACAGCAGTAGCGGGAAGAAGGTCTTAACACCCTGTTGAGATCTCCCATATTGTGCATTACACAGAAACATAGAAACATGACGGCAGATAAGGGCCAAAAGGCCCATACAGTCTGCCCTTCCTCAGCAACCACTTTCACCTTTTCCTAAGGGATCCCACATGCCTGTCACGTGCTTTCTTAAATTCTGACACATTCCTCGTCTCCACAACCTCCACCAGGAGGCCGTTCCATGCTTCCCACACCCTGTCCATGAGAACCTATGATGTAAGCTACCTCAACTGCAACTATAATCCAATGCAATATGGAGGAATTAGAGGCTGCCTGCACTTTGGACTGCCCCTGAAACAATATGAAAATTTTATCAGGCGTTCAAAAGGAGTTGGTAACTTCCAGATAATGCAGAAGCACTCTATGGACATCCAACCAATGGAGCTTCTGTGAAGATTCTGACTTCCACCATTCTGAAAAGGCCAAGAGAGAGACAACCTGATTCACATGAAAAGGAGAAACCATTTTGGGCAAAAATCATGGCAGAATGCATAAGTAAGTATCCCTACATGACAGGGCCTGCAACACTGAAACCTTCCTGGAAGAACAAATGACTACCAGTAAAAAAAACACCAAAAAACACCTTCAAAGTGATTTCCTTCAGAGAGGGTCTCTTTAAAGGCTTGAAAGGCAGAGCTATCAAGGCATTGAGTACCAGGTTAAGATCCCACTGCAGCAGAACAGACCAGAGCAGAGGCCAAATGTCCTTCATATTGCACAAACAATGCAAAATAGCCACCTGCACCCCTAGGAAGAACCAACAGACCTTGGTGATAGTGAAGAAGCTGGAAACTACAGGCCGGTTATTGGAAAAGTAATGGAAGCGATGCTGAAGGAAAGGATAGTGAATTTCCTGGAAGCCAATAAGTTGCAAGATCCGAGACAACATGGTTTTACGAAAGGGAAATCGTGCCAAACGAATCTCATTGAGTTCTTTGATTGGGTGACAGGAGAATTGAATCAGGGACGAGCTATGGACGTAATCTACTTAGATTTCAGCAAAGCTTTTGACACGGTTCCCCACAGGAAGCTCTTAAATAAACTGGAGGGGTTGAAGATAGGACCTGAAGTGGTGAACTGGATTAGGAACTGGTTGACGGACAGACGCCAGAGGGTGGTGGTGAATGGAATTCGCTCGGAGGAGGGAAAGGTGAGTAGTGGAGTGCCTCAGGGATCGGTGCTGGGGCCGATTCTGTTCAATATATTTGTGAGTGACATTGCCGAAGGGTTAGAAGGTAAAGTTTGCCTATTTGCGGATGATACTAAGATCTGTAACAGAGTGGACACCCGGGAGGGAGTGGAGAACATGAAAAAGAATCTGAGGAAGCTAGAAGAATGGTCAAAGGTTTGGCAATTAAAATTCAATGCGAATAAATGCAAAGTGATGCACTTAGGGAATAGAAATCCACGGGAGACGTATGTGTTAGGCGGGGAGAGTCTGATAGGTAGGGGCGGAGAGAGGGATCTTGGGGTGATAGTAGCTGAGGATTTGAAGGCGACGAAACAGTGTGACAAAGCGGTGGCCGTAGCTAGAATGTTGTTAGGCTGTATAGAGAGAGGTGTGACCAGCAGAAGAAAGGGGGTGTTGATGCCCCTGTATAAGTCGTTGGTGAGGCCCCACCTGGAGTATTGTGTTCAGTTTTGGAGGCCGTATCTTGTTAAGGATGTAAAAAGAATTGAAGCGGTGCAAAGAAAAGCTACGAGAATGGTATGGGATTTGCGTTCCAAGATGTATGAGGAGAGACTTGCTGAACTAAACATGTATACTCTGGAGGAAAGGAGAAACAGGGGTGATATGATACAGACGTTCAAATATTTGAAAGGTATTAATCCGCAAAAGAAACTTTCCCGGAGATGGGAAGATGGTAGAATGAGAGGTCATGAAATGAGATTGAAGGGGGGCAGACTCAAGAAAAATGTCAGGAAGTATTTTTTCACGGAGAGAGTAGTGGAGGCTTGGAATGCCCTCCCGCAGGAGGTGGTGGAAATGAAAACGGTAACGGAATTCAAACATGCGTGGGATAAGCATAAAGGAATCCTGTGCCGAAGGAATGGATCCTCAGGAGCTTAGTCAAGATTGGGAGGCGGGGCTGGTGGTTGGGAGGCGGGGATAGTGCTGGGCAGACTTATACGGTCTGTGCCAGAGCCGGTGGTAGGAAGCGGGACTGGTGGTTGGGAGGCGGGGATAGTGCTGGACAGACTTGTACGGTCTGTGCCAGAGCCGGTGGTTGGGAGGTAAGGATAGTGCTGGGCAGACTTATAAGGTCTGTGCCAGAACCGGTGGTTGGGAGACGGGGATAGTGCTGGGCAGACTTATACGGTCTGTGCCCTGAAGAGCACAGGTACAAATCAAAGTAGGGTATACACAAAAAGCAGCAAATATGAGTTATCTTGTTGGGCAGACTGGATGGACCGTGCAGGTCTTTTTCTGCCGTCATCTACTATGTTACTATGTCCTAGAAACACAAAACAACCACTGCTGGACCTTGAGAAAGCTTAGGGCCAAGCCCTTCTTCAGGCCTTTCTGCAGCTCTGTTCACCAGGGGGCGCTCAAAGTCTCACCAAGGAGGATGAGGCTCCAAAATCCCTCACCCTTCAGGCCCCACGAAAGGGCAATTATGCTAGGACACTTGAGGACCACCTGCTGAGATGGTACCAGCCCCCATCCTTACAGCAAGACCCACCCCCAAAGAAATAAGAAGCAGTGTGTGGGTATCTCGAGGTCCTTCACCAGCTTTTCCAAGTCTTCATCGAACAGTAATCAGCCCCTAAAAAGTAGCTTCTGCAACTATTCCTTTGTGGCATCAGCTGACCAATGCCACAGACACAGTCATATATGAGCCACTACTAACAATGCTACTGACTAAGAGTAGATGCAGACAGCATCATAGAGCTCATCTGCCAGAAAAGCCACACTCAACTAAGTGCCACCTCAGGGACTCTGGTAGTTGCTAAGCCCAACACAAGATAGCGCAAGCCATATAGCCTTCACACAATGCCTCTACTCCAATTTCCAAGGAATTGAAAGCCTGCAAAAGGAGTTGCTCCATCTTCCTGTCATGGGTATCCTTCAGCACAGAGACCCCTTCAACAAGAATCATAGTCTTCCTGTTCAGCAATGTGACCAAAGCATTCTCCTTAGGGAGACAGAACAAGCTGTCCAGCTCTCTGCAGAGCTGCCAAGGGGTCCCAATATTTGAGAGGGAGATTTTAGTAAACACCCCAGCCCCGCTCCATTCTGCCTTGGCTCCGCCCACTGTACCTCAGGGCTCCGTCCCCTGGGACACCTCAGACCCATGGCAATTCCAGAAAATACTTTATTTACACCAGTGAAAGCAGGGATGGGCAAGAGGGAATGTTTCAGTTCACTCTATTACACCCCCTATCCAGCATCTATTCCCCCCAGGGATGTAACGCGAGGGGGCATTGGCCCCCTCACTTTGAGCTTAAGCCCACTCCAAAATTGTGGCACTGGTTGAATCGCTGGCGGAGCTGCCCAAGCCCCTCTAGTAGAAGAGGTCCACTGCATGAGCCTCCTACCATACTATTTGAGCAGTGCAACAGTTGGCAGTGTGCTTCAGCCTCCAGTGCTGGCCCTCTCACATATGCTCAGTTCAGGCACTTGAAAATGGAAAATAAGATGATAACTTTTTATTCTACTAGCCTAATACCTTTTTCAACTAGCTTTCAGAGGCCAAAACCTCCTGCCTCAGCTCAGGTCAGGTTACACAAAAAAAGTGGGAATAGAGGAAGGCTTGACAAACCCCAGAAACAAAACAATTAAAATGTACTTCTTAAAATATGTATTAAAACAGCATAAACTAAATATTTTTAAAAAGGAGGTATGTGCAAAATAAAATAAATATACTAAAAGTCAAATAATGTACATTAAAATAAATCTACTGAAAGTCCCATTGTGTATGTTAAAATTGATGTCAAGCTCAAGACTCGTTCAGTTACCTTCTGGTTTCAGGTCAGGTCAGGACAGCATACTGCTGTTATGGTATCCTCTCCTGACCTGATGAAGGAAGTGTTGGTCTCTGAAGGCTAATCAAAAATGTATTAAAATCAGTCCAATATAAAAGTATCACACTATTTTCTATTTTGTGTTTTATTTGCATTTATTAACCATTAGGGGAAATGGGACTTGATATACCGCGTTTCTGTGGTTTTTGCAACTGCATTAAAAGTGTTTTACAGGTACATACTAGTACTTATTTGTACCTGGGGCAATGTAGGGTTAAGTGACTTGCCCAGAGTCACAAGGAGGTATAGTGGAAACTAAACCCAGTTCCCCAGGATCAAAGTCCACTGCATTAACCACTAGACTACTCCTCCACACCACACATTTACCACATTACTTTATCCTAAATTTAAAATAAAATTATCTTCTGTACCTTTGTTGTCTGGTCATTTACTATCTCTGATGGTCCTAGTCTCTTGATTCTGCTTTCTTTCATCTTAACTCTCTTGCCAAGGTTTCCTGGCCATTTGTCATTTTTCTCTCTCCTTTTTCTTTGTTTCTTCAATTTATTTTTGCCTTTTTCTGTCCAGATCTAATTCATTCTTACTATCCAGTCTTTAATTTCCCTCTTCTTCATCTACCTATGGCTTTTCATCTTTTCCTCACCCTTATTCTCCCCATGTCCCTTCCTCTTATTCTTATGTGCATGTGTCCATTAACAGCACAGATCTAGGCTGCGTCCTGGAAATGCTGGTTCAAACCTATAAGAAACATATGAACTGCTATGGACTTAAAATGCAAGCTGGGTTAGGGAAGAAAAGAGAAACCCTTCCTGTGCAGTTTTTGCATGAATTCTTTTGGGTTTATTTTTTCCTATGAATCCTGAAGCACATGTCAGGGGGACTTGTGCTGTGTTTTGGAGACTGCTTACGGAATCTAATTCTTTGTGCTGAATAAAAGCTCTTTATATTTTGGAACCTGGTTGCTATATGAGTGTCTGAGCTGGAGAGCTAGAAATCCTGGACTGGAGCGGAATCTGGATCAGGAGGATTTTTCCTGACGTCTTCCAAGGCAAGTACAAGAGGGAGCAGACCTGGTGATACAGGCCATGCCACGCCCTGGTGTGACATTACACATGGTTGTGGCTAGACGTAGGCAACAAGAAAAAAACAAAACAAAAACACAAATTCTGGATTTTTATCACATGCCTTGCCCACAATGCCCATTATTCATGTATTTGCCTGTAAGAGTAGTTTTGGCCATCACAAAATTGTAATTGTTGAAAAAGTATCTGATGTATCAGCCAAAATATATCACCAAATGATAATCCAATCCAAAAAGAAGAATAAGGTGTCAGAATTTTCAATTCCTTAGGTGAGGAATTCAAAACTTAAACAGCTGAAAGCAGATGGAGAATTCTATTACCTTTTTGAAATATACTACAACCACTGAGGAAAGGTATACTGTAACAACGTAATAGGATAAAAATACAGAATTATGTCTTTTCAACCTATGTATACTTTTTGACAAACCCAAGAAGTTGCACTGTGGGGTATGAAATATAGAAGATAGCCATACAAAGAATATTAGCACTGCTACATACCTATGATAGAATCCCTCCTTCGAAATACATCTCTGTCGAAAATGTAAAAAGATAGGTGACGAAAATTTCGAGGAATTTCACAGTAGAAGTCTTCTCCATAGAAAGGGCTGAGAAAATCAAAGAGACACCATATCACTATAATACTGAAGTACCAAGCACTACGTCTCAGGTTATACTTCATAGCCTATATAATAATTTGCACCTCCAACGTTCTACGTTTGGATGCCTGGGTTCGTAACACAATTCCCATTGGTCTGCCCTCACGTTCAAACGTGATGACGTCAGAGGGCGGATCAGTGAGAGGGAAGGGAAGCCAGCACCAGCCAGCCACAGAACATTGGAGGTGAGGATAGAATCGCGGGAGAATCGCCCACCTCCCTCCCCCTCTGTCCTCCAAGTTCCAGGCTCCCCATCTCCTCCAAGCTCCAGGCCCCCCTCCCTCCCTCTCCTCAGAGTGCTAGCCCGACCTGCGTTGCCCGCCCTCTTCTACCAGTCCTCCGCCTGCCCCTCGCCTTCCTGCGTGCCGCCCAGAATTTAAAAGTTCTTACCTCGGGGTCCGGCGGCAGCAGTGAAAGGCGAGCAGGCACGGCGCTTCAGCCTGCCTTCCCTTCTCTCTCAGCTCTGCCTCTGGTCCTGCCCTTCTGGAAACAGGAAATGAGGGCGGGACCAGAGGCAGAGCTGAGACAGAAGGGAAGGCAGGCTGAAGAGCCGTACCTGCTCGGCTTTCACTGCTGCCGCCGGACCCCGAGGTAAGAACTTTTAAATTCTGGGTGGCATGCAGGAAGGCGAGGGGCAGGTGGAGGACTGGGAGAAGAGGGCGGACAACGCAGGTCGGCCTGCCACTCGGAGGGGAGAGAGAGGGAGGGAGGCGTGAGGATAGAGGGGCCTGGAACTCGGAGGAGAGGGAGGGAGGGGAGGGGGCCTGGAACTCGGAGGAGAGGGAGAGAGGGGAGGGGGGCCTGGAACTCGGAGGGGCGGGGGGCCTGGAACTCGGAGGAGAGGGAGGGGGAGGGGGCCTACTCAGAGGAGAGGGAGGGGGAGGGGGCCTGCTCAGAGGAGAGGGAGGGAGGGCGGGGGGGCCTGGAACTCGGAGGAGAGGGGGGCCTGGGAGGAGGAGAGGGAGGAGAAGGAGGAGGAGAGGGAGGAGAAGGAGGAGGAGAGAGAGGGAGGGAGGGAGGAGGGAGGGAGGAGAAGGAGGAGGAGGGGGAGGAGAGGGAGGAGGAAAGGGAGGAGAGGGAGGAGAGGGAGGGAGGAGAGGGAGGCCTGGAAGGAGGAGGAGAGGGAGGGAGGAGAGGGAGGCCTGGAAGGAGGAGGGCGGGAGGCCTGGAAGGAGGAGGAGAGGGAGGGAGGCCTGGAAGGAGGAGGAGAGGGAGGGAGGGTGGGGGGGGGGCAAGTTGGAACTCGGAGGATAACCTTGCTAGCGCCCATTTCATTTCTGTGAGAAACGGGCCTGTTTTACTAGTCATATATAACTCTCCCAACTACTGCTCTGACCAATAGTTTTTCCCTCCTCATACAAACTGATCTATCTATCTGTATCAAACCTTTCCATCATCCTGTGCCAGCAAAAATCTTGCAACTCTAAGGGGTCAATATTCAGGCAGTGAGGGTGAACATTTTATTAGCCACCGGAGGTGTTATTGCCAAATATTCAATGTGGGGCCATGTCCGGGCACAGGCATTGAACACCTGGGTTTATGCAGCTGGCTATCTCTTATGCAGTTCAGTGCGATACTCAGCAATTAACCATATAAGTGACATCACATGAAGATAAGACTGACTTTTGTACAGTTCGATCTGACCGCTAAATTTAGGCAGTTAAGTGTTGACTAGTAGCACTTAATTGCACAGGTGCCAAATCCACCCCCAGGCCACCCACAAAATAACCAGCTTTGAGATTAGCAGTCTGTGGAGATATTCAGCAGCACTAACCAGTTAAGAGACGCTATCAACAGATAGCCTAGCCCTGAACAAGTGAGTTAATAGGCCAGAAGCCCTTTCTGGCTGGTTAAATTGCTTTGAATCTCGACTCCTAACTTTCTTCTGTCCACTTTCTGTTTCACACCATGCTTTTGACTGTCAACCCTATTGCATCAACTCCACACAAACACCAAACCTTTTAAGGAGGCCACGGGCAGCGGTGTGCTGGTAAATGTTTAACAACAGGCTCTCTCCCCGGTCCACCTCTGCGCCCCCCCCCACCCCAAAAAAAAAAATTTGCAGAGCTGGCTATAGCCGGGAAGAGAGCCTGGGAGGGGGGGAAATGCACTACTCCAGGAAAAAAAATTTAATGATCCCAGGTTCCAATCTAATTCATGTTTAATGAGGGATAAAATGCCATAAATAAGTAAATAAATATAAACTTTTAATGTTGAGCACCTGATTCTCAAAGCAGACATATTCCAAACACTATAATGAAAATAAAATTATTTTTTTCTACCTTTGTTGTCTGGTGACTTTGTTTTTCTGATCATGCTGGCCCAGTATCTGATTCTGCTGCTATCTGTCCTCTTAACTCCATTTTCAGGGCTTCCTTTCCATTTATTTCTTTACTTTCCTCCTTTCTTCTTCATTTCTTGCCCTACATCCGTAAGTAAAAGCTGGGTCCTCCGCAGACTTGACTGTCCAGTGGATCCAGCTTTTGCCTATTTTCTTCATGTGCAGTTTTCTCCTCTCTTCCTTTTCCCTCATCTCATCTCCTTCCTCACTCTTCCCTTCCCTCTCATCTATGTCCAGCATTTCTTCTCTCTCCCTTCCCTCCTCCATCCAGCAACCCTCCTCTCCCCTCCATCCACCCATGTCCAGCAACCCTCCTCTCCCCCTGCCCTCCCCTCCATCCACCCATGTCCAGTAACCCTCCTCTCCCCCTGCCCTCCCCTCCATCCACCCATGTCCAGCAACTCTCCTCTCACCTCCATCCACCCATGTCCAGCAACTCTCCTCACCCCTGCCCTCCCTCCATCCATATCCAGCAACTCTCCTCTCCCCTGCCCCCCTCCAGCCACCCAGCGATTCTCTTCTCTCCCATGCCCCCTCTCTCCAGCCACCCATGCCTAGCGATTCTCTTCTCTCCCCTGTCCCCCCTCCAGCCATCCATACCCAGTGATTCTTCTCTCTCCCCTGATTACCTCCGTCGAAGTGGCCGCGTTATTGAAAGCCCTGCCCGTCTCTAGCCTTCTGTTCAAGTTCGTTCCCTCAGAGTCCCGTCCTTGCGGAAAGAGGAAATGACGTCAGAAGGCGAGACTCTGAGGGAACGAACTCACGAAGGGAAGGCTAGAGACGGGCAGGGCTTTCAATGACGTGGCCACTTCGACGGAGGTAATCAGGGGAGAGAGAAGAATCACTGGGTGGCACAGGCAAATGAAGGCAGTGGTGGGAGGTGAGGTAAACGGGGTAAACATGGCTTGTGGCACCCTCCTGCCATGCTTACCTCGTTTACCAGAGCCGGCTCACCGTGCTGAACAACCGGCTCACAAGATCTTTAAAAAATTAACAACCGGCTCTTGCGAGCCGCTGCGAGCCGGCTCCAGCACACCACTGGCCACGGGCCAGGGTGCCCGGCAGCTTGTGATAACCTGGCGCGTGCTTGAGAGTCCGGGCCCCCAGCATCACCCAGTACAAGGCCCGTCTGGCACAAGCGACAACAAGCCTTCGCACCAATACCATGCGATCGGGAAGGCTGTTCCGTATGTGTCAGAGGGGTGGTACCAACAAGTCCTCCATGAGCAGATAGGATTGAAGGCTGAGTATGTTGGTGCCGGCCGGGTCTTTTACGGATTCTTAGGGACCCAGACTCTCAAGCAGCAGCGAGGAAACAGGAGCAGTCGAAGGGGACTCGGAAGGTAAAAAAGGTGCCAGTATGTGTACCGGCACAAAAAAAGCACTGCTTTTAAGTGAAATATCATAAAAATCATCACACATTTTAATAAAAACTATTTCAACATCCCACTTTACTTTGTATCATACACCTACTTTTTTCCAAATTTAAAATAACATGCAGTGCAAGACATTACCAAATTTCTTTACAAAAAAATCCTAAAATCCACCTGATACCTCACAATGTCACTCCTAAAAATTAAAATATGACCTCAGCCACTGGCATAACTAATGAGAGCCTAAAACGTGGATCCGGTAGCCCATAAATCCACCAATAAGTGGAACAGCCAAAAAAAACCAATTTAAATAAAGTTAAAAACCACTGTAACCCAACCTCAAGGAGACCCCTGGACCCCCTGAGGGGCAAAAAGAATTTTTTTAATTTGCCCCAGCACCATGGACCTAAAAAAACAATTTAAAATTAAAATAAATATAAATCTAGACCAGGCAACCTCCCACGTTATCCCCCTTGCCTTCTTCAGGCTGCTTCTGAGCTTCTTCAGGGTCCAGACGGACCCAATGCGGCAGTTGGCAATCAACTGTGATTTGCTGTGGAATTTTGCTGGGCCGCCATAAATATCTAAGCCCTGGCTCATTTTGGGCCTAGTTAGAGCTCTAGAGTCAATTTGCATGCGTTGGAGCTCCGTGCAGGCATCAGCTGGCCACTTTCCTGCTGGTTTCCGGCCTGTGAGCCCTCATTCATGGCCAGAACCGTGCCACAGCTGATCATACTCATCACGACTCCAGCCAAGTCCCCACTGGCCACAAATGACCCTCTCTGGCCCTGGGAACGCCCCAGAACCGGACCTTCACCCCGGACTCCCCCTAGGAAATTTTTTAACCTTATTTAACCCATGGGTTACATTTCTAATATTTGCAGTGTTGCCTTTTCATAAGTACAGTTGTTTCTATCTGCGTCCTGAGAATAAGTGCTGCTGTGGTATAGCAGGTTTGGTACATATGTACAGAGTGTTTTGTTGAGTTGCAAGATTTTGTAGTAGTTTACAATATGCACATTAATGAAAGGAGGTTAGGTTTCTGGGTTGCTGTTACTGAGATGACACCAGAATGTATGTATTATTTATTGCTATATATATATATATATATACACAGAGAGAGAGAGATAGTGTTTGGTGAGTTGTATGGGAAAATGTTCTTGATTCTGCAACCACTTTTGGGTGGGGCAGGTTCTTTGGTTTACAGAACTGTATTTATATTGGATTTGGCTGATGTATATCATGACAAAAATGAATGTCACTCAAATCAGGATATGTTTGGGCATTCTGACTTAAAGCTTATGTATAATGTACTATCTACAATTAGGACTATTTCTGTATCTTTTCTCCATACTTTCCTGGTCTTTGATTTCACCTTCTAGTACTTGATAATCTTTTGTCTCCATACCTAATAGGTACCAACACTTTGAGTAGCAATGCTGTTGTGGATTTCTCCTTTACCACAATGTTTGCTTTTCTAGCAACAAGCTTATCATTGGTTGGACTGGGAATATCCCATGTGAATGAATAATTATACTGAATGGTGGTTTTTTATTAAGCTGCAGTAAGGGGCACTTTTACTAAAGGGTTGCTGCACAGCAATCCGGAACTACACTCAGCCCAATGCAGCTGATGGTGGTAGTTCTGCTTCCAGTGCGCACCATTTCCGGTGCTTCCATAATTTCTAGCGTGGCACTAACCTGGCGGTAATCGTTATCATGGGAGCCCTTACCACCACCTCAATGGGTGGCAGTAAGTACTCCCCTAACATGGCCATGTCTTTTTAGGGGCTTTTTACCTGCTGCAGTAAAAAGTACTCTGGCACGCAGCAAAAATAGCTACCGCAGAGACCTTTTTTACTGCAGCTTGTAAACATAGTAACATAGTAGATGACGGCAGAAAAAGACCTGCACGGTCCATCTAGTCTGCCCAACAAGATAACTCATATGTGCTACTTTTTGTGTATACCCTACTTTGATTTGTACCTGTGCTCTTCAGGGCACAGACCGTATAAGTCTGTGACAGAACAACTCCCTAATGCTAAACGCTGAGATGCAAATATAGGAGCGCTCATAGTATTGAGCATTATAGGGAGTTGTTCGGGAGTTAGGGGCAGGTTGATGCTCGGCGCATGCGCTGAAAAGTGGTGTGTTAAGCACAGCTCTTCAGTGCATGCCTAGAACGCCAGCCGTCACAAGCCCTGGTCTGGTGGACCCTAGACCTCCCTCCATCGAAAAAAAGATAAAGGACCCCTTAGTGCGTGATAAAAGCACAGCCGTCATGTTAATTGATTACATGTGCTGCTGTTAACAGTTAACATGGACGGGGGGGTGTAATGGGTGGAGAATTTGCAGGAACTTCACTTTACAATTAATGCAGAGGCAGTTACCATATATTAACTATTAATATGGCAGATAAAGTGGTGCAGATAACTCCATCTGAATAGGAGTAGCTAACTGCACTATACTATCTACAGTACAATTAATACACATTACCATCCCTCCTTTGTGTTAACTGAATGAGAAGCTGCTAGAGATGCGCCCAATAGTTAATGCACAGATTTTTCATTTATTTATCCTTAAATTTGCCAATTAGTGCATAATAACTGCAAAATCTTACCATACTTTAGTAAACTGGGCCTTATATGGCTGGGAGATCACTAGGGACAGAGAACATACCAGTATATAATATATATAAACCACTTTGATCGTACCACAGAAAGGTAGTATATCAAATCCAAAGCCACTTCCCCTTCCCTTATGCAAAAAATATATGTAAGAAAGAATGATGTAATCCAATCAGGCATTACAGAGTCACCACCTTGTGGGGCTCATTTTCAACCACCTTGTGGGGCTCATTTTCAAAGCACTTAGACTTACAAAATTCCACCATGATCTAACCCATCCACCTGTTCCAGATCCATTCATTCTCTCCCTCCAAGTTCAACAACTAGGCACAACCAATCTGTATAAGAATTATTCTTTATATGTGGATTGTTATATCCGCATCCTAAATTAAATGCACAAGGAAATTTTAACAAAAAACACTGAACTTCACTGCATACTAAACACGTATGATTTGTCTTTTGCTTCTACCTTGACTTTGCTTTTAATGATGGCATTCCTTTTTTGTTATTTCACAATTGATGGTAAACTGCTGTGATCCTCCTGTTGGTAATCATGGTACATCAAGTATTTTTAGTAGTAGTTATTACAGTTCAATTATCAGGAAACGGGCCATGAACATAACACAAGAACATAAAGAGTAGCCTACCGGGTCAGCCCATCTAGTAGAAACCCAAATCGTGACAACATTCCATGCTACAAATCCCAGTGACTTCCCCATGTCTGTCTCAATAGCAGATTATGGACTTTTCCTCCAGGAACCTGTCCAAACCTTTTTTAAACCCAGATCCACTAACCACTGTTACTACATCCTCCAGCAAAGAGTTCCAGAGCTTAACTATTCATTGAGTGAAAAAAATAATGTCTCCTATTTGTGTTAAAAGTATTTCCATGTAACTTCCTTGAGTGTCCCCACTGTTTGTACTTTTGGAACGAGTAAAAAAATCGATTTACTTCTACTCATTCTACACTATTCAGGATTTTGTAGACCTCAGTCATAGACCCCTCATCCGTCTCTTCTCCCAGCTGAAGGGCCCTAACCTTTTTAGCCTTTCCTCATATGAGAGGAGTTCATCCCCTTTATCATTTTGGTTGCTCTTCTTTGAACCTTTTCTAATTCTGCTCTATCTTTTTTGAGATATGGCGACCAGAAATGAATGCAATACTCAAGGTGTGGACGCACCATGGAGTGAAACAGAGCCATTATAGTATTTTCAGTCTTATTCACCATCTCTTTCCTAATAATTCCTAGCACCTTGTTTGCTTTTTTGGTTGCCACCACACATTGAGCGAAGGATTTCAGCGTATTATCTACAATGAACCTAGATCTTTTTCTTGAGTGCTGACCCCCAAGGTGGACCCTAGCATCAGCTAATTATGATTTGAATTATTCTTTCCAATGTGCATCACCTTGCATTTGTTCACATTAAATTTCATCTGCTATTTGGATGCTCAGTCTTCCAGTTTCCTAAGGTCTTCCTGCAATATTTCACTCTCCACACATGCTCTAATAATTTTGTGTCATCTGCAAATTTAATCACCTCGCTCATCATTCTGATTTCCATATCATGTACAAATATGTTAAATAGCATCGATCCCAGTAACGATCCCTGAAGCACTCCACTGTTCACCCTCCTCCATTGAGAGAAATGACCATTTAACCCTACCCTCTGTTTTCTGTCCAATAACCAATTCCTAATCCACACCAGAACCTTGCCTCCTATTCCAAGACTCTTTAATTTTCTCAGGAGTCTTCATGAGGATCTTTATCAAAAGCTTTCTGTAAATCTAGATACACTACATCAACTGGTTCACCTTTATTCACATGTTTTTACTGAGATATACAGCTCACATTGATCAATACTATAATGTAACGCTCACAAATGCAACATCTTGCACCAAGGAGTAAAACGTAAAAGCCACCTGCATTTACCACTGAGACAACTGGCTGTGTATATCTTACCCCTGATGTTGTCCTGTAATCCACTCTTTGATTACCACAAACAGCAACTTGTCTATGAGTTTCTACGCCAGTCTGCATAATAGCAGGAATGGCCCCCTCTTACACGTGTGGCTTGAAAACAGCTATCTGCCTCCCATCTTGCCACAGTTCATTCACAACATTTTCTCTTTCTACATGGATAAGGAAGGATATTTTCTTGTTGTCCTTGCCCAATATGACTCAAACCACCATTTGCTGGATGCCCCTAGCATATCCAATTCCATTTCACTATGTTATGACTAAGGCTGATTCATTTACCTGCCCATTTTTCCAGCAGAAAGCCAATTCAATTGACATTCTGATGCTGGGTGGGATGGGTGGGGATAAAGCCAGTAAGAATGCAGATGCAAGGGGTTGGATGTAAGCAAAGTAGCTGCAGTGTCCAGTCCCCTAGCCTATCCTCCCTGAAGCCGTTTCATCAGGCATGGATAGGGCTGGAAAAATCCTGCTATATCATTGGGAATAGAGAGTTGCGAGGGGACAGAAATTTCACCCATCCACACTGGAATCTAAGCCATACCCACCCGTACCCACTAAGATCCATTCCATCCCCATGATTAATTTCCTTCATCCCCACCCATAACCACAGGATTCAATACTATTTACTTGCTCGCAGTCCTCTGTTTCCTCCCAACCCCAACAGCTTCCCATGTTTTTTTGGATGGTACTCACTATTCAACTAATGAGTATTCCAAGCCCTTAGTCTGATGTTCTGGTTGTGTAGGGCTATTTTCCTGCTATCTCACCTTTGGTGGTCTGGGGCCTATACCAGACTGAACCATTCTTTTACAACAATAGGGCTCTACAGCGTGTGGCCTGAATACATCTGTAACCATCAGAAACCAGCTTCACAAAGGAAAACTACTGCTGGGCATACAATGATAATTTCATCCAAGGACATGTGGTTTACTGTAAACTAGCCCCAGTTATCTCCTTGGAAGAGCGGAGGAGCGTATCTCACAAAGACCATGGCTCCAAGTTTTTAATGAGAATTAAGAGGGGGTTTTGCCTCGTCTGATAACAGTTTCTTTGCTAATAACAAAGCCTCTCTTCGTGACCATGAATTTTGCTGGATAGAATTACACCATTTGTGATTGATCCATAGGTATCATCTGACCTAGAAAGATGCTAATGTTGGACTGAAGAAGAAGAAGGAAAGGAGAAGACCAGAAGCCTTGTTGGTGAATAGATGTCTCTGAAAGGAGCGAGAGACTGATTTTCTAAACACAGTATCAGAAGACAAACCTTGGATTTTATTCCTGGACTGAGAGACTCACAGGTGCTTCAGCTTGAGTCTCAGAGGAAGAATCTGATTCTTTACCATTAGAAGTCTGCAATAAGGACTGTAAAAATGAGGTGAGAGGACAGGATATACTACCTTTGGGTCAGGGAATAGTTAGTTCACAGTTTTATCTGTGACAGACTGTTTTTTCAGGACTGGTTGTTAGTGAATCATTAGCTGCTAAGTGTGTATTTTGCACAAGACATATTAGTTGTGTAAGTTCTCATAATAATCCTTAGGATATTAGTGGTGTGATCAGTTGTATTATTACTTATCCATGCATAGTTTTTGGCTAATCATATATTTTTGTATATAGATCTTGGTGATAATCTATTTTTGATACAACAATCTTATTTTTGTAATTTGCTTTGCATTTGCCACATACATTATTTTTATACCTAATAAAATAATTTATTCCATCTTTGGCATTGTTCCTTTCATTGGTACAGTTAGCTAGAAGAAGCGTCTGAGGACAAATAAGAGGTACATGCACCCCCCAGAAACGTGCCCAGAATAATTGCTATTTAGTAGTGTTTTGTCAGCCAAGTACCTCTGATTATATATTAGGAGTTTATCCTTCTAATATATCCCTACATCTTGGGGGCTTCGTCCTCTTGTGTATATTCTTACATCTGGGGGGCTTCGTCCTCTTGTGTATATTCTTAGAGCTGCCTTTCTGGACATTCCAAGCCTCATTCTCGCGCTACATTTGGCTCTTTCCATACATTCCAAGCCTCACTCTGGTGCTCCAATTGCCACTTACAGTACATTTCAAGCCTCATTCTGGAGTCACCATAGATTTTGACAACACTCCCATGGGAATCTCATGGCAACTTCTACCATCCCCATGGGAATCCCCTGGAACTTCTTCAGTGCCTGTGGGAATCCCCATTCCCATGTAGCTCTCTAACTGGGGAACCAGCTAGGCCTTTGCCCAGCAATAGCCACCACCCAACCACTCTCCCCCCCCCCAACCACTCTGCAAGCTATTGTAAATAGGGGTCCAGGTGACTGGCTAATGCTACATTGGGCCTACTGGACCTGTTTTTGGGCATGTCCCAAGTATCATCAAGGTTGTGGCCTTACCTCATCTAGGAGGAAAAACAGCTCCTTTAGGAGTCAGACAGGTCCTTTACATGTAGAGCAAACCATAGGGAAACAGCAACACAAGCCAAGGTGGAACAAATCATTGAAGCAGGCCACAAATGGAACAACACAGCGGAGCCAGAAGTGGAAGTAAGAAGATTTTATCAGAGGACACAACACAGCCCATGTTTTGGCAAGTGCCTGTGTCAGGGGTCAAAATAAACTTTGATGGCATTTTGGCAACTACACTGCATATACAGAAATTAGCCCTTGCTATTTCTAAACTTGATTTTAAAAGAATTTTGGCTTGCTTTACACTAGATTGGACACTCCAGACTACCTTTGTTCTTAATTACCAATGTATTTTAATGCATTCTTTCAATATATTTGTTATGCTTGTGGTGAACAGAACACTGAAGAGCCAGCCCAGTGGTTAAAGCAGCAGTAGCAAGTTTCTTTACCTGCTTTCTGAAACTACTAATTTTACAAGAAGCCACCTAGTTTTGAGCAGCAAGAAGTTGCCTACAATACTGCTGCTATAGAAAATGAAATATTGAGAGTCCTGAAGAGTCCTAAATAAGTTATCTGTGTTTTCTTATGTAATGTTCTTCTAGCAGAAATAGTTTTAAATTTCTACAATAGTACTAAAACGCAGTTATTACAGCACCTGAAGCATTGTTATAATCACACTTACCATAATAAATGTTAAAAGAACTCTAGTAAACCATCTCTCTTCATACTTTCAAACAGCAATTTCTATAAACAAAATCAAGGGTCCTCTTTACTAAGCTGCACTAGAGGCATGCTAGTGTTTTTAGTGAGCGCTAACCATGTAGATACCTATAATATTTCTATGGGTATCTATATGGTTAACACACGCCAGTGCTTTTAGTGAGCGCTAACCATGTAGATACCTATAATATTTCTATGGGTATCTATATGGTTAACACACGCCAGTGCTTTTTTTGTGTCAGTACGCGCCGATACAGCGTACCAGCACCTTTTTTCTGAGGGACGGCTCACCTGTCCACTTTCAGCTCCCCAACTTTCCATTCGTGCCCCCTGCGTTGAAATCTTCTATTTACCCGAAGTCGCAACAGCGAACTGGCAGTGAAAGCAGCGCAGCAGGTAGGCTCGCCTCCTCGTCGCTTCCCTTCCCTCTCAGCGTCCCACCCTCGCGGAAAGGAAATTACATCAGAGGAAGGCGGGACGCTGAGAGGGAAGGGAAGCGACGAGGAGGCGAGCCTGCCTGCCTGCTGCTTTCACTGCCAGTTCGCTGCTGCAACTTTGGGTAAATAGAAGATTTCAACACAGGGAGCACGAAAGGAAAGCCGGGGAGCTGAGGGCGGGCAGGTAGGGCTGGGGTTGGATTTGGAACGATCTTGGGGGTAGGTGGAGGCTGGGGCGAGTCACTGGACATGGAAGGGAGGGGGAGGATAGGGGGCAAAGAAGAATCGCTGGGCATGGAGGGGAGGGGAGGGCAAGGGACAGAGGAGAATCGCTGGACATGAATGAGAGGGAAGAATAGGGGAAAAGGAGAATTGCTGGACATGGATGGGAGGGGAGGGCAGGGGAGAGAAGAGAATCGCTGGACACGGATAGGAGGGGAGAATAGGGGCAAAGGAGAATCGCATGGGAGAGAGGAGAATCGCTGGATATGGATGGGAGGGAAGGATGTGGCAAATGAGAATTGCTGGACATGGATGGGAAGGCAGGGGAGAGAGGAGAATCGCTGGACATGGATGGGAGGGAAGGATAGGGGCAAAGGAGAATCGCTGGACATGGATGGGAGGGAAGGATAGGGGCAAAGGAGAATCGCTGGACATGGATGGGAGGGAAGGATAAGGGCAAAGGAGAATCGCTGGACATAGATGGAAGGGAAGGATAGGGGCAAAGGAGAATCGCTGGACATGGATGGGAGGCAAGGATAGGGGCAAAGGAGAATCGCTGGACATGGATGGGAGGGAAGGGGAGAGAGGAGAATCTCTGGACATGGATGGGAGGGAAGGATAGGGGCAAAGGAGAATCGCTGGACATGGATGGGAGGGAAGGATAGGGGCAAAGGAGAATCGCTGGACATGGATGGGAGGAGAGGGCAGGGGAGAGAGGATAATTGCTGGACATGGATAAAGGAGAGGAAAGACAGGAAGGAGATGCACATGGATGGAGGGGAGGGGAGAGAGAAGAAATGCTGGACATGGATGGAGTGGAGGGCAGGGAAGAGAAATGTTGGAGGGGAAGGGAGAGAGGAAAAATGCTGGACATGAATGGAGGAGAGGGAAGACAGAGGAAGGAGATGCACATGGATGGAGGGGAGGGGAGAAAGAGGAAGTGAGAGGGGAGGGGGAGAGGAAAAATGCTGTACATGGATGGAGGGGAGGGAAGACAGAGAAGGAGATGCACATGGATTTAGGGGAGATGAGAAATTCAGGACATGGATGGAGGGGAGGGGAGAGAATTGAAATGCTGGACATGGATGGAGAGAGGAAGTGAGATGAACATGGATGGAAGAGAAGGAAGAGAGAGGAAGTGAGATGAACATGGATGGAGGGGAGGATAAATGCTGGGCATGGATGCATGAGAGGGAAGAGAGAGGAAGGAGATGAATATGGATCAAGGGGAGGGAAGGATAGGAAGGAGATGCATACTGACGGAGATGAGGGAAAGGGAAAAGAGGAGAAAAACTGCACATGGATGGAGAAAATAGGCAAAAACTGGATCCACTCTATATCTCCTTCAGTCAAGTCTGCGGAGGAACCAGCTTTTACTTTTGGATGTAAAGCAAGAAACAAAGAAGAAAGGAGGAACATAAAGGAATAAATATAAAGGAAGCCCTGGAAACGGAGTTAAGGGAACAGATAGAGAGCAGCAAAATCAGAGACTGGGACCAACATGATCAGAAAAACAAAGTCACCAGACAACAAAGGTAGAAAAATCATTTTATTTTAGTTTTGGAATATGTCCAATTTGAGAATTTACATCTGTCTTTTTTTTTGCACTGGGTATACTGGAGCTGTAACAGCTTACAGAATTTGTAATGAAAAGAAATCACAAGTTATTTTTTTCTCCTATACTGGTATAGTATTTTCAATGATACCTGTTTATATGTACCATGGCTGGTATAAGGGGTGTGGCTACTATATGGACGGAGCCATAGATGGTGACCCCCACCCTTAACGAGTACCGGTACCTTTTTTCCTAGAAAAAAAGCACTGACGCATGCTAATTTTTAGCACGGGCTAAAAACGCTAGCGCACTTTAATAAACAGGGCCCCAAGTGTTTACAACTCTTTTCCCCATCATACTAATCACTGTCATTTAGATTTTCAATAGTTATCTGTTGGATTCCTGGAATTACATGTGTTTACTTCTAAAAATATACAGCACACTGCCATGTTGTCCTAGGTTCAAGCAGGACAAAACAAGACTGATGATCTCATTTTGCACATTTATGTCTGAAACATCAAAATGAAATCCTTTTTTTGTACTGCAGCTGCAAGATATAAATCCTCATTTTTATCTTTTACTTTCATGTAACTCTAGCTAGGCTTTTTCACAATCCCCATAGGGATCAAAATCAACCTTCTGAACTCCAGATACACGAGAAGGGATTCATCCATTGTTGATGTCATAGTTTAAGTTCTCCTCAATAAAGCCTCTTGTGACAACTGAAAAGATACTATCATGTGAAGCTTGCTCATGCCCAGTAACGTGACAGTGCCTTGTCTGGCTCAGTGTATGCTGTTTATCAAATTCTTCTCTGCTAGACTGTCTAAATGAAGCATATCGTCACAGTTCCTCTTCCCAAACCAGCTTTGATAATATACATCTGGAAGCTTCATATATAGCAACTGCTTTATGTATAAGACTATATAAACGAACATGTATAAATATTCAATGCATTTATTAGCAAGGAGAATTCAGAAGACGATGATTCAAGTGCAAGACAAAGTTGAAGAACAGAAAGCAGTATTTCACAGTTCAGATGACTATACGGTGACTGATGATCAGAAGCCTAGGTAATGATGATGAAATGTTATTTTGGAGGAAAAGAAACTTGAATTTAGCTGCTTCTACTGGTATATCAGCCTGGAAACAAGGACAGGCCCTAAACCCTTAACATCCTTATTTTTTGCTTTAATAATTCCTTCAGGCTAACAATGAGTAAAGTATACCACAGCTTGGTAAAAAGACCCCTTAGAGTTTAATTTCACTTGTTTAGATGTAAATTTCTGATATGAAAGTATGAATTATGTGTGCAGTATCTAAATACATTCACACTGACCAACAATAAAACTGGCAAGTATGTGAAAAACAAAGCTTACTAATACAAATAAACAATTGATAAAATGTGAGTATAACCTTGGTCTATGTGAATATTTGTAGGAGGATGGATAATTAAAATTCACTCTTTTATATTCTGGGTCATCCTTTAATTCACAACTTTTTATAGGTTTGACATTTCATATCGATGTTTTATTTTTTTGTGTTCACTGTCAATTCATATGTTTGTTTTAGCTCTCTAGTATGGCTTTTTAAAAATATTTTTTTACACTTTTTATATGCTTGTCAGGTTTTATTTTATTGAAAAGATCTATTTTATATGCAATAGTATAATGACTTTACCTGTATATCATTGAGTTCTCATTTTTTTAAATATTTATGTTTATTAGATGTTGTCATACCCATGATGCAGGCATGTGCCAAAATTATGGCTGTGTCGGGTTTTCAGTAAAGGACTTTCTGCCATACTGGTGGTCTTCTTCAACCTTTGTTTTAATCCCTGGCTCCTCCAGACCAGGTCTGGTATTTTCAGTTTCATAAATAAGAAAGGTGCAACAGAGAGAAGGGGCAGTTTAACATGCTGCAAAGCCATTTGGGCTCCGTTAGAACGTATGTAGACTCTCATGAAATATACTGAGGCTCATTTTCAAAGCACATAGACTTATAAAGTTATCTAACTTTTTAAGTCTATGTGCTTTGAAAATGAGCACCAAAATGTATGAATGTCCTAAGGAGTACACAGCATTGTTCTTTTTGAGGCTAATTTTGGTTTTACTGGGGTGGGGGTGAAACTTATAAAATAATAAAGACGTTTTGAACTAAAAAAAAAACAAACGGTAGCAAAAGGAAATGCCAATGGACAAAAGCTGGTGGCACAGAGCTATATACTTCCTCCTCCACTCTTGAGAAGGCTTGCACAAGTCAGGAAATATCCCTTTCTCCTTTCACCTAGGAGGGGGCATAGGATTGAGATGAAAGGGGACAGACTCAGAAGTAACCTGAGGAAACGTCTTCATGGAAAGGGTGGTGAATTGGTGGAATGGCCTCCAGATGGAGGTGGTGGAGATGAAAACTAACTGAACTAAGAAAGCTTGAAACAAGTACACAGGATCTCTAAGGGAGAGCAAGGGATATTAGATGGCATGGATAAGCAGACTGGATAGGCCATATGATCTCTATCTGCCTTCATTCTTCTCTCTTTCTATGGGTTTTTTATCCCAGAAATTCCACATATCTTTGACAAAACATTCTGAAAACAGGATTTCCACCCATGGGAAAACAAAAACCACCACTAAAGTTCTCTCTCAGCTATTCTACTTCCATACTCCAATAATCTGATGATCTCCAAACTGTCAGAAGACACGTTACCAACAGAGAAATAAACTCAGGCCCTGCTTCCCTCCTCACAGTTGGCAAAAAATGTCATATTGATGGGAGGTATACTTTGCCTTGTATCTCGAGAACCTCATGAAGGTTCCTCAAACACTCCTTGAGAGGAGGACAATGGTAATAGGGGAAGTTTGTGGATGTGAAGGTTTAAAGCATGCCCCTGATTTTCTATAACTCCAACTTTCTATTAACAGCCTGTCCTGAATCAAATCTGATTGCACAAATACAACTAATTCTAGTTTGCACTTGGGTCTTGCATGGTCCTATGGCCTTCGTTTGAGACTACAAGCAACCTTAATGGTAAGTGTGGAAAGCAATTTTTCAAGAAAGACCACCATCTATTAAAGTAGGTTGCTTTGGCAGATGATAACCAATGTACTAATGGTGGCAGATGTAGAAAGGAACTTATCAAAGTATCTGGAGAACTCCATGACCCAGCCACATCTAAAGACAGCTCTCCCCCATCAGCAGCATGGCCCCTCGATAACAAGGATGGGGTTTTACTTAGTGGAAATCCAATTAGCTAGGGAAGTTCTCTCACGATTTCCTCCCCTGCCTCTGTGGCATTAGGGCTTTAAGTCACATTATTTGGCCGTGAACATTTATTTATTACACTTGTATCCCGCATTATTCCACCAATTGGTAGGTTAAATGTGGCTTACATGGAACAAAGAGTAGGTACAAAATGAAGGGTACAGGGTAAGGAATGGGTGGGTTTGGAGGTCGACAGGACTAAATAGAGGTTGTATGTGCTCTTGTGGAAGAGATTAGGTTGGGTGGTCCCATTAGGGGCGTTAGATCAGTTTGCTTGATTCGTTGTTGTGGAATAAACAATGAGAGTCGAAAGGGGTCATGAGGAGTTGGGTTGAGTTAGTTTCTTGATTGGCCATTCATTGAAAGTGAGAGTATGTGATTGTGGGTTAGGATAGATAGTTAGGTCTGGTCTGTAGCTATTGGTTGTGCGGTCGTGCCTTCTTACAAAACATCTGTCTGATTCTGAGGATAGGTGATTTTTGAATAGATGGGCTTTTTTTCATAACTTAAATGGCCCTAATGCCGCTTGACTAAACATACCACAGCAGTAATTAAGTCGCCATGGATTACAAAGTAATGAGATGCAAAATATGCAAATGCATGTTTTGCATCTCATTACTAAGCAAGGACCCTAACGCAACTTGCAGTGATACACCACAAGTTGGGTTAGAGCTCAAAATTCACATTAAAATAACCCCAGCTTTGCGTTCGATGCTCCCAGGCTGCACGAATAACATAAACAGCTATCGCCAAGGTCTCCAGTGATCAGTTCTAGCAAGATCCAGGGCCTTTATTCAATATTTATTCTTTTTGACCGATCTGCTGCTTTTGACACTAATGATGAAACCCTACTCCTTAATACACTGTCCTCACTAAGATGTCAGGGCTCTGTTCCGTCTTAATTGTGCATTTCTTTGCCTGCTGTTGACATGGTGTAAGTGGGTGCACCTAAATATAGGCACACAGATGTCGACTTATGCTAGTATTCCATAATGGGAACTTGGCACCCAGATGTCATTATAGATTAGCACTCAGTGTGCTGCATTTAGGTACCTAACTAGTGGCACGGAGTTATAGAACTGTCCCTTAAGTGTATTGACACTGACAGCTCCAAATCCCTGTCTGGTCAACCTTCTGAAGTGCATGCATAACTGAAGCATGACACACAAAACATGAAATTTGCTATCAAGAGAAAGTAGCAATATGCAGTACCAAGAGTCCCACTCTATTTGCCCAAACCTGAGAAACTCTTAAGACTGGATGGACCATACAGGTCTTATCTGACATCATCTACTATGTTAAGGAAATGTACATTCGAGTGTACATGTAAAACCAGAACCAACCAGCTGGACTGGTTGATTCTCAGATTCCTCCAGCCAGGACTATGCAAACATCTAGCTTATGCTGAATCTTATCTGAGTTTTTATCTGTTATCTAGTAGTCACTAATTCTATTAGGAGTCTAATCCTCTCTTTGTCTTTTTTAGTGGTCCACAAAAGGTGCTGGAGGACTTTAAGTCACCGCTGGAGCACTGAATCAAGGCAGCTATTGAGGCAGCATACATTCTCAAACACAAGGTGGTTCCACAGAGTCTCCATGCTCACTTGAAGAGGGCTCAGGTGGCTTCCTGGGAAGAAGCCAAAGCAGTGAGCCTGGAGGATATTTATAGAGCATCATCTTATTTATTTATAGCATTTATACCCCGTTCGATAGCAGGTTCAGTGCGGCTTACAATGTATGGGTACAATATATCATAGAGATAACACAATGCTTGGGTACAAACAATCTCATTTTCAAAGCACTTAGCCTCCCAAAGTTCCATAGAAGCCTATGGAACTTAGCCTCCCAAAGTGCTTTGAAAATATGCCTCATCGTATCCCAGAGATAACACAATGTATAGGTACAAAGTATCCCATAGATAGCACAATTGTATAGAGAAGGATGAGAGGAAGAGATGTGGGGGAGGAATGGGTTATGGTTAATGTAGGTTGTGTGGATTAGGTTCGCGAGTTAAGTTGGGTCATTTGGGTAGGCTTATTTGAAGAGGTATGTTTTCAGCAGCTTTCGGAAGGGTAGATGTTCGTTAGTTGTTCGGATGTATCTTGGTATGGCGTTTCAGAGTTGGCTGCCTATAACGGAGAAGTTGGATGCGTAGTAGGTTTTGTATTTGAGACCCTTGCAATTGGGGAGGTGAAGATTGAGGTAAGTTCGAGAAGATTTGGACCCGTTCCTGGCTGGAAGGTCAATTAGATTGGTCATGTAACTTGGAGATTCTCCGTGGAGGATCTTGTGGATCAATGTGTGGACTTTGAAGTTTATTCACTCTTTGATAGGAAGCCAGTGGAGTTTTTCACGGAGTGGTGTTGCACTTTCAAATCGTGATTTACCAAAAATTAGTCTGGCTGCCGTGTTTTCGGCGGTTTGGAGTTTTTTCAGGATTTAGGCTTTGCAACCAATGAAGATGCTGTTGCAGTAGTCAGCGTGGGTGAGTACTGTGGATTGTACCAAATTGTGGAAAGTTGTTTGGGGAGGAATGGTTTTACTCTTTTCAGTACCCACATCATGTTGAACATCTTCTTCGTCATGGCTTTTGCGTGGGTTTCTAGCGTTAGGTGATTGTCTAACGTTACTCCCAGGATTTTTAGATTGTCGGATATTGGGATTGTAACGTCGGGGGTGGTCAGAGTGGTTGGGAGTAGAGTGGTGTGTCTTGATGAGAGGATTAAGCATTGAGCATCTTGGTCATTGCTGCATTTTTTCACACATTATAAAGCTGATATCTGGGCCAGAAATGGCAGTAACTTTGGAAAGGCTGTTCTGAAGCGGGCATTTTCTTCCTCCTGCCCTCAGGGATAAGCTTTGGTACATCCCATTGGTCTAGACTAATCTAGCAGGATGATGAGGGAGACTGAAGGGTCCAGAGTGTTTTCTTTGGTCACGCACCTGACACTAATGTGCAGAATATTTAGAGGGCATTTTCAATAAAATGTCTAAATTTGATATTGGAAGATTTGCTAAAAACAACCAAAAATTGAGTGGTGAACATGGATATTTTCAAACCTGAAAAACATCTATCTTTTTGGATCAAAAATCGCCTTTTTCTAGACATTTTGTCCTTTGTCTGAGGGCTCAATAACATTCTATGTCCTTTTCCTCCAGGATGCCGTCTAACCTTTTACTAAACTCTGCTAAGTCAACCGCCCCAACCACCTTATCCGGCAACGAATTCCAGAGTCTAACCACGCGTTGGGTGAAGAAAAACTTCCTCCGATTCACTTTAAATTTACTACAATGCAGCTTCATCGCATGGCCCCTTGTCCTAGTATTTTTGGAAAATGTAAACAGCCGCTCCACATCAACCCGTTCCATTCCACTCATTATCTTATAGACCTCTATCATATCTTCCCTCAGCCGCCTTTTCTCCAAGCTGAAGAGCCCCAGTCTCTTCAGCCTTTCCTCATAGGGAAGTCGTCCCATCCCCTGAATCATCTTTGTCGCCCTTCTCTGCACCTTTTCCAATTCCACTATATCTTTTTTGAAGTGCGGCAACCAGAATTGAACATAATACTCGAGGTGCGGTTGCACCATCATATCTGAAGCTGTGATACAGCCTGGTATGTACTGTAACTGTCACATCATAAAGTAGTGGGAGGGGGTCTGTGACCACTGGGGGAGTAAAGGCAGGGGTGGTTATGCACCTCAATCTCTCCAGTGGTCATTTGGTCACTTATTCATAATTAAAACAGGTCTAGCCAAAAAGTATTAATTTTGGCCCTAGACATTTTCTTTTTGTTCCATTATTGTAGAAAAACATCTATCTTTTGGTGCCACCCATGTCCTGCTCAGGCCCTGCACAAAACACGCCCCAATGTCAAAAATTACAACTTTTGTATATTTTTTGGACTTTTTTTGTTTTGAAAATGAGCCCTTTAATTTTATTTAAAAATTTTATAAACCACACAAACCAACTGTTCTCAGCAGTTTACAAATTTACATACATTAAATCCAAACACATTTGATCACACCACCGTAATATTAAAAGTAACTAAAACACAATTACAAACAAACAATCAATATAAAATCTAGGTAAAATCTTAACTTAAATCACATTACTCAACCTGATCTCTTCCACCTTTTCAAATCATGTTGTCATCTGACCCATATGTACATAAGTATTGCCATACCGGGAAAGACCAAAGGTCCATCAAGCCTAGCATCCTGTTTCCAACAGTGGCCAAACCATGTCACAAATACCTGGCAAGATCCCAAAAAAGTACAAAACATTCTATACTGCTTATCCCAGAAATAGTGGATTTTCCCCAAGTCCATTTAATAACAGTCTATGGACTTTTCCTTTAGGAAGCCATCCAAACATTTTTTAAACTCCGCTAAGCTAACCACCTTTACCACATTCTTTGACAACATATTCCAGAGTTTAATTACACGTTGAGTGAAGAAACATTTTCTCTGATTTGTTTTAAATTTACTACATTGTAGCTTCATCGCATGCCCCCTGGTCCTAGTATTTTTGGGAAGTGTAAACAGACGCTTCACTTCTACACGTTCAACGTCACTCATTATTTTATAGACCTCTTATCATATCTCCCCTCAGCCGCCTTTTCTCCAAGCTGAAGAGAGCCCTAGCCGCTTTAGCCTTTCCTCATAGGAAAGTCGTCCCATCCCCTTTATCATTTTCCTCACCCTTCTCTGCACCTTTTCTAATTCGACTACATCTTTTCTTAGATGCGGTGACCAGAATTGAACACAATATTCGAGGTGCGGTCGCACCATGGAGTGATACAAAGGCATTTAAACATCCTCATTTTTGTTTTCCATTCCTTTCCTAATAATACCTAACATTCTATTTGCTTTCTTAGCCGCAGCAGCACATTGAGCAGAAGGTTTCAACGTATCATCAACGACAACACCTAGATCCCTTTCTTGGTCCGTGACTCCTAACGTGGAACCTTGCATGACGTAGCTATAATTCAGGTTCCTCTTTCCCACATGCATCACTTTGCACTTGCTCACATTAAACGTCATCTGCCATTTAGATGCTCAGTCTCCCAGTCTCGTAAGGTCCTCTTGTAATTTTTCAGAATCCTCCCATGATTTAACGACTTTGAATAACTTTGTGTCATCAGCAAATTTAATTACCTCACTATTTACTTCCATCTCTAGGTCATTTATAAATATGTTAAAAAGCAGCGGTCCCAGCACAGACCCCTGGGGAACCCCACTAACTACCATTGTCCATTGAGAATAATGACCATTTAACCCTACTCTCTGTTTTCTATCTTTTAACCAGTTTTTAATCCACAATAGAACACTACCTCCTATCCCATGACTCTCCAATTTCCTCTGGAGTCTTTCATGGGGTACTTTGTACAAACACCTTCTGAAAATCCAGATACACAATATCAACTGGCTCACCTTTATCCACATGTTTGTTCACCCCTTTAAAGAAATGTAGTAGATTGGTGAGTCAAGATTTCCCTTCTCTAAATCCATGTTGACTTTGTCTCACTAATCCATGCTTTTGAATATGCTCTGTAATTTTGTTCTTAATAATAGTCTCCACCATTTTGCCCGGCACCAACGTCAGACTCACCGGTCTATAATTTCCCAGATCTCCTCTGGAACCTTTTTTAAAAATCGGCGTTACATTGACCACCCTCCAATCTTCTGGTACCACGCTCGATTTTAAGGATAAATTACATATTTCTAACAATAGCTCCACAAGCTCATTTTTCAGTTCTATCAGTACTCTGGGATGAATACCATCCAGTCCAGGAGATTTGCTACTCTTCAGTTTGTAGAACTGCCCCATTACATCCTCCAGGTTTACAGACAATTCATTAAGTTTCTCTGACTTGTCAGCTTCGAATACCATTTCCAGCACCGGTATCACACCCAAATCTTCCTCGGTGAAGACCGAAGCAAAGAATTCATTTAATCTCTCCGCTAAGGCTTTGTATAAAGAGATAGGTCTGTTTGATCTCTTGTATTTTCTTCTGCCTTAATGGTAAACTGTTCCACAATGTAGGACCTGCTACATAAAAAGTAGCTGCTCTATATTCATTCAGTCTTATGATTCAGAAAGAAGGAATATCTAAATACAATTGTTGTGTAGATCTCAGAATTCTACAAGGTTGATACACATGTTTCTGCAGCCACAGACCTCGAGAGCCACAACCCAGTTCGATTTTCAAGACTTCCACAATGAATATGCATTACAATGATTTGCAAGTACTGCTTCCATTATACGCAAATAGACCTCCATCCATATTTGTTGTGTCTGTGACAAAGAGTAGGCATGACTGTGCTAATCAGTTAATACATTTACATTACCGCATGCTGATTAGTGCAGGATTACTGCATGAGCTCTTACCACCTACAAAATGGGTGCTGGTAAGTGTTCACACGGTAATTATTTTTAATGGCTATGTGCTAATGGGAACATTAGTACATGACCATTAATTGAAAAAAATAGAATATTGGTCATTTTACTGCTGTGGTAAAAATGGCCTTAGCGTGTAGGAAAAGCCCATATACAAGCATGCTAAGGCCACCTTCTATCACAGCTTAGTAAAAGGACCCCTAAAAGACTTCAATCTACACATTCTTTTAAGGTTTATTTTCAACAAAAGCAATTTTTTATTCCTAGTTCTTCATCATCCTATATAATAAAACGCACCTCCAACATTCTGAAGTTGACTGCATGGCTGAGGCATTCCTGCTTTCTGTATCCATCTCCTGAATTGACATCACGTATTTCCGGGTTCGTCACAAGCAGAAGTGACCAACCACACAAGGTTTCTCGGCTTCAGAATGTTGGAGGTGCATTCTATTAAATAGGATTGGTCAGTTCCTTGAAGCACAGCCAGAGCTCAGCGTCCTGCACAGTAACGCTCAGACACCAGAGAGAGAGAGGGGGGCTGACACCAGAGAGAGGGAGGGAGGGGGGGGCCTGACACCAGAGGGGGGGGGGGTTATCTCTGTCACACACATTCTCTCTCTCTCACACAGTCAGTGTCTTTCTCTCTCTCACTCTCACACACTGACTCTCACACACTCTATGTCTCACACTGTATCACATTCACTCTCTATGTGTCACACAGTCACTCACACACTCTCTTGGTCTCATACACTCAGTCTCACAGAGAGTCTGTCTCTCACACACACTCTCTCTCTCTCTCTCACTGTGTCTCCCATATGCACTTGCACACACTCTCATTGTCACACACACACTCTCTCTCTCTCACAGACACACTCGCACCCAGACTCACTCTCTCTCTCTCTCACATACAACTCGCACATTCACTCTCTCTCTCACACACAGTCACTCTCACATACACTCTCTCAAACATACACACTCCGAGGAAAACCCTGCTAGCGCCCGTTTCATTTGTGTCAGAAACAGGCCTTTTTTACTAGTCATTTAATAATCAGCAGACCAGAACTCTTATCTATTTATTTATGTATTTATTCATTCATTTTTAAACTTTATATTCTGCACTAAGAATTCTAGGCAGATTACGACTCACATTCATAAAAATAATATTTAACAAATTACGAACACATATTACCAAAAAATTAAAGCAACGCTAAAATAGAAAATAAAAATAAGCCATACCCTGCTTTATCCCATCTTCAATCTTCAAATTTCAAATACGACAAAAATAGATGATTTAAACATGAATATAAATAAGCAGATTCATTTAAGCTTTCACTAAATGCCTGTTGAAATAGAATTTTTTTAAAACCTTTATGGAGAGATACCCCCAAGGCAGTGTATATAAAAAAGTTACACTGAGTGAACTGTATAACAATAGTAAAATGACCAAATGTAAGCATAAAATGCAATCAATGAAGTAAACTTAAGAGGTAGGCAAATTAAACCCAAGCAAATTCCAAACACAAAATACAGTATCAGAAATATTACATTTACAGCATTAAAGAACTAATGGCAGGTGTGGAGGGAAACGTGCTAAGACTATTCCTAGAAGTGATTTTGTTTTGGCATGGGTCATATGATTTTTTTTTTTTATGTTTAAACAGCTTCTGAGCACATGCCAACTGGAACACGTTCTGGAGCTACACAATAGAGTATCATAAATGCTAAACCATTACGTTTTTAATGGAACTTGCAACCTGTCACATTCTGCTCTGGCTTTCTGAAGGACAAGTGGGTGTTTAACACACCAGTAAGAGTATTTACAAAACTGAAAACTAGACAGACTGGTTCAAACATGAAATTATACAATTGGACTGAGGCACAGTAAATAAATGCCCCTCACGCATACAATTTACAGGAGGACCTTATTTTTTTCTCAAGAGACCACTCAATTAATCATGACAAGATGTGCAACACAACCAATCATATCAATACAAATGAAAATAATGAAAATCCACTAAACCAGTTTCCCCAAGTCCAGTCCTGGAGTCCCTCACTCCTATCACAAACAGCTCCTTTGGATTTCTTCACTTCTTCATATTAAATTTTAACTGTCAAATATTAGACTATTCTTCTAATTTTTGTAGGTCACTTCTCAAGTTGTCTGCTCCCTCCAGGATGTTCACTCTGTTGGAAATCTTAATAAATGCTGAATGTTAGGTATTATACTTTTATTCTGGTATCCCTAAAAAAATAAAGTTTCAAGTTAATAATTCTAGGCCAATTGATATAGATAAGTTTTATTTGTTTGCACTGAGGTTAGCACCCTAGCTACTTATGATGTGTTCAGGGCCAGCTGAATCATTAGACAAGACTAGCCAGTTGCTTAGGGGAGCAATTAAAGCAAAACAATAGATCCTGACAGCCACATAAACTCAAAGAACCACCAGCACATTCTTTTACCTGCAGGGAGAGCAGGCACACACATAAATGCAAAGCAAAGTTTAATATTTAAAACTATAAATGTTCAGTTGTGAATTTTTTACAGGATTGTTATAAAAGGGGTGGTGTTTGATCACAAATGTTGACTTTATCCAAATCCTGAGAGCGGGCCAAAAGGTTTAAGGTTTGCATAGCATGCCCAACAAACTTGCATGAGCTCTGTGTGTGTTTCAACATCATTTTCTGAATATCAAAGAGAAAGGAATTATTTTCCATGTTTTATCTTTTTTTTTTTAATGTACTAGCTTTGCACATACAGGGTGCTGATGATCAATAAGTATGTCTGTTTATTGCAGTGTTTCCCAAGTCCGGTCCTTGAATACCCCTCGCCAGTCAGGTTTTCAGGATATCCATAATAAAGGGGTACTCCAGGACCAGACTTCAAAAACATTGCACTAAACAGTTGTTCATACTGAGGGTATCTATGTCAATTGTCCTAGAATTATTAACTTGAAACTTTACTTTTTTAGGGATACCAGAACAAAAGTATAATACCTAACATTCAGCCCCTGTAGAAATCATTGGTGAGGCCCCACTTGGAGTACTATATTCAGTTTTGGAGGTCATATTTTGCTAAGCACATATATAGAATTGAAGTGATTCAGAGAAAGACAACAAAAATGGAAAGGGACAGGGGTGATATGATACTGACATTTAAATACCTAAAAGGTATTAATATACAAGCAAAGCTTTTTCAGATATAAGAACGTGATAGTACTAGAGTACATGAACTGAGGTTGCAGTGTGGCAGACATCAGGACGTATTTATTTATTCATTTATTTTAGCAACTTATATACTGCCTACACCTAAGTGGTTCACACACAGGTAATTGTACAGATGCTTTCTGTCCCAGGTGGGCTCACAATCTAAGTGTCATTTGTATTTGGGGAAATGGAGGGTTAAGTGACTTGCCCAGGATAATGAGCTGTGGTGGGAATTGAACCCAGTTCCCCAGGATCTCAACTCACTGTATTTTACCATGAGGCTACTGTGGGAATTGAATAACACACCACACTAACCATTAGGCTACTCCTCCACACCCTCACAGAAAAGGTGTGGTTGCTTGGCATACCTTGTTGCCTTCACTCATTATTTTACTATGTAAGCTTAGCTAGTGCTCACAAATTCTACAAACTAACCACCATCTCCCCTCCTTTTACAAAGTCACACTAGCGGCTGCTGGTGCGATAATGCGACACAGTCCATTCAAAGTGAATGGGCTGTGTCAGCACTGCCATGTGGCTTTGTAAAAAGGGGGGGGGGGGGTAAGGAACATACTATCAGACTATTTGTTCCTATGTTTTATTGCTTTTCCTTATGTTGTCTACAGATGTTTTTTTTCACAGCATACAATTTAGGCTCTTCAGGAAGGTTAATTATGAAACAAGGAAGTAATATCACAGTCCATTTCAAATTCACTATTTTATTTTCAGTGACTAAACATGTTTTTCCTTTCCTTTAACAAAAGCCTTAAGCTTGAAATTCATAATATATTTTGTTACTAAAGCATAAAGACTTGGCATGTAACAGCATAAAGCTCCAGGCCATTCCTTGTGGCAAGAGGTGCTACTCTCCAATTGTTGATTAAGTTTACAGGCACTGGTAGCTCTTTGATAACTGTATATGCATTAGAGTTTCTCTCATAAAGTGCCAAGAGCAATATTTCATGTACATGACAAGTTAACTAGCTGCAGAGATTTTTTTTTTAAACAGACACCAAAAAATAATAAAATAGAAAAAGACTTACATTCTCGATTGCAAGCCATGCAGTACATCAGATATCTTTTTTTGCTGTATGTAGACTGAAGCTGTTTTAACATTTGAAGTTGATGGTAAGCAGTAACACAGTCAATTTAGAAGCTTTGCATGGCTTTTTTACATTTGTGTAGTGAACCGTTCAGATCAGTGTGACTGAGTCATATAACCCAGAGATCAACGAACAAACAAGTTAAGGTTTGAGCTAAAACACATCAAGGTGGTCATTTTATAAGGGCCATTTCACATTTGAGACGAGCATAAACCGGCACTTATTTATTTATGACATTTCTACCCCGCATTTTCCCAAGAAAACTTAGGTTCAATGCATCTTAAATAACAAATTAAGAAGCAGCATTACAAGACAATTAATACAAGAATACAACTATTTTAAAAAATATATTTTCATATTAGATGAATACAAATCTAAAAAAGTGGGCTTTAAGTAATGAATGAAAGGGCATAAGATGAAGTTAAGAGGGAATAGGCTTAGGACGAATCTGAGGAAATACTCTTTCACGGAAAGGGTGGTGGATGCGTGGAATTGCCTCCAGGTAGAGGTCATGGAGACGAAGACTGTGTCTGAGTTTCAGACGGTGTGGGACAGACACATGGGATCTCAGAGGATGGGCAGACTGGATGGGCCATACAGCCTTTATCTGCCATCATGTTTCTATGTTTCTATGTAAAATACTTCCAAGAAGTATCAATTTCAAAATTATTTGTAGCTCTTCTTCTCCTGTGAGCATTGCTTTCGCCTTCACTCTTTTTTCCAAACTGGACAGTTGGTAAAATCCTACTCAGACCTTAACCATGTGCCTTTAGTCTCTTTACATTAGTCAGTAGCCTCTCTCCTTCACAATTATACTTTATCTCTTGGGCATAGAATAAACCCTGTACTTCAGGCTTCCTACTCTCTTTTGGTAGGCAAACATGTTTTCTGTGCTACAATCACACTTCATATATGGATTTGTGCTCCCCAGTGCCCCCCTTCCCTTGGATCAACCAGATCAAGCAATACCAAAGAGCCAGTTTCTCTCGCTTTCTCTCAGGGTCACAGCACTCACCAGCTCCACTTCTTCTAGCATTCCAATCCTTTCACTGACAAGAAGTGTATGCCACTCTGTTACTCTCTTCTGCTCAGTGTGCGGCAGCGGCCAAAAAAGCAAACAGGATGCTAGGAATTATTAGGAAGAGGATGCAAAATAAGACCAAGAATATTATAATGCCTCTGTATAGCCCCACAACTCTGGTTGCTGTATCTCAAAAAAGATATAGCAGAATTAGAGAAGGTTCAAAGAAGAGCGACCACAATGATAAAGGGGATGGGACTCCTCTCATATGAGGAAAGGCTAAAGAGGAAAAGAGATGGCTGAGGGGGATAGGACTGAGGTCTATAAAATCCTGAGTGAAGCAGAACAGATAAAGGTGAACTGATCATTCACACTTCCAAAAAGTACAAAGACCAGAGGACATTAAGGGTCCTTTTACAAAGCCATGGTAAAAAGTGGCCTGCGGTAGTGGCTGCTTTTGTAACATATAACAATAGATAGCTGCTTGGGATATTATGAAGACAGTTGATTTGACATATGTCCTTGCACACTAAATAATTCAGTCCTGTTAATGACCCTTTTTCCATATGGGTGGCATTATACAAATTCTTTAGAAAACTACATCTCAAATACTTTTTTTGTGGAGGGGGGGGGGGGGGTGAATCCTTCAGCTCCTGACATATCTATTGTTAAACCCAAATTGTCCTGGGTGCCCTTAGATAATTTGGATCCTTCAGTATTGGCCTTTCAGAAGTGTATCCTACATGATTTAGACCAGTTTGAAAAATCTCAGGAACATCATCATTTTCATAATTTATCCACTTCTTTACGTACAGCTTCGATTGCCTTACAAAATCAAACTGAAGTAGTGGTACTTAAGGCGGATAAAGGTGGGGCAGTCATGTTGTGGTCCAAAGAGAAATATCTAAATGAAGGATATAAACAACTTTTGAATTCCACCACATATAAAAAGTTATCTACAGATCCTACACCACAATTGTTGAATACCATAAAGGAATTGGTTGAAGACGCCCTGACCTCCTCTATAACAACTTCGAAAGAAGCTAGATTCCTAATTGTGGAACATCTGACCACTTCTAAAATATATTTTTTTTATCTAAAGTATATAAAAGTATTCATGACCCTCCAGGACGCCCTATTATGGACCTTAGAAATTTCATCCTGGAGCCTCTATCACAATTTTTGGATCAATTCTTAAATCCCATGGCATGTAAAGTTACTTCATATCTAAGTGATACTACAGATTTTGTACAATGTCTTTAAGCAATATCCCTGTGTGAGAATTCCATCTTTGTGACTATGGATGTTACTTCTCTATATACCATGATTCCACAACAAGAGGTCTTAACTTTAATGGCATATGTGTTACAGAAGAGAGTAGCAACTCCACGTATTTCAACTGACTTTCTTCTACAATTAGCAAAATTGTTGATTTATCACAATGTTTTTTGTTTCAAAATGATTTTTATGAACAAATCAAGGGGGTCGCTATGGGGGCTTTTGTTGCACCCTCCATTGCTACCCTGTATTTAGCAGCTTTTGAAGAACAATACATATATGGTGCTGATAGATTTAAATGTATTTCTTTGTGGAAACGATATTTAGATGGCATATTTTTTTATATAGAATGAGTCTGTACAAGCTTTAACTGATTTTGTTAATTAGATGAATTCTTTATGACAAAATTTGCATTTCACAATGCAGTATAATAGATTTGGTATAGAAATTTTGGATGTATGGGTGTTTAAAATAGAGGACAAGATACACACTACTCTATTTCAATTCATTATTTTTTATTGGTTTTAAATATAACATCCATCCCAATGCATTACAAAATATAGTATAACTTCCATTCCATTAGAAGAACCGTATGAAACAAACATATAACCAGATTACTGTCAAAGTTCATAAATTCGAAGTAAGTATACAACAGGTATACAAAAAGGAAGTTGTATAAAAAGAAATGATAACTTAAAGGGAAAGACTAAGGACAGAGGGGAAAATTAAGAAAGGGAAGAAAGGGGAAAGGGAGATCATAATATTGTGCTCAGATGGCTAACTAGTAGAATTTGATTCCAAATATTGCTGCAATGTTAACCAAACTTTGGGATGAGACATCTGGAAATAACCCAGTACAATATTTATGGATTTGTAAAGCATTATTCCACCAAAAATGTATATTAAGTTGTGAATTAGTCTTCCAGTTGGATAAAATATATTTGAGAGTTATTGCTATCAACGTGTCAAAAAGTTTAGAATTGTATCCATCCAAAGAGTGATCCAATGTTATTGACCCAAAAATTATCTTTGAAGGGGTTACAGTTTCAGTAAAATTAAATATAGATGAGAGAACTTGCCATACTTTAGACCAAAATTGGTTAGTATCATAGCATTCAAAGATTAAATGGAGAAGAGTCCCTTGATGTTCCTTACAGGACCAACATAAATTATCTTTCAACAATCCTGCAACCTGCATTTTTTGAGGAGTCCATAAGACTCTATGATGCACAAAAAAGAGAGATTGAAGGAAGGTTGATGAAGCAATGGGTTTGCTTGTTTTAGCCCAAAAAGTGTTCCATTGATGGTTAGTAAAGGAACATTGTAAGTCAGATTCCCATACTGAACGCAGACCGATATTTTCCTTGAAAGTTGATTGAATTAGAAATGAATAAAGTTGAGATGCCACATGCCCTTTTTGGTGAACTGTAATGATAAATTGACATATGGAAGGTTGAATAGTACATAATGAGCCTGGATAAAGGTTGGACACCATAAAGTGCTGTAACTGTATCCACCGATATTGTTGATTTGGAGGCAAACCAAATTGTGTTTGTAGCATTGAGAAAGATTTCAATTTATTATCAAGCAAGATCTGATCAAGGGACCAAATTCCTTTATTCATCCATTCCTTCCAAAAAATAGTTTTTTTATTTATTAAAATTGTCGGATTATTCCAGACCATTGAATAAATATTGCGATCATACGGAATGTCCTTATTAGTTTGTCTAACTGTACAAGACAAATAAAGGAAGAAGAAATTATAATATTATTTTGTAAAGTATCTAATATACTGGAAGGTACATGTTGATTAAGACAAAATGGTTTCCAAAGTTCCTGCTCAATTAGTAACCAAATTGGAGTATATTCAGCATCACTCAGTAACCAACGTGTTGCTTGTTGTAAAATAAAAGATTTATGATATGTAAAAAAATCCGGGAAAGAGACCCCGGCTTTGCCCTTCAAATTTTTGAGTGTAGTAAGCGCTATTTTCTGAGTCTTATTTGCCCATAAAAATTGACTCAGAAGTTTGTCCACCTGTTTATAAATATGTTTGGTAAACAGAACAGGGATCATGCTTAGAATAAAGTTAATTTTAGGTGCAATCATTATCTTAATAGTATCTAAACGACCCCACCAGGAGAGATGGAGACCAAGATTTGAGAAGAGATTGCACTATATCAAGAATGTTTACGGTATTACTCGCAATGGTTTCTTCAAAAGGTGAATTTAACTGAATACCCAAGTATTTTATACCTTTAGATAACCAATTCAACCCAAAAGGGACTGCTATACTTGGATTATCATGAATATTAAGTGGTAGGATCTCAGTTTTCTGAATATTAATTTTATACCCCGAAAAGGCGGAACCAACTTCCACTAATTTAAAGAAGTGAACAAGAGAACAGTCTGGGTTCCTTAGGAAAAGCATATCATCATCCGCATATGCAGAAACCTTAATCTCTTGTAACCCTATTGGAACTCCAGAAATCAACGCTGAGGATCTAAGAGCTATTAAAAAAGGCTCTAAAGCAATATTGAAGAGCATAGGGAATAATGGACACCCTTGCCGAGTTCCTATCTGAAGTAGGACTGAGTCAGAGAAAAAATTATTTGCTATGATTTGCGCTATAGGAGAATTATATAAGGTCTTAATTTTATTCACAAAATACTCAGGAACACCCAGCCAATGTAAAACCTGAAAAAGATACCACCACTCAACTCTGTCAAACGCTTTTTTTTTTTTTTTTTTTTTTGAGGAGTGGCCTAGTGGTTAGGGTGGTGGACTTTGGACCTGGGGAACTGAGGAACTGAGTTCGATTCCCACTTCAGGCACAGGCAGCTCCTTGTGACTCTGGGCAAGTCACTTAACCCTCCATTGCACCAGGTACAAATAAGTACCTGTATACAATATGTAAGCCGCATTGAACCTGCCATGAGTGGGAAAGCGCGAGGTACAAATGTAACAAAAATAAAAAATAAAGCAATTATGGGGTTTGGGTCCAATTTGGCATGAACAGAGACATGGTGAAAAAGACAATCATTATCCGTTATTAATCGCTGGGGCATAAAACCAACTTGATTAGGATGGATGAGTTTAGACATGCCTCTAATTAGTCTATTTGCTACAAGTTTTGCAAAGATTTTATAATCTGAATTAAAGCGAATGCTACATACCTGTAGAGGGTATTCTCCGAGGACAGCAGGCTGATTGTTCTCACTGATGGGTGACGTCCACGGCAGCCCCTCCAATCGGAATCTTCACTAGCAAAGGCCTTTGCTAGCCCTCGCGCGCCGATGCGCATGCGCGGCCGTCTTCCCGCCCGAAACCGGCTTGTGCCGGCCAGTCTCATGTGTAGCAAGACAAAGACAAGGGAAGACACAACTCCAAAGGGGAGGCGGCGGGTTTGTGAGAACAATCAGCCTGCTGTCCTCGGAGAATACCCTCTACAGGTATGTAGCATTCGCTTTCTCCGAGGACAAGCAGGCTGCTTGTTCTCACTGATGGGGTATCCCTAGCCCCCAGGCTCACTCAAAACAACAACCATGGTCAATTGGGCCTCGCAACGGCGAGGACATAACTGAGATTGACCTAAAAAATTTACCAACTAACTGAGAGTGGAGCCTGGAACAGAACAAACAGGGCCCTCGGGGGGTGGAGTTGGATCCTAAAGCCCAAACAGGTTCTGAAGAACAGACTGCCCGAACCGACTGTCGCGTCGGGTATCCTGCTGCAGGCAGTAATGAGATGTGAATGTGTGGACAGATGACCACGTCGCAGCTTTGCAAATTTCTTCAATAGAGGCTGACTTCAAGTGGGCTACCGACGCAGCCATGGCTCTAACATTATGAGCCGTGATATGACCCTCAAGAGCCAGCCCCGCCTGGGCGTAAGTGAAGGAAATGCAATCTGCTAGCCAATTGGATATGGTGCGTTTCCCCACAGCCACTCCCCTCCTATTGGGATCAAAAGAAACAAACAATTGGGCGGACTGTCTGTTGGGCTGTGTCCGCTCCAGATAGAAGGCCAATGCTCTCTTGCAGTCCAATGTGTGCAGCTGACGTTCAGCAGGGCAGGAATGAGGACGGGGAAAGAATGTTGGCAAGACAATTGACTGGTTCAGATGGAACTCCGACACAACCTTTGGCAGGAACTTAGGGTGAGTGCGGAGGACTACTCTGTTATGATGAAATTTGGTGTAAGGGGCCTGGGCTACCAGGGCCTGAAGCTCACTGACTCTACGAGCTGAAGTAACTGCCACCAAGAAAATGACCTTCCAGCTCAAGTACTTCAGATGGCAGGAGTTCAGTGGCTCAAAAGGAGGTTTCATCAGCTGGGTGAGAACGACATTGAGATCCCATGACACTGTAGGAGGCTTGACAGGGGGCTTTGACAAAAGCAAAGCTCTCATGAAGCGAACAACTAAAGGCTGTCCTGAGATCGGCTTACCTTCCACACGGTAATGGTATGCACTGATCGCACTAAGGTGAACCCTTACGGAGTTGGTCTTGAGACCAGACTCCGACAAGTGCAGAAGGTATTCAAGCAGGGTCTGTGTAGGACAAGATCGAGGATCTAGGGCCTTGCTGTCACACCAGACGGCAAACCTCCTCCATAGAAAGAAGTAACTCCTCTTAGTGGAATCTTTCCTGGAAGCAAGCAAGATACGGGAGACACCCTCTGACAGACCCAAAGAGGCAAAGTCTACGCTCTCAACATCCAGGCCGTGAGAGCCAGGGACCGGAGGTTGGGATGCAGAAGAGCCCCTTCGTCCTGCGTGATGAGAGTTGGAAAACACTCCAATCTCCACGGTTCTTCGGAGGACAACTCCAGAAGAAGAGGGAACCAGATCTGACGCGGCCAAAAAGGAGCAATCAGAATCATGGTGCCTCGGTCTTGCTTGAGTTTCAACAAAGTCTTCCCCACCAGAGGTATGGGAGGATAAGCATACAGCAGACCCTCCCCCCAGTCCAGGAGGAAGGCATCCGATGCCAGTCTGCCGTGGGCCTGCAGCCTGGAACAGAACTGAGGGACTTTGTGGTTGGCTCGAGATGCGAAGAGATCTACCAAGGGGGTGCCCCACACCTGGAAGATCTGTCGCACTACATGGGAATTGAGCGACCACTCGTGAGGTTGCATAATCCTGCTCAACCTGTCGGCCAGACTGTTGTTTACGCCTGCCAGATATGTGGCTTGGAGCACCATGCCGTGACGGCGAGCCCAGAGCCACATGCTGACGGCTTCCTGACACAGGGGGCGAGATCCGGTGCCCCCCTGCTTGTTGACGTAGTACATGGCAACCTGGTTGTCTGTCTGAATTTGGATAATTTGGTGGGACAGCCGATCTCTGAAAGCCTTCAGAGCGTTCCAGATCGCTCGTAACTCCAGAAGATTGATCTGCAGATCTCGTTCCTGGAGGGACCAGATTCCTTGGGTGTGAAGCCCCTCGACATGAGCTCCCCACCCCAGGAGAGACGCATCCGTGGTCAGCACTTTTTGTGGCTGAGGAATTTGGAAAGGACGTCCCAGAGTCAAATTGGACCAAATCGTCCACCAATACAGGGATTCGAGAAAACTCGTGGACAGGTGGATTACGTCTTCTAGATCCCCAGCAGCCTGAAACCACTGGGAAGCTAGGGTCCATTGGGCAGATCTCATGTGAAGGCGGGCCATGGGAGTCACATGGACTGTGGAGGCCATGTGGCCTAGCAATCTCAACATCTGCCGAGCTGTGATCTGCTGGGACGCTCGCACCCGCGAGACGAGGGACAACAAGTTGCTGGCTCTCGTCTCTGGGAGATAGGCGCGAGCCGTCCGAGAATCCAGCAGAGCTCCTATGAATTCTAGTCTCTGCACTGGGAGAAGATGGGACTTTGGATAATTTATCACAAACCCCAGTAGCTCCAGGAGGCGAATAGTCATCTGCATGGACTGCAGGGCTCCTGCCTCGGATGTGTTCTTCACCAGCCAATCGTCGAGATATGGGAACACGTGCACCCCCAGCCTGCGAAGTGCTGCTGCTACTACAGCCAAGCACTTTGTGAACACCCTGGGCGCAGAGGCGAGCCCAAAGGGTAGCACACAGTACTGGAAGTGACGTGTGCCCAGCTGAAATCGCAGATACTGTCTGTGAGCTGGCAGTATCGGGATGTGTGTGTAGGCATCCTTCAAGTCCAGAGAGCATAGCCAATCATTTTCCTGAATCATGGGAAGGAGGGTGCCCAGGGAAAGCATCCTGAACTTTTCTTTGACCAGATATTTGTTCAGGGCCCTTAGGTCTAGGATGGGACGCATCCCCCCTGTTTTCTTTTCCACAAGAAAGTACCTGGAATAGAATCCCAGCCCTTCTTGCCCGGATGGCACGGGCTCGACCGCATTGGCGCTGAGAAGGGCGGAGAGTTCCTCTGCAAGTACCTGCTTGTGCTGGAAGCTGTAAGACTGAGCTCCCGGTGGACAATTTGGAGGTTTTGAGGCCAAATTGAGGGTGTATCCTTGCCGGACTATTTGGAGAACCCACTGATCGGAGGTTATGAGAGGCCACCTTTGGTGAAAAGCTTTCAACCTCCCTCCGACTGGCAGGTCGCCCGGCACTGACACTTGGATGGCGGCTATGCTCTGCTGGAGCCAGTCAAAAGCTCGTCCCTTGCTTTTGCTGGGGAGCCGAGGGGCTTTGCTGAGGCACGCGCTGCTGACGAGAGCGAGCGCGCTGGGGCTTAGCCTGGGCCGCAGGCTGTCGAGAAGGAGGATTGTACCTACGCTTGCCAGAAGAGTAGGGAACAGTCTTCCTTCCCCCCAAAAATCTTCTACCTGTAGAGGTAGAGGCTGAAGGCTGCCGGCGGGAGAACTTGTTGAATGCGATGTCCCGCTGGTGGAGCTGCTCTACCACCTGTTCGACTTCTCTCCAAAAATGTTATCCGCACGGCAAGGCGAGTCCGCAATCCGCTGCTGGATTCTATTCTCCAGGTCGGAGGCACGCAGCCATGAGAGCCTGCGCATCACCACACCTTGAGCAGCGGCCCTGGACGCAACATCAAAGGTGTCATACACCCCTCTGGCCAGGAATTTTCTGCACGCCTTCAGCTGCCTGACCACCTCCTGAAAAGGCTTGGCTTGCTCAGGGGGGAGCGCATCAACCAAGCCCGCCAACTGCCGCACATTGTTCCGCATGTGTATGCTCGTGTAGAGCTGGTAGGACTGAATTTTGGCCACGAGCATAGAGGAATGATAGGCCTTCCTCCCAAAGGAGTCTAAGGTTATAGTCCTTGCCCGGGGGCGCCGAAGCATGCTCCCTAGAACTCTTAGCCTTCTTTAGGGCCAGATCCACAACTCCAGAATCATGAGGCAACTGAGTGCGCATCAGATCTGGGTCCCCATGGATCCGGTACTGGGACTCGATCTTCTTGGGGATGTGGGGATTAGTTAAAGGCTTGGTCCAGTTCGCCAGCAATGTCTTTTTTAGGACATGGTGCAAGGGAACAGTGGACGCGTCCTTAGGTGGAGAAGGATAGTCCAGGAGCTCAAACATTTCAGCCCTGGGCTCGTCCTCCACAACCACCGGGAAGGGGATGGCCGTAGACATCTCCCGGACAAAGGAAGCAAAAGACAGACTCTCAGGAGGGGAAAGCTGTCTTTCAGGAGAGGGAGTGGGATCGGAAGGAAGACCCTCAGACTCCTCGTCAGAGAAATATCTGGGGTCTTCTTCCTCTTCCCACGAGGCCTCACCCTCGGTGTCAGACACAAGTTCACGGACCTGTGTCTGCAACCGTGCCCGACTCGACTCCGTGGAGCCACGTCCACGATGGGGGCGTCGAGAGGTAGACTCCCTCGCCCGCATCGGCGAAGCTCCCTCCGCCGACGTAGTCGGGGAGCCTTCCTGGGAGGCGACGGCAACCGGTACCGCACACGGCACCGACGCCGGAGACCTCACCCCGGGCGATGGGCCAGACGGCGCCACACTCGACGGTACCGGTGGCGCAAGCACCCCCGGTACCGGAGGGGTAGGGCGCAACAGCTCTCCCAGAATCTCTGGGAGAACGGCCCGGAGGCTCTTGTTCAGAGCGGCTGCAGAGAAAGGCATGGAGGTCGATGCAGGCGTCGACGTCAGAACCTGTTCCGGGCGTGGAGGCTGTTCCGGGCTGTCCAGAGTGGAGCGCATCGACACCTCCTGAACAGAGGGTGAGCGGTCCTCTCGGCGCCGATGCCTGCTGGGTGCCAACTCCTTCGGCGACCCAGAGCTCTCGGTACCGACATGGGAAGGGGACCGGTGATGATGCTTCTTCGACTTCTTGGGACGAAGCATGTCACCGGAGCTTCCCGGCACCGACGAGGAGGACGTAGAATCCAGCCGTCGCTTCCTCGGGGCCGAGACCGAAGAAGGTCGGTCTCAGGGGGGCTGTACCGCAGGAGCCCTCAGGGTAGGGGGAGACCCACCCGAAGGCTCACCGCCACCAGCAGGGGAATGGACAGCCCTCACCTGCACTCCAGACGAAGCACCACCGTCCGACGACATCAGCAGACGAGGTCCCGGTACCACCGACGTCGATGCAGCTGTCCGATGTCTCAGCGCCGATGCAGAGGGCCGATGCCTCGATGCACTCGATGCACTGGCCGCCGAGGATGAAGGTCTGGACGCTGAAGACGTCGATGCACTCGATACCCCCGGTGCCGATGCCGACGAAGAGCCCGAGAACAAAATGTTCCACTGGGCTAACCTCGCTACCTGAGTCCGCCTTTGCAAAAGGGAACACAGACTACAGGTCTGAGGGCGGTGCCCAGCCCCCAGACACTGAAGACACGACGCGTGCCTGTCAGTGAGCGAGATTACCCGGGCGCACTGGGTGCACTTCTTGAAGCCGCTGGAAGGCTTCGATGTCATGGGCGGAAAAATCACGCCGGCGAAATCGAAAGACGAAATGGCGAAATTTGGCACCAGAAAAATAGGAAATTTCGACCGGGGCCTAAGTAAGGCCTACCCCGACGACGAAAGAAAACTTAACGGGGCGAAAAAAACTCGAAGTAGAGGAAGGAAAAAACCCAAAGAGGTTAATCCAAACAATTTTTGGAGTTTCTCACAGAAACGAGTCGAAAACGACGCGCGAGGTCGACTTTTCGGGGCACGAACTGTAAAACACAACCGTACCGAGCGTGGAGAAAAGAAGACTTGCCGGCACAAGCCGGTTTCGGGCGGGAAGACGGCCGCGCATGCGCGGTGCGCATCGGCGCGCGAGGGCTAGCAAAGGCCTTTGCTAGTGAAGATTCCGATTGGAGGGGCTGCCGTGGACGTCACCCATCAGTGAGAACAAGCAGCCTGCTTGTCCTCAGAGAAGTAAAGATATGAGCCTAAAATTCGAAACCATGGTAGGGTCTTTATTTGGCTTCGGCAACACAGCAATTTTAGCCTTACTAAATCTGTTGCAGGTGTTGGGGCAACGTTCTAATGTAACAAAAAAAAGTAATAAATGAGGTGACAAATCTGAAGAGAAAATTTTAAAGAGCTCACAGTGCAGCCCATCTGGACCGGGAGATTTGCCTACATTAAGTTGTTTTAGGGCTTCTAGAATTTCAGTGGTTAGGATAGGAGCTTGAAGAATATTATTATCTGCGTCAGAGAGGAAAGGCTTTCTTAGTGAAGTTAAAAACCGTTGTAATCCATCTGTATTGATAGGAGTTTCAGTTGAATATAATTTGGAATAAAAAGAATGGAACGCCTTCAGTATTTCTTTAGAATTTGTTAACACGTCTTTATTAGTACCATAAACTAAAGGTATTTGAGCCTTTGTACGTTTCCTTTTTAAATAATTAGCTAATAGACGACTGCTTTTATTCATTTCCATAAATTGGGTTTGTTTTTGAATAAAAATTTCAGCATTGGCTTTCGCTGACCAAATTTTATTATAAGTAAATTTTTGTTGAAGAATAGTATTAAGTACAGTGGGACTTGAATTATTTATATATTACTGTTCTAATAATTTTATTTCACACTCTAAATTCAGTAACTGTTGGTAATTAGTTTTATTTAAATAAGCAGAGAGAGAGATAAATTTACCTCTAATTGATGCCTTGAACGCCTCCCAATTATTGATTGGGTTAGTATCATGAGGAGTGTTGACAGAAAAGTATTCAGAAATGAAATTATGAATTTTAGTAAGAACCTCCTCATTAATAAGAATATTTGGGTTTAATCTCCAGAGTGGATTCTTATTAGAAAACAGAGTATCAAATTGTAATTGAATAGATATAGATCCCATCCCCACCAACTTACTTAACATCATCTCTCATACTGTCACCCCCTCCTTCTGTCATATCCTCAACCTCTCTCTCTCCACTGCAACTGTCCCTGACACCTTCAAGCACGCCGTAGTCACACCTCTCCTCAAAAAACCATCACTTGACCCTACCTGTCCCTCCAACTACTGCTCCATCTCCCTCCTACCCTTCCTCTCCAAAATACTTGAGCGTGCCGTTCACAGCCGCTGCCTTGATTTTCTCTCCTCTCATGCCATCCTTGATCCACTTCAATCCGGTTTTCGCCCTCTTCACTCGACAGAAACAGCACTCTCTAAAGTCTGTAATGACCTGTTCCTTGCCAAATCCAGAGGCCACTACTCCATCCTCACCATCCTCGATCTATCCGCCGCTTTTGACACTGTCAATCATGATCTACTTCTTGCCACACTGTCCTCATTTGGGTTCCAGGGCTCTGTCCTCTCCTGGTTCTCCTCCTATCTCTCCCACCGCACCTTCAGAGTTCACTCTCATGGATCTTCCTCCAACCCCATCCCGCTATCTGTCGGTGTCCCTCAGGGATCTGTCCTTGGACCCCTTCTCTTCTCAATCTACACCTCCTCATTGGGCTCCCTGATCTCATCTCATGGTTTCCAGTATCATCTCTATGCTGATGACACCCAGCTGTATCTCTCCACACCAGACATCACCGCGGAGACCTAGGCAAAGGTATCAGCCTGCTTATCCGACATTGCTGCCTGGATGTCCAACCGCCACTTGAAACTGAACATGTCCAAGACCGAACTCATCGTCTTTCCATCAAAACCCACTTCTCCTCTTCCTCCACTTTCTATCTCAGTTGATAACACACTCATCCTCCCCGTCTCATCTGCCCGCAACCTTGGAGTCATCTTTGACTCCTCCCTCTCCTTCTCTGCGCATATCCAGCAGATAGCCAAGACCTGTCGCTTCTTCCTCTTTAACATCAGCACCTCCTCATTGGGCTCCCTGATCTCATCTCATGGTTTCCAGTATCATCTCTATGCTGATGACACCCAGCTGTATCTCTCCACACCAGACATCACCGCGGAGACCTAGGCAAAGGTATCAGCCTGCTTATCCGACATTGCTGCCTGGATGTCCAACCGCCACTTGAAACTGAACATGTCCAAGACCGAACTCATCGTCTTTCCATCAAAACCCACTTCTCCTCTTCCTCCACTTTCTATCTCAGTTGATAACACACTCATCCTCCCCGTCTTATCTGCCCGCAACCTTGGAGTCATCTTTGACTCCTCCCTCTCCTTCTCTGCGCATATCCAGCAGATAGCCAAGACCTGTCGCTTCTTCCTCTTTAACATCAGCAAAATTCGCCCTTTCCTCTCTGAACACACCACCCGAACTCTCGTCCACGCTCTCATTACCTCTCGCCTGGACTACTGCAACTTACTCCTCACCGGCCTCCCACTTAGCCATCTATCCCCCCTTCAATCTGTTCAGAACTCTGCTGCACGTCTTATATTCCGCCAGAACCGATACACTCATATCACCCCTCTCCTCAGGTCACTTCACTGGCTTCCAATCAGATACCGCATTCAATTCAAGCTTCTCCTTCTTACCTACAAATGCACTCAGTCTGCTGCCCCTCACTATCTTTCTACCCTCATCTCCCCTTACGTTCCTGCCCGTAATCTCCATTCACAGGACAAATCCCTCCTCTCATTACCCTTCTCCACCACTGCCAACTCCAGACTCCGCCCATTCTGCCTCGCCTCACCCTATGCTTGGAACAACCTTCCTGAGCCCCTACGCCAAGCCCCCTCCCTGCCCATCTTCAAGTCTTTGCTTAAAGCCCACCTCTTCAATGCTGCGTTCGGCACCTAACTCTTACTGTTCAGGAAATCCAGACTGCCCCAATTTGACTGCCCCTTTCGGACTGACTGTTCACTTGTCTTTTAGATTGTAAGCTCTTTGAGCAGGGACTGTCCCTCTATGTTAAATTGTACAGCGCTGCGTAACCCTAGTAGCGCTTTAGAAATGTTAAATAGTAGTAGTAGTAGTAGCATCAGGATTTCGACTTCTCCATGGATCTATTAGATGGTATTGTTGAATTAGGGAACGTAGCATTGCATGAGATTTAGAAGGATGATATATGGATTTGGACTGCCTGTCAAGCCATGGATCCAAGGGGAGATTGAAGTCCCCAGTCATAATAATAGGATTATGTCCACACTCAGACACCTGCTGGAATAAATGGACAAAAAACTTTGGAGAATCCACTTTAGGAGCATATAAATTAACTAATATCCTGATTATAAATATTAATTTTGAGGATAATCCATCTGCCTTCGCTGTCAGTATATTTCTCTTTCAGTTGAAATATAACATCTTTATGAAAGAGTACTGCCACTCCATATTTGTTTCCCTTGTGCTGGAGAATTGAAAACTTGTTCTATCCAATGTGCACAATTAGTAAAGGGTTATAGAGTTGAGAGATGTGTCTCTTGCATAAAAATAATTTTAGCATTTTGTCTCTTTAAAGCTAGAAATATCTTTTTCCTTTTTATAAGGTGTCTCATACCATGTACATTCCAGGATACTAAATTTATTATATTTTTATTCATCATAGAAACTATAGGTGCAAAACCCACATATCAATATCATCCATGAACAATACTACTCTATTTCAAAAGCCTACGGCACGCAATACCCTTTTACATTTTTCCAGTTTTCACCCTTTTCATTTAAAATCTAGTTTGCCTAGTCCATTTTTACAGTTAAGACATATCTGCTCCACTAATGCGAATATTGAAGATCAAGCTGCCACAATGTCTGCTAAATTTTTGGACTGTGGATATCCTTGTTAAGAAAGCTTATCTTCGGGCCAAGTATGCTCATCGCGAGCTGTTGCTACAATATAAACAAACTTTGGAAGAAGAGAGATTAGTAGCTGTTCTACCATCTTCAGCACTGAGTTCTAAAATTAATAAATCTATTCAATCACACTGGGAGATACTGCAAGGCCATGGATGTTTTGATGCTCATCCTATTTGTGCACACAGACGAATAAAACCATAGGGGAGTTGCTTTCTTATAAACGACTTGATTATTTGCCCCTTGATTCTGACAAACTGGGACATTTCAAATGTGGAGCCTGTCGATGATGTTCTTCCAACATAGAAGGTTTGGACTGGAAATATCCTATGACATGCAGAATCATTACATCTCGTACAAACATGAATTGCCATAGTATATATAATCATCTGTCCTTGCCAACTGGTGTATGTTGATCATTCCAGCCGTCCAATCAAAACTCGTCTTACAGAACATAAATCACACATTAAAACCAAGGTGTTGTCAGCTCCCTTAGTACAGCATTGACTTGACTGCCAACATCAACTGAGTGATCTGCAATGGCTTATTACAGATAGTGTACAGATGGGGTGGGAGGGAGGCAAAATTGATCGACTATTAAATTATAGAGAACAGCGCTGGATATATCTACTCCAACACAGTACAGCCGACAGGGCTGAATTCAGAATTGGAATAGTGGTTATTAGTTTGATTGGTTGTGATGCTCTTTTTTTTTATCCAATCAGATTTTTGCATTTTTTTTTCATTTGAACATCCAATCGGGTTGCTCTATTTTCAATCAGTTGATGGACATTTAAACTGCAGTGGCAGGGGACAAAAGCCGCAACCATTTTATAGGAAAGTCAATATGCAAATCTGTTGTTTTGTAAGTATTGCTATCAGGATGAAGTTTATAAGTTTTGTAGATTCTGTTTTCAAGAGTTCACCTATGATGTCTAGCTTGCATTGAGTGCTGTTGTGTCTTGCAGTGAACCTCTTCCCTGATGAAGTATGGAAACCTGACCATGTTGGAGGGGTTTTTCTCAATTTGGAATCGGCTGCAAGTTAAGTGGCATTTTGTTTATCTCATGCCTTACTGGAATGCAATTTTGAAGAAGTTAATGAATATTTTGCAAGCAGAGATTACATAACCAGACTATGTTTTAAAAAAAATTTAGAAAATGTAATTTAAATAAAATTTAAACAAAACTGGATTGATGAAGATTTGCACCCTATTGCTCTGGTACAATCCAGTTTAAGCAACAATGATGCTGTGAACTCTGAGGATCCTATTCTTTTTGTCACTCACATTAAACTTTTTGGTATATGCGGTTTATAAGACCCATAGAGGCATATTTTCAAAGCACTTAGCCTTCCAAAGTTCCATAGAAACCTATGGAACTTTGGAAGGCTAAGTGCTTTGAAAATATGCCTCATAATGTAATATAATGATAAAACTGTGCTGCAGTGAACATAAAGCCAGATTGGCTACAGCGACTTTCAGGCTTATTTTCAAAAGTGATCGCCGGGCATCTTACGACATAAATCGGGAGATAGTCGGCAATCTCTCAAAAGCGGTGAAATCGGTATAATCGAAAGCTGCTTTTTTGACACCATTGCCCCTTTCCCGTTGCCAAGCCGGCAAAAGTTCGAGGGGGCATGTCGGCGGCATAGCGAAGGCGGGACATGGGCGGGCATGGGCATGGCTACCAGATGGCCGGCTTTCACGGATAATGGAAAAAAAAGCGGCGTTAATCAGTATTTCGCCGGGTTTACTTGGTCCTTTCATTTTCATGACCAAGCCTCAAAAAGGTGCCCCAACTCACCAGATGACCACCGGAGGGAATGGGGGATGACCTCCCCATACTCCCCCAGTGGTCACCAACCCCCTCCCACACTAAAAAAAATAAAAATAAAAACCTTTTTTGCCAGCCTGTATGCCAACCTCAAATGTCACACCCAGCTCCCTGACAGCAGTATGCAAGTCCCTGGAGCAGTTTTTGTTGGTTGCAGTGGACTTCAGGCAGGCGGACCCAGGCCCATCCCCCCCTACCTGTTCCACTTATGGTGGCTAATGTAGAGCCCTCCAAACCCCCCCCCCAAACCCACTGTACCCATATGTAGGTGCCCCCCTTCACCCATAAGGACTATGGTAGTGGTGTAGAGTTGTGGGGAGTGGGTTTTGGGGGGGATTTGGGGGTGTTGAGGGCCTCAGCACACAAGGGAAGGGAGCTATGCACCTGGGAGGCATTTTTTTTTTTTTTTTTTTTTTTTTTTAATTTTTAGAAGTGCCCCCTAGGGTGTCCGGTTGGTGTCCTGGCATGTCAGGGGGACCAGTGCACTACAAATGCTGGCTCCTCCCACGACCAAATGGCTTGGATTTCGCTGGGTTTCAGATCGCTGGCATTTTTTTCCATTATCGCTGAAAAACAAAATCGGCCATCTCAAACCCGGCGAACTCTGGCATTTCGCTGGGCCAAACCGTATTATCGAAAGAAAAGATGGTCGGCCATCTTTTTCGATAATACGGTTCGGCCAGCTGTTTACGGTGCCGCCAAAATAGATCGCCGACAATCTATTTCGCCGGCGCCGTTCGATTATTCCCCTCTTTGTCAACTCCTTTAGTGCAGCATAGCATTGATTATAAATATCAACGATCTACACTGGGGAGTAGTTGATCATATCCTAGGTGACAGGAATATGCATCAAGAACAAAGTTGGATTTTTGAGTTTCAAACTCTAAGTCTGCAGGGTCTAAACAAAGAAACTAAGTGGTTCATCGTAAGAAGCATTATTTGACTTACACAGTAATAAAGTGTTTTGCATACTTTGTATCTCATTACTATGTATTCCATGGTAACCAACACTAATGTGCATTATGATTTTTATTAACATTTATAATCCACATTTTTCAAGGCAGAAAACAAAATCACATGCATAAATAAAAACAAATACACAGAAACATAAAAAAATATTCACAGAAAAAGGTCTACCCACTAATACCTCAGGACTGATCAAACACTGTAAATAAGTTCTCAGTTGATGTTTAAAAAATCACAAACTTCCCTGTTTTCAAAGGTCCAGTGGCAACTTGTTCCATTCAAGTGGTCCAGCAACAGAAAGCATCTTTTTTCTCACATAATCCAACCTTACTTGTCGATAAGAAGGAACAACAAGCTCAAAAGTATTCATAGAGCACAAATTTTGAATAGAAACATAAGTTTGAATGTTAGTACACATATAACATGATGAATATTGGTGTAAGGCCATGTAAACCAACAAAAGCAACCTGTATTTAATACAATAAGCTACCGGTAACCATTATAGCTCTCTAAGACAAGAGACGTGATCATATTTACCCAAGCCACAAAAAGATGTGCAGTCAAATTCTGAATCACTTGTAATTACTGTAAACTAGAGACTGGCAGGCCCAAGTACACATTATTAGAATAATCAAACCCCCCTAAAATCATAGTCAACCTTTTGAAAATCAGATTTGAGTAATATAATTCACATTACTGCCATTTAATGTATGTTAAGGGATAAATTACAATGGCCCTAATAATACTTGTACAAAGGCAAGTAGCACTTTAAGCCAAGGTCTGACTAAAATTCTCAGTGAAAAGCTCCTCGCTCCTCAACCAATTTTCTCCCCCAAATACTTTGGACAGCATTTTCCTGGCTTGTCACAAAACACTACACTGTTCTGGCAGGGGCAAGCTAATTTCATATGCAGCGCTAAGCACTTGCTTCCCTTCACTTTCAATTTAGCAGTAGCCAATTTTTGCAGTGTGAAAAGAAAACCAACATGGCTTTTTCTTTCCTTCTTTCTTTTTTTTTTTCCTCCTCAATTCAGAATGAAGGAAGGGGGGTTCAGGGAGTAAAACAATATCTTCTTTCTGATGGAATCAAAAGAACCATAGAGCCTGTAATGAGCTTCCCCTTAAATTACTAGCTTAACCTTGGGCTATCTCTTCTAATAGTACCTGCTTTGTCTTAAGTCTGGGCCTGAAAAGCAAGAGGTCACACAACAGTCAGACATTGCATGATTAATGTCTCAAGTACTATTGTGGAGCTTTCTGCCTTAGGGCTCCAAAAGCTACTTTCCAAATAAAGAAAAATACCTCCTAAAAATTGTTGGCAGATTTAAAATGCAATTTTTCAGCATGAGGATATTAATGAATGCCAACAGCATCTGGTCACATAGGCCATGGTAAACTGACAAGGTCATTTTCAATTTACTGAAAGCAAAAGCCGATTTTTTTTCTTTATTATAATACAACACTCAGAATTTATTTTGATACATATGATAACCTGTGTCAAACCAGAAGGCCCCAAAAGCGAGAAATTAAAACACCATGGGGTCGATATTCAATGCAATTTAAACAGCCAGAAATGACTCCTAGCTGTTTAAATCACTTGTCCAGGGCTAACTGGGCACATTCAGCGGCACTTAACCAGATAGTGCCACTGGAAATGCCCAGTTAGTGCCTAAGCCAAAACCGTAACTTGTGGACATTCCAGGGATGGAGTCAGCACTTAGGTGGTTAAGTGCCAACATTCAGCCCTTAACAATAACCACATAAACAGGACCACATAAATACAGTCCTATTTTTATGCAGTTCATTATAGCCAGTTAAGTGCTAAATATCCCTCTTGACTGACTATGTTTTAGCCACCCACCTATGCCTGGATATTCAGTGTCAGTGCCCGGTCATGGCCCAGCAACAAATATTCGGGAATAAAGCCGGAGACAGTCAGCAAAATGGTGACCACTGCTGGATGAATGTCGACCCCCATAATAATACAATAAAATACAAATACAGAACAAATCAACCATTTTAACAACTTCCTCCTCCCCCCTCCCCCCCCCCCACCCCCCGAAAAATACAGCTGCATCAAAAACCAGTATAAATTACAGCAAAACATGAAATAAATTACTCTCATTTGAACCCAGGAAGTAGAACATTATTTTTCTATAAATTAGTATTAGCCTTCCCCACTGGAAAACATAGCTACAGAAAAGAACACACACACACAAATTTCAACAGCCTAAAAACAGTGAAAGAGAGACTAATGAAACTTCCTGTATGCTATATTCTCAGACATTCTCATATTCTATGTAGCACTTGTAAAGAAAATGAAAATTTAGGACTACATTCTATATACAGCGCCTGAAAAATCAGCCCAGAAAATATTTCCGACTAGCATAATCTGTAAACCGTGCCTAGATTTAGGTGCAGTTTATATAATACGCCTAGCTGATTTACAGAATACGCCTAGCGGTCATGCTTGCACCTAACTCCAGGCACTTGCATTTACGCCAAGTAGAACTTGGTGTAAATACCGGCGCCTAAGTTAGGTGCAGAGCAGGTGTATTCTACAACTGTGTGCATAGATTTTCAGAACGCCCAGGGTATGCCTAGTCCATGCCTACCTGCCACCCCCTTTATGGCGGCGTGCATTTGAATTTACACGTACCACTTTACAGAATACACCTAGCAAGCTGTGTCTGTAAATTCTAATTAATACCAATTAGTATCAATAATTGCTTGTGGTAATTATCAGCACTGATTGGCATGTTAAGTAATTAAATTGTGCATGCAAATCCAGAATATGACTGGATTTGCCTACGCAATTTCAGTTGTGCTACATAAAATCTGGGGGTTAGTGTCTAAATTAGCACCTACTTTTCTGATACGTTGAAGACAAAATTCAATCATTTGTTCCTCAATATTTAAAAAAGCAAATGCAGTTAAGGCAGGCATGATGTGAAATATAAAACTGTAGTCATCTACACAGTGAACCACACTGACCAATCTTTGGCCTCAGTTCTACGATCCATTGCAAAATCCTGAACTTATTTCTCAATATTTCTCTTGTTTCAGCATTGACACTAGCATTTTATGGATATCGGAAAGGCTGCATGATGAATAATGAAACCTCCAGAACCAAACCTCTTTGTACATGGATTCTTTTGTCCTCAAAAGGAGGTGTTACTTGTATGCCACAGGACATATCATCTGACTCAGTTTAAAATGGGGGGGGGGGGGGGGGCACGAGCTTCATCCACAAGATTGAACCAAGAACCCAAGATCACATCCCAGTGTGAGTCAGAAACAAAATAAATAGATTGAGGATGCCTGCACAAGGAAGCGTGTATGCTTCTGAACAGCCCTTGCTTGGTTAATGAAAGTATATTCAAAGACAACACCAAACCCCTTAAAAAATGTAAGACATTCTGAAAGCTCTGTCTGTTTTTGGCACTCAGCTGTGCATACACCATTCTGATGAGTGTTCCTTTCCTCGTGATAGTATCAAGCCCAGCTGTTTGATATAAAAATCCCAACATATAAGCATTGTCTCTTCTTTGGAAAGAAATCATACAACTATTGTTTGGCATCTTCAGAAAATAGTTGAGAGTATAAATTTTATTTTTTAACTATTACATTGGTAACTCTGCAGGTAATCATTAGACATCCCCAAGTACCAAACACTGATAATAAAATTTTCTTTTCTGCAATACAAGTAAATTATCTTATTTGTACAAGCTATCGGTGCACCATTTCCCTCAGATTTTCTTTTGTGTTCTACCTCCTGAACCAATGCACATTTTAGTAGCAATAAAAGTATAAAAATATTTGTGCGCACTGGTTTTTCTACTACAGCAAAGACTGCCAAAATAAATAGCAGTGCTGACTGCATCAGAGATGCCAACCTGCTTATTTTCGAAGGAGATGGCCGGCCATCTTCCGACACAAATCGGGAGATGGCCGGCCATCTCCTAAACCCGGCCAAATCGGTATAATCGAAAGCAGATTTTGGTCGGCTCCAATTGCTTTCCGTCGCAGGGACGGCCAAAGTTAAAGGGGGCATTTCAGCAGGGTACAGAAGGCGGGACGGGGGCATGGTTACAAGATGGCCGGCTTCGGCCGATAATGGAAAAAAGAAGGCCAGCTCTGACGAGCACTTGGCCGGCTTCACTTGGTCCATTTATTTTTAGGACCAAGCCTCCAAAAAGTGCCCCAACTCACCAGATGACCACCAGAGGGAATCAGGGATCACCTCCCCTTACTTTCCCCCCCCCCCCCCCCCAATGGTCACCAACCCCCTCCCACCCAAAAAAAAAATTCAAATTCTTTTTTTTTTTTGCCAGCCTCTATGCCAGCCTCAAATGTCATACCCAGTTCCATGACAGCAGTATGTAGTTCCCTGGAGCAGTTTTTAGTGGGTGCAGTGCATTTCAGGCAGGTGGCCCAGGCCCAGGCCCATCCCCCCCTACCTGTTACACTTGTGGTGGTAAATGGGAGCCCAACCCCCCCCCCCAAAAAAAACCCACTGTACCCACATGTAGGTGCCCCCCTTCATCCCTAAGGGCTATGGTAGTGGTGTACAGTTGTGGGGAGTGGGTTTTGGGGGGCTTTGGGGGGCTCAGCACCCAAGGTAAGAGAGGTATGCGCCTGGGATCAAATTCCAAAGTCCACTGTAGTGCCCCCTAGGGTGCCCGGTTGGTGCCCTGACATGTGAGGAGGACCAGTGCACTACGAATCCTGGCTGCTCCTATGACCAAATGAAGTGGATCACATGCCGGCTCATAAAAGCAGGCTCCCTCCAAGGATCAGGGCGTCCCTGCTCCTCGAAGACAGCTTCCCTCCCATCCACCCCATAGGGCATTGGCTAGAGTTGTGGGATTTCCTTTCAGTAACCTCGTTTGTAGTGGCAGGCTCTTGGCTTTAGGTTGTCGCAGCAGTGGAAAACCCGAGCTACAGGGGTGGTGGCTCGAGGGGATGAGCCAGGTTTATTGACTGGAGGGTCGGAAGACCCCAATAATGGGTGTGGAGGTCCACAACTGCAGAAGGGCTCTTGCTGGCAAGGAGGAGCTGGAAGAAGGAGATTGACAGCGATGGACTGGAAGCGGACTGGCTGCTTTGATGACATGGCGAGCACCAGTGGGGGTTTTGGATATTCCTACATGTTATAGCTGTAGCTCGGGGGTGTTATCTATTATGAAGGATGTTGCAATGTTAAAAGGTTGTTTAATAAACTAAGCTGCGGCCTATTGATATTCCTAATAAGTGTGTAATTGAGTTATTTGACATGTGAGAGAATTGACTTGTTGGGGTAATGTGGGTATTGGAAAAGAGAAGTTTAAGAGTATAAGGGAAGGGGGGGTATGGTGTGCACGGGCAAGTTGGTCCCAGCTCCAGGAGTTAAGTTCAGGATGCTAACACGTTAGGTGTATATATTTGAAGCATAAGGATACCTTTTTTGTTTTGTTTAAACAAGCTTTTCTTTCAAGTCAGCAAGAAACCCCCTGTTGAACTAATCAACAAAAGTCTTCTGGGCTACTGAATTGCTACATTAAAAGCTGTTTCAAAATCACAGCATTAATTTTTGTTTTTCATTCTTCCTCTCTAAGCTGTTCAAATAATAATCTTTCTATTGGTAAAAAGCAGGAAATGCCTTTAAGAACATCAACTTGCAAATCTCAGGATACCATTATGCCTTCACATGCAAAAAAAACATAATTTGGGCCATAGAAAGTGTGACCCCATATCAGAACTTAAGAACCCAGACGGTGATCTGGTATATCACATGCAGACCAACAGAAGGCCTGAGTGTATTCCAATTTGTTTCATGGAAAAAGGCTTCTTGCCCAGCCCTTGCCTAATACAAACATAGTATTTTATTTTTCAGTCACTGACATAATCATAACACCATAAGAATGGGAAATTTCAACATAAACTGAAAAATCTGATCTCTCTTTTATAGCCAGGAAAACTGGCACAGCTTGTATGAAAAGCACACATACATAGGTACAAAGAATCTTTTTTTTTTTTCTATTCGAGTTCCCAAAGTTTAAAGTAGACTTACACAGCTACCATAATATTTTATCCAAAATGTAAAGAAACTGAACTTGATAGACTGCCTTTTCTGGTGGAAAGAGGGGTTGGGTGGGTAAGTGGATGGATGACTGGAAATGCCACAAACAGGAGGAAGAAACAGCTACCAATAGCTCTACAAGGCTTAATGAGTAGTTTTGCAGACACCTACCTACTACAATTGTTTTCTACTTCTGGTTAGTATGGGAGGGACATGCATGGAGGAACAAGCTTACATTATCAGAAGTTTCTGTGGTGCACCACCACCAGTGTATGGAGAAAGGGGAGTTTCCCTTTGGGATCACCTTCAGGACCAGCGAGAAATATATTCCACGCATTAAAAAAGGAGGACGGAAGACCAAACGACAGCCGGCGTGGTTAAAACGTCAGGTGAAGGAAGCTATTAGAGCTAAAGGAAAATCCTTCAGAAAATAGAAGGAACTGACTGACAATAATAAGAAACAGCATAAGGAATGTCAAGTCAAATGCAAAGCGCTGATAAGGAAGGCTAAGAGGGACTTTGAAAAAAAGATTGCGTTGGAGGCAAAAACACATAGTAAAAAATTTTTTAGGTATATTAAAAGCAGGAAGCCGGCAAAAGAATCGATTGGACCGCTAGATGACCGAGGAGTAAAAGGGGCGATCAAGGAAGACAAAGCCGTAGCAAAGAGATTAAATGAATTCTTTGCTTCGGTCTTCACCGAGGAAGATTTGGGTGGGGTACCGGTGCCAGAAATGGTATTCAAAGCTGACGAGTCAGAGAAACTTCATGAATTCTCTGTAAACCTGGAGGATGTAATGGGGCAGTTCTACAAACTGAAGAGTAGCAAATCTCCTGGACCGGATGGTATTCATCCCAGAGTACTGATAGAACTGAAAAATGAGCTTGTGGAGCTATTGTTAGTAATATGTAATTTATCCTTAACATCGAGCGTGGTACCAGAAGATTGGAGGGTGGCCAATGTAACGCCGATTTTTTAAAAAAAAAAGGTTCCAGAGGAGATCCGGGAAATTATAGACCGGTGAGTCTGACGTCGGTGCCGAGCAAAATGGTAGAGACTATTATTAGAACAAAATTACAGAGCATATTCAAAAGCATGTAATAATAAGACAAAGCCAACACGGATTTAGTTAAGGGAAATCTTTCCTCACTAATCTACTACATTTCTTTGAAGGGGTGAACAAACATGTGGATAAAGGTGAGCCGGTTGATATTGTGTATCTGGATTTTCAGAAGGCATTTGACAAAGTGCCTCATGAAAGACTCTAGAGGAAATTGGAGAGTCATGGGATAGGAGGTAGTGTTCTATTGTGGATTAAAAATTGGTTAAAAGATAGAAAACAGAGAGTAGGGTTAAATGGTCATTATTCTCAATGGAGAAGGGTAGTTAGTGGGGTTGCCCAGGGCTCTGTGCTGGGACTGCTGCTTTTTAACATATTTATAAATGACCTAGAGATGGGAGTGACTAGTGAGGTAATTAAATTTGCTGATGACACACAGTTATTCAAAGTCGCTAAATCGCAGGAGGATTGTGAAAAATTACAAGAGGATCTTACGAGACTGGGAGACTGGGCGTCTAAATGGCAGATGACGTTTAAAGTGAGCAAGTGCAAAGTGATGCAAGTGGGAAAAAGGAACCCGAATTACAGCTACGTCATGCAAGGTTCCACGTTAGGAGTCACCAACCAAGAAAGGTTGATATGTTGAAACCTTCTGCTTAGTGTGCTGCTGCGGTTAAGAAAGCAAATAGAATGTTAGGTATTATTAGGAAAGGAATGGAAAACAAAAATGAGGTTGTTATAACGCCTTTGTATCGCTCCATGGTGCGACCACACCTCAAATATTGTGTTCAATTCTGGTCGCCGCATCTTAAAAAAGATATAGTGGAATTAGAAAAGGCGCAGAGAAGGGTGACGAAAATGATAAAGGGGATGGGACGACTTCCCTATGAAGAAAGGTTAAAGCAGCTAGGGCTCTTCAGCTTGGAGAAAAGGCCACTGAGGGGAGATATGATAGAGCTCCATAAATTAATGAGTGGAGTTGAACAGGTAGATGTGAAACGTCTGTTCACGCTTTCCAAAAATACTAGAACTAGGGGGCATGCGATGAAGCTACAATGTAGTAAATTTAAAATGAATTGGAGAAAATGTTTTTTCACTCAACATGTAATTAAACTCTGGAAATTCGTTGCCAGAGAATGTGGTAAAGGCGGTTAGCTTGGCGGAGTTTTAAAAAGGTTTGGACGGCTTCCTAAAGGAAAAGTCCATAGACCATTATTAAATGGACGGGGAAAATCCACTATTTCTGGGATAAGCAGTATAAAATGTTTAGTACTTTTTAGGGATCTTGCCAGGTATTTGTGACTGGATTGGCCACTGTTGGAAACAGGATGCTGGGCTTGATGGACCTTTGGTCTTTCCCAGTATGGCAATACTTACGTACTTATGTAAAGCATTGAGGAAGAAGTGAGATTCTCTACGCATTTGAGTTAGACAGTTAGATCTCGGGACAGGGGATTTCAGGATGGTCAAATGAAAAGGAAAGACAAAGATCTATTCTGAAGCAGGTGGACAACCAAGTCAGGGTCTTATAAATTCCTTTATTGTTGAGGACAAGCAAGGAAAAGCTAAAGGAAATCTTCCTTTCAATGAAAGAATGTTACTTTCTAAAATGGAGAATTCACTAAGCCCTATGCCCCACCTGCCAGCCTCCACCACCAGGAAGTATTCTGATCCATACTCCCTCTCCTCTGGAAAGGCTGAAGAGCGTAATGGAAAAAAGGAAAATCTGTTGTATAGGTAGTATCAAACATAGGTGAGAGTTGATTTATTAAGATCTCTGTTGAAGAATCTCCAATATGTGTTTATGTTTATTGAATATTTGATAACCGTCCAAATTCCAAAGAGAATGGGACTCAGTGGTTTACAATTCCAAAATCAAAACAAAGTACATGAAAAGAACGCCAATATAAAAATAGAACAGAGAAGGCAATAATCATACAGCAATCAAAAAGCAGAATGAAGAGTAATTTCATATCATGCAATTTTTGGTGAAGAACTAATCTATTACAATCAAGCGAACAGAGAGACCTTGAAGGAGTATATGGAATTGTGACAGCTGAAAAATATAGAGGCTTACATTGATGGATTGCCCTGTGTGCTAAACAGAAAATCTTAAAACAACATCTGAAACTAACTGGAAGCTAATGTAGTTGAATGAAAAGAAGGGTAATGTGATCTAAATGCTTAACATGGCAAAGGAAATGAACAGCTGAATTATGTAAACATTGCAACCGATAAAGGACATAACATGGAACTCCACAAAAAATAGAATTACAATAGTCAATGCGTGTAATGACAAACACATGAATCAACGTATGAATAGCAGTGAAATCTAGAAAACGACTAATAGACCGAATCAGAATACGCCAGTAGAAACCTCTCTCAACCACTTGAGTGACATAAGCTTGAAAAAATATTTATACCTGTGACTTTGTTCCGTTACTTAGGAGTGATTTTTGACTCAATGTATTAAACAACTTAAATGGAATAGAAGGGATAGAAAGAGAACCCGAAATCCAACACTACCATTTTAGAAGGATTGAGAACCTTTCTGTGCTTAAGAAGCCACTTAAAAATATCCAAGAGACAGTACTGTAACCGAAAGATATCTAGAGCTGAAGAAGTCACTGGAAAAATCAGCAAGATGTCATCTGCATACAGAAAGAATTTTATATTATGTTCTTGAATGAGAAGAGCCAATGGACTAAGGAAAATGTTAAATAAAAGAGGCGAGAACAGAAGCCTGAGGAACGCCACACTGCAGTGGACTCAAGGGGGAAACTGATGATATGGTGGAAACCCTGAAAGTCCTATCCAAAAGAAAAGAAGAGAACCATGGAAACACCAAACCTAAGATTCCAATAGACTTAAGACAAAAGAGAAGCAAAGAATGATCCACCAAGTCAAAAGCCACAGAAAGATCTGAAGACACAAGAAGAACCACCATGCCTGAATCAAGATATGCATGTAATTCACTGTTAAGCGATGTTACCATTGTCTCAGTGCTCTGGAGCGCACGGAAACCTGTCTTTGATGAAGGATGAAATGACTATTAGTGAATTGAAGCAATTGCTGAAAGACAACTTTTTCCATAATTTTTGTTAAAATGCAAAGATTAGAGACAGGTCTATACTGCTCTGGACACACAGGGTCCAAGGATGCATTCTTAAGAATGGGCCGAACTACAGCTAATTTCCATAATGTAGGGATCAGACCAGTCAACTAACTCAGGTTGACCAAATGCAAAATCAAAAAGGAAGAAATCCATGTCTATCTACTTTAATCCAAGATGAAGGGATGGGATCAAGTTGAGCGGTATTTAAGTGCATAGAGTTTGTCAATAATGATAGTTGGGTAAGTGAGGGAAGAGTAAAAGAATCCCAAACATCTACCAAAGCTGTAGCCGAGGTTTCAGTAGAAGGATCCAATAAACAATCAGATGAGACTGAAGAACTACAAGACGTGGTGAAAGGGCATGAAAGGGCTCGAAGGTTAGCAACCTTGTACAAAAAATAAGAGCTATGTAGATTGAATTCACCAATGGGCACTACTCTTTCCAGTTGTTTTCTTTTTTCCCTAATTATGCAGATTTTTTAATGAGACAGTTTTCAAATATTTGACTCAGAACTTTCTCATTGTTGTACTAACCTACACGCAAAGGGAGAAATGGTGTTCGCTTTGGAATCTTTGAGCATTTCATTGATTAGAAGAACTACTTATTGCCGGAAAAGATGGAATATTTGAAAAATAGTGTAAGAGAGAAAAAAATTATTATTTTCTTAATTTTCCTTGAAATAGGTTGATTTCCATTTCCAACATGCTTATATCCTACCTTGTGAAGGTTCTGAAAATTATTCACTGGCTCTCTCCCCAGTATTTTAAGGGTTTATTACAACCTGACATCTAGGAGACTGTGGGGACAGGAAGGGGAGGTGAACAACTGGCTTCCTCTGATAGGCCTAATCTTACAAAGTTGATGGAATCACCCGAAGAAAAGTCAACAGGGCTACTCAGGTTGCCATTTCTGCATTAGCTTCTGTTAAATATGATACTGAAATTATTATTGTTTATTTATTTAGAAAGGAAGATCTGATAGATCATGGACATAAAATTAATGTATCCCCCAATTTCTTCTTTGCAACTCAAGCTTATGGAAATACTTTCTTCTGCTCTGTCCTTTGGTGGTATTGTTGGGTATGTATAGCGAATGCTACATACCTGTAGAAGGTATTCTCCGAGGACAACAGGCTGATTGTTCTCACTGATGGGTGACGTCCACGGCAGCCCCTCCAATCGAAAACTTCACTAGCAAAGGCCTTTGCTAGTCCTCGCGCGCCCATGCGCACCACGCATGCGCGGCCGTCTTCCCGCCCGAACCGGCTCGTGTTCGTCAGTCCCATATGTAGCAAGACAAAACAAGGGAAGACACAACTCCAAAGGGGAGGCGGGCGGGTTTGTGAGAACAATCAGCCTGCTGTCCTCGGAGAATACCTTCTACAGGTATGTAGCATTCGCTTTCTCCGAGGACAAGCAGGCTGCTTGTTCTCACTGATGGGGTATCCCTAGCCCCCAGGCTCACTCAAAACAACAAACATGGTCAATTGGGCCTCGCAACGGCGAGGACGTAACTGAGATTGACCTAACAATTTATCCAACTAACTGAGAGTGTAGCCTGGAACAGAATAAACATGGGCCTAGGGGGGTGGAGTTGGATTCTAAACCCCGAACAGATTCTGAAGCACTGACTGCCCGAACCGACTGTCGCATCGGGTATCCTGCTGCAGGCAGTAATGAGATGTGAATGTGTGGACAGATGACCACGTCGCAGCTTTGCAAATCTCTTCAATAGTGGCTGACTTCAAGTGGGCTACCGACGCTGCCATGGCTCTAACATTATGAGCCGTGACATGACCCTCAAGAGCCAGCCCAGCCTGGGCGTAAGTGAAGGAAATGCAATCTGCTAGCCAATTGGATATGGTGCGTTTCCCCACAGCCACTCCCCTCCTGTTGGGATCAAAAGAAACAAACAATTGGGCGGACTGTCTGTTGGGCTGTGTCCGCTCCAGATAGAAGGCCAATGCTCTCTTGCAGTCCAATGTGTGCAGCTGACGTTCAGCAGGGCAGGAATGAGGACGGGGAAAGAATGTTGACAAGACAATTGGCTGGTTCAGATGAAACTCCGACACAACCTTTGGCAAGAACTTAGGGTGAGTGCGGAGGACTACTCTGTTATGATGAAATTTGGTGTAAGGGGCCTGGGCTACCAGGGCCTGAAGCTCACTGACTCTACGAGCTGAAGTAACTGCCACCAAGAAAATGACCTTCCAGCTCAAGTACTTCAGATGGCAGGAGTTCAGTGGCTCAAAAGGAGGTTTCATCAGCTGGGTGAGAACGACATTGAGATTCCATGACACTGTAGGAGTCTTGACGGGGGGCTTTGACAAAAGCAAACCTCTCATGAAGCGAACAACTAAAGGCTGTCCTGAGATCGGCTTACCTTCCACACGGGAATGGTATGCACTAATCGCGCTAAGGTGAACCCTTACAGAGTTGGTCTTGAGACCAGACTCCGACAAGTGCAGAAGGTATTCAAGCAGGGTCTGTGTAGGACAAGAGCGAGGATCTAGGGCCTTGCTGTCACACCAGACGGCAAACCTCCTCCATAGAAAGAAGTAACTCCTCTTAGTGGAATCTTTCCTGGAAGCAAGCAAGATGCGGGAGACACCCTCTGACAGACCCAAAGAGGCAAAGTCTATGCTCTCAACATCCAGGCCGTGAGAGCCAGAGACTGGAGGTTGGGATGCAGAAGTGCCCCTTCGTCCTGTGTGATGAGGGTCGGAAAACACTCCAATCTCCACGGTTCTTCGGAGGACAACTCCAGAAGAAGAGGGAACCAGATCTGACGCGGCCAAAAAGGAGCAATCAGAATCATGGTGCCTCGGTCTTGCTTGAGTTTCAACAAAGTCTTCCCCACCAGAGGTATGGGAGGATAAGCATACAGCAGACCCTCCCCCCAGTCCAGGAGGAAGGCATCCGATGCCAGTCTGCCGTGGGCCTGAAGCCTGGAATAGAACTGAGGGACTTTGTGGTTGGCTCGAGATGCAAAGAGATTTACCAAGGGGGTGCCCCACACCTGGACGATCTGGCGCACTACTCTGGAGTTGAGCGACCACTCGTGAGGTTGCATAATCCTGCTCAACCTGTCGGCCAGACTGTTGTTTACGCCTGCCAGATATGTGGCTTGGAGCACCATGCCGTGACGGCGAGCCCAGAGCCACATGCTGACGGCTTCCTGACACAGGGGGCGAGATCCAGTGCCCCCCTGCTTGTTGATGTAATACATGGCAACCTGGTTGTCTGTCTGAATTTGGATAATTTGATGGGACAGCCGATCTCTGAAAACCTTCAGAGCGTTCCAGACTGCTCGTAACTCCAGAAGATTGATCTGCAGATCGCGTTCCTGGAGGGACCAGCTTCCCTGGGTGTGAAGCCCATCGACATGAGCTCCCCACCCCAGGAGAGACGCATCCGTAGTCAGCACTTTTTGTGGCTGAGGAATTTGGAAGGGGCGTCCCAGAGTCAAATTGGACCAAATCGTCCACCAATACAGGGATTTGAGAAAACTCGTGGACAGGTGGATCACGTCTTCTAGATCCCCAGCAGCCTGAAACCACTGGGAAGCTAGGGTCCATTGAGCAGATCGCATGTGAAGGCGGGCCATGGGAGTCACATGAACTGTGGAGGCCATGTGGCCCAACAATCTCAACATCTGCCGAGCTGTGATCTGCTGGGACGCTCGCACCCGCGAGACGAGGGACAACAAGTTGTTGGCTCTCGTCTCTAGGAGATAGGCCCGAGCCGTCCGAGAATCCAGCAGAGCTCCTATGAATTCGAGTCTCTGTACTGGGAGAAGATGGGACTTTGGATAATTTATCACAAACCCCAGTAGCTCCAGGAGGCGAATAGTCATCTGCATGGACTGTAAAGCTCCTGCCTCGGAAGTGTTCTTCACCAGCCAATCGTCGAGATATGGGAACACGTGCACCCCCAGCCTGCGAAGCGCCGCTGCTACTACAGCCAAGCACTTTGTGAACACTCTGGGCGCAGAGGCGAGCTCAAAGGGTAGCACACAGTACTGGAAGTGACGTGTGCCCAGCTGAAATCGCAGATACTGTCTGTGAGCTGGCAGTATCGGGATGTGCGTGTAGGCGTCCTTCAAGTCCAGAGAGCATAGCCAATCGTTTTCCTGAATCATGGGGAGAAGGGTGCCCAGGGAAAGCATCCTGAACTTTTCCTTGACCAGATATTTGTTCAGGGCCCTTAGGTCTAGGATGGGACGCATCCCCCCTGTTTTCTTTTCCACAAGGAAGTACCTGGAATAGAATCCCAGCCCTTCCTGCCCGGATGGCACGGGCTCGACCGCATTGGTGCTGAGAAGGGCGGAGAGTTCCTCTGCAAGTACCTGCTTGTGCTGGAAGCTGTAAGACTGAGCTCCCGGTGGACAATTTGGAGGTTTTGAGGCCAAATTAAGGGTGTATCCTTGCCGGACTATTTGGAGAACCCACTGATCGGAGGTTATTTGAGGCCACCTTTGGTGAAAAACTTTCAACCTCCCGCCGACCGGCAGATCGCCCGGCACTGTCACGTGGATGTTGGCTATGCTCTGCTGGAGCCAGTCAAAAGCTCGTCCCTTGCTTTTGCTGGGGAGCCGAGGGGCCTTGCTGATGCGCACGCTGCTGACGAGAGCGAGCGCGCTGGGGCTTAGCCTGGGCCGCAGGCTGTCGAGAAGGAGGATTGTACCTACGCTTACCAGAAGAGTAGGGAACAGTCTTCCTTCCCCCATAAAAACGTCTACCTGTGGAGGTAGAAGCTGAAGGCTGCCAGCGGGAGAACTTGTCGAAAGCGGTATCCCGCTGGTGGAGCTGCTCTACCACCTGTTCGACCTTCTCTCCAAAAATATTATCCGCATGGCAAGGCGAGTCCGCAATCCACTGCTGGATCCTATTCTCCAGGTCGGAGGCACGCAGCCATAAGAGTCTGCGCATCCCCACACCTTGAGCAGCGGCCCTGGACGCAACATCAAAGGTGTCATACACCCCTCTGGCCAGGAATTTTCTGCACGCCTTCAGCTGCCTGACCACCTCCTGAAAAGGCTTGGCTTGCTCAGGGGGGAGCGCATCCACCAAGCCCGCCAACTGCCGCACATTGTTCCGCATGTGTATGCTCGTGTAGAGCTGGTAAGACTGAATTTTGGCCACGAGCATAGAGGAATGGTAGGCCTTCCTCCCAAAGGAGTCTAAGGTTCTAGAGTCTTTGCCCAGGGGCGCCGAAGCATGCTCTCTAGAACTCTTAGCCTTCTTTAGGGCCAAATCCACAACTCCAGAGTCATGAGGCAACTGAGTGCGCATCAGCTCTGGGTCCCCATGGATCCGGTACTGGGACTCGATCTTCTTGGGAATGTGGGGATTACTTAAAGGCTTGGTCCAGTTCGCCAGCAATGTCTTTTTTAGGACATGATGCATGGGTACTGTGGACGCTTCCTTAGGTGGAGAACGATAGTCCAGGAGCTCAAACATTTCAGCCCTGGGCTCGTCCTCCACAACCACCGGGAAGGGGATGGCCGTAGACATCTCCCGGACAAAGGCCGCAAAAGACAGACTCTCGGGAGGAGAAAGCTGCCTTTCAGGGGAGGGAGTGGGATCAGAAGGAAGGCCATCAGACTCCTCATCAGAGAAATATCTGATGTCCTCCTCCTCTTCCCACGAGGCCTCACCATCGGTATCAGACACAAGTTCACGAACCTGTGTCTGAAGCCGTGCCCGGCTCGACTCCGTGGAACCATGGCCACGGTGGGAGCGTCAAGAGGTAGAATCCCTCGCCCGCACCGGAGAAGCTCCCTCCGCCGACGTCGTCGGGGAGCCTTCCTGGGAGGCGACCGCAGTAGGTACCGCAAGCGGCACCGATGTCGGAGACCTCACCCCGGGCAAGGGGCCAGCCGGCGCCTCACTCGACGGTACCGGTGGCGCAAGCACCCCCGGTACCGGAGGGGAAGGGCGCAACAGCTCTCCCAGGATCTCTGGGAGAACGGCCCGGAGACTCTCATGCAGGGCGGCTGTGGAGAAAGACATGGAAGCCGATGCAGGAGTCGAAGTCAGAGTCTGTTCCGGGCGTGGAGGCTGTTCCGGGATGTCCAAGGTGGAGCGCATCGACACCTCCTGAACAGAGGGTGAGCGGTCCTCCCAGTGCCGATGCCTACTGGGTGCCGACTCCCTCGGCGACCCAGAGCTCTCGGTACCGACACGGGAAGGAGACCAGTGTCGATGCTTCTTTGACTTTTTCAAATGAAGCATGTCACCGGAGCTTCCCAGTACCGACGAGGAGGACGTAGAATCCAGCCGTCGCTTCCTCGGGGCCGAGGCCGAAGAAGGTCGGTCTCGGGAGGGGCTGTACCGCAGGAGCCCTCAGGGTAGGGGGAGACCCACCCGAAGGCTCACCGCCACCAGCAGGGGAATGGACAGCCCTCACCTGCACTCCAGACGAAGCACCACCGTCCGACGACATCAGCACTAGTGGAGGTCCCGGTACCACCGACGCAGCCTTCCGATGTCTCGGCCCTGACGATGCAGAGGGTCGATGCCTCGATGCAATCGATACAGTAGCGGCCGAGGGCAGAGGTCTTGACGCTGTCGACATCGACGCACTCGATACTCCCGGTGCCGATGCCGACGAAGAGCCCGAGAACAAAACGTTCCACTGGGCCAATCTCGCTACCTGAGTCCTTTTCTGTAAAAGTTTGCAAAGACTACAGGCCTGCGGGTGGTGCCCAGCCCCCAGAAACTGAAGACATGACGCATGCCTATCAGTGAGCGAGATTACCCGGGCGCACTGGGTGCACTTCTTGAAGCCGCTGGGAGACTTCGATGACGTGGGCGGAAAAATCACGCCGGCAAAATCAAAACTCGTAATTGCGGTAAGGCACCAAAAAGAGGGGGAGAAAAAAACTCGACCCGAGGCCTCAAAGGGGCCTACCCCGAAAACGAAAGAAAACTTATCGGGGCCAAAAACTAGAAATACGGGGAAGGGAAAAAGACCGAAAGGCCCTTCTCCGAAATCCCCTTTTTTTTTTTTTGAAAGCGAAAAAGTCAAAAGACGCGCGAGGGTCAACTTAAGGGGCGCGAACGGCGCAAACACGACCGTACCGAGCGCGGACAAAAGAAGACTGACGAACACGAGCCGGTTCGGGCGGGAAGACGGCCCCGGATGCGCGGTGCGCATGGGCGCGCGAGGACTAGCAAAGGCCTTTGCTAGTGAAGTTTCCGATTGGAGGGGCTGCCGTGGACGTCACCCATCAGTGAGAACAAGCAGCCTGCTTGTCCTCGGAGAATATTTTTTAAAATTTCCTCAAAAACATATTATAAAATTTTGGGGGTACACATTTATTTTCACAAAATCTGTACACGTAGAACCTTTTTTACAAATTAGAACAAGTGTTATTAATGTGGATTCTGAGAAGCCATGACCCCTACCTTTTCTAGTAGAACAGTATATTATTCCAGTCATTAGAAATGTCAGGTAAATTTCCGTACTTTTTTGGGAATTTTATATTCCTATTTAATTTTGTTGCTAATCCTTCTTCCAATTGGAGAATTGTGGTATTATATCAAAGTTCATTTTCCTTTTATCTTTTTTGACATTTAGGGCCCTGTTTACTAAGGTGCGCTAGCATTTTTCATTTTGGGGGAAGCCCTTACCGCCACACATTGAGGAGGCGGTATGGGCTCCCGCACTAACCCAGTGGTAACTGGGCAGCACACAGTACTGTCGGGTACACTCTGTCGCTACAAAAATAAATATATTTTTGTAGCACCAGATATGACGGAGTGCTAGGGATGGGAAGTACCTCTGGGTTGCTGCGGTAGCCTGGCGGTACTTCCTGTTTAGTAAGCACTTAGTAAAAGGGGCCCTTTTTATTTATCTTTCTTGCATTACCATCCCCTAATTTGTCTCTCTCCACTCCTCCATTCCACTCAACAATTCAGACTCCATTACCCCACATATCTCCCTTACATTATAGGAGCTTCTTCCTCTTCCCATTATATTCTCTTATTTTTTTCTTGAAATCACTGGAATGGAAACCCTCTCACCGTGGCTGTGGGTCACAGCAGGGGAAAGGGAATAGGGTTGCAAACATCCTGCCAGTTGCAGACTGATGGCCAGATGATCGAAAGCTCTATGCTGTCCCAAACAGCGCTCTAAAAATAGCGCTGGAACAGCATGGGGCTTTACCATCCCTATGATCAGAGATAATAGAATGCAAATTTATGCACACTATTATCTCTGATCATAGGGTAAAGTGCGGGACGATTGTGCCGGGTGCATCCTCCCGCCCTTGTTTGACAGGTCCGGGCTGTCAAAAGCCCAGACCTGTCAAAAACAGGGGCTGAAGGTCAGTGGGACCACCAGATCACAAAGAGCAAGGCCCTGGTGGCCTAGTGCCCCCACCAAACCCCCACCCTACCAACTCCAGTCCCTCTGACCCCTCCCCAACACAAGTTCATGGGGGGCTGGAGATCTGGTGGATCTCCAGCCCCCTAACTCCCCCTCACATCCCCCCCAAAAAAGCCCTGGTTACCTAGTGAGCAGCAAATCAAGCCCCCTGAACCTGGTCGTCTAGTGACCCTCTTCACTGCCCCGCCACCTGTGTTGGAGGAGGGAGGTAGTACACTCCCTCCTCTACCAGTGCCACCTTGAAAATGGTGGCATCCAGCCCTGCCCAGTGCATTCTGGGATACGCTGGGCAGCTTCACATCATATAAGGGGATTAGGGAGACTGGAGATCCACCAGATCTCCAGCCTCCCGTAAACTTGTGACAGGAGGTCGGGGGGGGGGGAGACTGGAAGTCTACTGGACTTCCAGCCCCCGTGTTGCTGGCTTGGGGTGGGGGGTCGGGGTTCCTGTTCCTGTGGGGGGGGGGCTGTATTGGGGGTTTGCAGACCATTGGGGGGGAATGGTGATCCCTGTCCAGCATGCTAGCAGGCCCTCGAGCTGGCATAGGATATGCCACAGACAGCATGCCGTTTGGCACGTTGCCCGCTGATCATTGGGAATATGTTTAGCATGCATTTGCATGCTACTTGTGCTAAGAGCTCTGTTTAGCATGCGTTTGCATGCTAGTTGCAGTCACAGTCCGCGAGCATGTTGCTTCACGTGCTCAGGGGCTCTGATCATAGGGCAGTAGCAAACGCAGGTGTTAATATGGCACTAATAGCCTCTTGCGCCTGCATTTGCTTCTGATCATTGGCCCATGAATTTGTTGGTTCCAGCACAAAATTCTGATGCTGAGGGCATGTGAATGTTTTTAAGGAAGGCCAGGGTAGGCATTCCATAGAGTTGCTCTCATTTTTCTATTCTGTCATTAGACTATATGGCCTGATCTATTCTACTACACTTAAAGAAGTGTAGAAAGCTAACTATATCACAGCTCATCTCAGAAACACTGGTAAGTTTTTTAATATTGAGGACACCAAGCACTTGGCTTGCTAACACTTTCCTTAACATAAAATATTTTCATGCACATAGCATCAATAGCGCATAGTGCTGCATGTGCACCACCAACTTGAAGAGGAGTATCTCATGGCAGCAGGACATATTTTGTTGGATCACCCAGCTAAGCAGCCATCCCATACCACTAAATGTTCTGCATTATGAATTTAGCTGTTATGAGTAGAAACAAAGCATAACAATAAAAAAATGTAGTCAAACCACCTTTTGTGCAATAGAAACCAAATGATGCTCTAAAGACAACATAACGTATGTTGCACCCACAGCTGTAACCTAGCATAATGAAACAAGAGTCAAGTTCAAAGCTAAACAAAGAATACAAGTAGCTAAAGTAGTACAATGAAAATCTAGGAGAATGATTCCACATTTATCCTGGGAGTAACTAATCCGATACAAGGAGATCATTCAATTCCTCAATGAGCTATTTCTGGAGTCTTTAAAGTGATGTCTATCCCCACTGTCTTGAATTTTGTTACTATCACCTCCACAAGAGTGCTGCTCAAAAAATGTTTAAAGTAACAAATCAAAAAGTAATAAATAAATGGGAATGATTAATACTTGCTCTATCAACTTCCCAAACATTGTATAAAAGAAAGAAAGCCAATGCCTGGAATTGCCTTCCAGTGAAGAGGCTAGTACTCTAATGTATATTAAACGTGCTTAGGACATAGAGAGTATCTTTATAACCAAATGGTGACATCAGAAACAAAAATGTGCATAAGTTATGTTCATTTTATACAGGACAGATGTGCACATATCTGCCTGTGTCTGTGCTTGAGTGTATAAGAAGCTACCAGCTCCCCTTAACAACACTCCCTCACAGAGCCACATTAAATCCTGTAGTACAGAGCAGAAAGGGAGTGGTTCAGTCAAGGCAGAGCAGGGAAATCATGGTTCAGGCAGCCAGAGGCACAGGCAGGGAGGCCCAGAGAAGACATGAACAGCCCTCCAGCATATGCCTTTCACCACAGATGTGCAAGCAGCAGAAGCTTAATGCAGGTAAGTCAAGTTTCACTTTGAAACTTTGTGAACTCCTAATCCTGAAGGTGCTCAAAATTCAGTGCTGAACGGTATTCTATAAAAGGCGTTCCAGGATTGGTGTCCATTATAGAATAGCAGGTGCAGCTGGGATCCGTGCCCAACTTTGGGTGCAAGGATTTACACCAATTGAAACCTGGTATAAATCCCAGCACATAAGTTAGGCGCAGATCCCCGGTATTCAGTAATACTGCTAACATCTTTAGTGAACGTCCCTGACCTGCCCATGCCCTTGCAATGGCCACACCCCTTCTGTGTTACTCACCATAAGATTTCTACATGAATCATTACAGAATAGCACTTAGCAAGATGAGTATGCAAATCAAAAATGTTGCCAATTAAAGTCAATAATTGACCATTAGCACTCAATTAATGCTAATTAGCTTATTAGCCAATTTGTGTGTGCATCTCACGATAGAATGCAATTGGCGTGCCATTTATAGAAACCAACCTACACTGTGGCCCATCAGGAACAGGGCCACAAGAAAATTATAATTGAATTCCAAGAGATTTTATCAAGCCTGTGAAGAAAACAGGATTTATCACTCTTTTAAATACAAATAAAGTGTTTTGTTTACTTTCACTTCTCTGAGAAGCTGTATCTGTTGAGGCTCCATACCATACTACACTAAATCCTTGCTCACGCTGCTTTACTGCCTAGATGAAAAAGGACTCCGTAAAGAAGGCACCCACACTTACACCTGCCTTCCCGCTCTCACAAAAGTTCCAGTTTATTTTATATGCATCTACACACACATGTAAACTCTAATTCTGCCTAAACTCCATCCCCCAGAACAGCTATGCTTATTCTAAGTAAAAATATGTGCAGGTAGGAGGAAAACACATTCTTTTTTTGTGTACATAGCCCAAGAAATCTCATAAACAGTTATTTCTGCAGGTAAAACACTGCTTTACTCACAGAAATGACATATAAAATTACTCCCATAAAAGGAAGTGACCAAAAAAGGGATGAGCGGTTATGACCCTCTGAGGTCACAACCCAGTCACCACTTTCAGGATTTCCACTTTCAATAACCATGAGATCTATTTGCACATGCTGTCTCATCCCTATCCATTGTGTAAATCCTGTAAAAACAAAAGGATTGCAGCCCTCAAGAGCAAAGAGTTTAAGGATTTGCCAGAATAAAACCCCTTGGCTTGTGGAAATGTTGCTATCACTGGGAACTAAAAACACACGCATTACTGTAAGCCAGAAATTATACAGTAAGCACCAACCAAGTTTTGTCAGTGTCAGAATTTTAAAGTGAAACTCCCTAATAATCTGGCCTAAACAGAGTTTGATCCAAATTTTTTTATACTCTTCTGCTAAGTACTAACTTTTATACTACATAATGAGCCTTGCACTTAAAATCACATGGCAATATTTTGACAACACAGGAAGCTTTGGCAACTATTCCAAGTTTGAAAGAAAAGCTCCCTTTTAGTCAAATATATGCCACAGAAAAACCCCATGACTGGCCACAAGTTAGTGCAAAGGAAGAACAACTAGGGCCACATCCCAAACACTAAGAGAGAGGTCTTTGTTGACACATTCTGGCAGATATTAAGATGCACAGAAAGTACTTTCCAGCTCCACATTATAATCTAAACTGCGCCCAACAGAAAATAAAAAATAAATTGCATGCATCCGGTTCAGGAAACAACCTTTCTCATATCCACAATCATTTTGAGAGTATAAGTGCCAACAGTGGGATGTTTCTATAGGTAATTTATCTGGTAGGAAACCTAATTTATCTGGTGCTGTTTATAGCAGACAGCCAACTGGCATGCAATCATTTAATTACATAGTGGAGCTACAGGGAACTTGTATATCAGATATCAATTAAAACTGTCTAGCCAAGTAAAAGGATTGCATCCAACTAAGATATTGCACAGGATTAAGAATATCAGTCAGCTCATCATACACAGCCTTATTGATAAGGTTTTGTCTGTTTCCATGCACAAAAACACCTGTAGAGAGCCATAACATAGATATGAGAGACTAACATTTTCCATGCCCCTCATCTAGCTTCCCTAATAAATATAACTTGTCAGTTCTTCATAACATATATATATATATACACACACACACATATATTATATATATATACATATATATACACACATATATATATACATATATATATATATATCCTATATAGTAAGTTGCACCTCCAACATTCTATGTCTGGATGCCTGGGTTCATAACTCACTTCCCATTGGTCCGCCCTCGCGATGATGTCAGAGGGCGGATCAATGAGAGGGAAGGGAAGCCAGCACCAGCCAGTCACAGAACGTTGGAGGTGAGGAGATAATCACAAGAGAATTGCCCCCTCCCTCCCTCCCCCCTGACCTCCTCCAAGTTCCAGGCCCCCTCTCCTCCCCCCTCTCCTCCGAGTTCCAGCCCCCTCCCCTCAGAGTTGCAGGATACCCCCCTCCCCTCCCCTTCGAGTTCCAGGCCCTCCCTCTCCTCCGAGTTCCAGACCCCCGCGCCTTCCCTCCCTCTCTCTCTCTCTCTCCCCTCCGAGTGCAAGCACGACCTGTCCTCCACCTGCCCCTCGCCTTCCTAACTGCTGGCCTGAATTTAAAAATTCTTACCTCGGGGTTCGGCGTCTGCAGTGAAGGGGAGCAGGCACGGCGCTTCAACGTGCCTTCCCTTGTGTCTCAGCTCTGCCTCTGGTCCCGCCCTTCCGGAAACAGGAAATGAGGGTGGGACCAGAGGCAAAGCTGAGACACAAGGGAAGGCACGTTGAAGCACTGTGCCTGCTCGATTTCACTGCTGCCGGACCATGAGGTAACAAGTTTTAAATTACAGCTGGCATTTAGGAAGGCAGATTGCGTAAGGGTATACATGACTATGTGGTAACACAGTTTTTTTAAAAGCCCATTTCTGCATGTAAAACAGGACCTACATGCAAAAAAAAATTTTTTTAAACACACACACATCATTATAAAATTACCCACATGTGTAATTATTGTAAAACTAATATTGAAAATAAAAAATTACCATAGTGATTTTTCCACTATTTTGGTCCTGAAAACCTCCTCTTGGTCTAGGTTTACTGTGCAATAGCAATCCCTCATCTTGTTTGGACCTGGGTATGAAGGAAGATTCTTGGCTTCTCCTGAAAACAATAAAAGAGGAAAATATTCAACAATAAAGCAAACATTGTTGTATTAATTTCTACTGTGATTCTGTAGATTTCCTTTACATTAACATCCCTGACAGAATGGCCTTATACTTGACAGGTATTTCTACAGCAAGGGCAAACCTATTTCTTCTGAGCTTACACATCATGTCTAGTCTACTCTCCACTACCCTACATTTACAATCCAAGACTGTGCAGAGATTCTTATCATAGGCACTGAACCATGATGTTCTGACAAACTACAGAATAGACCCCCCCCCCCAAAAAAAAAAAAAAAAAACCCAGAAAACAAAAAGGAAAAAGGGAAGAGCCAAGTCTATTTTTATTTTTTATTTATTTTCAGCACTTGATATACTGCAAGTGATCCCTTAAGCAACTATGCAGTTTACAATTTCTATTACAGTACTTTGCACTGTCCCTAATGGGCTCACAATCTAAGTTGTGTATTGTACCTGGGGCATGGAGGGCTAAGTGAGTTGCCCAGAGTTGCACAGAGCTGCAGAGGGAATTGAACCTGGTTCCTCAGGATCTCAACCAACTATCAGGCAGCAGTGGGAACTGAATCTGGTTCCCCAGGTCCACAGCCCGCTGCACTAACCATTAGGCCACTCCTCCACTTCCTTTTCCTAAAGTTTAGAACATGCTAATGGACATTAGTGTGCACTAAGTGCCACGTGGCCCATAGGTATAAAATAGGATGCACAGCATTTAGCGTGTGCTAATTCTGGGCTTCTTTTACAAAGCCGTGCTAGTGATTCCCATGCGGCAAATGAGAGGACGCCCATAGGAAGTGAATGGGCTTCCTCTCATTTACCGCACAGGAATCACTAGCACAGCTTTGTAAAAGATAGCACACACTAAGCTTTAGTAAAAAGGTCCTTTTATTTGGTTAGGCACAACAAATAGAAGTGAATTTGAATCTGAAATACAATAAATAAATAAATAAATAAATAATAAAAATCATTTTAAAAAATAGTAGCAAACATGGCCTTTCATGGGAAGCCTGCAGTTTATGCCAGTAGTTCAACCAGCAAATGTTTTTCTCTGACTCTGTTTCCTAAAATAGCTTTAAGCAAACCCATCTGTATTAAATCAAATTCCCTTGGAGGATTCATTGTTCATTCAAGCAGATGCCACAGTATAAACCAATGAAGACACAGTCAAACTAATGCATCCATTTTATTTTATTTCTTTGTTTGTTGCATAAGTACATAAGTACATAAGTAATGCCATACTGGGAAAAGACCAAGGGTCCATCGAGCCCAGCATCCTGTCCACGACAGCGGCCAATCCAGGCCAAGGGCACCTGGCAAGCTTCCCAAACGTACAAACATTCTATACATGTTATTCCTGGAATTTTGGAGTTTTCCAAGTCCGTTTAGTAGCGGTTTATGGACTTGTCCTTTAGGAAACCGTCCAACCCCTTTTTAAACTCTGCTAAGCTAACCGCATTCACCACTTTCTCCGGCAACGAATTCCAGAGTTTAATTACACGTTGGGTGAAGAAAAATTTTCTCCGATTTGTTTTAAATTTACTACACTGTAGTTTCATCGCATGCCTCCTAGTCCTAGTATTTTTGGAAAGCGTGAACAGACATTTCCCACCTATTTGCAGGCTCAATGAGGCTTACAATATTCCGTAATAATACAATATGGTCTTGCATTAAATGTTCATAAGTGAACAAGTAGATTAGTAGTCAAGTATAGAGAATTCATTATCGGGATAAGAAATAGAGTGATGTAGTGTTACAGTTCATTCGTGACAAGTTGATGAGGCAATCAGGTATAGAGAGTTCGGTTATGTCCAGTTCTGGTATAGGTTTCGTTGACTGAGATTTAGGATGGATTGTGTGGTATGCCTTGTTAAACACGTTGGTTTTTAGTGATTTTCGGATTTTAGTGATTTTATTCATTTAAACAGGTTCTCTCATTGAAATAGCCCTATCCTGAATAATTTTAAGGTGAGCCTCATTCAGGGACCCTTTTACAAAGTGGCGGTAAGGCCAACACGGGCTAACCGCATACTAATCTGGAGCTGCCGCCGACCCAAAACAGGCACCAGTGGTATTTCCAGCCCTGAAGCACATCATTTCTCACTCTAGGGAAAATCAGTCTGTATTTTTTAGTGCAGCGCTAACCCAGCGGTAATCAGGCTGCGCCACGCACTACCTAGTTACCACCAGGCTACTGCGGGAGCCCTTACCGCCACTTCAATGGGTGGCAGTAAGTGCTACCCCTTGCATGGCCTTGCGGTAAGAGCAATCTTACCGCATGGCTTTGGCTATTTTCAGTCTTTCTTGCCCACTGCGGTAAAAAGAGCCTCAGCACATGGCAAAAAGGGCCCCCATCGGGCCCTTTTTACCACAGCTTGGTAAAAGGACCCCTCAGTGAAAGAACCTGCAACAGGAACTGATTAGCTAACCTTGCAAAACGCAGTCTGAGCTGGTGGCTTTAGCCTACAAATCTTCAAGAGTGTCTTTTTCTTGCTTCTTCAGATTGAATAGAGATAACCACAGATGCCAGACTCTCTTTTTAGGATAATCATTCTCTTGATCATACAGCTAGTGTCTCTTGACCCTTGACAAAGCATCCTGGTTGATCAGCCACCTGGAGGTGAGTGCTGTACAAAGTGCACTACAGCCTTTACCAGCTTGATACAGAGCAAACCAGTTCAAATTATGTCCTACAATGCGACAATTTTTTATGCCAACAAAAACTGGGCATGAAGAATGCTCATCTAACCCTGGAGGCATACCTATTTTTCTGGTGGGCAGAAAGACATCATGCTCTGATGTCAGTGGTACATGTAGTGAGAACTCTGAACACCCAGGCCGACTATCTCAACAGGAACTCCTTGTATCCAGGGAAATGGGAACTATCGAGAAAAGTGTTTCGTCATGATTTCATCAAAGTGGAGTCTCCCAGTCCTGGACCTAATGGCCATGAGGCACATGCCAAGGTTCCCAGGTTCTTCAGCTGTTTAAAGGAGTTCAGGTAGGAGGGCCTAAATGTTTCCTGCAGCCTTGGCCAATTGTTTTCTGTATTTCCTCCATGGAAGAGTTCTCAAGCAAATCATTCATCATCATCAAGGACGAAAGGGTGCTCGTTGCTCCTCATGGCCCAGGAGATCTTGGTATGCAGATCTCATTCATCTTCAGATAGACAGCCCCATTTGCTGCCAAGCCTTCTCACAAGGGCCTGTTGGCTCATGGTCACATACAAATGAAGGATCCTTCTTTTTTGGTCTTAAGGCCTGGCTTTTGAAAGGTCTAGGTTGAGGGAAAAGGGGATATGTTGATGGTATCTGAGGATCTGAAGGTGACGAAACAGTGCAACAAGGTAGTGGCCATAGCCAGAAAGACGATAGGCTGCATAGACAGGAGTATAACCAGTAGAAGAAAGGAAGTGTCGATGCCCCTCTGCAAGTTGTTGGTGAGGACCCACTTGGAGAACTGTGTTCAGTTTTGGAGGCCATTTCTTACTAAGGATATAAACAGATTTGAAATAGTTCATAGAAAAGAGATGAAAATGGTATGGGACTTGCTTTGCAAGATGTATGAGCAGAGACTTACTGACCTGAACATGTATACCCTGGAAGAAAAGGGAAACAGGGGTGATATGATACTGATGTTCAAATATTTGAAAAGTTTTAATCCACAAACAAACCTTTCCAAAGACAGGAAGGCGAAAGAACTAGAGGACATGAATTGAGGTTGAAAGGGGGCAGACTCAGGAATAATGTCAAAACGTATTTTTTCACAGAAAGGGTAGCAGATACCTGAAATGCCTCCCTGCAGGAGGTGGTGGAGATGAAAACAGTAACAGAATTTTAAAATGTGTGGGATAAACATAAAGGAATCCTGTCTAGAAGGAATGGATCCAAAGAAGCTTAGCAGAGATAAAGAAACAACACCGGTAATTAGGAAGCAAAGTAGTATAGGCAAACTTTTATGGTATGTGCTCTGATCGTGGCTGGACAGATTCAGCTTCAGAAGTTGGAGAACAAGGACAGTGCTGGGCAGACTTCTATGGTCTATGCCCTGAAAATGGCAAGGACAAATCAAGACCAGGGATACATAAGAAGTATCACATACCATATGTAATGAGTTTATCTTGTTGGGCCTTACAGGTCTTTATCTGCCATCATCTACTATGTTAAAATACAGCTAGGCATATAATCCTGCACCAAGTTTACTATATGGATCAAGGGTTTTCTAACCACCACAACATACCAAGTAAAATCAAACTCAAACATATCACCACCGTGGAAAGTTCTGTGGAGTACCTCAAGGATCACCATTATCACCAATACTTTTCAACATAATGATGATCCAACTGGCAAAGTCCCTATCCAATCGAGGCCTCAACCCATTCATCTATGCAGATGACGTTACAATCTGCATTCCCTTCAGACATGACATAACAGAAATAACCAATGAAATCAATGATGGTCTGAACATCATGGACTCTTGGGCAAATTCATTCCAACTGAAACTGAACACTGAAAAAACACACTGCCTCATCCTCTCATCTCAATATAACAAGTACAAACCCACAACCATAAACACCCCAGGACACACCCTCCCTATCTCAGACAGCCTAAAAATACTCAGAGCCACAATCGACCGCAACCTTACCCTTGAGAGCCAAGTAAACTCCGTAATAAAGAAAATGTTCTACACAATGTGGAAACTTAAACGATTAAAACCTTTCTTCCCGAGAGATATTTTTTGAAACCTAATACAATCAATGGTCCTAAGCCATGCAGATTACTGCAACGGAATCTATGCAGGATGCAAAAAAACAACTCACGAAAAAACTCCAGACCGCCCAAAACACAGCAGCCAGGCTGATTCTTGGTAAAACACGATTCGATAGTGCTAAACCCCTCTGAGAAAAGCTTCACTGAAAGGATCATCTTCAAAATCTGCACCTTGGTCCACAAAATTATCTACGGCGTAGTCCCAGGATACATGATAGACCTCATAGATCTACCAACCAGAAACAGAATCGGATCATCACGATCATACCTAAACCTACATTACCCAAATTGCAAAGGACTTAAATACAAAGCAACTTACGCATCCTGCTTCTCCTACATAAGCACACAACTATGGAATGGACTCCCAAAAGCTGTGAAAACCAGCCATAACCACCTAAACTTCAGGAAATCACTAAAAACCAACCTCTTCAAAAAGGCTTACCCCACTGATCCACCATAAATCCCCACACCCAGCAACACAGCATAACAGATGATCATACTGGACAATATACAATCTTCATTCCCTCGACCCTCATGATGCCTGATACACACCTACCTCATTCAACCACAATATAACCTTGTATTTGTTATCAACCGATTTGGCGAACACCATTACGGAACTATGTAAGCCACATTGAGCCTGCAAAAGGTGGGAAAATGTGGAGTACAAATGTAACAAATATATATATATATATATATATATATATATATATATATATATATATATATATATATATATATATTTACTGCTGTGTCTCGAAAAGCTCATATCAGATTAATAATTTGAATAACTTTCTTCAAATTTCATTTGCTTTGGAGACTAAAGTATTTGATTCCTGCCCAAGATTTGCATACTGTAGTTTGGTAAGCTTTGGTACTTACATCTTATGGCTCTTCCTCAGTATTCTTTTGAAAGTGTTACAGATAATATAGAATTTTGCTGGCAAGATAACTCACTGGCAGAGAGATCATTTTTTTGTCAATCTTGATACATTTACAATGGCTTCTGTTTCAGCATTGGATTTAAATTTGTTGTTTGACACCCATTTTGGGATATATATTGAGGAACCATCCCAAAATGGGTGTCAAACAACAAATTTAAATCCAATGCTGAAACAGAAGCCATTGTAAATGTATCAAGATTGACAAAAAAATGATCTCTCTGCCAGTGAGTTATCTTGCCAGCAAAATTCTATATTATCTGTAACACTTTCAAAAGAATACTGAGGAAGAGCCATAAGATGAAAGTACCAAAGCTTACCAAACTACAGTATGCAAATCTTGGGCAGGAATCAAATACTTTAGTCTCCAAAGCAAATGAAATTTGAAGAAAGTTATTCAAATTATTAATCTGATATGAGCTTTTCGAGACACAGCAGTATTTATTTATTGTATCTTGTATCCCACTATTATCCAAAAACAAGTTTCAGTTCAAAGTGGATTACAATTTACATTTTGGTGGTCACAATACTGCTGTGCAATGTGGAGGGAATCTATAGCTCGTGTGGTTATTCATACAGTTTTTGAAGAGATAGATTTGGAGTAGAAAAGGTAATGGTAGCTTTTGTGTTCAATTGTAGAGTTTTTGTGATATTTATTCTTATAATTTTTGAAGACGTAGATTTCAAAGGAAGGCGACAACATTTTTGTGATTAGCTGTAGAATTTCTTGAAGAGGTAGGTTTTCATTTCTTTTCTGACCTGAAGGAGATTTGTAATGCTTCTTATGGTTTTTGGTTTCGAGTTTCACTATTTGGAACCCAGGTAGCCAAATCCTGCTGTGCAGATAGTTTTGTAGATGGTGTTTTTGCAGCTGGGTAGATGAAGGAGTAGGTAGTTTCTGTTTTCTGGGCTGGCATTTCTTAAGAATAGTTCAATAATGTTAAGCATATATTCGGATGCCATTCCAAATAGTATCTTGAAGATTATGGTGTTCGCTTTGAAAAATATTCTTGCCTTGACTGGTAGCCAATGTAGTGTTTCAAGCAGCGGGGTTGCTCATTCATATTTCAATTTCTTGAAAATCAGCCTTGCTGCCATGTTTTGGACTGTTTGCAGTGATTTTTGTGTGTTTTCCTTGCACCCTACGTATACTGCATTGCAGTAGTCTAGTTGCGATAGTATCGTTGATTGGACCAGTATCCATAAAGATTGTCTAGGGAAATAGTCTCTTATTTTTCTCAGTTTTCAAAGTGTTCTGAAGCATTTTGGTGTTACCGCTGATATTTGATTATCCAGTGTTAGGTGTTTGTCGAGAATGATTTGTAGTATTTTAAGTTGTGTTTTGCTGTGGTATGTTTGTTGGTTGATTATGAACAGGGCTGGTATTAGGCAGGGGCGATAGGGGTGGTCGACCAGGGCCTCACGCTCCTAGGGGCCCTGCATCTCTGGCACGTCTGTCCTCCTGTCTCGGAATACCTCCATTCTCTGTATTTTAATGTGGATCCACATTTTAGTAGAGAGCATCAGGCAGCATCAGCAATTTTCAAATCCTGTCAGATGCCGAGCCCAGAGCCTCCTCACTGCTGTGTTCTGCCCCCTTTTTATGTCACTTCCTGCTTCCACAAGGGTAGGATGCAGCAGCGAGGAGGCTCTAGGCTTGGCTACTGACAGGATATGAATATTGCTGCCTCTGTCTGCCGCTCTCTAAAACGTGGTAGATGCATATCAAGGTATGGGGTGAGGTGGGGGTTCCGAAAGCTCTAAACATCCTTTTAAACTGATAAATTATGGCTTATGAAGGTGGGTGCGGGGGGGGGGGGGGGGTCTACTGAACTGGTCTGCACAGGGCCCTGCAATTGCTAAGACAGGCCCTGATTGTGAATTTTTGGTAGGATGTGGAGTTGTGTGGGCTGGATAGTACTAGGAATTTGGTTTTTGTCTTGTTCAGATTGAGTTTCAAAGTTGTTGGCCATTCTTCCATGAGACTCAGTCCTTTTTTTTATTTTGTCATGTTTGTTTGTGATATTGTTTTGGAAAGGTATGAAGATAGTGATGTCATCTGCACATATAAATGGGTTTAAACCGACTAATTCCTGTTTTTTTTCCAAGTGGCGCCATCATAACATTGAACAGTATTGGTGATATTGGCAATTCATGTGGTGCCCTGCACTCAGAAATCCATGAGGCTGATATTTGGTTGGACATCTTTACAATGACGGATCTGGTCTTTAGGTAGCCATTGAACCATGTTGCCACTGCACCGCTGATTCTTATGTGTTGAGCAGTGTCATTAGTGTGGTGTGGTCTACTAGGTCCAATGTGCTTGACATGTTGAACTGTAGTAGTAATATCTTTTGTGCTTAGCATATTATGCTTCTGAATTTTGTTATCAGTGTGGTTATGACTGTTTCAGTGCTGCGCTCTGGTCTGATACCTGATAGGGATTTATGAAGAACTGAGAATTTTGTCAAGTATTCCATTAGTTGCTATGTTACTAGACCTTCCATCGACTTGGTCAGTAGTGGTATTGAGGCTACTGGTCTGTAATTTGTGATATCACTGATCTTGCTGGTCGTATTTTTGGGGATAGGTGTGAATAGTATGTCGTATTGTCTGTTCACCTCTCTCAAACATGTATGTGATGTGTTTGGTGAGGTACTTGATTAAACCAATCTGGTGGGTTTTTCATCATGCAGTTGGAGCATTTGTCAAGTAGGCAGTATGCATGTGCGTATTTTGTCAATAGACTAGCTGGGGTGATCTGAATGTGGTCCATATTCTGTCTGCTATGGTATGTTTGTTGTGTGTTTGACAGTCCTATGGGTAGTCTGAGATGTTTATTTGTGCTTTTGCAAGGTTTGATCTTGTGTTTGTTATTTTGTTTTTGAAGTATTGTGCAAGTTTGTCTGCAGTTGATGGTGTTTCAGTTATCGCCAATATGTTCTGGGTTTTCAGTATCCAAATGCAGACCCAATTATGCGCCTAAATATTTTCTAATGATTTAATTAGGGCTTCTGTTTTTGTGTGTATAAATGCTAGATTTAGGTGTTTATTTTCCAGTTCATTACAGGTTCTTTGAGCATACAAAAATCAGTGTTTTCACGACTGGGTACTTTTTCCAGTTAAATCAAATACAAGCATTTGTGCAGCTGAGAAGTTGGTGTGTGGAAGGCACAAAGACAGAGCGAAGGATCCAAAGCAGGCAAGGGGAAAAGTGAGACAATATTATGGAAAGTGATGTTTTTTTTCTGGTGCTTATCCAATAAACAACAAAATGATTAAGGGAATGAAATTCCTCTCAAATGAGGAAAGACTTAAGAAGTCATGGCTCTCCAGCTTGGAAAAGAGACAGTTGAAGGGGGATACCATAGAGGTCTACAAAATCCTGACTGGTATAGAATGGGTAAATGTGAATTGATTGTTTATTCTTTCAAAAAGTACTAATACTAGGGGACACTCAATGAAGTTATATGGTGATACTTTTAAAATGAATGGGAATAAATATTTTTCACTCAATAAATAGTTAAGCTTTGAAACTCATTACCAGAGGATGTGGTAAGAGTGGCTAGCGTATCTGGGTTTAAAAAAAGATTTCCTGGAAGAAAAGTCCATAGTCTGCTATTCAGATAGAAATGGGGAAAGCCACTGCTGTCTCTAGGATTGGTAGCATGGATCTTGCTATTATTTAGGATTTTGCCAAGTACTTGTGACCTAGATTGGCTACTGCTGGAAGCACGATACTGGGCTTGATGTGCAATCGGTTCACCCCAGTATGGCTATTCTTATGTTCTCATTCTTTACACTCAGTGGAAAACATGCTCCCTATCTGAAACAAGCTAAAATCAGAAACCTTCCAATCCCTAGAGACAAACAATATCTCAGTTTTGTCAACATTTGGTCACCAATCTATTTTCAGATATCCATGACTGGACTAGAAACAGATATTTGTCCACAAATATTAAACCTCTATCTATACCCTGAAGCAGCACAAAACTATCATTTGTACAATTCTTAACATAAACCTTTCCCATGACAATAATTCTGCCAATAGCTCAAGGTATACATTAAAGCAGGGGAAATTTGCAGCCCAGTTAAAATCTTGCTCGCTGGCTCTGCCACTGATATTTTGTTGCACCTAACTGATTAATGCAGTTGAATATCAGCACTGATCACCATGGCACTATCCAGTTAGTTAGGGGTAGATCCGGGAGCAGCAATTTTCAGTCTCCTAACTGGCTAAGTGCCTGGACAAAGTGAAGACTAAAATGGCTGTCTTAGCTTTTAACTGGGCAGCTATCTGGGGCTGATAGCTATCTGAATATCGGCCAGAACCTATATAACTTCCGATGAATCGGATATTCAATGCCAGTGTCTGGACTAGGCCCTGAATTGAATATGCGGGTCAAATTCAACCCTTCAAATCTGCAGACTGCCATGGGTTGAATATCGGAGAGAATGTATTTAAGAAAGAAACCAATAAAGTTTCAGTACAATGACCCTTTCTAAATCCCATCTGCCATGGGTGCAGAACTGCCTGCTCTCTAATTCTAATACCTTTGCCAAAATTATTGGTTTTACTCCTGTTACTAGTTTGCATACGATCCTCTGATGGTTCATTATTGGACTGAAGTTGGACGTCCATTCTTGGTTTGAAATGGGAGATAGTGTTAGCTTCAACCCACAGGAATCCAAATCTTTGACTGGATTCAGTCTAATCCTTACCTCTACGGCCCTCCATGATATGTGCTTTGTCTGCACATTTACTGTGTGAGTCCTGATGTTTGTACATCAGATAATTATATTTTGACCATCTGCAATTTGAAACATCAAAGTGCACAAAACAATTCTTAGATTTCTTAAGCACTTCTAGTTTGCTCTGGGATTTCTTAAACATTTCTGTCTTGCAACCACAGTAAATAATAGAAACAGGGATGAGTCAGGTCTGAGTTATGCCGGCCAAGCACTGGAAGAGTTAGGAAATCAACTGTGATGCAAAGACTCTAAGCCAGATCATTGTCAACTCACTTAAGTTTAGAGATGGCACAAAAGGTAAACTAGAGGGTAAAGTACAACTGTTAAAGACCAATTTGATAGTACTTCCAGTAAAACACAGTATCTTGTAAAAATGTGTGCATATACTGTATGCATATGCATTCAATAGTGTATATTTGATTCATTAATGTACCTACAGATTAAAATGAATGTGTGAAATGAAGCAAAATAAATCCATAATCCTGGGAAAAAGACAAACGAAACAGAAAAACTGAAAATATTTTCTTTGGGTACATCATTATAAATCAGGCACATAAGTGGGTGATGTCATCTGATGGAACAGCTACTGCCTCATGAGTCCTCTCAGTCTGCTGTAGAGCTTACAGGTCAGCTCTGCAGAAAAATGGGTTGGGGGAGTACATGCCCCTGATTTATTCTATGGAGAATTCCCATTGCAGGTAGCAGCTACACTTATCCATCAACAAGAAGGAAGAAAATCAACCACACAAATGAGGAAGCTCAAGGTTAAAAGTTACTCTATTTGCAGATAGTTATTTGGGGGGGAATTAACTTAGAAGTCCTTGCAGAATTGCCTGTCCAAGCATACTATTCCTTTGAGACATATTGTCGAAACAATAGTGCAATGTAAAGATATGAATAGATGACCATATTGCTGCTCTAGATACCTCTCCAATAGAAAGTGATCAGAAATGGCCACCTGATGTTGACATAGTTCTGACCTGAAGTGCATTCACTGTATCTGTTAATTTAAAACAGCAGAAAAGAAAAGCAGACCCACATGGTGAAATACAACAAAATTTATTCAACGCAGATAACTAAAATTAGCATATACCTTTCCTCTAATCACCCAACATGGCTATGTTTTGCCCTCTCAAGGGCTGTGTCAGGGGCTTAACATGAAACCAGCAGGAACAGTCCAATGTTTTCCCTGTCTGGTTAGTGCAGTATAGCACAAAGGGTAAAGTGAAACATGGCCAAGGCTAGCATAAGAGTATGGGGATCGGCTCGCAGTTGGATTAAGAGAGGGATTTAGGGGGGGGGGGGGGGTTGGAGTGCGGGGGATCGAGTGTCATATTCTGTGGGTTCATAGAATCCAATCTTATTTTCAATTCAGCTGGGGGGGGGGGGGTTTCTTTCTCCTGGTTCCCAAGTATTGCTAGTAAGCGCTAGTTGGTGGGCAATGATAGAGGGGGGGGGGGGGGATTAGGGATGGGGGAGGGGAAGGGGTAAAGAGAGGGCGGGACATGGTTAAGGGGATAGATTGGGAGGGGAGCAGGGGGGAGGGAGAGGATCATAAGAGTGTGGACTATGAGGTTCACATAAACTTTTCATCAAAAAAAGGCAATGTAAAAGCAGAGGTTAATGGCTAATTTTAAGTTACTAACTTATAATGTAAAGGGCCTGAACTCTCCATATAAACGACATGCCTTGGGGAGGGAATTACGTATGATGCATCCACATGTGGTATTCCTACAAGAAACTCATTTCTTAAAAACACACGAGAGGTATTTGGCCTTTAAACAATACCCGACAGTGTACTTTGCCTCTGATGCCAAGGGAGCCAAAAAGAGAGGGGTGGCTATTATGTTCCATAGGGATGTAAAAGCCCAGATACTACATGTGAGAAGGGAAGCGGAGGGACGATCTCTCTTCTTACACGTCCTTTTGGAGCAGGAGGAGTACACTCTAGTTAACGTGTATGCTCCGAACAAGAGACAAGATCGCTTTTTTGGGCGACTCCGTACAGACCTGCAGGATTTTACCAGAGGGAAGTTGCTGGTGGCTGGAGATTTTAATGCTACCATGCAACCTAGACTAGACAGGTCAAAGTCTCCAGCTCCAAACGATTGGAAGATATCTCGATCCCTGAAGATCTTTGTAGAGGAGATGGGGTTGTACGATGTGTGGAGAGTGGGACACCCTAGAAGGAGAGATTATACTTATTATTCCCAGGTGCATCAGTCTTACTCTAGATTGGATTATATATTTGTTGATAAGACTCTCTCGGAGGGGGGGGGGGATTCCCACATAGGCCATATTACTATTTCAGACCACGCGCCGACGTGGGCTGACCTCCCCTCTTTGAGAGAAGAGACAAGAGATAAACAATGGACACTTAATAACTCTCTTCTGCAAGACCCAGCAGTTGTGGCTAAATTTATAGCGGTATTGCAAGAGTATTTTATGCACAACATGGACTCAGGGCCAGCCTTGGACGTAGTGTGGGATGCCTTTAAGGCGGTGGCCAGGGGATATTTTGTAAAGTGTGCTAGCCAGAAGAATAGAATACGTAAGGAACGGGCTGGCCCAGTGCATGGAGAGATTGGGGGCCTTGGAGGCCGGCTACAGGGCCTCTGGCTCTGTGTCTGATTATCGAAGGCTCCAAGTGCTGAGAATGGAAATAGCAGATATACATGAGGAAAGCTTGAAATTTGTACATGCACGTTTGAAACAGGTGTACTATGAGTCCACAAATAAACCTGGGAGGGTTATTGGCTAATAAATTAAGAAAGCTGAGAGCAGATAGACACATTCTAAGAGTGAAAGATGATAAGGGAACTATGTTACATACCTCAACACAGATTAGGGAAAGATTTGCACAATATTACAAATCTTTTTATTCAGAGGATGCCGCTGTACAGACAGGTGAAATTGAGGACTAAGGGGACTGACAGAACAACAAAAGAGTGATTTATAGAAGCTCCTGTGCAGGTGGCTGAAGTGCTTCAGGTTATCAAAGCTCTGCCAACCGGGAAGGTACCGGGTCTTGACGGATTTACCAATGAGTTTTTTAAAACATTTGGGGGAATGTTGGCCCCATACCTTGCGCTGGCCATTAATTCGGTGAGAGAGGGCTTTCCTCTCTCTAAGACCATGATGGAGGCATGGGTGGCAGTCATACTGAAGCCAAGCAAAGATAAAACTGACTGTGCAGCGTATAGACCAATTTCAATACAACGCAGATGTCAAAATATTAGCAAAGGTACTAGCGAATCGATTGGGAAGGGTGTTACCATGCTTGTTCTACCCGGACCAAGTTGGCTTCGTGGCTAAAAGACAGGCAGGAGACAATATTCGTAGAACGCTGGACCTGGTGTTTCAAGCACAAAAGAAAGCTAGCCCGATGGTGCTGCTAGGACTAGATGCTGAAAAGGCATTCGATAGGGTCCACTGGGGCTATCTGGACAAGGTTCTGCAGAGAGTAGGGATTGGACAGTTTTACAGAACTTGGATTCGGGCATTTTATACTTCCCCAAGGGCGTGTGTACGAGTTAACGGGGGGAACTCAGAGGCCTTCAAGCTGGAACGTGGTACACGGCAGGGATGCCCTTTGTCCCCTCTCCTATTTGTACTAGCGATGGAGCCTCTGGCGGAGGCCATACGGGAGAATGTAGACATAGCGGGTGTCAGCGTGGGAGGGCGGGAATACAAAATTGCATTATTCGCGGACGACGTACTATTGTCACTAACCAAACCCCTGATATCCCTTCCCAATGTTATGCGAGAGATAGAGAGATATACTCGAGTGTCAGGATACAAACTAAATGCGAGTAAGTCGATTGGGCTAGCTGTGGGTGAGCCAGAGGCCATGTTAGAATCATTGAAAACATCCTTTACTTTTAAATGGGAGGAACGGAAACTAAGATATCTGGGGGTGCAGATTCTGAATAACTTGTCGGCGTTGTTTGAAGCTAATTACCCGGGCCTTCAGAAAGAAATACGGCAGGATCTGGAGAGATGGATGCCAATGAGCTTATCTTGGATGGGGAGAATAGCGGCCCTTAAAATGAATATTTTGCCTCGGCTGTTGTACTTGTTCCAGGTTATACCACTTAGACTCCCAAGAATCTTTCTGTTAAGGTTACAGGATAGTCTGGTCAGATTTATCTGGAACAACAAAAGACCGCGTTTGCCACGAGTTTTCTTATATAAAAATAAAAGGGATGGGGGCCTGGGGGTGCCCAACCTATATGGTTATTACTGCGCTGCACAGTCGAGAGCAGCGGTGGAGTGGTTCCGAAAGGAAGATCATAAAATATGGGTGAACATTGAACAAGCATTGGTTGGGACTCGAACATTAGGGCATTTAATGTGGCTTCCGAGTAAACATAGAGGACAGGTGGACAAGTTCCTACCGACCGTTCAAGCTACATTCCACTATTGGAATCGTATGTTTGAGGGCCACCAGCCTGTGGTCTCTGGGTTGGCGCCCATAGTTGATAATCCAAGCTTTAGCCCGGCAGTGGGGAATACCACGTTTTGCAGGTGGGCTGAATTGGGGTTAGATATGTGCGGGCAGTTACATGTGGGTGCAGACATGATATCATTTGACAGACTGGTAGAAGACTACGGACTCAGGCCCGAGGACAGATATGCATACATACAATTACAGCACTTTCTGCAGGGACCAAGCTATTTAGAATGCATGAAAAGAGAGGTACATCCTCTGGAGGAGGTGTGTGTAAATTCAAGGCCCATGCGGGGTATGATTACTCACTTGTATGAGCTAGTGGGCGCACAGATTAAGCCATACACATTGCACAGGCGGCGGTGGGAACAGGAGTTAAATTTCACATTACCGGAGGTGGACTGGCTTAGGCTTGAGAGGACGATCTTGCGCTCCTCCCAGGCCGTAGCCGTAAAGGAGAATGCCATTAAAATATTTTATAGATGGTATCTTACCCCGCTAAGGCTGCATCGTATGTACAACCATGTTTCAAAGGACTGTTGGAGACAGTGTGGAGGAGTAGGAACTATGGGCCACATCTGGTGGACCTGCCCTAAAGCGCAGGCATATTGGAAAAGTGTGCGGGCGCGAATTCAGGTCTGGACGGGAAGGGCTGTGCACTGGCATCCTTTGACTTCCATCCTGGGCCGGAGGCCAGCTGGGCTTACGGCTGATCAGTGGGTTCTGGTGAGGGGGTCTTTGCACGCTGCCCGCATGAATTTGGCTCAGCAGTGGAAAGTGGTGCGGGTCCCCTCATTGGTGTCCTGGATTACGAAAGTGAAATATATTTGTGAGATGGAGAGATTGACAGCGATTAAACATAAAATCTTGCCAAAGTGGGAAAAAGCCTGGAAACCTTTTTTGAATGCAAGTGTTTGATGAAGGGAACAAGGTTCGGGAGGGGGTAGGTTAAGGGTGGGGTAGGGTTAATAACAAAATCAAAAATGTTTTGAAGTGTAATTTGATCTAAATTTAAGTGGACACAGAATTTCATTATCTTTTCAAGACTGCCATTGGTGAAACATTTATTGTAGCTTGTATTGATATGAGCTGAGTTGAATTGAACGTATTTTTCTTTTTGTTCTGTATTCCATACTTCAATAAAGACTTCTAAAAATTAAAAAAAAAGAAAAAGAAAAAAGTGAAACATGGCCATGTTGTGTAGTTAGAGAAAAGTTATATGCTGATTTTAGTTATCTGCATTGAATAAACTTTATTTTATTTTACCACGTGGGTCTGCTTTTCTTTTCTGCCATTTTGGATCTTGCAGACCACTTGCCTGTGTGCGTTTTGGTATCTGTTCATTTAAATCTTGCTGCGCATGATAACTAGGCTCTATCAATTATTGGTGCTAATTGGCATGAATTAAAATTTATACATGCATATGTTTGCACCCGAATCCGCATGTAAATTTTGCGCACGGCTCCAAAAAGAGGGTGTAGCTATGGGAGGGTAATGGAGCTTTCCTGTAATTTATTCATGCTGTTAAAGAACAAGAGAGATCTCTACCTAATTTATTCCCCGTTTACTAAGCTGCACTAGCAACTGCCGTCAATGCCGACACAGCCCATTCAAAGTGAATGGGCTGTGTCGGCATTAGCACACGGCAGCTGCTAGCACAGCTTAGTAAACAGGGAGATTAGGCATGAGGATTTACATCAGGGTTTAGCTGGTGTAAATCATCACACTTAAAAAGTTAGGTGTGGTTCCCAGCGTATGCACTATTCTACAAATGGTGCCTAACTATGAGCGCCGTTTAAGGTGCTTAGCAAGTTTTTTAGTTGGTGGCAATTTTTTGGCTCCATTTATAGAATTCAGTCCCATATGTGTAATTTGCAATGTCACTGATAGCGAATGATACATACCTGTAGCAGGTGTTCTCCGAGGACAGTAGGCTGATTGTTCTCACGACTGGGTTGACGTCCACAGCAGCCCCCTCCAACCGGAACAAAAGTTTTGCAGGAGGTCCCGCACGCACGGCACGCCCACCGCGCATACGCGGCCGTCTTCCCACCCGTGCACGACCGTTCCCGCTCAGTTGAATGACAAGCAAAGGAATGAGGAAAAAAACACAACTCCAAAGGGGAGGAGGGAGGGTAGGTGAGAACAATCAGCCTGCTGTCCTCGGAGAACACCTGCTACAGGTATGTATCATTCGCTTTCTCTGAGGACAAGCAGGCTGCTTGTTCTCACGACTGGGGTATCCCTAGCTCTCAGGCTCACTCAAAACAAGAAACCAGGTCAATTGAACCTCGCAACGGCGAGGGCCTAACAGAAACTGACCTACGAAGAACAACTAACTGAGAGTGCAGCCTGAACAGAATAAAATCGGGTCCTGGAGGGTGGAGTTGGATTCAAACCCCAAACAGATTCTGCAGCACCGACTGCCCGAACCGACTGTCGTGTCGGGTATCCTGCTGGAGGCAGTAATGTGATGTGAATGTGTGGACCGATGACCACGTCACAGCCTTGCAAATCTCTTCAATAGTGGCTGACTTCAAGTGGGCCACTGACGCTGCCATGGCTCTAACACTATGAGCCGTGACATGGCCATCAAGAGCCAGCCCAGCCTGGGCGTAAGTGAAGGAAATGCAATCTGCTAGCCAATTGGAGATGGTGCATTTCCCGACAGCGACCCCCTTCCTATTGGGGTCGAAAGAAATAAACAATTGGGCGGACTGTCTGTGGGGCTGTGTCAGCTCCAGATAGAAGGCCAACGCTCGCTTGCAGTCCAATGTGTGCAACTGACGTTCAGCAGAGTGGGTATGCGGTCTGGGAAAGAATGTTGGCAAGACAATTGACTGGTTAAGATGGAACTCCGACACCACCTTTGGCAGGAACTTAGGATGAGTGCGGAGGACTACTCTGTTATGATGAAATTTAGTATACGGAGCATGGACTACCAGGGCTTGAAGCTCACTGACTCTACGAGCTGAAGTAACTGCCACCAAGAAAATGACCTTCCAGGTCAAGTACTTCAGATGGCATGAACTCAGTGGCTCAAAAGGAGGTTTCATCAGCTGGGTGAGGATGACGTTGAGATCCCATGACACTGCAGAAGGCTTGACAGGGGGCTTTGACAAAAGCAAGCCTCTCATAAATCGAACAACTACAGGCTCTCCAGAGATGGCTTTTCCCTCTACACGATAATGGTAAGCACTAATAGCACTAAGGTGATTCCTTACTGAGTTGGTATTGAGACCAGACTCTGATAAGTGTAGAAGGTATTCAAGCAGGTTCTGTACAGGACAAGAACGAGGTTCTAGGGCCTTGCTCTCACACCAAACGACAAACCTCCTCCACTTGAAAAAGTAACTCTTTTTAGTGGAATCCTTCCTAGAGGCAAGCAAGACACGGGAGATTCCCTCAGACAGACCCAATGAAGCAAAATCTACGCCCTCAACATTCAGGCCGTGAGAGCCAGAGACTGAAGGTTGGGGTGCAGAAGCGCTCCATCATTCTGTGAAATGAGAGTTGGAAAACACTCCAATCTCCACGGCTCTTTGGAGGACAACTCCAGAAGAAGAGGGAACCAGATCTGACGGGGCCAAAAGGGCGCGATCAGAATCATAGTGCCGCGGTCTTGCTTGAGCTTCAGTAAGGTCTTCCCCACCAAATGTATGGGAGGATATGCATATAGGAGGCCGTTCCCCCAATGGCGGAGAAAGGCATCCGACGCCAGTCTGCCGTGTGCCTAGAGTCTGGAACAGAACTGAGGCAGCTTGTGATTGGTCTGGAAGGCGAAAAGGTCCACCGAGGGAGTGCCCCACTCTTGGAAGATCTTGCGTACCACTTTGGAATGGAGCGACCACTCGTGCGGTTGCATGAATCTGCTCAGCCTGTCAGCTAAACTGTTGTTTACGCCTGCCAGGTATGTGGCTTGGAGAAGCATGCCAAACTGGCGTGCCCAACTCCACATCCTGACGGCTTCCTGACACAGAGGGTGAGATCTGGTGCCCCCCTGCTTGTTGATGTAATACATTGCAACCTGATTGTCTGTCCAAATTTGGATAATTTGGTAGGACAGCCGATCCCTGAAGGCCTTCAGTGCGTTCCAGACCGCTCGGAGCTCTAGGAGGTTGATCTGAAGATCTTGTTCCTGGGGGGACCACACCCCCTGGGTGTGGAGCCCATTGACATGAGCTCCCCACCCCAGGCGAGATGCATCCGTCATCAGCACTTTTGTGGGCTGCGGAATTTTGAATGGGCGTCCCAGGGTCAAATTGGTCCGAACTGTCCACCAGCGCAGCGAATTGCGACAACTGATGGACAGGCGGATGACATCTTCTAGATTCCCAGTGGCTTGGCACCACTGGGAAGCTAGGGTCCATTGAGCAGATCTCATGTGAAGACGAGCCATGGGAGTCACATGGACTGCAGAGGCCATATGGCCCAGGAGTCTCAACATCTGCCGAGCTGTGATCTGCTGAGACGCTCTGGTCTGGGAAGCCAGGGACAGGAGATTCTGAGCCCTCGCCTCGGGAAGATAGGCCTGAGCCGTCTGTGAATTTAGCAGAGCTCCTATGAATTCCAGAGATTGGACTGGCTGGAGATGGGACTTCGGGTAATTTATCACAAACCCCAGCAGCTCCAGAAGTTGAATAGTGCACTGCATGGACCGAAGAGCTCCTGCCTCTGAGGTGCTCTTCACCAGCCAATCGTCGAGATACGGGAATACGTGCACCCCCACCTTGCGGAGATATGCCGCAACCACCACGAGACACTTCGTGAACACCCGTGGTGCAGAGGCGAGCCCAAAGGGCAATACACAATACTGAAAGTGACGTGTCCCCAGACGGAATCGGAGATACTGCCTGTGAGCTGGCAGTATCGGGATGTGAGTGTAAGCATCCTTCAAATCCAGGGAACATAGCCAATCGTCTTTCTGAATCATGGGTAGAAGGATGCCCAAGGAAAGCATCCTGAACTTTTCTCGCACCAGATATTTGTTCAGGCCTCTGAGGTCTAGGATGGGATGCATCCCCCCTGTTTTCTTTTCCACAAGGAAGTACCTGGAATAGAATCCCTGCCCTTCCTGCCCAGGTGGCACGGGCTCGACCACATTGGCGCTGAGAAGGGTGGAGAGTTCCTCTGCAAGTACCTGCTTGTGATGGGAGCTGAATGATTGAGTTCCCAGTGGACAATTTGGTGGGGTGGAGACCAAATTCAGGGTGTATCCGCACCGCACTATTTGGAGAACCCACTGGTCGGAGGTTATGAGAGGCCACCTTTGGTGAAAAACTTTCAACCTCCCCCCGATCAGCAGGCCGTCCGGCATGGCTACTTTGATGGTGGCTATGTTCCCATGGATCCAGTCAATAGCTCGTCCCCTGCTTTTGCTGTGGAGGCGCAGGGGGCTGCTTAGGCGCATGCTGTTGACGGGAACGAGCGCGCTGGGATTGTCCCTGAGCCTGAGGAGGCCTTCGGGCCGGCTGGGTGTACCTACGCTTGTTGTAGGCGTAGGGTGCAGCCTGCCGGGCCCGGGAAAAACGTCCACCTGTGGAGGTGGATGCTGAAGGCGCCCGGTGGGAGAGCTTGTCAAGAGCGGTTTCCCACTGGTGTAGTTGGTCCACCAACTGCTCGACCTTCTCGCCAAAAATGTTATCCCCCCGGCAAGGGACATCCGTCAGCCGCTGCTGGGTGCGGTTATCCAGGTCAGAGGCAAGCAGCCAGGAGAGTCTGCGCATCACTGTACCTTGGGCCGCAGCTCTGGATGCCACATCACAGGTGTCATAGATACCCCTGGACAGGAATTTTCTGCACGCCTTCAGCTGCCTGACCACCTCCTGAAATGGCCTGGACTGCTCCGGGGGGAGCTTGTCAACCAGGTCCGCCAGTTGCCGCACATTGTTCCGCATGTGGATGCTCGTGTAGAGCTGGTATGATTAGATGCAGGTCATGAGCATGGAAAATTGGTAGGCCTTCCTCCCAAAAGAGTCCAGAGTGCGAGACTCCCGCCCAGGGGGCGCCAAGGGGGTATCCCTCGAACTCCGTGCTCTTTTGAGAGCAGAGTCCACGACCGCCGAGTCATGAGGCAATTGAGGCCGCATCAATTCCGGGTCTGAGTGGATTCTGTATTGGGACTCCGCTTTCTTGGGGATGGTGGGATTAGATTATGGTTTCAACCAGTTCCGAAGCAGTGTCTCTTTGAGGACATTGTGCAATGGTACCGTGGAAGACTCTCTAGGTGGTGATGGATAGTCGAGGACTTCGAGCATCTCCGCCCTCGGCTCATCCACAGTAACCACTGGGAAGGGAATGCTGATAGACATGTCCCGAACAAAAGAGGCAAAGGAGAGGCTCTCAGGAGGCGAGAGCTTCCTCTCCAGTGAAGGCGTGGGATCGGAGGGAAGGCCCACAGACTCCTCGGAGGAGAAGTATCTGGGGTCCTCCTCCTCCCCCCACGAGGCCTTCTCCTCGGTGTCGGACATGAGCTCTCTCAGCTCCGACCGCAACCGGGCCCATCTCGACTGCGAGGAACCACGTCCTCGATGATGGCGTCTAGAGGTGGACTCCCGCGCTGGCGGGGATGAAGCTCCCTCCATCGACGTCGACAGGGATTCCACCTGAGTGGCAATCGACACCGCGTCAAAGACCTCATCACCAAACCGGAGCCCACCAGCGCCTCCATCAACGGCACCGAGGGCGCAAGCACCCCCGGTGCCGGCAGGGCCTGGCACATCAGCCCTTCCAGGATCCCTGGAAGGATGGCTCGGAGGCACTCGTCTAGGCCTGCTGCCGGGAAAGGCAGGGGGGCCGGTGTGGGCGTCGGTGCTGGAAGCTACCCAGGTCCAGGAGACGGTACCGAAGTACCCTTCGACCTGCGCATCGACACCTCTTCGACAGAGGGGTAGCACTCCTCTCGGCACTACCGCTTCCTGGGGGTCAAGTCTTCTCTCGATGCCCTGGAGCTGCCAGTCCCGTGCGCCGTGGGCAACCAATGACGGTGTTTCTTGGCAGCTTTCTTCCAATGCCCGTCATCGGCGCTCTGCAGCATAGATGAGGAGGAGGTAGAGTCCCCATGGCCTCGAGGTATCGGATCCGACAGGGTTCGGTCCCAATGGCCCTGAGCAGCGGGAGTGGCCAGGGCGGACTGTCCGCGCGGCCGCTCACCAACGCCGTCGCTGGCAGGTCGTCGGGCCAAGGGAACCTGTGCTCCTGGGGTCGATGCCATAGTCGGCGCTGTCGACAGCGGCACCGGTACCGAAGACCCGGCTGTCGACACCGATGCCGTCAAGGTCGACGCCGAAGGGCCGGCGCAAGTTCCAAAAAGACGGTCCCGAAGAACTTGCCTCGCCACCTGCGTCTGCTTCCGTAAGCCGAGACACAAGGTGCACACCTTGGAATTATGCTCCGGGCCGAGGCACTGGAGGCACCAAGCGTGAGTATCGGTCTGCGAGATCTGCTGGCCGCACCGACCACACTTTCTGAATCCGCTCGGGACCTTCGAGGACATCGATGGAAAAATCGCATCGGCGAAATCAAAATCATCGATGGTGGCGGTGAGAAGCACACCAGAAAAAGAGAAAAAGGAATGTCCACGCGGCCACAAGGTCGTGACGAGGCGACCCCGCGACTAAAGAAACGAGGAGAACTCTTTTTTTTTTTTTTTGAACAAAAGGGCGCGCAACAACAAGAAAAAAAGAAATAAAGAAAATAAAGCGCGGACTAGGCCGCAAACCGATTTTCCGGGGCTGACACGGAGAGGGACGAAGACGCCTCTCCAGCGCGGAAAACAAAAAACTGAGCAGGAACGGTCGCGCACGGGCGGGAAGACAGCCGCGCATGCGCGGTGGGCGTGCCCTGCATGCAGGACCTCCCGCGAAAATTTTGTTACAGTTGGAGGGGGCTGCCGTGGACGTCAACCCAGTCGTGAGAACAAGCAGCCTGCTTGTCCTCGGAGAAAAATGCGGATCCAATATAATCCCAAGGCTCTCAAAGGGAGATTCCAATGTAAATTCTTTATCTTGAAATTAAAAGCAGATGACATAAAAAGATCTACAGATGGTGGGCTAAACCATAAAAGTTTGGTTTTGCCTATACTGAGCTTTAACCGATAATGCTTTGCCCAATATTCCATCTTCTAAAAAAACATTAATTTCTGACACACTATCGGCTACAGAGAGAGATAAAGCAAGACTAAGAATACAAACTAATTTCAGAAGAGATAAAGAATATGTCTAATGTAAACATCACAATATTAAATAAAATTGGGGAAAGAGGGGATCTCTGTGGGACCCCACATTCAGTCTTCCAAGTACCTGAAACCACAGTCTCCATTTTCTACTACTACTTAACATTTCTAAAGCGCTACTAGGGTTACGCAGCACTGTACAATTTAACATAGAGGGACAGTCCCTGCTCAATGAGCTTACAATCTAAAAGACAAGTGAACAGTCAGTCCGAAAGGGGTTAGTCAAATTGGGGCAGTCTGGATTTACTGAGCAGTAAGAGTTAGGTGCCGAGCGCAGCATTGAAGAGGTGGGCTTTAAGCAAAGACTTGAAGCATAGTCTCCATTTTCATCCTACACTTCGTTATAGAAAAGTTGCAGGTATGGTGAATAAGTTGTGAGTGCTTGAAGCTCACTTACGAATTGGGCTCACATCAGTTACTAGAATAAGCACCTCCAAATTAAGAAATTTGAGATGTGCTGATTCAATGGGTTCAAGTGGTTTCTTTTTTTTTTATGTCCATGAAATTTTTATTTATAACCAGAAACAAAATAAAAGTTGAGGTACAATGATATAAGCACATAGTCACAACATCAACTTACAATAATTAAACAATTTGAAAAGAAGTTATCTTAGTGAAACATTGGCCCCGGCATACATGACAGACAGACCTCATCGACCTACCAATCAGAAATACAACCGGATCAACACAAACATATCTAAACCTCCACTACCCAAGCTGCAAAGGACTCAAATACAAATCAACTCATGCATCCAGCTTTTCCTACATAAGAACATAACTATGGAACGCATTACCAAAAGCCGTGAAAACAACGTTTAACCACCTAAACCTCCGGAAATCACTAAAAACTTACCTGTTCAAAAAGGCATACCCTACTGACCCTACTTAAATGCCTGAACCCTGCAACACTACGAAACCAAAGCACTTAATGGACACAACGTAACTCTTCCTCTATACGATTCCCAAATGTGTTTGTTCCACATGAACCTTATTCTACCACAACATCATTGTGTAACTGTTTATACCGGAATTGGCGAACGCCTTTACGGTACAATGTAAGCCACATTGAGCCTGCAAATAGGTGGGAGAGTGTGGGGTACAAATGTAATAAATAAATAAATAAATAAAATCTAGACCTGACCATGTTTTAGAGACAGAAAAAAAGAGTGCTCAGTTTATCAGTTAGGTGGTTTCATACTACGAAAAGGATCTAGGGTTCGCTAGTCATGAAGAACTAGGTTTAAATAATGCTAAAAATTTCCCCTCAGAAGTAGGGATGTTGGAAGCTCAGGCTTCTTTAAACAGAGTGTACTACATTTCCCATAAGGGGATAGGACCTGCAGCAATACAGACATGATAGGAAAGACTGGAGGAGGGCTCATGAGTCAGCGGGTTCCATAGGTATATTAATTAGCAGCACCATCTATATATATAAAAGGCACCTCCAACGTTCCAATGAAGCCTCAAACCGGATGATGAGGCGCCCAAGATATCCGGTTTGGCCTGCAGTCACTGTAGCTCCGCCCTCGCGTCAAAACGCGATGACGTCGAGGGCGGGGCGGCGAAGGCACAACGCACGAGTTCCACAGAGTGACAGTAGCGGGGAGAGCAATGCGAACTTTCATCACAAACTCGCAACCAAGTGAGTGAGAGAGGGAGTGAGGGACGGAGGGGGGGGGGGTCTGGAACTCGGGAGGGAGGGAAAATGGGGGGGGATTACCTTGCTAGCGCCCGTTTCATTTTTTTCCAAAACGGGCATTTCTTACTAGTCTCTTAATAAAACAGGAATTTAAAAACAGGCTTGTTCCCTAGAGAGATAGATACACATGGGGAAACAGAAGCAGGATTCTCCAGAAGCAGTGAGATTTAGCTGCTGGAGCAATGTTCTCTCCCCTGCCCCCCCACCCCACCCCATTATCCCTCAGCTGCAGAAATAGGCAACAGGTGCTTGTGCACATAATGTCCCGCAACAGTAAGTAATTAAGGGCTTGAAAAAAAAAAAAGAAAGATTTTATCCAGAGCCAGAAGCTTGGAGAAGAGAAGGATTTTCTCAAAGGCAAGAAGCCTTGGGGGAAGGGGGTGTCCCCAGGGCAGGAACCCTGAAAGGGAGAGAAGGATTTTCCAAAGGTGATGATAGAAGCATGGAATTGCAAGAGAGGAAAAATTAAGGGGATTTATATGTTAGAACATTATCAGACTTCACGCCTTTAGAGGCAAAAGGCTGTGGAGAGTTAGCTAAGATGGAACTGGAACCAGCAAGAATAAGGGGTAACTCCAAATTCCTTGTATGGAGCTGTGATATTGATGTATGGACTATTAAAGTATTTGGCATCTTGAAAGTCTGTCTACATGTTTGCCCTACCTGGGGAGATATAAGGAGGAAGGCCATATTATTGTCCCATCTGGCATGGGAGTTGGAACACATGAAAAAAGCAAGAATGCAGCTGCAAACATGTGACACAATATGCTGAACTGTTTCAACACAATGGTCAAAGGGAACAGGCAGGTTTTTATTTCATTGAGAATTTTATGTTGCATAATCCCTTCGTGAACCTGGAACACTACAGGATGAGGTGGAATAGGGTTTCCATAAATGTGTGAATGGTATACCACCATCATATCGCTGTGGTGGACTCAGAATGGGTTAAAAGAAAACAAAGTAAGGTTAAATGGTCAGTTCTCTAAAGGAGAAAGGTGAATGAAAAATAGTAAAATGCCACAGGGATTTATACTGCGATCGGTGCTTTTTACCATATTTATAAAATCATCTGGAAGTGGAAAACAACAAGTGATCAAATATGCAGATGACATAAAACTGGATGTTTAGTTGGAGAATCCTGTCTTCTTCCTGGGTTAACAAGGAAAAAACTGAACTAGAAGAATCTGTCTTCTGACCAACAGCTAATACAGATTAGTATGCAGACTTGAGGACAGGACAGGGCTATGATGATTATAGGAGCTCTACTCTTACCTTTTCTAAGATACCTAGTGGAGAGGCATAGAGTTCCCCATTCCCTGATGATGCTGGCCTGAATTAGCTGACCTTCTGAAGAACTGTAGACATTCTTTGTTGTCTTACAAAGCAAAAATATTTTTTGTTGGAACTGTTCACTGCAGAATATGTTTTGCCATATCTCTTAGTCCAGGTACTATGAGGTTCCAGGCAATTGTCTGCTATGCCATTCTGGACCTCCATATAGATATGCTGCACTTTAATGTTTTCTTGCAAAAGATATAAGACCTTGTGCCTCATTGTTCATTAACATAAGACATTAATACAACAGTTGCTTTCCAAATCCGAATTATTATCTCAGAGAATGTTGGTAAAAGTTTTGAGAATGTTAAAGATTGCTCAGTTTCAATAAGCAGATTTGATATAATAGTTTCAATCTTGATCGAGCCCCTTAGGTGATTAGAGAGTGTGTAATCTTCCCACTCCAGTTTTGTTGCATCTGTGGTTAACACCACGATGCTGAAGCTAATGGAACAGACTTCAGGGTCTGCTCTGTGGGAGAAGAGAGACTGATTTAGGTAGACACTTTTCATAATAGTGCTGGTGCAGTTGAAATTCTTGGACTTATAGGACTGAGTGTGCATTTGTAGGGTTTTGCATTGCTTCACACAAAGTCTGACTGTGGAGGAAGTTGTGTTGTTGTCACTAAGGTGATACCAGAATTTGAACAAAATCTTTTTTGTATATTGATTTGTAAAATGAAACATCCTACATCTACTCCGTGCCTGTCAGGAGAGTTTCACTGGTCAGAAAGAAACAAAAAAAAGGCAAAGATCTGACACAGAAATAGCAAACCAAAAGACAAAAAGCAGATCAAAAAAGACAAAAAAAAATAGAACAAGAGGATAAGAGAAAAAGTAGTTTATTACAAGGCCACATCCAGTTTCACTGGTCAGTCTGGAAATGTTCCATATGAATGAATAATTATACCTTACTGGATAAATTTTCAAAGGCGATTATATGTTTGCCGGTGAATGCATAATTAGTCTGTGTATATTTGATAAATAATCAGATAAAGAGGCCCTTTTATTAAGGTACGCTAAAAAGTGTCCTGCACTAATTTTGCTAAGGCCATTTTTAGTATGGCTGTAAAATGGCTGCAATTTCTTTTTTTCTATTAATAGCCATGCTCTAATTTCCCAATTAGCTTGTGGCCATTAGTATGTATGCCCTTACCGCCACCTATTTTGTAGGCAGTAGGGGCTCCTGCAGTAATCCTGGGCTAATCGGTCAGAATGCGCCAATGCCCTTGTGCTAAGCAATTAGCACAGGGTATGCCTATTCTTCGCTTCCTAACATGCCCCCTCATGCTAAAAAATAAAATCTATTTTTTAGCATATGGGAAGCATGCACCAATTCCAAATCTACCGTGGGACACTTGAGCATGTTCTGCGGTACTGTCTTTTTAACCTTCTTGTCTTCTGTAATGCCACTATCTTGTACTTCATGACCATGTAACCCAAAATCCTTCTGTAAAATCAAATGTATATCTTTTGCTATTTCCATTATCCATGATATATTGTAAGCCACATTGAGCCTGCAAAGAGGTGGGAAAACGTGGGATACAAATACAATAAATAAATAAATAACCTGTGGTAAGCACACACTAGTGTTTATTGCAGCTTAGTAAAAGGACACCAAAGTTGGCCATTTAAACTGGTAAATGGCCTTTTCCATTTTATTTATATAGGTTTACAATTACAAAACCAAGTAATAACTTTTACAGCAATATCAAGGCAAGATTTTAAAAAAAAAAGGTTAATGTTATAAGCAACAAATAGTATCCACTTGCCCTCGAAACTCTAACCACCATGTTAGATAGATTGAAGAACAGAAAAGAACAGGAATTTATTTTCCAATAAAGAAAAAATTAGCAATAACACCTAGTGCTCCGGAAAATGAATACTACAACATTATGATGGTAAAACAGGGGAGTCATCTGAGGGATCTCTGTGAGGCAAGACAGACAGATGAGAAGGATATGGATATATATATATATATATATATATATATATATATATATATATATATATATATATATATATATATTTCCTATCTTTATATTTAATAGTACATATACATAGAAATTTCAAATACAAAAACTGCTCCTAACTGAAGACCTGCACTTAAGTACATAAGTACATAAGTAGTGCCATACTGGGAAAGACCAAAGGTCCATCTAGCCCAGCATCCTGTCACCGACAGTGGCCAATCCAGGTCAAGGGCACCTGGCACGCTCCCCAAACGTAAAAACATTCCAGACAAGTTATACCTACAAATGCGGAATTTTTCCAAGTCCATTTAATAGCGGTCTATGGACTTGTCCCCTAGGAATCTATCCAACCCCCTTTTAAACTCCGTCAAGCTAACCGCCCGTACCACGTTCTCCGGCAACGAATTCCAGAGTCTAATTACACGTTGGGTGAAGAAAAATTTTCTCCGATTCGTTTTAAATTTACCACACTGTAGCTTCAACTCATGCCCTCTAGTCCTAGTATTTTTGGATAACGTGAACAGTCGCTTCAGATCCACCCGATCCATTCCACTCATTATTTTATACACTTCTATCATATCTCCCCTCAGCCGTCTCTTCTCCAAGCTGAAAAGCCCTAGCCTTCTCAGCCTCTCTTCATAGGAAAGTCGTCCCATCCCCACTATCATTTTCGTCGCCCTTCGCTGTACCTTTTCCAATTCTACTATATCTTTTTTGAGATACGGAGACCAGTACTGAACACAATACTCCAGGTGCGGTCGCACCATGGAGCGATACAACGGCATTATAACATCCGCACACCTGGACTCCATACCCTTCCTAATAACACCCAACATTCTATTCGCTTTCCTAGCCGCAGCAGCACACTGAGCAGAAGGTTTCAGCGTATCATCGACGACGACACCCAGATCCCTTTCTTGATCCGTAACTCCTAACGCGGAACCTTGCAAGACGTAGCTATAATTCGGGTTCCTCTTACCCACATGCATCACTTTGCACTTGTCAACATTGAACTTCATCTGCCACTTGCACGCCCATTCTCCCAGTCTCGCAAGGTCCTCCTGTAATCGTTCACATTCCTCCTGCAACTTGACGACCCTGAATAATTTTGTGTCATCGGCGAATTTATGTTTAAATCATTTTTTATTGAAACTTCAAGTACATTAAAACATGTCTAACATACACAATGTTCTGTTTGCTGATCCCATTTTGCTTTGTTACAGGCAATGTTTATAATATCTATCCAAAGCTGGTACATGTCCTATGTGATTTGCTTTTTATTTTTCTTTATTTTCTAGATTCCTTCTCCCCCCTTCCCTCCCACTTCCCCAACCCCTATACTCCTTCCTAAGCGTTCTTCCCTCCTATACATCCCTCCCCCTCCCCCCTTCCTGTATATGTCTCTTTTACCCGTGCTCATCCAGTATCCCAAAATCCTCAGGGTAGCCCGTTGAGCACTTGACTGCGTGCTCGGGGCGATATCTTGTTTATGTATTTCCCCCAGATACTTAAAAACTGTGTCCTTCTCTTTGGTGTCCAGCGTGCCCCTCTAGCCTCCCAGAGCATCAGCTGATGTAATTTGTTTCTCCAGTACCAATGAGAGGGAGGCACGTCCACCACCCAATGGTTGAGAATGCACTTTTTCCCCACTATGCATGCCTTGCTCAAAAACAGCCGCTCCCCTTGGGTCCCAACCCCCCACTGCCCAGGGATACCCAATATCATTTTTCCAAAAGTGAGAGCGATTGGGTACCCCAGCACCTCTCCCATATATCTACCCAATTTCCCCCAGAAGGCTTTAAGAGCTCTACACTGCCATAGGCAATGCACCAATGTGGCATTGTTCTGTTTACATTTCGGGCATCTATCTGAAGACACCACTTTAGCATGGAAAGCCCTCCTGGGGGAAAAATACGCTCTGTGTAAGATTCTAAATTGACACTCTTGCAGTTCTGCACTGTAAACCACCTTCGGTATACCCATCAGCGCTTGCTTTATGTTTTGTTCAGAAATTTGTTGTTGTACTTCCGCACTCCACCTCGCTGCCACCCCCGACATCTGCTTTCCTGGCTGCCCTTTCTCTAACTCTTTGCGGAACCAGGAGACTGAAACCTGCCCCAATGCATCCCCTTCCATAAATTCCCTGAATTGTCTCCCAAAACTAAGGGACAACCCCTCCTTCCCCAGACTACGCACATAATGTGCTAATTGCTGATAAGCAAAGAGCACCGCCACTCCCCCAGAACATCTTTGTTGGAAGTCAGCCAATGCAATCAAGGTTCCATCCTCTTGAATAAAACTCTCTAATAGCTCTACTCCCTGCTCCTGTAATCTACAAAACACAGCATTTTCCCTACCTGGGGTAAAATCATCATTCCCAGCTAGTGATAAGAATACACTGGAACCCGGATCCTGTCCCCACCTTTGCAGTAACTCCCGCCACACCTTCCTCAGCGGCCCCAACAATACACTCTCTCTGATTTTAACAGGTAACTGCCCTGGCCGCTTGATATGTAGTAAATTGTTCATATGCCACGGGAAGAAATATGCCCTCTCCAATTCTACATCCGTGTATGTGGTCGTACCCAGGAGCCAGTCCCGCAGATGTCGTAGGAGGCATGCCTGGTTATACTCCCGCATATCCGGCAGTCCTAACCCCCCCACTCTCCAGTGCCCTAATAGCTGCTGCCACTTCATCTTAGATTTCCTGCCAGCCCAGCAGAACTTCATCACCATTCTTCTGAGTGTCCCCAACTCCCGCTTTGCCAACCACAGAGGAAGGGCCTGTAAGACATAGAGCCATCGTGGAAATACTATCATACGGAACAACTGTATTCGTCCCATTAACGACACAGGGAGCATAGACCACCGTGCCAACTGCTCCCTGGTGTCACTTAGCAATTTGGCCATATTAAGGTCATAAATCTGCCTGGTATCCATTGGCAGTTGTATTCCCAGATATTTAAAAGAACCCTGCGCCCATCTCAATGGAAAACTATCCCCCCACCCTCTTTGTAGATCTTCAGAGCTAGCTAAGGCCTCTGACTTCGACAGATTTAACCGGAACCCCGAAAAGTCCCCATACTCCTTTAAGCTTTCCATCAGATATAGCAGGGAGCGCCTCGGGTCTGTGATTAGCACCAACAGATCATCCGCGAATGCAGCTGTCTTAAAGGTATGCTCTCGAATCACCACCCCTCGGATATCTACATTCTGTTGAATCTCCCTCAGAAGGGGATCTACCGCTAGGATAAATAGGAGCGGTGATAGTGGACAACCTTGCCTTGTCCCTCTCCCTATCGGGAACCATTCAGACTGTAGACCATTCGCATATATCTGCGCCTGGGGATCTGTGTATAGCGTTCTCACTGCCTTCTCAAACAATCCCGTGATCCCATAAGCTCGCAGCGCTCCAAACAGATAACCCCAGTCCACTCTGTCAAACGCTTTCTCAGCGTCGAAACTGATTAGCAAAGCCGGGTCCCGTTCTATTCTAACCCTCTCTAAAGCAACCCATATTCGCCTCATGTTCTTAGCTATCACCCTCCCACATGTAAATCCCACTTGGGAGTCCATGACCAAATCGGGCAGAAACCTCGCTAATCGATTTGCTAAAATCTTTGCCAAGAATTTTAATTCCACATTTATTAGTGAAATTGGTCTATATGAGTCTGGTCTATCTGCTGGTTTACCTGCCTTGGGCAGCACGCTGATCTGTGCCCTATTCAGGTGTCGTGGCAACTGCCCCTGCTGAATGGCTGCATTAAATACTGCCGCGAGCAATGGACTCACCTCAGCATTCAATATTTTGAAAAATTCACTTCTCCAACCATCCGGCCCTGGAGCCTTCCCTAACTTACTCCCCTTAATCACTAATTCTACTTCCTCTTCTATAATAGGTGCATTCAACACCTCTGCTTCTTCCGTAGTTACCTTCGGCAGGTCCATACTATGTAGGTACGTCCCACTAGGGTGTACTAAATCCTCTTGTTTTGTGTATAGCCTGCCAAAGAAATCCCTTAGGATGGCCACTATGCCCTCATCTGTATTTGCCCTTATTCCTGCATTATCCTCCATTGTGAGGATTTTCTTAGCACTAAGCCTCTGGGAGGCGAGTCGAGCCAAAAACCTCCCACTTTTGTTAGCAAACCTATAGAGTTGATACTTATAATATATGTTTGCTTTCTGAGTCTTCTCCTGTAGAAGTTCATTCAATGCCTGCTGTGTCTCTAGCAACTGCCTTCTCACTCCCAGATCATGACCCTTTCCATACCTCTTTCTCAATGCCACCACTTGCTTTTCCAATCTATATACCTCCCTATTTCGTGCTCTCTTTTTGAAGGCCAGATAAGAGATGATGTCTCCTCTGAGGACTACCTTGGCCGTCTCCCAAAAGAGAATTGGATCAGATCTATGTTGTTCATTGTGAGCACTATATTCCCTCCACCTCTCCACCAGGAAAGGCCCAAATTGAGCGTCCCGATACAGATGTGCGGGAAAGCGCCAAGTTCCCATCATGGATCTCCCTCCTCCCAACCGAATCTGCATTCTCACCCAAGCATGGTCAGAGACCATGATTGGGCCTATCTGGGCTTCCTCCACTTTGGTGATAAGCTCCCTGGAAAGCATTATGTAATCTATTCGAGATAGTGTATGATGAGCCCTGGAGAGGTGTGTAAAGTCCTTATCTATCGGATGTAACAGTCTCCAGACATCTACCAATTCTAATGCATCACATATCCTCGATCGGCGAATTTAATTACCTCACTAGTTATTCCCATCTCTAGGTCATTTATAAATACATTAAAAAGCAACGGACCCAGCACAGACCCCTGCGGGACCCCACTAACTACCCTCCTCCACTGAGAATACTGGCCACGCAATCCTACTCTCTGCTTCCTATCTTTCAACCAGTTCTTAATCCATAATAATACCCTACCTCCGATTCCATGACTCTGCAATTTCTTCAGGAGTCTTTCGTGCGGCACTTTGTCAAATGCCTTCTGAAAATCCAGATATACAATATCAACCGGCTCCCCATTCTCCACATGTTTGCTTACCCCCTCAAAAAAATGCATTAGATTGGTGAGGCAAGACTTCCCTTCACTTAATCCGTGCTGACTTTGTCTCATCAGTCCATGTTTTTGTATATGCTCTGCAATTTTATTCTTAATAATAGCCTCCACCATCTTGCCCGGCACCGACGTCAGACTCACCGGTCTATAATTTCCCGGATCTCCTCTGGAACCCTTCTTAAAAATCGGAGTAACATTGGCTACCCTCCAGTCTTCCGGTACTACACTCGATTTTAGGGACAGATTGCATATTTCTAACAGTAGCTCCGCAAGTTCATTTTTTAGTTCTATTAATACTCTGGGATGAATACCATCAGGTCCCGGTGATTTACTACTCTTCAGCTTGCTGAACTGACCCATTACATCCTCCAAGGTTACAGAGAATTTGTTTAGTTTCTCCGACTCCCCCGCTTCAAATATTCTTTCCGGCACCGGTGTCCCCCCCAAATCCTCCTCGGTGAAGACCGAAGCAAAGAATTCATTTAATTTCTCCGCTACGGCTTTGTCCTCCTTGATCGCCCCTTTAACACCATTTTCGTCCAGCGGCCCAACCGACTCTTTGGCCGGTTTCCTGCTTTTAATGTATCTAAAAAAATTTTTACTATGTATTTTTGCTTCCAACGCTAATTTCTTCTCAAAGTCCTTTTTTGCCCTCCTTATCTCCGCTTTGCATTTGGCTTGGCATTCCTTATGATCTATCCTGTTACTTTCAGTTGGTTCTCTTCTCCACTTTCTGAAGGATTGTTTTTTGGCTCTAATGATTTCCTTTATCTTACTGTTTAGCCACGCCGGCTGACGTTTAGTCTTTTTTCCCTTTTTTCTAATACGTGGAATATATTTGTCCTGAACCTCCAGGATGGTGTTTTTAAACAGCATCCACGCCTGATGCAAGTTTTTTACTCTGCGAGCTGCTCCTTTCAGTCTTTTTTTCACCATTTTTCTCATTTTGTCGTAATCACCTTTTCTATAGTTAAACGCTAGCGTACTTGATTTCCTAGTTTCACTTCCTTCAATGCCAATATCAAAACCGATCATATTATGATCACTGTTATCAAGCGGCCCTCGTATCGTTACCCCCTGCACTAGATCATGAGCACCACTAAGGACTAAGTCTAGTATTTTTCCTTCTCTTGTCGGCTCCTGAACTAGCTGTTCCATGAAGCTGTCCTTGATTTCATCAAGAAATCTTATGTCCCTTGCGTGTACAGATGTTACATTAACCCAGTCTATATGCGGGTAATTGAAATCCCCCATTATTATTGTGTTGCCCAGTTTGTTTGCGTCCCTGATTTCCTTTAACATTTCCGCATCCGTCTGTTCGTCCTGGCCAGGCGGACGGTAGTACACTCCTATCACTATCCTTTTCCCCTTTGCACATGGAATTTCAATCCACAGTGATTCCAAGGAGTGTTTTGTTTCCTGCAGAATTTTCAATCTATTTGATTCAAGGCTCTCGTTAATATACAATGCTACCCCTCCACCAATCCGATTCACCCTATCACTACGATATAATTTGTACCCCGGTATGACAGTGTCCCACTGGTTATCCTCCTTCCACCAGGTCTCAGAGATGCCTATTATATCTAATTTTTCATTTAGTGCAATATATTCCAACTCCCCCATCTTATTTCTTAGGCTCCTGGCATTCGCATATAGACATTTCAAACTATGTTTGTTGTTCCTAAGTACATCATGCTTAGTACTTGACAGTATTAATTGGCAATCTTTTGTCTGATTTTTATTGTTATTTAAAGATACCCGATCTACTACAATCTCTTTTGCAACCTCACTATCAGGATACTCTATCTTCCCTGTTATGGTGATATCTTTGAAAGATACCTTATCCCGAACCATGCTCTTTTGAGCGACTGTCGGCCTTCCCCCCATTTCTAGTTTAAAAGCTGCTCTATCTCCTTCTTAAACGCCGATGCCAGCAGCCTGGTCCCACTCTGGTTAAGATGGAGCCCATCCTTTCGGAATAGGCTCCCCCTTCCCCAGAATGTTGCCCAGTTCCTAACAAATCTAAAGCCCTCCTCCCTGCACCATCGTCTCATCCACGCATTGAGACTCTGGAGCTCTGCCTGTCTCTTGGGCCCTGCGCGTGGCACAGGTAGCATTTCAGAAAATGCTACCCTGGAGGATCTGGATTTCAGCTTTCTACCTAAGAGCCTAAATTTTGCTTCCAGAACCTCTCTCCCACATTTTCCTATGTCATTAGTACCCACATGTACCAAGACAGCCGTCTCCTCCCCAGCACTATATAAAATCCTATCTAGGTGACGCGTGAGGTCCGCCACCTTCGCACCAGGCAGGCAAGTCACCAGGCGATCCTCACGTCCACCAGCCACCCAGCTATCTATATGCCTAATGATCGAATCACCCAGTACAACAGCTGTCCTAACCTTTCCCTCCCGGGCAACATTTGGAGATATATCCTCGGTGCGAAAGGATAATACATCCCCTGGTGGGCAGGTCCTGGCTAAAGGAGTACTTCCTACTTCACCAGGGTGATGCTCTCCTTCTAGGAGACCTCCCTCCTCCAAGGTAGCACAGGGGCTACCTGACTGGAGGTGGGACTTCTCTACAACATCAATATAACAAACATTTCTTTAGAAGAAACCATAGATTTAGGAACATTTAATAACCTCAAACTTGCATTTCATACAGAATTCTCTAAGGCTTCAGTTCTAAATCTTACAGCAGATACATCTTCAATTACAGCAGACTGATGGGTTTTATGACATTACTTTTTTCCTTTAAAATACCCAATTCTTCTATAACCTTAATTTTGATTTGTTCCATCTTCATAAATCTTTGTTACTGTGATTGAGTTATGGCTTTAACATCACTCACTTGAGAAAAACTAGTAGTTCCCAAAGTTTAAATGGCTTCTCAAATTGATTTCAAGAAGAAAAATTCTGGCCTTTGAAGAGAGAAAACAGGAGGAATCACCGAAGGACCATCTGCTTTATAAGAAAGCGAGTTCTCCTCTGTCAACACTGCATTGTCTTCCATGGGAAATGTGCATAAACCCACTGTTCCTCCCCAAATCCACTCCAGGGGAATGCATTCACACAGAATCTCCCCACAGTTCTCCAACTGCCACCATAACAGCAATAAGGCCTTCTCCTCCCATTACTCCCACCATACTACTTAATTCCCACAGGGTTGCAAGGTCAGACCTGGTTGCCTCATCAAGCTGCATCTGCCTGGTGGTTTGTTGCATGTCGGGGCTTAGAGAGATATCCAGCCCAAAGGAAGATACTGAGTCACCCAGCAACAATGGATTCAGATGGGCTCACAGCACTGAAATCATTCAGAACACTTAGCCAGATCAAGTGACAGTTCATTGGACCCGAAAAAAAAAAAACATCAGCTGAGAGGAGAGAGGAAATACTCTCTGCCAGACCTATGTTTAAGCATACTAAAGGAAAATATCCCAACAGTTAAGGTGAGGCTACCACCATCATAGATCTGTTAAATGGCCTGATTTTATATTTGTGGGCCAGTTTACGTAAGGAGCTAGGGCAAACCAAAAATCATCCTGATAGCTGTGATATTCAGCCACTATAGGAATAATTCTATAAGGAGCTGCCTAGTTTTAGGTGGCAAAAAGTGTGTAAATCGTGGTATTCTGGTCATTTATGAAAGTGGCATGTGACCTCCTGCAGAATATTGACTAATGGAAAACACATGCCATAATTTGATGGCATTTACTTTGTCAGTAGGCATGTACATGAGCGGAGTTTGGGTGGAACAAGGGTGGAGAAGACAAGTATACACATAAATTATATAATTCTATCATGTATGCGCAGCTGTGCTCACATCTAGGCACAGGCATTTACACTAGCTAAAGGAATGGTGTAAGTTATTTATTTTTTACTGCTGTAATTGCCTATTGCTCATGTTTGATCTATTCTTACTGTACACCGCCTTGAGTGAATTCTTTCAAAAAGGTGGTAAATAAATCCTAATAAAGTGATCATGCCTTATATGTATGCAGGGTTTTGGCCATATGCACTAGCATTCTATAAAGAAAAGTAGGTGCCTACCTTTTTTTATTGAATAATCTTCAAATAGGTACCATAACCAGCTCCTTTATTAGGTGCTGTGATAGAGAATAGAGCCTGCCTCAGAACAACCATGGAGCCCAAGGGAAGAAAAGTTCTGACTCAGCTGGGATTCATGGAAAAGGAGCATGCACATCTCTTTAAAGGTTGGAGGAGAAGAAGAATGCACTACTCTGATATTTAGGACAAGCAAGCTAGCTGGGTACATGGAGCAAGATTGGGTAAAGTTAGGTTCTCCTTCAGCCTAGTCCCATGACCCAGGAATTAGCCATCTGAATGGCCCAGAGGAGCAGGGGGAGGGAGGAGTTAGTTCCCCAGTGCAGCTCATAAATCTCCCTAGGACCAGGGAAGAGCCTCACAGCCTGAGAAGAACTGCCCAATGACAAAGAGAAAAAGTCACGCTAGTACCTACAAAAATTATGGCAAAGAAGCTCTGTGAAGAAGTATGTTCCCTAAAACCAAGGTAGGTGTTTGGAACCGATACAAAGTATAAAGGAACAAGGTACTGCCCCCCCCCCCCCCCCCCGCCCGCCCAAAGTCAAACACTGCATTGATGGAGCAAGCCAGCAAGAGGTACTGGCTGACATTTTTGTGTTTGACTAATTTTTGTTTGGAAACTTAAAAGACTGAACTGAAAACAGCTGGGCATGGATGACATGAGCCAATGTGTTTAATTGCTTAAGACTGTTTGGTCCTACCCAAGGAGCGAAGGCTGTTGAAGGCTAAGCCCAATCCAGACACAGCGAGCCACTCTTATTCTTTTTGCCTCTCTTGGACAGAGAAACTAGTGAGGATAAAGAGGCCAATTAAACTCAGCTGGGAGAGAAGTGTTTGCTGAGATGAACTGTTCTGCCTTTTCCCTAGCTCCAGCCAAAGAGTAGGAGCGATAACTTGCATAAAGAATTACTTGTTGGGAAAATTTTTCTTTGTTCTAAGAAGCTGGAGATTAAAGTTAATCCAGATATAGAGTTACATATAGAGAAGCTGATGTGACAGGTTTTTAAGATGATGTGTCCATGAAAGAAATATTGACGTGTTCTTTTATTCACCCTGAAAGTACAAGGAATGGGTGCTTGGTGTCCAGTTTGGCAAGCTTTTCTTCACTGGTAAATGGTGTGGTGAAGGTCAGGCTTGATTTCTTCTGATCCTGCTGGGGGTTTCTGATTGACGGAAGAAGTGTTCTCTTGCTGAATACCTGGTTGGGGCCTTTTCAGTGTAACCAACAGGGCTACGCATCACAGTGTCTGTTACAGAATTACCCTCTACCTAAGTAATAAATTTTGTTTAGGTTTGCCAAATAGGAGGCTAAAACTATACTAGGGATGGGCAACCATAGTCCTCGAGGGCCACAATCCAGCCAGGTTTTCAAGATTTCTACAATGAATATGCATGAGATCTATTTGTATGCAATGTCACAAGTAGAGATGAAAATGTAATCTATCTGCATAATTTTCATCCCCTAACGAACCTTCTCCAAGAATGCCTCCTCTAAATGCAGTGGAACAATGCATGTAATACACATTTGTGTTCACTTAAACTCTAGCAGAACTGGCCAGAAGTAAACAACCATTTGTACCATAGTTTTGCCATGATAGCGCAACAATGATAAACTTTCTACATTTGCTTGTCTCTTGTCTTTTCCACTGTTGAGCTACTACTAAAAAAAAGTGTGAGCAAATCTGGATCTAAATAAAAAATATAACCAGATCCAGCTGTGTGTATGAATTGGTTATTCCTGAAGCAAACAGTGCAGTTCTAGGGTGCAGTCCCAACTTTTGCTGCTGAGGGCCTGTTTTCTCAAACTATTTTTATTTTACCTGTAGGTATAGAATAGGAGAATACACCTTTGAAATCAGCCTCTTAGGAAAATAACATCAACAGTGAATGGGGTCAGAATTAACATTTTTTAGTATTAATTTTTAATTATTTCACATTGTTTTATTCCTAAAGAACATAAGAATTGGCATAGTGGGTCAGATCAAAAGGCTCATCTAGCCTAGCATCCTGTTTTCCAATAGTGACCAATCCAGGTCACAAGTATTTAACAGGACCGAAAAATAAATAGCTAATTACCCCCAGGGGTAAGTAGTGGCTTTTCCTGGGTTTGCCTTAAAAATAGTTTATGAACTTTTTTTCCCAGGAATTTGTCCAAACCTTTTCTTAAACCCAGCTATGCTATCTGCTTTTACCACATCCTGTGGCAACAAGTTCCAGAGCTTAATTTTTTGTTGAGTGAAAAAGAACTATGTTCTCCATGACATATCCATGTCATAGTCTTTGTACTTTTTGAACAATTAAACAATTGATTCAGGTTTACCCATTCCACTCCACTCAGGATTTTATAGACCTCTATCATACCTTCCCTCTGCTGTCTCATATCCAAACTGAAGAGCCCCAGCCCTCATGAGAGTTGTTCCATTCCCATAATCATTTTGGCTGCTGTTCTCTGTACCTTTTCTAATTTTGCTATATCTTTTATTTTTGGAATGATGTGACTAGATTGCATACAATACACAAGGTCTGGTCACACCATGGAGCAATACAGAGGCATTATATATTATGTTTTATTCTCTACTCCTTTCCAGTAATTCATAATATTCTGCTTGCTGTTTTGGTTGCTGCTGCACACTGAACAGAACATTTCAACATTTTGTCCATGATAACACCTAGATCTTTTTCCTGTGTGGTGACTCCTAATGTGGAACTTAGCATTGTGTAACTATAATTTGAATTATTCTTTTCTATGTGCATCACTTTGCACTCGTCCACATTAAATTTCATTTGCTATGTGGATGCCTAGTCTTCTAGTCTCCCAAAGTCTTCCTGCAATTTCTCATAATCCTCATGTTATTTAACAACCTGAAATAATTTTGTGCCATCTGCAATTGTTTTCACTTGTTCCAATTTTCAGATCATTTATAAATATGCTAAAAAGATCTCTTTGGCACTCCATTATTCACCTTCTTTCATTGAGAGAATGGGCCTTTAACCCTACACTCTGTTTTGTATCATAACCAGTTTCTCATTTGCAATAGAACATTGTATCCTATCCCATGGCTTTTTAGTTTCTTCAGGAGCCTCTCATGAGGGACTTTGTCAAAAGCTTTCTGAACATCTAGATACACTGCATCAACTGGCTTATCTTTATCCAGAGGCATAGCCAGGTTCTGATCTCAGGGGGAGCATACTTTTATAAAATAGGCGCTGGTTGGTGTCAGCTAGACAGCAGTGTCTGTGTTGTTGCTCAGATGCTATGGTGGGCAATGATTAATACAGGCTGTCTCTGTTGCGTCCTGCCTACAAGGAAACAGTAAGTTACATCAGGAGACAGGATGCAGAAGAGGTCCCTGGACTGGCCAGAGCAGGCAACCTGTCTTCTTAACTACAAAGTAAAAATATTCAGGAATAGCACACACATTCCTTCCACTGCTAGACACCTTGTTTAAATCAGATGGGCTTTTCTTTGTGTGGTGACTGGCAAGGTTGTATTCCAGGACTGCCCTAGAACACAAAACTTACCACACCATAAGAGCCCTAACCCACCTATCAGAAGACAGTGCTATATATATTACACTGGGCTGTGGAGCACCAATATACCTACTATTGGGAAACTGGAACAAACTGCATTGTTACACATTCCTACACAGACACTACATGCTAGCAGAATCCTTCACCTCAGTCACACATGCAGAACATGGACAGACCCTTATCTAGATAAACATAAGATTAGCCATACTGGGTCAGACCAATGGCCCATCAAGCCCAGTATCCTGTTTCTAACAGTGGCCAACCCAGGTCACAAGCACCTGGCAGAAACCCAAATTGTGACAACATTCCATTCTACCAATCTAATACAGAATAGGGAGCCACAAAAAAACCCCAAAACCCAACAACAAAAGAATTGAAATAGAGACCCCCCCCCCCCCCCCCCCCTCACTCTCTCTCCAAGGAAGCCAGACTCTATAAACAGTGCAATACTGGTAAAAAAAGAGACAGATATGCATTTTCTTCTGTACATTTTACAAATCAGGTACATCTCAGTCTTTACAAAGTATTAAATAAAAATGTCTACCTTTGTTGTCTGGGAATTTGGCTGGTCCCAGTCTTTTTTTCCATGTTCCATGAGTCAGCCTTACAAATTCTTTTCCAGGTTGGCCTTTCCATTTCTTCTCTCGCCTCTTGTCTTCTTCCTTTCCTTCTCTACATCTGTTTGGCACTGATCTTGCATTTTATGTCCCCACTATCAAATAGCTGTGTATAGAGCTGCCACGTGATCCAGTTCCAGAAGGGAGATTTTTCAACCAGTCCTAGTGTGAACTCACATCCCAAATTCATATGGGATTTGCAGTCCCTGATTCTACCCATCAAAATCTGTACTGCAGTACATTCAAAATGACTTAAGAAAATGCACTCGAACCCCTCTACTGTTGTTTGAACAATTTATTTTCTCATTTGCTTTGGTCCCGCTGTCTCTCTTCTGTTTTTCTCTGTTTCTTCTGCCTTTACAGGGTTTTTTGCCCATCTGACATTTCTTCTGTCTCTAAGTGCACCATACTTCTTTCCTCTGCACCACTATTTGCCCTGTCCAGCATCTCCCTTCTGTGTCCCTTGTCCCTATCCTACCCCCAAGTTCAGCATCTGCCATTTCTGTGTCCCCCATCTCCCCCCCCCCCTTTGTCAGCACAAGCCTACCTGGTCTCCTCATCTCCCCCTTTTCTAGTTTCTGCCGTCCAGGTGTCCCCATCTCTCTCTTTTTCTAGCGTTGCCCTATGTACCCATCTTCCACCATTTTCCAGCACTACCCCTGTGTTACTATCTTCTCCCTTTTCTAGCATTACCTCTTTGTCCCCATCTTGCCCCTTTTTCACCATTGTCCCCATATCTCCATTCCCCCTTCCAGTGGTGCCCCTCTGTGTCCTTATCTCCTCCTCCCCTTTTCAGTAGTGCCCCTCTGTGTCCGTATCCCCCTCCTTTTCAGTAGAGTCCCTATCTTCCCCCCCCCCCTTTTCAGTAGTGCCCCTGTGTCCCCATTTCTTCATTTTCCAGCACTGTCGTTTTGCGTTCCAATGGCCCTCTCCTCTCCCTGTCCAGTATTGACTCTGTGTCGTCCTCACTCCCTGTCCAGCATTTACCCTTCTCTCTCCCCATGTTAACCTTCTTCTCTGTCTCTTTCAGCGCTCCCCATCCTCCTTGGGGCCACATATCTCCCTGCCCTGCTCCCACAGTCCATCCTCTGGCAGCTCCAAGGAGGTTTAATAGACAGAAGACCAAGTGATATCAAAATGTTGAAACCAATTAGGCCAATCTCACTTTCCCCCTCCCCACGCAGCTGTCATTGCTGTATTCTCAAAACAAAGCAAGCAAACCTATGAGCTGCTGCATCCACGTTGTCACTCTTTATTGTTAAAAAAAATAATATCCTTTATCTTCCACCTTTTAAGACACTGCCTATCCTGCTGGCACAAGGAAAGCAAGTTTGGTCCAGTGAAGACAAACTCAAAATAACCTGTTTCTTAGATGGACCCTAGTATTACCATATTAAAAATGCAACCATACCATGCCTCTGTGGCTATGTTCCACTAATGTTAAACAATTAACTGGATTTCTTGAAAGGATTATATAAACGTAGGATGCATAACTAGGGGCACAAACATACACTTATTTATTCAATATCACAATTCCTCATGTAGAGCCACAAAACAACATTTTAGGGCAGATAGTGTTCCTTTTATTATCGACCGATAGAGGTAAGAGTTTTCAGTTTTGGCACAATATAAGTCATCACAAGAACAAAATATAAGAAAACCAGTGGACTGAATTAGGGGCTTATAGCCCATTTGTGTTTGAACAAAAGAGATCTGCATGAAACAAAATATTTATTTTTATTTTGACTTATAAAACTACTTGCCCCTGAAACACGTTCAACACAGAATAATCCCTTCATGTATCTAAAAGGTAAATGTCTACAAAACAGATGAAGATGTGATTCCATGTGCCCCAATGAAAGGAGAGTTTACTTCTACTTCCATTCCAATAGTAATATTCAATTGTTATTTCTTTTCTCCTCCACCTTTTAAGTTTGCTTGCTTTGTTTTGAGTGACCTGAAATGACGGCTGAGCGGGGGAGGATGGGGGGGGGGGAGTGGAAACAGATTAACCAAATGGGCTTCCTTGCTTACAGTGGACTTCGTCATCCCTCCCCCCCCCCCCGAGTTTTTAGAAAAAATGGCGCCTATGCGCCTCACCTGCCCACTCTCCCTGTCCACGTGGTCACTTTACTGCCCTGAAGCGCTGTTCTCCCTCTGGCACCGGCGATTCCCATAGCCTTCTTCAAGCGTTGGGGCCTCTCTTCAGGCACATCCCGCCTACTCTAATTCAGCTTCCTGTTTTCCGCAGAGGTAGGACGCGTCTGAGGGGAGGCCCCGACACTTGCAGAAGGCTGACTATGGGAATCACCGGTGCCAGAGGGAGAACGGCACTTCAGGGCAGTAAAGTGACCACGCGGACGGGGAGAGCGGGCAGGAGAGGCGCATAGGCGCCATTTTTTCTAAAAACCAGTTTGGGGGAGTGACCGCTCCCCCTGCGCCCCCCCCCCCCCCCCTCCTAGCTACGCCACTGTCTTTATCCACATGCATGTTGATGCCTAGAAGTAGAACTTGTGCAGAGTGCCAGATTTAACTCTGGTCACCTTGTTGGGCAGACTGGATAGACCGTGTAGGTCTTTATCTGCTGACATTTACTATGGTGAGGCAAATCTCTGTCCTATCCAAGTCTATTTATATGTTAAATAATTTTGATCTTTATAATAGTTTCTACCACTTTGTTTGCCACTCATCTGTCTGTGGTTTCTGGGATTACCTCTGTAACCTTTTAAAAGAATTTGTTGTTTTGTTCATTATGGGGCCCTTTTACAAAGACGCGTAAGGGGCTATACGCATCCAGCATGTGCCAAATCAACATTACCACCTGGCTAACTGCGTGCCCCAGGCGGTAATTCTGAATTTGGTGTGTGCTGAAAACACACAGTAGAAAATATGTTCTATTTCGTACCGTGTGGTGCTTACCCGGTGGTAAATGACAGTGGACGCGCGCTGCATGCTTACTGGTAGTGCATGAGATCTTACCACTAACTCAATGGTGGTAAGGTTTCAGGCCGAAAATGGACGCGCACTGGTTTTTATTTAGCCGCACGTCCATTTTCCAGCCCCTTATAAAAAGGCCATTTTTCCAGGATGTGGCAAAAACTGGCCCGGTGTGCGCCCAAAAGACACGCTCACACCCCCAGGCCACTTCTTGCCACAGCTCAGTAAAAGGGCACCTATATATAGAAGAACCTCCAATTGTTTATGTAGGAACCAGAGAATGACACGGGGACAAAGTTTGTCCCCGTCCCTGCCCCATCCCCATGGTTTCTGTCTCCGTCCCCATCCCATCCCCGCAGGTTCTGTCTCCGTCCCTGCCCCGCCCCGCAGATTTTGTCCCTACCCTGTCCCCATGGGCTCTGTCCTAATCTGCAGAAACCTGGAACAATTATTTATTTATTTATTTACAGCATTTATATCCCACAATTTCCCACCCACGGGCAGGCCCAATGTGGCTTACAACAGTCTAAATTTTATATTTAAATCTTTTTATTGAAGTATAAAAAGGAACAATATGCTGTGCAACTATTGTGTATAAATTACAAATAGAAAACAATAATAACAGCAAGCAGCTATAATAACCCTCCTCACCACAACCCTCTACCCTTCCAACCCCAACAATAGCTGATTTCTACTACCCCAAGGAATCCTAATCCACCCTGTTAAAATGTCCAGGGGTACAAAATACAACCCGTTCTGTACACCCTAGAGGAGAGAAATATGCCCTATGAAGCACTGATGATTTTTTAATCTGTGGATGAATAAGAAGTCATCAACAATCTCAGGAGTTAGTCTAGCTCTCCTGTCTTCCACTGTCCTTCCTGCAATAAAAGATGTCTTCTTAGAAGGTGTGCTGGTAGCAGGATGTATAGGATCCCACATGCAAATTTTGCTAGTTGTGGCCAGCATGTTTGTTTCTTTTCCCAAAAATTCAAAATATTGTTGTTTGCTTCACTCAAACATAAATAATAGTCAAGTTCATTAACAGGCTTTAGAAAATGACACAGGGACAAAGTTTGTCCCCGTGGGATCTGTCCCCGCCCCGTCCCCACAAGCTTACTGCGGTTACCCGTCCCTGTGTCATTCTCTAGTAGAAACTAAAGTGAGGCCATCATTCATCAGAGCACTATGCAAGAAGATTAATTAGATATCTTTATGCTGTTAACTTTCTTGGATATTCAGTAGCACTTAAATGCTGCAGAATATAATTGGATACAAATAACCAGTTAGGGAATAATTTTATAATGGTAGGTATGCATGCATTTATTTATTTTACCACCTTTTTGAAGGAATTTACTCAAGGCGGTGTACAGCAAGAATAAGTCAAACATAGGCAATAGACAATTACAGCTGTAAAAATATTCAAATAACAATACACGATATGGCATAATTTGCTGCATTACAATGTCAACACAATATTCAATAACACATTTTAATAGACAGTGTTTATAGAATACACCCAGCGACCATCTGCACACCTAAATTTAGTTACGGCAAGTTAGGCCAAGTAAAATGTGTAAATGTGGACACCTAAGTTATGCACATCAGGTATATTTATTTATTTATTGCATTTGTATCCCACATTTTCCCACCGTATGGCAGGTTTAATGTGGCTTACATGTAGCTAAAAAGGTGGTTATAAAATTTAGATTTGTAGAAGTCTAGTACATAATACAGAAGTACAATAAAAATCACTGGCCATTTTAGTAGCCGCCCTCCAGACAGACTCCATTCTGTTTGTATCTTTTTGAAAGTGTGGTCTCAAGAATTGTACACAATATTCTAAATGACGTTTTTCACCAGAGTCGTATACAGGGGCATCATCATCTCCTTTTTCCTACTGGAAATTCCTCTCCCTACGCACCCAGCCATCCTTCTAGCTTTTGCCACTGCCTTTCCTACCTGTTTTGGCCACCGTAAGATTATCACATATGTTGAAACCCAAGCCCTGCTCCCCTTTTGTGCACAAAACTTATTCACCCTCTAAAAGCTGTACCATTCCCTCAGGTTTTGCAGCCCAAATGCAAGACCCTGCATTTTTAAAACATTAAATCTTAGCTGAGAAAAACATTCATGTAGCTTCGCTGTCCTTCCTCACATTATCCACACTGTCAGATTTTGGTATCATTCATAAAGAGACAAACCTTACCAGACATCACTTCAGCAATATCACTTACAAAAATGTTACTGAGAACTGGCACAAAAACTGAACCTTGTGGCACACCACTAGTAACATCCTTTTCCACAGAATGAACTCCATTTACAGCTACCCTCTGCCATCTTCCACAACAAGCTCCTATCCCAGCCAGTTACTTTAGGGCCTATACTGAGGGCACTCAAGTTTATCTGTCAGTTGTCTATGCAGAACAGTGTTAAAGGCTTTGCTAAAATCTAAAAACAACACATCTAGTGCTCTCCCTTGCTTCAACTTTGATCACATAGAGGGGCATAATCGAACGCGAACGCCCATATCCAAGGTTCCACTTTAGGAGTTATGGAGCAAGAAAGGGATCTGGGTGTCGTCGTTGATAATACACTGAAACCTTCTGCTCAGTGTGCTGCTGCGGCTCGGAAAGCAAATAGAATGTTGGGTATTATTAGGAAAGGTATGGAAAACAGGTGTGAGGATGTTATAATGCCGTTATATCGCTCCATGGTGTGACCGCACTTTGAGTATTGTGTTCAATTCTGGTCACCACATCTCAAGAAAGATATAGTGGAATTGGAAAAGGTGCAGCGAAGGGTGACTAAAGTGATAGCGGGGATGGGATGAATTCCCTATGAAGAAAGACTTAAGGAGGCTAGAGCTTTTCAGCTTGGAGAAGAGACGGCTGAGGGGAGACATGATAGAGGTATATAAAATAAAGAGTGGAGTGGAACAGGTGGATGTGAAGCGTCTGTTCACGCTTTCCAAAAATACTAGGACTAGGGGGCATGCGATGAAACTACAGTGTAGTAAATTTAAAACAAATCAGAGGAAATCTTTCTTCACCCAACGCGTAATTAAACTCTGGAATTCGTTGCTGGAGAACGTGGTGAAGGCAGTTAGCTTGGCAGAGTTTAAAAAGGGGTTAGATGGTTTCCTAAAGGACAAGTCCATAAACCGCTACTAAATGGACTTGGGAAAAATCCACAATTCCAGGAATAACGTATAGAATGTTTGTTCGTTTGGGAAACTTGCCAGGTGCCCTTGGCCTGGATTGTCCGCTGTCGTGGACAGGATGCTGGGCTCGATGCACCCTTGGTCTTTTCCCAGTGTGGCATTACTTATGTACTTATGTCTATGTTCGAGAACGGGTACGTGAAGGGGCGGGACAGACCATATTTTCGAAAAAAAATGGGCGCCCATCTTTTTTTTCGATAATACGGTTTATGCCCGGCAAATGCATCGGATTTGTGTGGATTTGAGCTGGGCGGTTTCGTTTTTCAGCGATAATGGAAACTGAAGGCGCCCAGCTCAAAAATGAACAAATCCAAGGCATTGGGTCGTGGGAGGGGCCAGGATTCGTAGTGCACTGGTCCCCCTCACATGCCAGGACACCAACCGGGCACCCTAGGGGGCACTTGTAACAATTAAAAAAAAATTAAATACCTCCCAAGTCTATAGCTCCCATCCCTTGGGTGCTGAGCCCCTCAAATCCCCCCCCAAACCCACTGCCCACAACTCTACACCATTACCATAGTCTTTATGGCTGAAGGGGGGCACCTACATGTGGGTACAGTGGGTTTTGGGGGCGGTTTGGAGGGCTCCCATTTAGCAGCACAAGTGTAACAGGTGGGGGGGGGATGGGCCTGGGTCCACCTGCCTGAAGTCCACTGCACCCGATAACAGCTGCTCCAGGGATCTGCATACTGCTGTGATGGAGCTGGGTATGACATTTGAGGCTGGCATACAGGCTGGGAAAAAAAGTTTTTAAAGTTCTTTTTTTTTTGTAAGAGGGGGTTAGTGACCACTGGGGGAGTCAGGGGTGGTCATCCCCGATTCCCTCCGGTGGTCATCTGGTCATTTAGGGCACTTTTTTGGGACTTGTTTGTGAAAAAAAAGGGTAAAAAAAAATGACCCAAATTTGCGGTAAAAATGCCTTTCTTTTTTCCATTATCGGCCGAAGGCGCCCATCTCTCCTCAGCCGATAAACATGCTCCAGTCCCGCCTTCACCACGCCTCTGACACGCCCCCGTCAACTTTGCCCGTTTCTGCGACAGATTGTAGTTGAAGACGCCCAAAATTGGCTTTCGATTATACCGATTTGGGCGCCTTTGCGAGATGGGCGCCCATCTCCCAATTTGGGTCGAAATATGGGCGCCCAACACTTTCAAAAATAAGGCTGATAGTCAAAGAAATTAACCTGATTGCCTCTAATGAAACCATGTTGCCTCAGGTCCTGTAATCCATTGGATTCCAAAAACTTGAGTGTTCTCTATTTTAAAAGTGTTTCAATTAATTTACATACCACAGAAGTCAGACTTACCGGCTTGCAGTTCCCAATCTCTTCCTTACTTCCTCTTTTGTGGAAAGAGACACTCCTGACTGTAGGGAACAATGTGCATAGATTTTAGAAAAGTCCATGACACGCCCATGGCCACACTCCTTTTTCAACTATGTGATTTAGAATATAGGCATATCACGTTACAGAATATGCTTAGACAGTTGTTCGCGTAAATTTTAATTGATGCCAGTTGGTGTCAATAATTGCTTTAGCGGCAATTAGCGCTGATTAGCTTGTTAACTAATTGAGTTGCGTGTGCAAATCCAGAATATGACTAGCTTTGCACATGCAATTTAAGTCGCACTATACAGAATCCAGGGGTATTTACCTAATTGCCTCTGAAATTAAAAAAATAAAATAAAAATATAGAACAATGATGTGTGAAATTAAAGAAAATTTAAAAAATATGGCTTTTATACCCCTAGTATTTTATAATGGCACATATTATTCCTTATAAAATAGGCTACATATAGGTCACTAGAAGGGGTGGTGAATATACGAATAGTGAGGAAACTGCTGTCATTTTCTGTTTAGTTTTGGCCTCCTATTTGGCAAACCTAAACAAAATTTATAACTTAGGTATAGGGTAATTCTGAAAGAGGCACTGCTGTGAAGGACAGTCCTCATTGGCTACACTGAAAAGGTCCCAGCCTTTCAATGTATGCAGTCTGTTATAAAATTGCCCTCTTAACATTTAGGGCAGCCTTTGCCGGCATCCAAACTTTTTGGATAATCAACTGCATCCTCAGAATGCCTTAACTTCTGTCTTTGTCTAAGTGGATAAATTATTTTCAACTAGTTAACTAACAAAATTTAAGTAGTCAGTGGGGATGGGAGGTTGAGAAGATTGGTATTCTGAAATTGAAATATTTATCCAGGTAGTTCCTAAAGTTATTCAGATAAATCTTTTGAATGGCAGTTCATAGTCATCACTTCAGCTTTCAGTAGAAAAATACACATGCTTATATTGGATATATGGTATTGATTACAAAAAGGGGTTCAATTACTCCATATTTGAAAACCATGAATATTATCGCTTGTTGTCAAGACTTCAAACGTAGCTGCTGAACATTTGCACATTTTTCATATACATTCGTAATTCAGTCACCTTAAAAATGTAAAGTGTATACTGTCTCTAACAACTTAGTTACCTAATGCTGGGATCAGAAATAGCTGGATGTTGAGGTTGCAGACTTATAAAGAATTTTCTTGGGAAATCTAAGTATCAGTGGGGAACATGTTTGTAGGTAGATGTGATTTGTCCAGGGAGGCAAGTTTTGGCTGCAGTTCAGATTGTTTGGCTTGGTGTTTCATCAGCCCGTCTGATAAATGTGATTTCATCAGTCAGAGTTTTCTATTTCTAGTATGCTTTCCTCCTGTTGAAGATCAGGATTATAAACAAAACAGTTCAGTTCCAGGAAAGTATTTTGTTGCTGAAGTCGGCAGTAAAGTTGCTCCAGTCCTCACAGAAACAACTTCACGTCTTAATGTGAAGTGGCCTCTTATGTTAGGTATATCTCTGAGGTACTGACAGAGAAGGACTCTCTACAACCCCGTCCCCACCCCACCCAGATGCCAGCAACCTTCCTTCTTCCTAGCTTCTCAACTCCCCAACCTCTACCCCACGTCCATCATCTCCACCGCTTCCCTTCTCATTACCAGGCCTGCCCAAAGATGAGAGAAGCATCAGTACTATGCAGTAAGTACTATGAAAGCCCTGTATGCACAGACCTACACTGTTGTGCTCCAGATGGAACTGAAAGTAACCCAAAATCTGGGTTCTGGTTTTGGCCAAAAATTGCCAGGGCACTTTCACCTGAAACAGAAACTGCCCCCCTCCCCCCCACACACACACCCGAGTCCCCCCAAGCATCAGTAGGCGCTTCCCAGGCCTACCTCCACAAGCCCTAGTGTTTTAGTAGCCACTTCAGGAAAGGAAAGAACTCCATTGTTTCCTGCCCACTATTCTGCCTGTTGCCTCCGCCGCTTTAAAATGGCTGCCAAGACTGCCAAGGGGAAGTCCTGTCAGCCATATTGAGAATTCGCTTGCTTATGCTGATGCCAATCTCAATATGGCTGCCAGGACCTCCCGCTGCAGTCTCGCAAGACTGCCGCAGGAAATCTCAGCAGCCATTTAATTTATTGCCTTTGAAAGATACATCAAAGAGAAAACTTTGGCTCCGTTAAAGCTGCACTACTGATTTGTGTACACTGAATGCAAGGAAGCCCATGGGAATTGAATGGGATTCAGTGTGCTGCTAATCGGTAAAGCTACTTTATAAAAAGAGCCCTTTGAAAAAAAATCCAGAAAACAATAGCACAAGAAACCACAATTAAATACCAACAGTTATTCAAATCTGTGTAATCCACATCACGAAGATCTATCTAAACACTAAGGTGGAAAAGAAAATATCCCAAAACAGGCAACAGTGCAGAATTTAGGGCCAAAAGCTGTGCTAGCGTTTTTAGCATGCGCTAAACGCTAAAGACACCCATATATTCCCATGAGTGTCTTTTGCATTTAGCACTTGCTAAAAACACTAGCACACCAGGGGGCTGCAGGGAAAGGGAGAGCCGGTGGTGGGAAGCGGGACTGGTGGTTGGGAGGCAGGGATAGTGCTGGGCAGACTTATACGGTCTGTGGTGGGAGGCGGGGCTGTGCTGGGCAGACTTATACGGTCTGTGCCAGAGCCGGTGGTTGGGAGGCGGGGATAGTGCTGGGCAGACTTATACGATCTGTGCCCTGAAGAGCACAGGTACAAATCAAAGTAGGGTATGCACAAAAAGTAGCACATATGAGTTATCTTGTTGGGCAGACTAGATGGACCATGCAGGTCTTTTTCTGCCGTCATCTACTATGTTACTATGAAGCGTATTTTCAAAGCACTTAGACTTACAAAGTTACATAGCAACCTATGGAACTTTGTAAGTCTAAGTGCTTTGAAAGTAAGCCCCTATGTTACCTTAGAAAACAGGGCCCATAATATCCTACTAAGCCTTCTATAAAAACACCAGCCTAAAGAAACAATACCATAAGCTGGAAGCAGAAGGAATTGTTTTCCCAAAATTTCCATGTAAATGTCTTATTAAATATGGAGAAAAAAAGTTATGTTTTTTGGGATCCAATTCGACTGAAGGATTTTCTGCAGCTAACAAAATCTAATGAAGTGTATCAAAGAAAACCTAGCTAGATCAAACAAAATGTAAGCAAACTTCCTCTCTTCCCCCAAAGTGTTTTAGGCCAGTCAACACACCTCAAACAATAAATGCCAATTGCTTGTTGATGCTTGCTTAGTGACATTAAATGCCCAATTACAACCCCTCATCATCATCAATCAATTGTTGATAAGCAATTGTCATTAAAAAGGGGCTTGAGTAGATATAAAAAAAACACACGGTCCCATTAATTGTAAATAGAGTGCTAGAAAGAGAAAGGAACCCAACGAAAAAGATAACTAAGAAAGGCAGGATGGAAATTCTTCCCCAGTACCATCTCCATTAAATTATCTATCCCTGTTCCATCACCCTCTCTTCCCAGGATAGCGATCTTGCTGGCCTCACAAAAAGGCAGTACATTTTTCATAAGTTTGAATCTCCCCACACACCGCTCTCCACTTGGCAACTGAATGGCCTCCAATATCCTTCCAGGTCCTGGCAATGGTCATATTTGCCACTAACACCAGGGTGAGAACCAAATCCACTGTTCCTCCTGGAATAAATCTCTCCGGGGCATACCCCAACATACAAACTTCTAGGCTATTTCACCAATGGTTCTGTTTCCATTTCGGAATATAACTCCAAATAGAGTTCTAGAATGTGACACTTCTTTCATACTCCCACTAAAGCTGTTCTAAGGACTCTGGCTTCTCACAACTTCTCCAACAGTTTCCAATGTCAATACCCAAGTTTAGCACCTTGGCTTCCTTCTGAGGAATCCAGCATAATCTAAGAACCAACATATATTGCATTTGTTTGTAGTTAGTGACACTAGAACAGTGATGGATATACCAATGGACACAATCCAAAAGTAATCCTCAAACATACCAGAAAGCCACTTCACCCATGCAGTTTGATAGTTCCTTCTAAATGGACGATTTATAAAGTCCAAATCATTATGGTACTTTGTATATCTAAGTGCTTTGAAAATGCCCCTATATATTCATGAAGAATCCTTTTATCAGCTGGGATCTTAAATAGCATTTTTTTTCAATATTTGAAGTTTCTCTGGATAAATTTGTTTTTGCATCCAAATACTGTAGCGAGTCTAGAACTTGAAAATATAGAAAAATGAGGATTTTCATACGGGTGAGTTCTTGCATCTGTTGGTGTGAAATTACTACCCCCAGGGGACCAAACAACTACAATGATCTATACCTAAAGATTCTAGTCATACCTATAATGGTCTCACATAGTTTGTGGAGAAAGGCATGTAGTGTTATTCGCAATCTTAATGACTTCCCAAGTCTTGTATACTGGCCCCCAAAAAGGATGACATTGCACACCATTCTTCGTACCTCTACTTTGTGATAATCAGTAATGGAATTGGGATTTAAAACTGACTATTCAATCCAAACCCAATATTTCTCCTCACAGCAATGGTTATGATCTTTTAGTGCTTAAAGCACTGCAGCTTTCTAATAGTGCAACAGGTTCGAAAAGCCCATCCCCCCCTTTCAGAAGGATATTTAAGCTACTACAAAGACACTTCAGGCTGTTTCCCATTCCAAACAAAGGAATAGGTAGTTGAGTAAACAAAAATATGAATTTCATAAGAATCATCATTTTCACCACCATTACTCTTCCCCACCATGTTAATATTAAGCCATCCCTCAAACTGCTTAGGGCTCCATTTGCTTACCTATGAAAATGTTTGCAGATTAACTTTTTTTTGCAAAATTTAGCTACTAGATGCAAATAAGCTCTTGGGTCATCTGCTTCCCACAGTTAAGTTTCATAAGAAATTTCTTACATTACCATGATAAAATGTGAAAAATATTTTAGGAAAAAAAGGGCCCAAATTTGATAAGTGATGGTACATTTTTAAGGGCCCTCATAAGACTTCCCAGGGCACCTCCACTCACTGATGTGCTAGTAGCTTGGTGTCAATGCAGGGCTCCCCCCAAGCCCAGAGACAGGGATAAATAGTAAAATTAACATTCTTGAAGACTCTCTTCCACCATTCACAAACTTGAGGGGTGGCCTTGTCCCGCTCCCTCCCCATCTGTCCCTTCTTGAAACACTGACTAATGCTAGCTGTCCAGGGGTTGTTGGGACAGGAGAGAAAGCCCTGCTTATTCTTGCCCCAGTAGCTATCCTTTGTTGTCTCTTAGGGGTACTCCTACAGTACTACCACTTGGGATCACGCAGCACCATTTTAAAAGCGACAGCCCAGGGGAGTAGTGAGCAGGAATCTCTCTTTCCTCCGATGTCCCCTGGAAACCAGTGTAAGTCGGGGTCCAGGGGTTAAGGAAGAGGTAGGTCTAGCCTTCATATCCTTAAATAGTAGGTGTGGGGTGAGGCTTCATAGGGTTTAACATTTTTCAATAATGCCATTAATTTGAAGCTCAATTCATGCAAAAATGTACTTTTAAGACTGGCTCCTTTTCACAAAATGGGTTTCCATGTTATATAGCACAGAAGTAAATAGGAACAACATAGTTTGAAATGTCTATATGTGAATGACAGAAGCCTAAGAAATAAGATGGAAGAGTTAGAATATATTGCACCAAATGAAAAATTAGATATAATAGGCATCGTTGAGACCTGGTGGAAGGAGAATAGCCAGTGGAACACTGTCATACCGGGGTACAAATTATATCATAGATATAGGATTGAATTGGCGGAGGGGTAGCAATGTATGTTAAAGAGGGTCTTGAATCAAATAGATTGAAAATTCTGCAGGAAACAAAACACATCTTGGAATCCCTATGGATTGAAATTCCATGTGTAAAGGGAAAAAGGATAGTGATAGGAGTATACTATCGCCCACATGGCCAGGATGAACAGACGAATGTAGAAATGTAATCAGAAATTAGGGGAGGCTAACAAACTGGTCAACACAATAATAATGGGTGATTGACTAGGTAAATGTAACATTAGGGCGTGCTAGGGAGGTAAAATTCCTTGGTGAAAACAAGAAATGCCTTATGGAGCAGCTGGTACAGGAGCCAACAAGAGAAAGAAAAATTCTACAGCTAGTCCTTAGTGGACGCATGATCTGGTGCAGGAGGTAATGGTGATGGGGCCGCTTGATAACAGTGATCATAATATGATCAGATTTGATAATCAGCTTTGGAGTAAGTACACAAAGGAAATCCAATACGTTAGCATTTAACTGTCATAAAGCAGACTATGATAAAATGAGAAGAACGTTGAAAAAAAATTAGAGGAGAAGCTGCGAAGGTAAAAAATTTACATCAGGCGTGGATGCTGTTCAAAAAAAAAAAAAACCATCCTGGAAGTCCAGGCCAAATATGTTCTGTATATTAAAAAAGGAGGAAAGAAGACCAAACGACAGCCGGTATGGTTAAAAAGTGAGGTGAAGGAAGCTATTAGTACTAAAAGAAAATCCTTCACAAAATGGAAGAAGGAACCGACTGAAAATAAAAAGAAAGAGCTTAAGGAATGTCTAGTCAAATGCAAAGCGCTGATAAGAAAGGCAAAGAGGGACTTTGAAAAAAAGATTGCATTGGAGGCAAAAACACATATGGCCTCATTTTCGAAAGAGAAGGACGTCCATCTTTCGACATAAAACGGAAGATGGACGTCCTTCTCCCAGAGACGTCCAAATCGGTATAATCGAAACCCGATTTTGGACGTCTCCAATTGCAGTCCATCGCAAGGATGGCCAAATTTCAAGGGGACATGTCGGAGGCGTAGCGAAGGCGGGACTTGGGTGTGCCTAACACTTGGATGTCTTTGACCCCCAAATCAAAAAAGCAAGGATGTCCCTGACGAACACTTGGACGTTTTCACCCGGACGTGTTTTTATTATGAATAAGGCACAAAAAGTTGCCCAAAATGACCAGATGACCACTGGAAGGAATCGGAGATGACCACCCCTTACTCCACAAGTGGTCACTAACCCCTCCCACCCTCAAAAAACATGTTTAAAAATATTTTGTGCCAGTCTCTATGCCAGCCTCAGATGTCATACTCAGGTCCATGTCAGCGCATGCAGGTCCCTGGAGCAGTTTTAGTGGGTGCAGTGCACTTCAGACAGGCGGATCCAGCCCCATCTCCCCCCCCCCCCCCACCTGTTACATTTGTGGAGGAAACAGCGAGCCCTCCAAAACCCACCACAAACCCACTGTACCCACATCTAGGTGCCCCCCTTCACCCGTAAGGGCTATGGTTGTGGTGTACAGTTGGGGGTAGTGGGTTTTTGGGGGGGTTGGAGGGCTCAGCACACAAGGTAGGGGAGCTATGTACCGGAGAGCAATTTATGAAGTCCACTGCAGTGCCCCCTAGGGGGCCCGGTTGGTGTCCTGGCATGTCAGGTGAACCAGTGCACTACAAATGCCCCTCCATGTAAAAAGTTTTTTAGGTATATTAAAAGCAAGACGCCGGCAAAATAATCGGTTGAACCGTTTGATGACCGAGGGGTAAAAGGGCAATCAGGGAAGACAAAGCCATAGCAGAGAGGTTAAATTAATTCTTTGCTTTGATCTTCGCCAAAGAAGATTTGGGAGAGATACCGCTGCCAGAAATGGTATTCAAAGCTGACGAGTCAGAGAAACTGAAAGAAATCTCTATAAACCTAGAAGATGTAATGGGGCAATTTGACAAATTGAAGAGCAGCAAATCTCCTGACCTGGATGGTATTCATCCCAGAGTACTGACAGAATTGAAAAATGAACCTGGCGGAACTATTGTTAGTAATATGTAATTTATCTTTAAAGGTAATCAATAGAAATAAAACAAAATAAAACATGGAAAAGAAAATAAGATGATACCTTTTTTATTGGACATAACTTAATACATTTCTTGATTAGCTTTGGAAGGTTGCCCTTCTTCGTCAGATCAGAAATAAGCAAATGTTAGTAGATGACAGTATATATAAGTGAAACATCAAAGCATTTCAGTGACAGTCTAACAGGATGGGGGTGGATAGGTGAGAGACAGGAAGAGTCGGGTGGATGAGGGACAGGGAGATATGCATGGAGATAGGAGGGTGACAAAGCAGTACAATTTTATGGTTTATAAAATCGAGCATGGTACCGGAAGATTGGAGGGTAGCCCATGTAACGCCAATATTTAAAAAAGGTTCCAGAGGGGATCTGGGAAATTATAGACTGTGAGCCTGACGTCGGTGCCAGGCAAAATGGTAGAGACTATTATAAAGAACAAAATTACAGAGCATATTCAAAAGCATGGATTAAAATGAGACAAAGCCAACATGGATTTAATGAATGGAAATTGTGCCTCACCAGTCTATTACATTTCTTTGAAGGGGTGAACAAAATTATGGATAAAGGTGAGCCGGTTGATATTGTGTATCCGGATTTTCAGAAGGCGTTTGACAAAGTACCTCCTGAAAGACTCCAGAGGAAACTGGAGAGTCATGGGATAGGAGGTAGTGTTCTATTGTGGATTAATAGATAGAAAACAGATAAAAGATAGAAAACAGAGAGTAGGATTAAATGGTAATTATTCTCAATGGAGAAGGGTAGTTAGTGGGGTTCCCCAGGGGTCTGTGCTGAGACTGCTGCTTTTTAACATATTTATAAATGACCTAGAGATGGGAGTAACTAGTGAGGTAATTAAATTATTCAAAGTCGTTAAATCGCAGGAGGATTGTGAAAATTTACAAGAAGACCTTACCAGACTGGGAGACTGGGCGTCTAAATGGCAGATGATGTTTAATTTGAGCAAGTGCAAAGTGATGCATGTGGGAAAGAGGAATCCGAATTATAGCTATGTAATGCAAGGTGCCACATTAGGAGTCACCGACCAAGAAAGGGATCTAGGTGTCATCCTTGATGATATGTTGAAACCTTCTGCTCAGTGTGCTGCAGTGGCTAAGAAAGCAAATAGAATGTTAGGTATTATTAGAAAGGAATGGGGAAAAAATGAGGACGTTATAATGCCTTTGTATCGCTCCATGGTGCGACCGCACCTAGAATATTGTATTCAATTCTGGTCACCGCATCTCAAAAAAGATATAGTGGAATTAGAAAAGGTGCAAAGAAGGGCGACGAAAATGATAAAGTGGATGGGACGACTTCCCTATGAGGAAAGGCTAAAGCGGCTAGGGCTCTTCAGCTTGGAGAAAAGACGGCTGAGATATGATAGAGGTTTATAAAATAATGAGTGAAGTGGAAAGGGTAGACATGAAGCGTCTGTTTACTCTTTCCAAAAATACTAGGACTAGGGGGCATTCAATTAAGCTACAAATTAGTAAATTAAAAAGAATCAGAGAAATTTTCTCTTCACTCAACATGTAATTGAACTCTGGAATTCGTTGCCAGAGAATGTGGTAAGGGCGGTTAGATTAGCGGGGTTTTAAAAAAGGTTTGGACGGCTTCCTAAAGGAAAAATCCATGGAGATTTAGTGAAGGGAAATCTTGCCTCACCAATCTACTACATTTGTTTGAAGGGGTGAACAAACATGTGGATAAAGATGAGCTAGTCGATATTGTGTATCTGGATTTTCAGAAGGCATTTGACAGTACCTCATGAAAAACTCCAGAGGAAATTGGAGAGTCATGGGATAGGAGGTAGTGTTCTATTGTGGATTAAAAACTGGTTAAAAGATAGAAAACAGAGAGTAGGGTTAAATGGTCATTATTCTCAATGGAGAAGGGTAGTTAGTGGGGTTGCCCAGGGCTCTGTGCTGGGACCGCTGCTTTTTAACATATTTATAAATGACCTAGAGATGGGAGTAACTAGTGAGGTAATTAAATTTGCTGATGACACAAAGTTATTCAAAGTCGTTAAATCACGGGACGATTGTGAAAAATTACAAGAGGACCTTACGAGACTGGAAGACTGGGCGTCTAAATGGCTGATGACGTTTAATGTGAGCAAGTGCAGTGATGCATGTGGGAAAGAGGAACTTAAACTGTAGCTATGTAATGCAAGGTTCCACGTTAGGAGTCACAGACCAAGAAAGGGATCTAGGTGTCGTCATTGATGATATGTTGAAACCTTCTGCTCAGTGTGCTGCTGCGGTTAAGAAAGCAAATAGAATGTTAGGTATTATTAGGAAATGAATGGAAAACAAAAATGAGGATGTTATAATGCCTTTGTATCGCTCCATGGTGCGACCGCACCTCGAATATTGTGTTCAATTCTTTTTGCCATATCTCAAAAAAGATATAGTGGAATTAGAAAAGGTGCAGAGAAGGGCGACAAAAATGATAAAGGGGATGTGACGACTTCCCTATGAGGAAAGGCTAAAGCGGCTAGGGCTCTTCAGCTTAGAGAAAAGGCGGCTGAGGAGAGATATGATAGAGGTCTGTAAAATAATGAGTGGAGTTGAACGGGTAGATGTGAAGCGTCTGTTCACGCTTTCCAAAAATACTAGGACTAGGGGGCATGCGATGAAGCTGCAATGTAGTAAATTTAAAACGAATCGGAGAAAATGTTTCTTCACTCAACGTGTAATTAAACTCTGGAATTTGTGGCCAGAGAATGTGGTAAAGGCGGTTAACATAGCGGAGTTTAAAAAAGGTTTGGACGGCTTCCTAAGGGAAAAGTCCATAGACCGTTACTAAATGGACTTGGGGAAAATCCACTATTTCTGGGATAAGCAGTATAAAATGTTTTGTACTTTTTGGGGATCTTGCCAGGTATTTGTGATCTGGATTGGCCACTGTTGGAAACAGGATGCTGGGCTTGATGGACCTTTGGTCTGTCCCAGTATGGCAATACTTATGTACTTAAAGCTCAACCCTACTGCACTACAATCTATACTACATGCTGGCCTGATCTACCTCTAGCTTGTAATACTGTCTCTCTTCCAAGCCTGCATAACTCAAATGCAGTAGCTTCTTCATTCTGGGCTTGTGTGGATCACAGCTGTACTAATTCCTTCCAGACCCGTATGGATAGGTTCTACATAAAATGTAGGAATTCGTGTAAATTCTGTACTGCACAGAATTCCACCCAAAGAGAATTAGTTGGATTATATTATGTAAGTTAATGCTTACCAATAACATGCTATTCTAATCTGACCCAAAGAAATGGAGCTGGATTCAGTAAATGGTAAAGAAAATGATGCCGAGAAAAATCAGCGCTATCCTAAAAAGTGTGCTCTGGGATGAGCGCCCTTTATAGAATAACGCCTAGTGGAAATTCTCACACCCAGGGCTTACTCCAGCTGAAACCTGGTATAAATCCTGGCATGCAATTTGGGCATGCATTCCCCAAATTCCATAACATTGTGCATAATTCCTTGGAATGCTCCTGACCTGCCTATGTCCCTACCAAAGCCATGCCCCCTTTTGGGTTGCACACAAAAGGATTTGTGCAAGGATTGTTACAGAATCACAGACCGCCAAATCCTCACGTAAATCCAAATTAGAGCAACTTAAAATCAATAATTGATTGTTGATTGTTAATGGGTCACTAATTTATTTATGTGCAGATCTCAGGATCGCATGCAAACTTGGATACCAATATTTAGGCACTATTTATAGCATCCGAGGGATGGTAATGCAATTCATTCCTCTCTATCTAAAAATGATTCAATTCTTGGTTAATGTCCTCATAACTATTTTGATAACTCTGAAACTAACAGCCATGTTGAAGAAGCAGCATCTGCTATTTTTTTTTAAATAGCAAGAATTGAAGCCTTGAAGATGGCATAAATTCTCACAAGTGTTAAACTTGTGCTTACTCGCCCCCCACCCCCATCTGTGTCTGTTACATTTTCCAGAGAAATTTAACAAGCTTATGAATAAAATGTTCACGGTAAAGCTGTTTAATTATCAGCTTAAATTACAGTGAAGTCTGTGCCATCTAAATCATTCTGAGAAAGCACTTCCCAGACACATGAATAGCGCTGCCATATACTTTTTCTGTTTCAATTTGCCTACAAAAGGGGGCTTATACAGGTTTTATTCCTGTTGTACAACATGCTGGTCTGTGAGTCTGCTAAATTTGATTTTGAGAATAGTGTTTTAAAAAGTTTAGTTCTGCCATGCTGCTGAAATTTTTCAAATGGTTCTGACTCCTGCCTACAGAACAAGGACAGAGCTGAAACTTCAAAACATAAACTGGCCCTATGCATGTCCTGGCCTGGTCTGAGAATCAGGTGTTTTATCTCTGCAAATTAAAATTTGTACTACACTACCTATTATTTGACCATCAAATGAGCGGCTAGCCCAAGCAATCCTTTCATTGATGGATGTTTCAAGGTCAGATAAAGTTCAAGTAACCAACCTTGCAGTCAGACACAGTAAGGGGGGAAATTAACAATATAGGTTACTGTTAAGTCAAGTTATTTCACCACGTCAGGATATTTTAGCACAGGGTCCCATTTTATGTAATGAGACCCTGTGTTAAAATAACCTAACTGTGGTAAAATAACCCAACTAAACAGTAGTCCACATTGATAATTCCCCTCCCTCCGCTTCCCTTAGTGAACAGAATAGAATCCTTCTGGCAATTCAGCCAACTCATCTAGACTTTGGAGGCTACTGACGTACAATGCCCCAACTCAGCCTCTCTGTCACCATGCCTTGTGTCATACAGCCTCTCACTGACTTTGAATACCTTCTGGCTAAGGACAAGACTTTTCCAACTACTCCACCTAGTTCAGGTCTTAAGGGGGATCTATACTAAATCAACGAAACTAGCTAGTCTCAAGCTGACGGATCTACTACCTCCTCCAAAAAGACCACCACAATCATTCTGCTTTCACATCAGATGGTAGCCCAAGGGCTGCTGGGAGGTTATTGACACTGAAAAATGGAGGGCAAGGGTGAAGATATGGGGAAGTGAGAACTAAGGATTTGTGAGAAGAAAGGTAACTTGCTGGATTTCTGCTGGGATCTATGTTAAGCTTGTTTGGGAGTACCTCAGTTTATTATTTATTTGTTATCTGGCTGTTTAAATTGTGGGTTAGGGGGCTCTTGTGATTGTTGTACAAGTCATTGCTGTACCTGTTACATGATAAACAGTTATTTTCTTTAAAAAAAAAAAAAAGGTACAAAGACTAAGGGTACACACCATGATGTTACAAAGTAGTGCATTTAAAACAAGTAGGAGAAAAAATAAATATTTTTTTATCAGTCAACTGATATTTAGGCTTTGGAACTCATTGCTGGATCATGTTATAAAGCAGTTAGTATAGCTGGGTTTTAAATTTTTCTGCGGAAAATGTCATAAATCATTGTCAAGGTAGACTTTGGTAAAGCCCCTGCTTATCACTGGGGGATGTAGCATGGAAACTATCTATTTTTTGGGATATCAGCAGGTTCTCATCACATAGATTGGCCACTGTTGGAACATGATATTGGCTGGATGGACCTTTGGCTCATTAGGGCAATTCTTACTTTCTTATGTTTATATTTAGATCCCTCTCACCTCCTAGGACTTCTTCTAGTGGAAAATTTTATAAATAACTTAAGTGTGCTGAACAGTGTTTTGCATGCTCAATAGGTGCTTATAAAATTGTCTATGGATAAATACAGCATTAACTAGAGGTTTGAAACACATAGCACCTACTTTTATGCAATATATATATGTCAGCATGCTCGCCTCTCTATACCCTGCTTTATTTATTTTGACCTCACACACTGAGTCATTTTACAAAAAGCCCCTGGTGGGGTACACCTTTTTTGATCAAATACATGGATGTGATATATATATTTATTTATTTATTTATTGCATTTGTATCCCACATTTTCCCACCTTTTTGCGGGCTCAGTGTGGCTTACAATACATTATGAATGATGGAAATACAGTTTGTTACAATTCGGTTATGGATTACATTGTGAAGAGTTATACGAGACAAAATCAAAGTATCGTTAAGGAATATATCAATGGAAAAGGACACTGAAACATTGGAAGGAAAACAACGGGAAACTAGAGGGTCTGAGGACAATATATAGTATATAATAACGAAAAACATATGGTATATATTTTCTGTGATTAAAGGTATGAGTGTGGTGAGATTTCAGGATTGAGAATTCATAAGTGGATGTATTGTTGTATAACTGAACTGTGAGTGTGGATTTTATATGTTTTGGTTCTTTCCATAGATTTTATCAAAAAGATGTGTTTTCAGTAATTTGCGGAAGTTGGTTTGTTCGTAGATCGACCGGGGGGGGGGGGGGGGGCGCGGAGGTTGCAATTATATATTTGTTCTTTGGAAGGGTAGTAGTGAAGAACTGTTGATGTTTTCAAATTGGTTGAATACATGTGATCAGAATTTATCTTTCACAGTGACTATGGCAACGGATGTCATTCACTTCTTGGACTTAGAGATTAAACAGAGTATCACAGGATTTAATATGAAGGTCTTTAGTAAGGCAACTGACAAGAATATTTTCTTGTCTTATGAAAGTAGTCATTCAAAATGTTTAAAGGACAGTCTTCCGTTCTTTTAGTTTTTAAGAATTAGAAGGAACTGTTCTGACATTGTTGATTTTAAACAACAGGGCACTATGTTAAGTAAGAAATTACAACAGAGAGGTTACCCTAAAACAGTGCTAAAATGTTCAATTAAACGTGCTAGATTTTATAATAGGGATTTTCTATTACAGCATAGTAAAGAGACGAAGAAAGATAATAATAATATACAAACTTGTGTAATCAAATTTTTTTTTCTAGAGGTTTAGATGTAGCTAACATTATACATAAGAACTGGGGTATTGCTAAACTACATCCAGCGTTTGAAGATGTTGAATTGAGAGTGGTTTATGCCAGAGATTGTAATTTAAAAGAATTGTTGTGTCCTGCCAATGTTAAAACAGCTTAGTAAAGAACAAAATAATGGGCCATTTTAAATGTATGCAATGTTGTATTTGTGATATCACCATGCAGATTAAAGAATTAAAAAATCCAAATAATGGTAAGGTTTACCAGTTGACGCATTTCACTACCTGTAGAAGTGATTTTGTAGTGTACATAATCATTTGCCCTTGTATGAAACTGTATGTGGGAATGACAACTTGTTGTTTAAAAACAAGATTACTTGAGCATAAATCTAATAGGAAACTGAAAAGATGTTCAGTTCCCCTGGTCAATCACTGTATAGGGTATCAACATCAATTTAGTGATGTAAAATGTTTTGCAGTCAACTGGGAACCAACCAAAGTGGTCACATGGTGGTGACTGACAATCAAGATTGTGGAGACGTGGAACAAGGTGGATCTTTACATTGAAAACATTACAGCCCAATGGTTTGAATCAAGAGATCAAATGGGCTACTTTTTTATAATTTTCAATAAGACTGTTAGATCTCTCTTTTTACTAGACAGCGTTACTCTTATTACCAAAATAGTATGCTGTATGATGTCCTTTATTCTTTTTGTACAAAGTGATGAGTCACGGTTTTTTATAGGTATATTCCAGTGTATTAGTGATGTATGTAAGACGGATTTTTAAAGAACCAAAGCTCGGCACCTGACGTCTACAGCGCCATTTTGGAGATATTAAGTTATCTCCAAACCATACATGGGATATTTCAGTAAGTATTTTGCAGTTGTTCAATATTCTTAATTTTCTTAACTTTCATATTTTTGAGCTTTACACACTAATGGATAATATTTTGGCTTTCAGATTAGATGCCTGTTCTGTACTTGACCCTGACGAAGCCTTATGAATCGGCAAAACGGGTCCCATTGGATTTGCAAAAGTTTATTTTGAATTATACAATTGTGCCTATTGTTTAGGCTTGAGCAGGTGCTTTGAAAATTCATCAAGAAATCTAATCTGATGAGAAAGCTCTATTTTGCATTTAAAGTTCCATTCTTATAATAAGTGCGGATTGAAGAGGATATTTTTGAACTTTGATTAAAAATTATTTTGTATATAAGATTAGTTTTAATACTTTTGGACTATTTGAGAGAAACCTCTTTTTTGCTATTGGGGTACAATAAGGAAAAACATCACATACAATGAGGCATATTTTCAAAGCACTTTGGGAGGCTAAGTTCCATAGGTTTCTATGGAACTTTGGGAGGCTAAGTGCTTTGAAAATGAGCCTCAATGTGTCATTAAACATCACATTCAAACACACAAATAAAGGTAGAGATAAAACAATAAAATGTGACCCACTGAGCAAAAAGGTACTAAAAGTTGGGTATATGACTTATTTATACCACAAGATAGAGGAATATCAGTCTCAGGTATGGATTAATTATGTCTTTAAAAAAATGACAAACGTTTATCAATAGAAAAATGTATGTTTTCAGAAAATGCATTTGAAAAGTAGGAAACTTGTATCTCTGAAATCCATAGGAAGTTACGGACCATGTTTTTTAATGGAAAATGTCCAAATTTACCCCTCCAAATTTTTATAGCCACAGGGATCTGTACTTGTACCAGTGTTGTTTAACATATTTATAAATGATCTGGAAATTGGAACAAGTGAGATGATTAAATTTGCAGATGATATAAAATTATTTAAGGTTGTTAAAACACATGCGGACTGTGAAAAATTGAAGGAAGACCTTAGGAAATTGGAAGACTGGGCATCCAAATGCAATTAAAATTTAATGTCAATAAATGAAAAGTGATACATATTGGGAAGAACAATCCAAATCACAGTTACCTGACACTAGGGTCCACCTTGGGAGTCAGCACCCAAGAAAAAGATCTAGATGTCATTGTAGACAATACGCTGAAATTTCTGCCCAGTGTGCAGCGATAGCCAAAAAAGCAAACAGGATGCTAGGAAACGGATGCAAAATAAGACCAAGAATACTATAATGCCTCTGTTCAGGGTGCAAACGTACCTTGAGTACTGCATTCAGTTCTGACCGCTGTATCTCAAAAAAGATATAGCAGAATTAGAAAAGGTTCAAAGAAGAGTGATCAAAATGATAAAGGGGATGGAACTCCTCTAATATGAGGAAAGGCTAAAGAGGTCCTCAGCTTGAAAAAGAGACGGCTGAGGGGGAGATATAATCGAGGTCTACAAAATACTGAATGGTGTAGAACTAGAAGTGAATCGGTTATTTTTTTAACTCTTTCAAAAAATACAAAGACTAGGGGACACTCAAAGAAGTTACATGGAAATACTTTCAAAACAAATAGCGGGCAATATTTTTTCACTCAATGAATAGTTAAGTACTGGAACTCTTTGCCAGAGGATATGGTTAGCATATTTGGGTTTTAAAAAGGTCTGGATAAGTTCCTGGAGGGAGGAAAAGTCCATAGTCAGGGTACATGTCCTGTCACCACTGAAGGGGAACTCCTAACTCTGAAAAATATCCCAAACTGCTTCTACAGGAAGACAACTTGAGTACAGTCCCCACTAATACGGTTAAGGTGAACATCGAGAACCCTGCTTGGGCAGCTGTAGTCAACCAGGGAAGGCTATGTGGGAGATGGGAGATGGCAGGGGAAGACTAACCTGGAGTTTTGTTTGGACTGTTTCCTGAGGGGGTGGGAGAGAGAGAGAGAGAGAGAGAACCCAGAACTGAAACTGTTTACTCATTTGCATCTGATTTACATGTGGCCGAACAACAGACTTTGGGCTTGTCCACAGAATCCAGAGGGGCGGCATAGGGCCCCTGATGGCCCCAGAGGGGGCTGGGAGAGGAATACTGGTATCCTCTGGATGATATAGAACCCTGAGGAGGGGGAAGCTCTGAAGATCTTGGGCTCACCCTGAGGTAAGAGTGGGGCCCTGCGTAGGACGAGAGAGAGAGAGAGAAAAAAAAAGACTAAGCCTTGGTCATATGTGTCTTCAGGAAAGGTGCTCATACCCAGCGATTTCAGGTAAAGGGTACTTTGGCTGGGGGAGTATGCTCAAGGAATTCTAGTGATATGCATTTGGGGCTTGTGTTTTCCCTCCACAGGAGTAAGGCTTTGGAAGCAGTCCTTAAATGGAGGTGCAGCAGGAGGCCATGGAATGCCTACACCTTTGGGTATGTGGCGGATTCAGCCTACACCCTCAGGTAGGCGGTGATGTTCACAGTCTGCTATTGAGACAGACATAGAGAAGCTACTGGTTGCCCTGGGATTGGTAGTATAGAATGTTGCTGCTAATTGGGTTTCTGCCAGGAACTTGTGACCTGGATTGGCCACTGTTGGAAACAGAATACTAGGTTAGATGGGCCATTGGACTGACCCAGTATGGCTATTCTCATGTTCTGTTATTTGTAACTCCACTTTTGGTACCTTTTCGTTCAGTGGGTCACAGATAATTAATCTGTTACATAAGACATTACATAAATAATAAAACATCCTGAAAACAGAGTCCTAAGTGGTCAAACTCAAAATCAATGTTGAGAATTGGGAACTCCAAAAACCTATTCCTACAAGGTGAGTGATGTCTATAAAATATTAACAAAGCACACTTCACTCCCCAATTACTGATTTCAATCAGCACAAACCTGGAGATTAACAGAAGCTAAAATACAAAACAATTACAAACTAGATTAAAAGACCAGAAAGTCTGTGAAAAGCTAAATAATCTGATTCATAAGGACAGCAAAATCCAAATCACTAGAGCAGCACAAGTAAAAGCTCTTTTGCAGATCATAGTGAAACATGCGGCCTTTAAAGAGGGAGCAGAAAGCAATGAGACCTGTGAGGACTGCAACTGCCTCCTCAGAATATTTGGAAATAAGCAATATATTTACATAACCTGGTCCCAAACCACACAAAAACTGAGATAAAACATGCCAACTGTAAAAGTGATATGGGAGCCAGCAGGCAGCAAGTGGAGATCATGCAGTACAGGAGTTATATGATCTATGTATCTGGCTCCAGAAACAATGCAGGCTGCTATACCTAGACCAGCTAGACAGTATATGAGCTTATTCTGCAAAACCTACCAATAAACTATGCAAGAGTCTACTCAAGTGCAAAGTGATACATGTGGGAAAGAGGAACCCAAATTATAGCTACATGATACAAGGTTCCACATTAGGAGTTACCGTCCAAGGAAAAGATCTAGGTTTCATCATTGATGATACGTTGAAATCCTTCACTCAGTGTGCAGCGGTGGGTAAGAAAGCAAATAGAATGTTAGGAATTATTAGGAAAGGATTGAAAAACAAAAATGAGAATGTTGTAACACCTTTGTATTGCCCTGTAGTGCGAATGCACCTCAAATACTGTATGTAATTCTGGTTACCACATCTCAAAAAAGATATAGCGGAATTAGAAAAGGTATAGAGAAGGGTGACGGAAATGATAAAAAGAATAGAACAACTTCCCTATGAGGAAAGGCTAAAATGGTGAGGGCTCTTCATCTTGGAGAAGTGAAGGCTGAGGGGAGATACGATAGAGGTCTACAAAATAATGAGTGGAGTGGAATGGATTGACGTGAATCGCTTGTTTACTCTTTTCAAAAATACTAGGACTAGGGGGCACACAATGAAGCTACTAAGTAGAAAATTTAAAACAAACTGGAGAAAATATTTCTTCACTCAATTTTTAAACTCTGGAACTGTTGCCCAAGAATGTGGTAAAAGCAGTTAACTTAGCAGGGTTTAAAAAAAGTTTGGATAATTTCCTAAAAGAAAAGTCCATTGGCCATTATTAAGAAGAACTTGCAAAAATCCACTGCTTATTTCTAGGATAAGCAGCATAAAATCTGTTTTACCTTTTAGGGATCTTGCCAGGTACTTGTTGGAAACAGGATATTGGGCTTGATGGACCTTCAGTCTGTCCCAGTATGGCAACGCTTATGTTCTTATGTTCCCTTTTTCTTTTTTTTTTTTTTTTTTGAAACTTATGGTGGCTCAGTGGTTCATGTTAGACCTATATTCTAATGCTTTATGTTCAAGCACTAGATCTTTACTCCCCTTCTCTCTCCCATAATAGAAACTTAAGATGGTTGCTTATACCATGAGTCTGCAGATTTAGTTCTGTTTTCTTTTGGATCTCGCAATAGGTCATTGAATTATCTTAATGATCACAATAAGGATTTTACTGCTGTTGAATAAAATAAAATTTACTGCCGTTAAATAAAACATTTTTTCCTCACTTGCCAATCAGACCTATTGGTTTTGTCACTTTACTAGCAGATGGAGGCAGTGAACTTGAAGATTCCAATTATATTATCACTATAAGGAAAGGTGAAGCCAGAAACCTTCTTGTAGCAGGCCTGTCCTTTCTACATTTTCATCCCCTTCTTTGGGGTCAAGAAGTGTATGTTATATGCCACAGCTGTGGTGTATATCAACAAATGATGGAGCTCCTTGGAAATTAATGAGCTCTCTCCATATGGGCAGAGAAGAATCTCCTGGCTGTCTATATGGCCTATGTGGTGGGAATGAACAACATGCAGGCAAGCTTTCTCAATCATCAGATTCTGGATCCCAGGGAATGGGAGCTCAGTTAGGTAGCCTTTTGCCTGGTGGAGCACAATTAGAATGACTCTGGAATCTGGACCGCAATCCTGTAGAACCTGGCCCTCCTTGTCTCAGCCCGAAGGGTCATCTGCTGAGTCCTCTTTCCAGGGACTGTGGTGCCCCTTTATTTATTGATATTCAGAGGCTCTCTTATATCAACCAACTTCTTAAATTCTCCTAAGCAGTAGTGCACGCTGGTTCAAATTTCCTTCCAAGTGAGATCGGCTACCTCAGTGGTGAAGGGTGACCTCTTTTGTTGTAGAAAATGGAAATTGTAAATTGCACAGAAAGATCACCATACACTATGTAATAGAGCCACTGGAGGTCTCTGCCATCTAAGCAAGGAAGAACCTTAGGAGTCTCTACACAGGGCACCTATTAACAAAAATGCACCTATTTTATAAAGGAAGCAGCTGCCTATGTGCCTTTATAAAATAGGTCCCTACAATAAAGCCTAAAAGCTCACAAAAGGTCTTGCACAAATTCACACCTACTCTGAGGCAGGCATAAATGTGAGTGTACTCTTTGCGTATATGTTATCATGTACACATGCACATTGCAAATCTGCCCCTGAAAACACCTATACACAGATCACATAAAAAGTACACATGTGCTTGTTGGCACATACATACATCTATGTATACCTGTGCACTTTTATAAGAATAATTTTCCATTTGTAAAATATGCTTTTACATGCAGAAAAAGTTATCTTCCAGGGTGGATCAGTTGTGCCAAATGCCAATGTGGGATCTAGGAGGTTCAGCTGGCCATCATTTTCATTATCTCTGTCCAAGCGTGAATCAAACTGAGGCAACAAGGTTGTCTCAGTGCCATGGCCCTGTCTAAATAAACCTAGACTGATAGGGATCACAACCATTATTTTCCTGAAAAAGAAATCCGACAGCTGATTCACCACTGCCTTCAAAATTATTTTCCATGAGAACGGTAAATTGGCTACAGGCTGGTAATTATTGCAATTTTCTATGTACAAATGAGATTTCTTAAGTAGAGCACAAGCAGCAGCCAATTTTAGAATATTAGGAAAGTGTTCAAGCGAAGCATTCATTAACTTAGTTGGAGACTCACTGAAACCCTCTTTTGCTGGTTTGATGGGTCCTATAAACAACTATTTCATTGAATAACAACTAAGTGATCCTCTACATTTTCATGACTAACTGAATGGAACTGATTTGAAATGACATCCATCATGACCTGTTTTGGCCCTTGTGCAGCCGCTTGCCCTAGCTTAGACTTTATTTCCTCTTTCAAACAAACACCTCACAACGTTCAATTCAAAACCTTCATCATGTTATAAAGCTGGCCTTAGAGATTTAAGGGGACAGTTTACTAAAGTGCACTGAGTAGTTAGCACATGAGCATTGTTACCACACTGACATGACAGCGTGAGTATTAATTCTCAACCTAACTGCATGCTCTGTTACAGGTCAAGAACTAGGCAGGTTATGGACAGAGAATGGGCGGGGATTGAACACTGACTCTCCGGTTTACTAAGAAGCGCTAGCGGCTGTCCATGTGCTAGTGCCGACACAGCCCAATCACTCTGAATGGGCTGTGTCAGCACTAGCACACAGACAGCCGCTACTGCTGCATCATAAACAGAACCCTGAGTTAACACAGAACCTTTCTGTGCAATAACTACTAAAGGCATGTTGAGAACTTCCCCCAACAGTTGGTAGAGATTGGCAGGTAAAACATTTTCGTTTCGTTCATGTGCAGGTTTTCCTGTATCCTTTGTTTCATTTTTAAAAGTTTTCATTTCAGGGATATTGTTGTTAAATTGTCAGCCACCCAAACATTTAATTAAAAAAATATAAAAGGTTAAAAAGCAAATCACCCCAATCAAAACCCAAACACTCTGAGCAAACCAATTTTCCAAGTTTATTCAGCTTTTTGATACACAACCCAATCATAGAACTCTCTGAATGGTTTACAATACAAATATCTCTCTATATAAAATGCACCTCCAACGTTCTAATGAAGCCTCAATGAATCGCATCGCCCACCCGTTGCTACACGACGAAACGTGACGTCAGACACATTGTGAACCTATGCGAACGACCTGCAAGAAAAAAGGGAGGACTACCATCGCCCCGAGCCAGCCTGAACGTGCGAGGGAGGGAGGGAGACAGGCAGGCAGCCTTAACGTCGGAGGGTGGGAGGGAGGGAGCCAGCCAGCCTGAACATGGAAGGGAGGAAGGGAGGGAGCCAGCCTGAACGTGGTAGTGGGAGTGAGGGACCCTGAACGTGGGAGGAAGGGAGGGGGGCCCACGACCCTGAAAGGTGGAGGGAGGGGGGACCATGACCCTGAAGCTGGGAGGGGAGGGGAGGAAAAAGGGGAGGGGGAGGGGAAGGGGGAAAGCGGGCGGAAGATGGAGAGGGGGGGCCCTGCCGCACACTCTCATTCTTTCTCACACACACACTCTCAATCTCACACACACACTCTCACACAGACAGCCTCACTCTGTCACACACACACACACTCGCACATTCACTCTGTCTCTCTCTCACACAGTCACTCTCACACACACTCTCTCTCTCAAACATACACACTCCGAGGAAAAACTTGCTAGCTCCCGTTTCATTTGTTACGGAAACGGGCCTTTTTTACTAGTTGATAATAAAAGAGGAGAAAAGAAATTACAGTGCCGTTAGGAAAGGAAAAGATATTGGCATGTATGTGTGACTAGCATGTTTAGAACATCCCAAAGACCCACCCAAAGAGACTGCTAGAAGGCAGGATGAGGAAGCTATGGGTGTCCAGAAATGAACTGCATCATTTATGCACGATCCTCCAGATTCTGTATATGGCGCATAAAGTTGCATGCACAAATTTGGCAGTACAGCCAAACTGCACTTGCAATTTAATTGGTTAACAAGCCAATCAGTGCTGATAACTGGCCACAAGCCGTTGATAATTGGGCACTAGCAAATAATTATCGGCACCAACAGGCACTACTTTGAATTTACGTACACAACTTTCTAAGCGTATTCTATAAAGCGGTGCGCAGAAATTCTAACAGGCAGATATCAAAAGGAACATGGTGATGGGAAGGGCATGGGCGCTCCTAAAAGTTACACGCACTGTTATAGAATAAGCCCGATCCGCGCCTAAGTTAGGCAAGGGTACTTACACCATGTTTTAGTTGGAGTAAATGGTTGTACTTAAATTTTGGTCATGAGAATGGGTGCTATGCATATTTTATAAACCGCGTTTAACTTTAGGTAAGGTTTATAGAACAGCGCTAAGCACAGTTTTTTCCTGTGTCAATTTATTTGGCACCATATACAGAATTCACCCCTATATGCATCATGGAAGAGGAAAGGTTTTAGTCCTTTTTTAATTCTGTAGGGAAACTTCCAGTCGAAGACTTAAGGGGAGTGAGTACATGTCTTTGTCCTAATAGTGTCAAGGAAAATGACTCAGAAGGAGGGGATGAGAAGATAGTTCTGCTGTGATGATCTAAGGTTACAAATAGTAGCATTTGAAATCAACAAACATGAAAGGTACAAGAAGGAGCCAGAATAATTAATTGTATGTACTAACATCAGAAGTTTGAAAGTAATTCTATTTGATATGAGCAACCAATGCTCCTCACGCAGAGGAGTCACGTAGACAAATTTCTTTGCACCTGTTATCAATCTAGCAGTCATGTTTTGGTCTCAAATCAGTGGTTCTTAACCCATGCAGCAAGGCACTGTAGTAACTGAGATGACTAACTGTAAGGGCATGAGTAGTTTACCCAACTACTTCCGGTTACCTCCAGGTGTCAGCATCACAAACTCGACTGCCCCCGATCACAACCCAAACCCCGCAATCAGCACCCTACCTACCCCTGCCCCACTATGATTCCCCCCCCCCCCCAACTGTCATTAACCTCTCCCTCACCCCCAGGTATCAAGCATTGTTACCACCACCACCACCACTACCTCGTCAACAGAAGAGTGAGCTAAGTACTCCCCTTCCTCCTACCCTTATTCGGCAACTTGATGTAATACCGAGAGGTTACCACTAGGGGTCAAGAAGCCATTTTGAACCCGGTGTAGCAATGAGCAAGAGCAGCTGGGGATCACTCTTGCTCCAGGGACCCCAGTAGGAGCTGAGACTGTTGGCAGTGGGATACAGTGATGATAACAATACAGTAGCATAGTATACTACATTGGTGTTTGTTCCACAGGCTAATATGCCTGCAAAGCGAATGCTACATACCTGTAGAAGGTATTCTCCGAGGACAGCAGGCTGATTGTTCTCACTGATGGGTGACGTCCTCGGCAGCCCCTCCAATCGGAATCTTCCTAGCAAAGTCCTTTGCTAGCTCTCGCGCGCCCGCGCGCACCGCGCATGCGCGGCCGTCTTCCCGCCCGAAACCGGCTCGAGCCGGCCAGTCCAGAATGTAGCAAGACAATACACTTCAAGGGAAGACTCAACTCCAAAGGGGAGGCGGGCGGGTTTGTGAGAACAATCAGCCTGCTGTCCTCGGAGAATACCTTCTACAGGTATGTAGCATTCGCTTTCTCCGAGGACAAGCAGGCTGCTTGTTCTCACTGATGGGGTATCCCTAGCCCCCAGGCTCACTCAAAACAATAACCATGGTCAATAGGACCTCGCAACGGCAAGGACATAACTGAGATTGACCTAAAAAAATTACCAACTAACTGAGAGTGCAGCCTGGAACAGAACAAACAGGGCCCTCGGGGGGTGGAGTTGGATCCTAAAGCCCAAACAGGTTCTGAAGAACTGACTGCCCGAACCGACTGTCGCGTCGGGTATCCTGCTGCAGGCAGTAATGAGATGTGAATGTGTGGACAGATGACCACGTCGCAGCTTTGCAAATTTCTTCAATGGAGGCTGACTTCAAGTGGGCTACCGACGCAGCCATGGCTCTAACATTATGAGCCGTGACATGACCCTCAAGAGCCAGCCCCGCCTGGGCGTAAGTGAAGGAAATGCAATCTGCTAGCCAATTGGATATGGTGCGTTTCCCTACAGCCACTCCCCTCCTATTGGGGTCAAAAGAAACAAACAATTGGGCGGACTGTCTGTGGGGCTGTGTCCGCTCCAGATAGAAGGCCAATGCTCTCTTGCAGTCCAATGTGTGCAGCTGACGTTCAGCAGGGCAGGAATGAGGACGGGGAAAGAATGTTGGCAAGACAATTGACTGGTTCAGATGGAACTCCGACACGACCTTTGGCAAGAACTTAGGGTGAGTGCGGAGGACTACTCTGTTATGATGAAATTTGGTGTAAGGAGCCTGGGCTACCAGGGCCTGAAGCTCACTGACCCTACGAGCTGAAGTAACTGCCACCAAGAAAATGACCTTCCAGGTCAAATACTTCAGATGGCAGGAATTCAGTGGCTCAAAAGGAGGTTTCATCAGCTGGGTGAGAACGACATTGAGATCCCATGACACTGTAGGAGGCTTGACAGGGGGCTTTGACAAAAGCAAACCTCTCATGAAGCGAACAACTAAAGGCTGTCCCGAGATCGGCTTACCTTCCACATGGTAATAGTATGCACTGATTGCGCTAAGGTGAACTCTTACAGAGTTGGTCTTGAGACCAGACTCAGACAAGTGCAGAAGGTATTCAAGCAGGGTCTGTGTAGGACAAGAGCGAGGAGCTAGGGCCTTGCTGTCACACCAGACGGCGAACCTCCTCCACAGAAAGAAGTAACTCCTCTTGGTGGAATCTTTCCTGGAAGCAAGCAAGACGCGGGAGACACCCTCTGACAGACCCAAAGAGGCAAAGTCTACGCTCTCAACATCCAGGCCGTGAGAGCCAGGGACCGGAGGCTGGGATGCAGAAGAGCCCCTTCGTTCTGCGTGATGAGGGTCGGAAAACACTCCAATCTCCACGGTTCTTCGGAGGATAACTCCAGAAGAAGAGGGAACCAGATCTGACGCGGCCAAAAAGGAGCAATCAGAATCATGGTGCCTCGGTCTTGTTTGAGTTTCAACAAAGTCTTCCCCACCAGAGGAATGGGAGGATAAGCATACAGCAGGCCTTCCCCCCAATCCAGGAGGAAGGCATCCGATGCCAGTCTGCCGTTGGCCTGAAGCCTGGAACAGAACTGAGGGACTTTGTGGTTCACTCGAGATGCGAAGAGATCCACCAAGGGGGTGCCCCACGCTTGGAAGATCTGGCGCACCACTCGGGAGTTGAGCGACCACTCGTGAGGTTGCATAATCCTGCTCAACCTGTCGGCCAGACTGTTGTTTACGCCTGCCAGATATGTGGCTTGGAGCACCATGCCTTGACGGCGAGCCCAGAGCCACATGCTGACGGCTTCCTGACACAGGGGGCGAGATCCGGTGCCCCCCTGCTTGTTGACATAGTACATGGCAACCTGGTTGTCTGTCTGAATTTGGATAATTTGGTGGGACAGCCGATCTCTGAAAGCCTTCAGAGCGTTCCAGATCGCTCGCAACTCCAGGAGATTGATCTGTAGACCGCGTTCCTGGAGGGACCAGCTTCCTTGGGTGTGAAGCCCATCGACATGAGCTCCCCATCCCAGGAGAGACGCATCCGTTGTCAGCACTTTTTGTGGCTGAGGAATTTGGAAAGGATGTCCCAGAGTCAAATTGGACCAGATTGTCCACCAATACAGGGATTCGAGAAAACTCGTGGACAGGTGGATCACGTCTTCTAGACCCCCAGCAGCCTGGAACCACTGGGAGGCTAGGGTCCATTGAGCAGATCTCATGTGAAGACGGGCCATGGGAGTCACATGGACTGTGGAGGCCATGTGGCCTAGCAATCTCAACATCTGCCGAGCTGTGATCTGCTGGGACGCTCGCACCCGCGAGACGAGGGACACCAAGTTGTTGGCCCTCGCCTCTGGGAGATAGGCGCGAGCCGTCCGAGAATCCAGCAGAGCTCCTATGAATTCGAGCTTCTGCACTGGGAGAAGATGGGACTTTGGATAATTTATCACAAACCCCAGTAGCTCCAGGAGGCGAATAGTCATCTGCATGGACTGCAGGGCTCCTGCCTCGGATGTGTTCTTCACCAGCCAATCGTCGAGATATGGGAACACATGCACCCCCAGCCTGCGAAGTGCCGCTGCTACCACAGCTAGGCACTTTGTGAACACCCTGGGCGCAGAGGCGAGCCCAAAGGGTAGCACACAGTACTGGAAGTGGCGTGTGCCCAACTGAAATCGCAGATACTGTCTGTGAGCTGGCAGTATCGGGATGTGTGTGTAGGCATCCTTCAAGTCCAGAGAGCATAGCCAATCGTTTTGCTGGATCATGGGGAGAAGGGTGCCCAGGGAAAGCATCCTGAACTTTTCTTTTACGAGATATTTGTTCAGGGTCCTTAGGTCTAGGATGGGACGCATCCCCCCTGTTTTCTTTTCCACAAGGAAGTACCTGGAATAGAATCCCAGCCCTTCTTGCCCGGATGGCACGGGCTCGACCGCATTGGCGCTGAGAAGGGCGGAGAGTTCCTCTGCAAGTACCTGCTTGTGCTGGAAGCTGTAAGACTGAGCTCCCGGTGGACAATTTGGAGGTTTGGAGGCCAAATTGAGGGTGTATCCTTGCCGGACTATTTGCAGAACCCACTGATCGGAGGTTATGAGAGGCCACCTTTGGTGAAAAGCTTTCAACCTCCCTCCGACTGGCAGGTCGCCCGACACTGACACTTGGATGTCGGCTATGCTCTGCTGGAGTCAGTCAAAAGCTCGCCCCTTGCTTTTGCTGGGGAGCCGCGGGTCCTTGCTGGGGCGCACGCTGCTGACGAGAGCGAGCGCGCTGGGGCTTAGCCTGGGCCGCAGGCTGTCGGGAAGGAGGATTGTACCTACGCTTACCAGAAGTATAGAGAACAGTCTTCCTTCCCCCGAAAAATCGTCTACCTGTAGAGGTAGAAGCTGAAGGCTGCCGGCGGGAGAACTTGTCGAATGCGGTGTCCCGCTGGTGGAGAGACTCTACCACCTGCTCGACTTTTTCACCAAAAATGTTGTCCGCACGGCAAGGCGAGTCCGCAATCCGCTGCTGGATTCTATTCTCCAGGTCGGCGGCACACAGCCATGAGAGCCTGCGCATCACCACACCTTGAGCAGCGGCCCTGGACGCAACATCAAAAGTGTCATAAACTCCTCTGGCCAGGAATTTTCTGCACGCCTTCAGCTGCCTGACCACCTCCTGAAAAGGCTTGGCTTGCTCAGGGGGAAGAGCATCAACCAAGCCCGCCAACTGTCGCACATTATTCCGCATGTGTATGCTCGTGTAGAGCTGGTAAGACTGAATTTTGGCCACGAGCATAGAGGAATGGTAGGCCTTCCTCCCAAAGGAGTCTAAGGTTCTAGAGTCTTTGCCCGGGGGCGCCGAAGCATGCTCCCTAGAACTCTTAGCCTTCTTTAGGGCCAGATCCACAACTCCAGAGTCGTGAGGCAACTGAGTGCGCATCAGCTCTGGGTCCCCATGGATCCGGTACTGGGACTCGATCTTCTTGGGGATGTGGGGATTAGTTAAAGGCTTGGTCCAGTTCGCCAGCAATGTCTTTTTGAGGACATGGTGCAGGGGAACAGTGGACGCTTCCTTAGGTGGAGAAGGATAGTCCAGGAGCTCGAACATTTCAGCCCTGGGCTCGTCCTCCACAACCACCGGGAAGGGGATGGCCGTAGACATCTCCCGGACAAAGGAAGCAAAAGACAGACTCTCGGGAGGAGAAAGCTGTCTTTCAGGAGAGGGAGTGGGATCAGAAGGTAGACCCTCAGACTCCTCGTCAGAGAAATATCTGGGGTCTTCTTCTTCCTCCCACGAGGCCTCACCCTCGGTGTCAGACACAAGTTCACGGACCTGCGTCTGCAACCGTGCCCGGCTCGACTCCGTGGAGCCACGTCCACGATGGGGGCGTCGAGAGATAGACTCCCTCACCCGCATCGGCGAAGCTCCCTCCGCCGACGTAGTCGGGGAGCCCTCCTGGGAGGTGGCCGCAGTCGGCACCGCACGCGGTACCGACATCGGGGACCTCACCCCGGGCGATGGGCCAGCCGGCGCCACACTCGACGGTACCGGAGGCGCAAGCACCGCCGGTACCGGAGGGGTAGGGCGCAACAGCTCTCCCAGAATCTCTGGGAGAACGGCCCGGAGGCTCTCGTTCAGAGCGGCTGCAGAGAAAGGCATGGAGGTCGATGCAGGCGTCGACGTCAGAACCTGTTCCGGGCGTGGAGGCTGTTCCGGGCTGTCCAGAGTGGAGCGCATCGACACCTCCTGAACAGAGGGTGAGCGGTCCTCTTGGTGCCGATGCCTGCTGGGTGCCGACTCCCTCGGCGACCCGGAGCTCTCGGTGCCGACGCGGGGAGGGGACCGGTGTCGATGCTTCTTCGACTTCTTCCGAAGCATGTCACCGGAGCTCCCCGGCACCGACGAGGAGGACGTAGAATCCAGCCGTCACTTCCTCGGGGCCGAGGCCGAAGGAGGTCGGTCTCGGGGGGGCTGTACCGCAGGAGCCCTCAGGGTAGGAGGAGACCCACCCGAGGGCTCACCGCCACCAGCAGGGGAATGGACAGCCCTCACCTGCACACCACTCGATGCACCACCGTCCGACGACATCAGGAGACGAGGTCCCGGTACCACCGACGTCGATGCAGCTATCCGATGTCTCGGCGCCGATGCAGAGTGCCGATGCCTCGATGCACTGGCAGCCAAGGAAGAAGGTCTGGACGCTGATGACGTCGATGCACACGATGACCCCGGTGCCGATGCCGACGAAGAGCCCGAGAACAAAACGTTCCACTGGGCCAATCTCGCTACTTGAGTCCACCTTTGTAAGAGGGAACACAGACTACAGTTCTGGGGACGGTGCTCGGCCCCCAGACACTGAAGACACGAAGAGTGCCTATCAGTGAGCGAGATTACCCGGGCGCACTGGGTGCACTTCTTGAAGCCGCTGGAAGGCTTCGATGTCATGGGCGGAAAAATCACGCCGGCGAAGTCAAAATCCGAAATGACGAATTCGGAGCACCAAAACTTTAAGGGAGAAAAATCTCGACCGAGGCCGAAAGAGGCCTACCCCGACAACGAAAGAAAACTTACCGGGGCAAAAACTGGAAATACGGGAAGGGGCAAACGAAACCCAAGGGGGTTTCCGGAGCACTTTCCGAACGAAAAGAAACTTTTCCGAAGAAAAAACACGTCGATTAGATAACGGACGCGCGAGGTCGACTCTCCGGGGCTCAACACGGCAAAAAACACAGCCGTACCGAGTGCGGACGAAAGAAGACTGGCCGGCTCGAGCCGGTTTCGGGCGGGAAGACGGCCGCGCATGCGCGGTGCGCGCGGGCGCGCGAGAGCTAGCAAAGGACTTTGCTAGGAAGATTCCGATTGGAGGGGCTGCCGAGGACGTCACCCATCAGTGAGAACAAGCAGCCTGCTTGTCCTCGGAGAACAATACTTAAAAAAAAAAAGAAGAAGAAAAACTTTCCCTGCCTTTTCAGGTTAAAGGTACTGTGAAACAACATGCGAAATATCATTTACATTTCCCATGTTAGTTCAAATGCATGCCCATCTGTAACAATCGGTGCACAGGTTTTGTACTTATCACACTTTAATTTTTGATGTTAAAGTACAGTTACTGCAAAACTTTACCAACGTTTAGTAAACAGGCCCCTTAATTGCAGAAAATGCTTCTTTTGGCCTGTTTGTCCTTTCATAAAATACTAACTGTTCTCTTCAAGAATTGTTATTATTCTCACTATGCATCAAACTCTCAAATTTATTTGGTGTACCACATATCAATATAAAATTGTCTGAGGTGTTTACAGCTCAAACCAACAAATATATAAAAATGAAGATATAACAAAAGAAAATAAGTATTAAAGACATAATATCCTGACATAAGAGACAAATTACACATCCATATTTTATTTATTTATTTATTTACTAGTTAAAAAAAAAAAAAAAAAAAAGGCCCGTTTCTGTTTTAAAGGAAACGGGCGCTAGCAAGGTTTTCTTCGGAGAGTGTATGTTTGAGATAGTGTGTGTGAGAGTGACTGTGTGAGAGAGAGTGAATGTGCGAGTGTGTGTGTGTGTGTGACAGAGAGAGAGTGAGACTGGATGCGACTGTGTGTGTGAGAATGAGAGTATGTGCCAGGGTCCCCCCTCCCTGTATCCACCCAGCGATGCTGTTCTCTCCCCTGCCCCCCTCCCGCCACCCAGCGAGTCTCCTCTGTCCCCTGCTCCCTCTCCAGCCACCCAGCGATTCCCCTCTCTCCCTGGCCCCCCCTCCAGGCACCGAGCGATTCCCCTCTCTCTACGCCCCCCCCCCCTTTTTTGGTACTGTCTATCTAGTTAAAACAGCTTTTGCAGCAGCTCCTAGGTTTGCTTGCATTGTTTTGAGTGTATGGCAATGATGGCTGCGTGGGGGATTGGAAACAGAGATTAACCAACGGGCTTCCTTGCTCAAAGTGGACTTGATTGGTTCACTTCCATTCCTGTCTCTTAAACGTCTGCCTGCACGGCTGGGGGCGGCGACCTGGGGGGCGTGGCATTGCGGCGAGGGCTCCTCCATCTCTTAAGGCACTGTCTATGCGACAGTTCGAAAATGAACACCTTCCCCGCTGAGGTAAAAAAAAAAAAAAGGCTTACGTGCACTGGCGGAGACCACCCGACCGCCCACTCTCCCTCCCTACTGCTAGCGCCAGTTTGACGATCCCATCAGGAGAGGAGAGGGAGGGAGAGAGGGAGGGGGGGGTTGAGGGTGGTTATTGTGCGCGGGTGTTTCGGGAGGTGGGCAGGCAGTCTGGAGCGATTCCTAGGCAGGGGGAGGAGTAGGGGAACACGCTCCGCGTGTTTCCCTACTCCTCCGCCTGCCTAGGTCGCTGTTTGTTGCTGTGCGTCGGGCTGGGGGGTTTTGAGGGCAGTTAGTGTGCGCGGGTGTTTCGGGAGGTTTGCAGCCAGTCTGTAGCAATTCCTAGGCAGGGGGAGGAGTAGGGGAACATGCTCCGCGTGTTTCCCTACTCCTCCCCCTGCCTAGGTCACTGTTTGTTGCTGTGCGTCGGGCTGGTGACCTGACCCGAGGCGCAGCCAATCAGTTGGATGATCTATAGCAGGAATCAGGCCACCTCCGACTCGGAGAGCCACGGTTCCAGGCAACTGTAGAACGTTGCAGATGAGAATTATTATATAGGATTATTTAGATTTTGCTCACACTTTTTTCAGTAGTAGCTCTAGGTGAGTTACATTCAGGTACTCTGGATATTTCTCTGTCCCAGGAGGACTCACAATCTAAGTTTTTACCTGAGGCAATGGTGGGTTAAGTGACTTGCCCAAGATCACAAGGAGCAGCTGTGGGATTTGAACTGGCCATCTCTGGATTGCAAGACTGGTGCTCTAACTACTAGGCCACTACTCCACTCCTTTGGACAATAACCAAAAACCCAAGACTCCTCCTAGCCTGTACGTTGCTGGCACTATATTATATGGTCCAATATGATCCAAACCAGACAAAATCCAATTAAAATTACTGAGTTCTCCTAGATAGAGACTACAAATGGAAAGACTTAGTACAATCATAGTGAAAAGACCCACCTGAAATAATACAATGTTTCAGGCTAGTCTCAAATTTTTTCATATGCTGATTACAATCTTAAATTAGAGGGTAACATCCCAAAGTTGTGGGGCGACTACACCAAAAGTAGTCTGTCTAGTTGCTTCAAATGCATCTTACAGTAAATAAGCATTACAAGAAAATTTTAGTGCTGAAGCACAATGAATGAGATGAGGTGAAAGGAATTAACAAATTGGCTAAGTAAGTTGGCAGTTCAATATAGAAAGCTCTGTGGATTAGTAGTAAGATCTTAAAGGTGATTGTATGTATTATTGGTAGCCAATACTCAGACATTAGAAGAGAAGTGACATGATTGTAACAGTTTGCTCCATGAATTAATTTTACAACAAGAATTCGAACCAGTTGTAAACATCTGATTATAGACACATTGGTCCCATATATGAGAGAGTTACAACAATCTAATTTACTAAAAATCAATGCAAGTGCAAGTGTCCAAACTGCTCAAGTGTCCAAGACATTCTTGGTGGAACATATTAATCTCACTGAAAAGAGGCAACATTTTTCCACGTTAGATGCATACGACGGAAACGTCTAATTCATCATCTATAATAACTCCTAGTAATTTAATTGAAGATTTAATAGATACTGAAAAATCAGACATACATAAGATTTCTAACTGATGGCAGGTCAGACTTCCTTGAAATGCCTAATGCCTCCGACTTTTCCGGATTTATTTTCAATAAGCCGATCTGCAATAAGAGTGAATCTTCTTATAATCTCAACAAATATTGTTGGGTCATTGGACTCAACAGTAGTCAGAAACCATACCTTGTCTGTGTATGCGAGAGCACTAAAACCCAGTGACTGCAATAAGGTCACAAATGGTAACAAAGATAATAAACAGAACTGGTGCCAATATTGAGCACTGGGGAACACCAAAGGGAAAAGAATACCAAGAAAAATCGCTTCCATTACACTGAACATAAGTCCAGTTGCTGAACTATGAAGTACACCAAAGAGTGGAGGAGTGGCCTACTGGTTAGAGCACTGGTCTTGCAATCCAGAGGTGGTCGGTTCAAATTTCACTGCTGCTCCTTGTGATCTTGGGCAAGTCACTTAACCCTCCATTGCCTCAGGTACAAACTTAGATTGTGAGCCCTCCTGGGACAGAGAAATATCTAGTGTACCTGAATGTAATTCACCTTGAGCTACTACTGAAAAAGGTGTGAGCAAAATCTAAATAAATAAATAATACAGTTCCCCTAACGCCAATATTTTAAAGCCGTTAGAGTAAAATATTATGAAGCCCTTTTACTAAAATGCAGCATGTGTTTGCATTTGTCGCATGTTAGGTGCAAAACCTAGCAAATAGTAATTGCAAAGACTGTGTGATAACGGGGGGGGGGGGGGGGGGGGGGGGGATGTCCAGCATTTCTCCTGCAGTTACCACACAGACAAGTTCCCTACAACCTGTTAACGTCTTGCATGATTAATACAGATGTACTTAACGCCATCTCTTGATACGGCATTAGGTGCATTTGTGATAACTGCACAATTAACAATGTGCACTAATTAGGCATGAGCTGTACACTGTAGTTAGTGTACGGTAATCTCCACCCAGTCCCCACCCCATTCTGTGCTAAGCAGTTTTAGAGAGAGTTTTTACAGCGTTGGCTATTACTAGCACACGCTAAAACCCGCAGTAACCGCTTAGTGCACTTCAGCAGAATAGAAAAGCACTTTGCCTCTGTTATCAATCTACATCTCAACATTCTTTACCAGACTAAATAGTGTAGTTTCGGTACCATTGTACAGATGGACCCAGTCTGTTGTGGAAGAAAACTATTCATACGCCATGAAATATGTAAGTTGGGCTACAACTATTTTTTGTTGCTTTAGAAATAAAAGCCAAATGCACCTTGCATCCAAAGAAGCAGTACTTGTCCTTCAGTAAGTCTAGCACAAGGTATCTTATAGATACAAGGAACTAGGTAGTAGTCCATTTCTTTCACAAGCCATGAAGGGGTAGGATCAGGCTGACAAGTAATATTTATATATTTATTTAGATTTTGCTCACACCTTTTTCAGTAGTAGCTCTAGGTGAGTTACATTCAGGTACAGTGGATATTTCTCTGTCTCAGGAGGGCTCACAATCTAAGTTTGTACCTGAGGCAATGGAGGGTTAAGTGACTTGTCCAAGATCACAAGGAGCAGCAGTGGGATTTGAACCGGCCACTTCTGGATTGCAAGACCAGTGCTCTAACCACTAGGCCACTCCTCCACTCCACAATAGATTTAATAGGCATCAATGTCCTACCAATCTCAACATGAGCTGGTAAATTGAATGCTTGCATTAGGCTACAAGATAATCCTCATATCATTAACTAATATAGATAAATATTTTTCAAAGCATACAGTGGAAACTATTATAAAGAATAAAATTATAGAATACGTAGACATACATGGTTTAATGGGACAGAGTCAGCATGAGTTCAGCCGAGGGAAGTCTTGCCTCACCAATTTGCTTCATTTCTTTGAAAGCATGAATAAACATGTAGATAAATGTGAGCTGCTTCATGTAGTGTATCTAGATTTTCAGAAAGCTTTTTGATAGTTCCTCATGAGAGACTCCTGAGAAAATTAAATAGTCATGGGATAGGAGGCAAGGTTCTGGTGTGGATTAGGAATTGGCTACTGAACAGAAAACAGAGGGTAGGGTTAAATGGTCATTTCTCTCAATGGAGGCACGTGAACAGTGGAGTGAAACAGGAATCTGTACTGGGACCGGTAATATTTAACATATTTATAAATGATATGGAAATCGGAACAACAAGTGAGGTGATCAAATTTTCAGATGATACAAAACTATTCAAGGTTGTTAAAACACATGTGAACTGTAAAATATTGCAGAAAGACCTTAGGAAAGTGGAAGACTGGGAGTCCAAATGGCAGATGAAATTTAATGTGGACAAATGCAAGGTGATGCACATTGGAAAGAATAATCTGAATCACAGTTGCCTGACGCTAGAGTCCACCTTGGGGGTCAGTGGTCAAGAAAAAGATCTGGGTGTCAGATACGCTGAAATCTTCTGCTCAGTGTGCGGCGGCAGCCAAAAAAACAAAGAGGATGCTAGGAATTATTACAAAATGGATGGTGAATAAGACTAAAAATACTATAATACCATTGAATCACTCCATGGTGCGTCCTCACCTTGAGAACTGCGTTCAGTTCTGGTCACTGAATCTCAAAAGAGATATAGCAGGATTAGAAAAGGTTCAAAGAAGAGTGACTAAAATGATAAAGGGGATGTAACTCCTCTCATATGAGGAAAGACTACAGAGGTTAGGGCTCCTCAGCTTGGAAAAGAGACGGATGAGGGGAGATATGATTGAGGTCTACAAAATCCTGAGTGGTGTAGAACGAGTAGAAGTAAATCTATTTTTTACTCGTTCCAAAAGTACTAATGTCACGTCTGTGGCCGTGCCCCCACTCAGACTCGCCTTATTTCCTGTGGTCAGCTTCTGAGCTGGCTTCTGTCTATTTTTTGTGAGTTAGTTCTGTCTCTGTCTCTGTGTGCTGGCTGCATTAGATTGTCTGTGTGCTGTCACCAGTTCCAGATTTCAGCCCAGTCCGGTCTGGATCTTCCAGACTTGTTTTGTTTGAACCTGCACAGCACCCTTAGTTGCCTGGTGATTGCTGCAGCTGAGTCTCAGTTGCTGCTGGGCTTATTAGCCATTTTGAAACCTTTCTGCTTTGCCTTTGCATCGTCTAAGGTCCCTGGTATGTTGGTGCTCTGTGTACTTCTGCCTAGTCTAGTTTCTTGTTTTAGTTTCTTGCCTGATTCTGCTGTCTGCCCAGACCCAGCTAGTTTCCTGGTTTTCTCTACAGCCTGCTGCCTGCCCTGACTTGGCTTGTTTTCTGGTTTTCTCTTGTGTCTGCTGCCGGTCCCTGACCCGGCTAGTATCCTGGTTTTCTCTTCTGTCTGCTGCCTGCCCAGACCCGGCTTGTACCTTGGGTTATTCTCCAGTTCTGTGTCTAGTTCTTGGTTGTCTGTTTGTGTCTTGTTGTCAGTGTCTTGTTCCCTGTTTTAGTGGCTGCTTGCAGCTTTCAGTCCTGCCCGTGCGCTTTCCCTTCTGTGCCCTGCTGCCCCTGTATGTTCCTTTCCACTCTGACCCTCAGTCCTGGTTCAGCCTAGTGGGTATCCAGTCCTGCCTTGCCCAGTAAGTCCTGCCGGCCACTCGCAGTCAGGAGCTCAACTCCTGGTGAAAGGTGGCCAAGTGCAGGTGAAGTTTAAGTGTGCCTGCTCTGCTTTCCTGCTTGTTTGCCTCTGCTGCTACTCCAGTCCGGGGGTCCAATCCTGTTCTGCCTAGTCGCCGGTGTGGGGTGGTTTTGCCTGCCACTGCCACTCCTCGGCAGTGGCCCAAGGGCTCACAAACCCAGTTCCAGCTTTGAAAACGTGACAACAAAGACTAGAGGACACTCAAGGATGTTACATGGAAATAATTTTAAAACAAATAGGAGGAAATATTTACTTTACTCAGCGAATAGTTAAGCTCTGTAACTCTTTGCTGGAGGAGGTGGTAATAGCGGTTAGCATATCTGGGTTTAAAAAAGGTTTGGACAAATTCCTGGAGGAAAAGTCCATAGCCTGCTATTGAGACAGAAATGGGAAGCAACTGCTTGCCTTGGGATTTGTGGTGTGGAATGTTGCCACGATTTGGGTTTCTGCCAGGTACTTGTGACCTGGCTTGGCCACTTTTTGGAGAACAGGATACTGAGCTACATGGACCACTGGTCTGACCCAGTATGGCTACTCTTATGGTCTTCTGATTGCCCAAATGAAATGTAAAATCACCCATCAAATCCCAATACCCTACCCAGAGCAGCTGAGAGGGGGCGGGGGCAAAATTCCCCAGGGCAAAGCATCCAAGGGAGGCCTATCCGGCACTAGCATTGGTTTCCTGTTCCTGTGCGCGGCAGCGCTGCAGAGCAGAGTACTTCCTTCCTGCTGCGTAAAAACAGCCTCTTTGGATGTGGCAAGGAAGGAAGGAAGGACTCTGCTCTGTGGCACTGCCACACACAGGAACAGAAGGGCCTGGGGAATTTTTTGGTGCACAGTGACAGGAGCAGGACAAGTAACCAAGGCGGGCCTGGGGGAGGGGTGTTTGCCCTTGGCCCAACTTTCTCTCTCGGTGGCCCTGACCCTAACCCCCCCCCCCCCCCCCCCAATAATGTGAACATATAAGATAAAATCAGATCGCAAAGTTCAGTGGGCAAGCTTTAAGATACTGTAGGGGGCTGAAAAACTAAAACAGCAACAAATGCCAAGAGTCTGAAGCTTAGGCCTTCAATAAACCTATAGGCCTGGGTTTGTAAGACCTATAGGTTTACTGAAGGCTTTGCAGACCAAGGCTTATACATTTACTGAAGGACTATAGACCTGAGTCTGAAAGAAAGAAACCATCAATTTATCAGAGAAAATCACTGCTAATCTTCCACCTCTGCCTTTCTTCCCGTTTAATATGTGTTGAAAATCTAGAACATGTTTGGTTAAGGTGCAGCATATCTCCTTCAGCTACAAAGAAGATCTAATTGCTTATCAATAATCAGATCATAGATTAAACAATAATTACATCTAAGAATGGGTATTAAACAGCCCCTTCCTCAAGGTATGAGGGACAGTGGAAGGTTGTTTTAGCAGAACCTTATTATGACTGGAAACACAAGCAACAGGAATAATAGACAGAGGGTTCTTTACCTTAAACACTCATTTCGCATAAGAATTGACAGATGTTGGGGAAGAAGGATCCTGAATGGGAAACCCCAAAGCATGGAAATGCCAGTAGAGGTATCTGAACCCACCAAATTCTTCTAGCTGTCCCGATCTCAAGAGGCGAGCCCCACAGAACTTAGGACCCTGAATTAAGCCCTCACTCTGGGGCAGAGCTTACCAAACTGAGTAAGGACCCCAAATAGAGTCACAAAACCTGTGTTTCGAGTCATGACCTGGCTGGGCTCTCCATAGGTATATAATTATTCTGCACCTCAGAGAGAATTACACAATTTTATTTGGCCAAGATCATGGGGTCATGGCCACAAAAAAATTAATAAACCACTGATCTAGGAGAACAAACATCTTCCTCCTCCTCTTCCCCAAGACAGGACCACACCCCTGAACTTGAAACAGCCAAACAATGGGAATCTAGCAGTGACCAATGCCACAGTCTCTCTAGTCCTTGAGCTACCAAGCCCCATTGGTTTAAGTGGAGGTTTTATGACAGGAGACAGCATGACGTCAAAAAGCTGAAGCCGTCTCCCCTGGGCTGCCGCCATATTGGGGTACTTTAAACAAACTATCAGTTAACAGTTACTAAGAAGAAAAATTCAAATACCTGACTCCACAAAAATGAAGAATAGGTACAAAACACAGAAAAGATCTTTAACTTCTTAGACAAGATGCTGCCTTCAATGCCTTCATTTATGGCCACCTAAGCACTTTCCTACCCGCTTCTTCTCACCTGCAATTCGGTGCAAAGCACCTTGTCCAATTCAAAGGACGTCTCTCCTGGGCGCTCAGTTTATAGCTGAAATGCCAACAATAATCTTTTATGCTGTATTAGTGATTTTTAAAAATCAAAAATCATGTATATTGGCTACAAAAGAATGAACAGCAAACTAACAAGCAGACAAAACTTTGCCACAATATACAAAAATCCAACCTCACCCCACCAACAACCCCTGCCCCCTAGACCAATCCAACCCACCCCCTACCAACTGAGTTACTTCTCTTTTATGCATTTGATATGCAACTACACACTACAGGGGTCAGAGTGTCCCAGAACGGTGACCAGGATTGAAAAAAACGGTCTCTCTGGAGAAGGAAAGATCAGGTATACCCTTGCACTCCAAAGCACTGAGGAGAATCATAGCAGACCACCAGTGAGACAGAATGGGTGCCTCCAGTGAGAACCAGAGGCGCAAAATAGTCTTTTCAGTCATCAGAACTGATCTTTAAAAGGCACAAAAGCCCATTGGACGGGCCTCCCAAATAGAAAAAAACATCAAATAATTGAGAAGATGGGGTTCAGGTGGACTTCCAAAAATGAGAAACATGTAACGTCAATCAAGTCCAATAGGACTGAATTAGAGGGCATGACCAAAGCGTATGTCCAAGATGGACTCTCCCAAACACTTATGAGAGTGGTCGTCCAGGCACAGAGTCGCTCGATACGCCCTGTGGGGGGAGACATAGGGCCAATGCACAAACTTGAATTGTAATTCCCAGAGCATGGTATTAATCTGGGCCAAACATGACTTAATCTGGTGTGCCAGTACTGGCAAAGGTGTATCTGAGGTCCACTTCTGAGCCAAGGAAGCATAGTCAGTTTCCAGTAGTTGCTCCCGCAAATGACCATGATAATACTTTAGGATCAAAAGTGGAGCATTGAAACCAAACATAGTATTGAAATGTTCCCACACGTCAGCAGTCAAGGAGGCCTCTGGCAAAGACCCAATACAATGTTGAAATTGCAGGTAGGCAAAGTGTTCCTGGAGAACTACCACCCCCTCACAAAAGTCTTCCAAGGGATTAAGACATCCAGAATCAGTTAACACATGATATAAATACTGGGTACCACTCGCCAGCCATTGTCAGAAACAGGAGCTGTACCTCCCACAGGATTTCCTGTGATGCATAGCAAAAGGGACACCTCCTCGGACAAACTATGATACATTCAGAGCCAGCACCATGCCTTGTGAAGGGGGAGCAAAAAAAAAAAAACAAAGTGGGGTGGTGCTCGCAACTTGGCCACTACTGCCTGGAGTCAATAGCTAAAATTGTGCAGCCGAATGAGAAAGAGTTATGTACTAGTGCAGGAAAAACATTTTGTCCCCTGGAACCAATCTGTGAGATGAAGCATACAACAGGCAAAAGAAAACAATTTAACATTAAGAAGGCCCAGACCACCACGGGGTCTTGGCTGCTCGGAGACCGATTCGTCGGCACCTACTGTATGGAGGGGGAGTGGTCCTCCTGGTGCCAAAGCTTCTTGGGTGCCGAATCCTTCGAAATCCCAGAGCTCCCAGCACCATATCTCAAGGGCGATTGATGGCAATGCTTCTTAGCCTTCACCCAAAGCTCGCCGTCGAGGCTCTTCAGTGCCGACATTGAATCCACACGTCATCTTTGGGTTGAGTCAGATAATGGATGGTCCTGGGGGCCGTGCACAGCAGGTGGAGACCCACTCAATGCTTTACTGCTCCCAGTATCCAAGGGACTAGAAGCAGCCATGCTTACCAATGCTTCCAATGACGGCGCAGTGCTCGACGTTGATGTCAACGCCTCCGACCTCTATGCCGACATCAAGGGATCAAACTTGGCTCCAAAATCCTCTCTCGTTGAGCCTCTCTGGAAACCTGGGTCCTCTACTTCATATGAAAGCAGAAAACACAGTTAGTCAGGCTATGGTCGGACCCAAGACACTGAAGACACCAAGAATGGGTGTCTCTCCGAGATATCCTCTGACTGCACTGGGTACAGCGCTTAAAGCCACTGCGAGCCTTCGTGGAAATGGAAGGAAAAACCTCTTCGGCTACATGATGGTGCCTGAAAAAGGAGCAAGGCACAGCAAAAAGGGAAAAATCCCAGCCAAAGTCAAGGCCTAAATTGGCCAAATGACAACTAAAAACAAAGGAAACTTAAAACCATGCAAAATCAAACTAGAAAATAAAGGAAAAGGGCATTAAAAAGGAGTTCCACAATGGAAAACAAAAAAAGGTTGGAAAAAATTGCCAAAAGGCACAAAAAACCTCTTTGGACCAAGTAAAGTGAGGAGATTGTCAAAAAACACATCCTCTCATCACTGTGATAGAAAAAGAACTGAGGAGACTGCGCTCTTGCAGCGGGTGGGAAGGCACTCACACATGCATGGTGGAGCAGTCTCATGCTCTACAAATCTCTACTTATGCTGATCATATGCCCTGGACCAGGCAATGTGGGTCAGCGTCACCCACTTGTGAGAATTAATGCCCTGCTTGTCCTTGGAGAAATTGTATAACAATACACATAGATTTTAGAAATGCCCACACCCCACCCCTGGCCATGACCCCTTTTCATCTATGCGACTTAGAATTTACTTGCACCACGTTACCGAAAACGTTTGTTCTGTGTGTACTAATTAATGCCAATTAGTGCTATTTGCTTGTTAACATCCAATTAACAGTGCTGATTAGCTAAATAATTAAGTTACACACACTGTTATAGAATATGCTTCAATTTCCATGCGGAAATTAAGGTGTGATATATATATAATCCTGAGGATTGCACAACACTGAAATCCAGGATACAGCATTGCAAAAAACACAAGCTCTGAAGCACTAGCAAACACATTTTAAATATAACCCTCTCCCCCCCTTCAGAGACCCGTCGAAAACTACCAAACTCCCCCCAATCCCCTCCTAACAGAAAGAATGCAAAAACCAAAGAGGTTTACTAAAACAATATAAACCTCACAAGCTTGCTATTGATTTCAATATCATCTGCGAATATTTGGAGTCACTCAATTTGAATGCAAGCTCCACCCACTGCCTTCAGCCCAGATAGGCTCATGCCATCTCCTGTCATAAAACCTCCTTGGGGACATAAGGCCAGGGAGAATGAGAAGAGTTTTCCCTTCTCACCTCCTCCTTACTGACCACTAAGAACATCCCGGTACAAGGAACTCAGGATATGGCAATAACGTCTGCAAAAAAAAACAACTTACACAGAGCCCTTCTCCAGTTTTTTTTTAACCTTCTAGATTTTCTGTTCAGTTCTCTTTATTCACTAACAAATCAAAATAGATTTAACAGAAATTACAATAACATGGGTTGTAAAATGGGAAAATGAATGTAAAATATTTAAGACCGTTCTGAATTCCACGTTACCACCTCTTGATCAGATTTGCTCTTCAAGTGTGTACCCAAATCCTGAAGCTGGGCCATATAAGATATCCTTTTGGCCTCCAGAACTGGGCACAGTGCTCCAGGAGAGGTCTCACGAATGACTTGTGTAGAGGCAGTATCATCTTTTTCATGCAACTGAATATGCCATGGCACCACAGCATCCCTCCAGTTACTACCTTGTGGCACTGTTTTGACTCATTCCAAAAAAAAGTGATCTATAAGCAACAAAAAACCTACAGCATTTATTCAAAATATATCTAGATAGTTCATGTAGGGGGGGGGCACACAGTCAAAGAAAGACAGTAAGCCCTGACACCTACACAAACTGAAAAGAACTTCCAGTGCCTATATCTGTAAGGAGAACCATGAGAAAGAAATTCAGTGGTAGGACTGGCTTGAACAGGCACTTACATTTTTTTGAACTTGAAAATTCCTCACTTTGATTCCCTTCATATAAACAGCAGGACACTGCAGCAATGCAAGAATAGCAGGAAGTACCAGACAAAAAGACGCTTTGTCAAATTGTTCCAGCTTTTGAAAAAGCTGAAACTTCAAATTTCCTAACCACATCTTAGCGCATACTAAGCATGTTTTGTAAAAACAAATGCAACAAATGAAAGAAAAGGAATGAAAAAGAAAGAAAAGGAAATTGCTTGTGGAAAGTTGGCTCCTTTACAGCTGTGCCCTCCTGAACCTCTCTTGTTCCAACTGAATTAAAGCTGCCCAGTTTTTTCCCTTACCTCTTCATGGGGCCTTAGGTATATGAGAAGACTTCCATATATTTAATTACATTTTCATTATTTTAAATTCCTTTTATTCAACAGTCAGGGCAAAGAGACGTGGAGGGGTATAATCGAAAGGGGTGCCCAAGTTTTCCTGAGGACGTCCTCACAGGACGTCCACGCAAAAGGGCGGGGAAACCCGTATTATTGAAACAAGATGAGCATCCATCTTTCGTTTCGATAATACAGTCAGGGACGCCCAAATCTCAACATTTAGGTTGTCCTTAGAGATGGTCGTTCCCGATTTTCGGCAATAATGAAAACCGAGGACGCCCATCTCAAAAACGACCAAATCCAAGGCATTTGGTCATGGGAGAAGCCAGCATTCCTAGTGCACTGATCCCCCTGACATGCCAGGACACCAACCGGGCACCCTAGGGGGCACTGCAGTGGACTTCAGAAAAAGCTCCCAGGTGCATAGCTCCCTTACCTTGTGCGCTGAGCCCCAACCCCAAACCCACTCCCCACAACTGTACACCACTACCATAGCCCTTAGGGATGAAGGGAGGCACCTAGATGTGGGTACAGTGGGTTTGTGGTGGGTTTAGGAGGGCTCACATTTACCACCATAAGTGTAACAGGTAGAGGGGGTTGGGCCTGGGTCCGCCTGCCTGAAGTGCACTGCAGTATCCACTAAAACTGCTCCAGGGACCTGCATATTGCTGTCATGGAGCTGGGTATGATATTTGAGGCTGGCATAGAGGCTGGAAAAAATATTTTAATTTTTTTTTAGGGTGGGAGGAGGTTAGTGACCACTGAGGGAGTAAGGGGAGGTCATCCCCGATTCCTTCCGGTGGTCATCTGGTCATTTAGGGCACATTTTTGTGGCTTGGTTGTAAAAAAAAAGGACCAAGTAAAGTCGTCCAAGTGTTTGTCAGGGACGCCCTTCTTTTTTCCATTATAGGCCAAGGACGCCCATGTGTTAAGCACGTCCCAGTCCCGCCTTCGCTACGCCTCCGACACGCCCCCGTGAACTTTGGTCATCCCTGCGACGGAAAGCAGTTGAAGACGCCCAAAATCGGCTTTGGGCGACCCTGTGAGAAGGACGCCCATCTTGCGATATGTCGAAAGATGGGCGTCCTTCTCTTTCGAAAATAAGCCTGATATTGAACTTGCAAAACAGACAGTACAACAAGGAGGAGAAAATTCACAGGGAACATTCATGAGCAAAGGATTATGCAAAACTAAGACAGTACAACTTGTAGCTTTTATATCCCCAGTGGTGTACTCTTACATTCCTCATACATTTATCTGATAATTCCCTACCCCTGCCAAATAGATCTAACGTTTTTCTGATCAGTTTCTGTACGGAGCACTGCCCAAGTGGGTCAGAAGATGGTACAAAACATTATGGGGTGAATTCTATAAATGACAACTTAAAAATCGTCACTGAAAACACACCTAAAGTTACGTATGGTTTATAAAATACAACTTAAGTGCAGAGGTCAATAATAAATTTAGGCACATCCATTTGCACCAATGAAAATGTGGTGCTAATGCTCACACCTAAATTTACACGTGGAACCCCCTTATTCTACAATTGCATGTGTAACTGGAATCCACACCCACACTCTACCCAGAAATGCCCATGACCCTCTCATTTCTACACCCCTTTTCCCAGACACAGAACAGGGAGTATATGGAGTATAGCATGAAACCAAGGTCAGAGGAGTAGGTTGAAAAACTGAGGATTTAACTATTCAGAGGTGTAGATGCAAGAAAATGGTTTTGGGTTTTTTTTCTTTTTTTTTAATGCACAATAGATCTGTATAAGCACACAGCCTTTCTACTGCTACCTGCAGCGGGATCCACTCCCACTCTGCTTAACAAAAATTGCAGCTACTGTTGAACTGCCCCAGTTCTTCCACTGTGTGCTCTGGCGCTTCACTCACTGACCTGACTCTGCCTAAATTTTCTGACTGTTTGTGTGACTGCGATAGCATATTGGGGCTTTGGGCTGCTGTTTTTTTTGTTTTCTTTTGTTTTTGTTTGTTTTTTACTTATTTATTTTGCCATTCTCCCACCACCTTCCTTCCCCGAAGATGCCATTGTGTCAATAATTCATTTCTACACCTGGTCAGATCATCCTTGACAATACTAAATAGGCCACTTCAGGCAGCAGTATCCTAACCTACTGCCAGAAAAGCCAATGGTTGCTGCCATAGGAGGCAGACCTGCTAGCCCTCTCCCCCTTCTCCCCTGGTTAGCATCTTTCTTCACTGTACCCACCACTAACAATGGTGGTAGAAGACATGCAAGGAACCATTCCAGTGTACGGCTTTATGGCAAGCTATGTGCTCAGACCAGGTTAAAACAGTTCTGGGAGACAGATGGCAGAAAAATTTATGGGAAGCTGCTGGGTGAGTTCATAATCAGCACAACAATCACCACTGACTTGAATGGTAGCATGAGGCAGGCAAGGTTTACACTGCAGAACATCACACCAGTTTAATACAATTGTGCCCATTAACTGCAGTAAAGTCTCTTAGGGCACTGTAGGCATCATGTATGCTCTCAAGCTTAAATCGGTACAATGTTGGGCAAGGTAAGTATTGCACACACACAATATGACAGCAGCAACATCATGCAAGGATAATTTGTAAAAGTACTACATATTTCTAAAATCTGTCAGTGAATACCACCACCATCTCCACTACACAGGTCTGAGGAGGAGAGATCAAATTTCCCATGTCTTGCTGAGTATCTTCATGTGGTGACCTTCAGGGGCATTTTCGAAAGAGAAGGGCGCCCATTTTCCGACACAAATCTGGAGATGGGCGTTCTTCTCGCAGGGTCGCCCAAATCAGCATAATCGAAAGCCGATTTTGGGCGCCCTCAACTGCAGTCTGTCGTGGGGATGACCAAAGTTCATGAGGGTGTGTCAGAGGCGTAGTGAAGGCGGGACTGGGCGTGCTTAAGAGATGGGCATCCACAGCCGATAATGGAAAAAAGAAGGGTGTCCCTGACAAGCATTTGTCAACTTCACTTGGTCCATTTTTTTTCACGACCAAGCCTCAAAAATGTGCCCCAACTGACCAGATGTCCACCAGAGGGAATCGGGAATGACCTCCCCTTACTCCCCCAGTGGTCACCAACCCCCTCCCACCCTAAAAAAAAATATATATATATATTTTTGCCAGCCTCTATGCCAGCCTCAGATGTCATACCCAGCTCCATCACAGCAGTATGCAGGTCCCTGGAGCAGTTTTAGTGGGTGCAGTGCACTTCAGGCAGGCGGACCCAGGCCCATCCCCCCTACCTGTTACACTTGTGGTGGTAAATGTGAGCCCTTCAAAACCCACCCGAAACCCACCGTACCCATATGTAGGTGCACCCCTTCACCCCTTAGGGCTATGGTAGTTGTGTATAGTTGTGGGCAGTGGGTTTGAGGGGGGGGTAGGGGGGCTCAGCACCCAAGGTAAAGGAGCTATGCACCTGGGAGCAATTTGTGAAGTCCACTGCACTACCCCCTAGGGTGCCCGGTTGGTGTCCTGGCATGTCAGGGGGACCAGTGCACTACGAATGCTGGCTCCTCCCATGACCAAATGCCTTGGATTTGGTCGTTTTTGAGATGGGTGTCCTCGGTTTCCATTATCGCCAAAAACCGGGGACGACTATTTCTAAGGTCGACCATCTCAACATTTAGGTCGACCATCTCTAAGGGAGACCTAAATGTTGAGAATTGGGCGTCCCTGACCATATTATCGAAACGAAAGATGGACACCCATCTTGTTTCAATAATAGCGTTTTCCTCGCCCCTTCATGGGGCATTCCTGCGGGGATGCCCTCAGGAAAACATGGGCACCCCGTTTGATTATGCCCCTCCTTGTTGCATGAACAGAAAGTTGCATCAGAGAAGGTGGGTCATGGCAGAAGGCCCTTGGGCTGACCAGAAGCAGTTTGGCTTCAACGCTGCCAGCCAAAAATATGCAAATCTGAAGGACAAGAAATAGATAGGCTTGGGGGTGGGGAAGCAGGGAGACAGATGCCAGACCCACATGGAGGGTCAAGTTTCTAAATTTATGCTCAAAATTTTACAAAACCCCTAAACTTAAGTGCTTAAAAAGTGGGTGACAACAGGGCAGATTTAGGGCAGGAAAAAGGCAGCTTAGCACTGATTTTCGGCACTAAACTCTTAAATTAGACTCAAAAACAGCAAGCTAAATTTGGGAGCATAATTTTTTTTGCTGTAAAAGCTTAGGGGTGTAGACATCAACATGGCCTGCCGTTAAAATGTGTTATTTTACCATTAACTCAAGCTATTTTAGCACAGGTCCCATTTTGTATAATGAAGCCTAGTTGCAATGAGCCTATGTTTATTTATTTTTATTTATTTAATTGCATTTGTATCCCACATTTTCCCACCTATTTGCGGGCTCAGTGTGGCTTACAATACATTGTGAATGATGGAAATACAGTTTCTTGCAATACGATTATGGGTTATATTGTGAATAGATTAGGAAGACAGAGTCAGATCAGTCGCCTTTGGGGAGTAGAAACTAAAGGATGTGGTGTAGAGGAATAACTACGTTGATCGAATAATAGCAACTTCCTCCTTTAAACTTCTATATTTGACTAAAAATAGACTACAACTTTCAAAAATGCTACAATTAAGAGCTAAGCCCTTTTTTATTTTTTATATTGGGCCCTAAGTTTGAACCTGAGGCAGTAGAGGTTTAAGTGACTTTGCAGCACTGTTCTCAAAAAACTAATCACAAATGTAAGTTAGCCCAAAAAAATCACCTGCAGCTTGTTGATTGACTTTTACATCTAAATAAAATTTCTATAAATAAATGTACATGGTGGGAGCCTCACTGAGGCTGTGACAATACAGACTCATTTGTGTTAACCAAAGATTAGAGGTGGCAGATTTAAAAGTCAATTCCATGGGCTTCATTACCTGCAGAAATGAGCTTTTATAAAACTGCCTGGTGTGCAGTACTATTTCACACACACTATTACCTGCTGTAGGGGAAGCATTCCTTAAGGCAAGGTATAGAAACTACATGCGCACTTTTCAGTTTTCAACAGTATGCCCATACTTTTCCTCTGAAAAAATATCCACATAAGTTAGCAGGTGCCTTATCTATCCAAGCACGTTTCCTGGGATATTTTTCAAAAGTTGATATGAGCTGCCAGGCAGCCGCCTATACTGTGAGCTCTGTTCGCAACTAACTCGCAGCCCCTGCAGTTACCAAGTCACTAGACAGCATTTACTACAAGCTCCTTGCCACTGGCCCACAACCTAGCCTGTCTGCCCATCTGGGTCATTAGGCAGCCCGCTGTAAGCTCTTCACTGTTAGCTTGCAGTCTATACTGCTAGTCGCAGCTGTTATAGTTCCTTTGGTTTCCCAAAGATATGCACAGACAATACTCAGACATTTAGCATAGGTAAACAGTATCACTTAGCTTTATTTGCATAGTAGAGATCAATGTATATTTGCATACAGGTTTAGTATAAGCTCAGTTGCCAGGAATCAGGGGTACAGCATACATGACCAGCGAACTCCAAAATCCTTCTTGTCTTCAGAGCTCTGCTTACCTGCAGAGCGATTTAAAGTGTCATAAAGTAGAAAGCAGAAAGCCGGGGGGGGGGGGGGGGGGGGGGGGGAGGTAAAAACAAAGCACAATAATGTAGAAAGACAGAAAATCCAGAAAAAAGAGCAGGGGCACAAAACGACAAAAGCAATGAAGGATATAAACTCCATCCTGACAGCCCAGGTTGGTTATCATCCAGTAGGGAAATCCGTGCCCATACAGGCAGAGGAAAATCCATGACCCTGTAGGGGAAGGGTGAAAACCTGCTTTTAGGAACACAACACTTTAGACACTGGAACCTCTCCCTCCTTATCAGCAGGAATTTGGGGATTTTACTTTGATCTGGCTCAGAATGCTGTTCAGATTTTAACAACAGTATGCAGTTTAAAAAGGAAACTAACTTCATACTATTATACTAATGTTGTCTAAAACAATATAATACACGGGAATATAATGCCATGCCTAGGCAACTATTAAACTAGGCTACAACACTAATAACATAGTACTACAATGCTAATGTGTATATATATATATATATACACACACACACACACACACATACATACAAGCCAAAAGCAGGTAATTAGGTGACTGCCTAACTTGCACATAGTTTGTTTGTTTGCAGCACTTCCCATCAAAATGAAATAGATATGTACTTTTATTTTGAAATTCCAGAAAAGTTCACAGAGTGGAAAATGCTCACATATTTTTCACTCATATGGAAAGTTATAGAATTACCCCTAGATGTGCCTTGAAAAATAGCAATGATGATTAAATAAATTTAGGCATTGCTTTTAATAATGCTCTGAAAGATAATTCACAGCAAGGAATCAAATTACCCAGTGGATCAGAACTTGAAAGATACTATATGGATTTCTTTTTAGCTCAATGAGGTTTTAAACAGTTCTGAATTTAAACTTCTCCAGAGTGGGACGGGAGGCACAAAGGAATATCATCTGACTGCTGGTCTCCCAAGATGCAAGCTTCACAAAGAATAACGCATGGCCCTATACATGGGAAGCCATCCAAGAGTTAGATTATCAGACTTCAGAGTAAAAAAAACTCTTAAAACAGTTCCTATCATCCTTTCTTAGTAACATCCGCTCATACATCTTCTCCTGCACAAATCATTGTTTAACTTAAAAGTTACAAATCGGTGGCAATCCAAACATTAAATGCAACATGCTACATCCAGCCACATCTAGTTTACCACAAGCATTTTATAAGAGGGTCTGTTTGGATGCAAGCTTCAATTAATCTTAGCTTGTAAACAATTATGCAACATAAATGCCTTTAAAGGACTGCTTAGTTTTAAAAATATTACATATATGTTGCCGCTATTAAAATCCCCCAAATTAAGGAACCTTTTTACTAAACCATTTTAAGGTTTTGTAACCAACAAATTAATGGCAAAAATTAACTCGCAATAGCCACAAAATATCTACTATAATAAAACTCACCCTCAACGTTCTGAAGACAACGTTCTGAAGTCACTCAGTCACTCCCTGAAGGGTTCATGGATTCATGGTGGTGAAGCCACAACACTGACCATGTCTCTCTGCCCCGCCCTCGCATGACGGACCAATCAGAAAAAACACCCTCAACATTCTGAAACACAAAGGACCATCACAACACCGTTCCCAGGCAACACTAGGCAACGTAAGATGGACCAATCAGAGGAAACTACGTGACAATAAGGGAGGAGCATTCCCCAGCAGAATGGCTCATTATCTGAGCAGCACGGAGAGCACAGAACCACCGCTGGAACGAGAGAAGAATATTCCTGCTGTGGGTATGTGCAAAAATAGACCGGGGGGGGGGGGGGGGGAGAAATTTTTAAATGCCTAATGCCAGTACTGAAGAGTGCCAGAGGGCCTATAGCACAGACTATATTTGGGATCGCTTGACATGGAGTCAGAGGAGCCGGAAAACAACGTGCCCGTCACCATCTGGGACGTGGGCGAACAGGACAAGCTGCGGCCCAGCTGGAAGGATTACCCGCGACCCAGCCAGCAGCAAACAGCGACCAAGGACAGTACAGCACATCCCCCAAACCCCAAGCAAAAAACAAAACAAAAAAAGACACACATCAACAACCTGCACACACACCGCACCCTCACACACTCACACACACACACACAAAATAACTCTGTGACACATACACACACACACACACACACACAAAAAGCCAAATGCTAGCGCCCGTTTCATTGGTTTCGGAAACGGGCCTTTTTTACTAGTCTACAATAAACAGTTGGGGACACTTGGTATTGTTGGAATTTTGAGGAAGGCAGCCATGCCATCTACCAGCACAATGGTCGCTACAACCAGAACCCTTATCCACAATCTTATCACCTCTCGCCTAGACTATTGCAACCTGCTTCTCACCGGCCTTCCACTTAGCCATCTCTCTCCTCTTCAATCAGTCCAAAACTCTGCTGCGTGACTCATTTTCTGCCAGAATCGCTATGCTCACATTAGCCCTCTCCTTAAATCACTTCACTGGCTCCCTATCCGTTTCCACATTCAATTCAAACTTCTCTTACTGACCTATAAGTGCATTCACTCTACCGCTCCCCAGTACCACTCCACTCTTGTCTCTCTCTACGCCCCCCCCCCCCTCCAGTTCTCCGTTCTGTGGATAAATCTTTCGTCTGTCCCCTTCTCCTCTAGTGCTAATTCCAGACTCCGTTCCTTTTATCTCACTGCACCTCACGCCTGGAATAGACTTCCCGAGCTTGTACGTCTAGCCCTGTCTTTGGCCATTTTCAAATCCAGGCTAAAAGCCCACCACTTTAATGCTGCTTTTGACTCCTAACCGCTACTCACTTGTTCTGTACCCCTTTTTATCACCACCTCTTTAATTCCCTTACCTCTTAGTTGTTCTGTCTGTCTGTCTGTCTGTCTGTCTATCCTATTTAGATTGTGAGCTCTTTGAGCAGGGACTGTCTTTTCATGTATGGTGTACAGCGCTGCGTATGCCTTGTAGCGCTATAGAAGTGATAAGTAGTAGTACCACACATTTAACAACATGACCATAAATATGGAATGCATTAGTTACACTTCAGAAATATAATCTCTGCGATAGTAGCAGTTAACATGCATTGATGACACCTGCCTTAACTAAGTAGCACTTCCCACCCCATAAAGCGAAGATACTTACCTGCAGCAGATATTCTTCGAGGATAGCAGGCTGAATATTCTCACACATGGGTCAGTGATCCGCATGTGTGAGAATATTTTGGCCTGCTTGTCCTCGGAGAAGCGAAGATACTTACCTGTATCAGGTATTCTCCGAGAACAACAGGCTAAATATTCTCACACATGGGTCAGCGATCCATGCCGGATCGCCGACCCATGTGTGAGAATATTTCAGCCTGCTTGTCCTCGGAGAATATAAATTTCTAGATTAGTTTTCCAACACTACAGTTAGAATGTGCTGTTAATTCAACATGTTAGGTGATCAAGACAGATCTTGGAAACAGATAACACAGTTCAAGTTACTGGAATTTAATGAATAGGGATCATCTATTTTTACAAACCGTAGAAATTTTTATTTTAAAAATACTAAATTTAAAGATATGGACCCAACAAGGGGCAAAAGCATGCAAAGCATGACTCATGGAATTCTTTCTAACCCTTGTAAGTGTTTGAGAATGTGTGTATGTGCATCTTATTTGTTTCTGTGTGTGTCTTTGGCCTGAAGGAGAGTGGGAAGAGTATTATTTGAATGGAGCAATAACTAAAAATTCAGTTTAATTTGGCAAGAATAAATAGAGGAGTGTGAAATAAAATCACATGTGACAATACATCAAATGATTACATGTCATTGACAAGAGATTTCAAAGAATGGAGTTTTCAGGTTAACCACAAGGTACCACTGTTCTAAGCAGACAGGTATTAGATGGCAGTACGTATAGACACTATTCAGTTCAAAATACTGTACTAAACAGGTAGCACAGTTTACTGCATCGACCCCTGAGAACAGACACTGTGCTCCTTGATCCACTCCTTTCTCACCTGCTCTGTAGGGAACAGGAAAAGAGGGGATGACATTGAATCAGATGCTGGGGAACAAATCACAGACACAAAAAGTTTTATATATTGCAAACCACTTTGATCTTCTAGGCTAAGCGGTATATGAAGTGTGAATAAACTAAACTTAATACAAGTTTAAAATCTGTCAGCAGCAGTGATAGTCTTCATGGCTTCAACCTTGATCTTGATTTGCATTACTGATCACGTTTCAAACTTGTGTTAATTCAACTCTTTTTGTATCTGCCCAGGACTTAATTTCTGGCAGAACCACTCAGAATGGCATCCTGTCACGTTATTTTCAAGGCACATTTGCTTATTTCCGATCTGACAAAGAAGGGCAACCTTCAAAAGCTAATCAAGAAATGTATTAAGTTATGTCCAATAAAAAAGGTATCATCTTATTTTATTTTTCATGTTTTATTTTGTTTGATTTCTATTGATTACCTTTAAGAGTGGACTAACACAGCTACCACACCTCTCTACTAGGCCCTGAAGAAATCAAGAAGAGCAGACTATGTAAATCAGCTCTGGCTCCCTCCCCACCAAAGATAGGATTTGGATTTAGCTCACATTTTTCTCAGTAGTTCAGTCTAAATTATATTGAGGTACAGTGGGTATTTTCCTGTTCCCATACGGCTTACAAACTAGTGTAGAGATCTTGGGGTCCTGCTTTAAGGGTACTTACAGTAATACCTAGAGGCTTTTTACTAGAGTAATAAACTTTTACTATATCATAACAGCAAGGAGGCTGAAGAAAACAGGAGTGGAAGTGAACCTATCTAGTCCATTATATGAGCTGAAGCCAGTAGGTAGAGCTTGCCATAAATAAATCATCTAATATAATAATTTGCTCCTCCAACATTCCAATGTGTGTCACTGGGATTGTAACCACCTGCTGACGTCACTCCTCCAACGTTCTCCGTCCCCCCCTCCCTCCCAGTTCCATGGGACCCTGGAACTGGGAGGGAGGGACAGAGGGGGGGCCTGGAACTCAGAGGGAGGTGGAGGGGGCAGGGGAGAGATGCTGCACATGGATGGATGGAGGGGGCAGGGCACAGAGGACTTTGCCTGCATATGGATGAATGCAGGGGAGGGAGGGGACCCTGAAACTCAGAGGGAGGCAGGGAGGGGACGACCCTGGAACTCAGGGGCAGGGAGGGAGGGGGGGATGATCCTGGAACTCGGAGGCAGGAAGGTGGGGCGACCCTGGAACTCGGAGGCAGGGAGGGAGGGGGGGACGACCCTGGAACTCAGAGGGCAGGAGGGAGGGAGGACCCTGGAACTGGGAGGGAGGGAGGGGGCCCTGGCACACACTCTCATGCTCACACACACACACTCTCTCTCTCACAGACACACTCGCACCCAGTCTCACTCTCTCTCTGTCACACACACACACTTGCACATTCACTCTCTCTCTCTCACACACAGCCACTCTCACACACACTCTCTCAAACATACACACTCTGAGGAAAACGTTGCTAGCGCCCGTTTCATTTGTGTCAGAAACGGGCTTTTTTTACTAGTAATAAATATATAACTAGGCTATAAGCCACTAATGCAGTCCATTGGTTTTCTTACATTTTGTTCTTGTGATGACTCATACTGTGCCAAAACTGAAAACTCTTATCTCTATCTGGTCGATAATAAAAGGAGCTCATTGTGGATACTATCCACCCTGAAAGGTTGTTTTGTGGCTGTACATGAAGAATTGTGATATTGAATAAATAAGTGTATGTTTATGTACCTAGTCATGCATCCAAATTTTATATAATCCTTTCAAGAAATCCAGTTAATCATTGGAACTTATTAGTGGAACATAACCACAACGGCATGGTATGGTTGCATATTCAATATGATAATACTAGGGCACAGCTAAGGAACAGGTTATTTTTATTTAGTCTTCTTTGGACCAAACTTGCTTTCCTTGTGCCATCACCATCCAGCTGGATAGGCAGTGTCTTAAAATGCGGAGGATAAAGGATTTTTTAATTTTTTTAACATTTATATCACACATCATCCCAAGCAAAGTCGGCTTCAATTTGAAAATACAGTGAGACAGAATAATAGAATTCAGTTCTATCATGGGAGCAAATGGATGGACAATGTCTGAATCATTTAAAAAATTTAGAGTAGCAGATATACCCAATTGGGCATTTAAAAGTCTGTTCTTTAATGATGCTGCATGTTCAAAAATCATAGCCATAAGTATAAAGACACCCATAGGAATATAATGGGTGTCACTATTGTTAGCGCGCGTTAAAAAAGTTAGCACACCTAGAGCGCAGCTTAGTAAACAGAACCCTAGATTTTTATTTTCTCACTTCCATCTTCCAAAATTCCAGACAGCAGATGTACAGATCAGCAGGACCCAAAGCAGTCCAAAACAAGTAAAGTCAGAAACAACACAGTTTATACCTAATTGTTCCACCACCCTTAAGATTCATCTTTGGGTTTAAAAAGCAATACCATGTGCATGTAGGGTCTGGATTAATGCATTAAAACAAAGTTAAAAGCAAGTGTCCTTAATATGTAATACTTGGTGGCAATAATAACACAGTGATTGAATATTTACATAGCAAGCAGCATGAGTCAACAGATTTAATTTCTATTGAGAATAATTAACTTTGTATGAACTTGGCTGCTAATAGTGTGCTGAACTGGACAATGTTGGCACATTTAGACTGACTCTGGACTTCTATATGAAGGTAGCTCTGCCCTCATTATTCAATATCTGTCTTTTAAATAGTAGTAATAAAAAATATCAAGTGCATTTTTATAATATGCCACTGCAATCCACAAAACAAAAGAAGCAAGTTCTCACATGCCATCTTTTTCTTTTGATCTAAGAAGAACAAAAAAGATTTTAAATGCTCCCAGGTTTCAACCTACTTCATGTTTAATGTGAGATATAAATGTCATAAATAAGTAAATAAATGAATCGATAGACATTCTAAATGTTGAGCACCTGATTCTCATAACAGGATGTCCATTTAGTAGCTCTTTACCAGGAGAAAAAAAAATCTCTGTACAAATATAACACATGCTAGGGTGTCCCTATAACCAGCCCCTCCAAATGACACATCGATTATGATTTATAAAACAAATTACTATTCTACCTATGAAAACTTATTTCATTATTATACTTCCTCTGTGTATATTCGTATGCTGCACAAGCTGGTATGTTTGAAAATATAAGTGGGATCAAATAAAAATGCTACCAGCAATAAAGAACAACAATATGGATGCAGCAGCTCATACGTTTGTTTGCTTTGTTTTTAGTGTACTTGAATAATGGCTGCATGAGGGAGGGGAGAGAAACCTAGGCTTCAACTTTTTGACATCATGCCGTCTCCTGTTTTCTTCAAACTCCTTTTATAACACCACTGATTGCTAGAGAGAAGGAGTTTCCCTTGTGACCTGTATAATAATGAAGGGAGGAGACTAATTTTAAAGGAAACTTGCCAGGGGTATAAAGCCCTGTCCACAAATCAAATTCTTGTTTTGGGCTCCTTGCCTTCCCAGCCACTGACCTCGTGTGCAAGAGCGCCCATCCAGCCCAAAGGCCCAAACATCTACATCCAAACAGCATAGGAGCTAGAGATACCTGGCTGCTCTAGTCAAGATAATCTGTAAGGAGCAACCTAAAGCACTTAGTGACATCAGACACTTAAGCTCTGCACTGTCACTGGGACAGTGGGAAAGGGGAATCTATTGCACCTACTTCTGGGACCTGGGAGTAAAGGAGAAGCTGGGCATAGTTTTGTATTTCCAGCAGGGTGAGCAGGACTATCACTGGTTCCTGGGACAGCTCCAGAGGCTGAAGAAGAACTAACTGCTTACAGCTACAGGTTCCCTGGGGACCATCAAATATCCAACCAGGACCAAGTTACCTAAAGCACTGTTTAGGGGCATCAGAATCCCTCTTAACAGCTCTGACAACTAAGACTGTATGTGATAGCTCAAGTATGTTTCAAAGAAGGCTATCTGCTAGATTTACTACTACTACTATTTAGCATTTCTATAGCGCTACAAGGTGTAAGCAGCGCTGCACAAACATAGAAGAAAGACAGTCCCTGCTCAAAGAGCTTACAATCTAATAGACAAAAAATAAATAAAGTAAGCAAATCAAATCAATTAATGTGAACGGGAAGGAAGAGAGGAGGGTAGGTGGAGGCGAGTGGTTACGAGTCAAAAGCAATGTTAAAGAGGTGGGCTTTCAGTCTAGATTTAAAGGTGGCCAAGGATGGGGCAAGACGTAGGGGCTCAGGAAGTTTATTCCAGGCGTAGGGTGCAGCGAGACAGAAGGCGCGAAGTCTGGAGTTGGCAGTAGTGGAGAAGGGAACAGATAAGAAGAATTTATCCATGGAGCGGAGTGCACGGGAAGGGGTGTAGGGAAGGACGAATGTGGAGAGATACTGGGGAGCAGCAGAGTGAGTACATTTATAGGTTAGTAGAAGAAGTTTGAACAGAATGCGAAAACGGATAGGGAGCCAGTGAAGGGTCTTGAGGAGAGGGGTAGTATGAGTAAAGCGACCCTGGCGGAAGACGAGACGGGCAGCAGAGTTTTGAACCGACTGGAGAGGGGAGAGGTGACTAAGTGGGAGGCCAGCAAGAAGCAGATTGCAGTAGTCTAAACGAGAGGTGACAAGGGTGTGGATGAGGGTTTTGGTAGAGTGCTCGGAAAGAAAGGGGCGGATTTTAGGGATGTTGTAAAGAAAGAAACGACAGGTCTTGGCAATCTGCTGGATATGAGCAGAGAAGGAGAGAGAAGAGTCAAAGATGACCCCAAGGTTTCGAGCTGAGGAGACAGGGAGAATGAGAGAGCCATCAACAGAAATAGAAAACTGGGGGAGCGGGGAGGTGGGTTTGGGGGGGAAAATGAGAAGCTCAGTTTTGGTCATATTTAATTTCAGGTGGCGTTGCGACATCCAGACAGCAATGTCAGACAAGCACGCTGAAACTTTGGTTTGGATGCAAGGTGAGATATCAGGGGTAGAAAGGTAGATTTGGGTGTCATCAGCATAGAGATGGTAGGAAAAGCCATGGGATGAGATTAATGAACCAAGGGAAGAAGTGTAGATAGAAAAGAGGAGGGGACCAAGAACAGAACCCTGAGGTACGCCGACAGGCAGAGGGATAGAAGTAGAAGTGTTCAAAAAGAGAATAAGAGACTTTGTAAATACTGTTTACATTCTGCCTGTACCACAGGTACTGCCTCTGCAACCATTATGTTTTAAATTTATATACTGAAGAGACTAAGTAAATCCATTTATTCAGAACATCAGACTCGGGGCTATGGGGAAGACTGGTCAGGATTATAGAGATACAGTCGGGACCACTTCTGCAGCTACTTGCTGTGTTGGCTTCCTAGACCCACTATTGCTTATTGTCCTGATTGCTTGGGTATCACAACCTCTGTCACGGTAATCACACTGCAGAACATGGATAGTAGGTGAAGGGATTGGAGGGAGAAGGACAGTAAGAATGGGGAAGGGACAAGAGTGAGGGAATGAAAGGGGCTGTGGCTTATGTGGGAGAAGGAAATAAAATGAGATGGAATCTGAGTAAGGGGTTGAAGAGACTAAGATATGAGTGAGAAGACCAGAATGCAGGGCAATGAGGCAATCAGATGGTCAATGAGTGAATGAAGGGAGGAGTTTGGAAGAGGTAGGGTTGGGGGGAGGGAGAGAAGAAACAGTAATGAGAACATGCAATTCTGCTCCTTTCCGTTTGCCATCTGAGAAAACCATGTAAAGTGGGAAATGTCACCAATCTGCCCCCATCCCTCCAGGCAGTTAATTTTGGCTGGAAGCGCAGGCCTGTGCCTTAATGGCCAAGCAAGGAGAGGAGAAAAATTGTTGAAAAGGACACATTTCTAGTGAGAGGGTCCTCCTAGAGAACCATGAGTTATTAGGAAGGATTAAACCTAAGGACTCTAGGACTAATGGAGGAATCACAAGAGGATAGGCTGGGGTGGAGGATTAGGATCACCAAGACAAAGAGGAAAAGAAGATAGAGGGGCCACCATTCTCTCTACTCTCCAACTTAGCACAATGATCCTCCATCTGCCATCCTTATGAAGCTCAACTCCCAGCCATTCGCTGCTGCCCACCAGTGCTCAATAAGTATTAATAGGTGAAGGATAGCTGGGAGTTAGGCACTGGTGGGGACTATATATAAAGGCCCACTATAAAGAGGTGGTGAAGTGTAAGTGTGAGAGTGTGAGTGTTTGTTTCCAGCACTGGCCCTGCCCTCTCACACAGTGCATCCACTTCCTTCTTATCTACAAATTAAGCCCTACATTTACAACTGTAAATAAGCCTTTATTATGACTTTCTGAGAAAGCAATGTCCTCTGGAAAAACAGGTTCCACATGAACTAGATTAAAAGAAGTGCCAGGACAGGGCACACTTCCAAGACAATTTCATTTTCCTTCCCAAAATAAACCAGATAGTCCAATTCACAAAGCTGGGGTTCTTTTTTTTCCCTTTTATAAGACATCACAGCCAAGAATAATGGCATATCGAAATGCTATATTATCAGGAGCCAAGATACAGTAAGTGCGCCATTATATTTCTGGGGCAGGAATCTTTTCAAAGAAAGCTTTCCTTCTTTAATAGAAACAATAAAACTGAAATGTTCCCTTGTAGTCAGTTCTTGTTAATTTCCACACCAGTTTACAACACGGGGTTGTATACAGCTGCAGAGTGAATGATCAACACTGCTTCTCCCCACTGCAGCCTGAATTCTAAGCCCTCTAATGACATCACTACTGTGGCTGCATTCCCAATTCAGTTTTCAGATCTTTCCCAGCTTAGCAGATCTAATTGCAACCCTCCCTCCCCCCTTTTTTAAATTTAAATATACATAATGGTGAGAATACACTTTGAAAAAGATAGGGTGGGTTGACAGCATAGACTGGAGTGGTCTGTAACAGAAGAATGGACCAGGGAAAATTCCAGTTATATTGCACTCCTACATTGAGCACTCTTCACAAATTTTGTTGCCGTGGAAGACCATTTATTCATTTTATAATGCATCATCAATGTGAATAAAGCTTCATGCAGCCACTTTACAAAATTTCCTTTTCTGAACTCTGCACAGGATGTCATAAATGGTCTTGAATGAGCTTTTAGAAAGAAAGGAGGTAGTTTGATGGAACTTCTTGTACTCTACAAGTATTCTGAGTCTTGGTCGTCTAGAAAAGGAATCAGTGCTAGCTGCAAATACTTACATTAAAACACATAGATCAAAGCTGCTCAGTTGTCCTGAAATGTTTAGTCCCGCACAGTAGTTCTCTACCCAGTTCTTGGGAAACACCTAGTCAGTCAGGTTTTCAGGATATCCACAATGAATACAGACAAGCAGGATCTGCATGCACTGCTTCCAATATATGCAAATCTATCTCATGCCTTTTCTTTGTGGAAATCCTGAAAACCCGACTGGCTGTGTCCCGAGGACTGGGTTGAGAACCATTGATCCAGCTTAAGTAAAATTTTAGGACCCCTCTGGCATCTAGAAGTATGAAGATTTAGTTTTGAGGATTAGGGGGAAAAGTCAAACACAATTTCATGATTAACGTACAGGAAAAGTTCAGTTAAAAAAAAGGTGACCCAAGACAGCATGGCACAGGCAGTTCTTGTCAGACAAATCTGATTGATTTCTTTGACTGGGTGACCAAACAGTTGGACATGGGAGGGGCACTAGATGTGGTGTACTTGGATATTAGCAAAGCCACAGGCGACTGATAAGTAAACTGAGTGCCCTCGATATGGGTGCTAAAGTGACTGACTGGATTAAAAACTGGTTACGTTTAAGGAAACAGAGGGCAGCGGTAAATGGAGTTTACTCCGAGGAAAAAGATGTTATCAGTGGTGTACCACAGGGATTGGTCACTAAGGCAGTTCATTTTAACATCTTTGTCAGCGATATTGCAGAAAGACAGTCTGGTAAGGTTTGTCTCTTTGTGGATGATACCAAACTCAGTAACAGGGTGGGCACCTCAGTGAGTGTGGATGGCATGAGGAAGGATCTAGCGAAGCTTGAAGACTGGTCCAGCAGCTGGCAACTCGGATTTAATGATTAAAAAATGCAGGGTCATACATTTAGGTTGCAAAAATCCAAGAGAAAGGTATAATATAGGGGGTGAAGTACTTCTGTGTACGACAGAAGAGCGAGACTTGGAGGTGTTGTGTCTGATGATTTCAAGGTGACCAAAAAGGTAGAAAAAGCAACGGTCAAATCTATAAGGTTGCTAGGGTGCATAGGGATGGCCAGCAGGAAAAAGAAGTGATAGTACCCTTATATAAGTCTCTGGTGAGGCCCCATTGAAAATACTGTAATGTAATTCTGGAGACCGCACCTATAAAAAGATATAATCAGGATGGAGTCGGTCCAGAGGGCGGCTACAAAATTGGTCGGTGGTCTCTTTCAGAAATTGTATGGGGACAGACTTAAGGCTCTCAATATGTATACTTTGGAAAAAAGGCAGGAGAGAAGGGATGTGATAGAGACGTTTAAATACCTTTGTGGCATTAATGTACAGTGAGCCCAAATGAAGGAAATCTCTGGAATGAGAGGATATAGGATGAAGGTAAGAGGTTATAGGCTCAGGAGTAATCTAAGGAAATAGTTTTTCACAGTAAGGGTGATGGACACATGGAATCACATCCTGGTGGAGGTGGTGGAGAGGAGGACTGTGTCTGAATTTACAGACACATGGGATCTCTTAGGGAAAGGAGAAGATAGTGGTTACTGTGGATGGGCAGACTGAATGGGCCATTTAGCTCTTATCTGTCGTCATGTTTCTATGTTTGCATTTCAGTCGGCGGGACTCAGACATTTCCTCCCATTTATAAAAATCTTTTTTTTTTTAATGAAAACTGAATGTGATATACATGCATGAACTGTTTTCAATTCCAGAGGAAATTGTATTATTATTAGAAAAGTATTGATTTGGATATTATTTCTTATTCCTTCTATTATCTTGGTTTACAAAAAACTTTTTTGTGCTGTTTTCATTTACTCTATACCTCCTCACAGAAATGCACAAGCTTTCAAAATACCCCAAGAGTTTGAATGATCTGCACATGCAAATTACTGGACATATAGTATGATTTTATACAAAGATACATCAAACAAGACATTTGGTCAAACTTGTTCAAAATCAATGCAATATTTTCCTGATCCAAGGCAGTGATGCAGATTGATTTTTTTTTTAAGTGCCGGGGGGGGGGGGGGGGGGGGGGGGGGTTGTTTTTTACAGAACTGTTTTGAGTTACCAGGACTGCTCATTTAAACATACACCCTTTAATTTCAAGGCCAGTATACAACAGTTAAGATCCAGTTATCCAGCAATTGCCCCAGCTGAAATGAACTTGAGTCACCAGTTTATAGTTTATTAAAAACTTGCTATACCGCCATTACAAACATGTAGATCATAGCGCTGTATATTAAAATACACTAAAATAAAATTAGTAAAGAACAACAGTAAAACAACAAGACAGATATCATTCAGTCAGTCAGGGATAGAAATAAGGAGGGATGGGAGGAAGAGAAGGTTGAAGAAGAGGTGAAGTGAAGACTCTGCTACTGAAACAAGTAGTCCAAACGACTCAGTGTGGAGACCGTAGGCCAAATTAAAAAAATTAAACTATCCTACTGGCACTGGTGAAAAGATATTCCTCTGGAAGATTAAAAGTCTAAAAATAAATTTGTTACAAAGTACCCTCCATTCATCCACTTCACTTAAAGCTGTTCTCAAGATGGATAGAACAAGTGAAGCACTCCGCAGAGGTAAAATTAGGTTCTTACCATGATAATTTTCTTTCCTTTAGTCATAGCAGATGAAGCCATCAACCAGCAGGGGGAGATAGAGAGCAAGCAACTTTTCACAGTGCCTCATGGCCAGCTAGCTCCACTGCCTCTTCAGTATTTGAAGCTTCCAAAGCAGTATGGCAAACCGCAATGGGAATAACATGAACTTTCCTCACAGCGAACGATGGCCCCTTAACAAGGGCATAAACTCAAAAAAGGAGGGAATAAACTCATCCTCCTGGAGGGAATAAACTCGTCCTCCACTTTGTATAAACGGAGGGAATACTTGCATCTTCCTGGAGGGAATAAACTCATCCTCTCAAAACATGAACTGGAGGGAATGAACTCATCCTCCTATAACTGTAACAAGAATCCTGAAGACTGTTTTCCGACTCCCCAAGGAAGGAATATAACTTCAGGAAACAAGAACAGCACCTAAAATCAGAATCACTGCAATACAGACAATCATACAGGGAGGGCTCATGGCTTCATCTGCTATGACTAAAGAAAAGAAAATTATCATGGTAAAAACCTAATTTTCCCTTCCTTGTCATCAAGCAGATGAAGCCATTATGTATGGGATGTAACAAAGCAATCCCTAAATAGGGTGGGAACAAGCCACACCACGCGCTAGCACCTGTGCTCCAAAACGCGCATCCCTCCTGGCAGCCACATCCAGCCTGTAATGTCGGGCGAAAGAGAGCTTCGAAGCCCATGTTGCAGCACTGCAAATCTCATGAAGAGATAGTGCTCCAGTTTCCGCCCAGGAAGAGGAAATCACTCTTGTGGAATGTGCCTTAAAGGCTTCAGGCGGACCCCGGCCAGACAGCAGATATGCTGAAAAGATAGCTTCTTTGAGCCAACGGGCAATAGTGGCTTTAGACGCTGAAGACCCTCTGCGAGGACCTGCAAACAGCACAAAAAGATGATCAGAGGTCCTGAAAGAATTTGTAATTCGCAGATACTGCAACAGAGTCCTGCGCACATCCAAAAGGTGCAACTGCCCAAATGAATCTGGAAACTCCTCCTCAACAAAGGAGGGAAGAAAAACAGGCTGGTTTAGGTGAAACGCTGAAACCACCTTAGGCATGAAGGAAGGCACGGTCCGAACCGTGACCCCTGACTCTGAGAATTGCAGAAAAGGGTCTCTACAGGACAGCGCCTGGAGCTCGCCGAGGTACTGGCCACTAAAAAGACGGCCTTCAGTGTCAAATCTTTCTCTGAAGCATGCCAAAGCGGTTCAAAGGGAGCCCCCTGAAGGGTCTTCAATACTAACCCCAGGTTCCAAGCTGGACAAGGTGCCCGCACGGGAGGACGGAGCCGAAGCACCCCTCTAAGAAACCGTGCCACATCTGGATGAGCAGCTAAGGACACGCCTTCAACCTTGCCACGCAGGGAGGCCAATGCTGCCACTTGCACCCGCAGGGAATTATAGGCCAAGCCTTTGTGTACACCATCCTGCAAAAAGTCCAGAATCGGCGAGACAGGAGCCCACAACAGAGAAAGTGCTCATGAAACACACCAGACTTCAAACTGGCGCCAAATCCTGGCATAAGCCACGGAAGTGGAGCGCTAACGAGCCTGCAGGAGAGTGGAAATTACCTTATTTGAGTAGCCTTTATCTCTCAATTGCGCCCTCTCAATCACCATGCCATAAGACCAAAGCGGCAGACGTCCTCCATGGCCACCGGACCCTGTGACAACGGGTGCGGAACCAGAGGTAACGGAAAGGGAGCCTCCAACAGCATCTGTCGGAGGTCTGCATACCAAGGCCTCCTGGGCCAATCCGGGGCGATGAGCACCACTTCTCCTGGATGCAGCCGAATCCGCAGGAGCACTCGCCCTATCAAGGGCCACGAAGGGAAGACCTACAGCAAGCCCAGGGGCCAGGGCTGAGCCAAGGCATCCAACCAAGGCAGAGTGAGGATCCCTCCGTCTGCTGAAGAAGCACGGGACTTTGGCACTGGAACTGGTCGCCATAAGATCCATCAATGGCTTGCCCCATTTGGCACATATCTGCAGGAATACATCGTCTGCTAGTTCCCACTCCGCTGGATCGATCTGATGCCTGCTTAGATAGTCGGCTTGCACGTTGCTCTGACCTGCAATGTGAGCTGCTGACAGGGACTGTAGATGCAGCTTGGCCCAGTGGCAAATTTGTTCGGCCTACGCGGCTAGAGCTCTGCACTGAGTGCCGCCTTGTCGATTTATGTAGGCCACTGCTGTCGTGTTGTCCGACATCACTCGGACAGCCAATCCTTCCAGGGTCACTTGAAAGGCCAGAAGAGCCAGAAACACCGCTTTCAACTCCAGGCGGTTGATACACCACTCCGACTCGTCGGGCGTCCACAGACCCTGGGCATGCTTCCCCTGGCAATGTGCGCCCCAGCCCTCAGGCTGGCATCTGTCGCCACTAGGCACCAATCGGGGAGCGCCAGTGGCATTCCCCGCCGTAACATGCTGTCCGAGAGCCACCACTCCATACTGAGGCGGGCCGCAGGGAGCCAAGAAAGTCTGCACTGATAATCCTGAGATACTGGAGACCATCGTTGAAGTAGAGAATACTGTAGAGGTCTCAGGTGCGCTATCGCCCATGGCACCACTTCCAAGGTGGCCGTCATCGATCCCAACAGCTGGACAATGTCCCAAGCTCGCGGGCGGGGCATCCTCAGGAGCAGACGGACCTGATTCTGAAGCTTGCACCGCCTTTGCTCGGGAAGAAACACATAACCCGAGGCTGTGTTGAACCTGGTCCCCAAATATTCTAGAGAGATTGCGAGGGGGTCAGGTAACTTTTGGCCATATTGACGACCCAGCCCAGAGATTGAAGGACTGAAACCACTCTGGCTGTAGCTAGATGACTCTCTTTTTCTGAGTCTGCTCTGATGAGCCAGTCGTCTAGGTACGAGTGAACCCAGATACCCTCTCGCCTGAGAAAGGCAGCTACTACCACCATTACCTTGGAGAAGGTTCGGGGAGCTGTGGCGAGGCCAAAAGGCAAGGCCTGAAACTGGAAATGTTTTCCCAACACCGCAAACCGCAGAAACTTCTGGTGCGGGGGCCAAATTGGTATGTGCAAGTAAGCTTCTTTCAGGTCCAGAGACGTGAGAAACTCTCCTGGCTATACCGCCGCAATGACGGAGCGCAGGGTTTCCATGTGAAAATGCCACACTCTTAAGGACTTGTTTAGCTCTTTTAAGTCCAGGATCGGGCGAAAAGACCCGCCTTTTCTTGGCACCACAAAGTAAATGGTGTAGCGGCCTAGACTTTGTTCGGCGGGAGGCGCTAGGGTCACAGCCCCTATCTGGCACAGAATGTGCAAAGTCTCCTCTACCGCCGCCCGTTTGGCGGCAGAACCGCATCGGGACTCCACAAACACGTCTCTCACCGGGGCATCGAATTCTATTCGGTATCCGTCTCTGATCAGGTGCAAGACCCACTGATCTGTGGAGATTTTGGCCCACTCCTTGAAAAAGAGGGAAAGTCTTCCTCCGATGACAGGAAACGAGGAGGGGGCCGGCACACCATCATTGAGAGGGTCGCCCCTGAACTCCAGGCCTTGAACCGGCAGCTGCGGAACGTTTGTCCGAGCGAAAGGAGTTTCTCTGCTGATAGCGGGCACGTGAAGTGAACCCAGCAGCACGCCCCGGGCGGTGCCTTCTAGCTTCACGGAAGCGAGGTCTGTAAGAGGAGCGGACCGCCTGACCCTTAGAGGAAGGCTTCGGCCTATCTTCAAGCAAGCGCTGAGGTTTGGAATCCCCCAGGCCTTTAACAATGTTTTCCAGCTCCTCACTAAACAGGAGAAGGCCTTGAAAGGGCAACTTCACCAACGTTTGCTTAGAGGCCATGTCCGCCGCCCAATGTCGTAGCCAAAGAGTGCGGCAAGCCGCCACTGCTACAGCCATTTGTTTAGCCGAAGCTCTGACCATATCATAAAGGGTGTCAGCCAAAAAGGACAAGGCCGACTCCATCCGCGGAGCCACTTCAGATAAGGTCTCCGCTCCATCACCGGGCTGTTCCACTGCCTGCTGTAACCAAGCCAGGCAGGCTCTAGCAGCATAACAACTGCATGCAGATGCCCAAACAGTGAGACCTGCCAAATCAAAGGACCGCTTCAGAACTGAATCAAGCCTGCGGTCTTGAATATCCTTCAGGGCAACATCTCCTTCAACAGGGAGGTGCCCTGACCAGGGCATCCAATTTAGGCATTGCAAAACGAGCCAAATGTTCCTCACTCAGAGGGTATAATTGCCCCATAGCCCTGGCAACCTTCAAAGGTCCCTCGGGGTCAGCCCATTGAGCCGAAATAAGCTCTTGGATGGAGTCATGCAAAGGAAAGGCTCGAGAAGGCTTTCTGGTACTAGCCATCCTTGGATTAACAGAGGAGGCTGTGCCACTCCCAGGATCTTCAATCCTCACCGCAGAGGGATCATCAAGCTCCTGTGGCAATTCTGCACCCGACTCTAGCTCCTCAGCCCATGAAGTTCTTCCAGACCCCTCAGAATCCTCATAGCCCGACCACGGTGGGGGAAGGGGGGGGGGCGCCACACTCAGAAGGGGAATTAGCCCTTCTGCATTTATCAGGAGGATAAGAAACAGGCAAAGCCAACTCCAAAAGGATCCACCGGGGGGGGGGGGGGGGGGCAGGCAGAGGGTCCGAAGATCCCTGTGGAAGAGCTCTTTTAAGCATGTACGCCCTATGCAGCATTAAAATAAAATCAGGGGAGAAAACCGCTCACTGACTGCCCGGATCCTGCCCAGGGCTATCAGCTCTATTATTAGTCTCACTCAGAGGACCCCCCCCCCCCCCCCGGATTCAGGGCTCTCCGTCGCAACGGAGGCCGCGCCATGTGGAAATTCCAAATTGGCGTCCGCTGCCAGCTCAGAGCGCAACAGATCGTCGCTCGCCATGCTCGGGCCAGCTCTATCATCTGTACAGCACGAATTACAGAGCCCTACTGCTGATTTGCGCTTGCCACATTTAGAACAGCGCTTTACAGTCTCCACAGCCATCGCCAAAAACGGCGGTAAAATTCAAAAATGGCGGTTCGCGCCAAAAACGTCCCGATCGCGGGCCCACCCGGGAGGAGTCAGAAAACACTCTTACCTCACTAGACCGAGTATCACAGCTCCGGTCCTGCAGAAGAATATCAAGAAAAAAACCTCTTTTCCAAGATCACTGCGCTAAAGCGCAACACAACTTTAAATTTTTTTTTTTAACGCTGTGAGGAAAGCAGAGGCAAAAGAGGTAAATAAAAACACTCCGGAGGCTCAGATAAGTGGGAAAGGCAGGGAAAGGCGAATCAATGTGCCTGCATCCACTGAGTGAGCCCTTGGGCTGCTGATGAGGAGCGAAAGCAGCAGGCAAAACCCACCAATCAATGCTGGGCAAACACACCGGCACCGGCAGGGACTGCAGGCACCGCCCAGCGAGCCGGAACACAGGGACTGGAGGACACAGGACTGGAACACGGGACTGCAATCCCCCGGAGGACACAGGACTGGAACACACACCGGACCGGAACACACTGGACTGGAGCGCACCAGACTGGAACACACACCGGACCAGAACACACTGGACTGGTCCGTACAGCTTCACCTGCACTTGGCCACTACCCCCCCCCCCCCCCCAAGGGTTGAGCCCTTGGGTTCGAGTGGCCGGCAGGACTTACCGGATACCGGATGACACAGGGACCAGGACTGGAAACAGAAGAGACAGCAGTGCTCCAAGGAACTGGCCTAACCAGGGCACTCCTAGGCCTACACTAACAAAAGGACTTCCTAAGCCCTATACTAACAAGCTAAACACAAAACTAACAAGCTTCCTAAGCACTACTCTAGCAAGCTAGATACAAAACTAACAAGGTGCTTCCTAAGCACTACTCTAGCAAGCTAGACACAAAACTAACAAGGTGCTTCCTAAGCACTACTCTAGCAAGCTAGACACAAAACTAACAAGGTGCTTCCTAAGCCCTACTCTAGCAAGCTAGACACAAACTATCAAGGGGCTTCCTAAGCACTACTCTAGCAAGCTAGATACAAAACTAACAAGGTGCTTCCTAAGCACTACCCTAGCAAGCTAGACACAAAACTATCAAGGTGCTTCCTAAGCACTACTCTAGCAAGCTCGATACAAAACTAACAAGGTGCTTCCTAAACCAAGAGGGAAAAGCAGGGGAACCACAAGGGAAAAGCAGGAAAGCTAAACACACAGACACCAGTGCACACTGCACTAACACTAACCTGGACCTTAGCAAAAGCAAGCAGGGAAACTAGACACAAAGTCAGACGTGCACACTGCACCACCCTACCTAAAGCAAACACAACCGTTGCAAAGGCCCTGAAGGAAAGAACACCACTTCCTTATCAAGGCCCTCCCTGATGATGTCACACTCCCTAGAGCCAGGCAGCACACTGAAACACAGAGAGCACACTGAAACCCATAGAGGCCCAACCCACACCAATGCAGCACCATGAAGCACTTGAAGCCAGTACACCCAAAGAGAGGTAGAGCAACTCAGGCAACACCCACAGCTGCAGTAAAGTGAGGCAATTAGCCCCATGCTGCTGGAAGCTGCCAGCACAGAGAGAGAGAGCCAGCTCAGAAAGGACAGACAAAAGAAACAGAAGCCAGCTAAGCTGACCACCAGGAAAAAGATAAGTTTGAGAGGGGTTATGACCACAATCATAACACCAATGCAATTATTGTGAGCATTCATGGTAGATCAGCTGCCTGACATACTTAAGTTACAATCAGCAAAAATAAATAGAATTGCTAAACATTTCACTTTAGCATCTAAAAACATTTTTCACATCCTCTAGGCTCTGTCTGTCTCAAAAATGTATTAATTTACCTTTAGTTTACCTATACTTATATTTCCTAGTTCTTGGATCAATATTATGTGGACTAAATTGTTATTGTTTTTGCCTTTATTAAGGGAATTAATTCCCATTTCAGATATTTGTTTTATTTCTATAAGTGAATTTATGTTGATTGCATAAATGTATTGAATAAATATAAAAATAAAATTAAAAAAAAAAAACATTTTTCACAAGGTTGATGCCAAGAGTCTTGCAGAACTAGGTGTGAGAATAAAGAAAAACAAATAAGCCAAAATTCTATATATGGTGATGATAAAATTTCACTATTCTATAAGTGCTCAGAGTTGAGTGCTGCTTATAGAATAGCGTTTGGCACCATGATCCATGCCCAATTTTGTGCACAAGGATTTACACCAACTGAAACCTGGTGTAAACCCTCATGCCTAAATTAGGTGCAGATGTCCTTTATTCTGCAACACTGTGCACAAATTGCAGGAACACCCTGATCCACCCATACCCCTCCTATGGCCATGCCCCTTTTCGAATCTGTGCGTTAAATTTACATGCGGATACCAGCACCTAAAGATGCACACGTAAATTTAAATTAATGCCAATTAGCACCGATAATTATTAGCGCTAAATTATCAACACTAATTGGCTTGTTTGCCAATAAAATTGTGTGTACAAATTATGCAAACACCCAAATTAGCACGTGCAATTTTTAGTGCCATATATTAGGCTCATAATGGCAGTCTATACTGAGGAAACTAAAGCCAGAGACAGTGCAACTGAATGTTTTGGCATTGCCTGTAAGAAACTTCAGCACTATAACAAAAAAACCTTAGCAAGCACCTTCTTCCACAGAAAAGTGTTAACAGTCAAACCTTGGTGAAACAGACTGAGGGGTCATTGCTCAAAGCTTACGGTGCTAGCAATGCCTGATTTAAACTGGTTCTAGCCAGTCTAGCGATCACTTTATTCAGGATCTAATGCACAAAGAGTTCTGAGTGGTTTTTACCATTCAGGGTAGCAGCTAACAATAATTCTATTCAAATGTATTACAAAGGTTCATTAGTATTAAAATGAGCATTCCGAGCAATGCACAGACATTTCCGAGTGATGCATATGGAGCAGTCTGCTTGCATTTTTCAATAGCAAAACTTGTTGGAGAGCACAGAACAGCTTTAGAGGGGCAGAGAAACAGCTGGGGTGGGAGGCTTTCAGTGAGGAGATTTTTTTCAAAAGCAAGCAGTATCCAAAAGCAGAGAATAGCTTGGAGGGGAAGAAATCGCGGGGGGGGGGGGGCTTTCCACAAGCAGGAGAGTTTTTCAATAGCAGTGTCCGAGAGAAGAGAACAGCTTACAGGTAGAGAAATACGCAGACAGTCAATCGGCTGGGAAAGCCCCTGTGATATCAGCTGGGGGGAGTGGAGAAACAAGCAGACAGCCAATCAGCTGGGGAAAACCCCTGTGATGTCAGCTATGTCAGCTGGGGGGGCGGAGAAACAAGCAGACAGTCAATCGGCTGGGGAAAACCCCTGTGATGTCAGCAATGTCGTCAGCTGGGGGAGGGGCAGAAAAACAAGCAGACAGCCAATCAGTTGGGGAAAGCCCCTGTGATGTCAGCTGGGGGGGGGGCTTTCAGCAAGGAGGAGATTCCCAAACAAAATCATTGGGGGAAGAGGGAAGGCAAGTAAGCTGCAAGAGGGAGGTGAAGCCAGCACCAGAGCACTACAAGAAAAAGGAGAAAAGGGGACAGTGGAGCCAGCAAGCATGCAGAGGAAAGGAAACAGTACACCAGCCCAACCATATGCGCAGAGCAGGGACACTTACTGAGAGACTGTTCTGCACATGTGTTAGGCCTTTTCCTACCAAGTTGCTTGCTGAAATTGAATGTAGCTCATTTGCATGCGATTTCCTTTGAGCATCGCTCGCTATTTCCAAATTGGAAGTTCTACTGAGGATTTAAACACACATGGTTTTTAACTGGAACTTTTGTGCATGGAGCCCTGATTCTGGTTTAGCTCATACTCTAACCTGTTTTAAAATTATGGTGCGGGTTAACTGTGTCCATGAGAATCTCTCTCAGATTAGCAGTATTTTGAATGCATCTAATAGCTTGCAATAACAACCGAAATTGCATCTATAAAGTCAGGACGAAGACAATTAACCACACCTGTAACCACAAAGGAATACAATGTAAGAAGGAAACAGGTCACTTCAAGAAAAGTTATCAATCTAAAAACATTCCAATTATTTCCAAACCAATTAAGCTATTATAATGCTAACCACATATGAGAAAACCTTGATAATAGTATGTACGTAACATTTTCTTAATTACTTTTTAAAATATGTTGGAAAATGTTTGTGCATTAGCTTATATACTAACATGTGTACTGAAAATATGAACAACATCTGTTGCTTCAATGTCACATCCAAAATGAGATACTAAAAGCAGCACAACATTTTGTTTTGTTTTATTGGTGCAAACTAAAATGCAGAAATGAGGAAAAAAGCAAATGAACCTAAAGGCAAAACAAGGTGTTTCCATGCGCACGCCTAATGGAACAGAAACACTATAACAACTTTGTATCTGACAATTCTCACCTTATCTTTATTGTCCCTGTTGAAGAGTGGAAGGCATAATTATTAGGAGAGCTGTAGCACTAATAGTCCATTAGGGCTGCAAAGGGATCTGATTTTTGGGGTAAGCAAGTTATGCAAATAATCTAGCTATTAGAACAAATGTATACATAATAGGCTAGATTCTATAAATGGTGGTCTGAAAATTCTGTGCGGAAAAACAATACACCTAAGCGTGTTCTCTAAAGTACACCTAAATTTTACAGAATAGACTTAAATTTCAGCATATAGAATACGCCGAGCGCCTGTCCATGTGACCAAATATGGCCATTTATGCCACATTTTACTTAACATAAGTCCTGATGCCTAAATTAGGCACAGAGCAAGTGTATTCTATAACAACGTACATAGATTTTGGATTTTCCATGCAGAAATTAAGGCCCAATATATAGACTCTGACAGAATATGTCTGACTAATATTCACTGTAGACAGCCTGAAATCTAGTCTTGCCTGTGACCTTTGATGTAAGCCCATTCTGGGAGGAATTCTGTAGATGATGATCAAAAATGGGCACTGAAAAAGATAGGCACTAAGTAATTCTATAAAGGGGCCAGATCCTATTTAGAATCACGCTTAGTTCCAATTCCTGTACCCAAATATTAGGCACATGACTTATGCCTGCTGAAACCTGGTGTAAATGCTGGTATCCAAGTTGAGCACACTGTCTCAATGTAACTACACACGTAACTTTCTGGAATGCTCCTGCCCCTCCCATGACTATGCCCCCTTTTGAGATACACGCTATAGGAGATAGGCACCCTGCTTTACAGAACAGTATGCAGCCAGATGTGCATGCAAAAATACTGAGTGCCGATTAACATCAATAATTGATTGTTAGCAGTCTATTATTCATGTTAAGTGCTCATTAGTCAATTAGTATGCATGCACATCTTGGGAGTGCAAGCAAATTTGGGCATTAAAATCTGGGCCCCATATATAGAATACAGGAGTCTATGAGTATCCACAATGAATATCTGTCATACATATCTGCACACATCTGGTCTAAAAAGGGCATTAATCCGCATAGCTTAGGGGCGATTAGGATTTTAATGTACACCAAGCCCACAACTAACGCAGCTGCAAGAAGGGGCATTCCCAGCATTTTCACATCTTGGCCATGTATTAAAATTGCCAGTAATACAGGGGGCCAGCGTGCTTTTCCACAGAGGCACTAAGCGCCTCCTATTTAGAAGACTGCAAGTGCTTCCACATTAACAGCAGGTTAGTCAGCGTCAGTTAACTCTAGAATGTTATCTGTGAGGAGCACTTTTTGCTTATGCTCCACCCATGCTCCACTCAGTAATGCCTCCTAACCAAAAACTCCATTTATAAGCAACTTACCAAGTGCTACTGGAGTTTTTACCATAAAGGAAGGTTAATTTAACCTTGTGTTAGCTGTTAAAATGTGCTAGACTGGGCTTAATAGCTAATACATGTTCATAAAAGGATCCCTTAACTAACCAAGAAACAAAACCCCTTCATGGCCCTGAAGGACTGGATCTACTGGATCTATCCCACCCCCATTGTAATATCATCACTTAGACATGGAATACGAATTTTCAAAAATACCAGCTCAACAATTAGTTCTATTTGGCAACTAAGGTTTAATCCCAAAATAATGCAGGGTCATGCACTTGGGTCGCAAAAACCTGAGGGAACAGTACAGTACGGTGCAGTGCTTCTGTGTGCGAAGGAAGAGCGGGACTTGGGGGTGATTGTGTCTGACGACCTTAAAGCTTTCAAACAGGTAGTAAAAGTGACGGTCAAAGCCAGAAGGATGCTTGGGTGCGTAGAGAGAGGCATGACCAGCAGGAAAAAGGAGGTGATAGTGCCGTTGTATAAGTCTCTGGTGAGACCCCATTTGGAGTACTGCGTGCAGTTCTGGAGACCGCACCTACGGAAAAATATAAACAGGATGGAGTCGGTCCAGAGGGCGGCTACGAAATTAGTAAGCGATCTTGAATGCAAAAATTATAGGGACAGGCTTATGAACCTCAACATGTATACGTTGGAAGAGAGGAGACATGATAGAAATGTTTAAATATCTCAAGGGCATTTATGTACAGGAAGAGAGCCTTTTTCAAATGAAGACGAGCTCTGAAATGAGAGGGCATATGACAAAGTTAAGAGGGAACAGGCTTAGGAGTAAGCTAAGGAAGTATTATTTCACAGAAAGGGTGGTGGAGGCGTGGAATGGCCTCCCGGTGGAGGTGGTGGAGTCGAGGACTGTTTCAGAATTTAAAAAGGCATGGGATAAGCATGTCGGATCGCTTAGGAACAGGAAGAATTAGGGGTTACAGAGGAGGGGCAGACTGGATGGGTCATATGGCCTTTATCTGCCATCATGTTTCTATGTTTCTTCCAAGAGTCACAAGTCAAAATGCCTTTTCCCCATTTGACCCGTTTCATTTTTTCCTAATGTTACAATCCACAATGATCACAGCAGCAAAAACCATTTTCTCTGTCCAATTTTCAGCTGTTGATACATGAGGTTCTGATGACAAATCAGCACATTATCATCCCCTATATTTCATCAGTGCTACTCGAGTTTTTCACGCCATGAAACAGTTTGGCCCTGGCTTACAAAAATAGCAAACAAAGGTATCATATTTCTTTGTTAACCTGAAAGCCTGTCACCAGGTACACTGAAGTGCACTTATGTATTTGCTCAACAGTATTATGCTTACAATTCCCCATGTGTCAACTCAAATCAGCAATGTTTGTTCCACAAACACAACCATGTCTGAACCTGCAACATAAAATCTCTTTTTTCTTCTTTTCTTCTAGAAGTGGAATGTATGTTCTCAGTTGGAAAGTACTGCCACTTTCAAGCTACCATCCTATATATTAAATTTATTTTCTTTGAACTGATTTAAGGTTAAGTATAGACAGGCAGTGGGAAGTCTAGCAAAGTGATATGTAAAAATGTAAAACAAAAGAGCGGTAATTTATTATTTATATTTATTTACTACCTTTTGAAGAAATTCACCCAAGGCATTATACAGCAAGAATAAGTGGAACATACACAATACAGAACTGTAGCAGTAAAAATATTCAAACAGTAGTACACACTGAACTAATTACTATATAATGATGCCTAACAAATCGGCTCTGAAAAAAAAATCCTGCTCAGCGCTATTCTATAAACCGCTCTTAAAGTTAGGCACGGTTTACAGAACAGTGTTACACCCAGGAACTACGACTACATTTAGGTGCAGCCATTTATACCAATGGAAATGTGGTGCAAATGCTCACACCTAAATTAGGCACAGATCATATCTTATTCTATAATTACACATATAACTGAAAGGAACGTCTCTGATCCAGCCATGAACTTCCCATTTCCGTGCCCCCTTTTTTGACGCGAACGTAAAATTTAGACACTTATCCTGCACATAAATTTATGTACGTACATTTTAATTCTAATTAGTGCCACTAATTGCTTGTTAAAAAGCCAATTATCAATGCTAATTAGCTCATTATTCAACCTAGTGGTTAGGGTGGTGGACTTTGGTCCTAGGGAACTGAGGAACCGATTCCCACTTCAGGCACAGGCAGCTCCTTGTGACTCTGGGCAAGTCACTTAACCCTCCATTGCCCCATGTAAGCTGCATTGAGCCTGCCATGAGTGGGAAAGCGCAGGGTACAAATGTAACAAAAAAAAATTGCACAAGCAAATTGGGTGCACACCTAAATTTGTGCATATAATTTTTAGTGTTTTTTTTATAGAATTTGGGGGAGTATGTCATATATCATGCTACTTACAGTGTCAACCTAATTCACATTAAAACATCTTAATCGACAGCACAGGGTGTAAACAGAAGTGAAACATACAAACAGATAAGGTAGAACAACAGGAGTGTTAAATAGAAAATAATGGTAAGTAATTTAAGGAAAAATTGCACATGGAGTCAGAAAAAGTGCATGAAAAATTATCTCAGCTAGAAACGATAAAAGTCCTGCTACAATATACACAACTGGTGTTAGTCCTTGTACACAACACTAACTAGTTAGCTCTTTCTACCATTAAAAAGTTACAATGAAGATTCTCAAATCAGCTAAATTATGCTAAAATGTACAAAACTTGGTCTAGAGTAGAAAATTTTAAAAAGGTATTCTCTGAGGGCAGCAGGCTATATATTCTCAAATGTGGGTAATGCGCAGAACCGAGCCAGGTTGACGGCGCGGGGGAAGCGAAAGCGGCACAAGAGCGGACTTCACCGAGCAACAGTATAATATTATAGTATAGATGATGACTCCAAGGAGAGGTGGGAGGGTATGTGACAATATATAGCCAGCTGTCCTCGGAGAATACCTGCTACAGGTAAGTATCTTCACGTTCTCCGAGGACAAGCAGGCTAATATTCTCAGATGTGGGGAATCCCCAGCTCCAGGCTCACTGAAAACAACAACCAAGGACGAATTGCACCTCGCAGTAGCAAGGTCAGAAGATAGATAAATCTGAATACACATGCAAATCGGCGAAAGTGTAAAAACAGGACTAAAGAGGTGGAGTCGAATTCCAGAACCCTAACTTGGGGCCAGATGCACTAAACTTTACGAGCCAATAACGAGCCATTAACGAGCAAGTAGTAAACCCTGGCATGCACTAAATACTTTTTTCCGAGGACGGTAGCAGCTAACACAAATGGAATGCAGATGAGCAAATTGTGTACAAACCCTATTGATATGAGATGCACTAAGCTTTTCCGCTTGCCCTAACGCTGGAAAACGCTTTGAAATCTAATGAGAGGTCTGTACCTCTCGTTGGGGCTGTGCAGGCTTGGAAAACTTATAAAATGTTTTTAAAAAATCGGAGGGGGCAAAAACGACCACGTGCTCATCAGGAGCATCCTTTATGGACATTCTTCAATGTAGTGTATTATTTAAAAAATCACAGGCTCCAATGCTGCAGGCATCCGCTGCACCTACCATGGTACGCCGCTCCCCCCTCCCCCCTGCATTGAAATCAGAGCTTTCCTCAACCCCGGCCCCCTCCCTCCCTTGAAATGACAGCTTCCCCATCATCTTCCGTCCCCCTGTGGCCCCGCCCCCGCCGCCCCCTCCTGAGGTCCTCGCCGCCGCTCCCCCCTCTACCCGTCCCCCCTCTGTCTACCACCGGGCCCTCACAGTGCCTCTCACCTCCGTGTGAAGTCGCTGCACCGGCAACAACAGCTGATCGCCAAAAGGCAGCACACATTACAGGACGGAAATAGACCCAAGTCGAAATCAAAGAGGCTGCCCATGCATAAATATCCTTGAAGTCCAGGGAGCAGAGGCAATGATTGCCTAGAACTATGGGGAGTAGGATGCTCAGGGAAAAAACTATTTTTGTTTTTAAACAGAGTTGCAAAAAAAAAAAAAAAAAACTTCAGCTAGGATGGGAGCAACCCCCTTGGTGTTCATGGGCACAAAGAAGTATGAGGAGTAGAATTGCAACCCTCATCCCCTGGTAATAGGGACTCAATTGTATGGGCCATCAGCAGGGTGGAGAGATATTCTGCAAGAAACTGCTTGCACTGAGAACGGATGTGAGTCAATCCTGGCAAAGAAATGATAGGCTGCTGGCCTGTCCTGAATAACTGTAGCCTCCTCCAACCAGTACTTCGGCCAGGACAGTTACTAGCATCACAGCTATGTTCCCATGGAGCTATCAAAAGGGGTCCTCCTTACTGTGGCTGGGGAGCTGTCCGGGCCAAAGCGCATGCTGATGAATAAATGCTCTGGGGTCGAGCCCATTGAGAGTAAGGAGAAGAGGCAGCGAAAAAGAATCTGTTTCCCAACTGACTGAAGGATCACCCAGATGAGAAGTTCCAGTCGGTGCCCGGGAGGAGAAAATGCAACGGTAGCTGTGAATTTGTTGATTTCTTGATGAGATCAGTGACCCCCTTCACTGTGCCCTAACAGAGTTATTACCCCAGCACGTGGCATGCACCAGCCACCGCTGAACGCAAAAGTGCAAGTCAGAGACAAACAGTCACAAGGTACTGCATGGCCAGTCTGCAGGCATTGATCCTGGAAGTCACATCAAAAAGTGCCGACTGACCCAAAACTTGCAACACCCCATCTGCTGCTCGGCCAAATGGCGAAGTGACTCAACTGGCTCCAGTGGGAGAGAAGCTGCCAAGGCGAGCATGTGATGGCCGAGATCCCAGAAGAATACAGCTGTAGAGAGCTGCCAGGACTGGTGAAGAAGTGTGAGTGTCCATGGTACTAGCATGCCTCCGAAAAGTATCTCGGATCCTCCTCGGACTCTAATGAGCATTTCTCATTGGTGTCAGTCAAAAACTCCTTGTGAAAGGACTGAGATTGAGCCTGCCTCAACTTTGAGGAGCCATGTCCCCGAGAGGGGCGTCAAGGAGTCAGCTCCTGCCTTGACTCCAGCAAAGCTTCCTCCACAGACATCAAGAGGGTACTGGAGGTGCTGAAGCATGGCTCAGAAAACTCTTTATCCTCGTGAATGTGGATCCAACCACCATGGAGGCAACTAAAGCCCACGAAAACCAAGAGAGTTCTGAAACGTACATGGAGGAGAAGTCCATGGGAGGGAGCAGACCTGACAGAAAGGGCTTCCCAACTTCTCACTAGAACAAGAGACTGATGGACCAGGCTAGTACAGCCGTCCTAGGAGGAGACTCCCAGTCCAGGAACTCAAAAGGCTAAGGCAATCCTCCACCTCTGAGGGCAGGGGGGCAAAAATACCCCCAAATTCCTGAAGAAAAGGGAAGGACAGGCTCGCAGATGGAGACAACCAATGGTCCCTGTGGAGGGGAGGGCTCAGATGGCATTCAAAGGGACTCCTTCTCCGAGAAGTGACGGTGATCTGCATCTGACTCCATGTGCCTTTCACTGGTGACAGCCAGAAACCTCTTATGGGAGGGCTGAGACCAAGTCTGCCTCAACTGAGAAGAATCAGGGAGGAGGACCCCGAGAGGGGCATCAAGGATTGGGCTCTGTTTGCATCATCGATTGACGCAGGTGGAAGTAGACACCAGTGTCGCATGTAACACTGGTGCCAGAAGCCACACCGCAGACTGAGGACTATGCAAGGCCGATGTAAGAGGTATGGCAGGCGCAAGCACCTTCAATGCCGCTGCCCCATGAAGAAAGTTAGCCCGGAGCCCAAGGATCAAGGCTCAGATGTCCCCAGATAGGAGCAAAATCAGGAAAGTTGGCGTTGTGTAGACAACCTGCTGAAGCAGCGTAGTCACTCTGCAGGCTGAGGGCCATACAGGGCTGAGTGGAGAAGCATGGCTGGTGCAAGCACCATCAATGCCGATGCACTCTGAAGAAATAAGGCAGCAGTTCAGCAAAGACTCACGTAGCGGCATCCTCCTTTCATCAAGACTCCTTGAGGACCAAATGCTGCAGTGCCCCAGATGCACCAAAGAAGAGCAATGCCGATCCTCTGTACTGACCAGGACATCAATTCTCAGTACTTTGCATCGACGACGATCCGCTATATTGAGTCTCCTCGGCAATGACAAGGACGAGCCTAGGTCAAGCATCAACGTCTCTCTGAGCCAGTGCCAACCTAAGATAGTCCCAGAAACTCAATGAAGAGCCGAAGCATGGCAGGTGCTGATGCAACCACCTACATCAACGCCGACACCATAGACATCGATGCCAACGTTGACACTGAGGCTTCAGACGGTGCCAAAAAGAGTTCCCTGAGAGCCACTCTGTCCAACTGAGTCCTGGGATCCAAAGGCACAGAACACAGTTAGAAAGGGTATGAGCCATACTAGAAGTGGCTTCCAAAGGAAATGAAAAGACACGATGCCGGGAAAAATAAGGAAAAGACCCGACCAGGGATCAAGCCTAAGTGCGGCCTACTAAGCCGCAGGAAATAAAGGAAAAAATGAGAAAAATTCCAATGGGAAGAATTTATACCCGAACGAGGCAAAAAAAAAAGAAAGAAATCAAACAGGCACAAAAAGAAGCTCTGGTAAAGAACCGAACCGGGAGCTATGAGGAGAGAAGAAAAAAAATGCATCCTCTCCTCAACATGGAAAAATATAAACTGTTGCTCCCACTCGGCAGGTGGGAACCACTCACACATGCACACTGGAGCATAACTCGGGCTCCAAAGAGCTCTGTGAAAAGCTTGATACAAGCTCCGGACCAGGCAATGCGGGATCGCATTACCCACATGTTAGAATATTAGCCTGCTTGTCCTCAGAGAAGAGTAATTCAGAATCAAAGTGCAAAATAGTAAGTGAACCCTGTGTTTCTTTAGCACAATTAATTGTCTAATTAGAATCCGATACTTAAAGTAACTGGGTAAAAAGAAAATCACATTCAGTACAGTAAAAATGCACAATTGAGACTGAGCATCTTGTTCTATATCAGTTCAAAAGATTTTGAGTTTGGTCTTCCATAAGTATTAGTGGGAACAGTCAGTTTACAAATGGAAAAAGGTGAAGACTACAGTGACTTTGTTCAGGAGTACTTGCCCTGCCAAGGCTACGCCATCTGCAAACCAAAATTTATTCATAAAGTTGCAAAGAACCCAGAATAACATCTAAACATCAGCAGGCCTCTTTCATTGAGGCTGATGTGAGGGTTCATTCAACAACAATCAAGAAGGGTTAAAGTTAGGACATAAACCCTGCGATTCTATATAGCATGACATAAGTTGTGCACTCAAATCCAGTCATATTCTGGATTTGCACATGCAACTTAATTACTTAACAAGCCCATCAGAGCCGATAATTGCCACTAATTATTGACACTAATTGCCATTAATTAGAATTTACAAGCCAAAATGTCTAAGCGTATTCTATAACATGATGCGCATAAATTCTGAGCTGCATAGTTGAAAAGGGAGTGTGGAAATGGTCTGGTCCACGTTTCTAAAATCTATGCGCATGGTTATAGAACACACCAGGTCCACGCATAATTTAGATGTCGGCATTTACACCAAGTTTTACTTGGCATAACTACTCGTGATAAAATTAAGTAGTGCAGATAGGTGCTCAGAATATTCTATAAATTGCATGGAAATTTAGGCTTATTCTATAAAGTATGCCTAAATTTAAGCATACTTTATAGAATGCACCTAGGCGTATTTCATTTCAGCACCAATTTTTTTAGGTGTGATGTATAGAATATAGTCCAAAGTAGTGAAGTGGATTGGGAACTGGTTGACTGACAGAAGGCAGAGAGTTTATTGGAGTTTATTCAGAGGATAGAAAGGTAAGTAGTGGAGTGTCCCAGGGATCGGTACTGGGGCCAATTCTATTCAACATATTTGTGAGCAACATTGCAGAAGGGTTAGATGGAAAATTTATCTTTTTGCAGATGACATCAAGATTTGAAACACCCTGGAGAGAATGGACAACATGAGAAAATTAGAGTACAGAAATCCAAAAGAGTAGTATGTGTTACAGGGTGAGAGTGACATGTACAGATAAGGCAAGAGACCTTGGGGTGATAGTGTCTGAGGATCTCAAGGCAATGAAACAATGTGACAAGATGGTGGCTATTGCCCAAAGAATGCTAGGCTGCATAGAGAGAGACATAACCAGCAGAAAAAGGGATGTGTTGATGCTCTTTTACAAGTCATTGGTGAGGCTTACTTGGAGTATTGTGTCCAGTTTTGGAGGCCTTATCTCTTCAAGGACATAAAAAGACTTGAGGTGGTTCAGAGGAAAGTGATAAAAATGGCGCAGGGTTTGTGCCAAAAGACATAAGAGGACAGACTAGAGGACTTGAATATGTACAAGCTACAGAAAAGGAGAACGAGAGGTGATATGATATAGCCATTTAAGTACTTGAAAGGTACTAATATACAAACAAACCTCTTCCAGAGACATAGAGGTGGTAGAACTAAAGGACATGAATGGAGGTTGCAGGGAGGTAGACTTAGGAGTAAACATCAGAAAATGCTTTTTCACAGAGAGGGTAGTGGAGCCTGGAATGCCCTTTCAGGAGAGACGGTAGTGTCTAAAATGCATTGAACTGACAAAGGAGTTGCTTAAATAGAAAGAGGATGGAAACGTGATATGGTTGTTGAGGTATTATGTTCGGCAAGAGTAGTGGGAACTAAGACTGAAGCCAGACAGACCCCAAGTTTATAGGCTGAGAGGACTGAGAGGAGGACAGTGTTATCTACAGTAATAGAAAAATGTGAAGAGGGGAAGTGGGTTGGGGGGTGAGGAGTTTTGTCTTGGTCATGTTGAGATTAAAGTAGCACTAGGACATCCATGCACCAATGTCAGACAAGCAGGCTGAGATTTGGGACTGGATTCCTATTTAAATTTCTGGTACGGTGGGGTAGGTCTGGGAAGAATTGGCATAAATATGATACTAAAAGCCACGGAAGGAGATCAGAGCACCAAATTAATGATACACTAACAACTGGTTACTCTCTCTCCTCTGAGACAGAGACAGATATATTTGTTTTGTACTATTTTTATGTGCTTGTATGTATTTTAACTTGTGTGTTCCTGTTGTGATACACAGGACCAGCCACAAAGGGCCCCATGCTTAACTTGGTCAGCTTTGAAACTGGAGGCTGACCAAAAGTTAAAGCTTCTTTTCCTTTTCCATCTCCATCTCTCTCCCTCCTCCTCCCCCTTGGTAATTGTGCTTCTCAGCACTGATGCTCAATACCCCACTCCCACTGTACCACCGGCTAGCATTTACTCTCTTCCTTCTCACTCCCCCTCGCTCCTTGGTTTTATGCTTCTCAGAGGGATAGCACCATTTTATTGCCTTTTCAGCTTCACCTCCTCATTTGAAATCTTAAGTCCCGGGCAGGGGAGAAGGGTGAAGATAAACCAAACTGTTCCACATAGGGCCCTACAATTGCTAAGCCAGCCTTGATGATCCCCCTTGATTGTAAGACAAACTATAAATGCAAGGAAGAAAGAAAGAACAGAATACAATCCAAGACAGAGCCCCAAGGCACAATGATTGACAGTAGGATGGTTGTAGGAAAGATCCAATAGAGTGAAAGGAAAAAGTCAGAGGAAAACCTAGACAGGAGAGACTCTCAAAATTCCAAGGAAAACAGTAGGACATAGTAATATAAAATGTGAAAAGCACCAGACAGTCCAAGAAGGATAAGTATAGATCAAATGTCATTGAAGGTTTTGCAAGGTGTGTTTCTGTGGAATGCAGAGGGCAAAAAAAACTAATATTAGTGGATTGAGAATGGCTTGAGCTAAGAGAAAGTCAAATAAGCAGAGGTGACCAGCACATTTGAGTAACTTCAATGTGAAGGACAAAGGGAAATGGAATAGTTACCTGAGCAGATAGGGTCCAGTAAGGGTTTATATAGGAACAATTTGATCACAGTATGTTTGAAGGCATCAAGAACAGCCACAGTAGAAAGTATGAGGGATAATGGAAACAAACAAAGGAAATGACTGAAAGCTAAATCACTGGGTAGGAATGGGGTCAGAGGAACAGGTAATATGCTTGAAAGAGAAAAGATGCATAGTTTCCTCCTCTGTGATCCAAGAAAGGAAGAGATGGTGGCAAGGGCCAAAAGAAAGGGAGAGGAATGAAGGGGTGACCTATTTGGAAACTCAAGACTAATTTTGTGAACCTTATCACTGAAATAGTCAGCCATGGTCTAGGGGCAGAGTGTGAAGGGAAAAGGGGAGGCAGTTTGAGGCGAGAAATGAGTGTAGCAAAGATCTGAAGGTGAAAGAATTTGTCAGATGCACATATTACTCTTGCTTGGAAAGTGCAAGAGTAGACTGGAATAAGGTCATCATAGATCTGAAATGCAAGAAGCCAGCGTGGCTATGGGATTTTACAATGAGATACACAGCAAAGGTGCACAGGAGTGTATGATGTAAATTCTAGGGTTAAGCGAAGGTTAGGCAAGAACCTCTTCTCAACTGTCAAGCATGGTGGTGGAGGTGTCATGACATGAGGTTGTTTTACTGCATCACAACCTGGACAGCTTTTCTTCATTGATAGTACCACTCTGCTTCATAGACGGAAATAAAAATCAACAATCAAGTTATAGGCAATATTTTTGTATTGAACTATTTAATGTGTCTTTCATAACCTTTCAAGAGCTATCCTGTCTTCATCATGTCTGAGATAAACTAAGGCAGTTACAAGGAAGAATTCTGTGCTCCATATCAGAAAATTCTACATGAGAATGTCAGCCATCTGTCTGTGTGCTACAGCTAAGCTGAAAGGGGGGTCATCCAGCAAGACAATGACCCTAAACATTCCAAATAATCTACTACAGAATTACAGAAGAAGAGGAGATGATGTGTTTGGAATGGCCAAGTCAGTCATGACCTAAACCCTACTGAATGCTGGGGCAAGGCCTGAAGTGAACTGTTCATGCAAGTAGGTCCTCAAGTGTCACAGAGCTGAAACAGATCTTTATAGAAGAATGTAACAAAATCCTCAAGAGTGAGTTGTGAGACTGATCAGCAGTTATTGCTGCACAAGAAGATGCCACCGTTTACTGAACGAAGGTTTCACATACTTTTTCACACAATGCTACTTATTGTTGATTCTTTTTGTTGAATAAGTGAATTAAAATATATCCCTTTTGTCTAAATTATTTATTTAATGGGGTTATTTCTCTCTTATCAAGAGTTCAGATTAGGATATAATCATACTGTGGGCATAAAATTGCACTATAATACAGGCCATTCAGGAGGAACTTTTTTTCAACTCTTTAGGCATATGCTGAATAATGTACCTTGGGTACTCTCTTTAAGCTGTGAGACAATCTAAATGTTTAGACATTTATAAATGAAGAGGATGGGAATTATGGCAAAATAAGATTTGTCCTGTATTTTACTGTTTTAGCTTCTCTTACCAAGCTCTTTCCTAGCTACTGGAAATATGTACTTGTTTCTCTATAGTTTCAAACATCTCCACCTTTCCTGACCTGCAAACACCCTTCCCTACTGACATTTAAATTCTCTAGTAAAGGGGGTCACGTGATGCTCTTTAGCTGAGCGGATGTCTCTAAGATAAGCACCGCTCCGGCCACCCCAAATTCTTCAAATTTACCTGTGAGATCTTCCATATGTGGGGCTAGATGATCCCTGACAGCGAGATTAACATCCGGGGTGCCCTGTGGCGGAGTTCCAGCACGTTTTAACGGTGGAATAGAGTTATGCCCGCGTGCAGACCTCGGGCCCGAAGATGGCGGCAGCGCCAGTGAGTCCTCCACCGACGAATTTATCGGCGGAGTTCACTAAAGATTTAGTGCAGCAGATATCGGTTGTGCTCGAGGACAAACTGTCTAGGCTGCAAACGTCGGTGGATCATATCCGAGACTCCTTGGAGCGACAGGGCGCGCGAATTCCGCAGGCGGAGGACCGTATATCGCGTCAGGAGGATCGTGCTGAGACGGCAGACATGAAGATTCTGGCGCTTGAGAAGCAGTGTGCACTTCTAATGCAGCAAGTTGATGATCAAGAGAACAGAGGCAGGCGAAACAATCTGCAAATTATAGGTTTGCCTGAATCTGTAAAAGAGACGGACCTTTGGAACTTCATTGAAAGGTGGTTGCCAGAATATCTAAACATACAGTTTCCAGATAAGGTGTTGAGAGTTGAGAGGATCCATCGTGTTGGGGCCTTGCGCGAGGGGGAGCAGCATCCGAGACCTGTGCTGGCCAGAATACTTAATTATGCAGATAAAGATTGATTACTACAGGCATTTAGAGGAAAGAAATCGATTGACTACAACGGACATAAGCTGCTGCTGTTCCAAGATTACTCGGTATGTGTTGCTATCAGAGGAGGCAGATGGGCCGGCATTGTAAGCACCTTTTTGACAAAGGGATAAGATTTACACTATTGTATCCGGCAAAGGTGCGTGTGGTGCACGACAACAAAACTATCTTTTTTACCGAACCTGAAGATTTGGGCTCTTTTGTGAACAAGCTGCAATGATTGATGGAGGTGCGCGACTTTGCTCTATAATGCTGCACAGGTGCTGAGCGGGAGGCTGGTTTGTGTCTTACACATTTTGACTACTGCTGAGGAGCCTGATGTCGACTGGCAGCCTGGACCTCGGCCTGGGGCCCGGGTGAGCCTGAAGGAGAAGTTGGACTTTATGTCTCTTTTCTTCCTCGTTGGTTGATTTAAACAGAGGTGTCTAAGTTCATCTAAGTATGTTACTGCTTTAGATTTCCTGATCCTTAGGAAGATCTTTCTTTTATTGCTTATAGAAGGGGTGGGGAGGGGAGGCACGGGAAGGTAAGTGGCACAAAGGAAGGGGGATGCTTGTTGTGATTTGGTATGGGTTATGTGTGCTTCTTTTGTTGGTCTCTGCGGTGGGTTGGGGGGGAGGGAGGGGACGGGTTTGGTTTAATCCCTGGGAGGGGTTCTGTTTTGGGGGGAGGGGGCAGGGACGTTAGGAGGGATAAGTGTGGTTCTTGTTTGCTGAATTTCTATAGGGTATGGGGAGGGGATTGTTACCACAGAGTGTCTGGAAGGGGAAGTCTCTGTTTTGTGATGTCAGCTTTACTTCTGCCCGGGGGACTCAGCTGGGAGGTCTTCTGGGCACATTGAGAATAGCAGTGTATTCGTTTGATCCTCGTTTACTGACGGTGCTCCATGGTTGCTCTTAAAGTGGTATCGTTGAATGTTGATGGTGTCCATTCTCCGGTGAAAAGAGCAAAACGTTTGCAGGCGTTTAAGAGATTGCACACAGATATAACGTTTCTTCAAGAAACCCATTTGGGGAAAGCAGAACACCTTAAACTAAGAGGGATTGGGTGGGGGATCTATATTTTGCCCCCTATAAGAGCAAGCAGCGGGGAGTAGCCATATTGTTTAAGAGAAGCGTCGTGTTTACTACTACTACTACTTAACATTTCTAAAGCGCTACTAGGGTTACGCAGCGCTGTACAATTTAACATAGAAGGACAGTCCCTGCTCAGAAAGCTTACAATCTAAAGGACACGTGAACAGTCAGTCTGATAGGGGCAGTCAAGTTGGGGCAGTCAGGATTATCTGAAAGGTGTTTACATTGCACAAGCTATACCAGGACCCAGAAGGTTGGTTTCTAATTGTGGCAGGGTTACTGCAAGGAAAGCGGGTAGCTCTTTGTAATGTTTACGCACCTAATTTTTATTTTCACAAATTTTTTACACTTTTGGCAGCGCGTTTGGTTGCCTTTGATGAATATCCCTTAATCCTGGGAGGGGATTTTAATATCACTAGTGACCCATTGATAGACTGCAAGCCGCCCAAAAGACCACCTAAAGACCATGAAGGGACGGGGGTAAACTTCCTTATTCAAGAGATGAGGGTGGTGGATTATTGGCGCTTACATCACATAGATGAGCGCGATTATACGTTTTTTCCCACACTCATGGGGGCCAATGCACGCCTGGATTACATTTTGCTTTTGCGCTCTCTGGTTCGGGGAGCTGTGCAGGCAGGGATAGGGACGCACGATGTTTCTGACCATTCCCCAGTGTGGGTTGAGCTAGAGTGGGGAGATAGGGCGGATACATTTCATTGGCGTATGAACCCTGCTTTTTATCAAGACCAGGAGTTTCATAAATATCTACGCCAGGGATGGTTGGACTATGTTGCTGAGAATGACGTTCAGTCTGTGGGGCCTCACGTTTATTGGGAAGCAGCTAAAGTGGTGCTCCGAGGTAAAATCATAGAGCACACTGCATCTTTGAATAGAGATAGGGAACGTAAGATTCGTGATCTTTCGACGCAATTGGAAAATTCTGGGAGGGCTTTTGTTTTCAGCCCATGTGATGTATCCCGCAAGGTTTACTTTGATGTTAAGAAACAGCTTCGGGCAGTGCTGGACGCTAGGAATCTCTATAGTATTAAGCTTTACAAATATCGTCTACACCAATGGGGCAATAAGACTGGTAAATTGTTGGCTTCTTTAGTGAAGCAGAGGTCAGCAAAAAGTTACACTGGCCGAATTAGGGATGCCGCAGGAACCAACCACACACGCAGGGAAGCCATACAGAACGAGTTTATCCGGGTTCTACACCAACCTCTATGGTAAAAGCCCCCTTTCCGCTGAAAGATGTGAAGAGTTCTTTACCAAAGTGAACCTTCCATCAGTGATGCCAGATCAACTGGTGCTCCTCAATGCTCCTTTGTGAGGGACTGAGGTGCAGAAAGTTATTAGACAGCTGAAGTTGGCTAAGGCACCAGGCCCGGATGGTCTTGGTACTGAATTCTACACAATTTTGCAGGATCTGGTGATCCCTTCCTTTATCCCAATGTGTGAAGATTTGAAAGACTCGCGTACTATGGGCCCCAACCTGAATCATGTTTATATTACGGTCCTCCCCAAGCCGGGAAAGGATGTTGATCTTGTGGGATCTTATAGGCCTATCTCATTTCTAAATCAGGATATTAAGATTCTGGTGGCGGCACTGGCGTCTAGACTCAATTCGTTTCTGCCCCTCCTAGTCCACAAAGATCAGGTGGGTTTTGTCCAGGGAAGGTATGTTTCTGCCAATACACTGAAAGTGAGCCGTATTTTGCTAGAGGGGAGTCACAAGTCGGGGGATGCCATCTTGGCCAGTCTGGATGCGGAAAAGGCCTTTGATAAGGTGAATTGGGAGTATTTGTTCTGGTTGCTACAGCGATTTGGTATTCAGGGGACATTTTTAGACTGGATTCGTGCACTCTGTAGTAACCCCTCATATCAGATTATTATCAATGACACTATGACTGAGAAGTTTTCATTGCATGGGGGAACCAGGCAGGGTTGCCCGCTATCCCCCCTTTTATTTATACTGACTTTGGAGCCTCTCGCAGCGCGGATTCGTCAGGAACCTGCCCTGTCTGGGGTGTCCATGGGGGGTAGGGAGTATCGAATTAATTTGTTTGTGGATGATATGCTCCTAGTGTTAGACAACGCATCCTCCGGCTTACCGCAAGTTCTGGCCATCATACGGGAGTTTGGCGCATTCTCTGGCCTTAGTATATTTATTTATTTGTTACATTTGTACCCCACATTTTCCCACCTCTTTACAGATTCAATGTGGCTTACATAGTGCCGGAGAGCAGTTGCAGGCTCCGGTGTATACAAATACAAAGGTGAAGTTGTGATTGGGTAAGGTTCATGTGTTAGGACTTCATATTTAGATGATACACAGTGATGTTCAAAGCAATAGGTCTAAGTGGTATATTAATACTGAAATGAATGAATGAATATCATATGACCACAGATAGAAATGGCATTAAATTATTAAAGAAAGAACTATAGGAGGTGGAATGAGGAAAGGAGGCAACTACAGGGATAAATGGAGAAAACAAAATATTGGGAAGTCGGAGGCGTTACCCATCAGTAGTCCTTGTGTGAGCGCCTCTCTGTCCAGCTTCCCTCTGTCCTGGCCCAGGGATGTTCATGCAGTTACATATATAACCATAAATTAGTGGCAATTAACTACAATTATAGGCCATTATTGGTAATTAGTGCCTAATTTATCACTTAAGTTATGCACATAACTAATACTTTTATTTATTGGGGGGGGGGGGGGGGGGATTTATTTATTAACCACCTTTATGAAGAGATTTACCCAAGGCTGTGTACAGCAGTTTAACATAAAACTTACAATTTTGTTAACAGCATAACAATAGTAAAATAACCAATAAATACAATAAATGAGGTAAACTTGAAAATGGTAAATTGAAGCCTAATAACAGAACTACCATGAAACAGTATCAAAAATATACACATTTAACAGCACTGGAATTCAAATACCAGAGATATAATACAATGTTAGGGTAATAATAATGATATACCTAATAAGCATGCATTAGAGCATTCAACTAACAAAGATATGATGCTAAAGATTTTCTACAATATGGCTTACTATATAGCTGAGAGACCAAGAGCAGACATATGATAGGAACAAGATATGTGGTACAGAGCCAGCTGGGATAATGGTTAGCTAAAATCAAGGCAAGTTCTTTGTATAGCGATAAGGAACTGATCTAAGTTGCAGTATGTGTAGCAAGCAAACTGTGTGCATGCTATATGCATATAGTGCATACTCTTTCCCAACAGTATGTGCATACAGTGGGGGAAATAAGTATTTGATCCCTTGCTGATTTTGTAAGTTTGCCCACTGACAAAGACATGAGCAGCCCATAATTGAAGGGTAGGTTATTGGTAACAGTGAGAGATAGCACATCACAAATTAAATCCGGAAAATCACATTGTGGAAAGTATATGAATTTATTTGCATTCTGCAGAGGGAAATAAGTATTTGATCCCCCACCAACCAGTAAGAGATCTGGCCCCTACAGACCAGGTAGATGCTCCAAATCAACTCGTTACCTGCATGACAGACAGCTGTCGGCAATGGTCACCTGTATGAAAGACACCTGTCCACAGACTCAGTGAATCAGTCAGACTCTAACCTCTACAAAATGGCCAAGAGCAAGGAGCTGTCTAAGGATGTCAGGGACAAGATCATACACCTGCACAAGGCTGGAATGGGCTACAAAACCATCAGTAAGACGCTGGGCGAGAAGGAGACAACTGTTGGTGCCATAGTAAGAAAATGGAAGAAGTACAAAATGACTGTCAATCGACAAAGATCTGGGGCTCCACGCAAAATCTCACCTCGTGGGGTATCCTTGATCATGAGGAAGGTTAGAAATCAGCCTACAACTACAAGGGGGGAACTTGTCAATGATCTCAAGGCAGCTGGGACCACTGTCACCACGAAAACCATTGGTAACACATTACGACATAACGGATTGCAATCCTGCAGTGCCCGCAAGGTCCCCCTGCTCCGGAAGGCACATGTGACGGCCCGTCTGAAGTTTGCCAGTGAACACCTGGATGATGCCGAGAGTGATTGGGAGAAGGTGCTGTGGTCAGATGAGACAAAAATTGAGCTCTTTGGCATGAACTCAACTCGCCGTGTTTGGAGGAAGAGAAATGCTGCCTATGACCCAAAGAACACCGTCCCCACTGTCAAGCATGGAGGTGGAAATGTTATGTTTTGGGGGTGTTTCTCTGCTAAGGGCACAGGACTACTTCACCGCATCAATGGGAGAATAGATGGGGCCATGTACCGTACAATTCTGAGTGACAACCTCCTTCCCTCCGCCAGGGCCTTAAAAATGGGTCGTGGCTGGGTCTTCCAGCACGACAATGACCCAAAACATACAGCCAAGGCAACAAAGGAGTGGCTCAGGAAGAAGCACATTAGGGTCATGGAGTGGCCTAGCCAGTCACCAGACCTTAATCCCATTGAAAACTTATGGAGGGAGCTGAAGCTGCGAGTTGCCAAGCGACAGCCCAGAACTCTTAATGATTTAGAGATGATCTGCAAAGAGGAGTGGACCAAAATTCCTCCTGACATGTGTGCAAACCTCATCATCAACTACAGAAGACGTCTGACCGCTGTGCTTGCCAACAAGGGTTTTGCCACCAAGTATTAGGTCTTGTTTGCTAGAGGGATTAAATACTTATTTCCCTCTGCAGAATGCAAATAAATTCATATACTTTCCACAATGTGATTTTCCGGATTTAATTTGTGATGTGCTATCTCTCACTGTTACCAATAACCTACCCTTCAATTATGGGCTGCTCATGTCTTTGTCAGTGGGCAAACTTACAAAATCAGCAAGGGATCAAATACTTATTTCCCCCACTGTATGTGCACCATCAGGAAAAAGTGTGCACTAGTTGCAAATAGGGTGCACTATTAACATCATTCATTTTGAAACAAAAAAAAAGAAAAACATTTTCTGGCTGCCCATCCCGAGATATTACAGACTTATTTGATGCACTGTTTTATGATTTGCTAAAAATCTGGCTGGCCCTTTGTTCTATTTATGGAAATCCATCCATCTACTGTAAATGGATTACGTAATGCATTATTATCTTACCCAACAAGACTGGGGGTGCCTGGAGGTATTAAGAAAGAATCCAGGCTTAGGCTATCAGTGCTGTTTTAGCTTTTTTGACTGAAAACCTCTAAAGAATGATGAAAGAATGGGACCTTTATACCCTAGGCTGTGTTGACTCTAGTAATGGAAAAAGGAGGCTGCCATAGAGTAGAGATTCCCAGGCTCCAAGTGGACCCACCTCTACCTCCCTAGATCTGGGGAGGTGAACCTCCACCCAGTCTGCCATGTTGTTGGTTGAGAATTACTTAAATAGAATACAAGAGATACACAGCATAGCAGGCTGACTAGATGGGGAACATTTTAAGTTGTCCATCAACGAGACCCTATACCAAACTGGTGACTGATAAAATAGCTATCACTTTGTGTTTGCTACTCAAAAATATAAAAACAAAAAGATTGCATAAGACATATTTTATAAAAATAGCCAATAATCAACCACATCTTTTGGAACTTAGTGCAGGCCTTCCCAAATCTGTCTGAGAGACCCCACAGCCAATCGTGTTTTTAAGAAATCCACAATGAATATGGTCTCCAATGCACACACACACTTATCACATACATATTTATTTTGGCTATCCTGAAAACCCAAGCAGCTGTGAAGGCCTATCCTAAGAGGAAGTCTAAGCCATGCACAGTGACAGCACCTAGTGGCTGGAGCATGCATGCCAGGTTCTAAGAAAAGCTGGTGTCTAAGACTGCCACTATAATATTGGGTACAATGAAAAGGAATTAATGAAAAGAATGCAGCTGTGAACAAAGGTTTGTAGCCCACAACACTATCAACAGAATTGAAAGTCTGGAAAAGAAAGAAGACTATGTTGGGGGAGGGGTGAAATTATAGTGCAAGCTCAGCTTAATACAGTGGCTTGTAATTGACAACTATGAGAGTATTACACAATAACTGCAATAATGACAATGGTACTGCTGGATGATTAAGAATACTTATATACTCATGATTGAAATAATTGTTCCCCTCACACAATTCATGTAGCTAAAAACATTTTAAATTAGCTGGAAAGAGAACTAAGCACCAAACTAAAACTGTTAATACATTAAGGGGCCCTTTTACTAAACTGTGGTAAGCACTAACGTGTGCTTCCCATGTGAGCAAATGCACTGCCGCAGGGCACGCTCAGGCATCCTGGGGTAGTTTTGGGATCTGTACGTGCTTCCCATGCACTAAAAAATACATATGGGAAAATACTGCACAAATATTGGTTGACAAACCTACAGATATTGTGAAATGTATTCTTACCTATCAAGGGATGTTGTATACTGTACTTGTTATTTTTAAGTTTTATGTAACCCACTCTGAACCTGAATAAGGGGTATGGTGGGATATAAAACTCTAGTAGCATAGCATAACAAGTAACAAAGTAGCAAACACAATCAATTAGCCTGTTATTTCTTGAACTACTATGGCTATCATGGTGTATTCTGCGGTGATTGTGAAATTGACTGTGGTGGAATATGTTTCTTTTGCTTGTTTTGTAAATAACTTTTAAAAAATAAAGATTAAAAAAATTGTTCTTATCTGCTAATTTCCTTTGCTTGAGTCTTGATAAACCAGTCCAAACAACTGGGTTGTGCCACCCTACCAGCACATAAAGGCCAAGAGCTTTGAGAATTCAGTGATGTAAGATTAAAAAAATTGTTCTTATCTGCTAATTTCCTTTGCTTGAGTCTTGATAAACCAGTCCAAACAACTGGGTTGTGCCACCCTACCAGCACATAAAGGCCAAGAGCTTTGAGAATTCAGTGATGATATCATCAGAATAAAAGGTGATGAAGTCCTGGAACTTACCAGTATATCACTGACAACAGTAGATTCTTCAAGAATAGATAACCAGCTACCTCCCTCCCACTTGGACTGACAGTTTAAACCTCAGCCCTCAAACACTGCCAGAAGAGTTGGCCACTCCTCTGGACTGAGATCCAGAACCAAATGAAGAAAAAAATAAGACAGGGTGTGAAGGTGCACTGAGAATGAACACCCTGTATTCACCATTTTCTGGACATTGTCTGGAGCCTGGCATGGCAAACCAGAAAAGAAGCACAATGGGCTCTCAAAAAAAAGTACAAGTGTGCTTTATTAATGACCCGACACAGGTCATGTTTCGGCGTGAAACAATGCCTGCCTGCCTCAGGGGTTGATTCAACAGAACAACAAAATTATTTCAACCTAGAGTTATCAGTCCACTCTTAGAGTGGTGAATCATCAACTTGATGCAGAACAAACTGCCATAAAAGCGTGTCAAACTGGCATGATTTGGGTGCCCTTTCATAGCAGTTTGTTCCGCATCAAGTTGATGATTCACCGCTCTAAGAGTGGACTGATAACTCTCAGAGTTGAAATAATTTTCCTGTTCTGTTGAATCGATCCCTGAGGCAGGCATTGTTTCACACTAAAACACATCAAGTGTCGGGTCATTAATAAAGCAAAGCACATTTGTACCTTTTCTTGAGAGCCCATTGTGCTTCTTTTCTGGTTTGTTTTGCTGTGTGCTTTGACCCTCTCTGTTGTATGCTGGAGCCTGGCATGGCCATAGCAGGAATTGAACCATTGGCTGCCCCTTGCATTGCTCCCATGAAAAAAAAAATGGAGGGGCTGAAAGAGCCAGAGAGAGAGAAAGAGAGAGAGAGAGAGCAGGAGAGCCACAAAGAGAGACAGGGATTCTAGCTTAAGTGACAAACTGGCCACTGCAGCTCAACAGCACCAAACGGCAAAAGCAAACTGGCCACTCCACTTATGGGAGGAGAGTTTTAGCCTACATACCCGAATAGAACTGACAATCTGATGGGCAAAGGAGAGTGGAACAACTGTTCAACATGAACCAGAGAACACAGAGCAAAAGATGGACTCACTTGTTTTGTTTTTTTAAAGAAACTACACCCACAAACTAGAGAGGTGAATTGGACTCTGTCAACACAGCTGACAACCCCCTCACTGCCCAAGGCATGGCGTGCATGGGAAACTTGCTCAGCAGGCCCATAATGGTGCCGTTTCCATGTACAGAAACACAACTGAAGGAGAAAACTGACTAAACCCTCAGCGTATTATTCCACAAGGTATAGTGCCTCAAGCATCAAATACAATGCACTCTGTAGCAAAGAATTATTAACAAAGCACATATAAGTAATCTAGATGATATAGTGGAAGGGGCACGTGCATCCAGAATCCTGCAATTGCCAGTAGTTTAGTCAGATGCAGCAGAATGATTTATTTCTCACTAGGCCTGGATCCCAGGGCCACAGTCTATGCCTGTAGCCCATTGTCAATGATCAAGTCTTTGACAGAAGCAGCTCTCAGGGATTGTTCTATGGAATTTTCTCCTGGGATTTTGCCAAGTACTTGTGTCCTGAATTGGCCACCTCTGGATCACTGGCTGTTCTTATGTGATCTTGTATCTCCATTATGCTTGAGCAAATATCCCAATAAAAGAAAATAATTAAACACTATTTAAAATATCCATAGACATAGCAAATAATGGAGTAAGCAGTCTTACAATAAAGGAAAATGGAGAAGACGTAGGAGAGTGTAGGTAGTTTTCAAGAATGGCTTAACAGCAGATTATAGAGGAAATGATGACTTGAGTTTACTATGATGCAATTAGACCAGTATTCATCTTCCTGTAAGAAGTGATGGCTTAGCAGTAGATTATACAGAAAGTGATTATCTGCCCAAAAAGATGTCTTCAGATTGAATAAAAAGTGAAGGAGGCATGGCATGTTGAAAGGCAAAGATGGGAACTACTGGATAAAATATTGACTGGAAAGCGGGTCAAACCGGGGGGGAAAAAAACACTTCCATTAGTGGTTACAAGAAACAAGTAATTGGAATTGGGACATATTTTGCAAGATAAATACGAACATTCAGTATGACATGCATCTAAAAGCGAGTCCAAGCTGAAGGGAAGGGCTAAAGACTGCAGGGCATTAGATGGCATACCAGCCGATATTCAAAGTGCCTCAATCATGGATTGCTGGGGGCTTCCGGTGATGGATCTGTTTGCCTCTGAACGCACCCCCGAAAACAAGAAAGTGTTGCAATTTGGACCTTAAGAGAAGCCAGCGCCAGGCCTTTATCAAAGCAGAGTTGCAAAAAATCACCTCAGGCATAAAGGCGTGAAATGGAAAAATGTTGCGATCTAAACACCATGCCTTGAAAATCTGCCACATCCTGATATAATTCAGCAAAGTGGAACGATGATGTGACCGAATCATCATGGCAATCACATTGGTGGAATAACCTTTCTTCGTCAACTGAGCCCGTTCAATAGCCAAGTTGTATGTCAAAATCAAGCCGGGTCTGGATGAACTACTGGGCCCTGGACTAGGAGACCACGAGACGGGTGATTTGATCAGAGGGCCAACAAGAAGGCGTACGAGATTGGCATAACAAGCCCTGCAGGGCCAATATGGCACAATCAAGATCACCAAAACCCTGTGCACCTCGATCCTCTGAATTAGGCGCCCCACAAGAGGCCATGGAGGAAAAGAATGGCCAAGACTGGAGAAGAGCATCCACGCCTTTTGCGCTGAGATATTTTCTTTGACTGAAGTATTGAGACACTCACCGGAAGCCCCCAATGATTCATGATTGCTTGAAACACTGTTGCATCAAGAGACCATTGCCCTGGGTTTAGAATGGTGGCTGAGAAAGTCCACCTGAATGTTCACTGTCCCCGCTATGTGAGACGCCGAGAGGGCATCCAGATACACTCCGCCCAACTCATGAGCTGCTCTGCTTCTTCTTCCAAGAGGCGACTCCTCGTTCCTCCGTTGGTTGACATAACCCACTGCTGTGACAGAATGAGTCCCAATTCGCCTAGGAGAGAAATAAACACCTCTAATACCAACCAAATTGTCCTGGTCTCCAAGAGATTGATCTAACAAGAAGCCTCTAACCGAGACCACTGACCCTGTGCATATTGGCCCTGGCAGTGGGCTCCCCAGCCCCTGAGGCTGGCATCTGTTAACAACTAACCACTGTGGCGGATCCAGAAGCATCCCCTTGGACATATTGGATGTCTGAAGCCACCACCTGCCGCGCTCCGGAGCCCTCAGCGGCAACCTCACCTGCAGGGAATCTCTCTGCAGAGACCACCTGGACAGTTTTCGTTAGAGCTACTTTGCACATTTGTTGGTTTATTGTTTCAGTAATAAATAAATGTACAAACAAACGAAAGAAAGACAACAAATGTGCAATTATGTACTATAGCATTTAGCACATTAAGCAAGAGGCACATGCTTGTTGATAGTATGTCCTTGTTGGCTGCTCAACCAGCTTATAATCAAAAGTGATCGCCGGCCATCTTCCGACATATATCGGGAGATGGCCGGCGATTTCTTAAAAGCGGCGAAATTGGTATAATCGAAAGTGGCATTTTTGACAGCATCGCCGCTTTCCCGTCGCTTCGCCAGCGAAAGTTCGAGGGGGCGTGTCGGTAGATTAGCGAAGGTGGGACATGGGCGGGCATGGGCGTGGCTACCAGATGGCCGGCTTTCGCCGATAATGGGAAAAAAAAAGTGGCGTTAAGCAGTATTTCGCCGTCTTTACTTGGTCCTTTTATTTTCACGACCAAGCCTCAAAAAGGTGCCCCAACTGACCAGATGACCACTGGAGCGAATGGGGGATGACCTCCCCATACTCCCCCAGTGGTCACCAATCCCCTTCCAAACTAAAAAAATAAAACTAAAAACCTTTTTTCCAGCCTGTATGCCAGCCTCAAATGCCGTACCCACCTCCATGACAGCAGAATGTGTTGTATCCTCCGACAGCCTTTCCCTGGTTGCGATGTGGCTCTGGGGTGAGTGTGACACCTTTTCTGTAAGGTGCCCTGCAGAGAGTCACATTAGTAATGCATTGAGGTGGGTGTAGGGTACTGGGCTCTACTCCCATGATGCTTTTCCCCCCTGCTAACTGGGTCAGAGTGTGCCCTGTTTTGTTTCCTGTTGTAGTCTATGCGGTAGTGGCCATTTTTGTAAGCCAGTTTTAGTTCCCTTTCCTGTGTTACCCACGTTAGAGAACGTAATTCTTACCTTGAATGGTGCTGAAAGAGGGCATTGTACACCATTCTGCCAGCTCTGACCTACTGCTAATCTTAGTACCAGGGGACTCTTTGCCAGTGGGGCACAACCTCTGATCTGCAGTTAACTGTGAGTAAACGTGGTTATTTTAAGAAAGGACTTTTTCAGAGAGATTAGTCTTCAGGTGTGAACTGGTGTGCCAAAGTTATACAGCAGCAATAAGTCCTAGAGGCTGTATGCAGGTCCCTGGAGCAATTTTAGTGGGTGCAGTACATTTGTGGGTAGTGGGTTTGGGGGGCTCAGCTCCCAAAGTAAGGGAGCTATGCACGTGGTGGGAGCTTTTCTGAAGTCCACCGCAGTGACCCCTAGGGTGGCTGGTTGGTGTCCTGGCATGTCAGGGGGGCCAGTTCACTAAAAATGCTGGCTCCTCCCAAAGCCAAATGCTTTGAATTTGGCCGGGGTTTGAGATGGCCGACATAACTTTCCATTATCGCTGAAAAACAAACCTGGCCATCTCAAACCCAGCGAACTCCACAGCATTTGGCCGGGCTAAACCGTATTATCGAAAAAAGGATGGCTGGCCATCTTTTTCGATAATATGGTTCCAGCCAGCTGTAGCGCTGCTGCCAACATAGATCGCCGGTGATCTATTTGGCCGGCAACGTTCGATTATGCCCCTCCAAGTTTCCCAGTTGCACAGAATAAGCTTCTTTGGCTTCTTCTGCTTTGGTATGATAATACTGAGTCTAGTTACAGTTAGCCAGGGCTCTTATTGGCTCTCTCCAGAGTCAGAGTTTTCATTCTCCACCTGCTGGAAGGTGTGCACAACCCATCAGTCATATTCTGGGCCGGTCCAGAGGGACTAAAGTAAAGCAAATTAGCACATAAGAACTAATTTCTCCTCAACTGGTTATCTCCGCTCAAAATGACTGGTTAGCACCAAATTCAAAAGCGGCTAACTCGTGGGCATTCCAGGGGCGGAGTCAAGTTAAAAGTCGATATTCAGCTCCTCACTGCATATGTAAACCACTTAAAATCGGGTAGCATAAATAGCAGTCCTATCTTTAAGTGGGTTGGCTTATGCGGTGAAGGACTGAATATTGACATAACTGGCTATGCGTTAGCCAGCTCAAAAAAACACGGATTTTCAATGCCAAAACCTGGTCAGGCCTGGCATTGAACATCTGGGAATAACACCGGCAGCAGTCAGCAAAACGCTCACCGCCTCCGGTAAATATCAGCTGGATAATATCTATAGAAAGCCAATGCCCATATTCAAATAATTTAATCCCAGTAATACAACAAAGCAGATAGCTCTAAGTGTTATTAAGAAGTATCCTCATTGAACGAAAAAGGCTGGGAAACAATGAATTAGGGCAGCACCAATACAGTGGCTTGATAAGGAGTTGCTATTTTCAGAAACACCATTCATTAACCATAGCCATCCACCCTACAGGGAGCACGTATTCTCAAAAACAATAAACCCCTTTAAAGATTCCATTAATAGGCCTATAGTAACTATTTGAGAATCTCCCAATTCTGCTTATAATTAAAGTTACACAAGATGCTCCATCTGGAACACACACAACTAAAATTACAATTCCTCCTTATTGATACTTATTGATGCCAAAATGAAATGCCTGAGCACTTACAATAATTGGAATGAGAATTAGAAAAAGTTGCAAACCCATGAAATGTCACACATCACCACAATTTAGAAACCCACAGCAAGGACTACAACAGCAGCAAGTCAATCAAGCACCACAAGACTGCAAAAAGTAAATATCAACAAATGCGAACTCTATGCTCATTAACTTTAAGGCAAAAAGCTCTCAAAAAACTGCATGCAAATGAGAGATTGGCTTGAGTCTACTGTGATACAAGTAGGCCAGTATTCACTTACCAACACACACACTTTCCTGGTCCATTTTAGAGTAAAATAAAACTCTCTCAAAATATGAGTGTATTACATAGGCTGAACTATCCAGTCCAGTAGTTGATCCCCTTTACACTTGATATTACCAGCAATGGAAAACAGAATTTTGGACTATATAATGCTCCAAGCTAATCTTTCCAAAAGTGAGCTCCATTCTATCATTGCAGTCAATCATAATGTGCTCTAAAAATGCAACCCCCTCCCAAAAACAAAAACCTACACACAAATCATAGATTTCTTTCAGTGACCAGAACAATAATGCCCTCATCTTGCCAACTGTGGAGCTCAAACCATAGATGAAGTCACAGATTTACAATATACACACCCAAAAAGATTATAACTGGCTCCCTTTGAGGAAGCTCCCTAAAAATACACTGCACAAGCAAAGTCTCTAATCTGCATCTGCTCCAGAGAACTGCAAACCACTCTAGTCATCACAATTAAAGCCTGGGGGATACTTGATAACTGGTTTCATATGAATCTGGGGGGGGTGGGTTCTTTTTTTTTTTTTTTTTACTTCATAGCATTATAAGAATTCAACTAGATGAGAATTAAAAGCAGCCTTCTAAAAGGTCAGTGCATATTCTAAGTTCGAGCACTGTGCTATTTGTTTAAATTAGACTAGGAACGGTGAACTCCAGTCACCAGAAGTGCTACAAACAAGCCTTTTTTTTCCAAGACAAATTATGTTGTAAATCTATCAGAAATTTCTTTTATAGTCTTTGTATGCATGGTGTGTACTCAGGTTATGTAAAACATACAGTGACAACCATTCACCATTCCTTCACTGCAATTCTGGCTATTTTCCCAACACCATGATACAGCTGTTCACCTGTTCATAGGCTTAAAATAGTCACCTTTTTGGACTTTTCACCTAGTCATCTTGTTATAAAATCGTGGCCAATTTTAGCCACACTGGAGGTGTTCGCAGGGGTATGTTAAAGTCTTGGGGCGAGGGGAAGAGAGAAGAAGAAGGAAATGTAGACAAGTAGACAACAATGATCAAAATATGATGGCTAAATCGGTAGAAAAAGCAACAGCAAAAGTCAGAAGGATACTTGGGTGCATAAGAGGAGGAACAGCCCAGGAGGAAAAAGGAAGTGATAATGCCTCTGTTTAAATCTCTGGTGAAAACTTAATTAGAGTACTGTGTACAAAGCAAAGAGGAATAAAAGGAAAATAATCCTCACATGAAGGTGCAAAGAATGATATGTATGACTGTCACTGGATACTGGCTGGCTGCTACAATGCTTGAATTGTGTAGCGCTTTCACACAACCTGTCAGTAATAAAATAAATGGGAAATTATGCTTTTTGTAAATTCTCTTTATCACAGAGTATCACACAAGGAATCTTATTTTAAAAGAAAAATATCCAGGTGTACAGACCTGCTATAAAGTTTATTAGAATGCAAAAGGCAAAATTAATGAAATAAATTGCATCTGTTCCCAGACATCTCCAGAATGAAAGGAAACAGATGGCTGAAAAATAAATTACTCAGCATACAGATTTCTAACCTTTCAACAGAGCATGAGTAGTCCAGAAACTTTTCCATCCATATCACCCAAACTCTTGCTGTAGCAAATAGACTGGATGTGACACCACCACATGAAATGCCAAAATGGATAAAACCACCAACTATTAGCTTCTGCAGATCATTTGTACATATTTTCTAATGGCTTCTGGGGGTAAAAAAAAAACAATTTGCACCTTCCTTTGCCTGCAAAATCTTGTATTGAAAAAAAACTCTATAACCCCAGGTGGCACAAAGCTGATGTTGATTATAACAAATCTAAAATTATATAAACAAGCAAGATGTTTACATAAGTGCCAATAAATAGAAAATGACAGCATGCAAGACAACCCTTGAAATGTCGTTATGATTTTATAATTGAGTGGCTGTTGAACAATTCAAAATGAGTTTTCATGAAGTCCAGAATTATGTACAAACTGTAAAACGGCACTCTCTTTATTTATAAATTTTGCACCTCAATAACTGTAGGATCATGTGACTAATCAGGATCACTGCTACCAACCTTGCACCTAGCCCCACTAATTTTGTACTCTCATTTCATTTAAATCACAGTAAGTCCTAACAGTTCCTCATCTCAGCTGCATAGATTTTTCTACCCAATGCGCATAACCCACATTAAATTACTACCAAACTTACACCCTTCTCACAACATTTAGGCTTCACCCAATGCACTCAAAGTGGAAAGAGAATTAAAAGGTAAGAACAATTCTTCTGTCATCTCTCTGCCATTCTGTAACTCAGAAGGTTCAATATGGCTTGCAGAATTCCTCTTCAGAATGACAAACCTACTGTCCGCCTATCAACACAATATCATTTACAAAAACATATACATATATACCAACTTCCAAGAGACACCTTTAAAAATCTCTACCACGGGTGCATCCACTGTTTCTGCATGAAGTTGCCATAGCTCAGGACCTAAACCTCCTGCCTTGTAAGCCTTGCCAATGAAATTTGGAGTCAATATTCAGCAGGCAGCAGACAACAGTTCTTTAAATGCTGACCACCAGCAGATAAATCAAACTCAGATAGTCAGTCTCAGGCCCTATCCATGCATCAGCAATGAACATCAAGGTCTTTAGCAGCACCCTGAAACTATCCAAGTATGACTATTCCATGGCGTACCCACATAGCTAACTGGGCAAAGTTGGGACTGATATTTATGTGGCTCAACATGCCTGGTTATCTATGTGCACTCCAGCACTGAATATCACCGGTGCTTGTATAACTCCTGGCTCCACCCCTAAACCTTCTGGCACTAACCAGAGAGTGCCATGGCAGGCATAGTGGTTATTCAGTGGCACTGTCTGGTTAAGTGCTGCTGAGTATCTGCTCCCAACCTGTTCAGTGTGATTTAACTCCTGCCCCACTGACTCGCTTTGAGTACCTACTTTCTATAGAATGGAATCTACCTTCTTGTCCTTCCCAGGATACTTCACCTCAAACCAGTGGCGTACCAAGGGGGGGCGGGGGGGCAGTCCGCCCCGGATGCCAGTGGGTGGGGGGTGCTCCGCTCCCGCCGCCTCCCGTGTCCGTTCCCGCGGATGCATTTTGATTGGAAGGCCCGAGTCGACGTCAAGACGAGGAGAAGGAAGGAGATTTGATTTTTTTTTACAAGCAGGGCACGAGGCGATGCCTGCGACGCTGCTTCGCCGGTTTTAACGGGACAGGTGGGGAAGGAGAGGGGCGAAAGGGACTCGGGTGGGGGTGTTCAGAGGGGAGAAGGGGACTGGGGTGGGGGTCTCAGACAGGGGAGGGGAGAAGGGGACTGGGGTGGGGATCTCAGAGGGGAGAAGGGGAGGGGAGAAGGGGACTGGGGTGGGGGTGTTCAGAGGGGAAAAGGGGAGGAGAGAAGGGAAGGGGAGGGGAGAAGGGGAATGGGATGGGGTGTTCAGAGGAGAGAAGGGGACTGGGGTGGGGGTCTCAGACAGGAGAAGGGGAGGGGAGAAGGGGACTGGAGTGGGGGTGTTCAGAGGGGAGAAGGGGACTGGGGTGGGGGTCTCAGAGGGGAAAAGGGGAGGGGAGAAGGGGACTGGGGTGGGGATCTCAGACAGGGGAGGGGGAGGGGAGAAAGGGACTGGGGTGGGGATCTCAGAGGGGAGAAGGGGACTGGGGTGGGGGGTCTCAGGGGAGGGGAGAAGGGGACTGGGATGGGGGTGTTCAGAGGAGAGAAGGGGACTGGGGTGGGGTCTCAGACAGGGGAGGGGAGAAGAGGACTGTGGTGGGGGTCTCAGACAGGAGAAGGGGAGGGGAGAAGGGGACTGGAGTGGGGGGGTTCAGAGGGGAGAAGGGGGCTGGAACTGGGGGCTGAAAAAAGGGGCAGAGAGAGAGAGGGGACAGATCCTAGATGGAAGGGGGAGCAAGAGGGAGGGCAGACCCTGGATGGATGGGAGAGGGAGGGCAAATGGTGGATTGAAGGGGCAGAGAGAAAGGGCAGGCAGTGGATGGAAGGGACGGCAGAAAGGGCAGACACTAGATGGCAGAGAGAGAGAGAGAGTGAAGACAGATGCTGGAAGGAAGGAAGACGGTGAAAAGAAGATGAGGAAAGCAGAAACCAGAGACAACAAACTGTAAATAAAATATATTTTTTTTATTTTTTTTGCTTTAGGATAAAGTATTGTAGATGTGTTAAATGTTTATAATAGAACATGTAAATAAGGTAATCTTTTTATTGGACTAATTTTAATACATTTTGACTAACTTTCGGAGAACAAAACCCCCTTCCTCAGGTCAGGATAGGATACTGTAACAGCACTATACTGTACTGACCCGAGGACGGAGGTTTTGGCCTCTGAAAGCTAAATGTATTAGTCCAATAAAATGGTATTATTATACTTTCTATATTTGTTTTATTTCTATTTGTTAATTTGTAAAGTGGTGATTGGTACTTGTTAGGTTTTTTTTTTCAAATTTACATCTGCTGTCTTTATATTTTGCACAGTACTAGGGGACAGTTTCTGTTTCTGTGGTGTTGCATTGTATGCAGAGTCTGGCATTGGGGGTTCAGTTTAATTTTTGTCTAAATAGAAAGTTTATGATTACTTATTCTATAGTGGATTAGGGTGTATCTGTGTTTGTGAAAAAGACATGGCTTTCAGTTGGCATTGACTGTGCAGGATCTACGATCTGTACTATTCTGTCTGGTTTCGTTTTACAATAGGTGAATTGATGTTCTAGTGCTCACTGTAGTGTTTAAGATGCTTTCCTTTTCCTTGTGTGACTCGTAGAAATGACTGCTTATGGTATGGTAGAATTGCTCTATAGGTCCTGAGTGTTTTGTATTCTCGGCATGCCTAGTACTGGATTGGGGGGGGGGGGATGTTAAAAAATGACCGGCCCCGGGTGTCAACAACCCTAGGTACGCCACTGCCTCAAACCACAACTAATGCCACCCATCTGGTTAACAGCCCCATCTATAACACCATGATTAGCTAAAGTCTTCCAGTCCCCTCCTCCCCCTCTAAGTCAAAAAGACAAATATACCAATACATACTTTGTATTGTTATTTGAATATTTTTACTGCTATAATTGCCTATTGCTCATGTTTGAGCTATTCTTACTGTACACCACCTTGAGTGAATTCCTTCAAAAAGGTGGTAAATAAAATAATTAATACACACACTGAGAATACTAGAGATCTCTCTATAGATGGAGTTTCAGGGTGCAAGAAGTGGATAACATCAACTAAAGGCCTAGGGCAACCCCCCCCCCCCCCCCCCCACCTCCCAAAGTAGAAGAATGCCTCTATAGATGGAACTCTGTGGAAAGATCAGGGCATGTACATTGCAATGCGGAAGGTCTTTGGCTCGGTTCCCAGATCAGGATTTTCTTTTCCTGGTTCAATTAAGACTGGGGATGCGGTAAAGTACTACTCACAGCCCCTGGGGAAAGGGTTTGTTGTGGTCAGCAGGTTTTGTCATAAGAGTGATATCTAGATGGTTGGGGTCAGGGGCCCTGGTTACAAGGTTTCAAAAGAGAGCCTGTATCCAAGCCCAGGATGGTTGTTGCAATCACCCAACTATGTGGAAAAGTAGAAATATAAAAATGGAAGGAAAAATATCACTAAAAATGCAAATGAAGGTTGCTGATACCAGATCTCAGCCTAGTTCCAACTGATCCAGAGCGGTGACATAGCTAGAGTGCCAATTCTGTATGGATCTGAGATCAAAGTGAATGGACATAAAATTTTCTCTGTCCTCCCTCCTCCTGCCCAATTTCTGGCATCTCTCCATCTCTCTTCCACTCCTCACCCCATCCGCAAACCAGGATCTCTCCCTCTCCCTCCCCCACTCTGTGAACCACTGCCCACTGCCAGTAACCTCCAGAAGTAGGTTTAAAAGGTGCACTGGGGGTGGGGAGTTTGACTGACTTTGGGAGATGCCAGATCATAGGAAGGGGAGGGGGATGCCAGAAGTCTTCAGGTGACAGGACTTGGGGATCCCTGCAAGCCACAGCAAGGGTTTGCTGCTCCTGGGTGATTCCGAGCCCAAAGTGCGTGAGCTACACCACTGATTGGGAGATAGAAAAAGAAGGAAAGAACTACCGGGTCAAAAAAGAAAGAAAAAAGATCAGAGTTACCTTGAAAGCTTATGGAGCCAGTTCCCGATAGAGGAGTTCAAGACCTCTCTCTGCACTGAGCCCCGCCATGGTCTTGCCTGGTTGCAGTCCTTTACTACCCTGCCCTGAACTTCTGCTGCCAACTGTTACTCTTTTCCCCTCCAGGCCACTATATTTTGCCCCTTTCTCTTCCTACCATTTTCATGGCCCTTTTAACTTTTCCCTCCTTGTCAGACAGCTACCGTTTAATCTTATTTTTATTTATTTATTTATTTATTTTATTTGTTACATTTGTATCCCACATTTTTCCATCTATTTGTAGGCTCAATGTGGCTTACATAGTTCCGGAGCAGCACTTGCGAACTCCGGTGTAGACAAATACAAAGTGATGTTGTGGTTAAGTAGTTCGATAGAGCTAATATGGCGCAACCACATTGCGGATTGTGCAATGGAAGATTTGTGTCCAGTCTGTACCGTGATTTAGTTACGTTGTGTTGCAGAGATCGGGCATTTATGTTGGATTGGTGGGGTATGCCTCTTTGAACAGGTGAGTTTTGGGGTTTTTCCGGAAGTTTAGGTGGTCATTCGTATTTTTCAAGGCTTTTGGTAACGTGTTCCACAGTTGTGTGCTAATGTAGGAAAAACTGGACGCATATGTTGCTTTGTATTTGAGTCCTTTACATCTTGGGAAGTGAAGATTTAGGTATGTTCTTGCTGATTCGGATGTGTTTCTTGTTGGTAGGTCGATCAAGTCGATCATGTATCCCGGAGCTAGACCGTGGATTATTTTATGAACCAGTGAGCAGATTTTGAAAGCAATTCGTTCTTTGATTGGAAGCCAGTGTAGTTTTTCGCAGAGGGGTTTCACACTGTCAAATCGTGTTTTACCAAAGATAAGCCTAGCTGCCGTGTTCTGAGCAGTCTGCAGTTTCTTTTGCATTTGTTCTTTGCATCCTGCGTATATTCTGTTGCAGTAGTCAGCGTGGCTTAGTACCATTGATTGTATCGTGTTGCGAAATATTCCTCTCGGGAAGAACTGTTTCACACATTTGAGTTTCCACATTGTGTGAAACATTTTCTTTATTGTGGTTGTGGCTTGGCTCTCTAGTGTTAAGTTGTGGTCAATGGTAATGCCGAGGATTTTCAGGCTGTCTGAGATGGGGTGGGAATAGTCTGGGATATTAATAGTTGTGGGGTGGGCAGAGCTGTGTTGGGATGAGAGAATGAGACAGTGTGTTTTTTCTTTATTGAGTTTTAGATTGAATGCCATGGCCCAGAAGTCCATGATGTTCAAGCTGATCTTGATCTCACTGGTGATTTCTGATGGTTTAGATTTGAAAGGTATGTACATTGTGACGTCATCTGCATAGAGAAAAGGGTTAAGGCCTTTGTTGGATAAGGACTTGGCTAGTGGAGTCATCATTAGGTTGAAGAGAATGGGTGAGAGGGGTGATCCTTGTGGTACTCCGCAATTTGCTTTCCACGGTGATGAGATGTGTTTGACTTTACTTGATATGTTCTTGTAGTTAGGAAACTCTTGATCCAGTTAAGTATGTTTCCTCCAATCCCAAACTTATCTAGTAATCTTATTAGTATATTATGGTCTACCATATCGAATGCACTAGACATGTTGAATTGGAGGAGGATGTTTTTGCCTATTGCTATTTCCTGATTGAATTTGGCTAGGAGAGTGACTAGTACTGTTTCTGTACTGTGGAGGGGTCAGAAACCAGACTGCGATTCGTGCAGTATGGAGAATTTGTTTATGTATTCTGTAAGTTGTTTGGCTACCATGCTTTCCATCAGTTTGGCTGTCAGCGGGATGGATGCTACTGGACGGTAGTTAGTGATTTCGTTTGTTTTTTTTCTTGTTGTCTTTAGGTATCGGTGTGAGTAAGATATTGCCTTTTTCCTTAGGGAAGAGTCTTTGTTGAAGCATGTAGTTTAGATGGGATGTGAGATCTACTATGAAACGGTCTGGGGCTGATTTCAATAGATAGTTGGGACAGGTATCGAGTTTGCAGTGGGTGGTGGAGAACCTGCTGACCGCCTGGACAACTGCGTCGACAGTGAGGTTGGTGAATTTTAACCAAGTTCAGTCAGCCGGGTATTCTCCTGGGTTTGGGTCCAGTGCATTAAGAAAGCTTTCAAAGTCGGTGTTATTCTGAGATAGTGTACTGCATAGATTGACAATTTTTTCTTTGAAGTGCTTAGCAAGTTCGTCCGCAGATGGAATGTCTGTATTCGATGTAGTGACCAAGTTAGTGTCTATGAGTTTGTCCAAAAGTTTGTATAACTTGTTCATGTCTTTGTAATCTGTCCCTATTTGAGTTTTATAGTATGATCTTTTGGTCTGTCTTATCGCATAGTTGTATTTTCTTTGTGATTGTTTCCACGTGGTTAGTGTATGTTCGTTTTTGTTTTTTCTCCATGCACGTTCTAGTTTCCTGGTTTGTGTCTTTAGCTTTTTCAGTTCGTCGTTGAACCATGGGGTTGTGTTGCGCTTTCATAAGGTTTTTGTTCGTAGTGGTGCTATATCATCTAGTATACATATGCATCTTTTTTCCCATTCCGTGAGGTAATGTGTGGAGTTCGTTTGTGCTGACCATTCATTGTTGTATATCGATTGCCAGAATAATTTTGTGTCTATTTGACCTCTGGTGCTGTAGGATGTGCGTTCTTGTATTTGGTGTAATCCTTTCTTCCGCCAGTATAGGGATAAGTTTAATTTGTAGTGATCATCCCCAGGACACCAGTGTCATCTAATTTTTTTTCTTTTCACCACTACAAATTCCACCTTTTCTTAAACAATGGAGTCACTGACTAGTTCTATCCACCAGGATGCCATCTAAATGCTGCTGTTGGGAGAGTTGTTTGAAAGTTGCAGTAGATGCATCTGGGAACCACAGTAAAAATTGGTAAAAGCTACAAGGGACTAGAAAAAAAATAGTTTTTTTTTCAAGAGTATTTTCAGTTTTTTTCTCTAAAGCTTTAAGTGGAAAAATCAGAAATGTTACTCATTTTTTCTTCAATTTACCCCATTTTTAGCCCTGGGAAACACACATTTTTTTTCCAAAACGTTTGTTTTAGAGCTGTACCAAATAGCATATTTTACTATTCGGCTGAATATGAATACCAAATATGCATAATGGGTGTTCAGCTTTAACATAAATAATAAAACAAACAAAGTGAAATCAAAGATCAAGTGTTTATTTCAGTAGGATTTAGCACAGTAGAGCCCCGGATTATTTGTATTCAAATTTAAATCACTATTCAGCCAAATATGAAGGTAAAATTAGTCCATACCTGATAATTTTCTTTCCATTACTCCCAACTAGGCACCTGCATATATGCACCCTCTGCATATGTAAATGTACACACATACACGTATAGTTAGCCACGACACTGCCAGCAAGACACAAAAGCACTATTCTGAAAAGTGCACCCAACTTACATAGCATGTAAATACAGGGGAGCTTATAGATGGGCAGAGAATGGACAGGGCTCACACACACACGTGACGTAACTTACAGAACATAGTTGCATGCGTCCCTGCTGCATTTACACTTTAGCAAGGTCTTTAGCCAGGCTGGTCTAACTGTGGGTACAAACTATCAGAACTATCAGCTGTAAAAAATAAAAAAAAGTTTAACCCATTCAAATTTAATGTCACATTTTTATTTTTGAAACAAATAAGAAGATCAAAGGAAAAAGCCAAAATGTCAAATTTATTCACCACACATATAAAAAGATCAAATCATAAGTGAAAAGCCCACTAAGGAGAGGTAGAGATACAAACTTTTGATGAAGATGGAATAGAGACTTATTTTCAAGTTTCAGACTGTGCATCCCAAAGGTTTGAATCAAGAGATTATCTGTTTTCTTTGATCGTGTATATGTAAGTGAGTACATGGTTTTTTATGATGTATTACTGCATTTTTATTATGGGTTGCTACATTTTAAGTTATTTTTTATTTAGTATCATTTTCTCTATAATTGTCACAAACTCAGGGAATGTGAGCCCTTGGGCCACTAGCTAGTGGCTGGCGAATCACCCGGGCTGGGCACAAGACTAGACAAGAACCAGGAACAAAGCTTGACAGGAACAGGGTTCACAGAAGCAGGGTTTTCTGGAACAAAACTTCAGGAGCAAGAGTCACAGAACAAACCTTTCTTAAACAAGGCTAGCTTGTTGTGAAGGCCATGCATGAAAGTCCCAAGGTTCCTTATAAAGGATCTCACTGATGTCAAAACCTCTGGAGCCCTGGAATGAGGCTTGGAACGCACTGAAGAGCACAGAATGGACACAAGAGAGAGGCTAAGATACTGGGACATCAGACTGAGGCTTGGATAACTTCTAGAATGAGGCTTGAGAAACAGGGAAATGGGCAACAGTGGCATCAATGCAAGAAGGCAGCAGTCTAGAGAAGCCACAGAGCCTCACCACTGGAAGGAAAAGTGAGTCTGGATGGGGGGCATGGCCGTAGCCATGACAATAAGTTTTACTAATTTTTGGGGGTCTTTTACTAAAGATTAGCTTGAGTTATGTACAGCAGGGCCCATTTTATTCCAATGGGCTCTGCTGCAAATAACTCGAGCTATTTTTAGTAAAAGACCCCCTTTATTTGTTGATTATGGGTTAATATTTTTTGACATATTTTTCCATATGTTTTCAATCACATTCACACATTTTTGTGAACGCTATTGACTGGGGAGGTCAGCTTGTGACAAGTGATGGCACTTCTGGGTAGTGATGTATTTGGAATGCATGCAGTGAAACGCATTGTTCCCACAGCATTTTTGGTTTCTTTAATTTGCTTTTAGATATTTTAAAGTGCTATTTGGTAGTCTTTCTGCTTTTTGGTAAGCACTCTCTCTGTGTATTTTTACCGTAGTTTCAAGTTGCATTTTTGTTGCGCTATTTTTTGTGTTTCCGAGTACAGAATTTGATTCGTCCAATGATTTGCTAGCATTTATACAATCTTAATAAGTACTTTTAGTATTTTATGTGCACTTTATTTTGAGACATTTTATTTTACTGTGACCTCTGACCTGTCATTAGCTCTTATTTAAATCATTTTGGAAGCAACAATGGTGGATTCACCACTGCACTTTTTGCTGCTTCTCAGGAAGTAAAAGTAAGATTGCTATTCCATCTCTCCTGCTTCCTTTTTAGACATATGTGGAATGTGAGATACTTTGGATCAGTGGGCTTTCTACTAAAGCTGTTATGTGATACTCTGTGGAACCAGGGTATGTATTTATTGTCCATATTTGGTTTGCCTGTGTATGTCAAATTATTATTTATTTTGTGATTTCAGTATTTTATGTACCTTTTTAGTGGCTCTATATATTTTTATTATGCAATTCCTTTTTATATATGGATTGTGGAGTTTTTTTTAATCACTATAAGGGCCCTGCTTACAAAGACGTGCTGTACGCGCACTAACTTTTTAGCGTGCACTAAAAATTAGTGTGCGCTAGTGCTAGAGATACTCATATATTCCTATGGGTGTCTCTAGCACTAGCACACCTACAGCGCAGCTTAGTAAACAGGGCCCTAAGTTGTTTTATCAATTTATGGTTTTGTTAAGTTATGTTTATGCTTATTGACAGTTGTTATTGAAACCACCGACGCAGCCCTGGTTAGGGCGAAACACGATCTTGTCAAAGGGCTTTTCACTTATGATCTAATCTTTTTATATGTGTAGTGAATAAATTGGACATTTTGGGTTTTTCCTGTAATATGCTCCTTGTTTGTTCCATTCTGGATATTACAGATCGCTTGCCTATTTGTTTCCTTGGACATTTTCATTTTTTACATTGTTTATATAAAACTAGTAAAAAAGGCCCATTTCTGACACAAATGAAACAGGCGCTAGCAAGGTTTTCCTCAGAGTGTTTATGTTTTAGAGAGTGTGTGTGTGAGAGTGACTGTGAGAGAGAGTGACTGTGCGAGTGTGTGTGTGTGTGTGTGTGTGTGTGTGTGTGTGTGTGTGTGTGTGTGTGTGTGTGTGTGTGTGACAGAGAGAGAGTGAGACTGGGTGCGAGTGCATGTGAGAATGACAGTGTGTGCGAGTGCGTATGTGAGACACAATGAGTGTGTGTGAGAGAGAGAGTGTGTTTCACACAGATACAGTGTGTGTGAGAGAGAGTGTGTGTGTGAGAGACAGCAAGTGTGAGAGTATGTGTGCGATACAGACTCTTTGTGAGACCGAGTGTATGAGACCGAGAGTTTGCAGAACCCCTCCACCTCTTCTTCCCCCCCTCCTTCCCCCTTCCCCCTCCCCCCACTTCCACCCCTGTCCGAGTTCCAGAACCCCCTTCCCACTTCTTCCCATCCGAGTTCCAGGACCCCCCTCCCACTTCTTCCCATCCCCCCGCCTCTCCCCCCCTCTCCGAGTTCCAGGACCCCCCTTCCCCCCCCGCTACCCCCTGATCCAGGATCCCCTCCCCTTCGAGTTCCAGGACCTGCCCCTCCCCTTCCAGTGAATTTCCAGTAATCCCCTCCCCCCCTTTGTAGTTTCAGGACCCCCTTCCCCCGTCTGTCGTTTCAGGACCCCCCTTTGTAGTTTCAGGACCCCCTCCCCCATGTCGTTCTTGACCCCCCCCCCTTTTATTTCAGGACCCCCTCCCACTCCCCACCTGTCTGACCCTCCCCTTCTTAAGAGCTGTCTGCTTAAAAGTTTTTACCTCCTGCACGCAGGGATGCTGCTTCCGACAGCTTTTTCTTTCGCTTGTGTTTCAGCTGTTCCTGTGGTCCCGCCCAACAGCTGAAACAGAAGCGAAAGAAAAGGCTGATGGAAGCGGCGTCCCTGCATGCAGGAAGTAAATACTTTTAATCAGTCAGCTCTTACGAAGGGGAGGGCCAGAGAGGGGTGAAGTGGGAGAGGGGTCCTAAAACGACAGAAGGGGGGAGGGGGGTGTTTGCAGCGCCATTATCGTCTACGGAGCTCCTTAATTCTCACCTCCAAAGTGCTTTCTTGCCTGGGACCGTGGCTCCCTCGGAGTTGGTCTGCTAGGGTAACGTCATAATGCGGCCAGTGACGTCAGTCTGATCTACGGAGCCATCCTGACCACCTCCGCCGAGGGAACCACGGTCCCAGGCAGGTCAGAACGTTGGAGGTGAGAATTATTATATAGGAATTGTTTAAGGAAAGGGATAGAGGAAAAGATCTCCGTGGTCCAAGGCTTTACAAATTTATGATATTGCTGTGTTGTGTTCCCCTATGCACTGCATACCAATCAGAGATAAGAAAAAACTTCTCTCCACGCACATCTAATATCTTTTTAATGACGCTTGCTAATTATTGTATAAACTTGTAAGTGGCATAAAGAGAGCACATATCACAAATCAATGATCCCCATTTCACTCTTAGCTTCGTCAGGGGATAAAAAATGTGCTCCTTCTCTGCATAATTCATGGCACACTCTTAGCCCCATTGAATCCCCCCTTCTTTGTACTGAGCTAAAGAGTTCTAGAGTTCTTGCTCTAACTTTGGGAACATACATTTTAGGCATGCAAATATCAGGTTATGGTAGCATTCTATAACAGAATCTGAGTGCCCAGATGCCATTATCAAATAGCTCCCCACTGCACATCCTCATAAAAACAGAAGAACATAAGCATTGCTATACTGGGACAGACCAAAGGTCCATCAAGCCCAGTATCCTGTTTCCAACAGTGGCCAATCCAGGTCACAAGTACCTGGCAAGACCCCAAAACCGTAAATGGAGGTACCCAGTTGTAGAATAACCCCCTTATTAACTAGTACTCCACAGGAATTTTTCATACCATGAATAATGCACTGGTATGAACAAAACCTGCACTATCTTTTTCAGAAGCTAGTCATAAGCACACACTGGCTAAGAAACTGTTTTTAATTCAAATAATGGCTTAGCAGCATTGTGTATACTTAATGCAGATAGTTTATATATCAATAAAAGCATTCAGAGCCCAGATATATCAGATAACAAGAAAAGTCAATAAAAAACATACTCCTGGGTATTTCACAATCTTCCAATACTGTACTTACATGACCCAAAATATCTGAGCGGTGACCAGTGTTTTGCTGGTCACTGCCACCATTATGCCTGGAAATTCTATGCCTGGTCACGTCCAGGCTCCGGTAATGAATATCTGGAATTGTGGAGCTGGCTAAAGTATAGCAGGTTAAGTGCGACATTCAGCTCTTAACCAGCTATGGTTTACGCATAATGATAGGACTGACTTTTATGCGGTCCTGTTTATGCAGTGATCCTGGCCGGTTAAGTGCTGACTCCACCCCCTAAACATCCTCAAAATAGCCAGTTTTGAGTTTGGCGCTAACCCGATATTTTCAGCACCACTAACTAGTTAAGTGTCACTGAAAATGTACAGTTAGCCCCAAACAAATGATTTAACCATCCAGGAGCCATTTCTAGCCAGTTAAATTGTTTTGAATATTGACCCCTATATAATTATCTAGTAGGAGCATAGCATAAACATCATGCCTACTGCAAATTCATAAATCGTTTGTAAACTCATATACATACATACCCATGCACTAATATAAAAACACAAAATCTATCACACTATAGAGGTAATTTCATACTAGATTTTTCATGCATATGTGCCACTGTACATATGTAAAAAGCCTCTTATAAAAATACCTCACATGCAAAAATATGTACAGTGCAATTAGACAAGTATATGACTTTAAGAATCCTCCCATGAACACACCTACTCTAAGTCATGTATTCATCATTTATGCGTGTATTCCAACATGTAGAGAGAGAGAGAGAGATCAGTTCTAACAAATTGTGGATCAGGCACCAAGCTGAAATTTTGAACAATACTATTAGGGGCCCTTTTACTAAAGAGTTCCTCTGCAGCAACCTGGAACTATCACCGACGCAACGCGGGTGCCAGTGGTAGTTCCATCCCCAGCAGAAACCATTTCTGGCGCTAGCGGAAATATTTAAAACATATTTCCACAAGGGGTTACCCGGCAGTAATCGGGCAGTGTCGCACTCCACTTGGTTACTACCAGGTTAGCACAGGAGCCCTTACCGCCACCTCAATGGGTGGCAATACGTGCTCCCCCTGATATGGCCGTGTGGCAAGTATCAACTTACCACATGGCCATTTCATTTTTTGGCCTTTTTACCCAATGCGGTAAAAGAGGCCCTGGCGTGTGATAAAAACAGCCGCCACCGCTAGCATAAGAACCCTTTTACCACAGCTTAGTAAAAGGGCCCCTTAGTATGCAAACAGAGAGAGGACAGGGCCATCTACATTTAAAAACAATTTTTTTCAAACAAATTGTACGTTGTGACCTTTCAAGGATGGCAATTCAAAAAGGGGAGGAGTGAATCACATTTTACATGTTTACAAATAAGTTAATTGATTTGTCATGAATCCCATACCAGTTATATTGCCCCTAGACAGACATCTTTTGAGCTTTTTTGTATAACTCATTCCAACTTCTGTTGCAGTTGGAAAGAACAAAAAGAAGAACAGAGACAAGAAAAAAGAAATAGGCAGAGGACATAAAAAGGAGAAGCAGCACAGAAAATAAAACCTGAGACACACCTAAACTTAGAAAACAATTTAATTTTTCTGGAAAAGAATATAATCTACTATAATAAAACGCACCTCCAACGTTCTGAAGCTGACTCCGTGGCTTTAGTGAAGGGTTCGTAACATCGTTACAGGGTTCGTAACATCGTAAGTCTGTCACATCTCTCTCTGCCCTCACGTCAAAACGTGATGACGTCAAGGGCGGAACAGTGAGAGTAAAGACAACGGTGCACACTTACGACGTCGAGGGACGTATCACATGGAACTGTATGGAAAGAAGGGAGGAGCGTCAGGAGAAGGAGTCATTTTCAGTTAGCGAAGGCAACGGTGCACAGTTGCCAGGCAACGGTACGCAACGTCGACAGACCTATCAGAGGGAAATGTATGGGAAGAAGGGAGGAGCCTCAGGCAACAGTACGCGACGTTCAGGGACCAATCAGAGGGACGTGTATGGGAAGAAGGGAGGAGCGTCAGGAGAAGGGCTCATTTTCTCTGAGTCAAGTCAACTGTGCACAGTTGCCACGTAATGGTACGTGACGTCGAGGGACCTATCAGAAGGAAGTGTATGGGAATAAGGGAGGAGTGTCAGGACGGAGAAGGGGTCATTTTATGTGCACTACGCAGGACAGGAACATCACTGGAACTACAAGATTGACTGGTTTATTTCTCTGTATTTCCAGTGTACTCATATTTTCCTGTATTTGCAGTATAGTAAGATTAGTATTATTAGCATTTGTATAGCGCTACCAGATGCACTCAGCGCTGAACACCTGATACAAAGAGACAGTCCCTGCTCAAAAGAGCTAACAATCTAAAAAATACAGACAGACAAGACAGTTAAAGGTAAGGGAAGTAATGGGTGAAAAGGAAGGAAGGGACAAGGGGAGGGCAATTGAGTAGTGGCTAGGAGCTAAAAAGCAGCAGTGAAAAGGTGGGTTTTCAGCATAGATTTGAAAACAGGTAGAGATGGAGCTAGACGTATAGGTCCAGGAAGTCTATTCCAGGCATAAGGTGCTGCGAGAGCAAAGGAGCGAAGCCTAACACTTCCATTTACAACATTAAGGGCAGAAAGTCATCACCTTACTAGCGGCCGTTTCACTGGTCTCAGAAACGGGCCTTTTTTTACTAGTAACTGATAAATATGAAAAATACTAGAGAACCAAGCCAAAACTACTATGGGGTGAAGCTATGGTCCACAAGCTACAGATGCCTTGGGATGCTCCCTTCCATCCCATGGCACAGAACTGTGTCCCCAGATTGTGCACCTGGAAGTGATATTGCCACTATGGAGCCAGCTAGAACTAAACACCTGCAACTCAAGGTATATTCCCCTCCCCCCCTCTTCACTTCCAGAAATCATAAGTACATCAACATAAGTACATAAGTATTGCCATACTGGGACAGACCAAAGGTCCATCAAGCCTAGCATCCTATTTCCAACAGTGGCCAATCCAGGTCTCAAATACCTGGCAAGATCCCAAAAAAGTATTTTATGCTGCTTATCCCAGAAATAAGCAGTGGAGTTTTCCCAAGTCCATTTTAATAATGGTCTATGGACCTTTCCTTTAGGAAGCCGTCCAGACCTTTTTTTAAACCTGCTAAGCTAACCACCTTTACCGCATTCTCTGGCGACGAATTCCAGAGTTTAATTACATGTTGAGTGAAGAAATTGTTTTTCCAATTCGTTTTAAATTTACTACTCTGAAGCTTCATCGAATGCCCCTAGTCCGAGTATTTTTGGAAAGAGTAAAGACGCTTCACGTTTACCCTTTCCACTCCACTCATTATAGACCTCTATCATATCTCCAAGCTGAAGAGCCCGAAGCCCCTTTAGCCATTCCTCATAGGGAAGTCATCCCATCTCCTTTATCATTTTTGTCGCCCTTCTCTGCACCTTTTCTAATTCCACTATATGTTTTTTGAGATGCAGTGACCAGAATTGAACACAATATTCGAGGTGCAGTCGCACCATGGAGCGATACAAAGGCATAATAACATCCTCATTTTTGTTTTCCATTCCTTTCCTAATAATACCTAACATTCTATTTGCTTTCTTAGCTGGTTTCAACGTATCATCAACGATGACACCTAGATCCCTTTTTTGGTCGGTGACTCCTAACGTGGAACCTTGCATTACATAGCTATAATTCAAGTTCCTCTTTCCCACATGCATCACCTTCCACTTGCTCATATTAAATGTCATCTGCCATTTAGAAGCCCCGTCTCCCAGTCTCGTAAGATCCTCTTGTAATTTTTCACAATCCTCTCGTGATTTAACAACTTTGAATAACTTTGTGTCGTCAGCAAATTTAATTACCTCACTAGTTACTCCCATCTCTAGGTCATTTATAAATATGTTAAAAAGCAGCGGTCCCAGCACAGACACCTGGGGAACACCACTAACTACCCTTCTCCACTGAAGATACTGACCATTTAACCCTACTCTCTGTTTTCTTTTAACCAGTTTTTAATACACAATAGGACACTACGTCCTATCCCATGACTCTCCAATTTCCTCTGGAATCTTTCATGATGTACTTTGTCAAGCACCTTTTGAAAATCCAGATACACAATATCAACCGGCTCACCTTTATCCACATGTTTGTTCACCTCTTCAAAGAAATGTAATAGATTGGTGAGGCAAGATTTCCCTTCACTAAATCCATGATGGCTTTGTCTCATTAATCCATGCTTTTGAAAATGCTCTGTAATTTTGTTCTTTATAATAGTCTCTACCATTTTGCCCGGCACCGACATCAGGCTCACCGATCTATAATTTCCCAAATCTCCTCTGGAACCTTTTTTAAAAATTGGCGTTACATTGGCCACCCTCCAATCTTCCAGTACCATGCTCAATTTTAAAGATAAATTACATATTACTAACAATAGTTCCACAAGTTCATTTTTCAATTCTATCAGTACTCTGGGATGGATACCACCCGGTCAAGGAGATTTGCTACTCTTCAATTTGTCAAAATGCCCCATTACATCCTCCGGGTTTATAGAGATTTAATTCAGTCAATATTGGGGTAATTGAAATCAAGAACACCTTTCGAATGTTAAGAACATATTGAACACGGCTGGACTTTCTAAGCATTTACATATTGAGATAAGCTTGAATGTATATGAAAACAGTGTCTCTTATGCATCTGCTTGTTGGGACTTGAAATTTATGAGAAATTAAGTGGAGTTTTTTTTGAGACCCATGATTGATAAGGCCTCCTCATTATACAAAAGGCTTGTCCTTTAAGAACGAGGAATAGCCAAGTGACCTGAGGTCTTTTTTTCTCCACTTTTTTGTACTTTTATCAGAAGTGTCCCTCAAACACGTTGCATAACCGGTAGGAGAGTGATAGTATCATTGAAAATAGATCCTACTTATTCCGAATCATTACAGGGTAATTGAAATCACCCATTATTATTGTGCTGCCTAGTTTGTTTGCATCCCTAAATTCCTTTAAGATATCTACATCCATCCTGGCCAAGTGGACAGTAGTACACTATCACTTTCCTTTTCCCCTTTACACAAAGAACTTAAATCCATAGGGATTCCAAGATGTGTTTTTTTTCCTGCAGAATTTTCAGTCTATTTGATTCAAGGCCCTCCTTAACATACAGTGCTACCCCCTCCTACAATTCAATCCACCCTATCACTATGATATAATTTGTACCCCGGTGTGATAGTGTCCCACTGGTTATCCTCCTTCCACCAGGTCTCAGAAATGCCTATTATATCTAATTTTTCATTTAGTGCAACATATTCTAACTCTCCCATCTTATTTCTAAGGCTTCTGGAATTCGCATATAGACCTTTCAAACTATGTTGCTCCTGTTTACATCATCACGCCCAGTACTTGACAATATTAATTTGCAATCTTTTGTCTGATTTTTATTTTTACTTATGGACACCTGATCTACTATGATCTCTTTTGCAACCTCACTATCAGGATACCCTATCTTCCCTGTTTTGGTGATGTCTTTAAAAGATATCTTATTCCGAACCATGCGCTTTTGAGCAACTGTTGGCCTTCCCCCATTTTATAGTTTAAAAGCTGCTCTATCTCCTTTTTAAATGCCGATGCCAGCAGCCTGGTCCCACCCTGGTTAAAGTGAAGCCCATCCTTTCGGAATAGGCTCCACCTTCCCCAGAACGTTGCCCAGTTCCTAACAAATCTAAAACCCTCCTCCCTACACCATCATCTAATCCACGCATTGAGACACCGGAGCTCTGCCCTATCTCTTCCACATCTAACTTCCTCCTTTCTCCCATACAAGTAACATAAAGTTAACCAGATTTGCACACCCAAAATGTAGTAATCTTACACTGCATGCATTTAGTTATTTTATTATATATATTAGAGAAACTGGGACAAAATTTCCATGTATGCAGCAGCGCAAATCAAGATCAGTTCAGCCGCCTCAAGTTGACTCAAGTTCGGTGGCAGTTCTAAATGTGATCAACTTCTGAATCCATCTCTGCCTCACATGGTTGCTCTGCTAAGTATCACTATTTGATATTTTGGATGCTTTGCTCTTTCAGCTGACAGGAACAGATCAAGGAGGATCTTTTTACTGTGGGGGGAGAAGGGTGCAATTTTTGTTAGGCACTTATTTAGCATACTAAGCTGTACAACAACAGGATTAGACTGGAAGTGAGCCAAAAAAATGACCTGCCCAAAGTCACTTAGGGACCCTTTTACTAAGCCACGTAAGCATCTACGCGCACCCGTGCGCCAAAATGTACTTACTGCCCAACTACCATGTGGCTCTTGCGGTAATTTCACTTTTGGCACGCGTCCACTATGCGCATCTGAAAAAATGTTTTTTTATTTTCTGGCATGCGTAGCGGATGCACGCCAAGTGGCATCTCACATGCAGAGGTCATTACTGCCCAAATTCTTTACCACTAGGTCTATGGCTGGCGGTAAGGTCTGAGAGCTAAAATGGACGAGTGGCAATTTTGATTTTGCCACACATCCGTTTTTGGGAGTAAAAAAGAAAAAAAAAAGAGGCTTTTACAGGTGCTCTGAAAAAAATTCTGCACGCGCCCATAACCCGCACCTACACTACTGCAGGCCACATTTTACCGCAGCTTAGTAGAAGGACCCCTTAAGGGTCTGTTCTCTTTACCTCTTAAACTTTGTCCCATAGATAGGCTTGCTGAGACTTATGTTATTTTACAAAATCTGTTGTGCAATTTCCACTACAGCAGAAACAATGGATTTTGTCTTCTCTTGCATTAGGAGACAAGCAATTTAACTGGCTGTCACCACTAAACTGGTAAATTTTTATTGAGAAAACTCGAACTTCTCCAGCTTTCTGCAAAATTGGTTTTGAATACCAGTAGCCTCAAGGAAAAATTAATTCTTACCTGATAATTTTCTTTCCATTAGTCTCAACAGATCAATGAGACTTGTGGGTTGTGTCCCTCTAGCAGCAGGTGGAGATAGAGAGAACCTCTGAGGTTTGCTATATGTGGACCTGTGCAGCCAGCTGAACCTCAGTATGAACGATACCAAAGCAGTGGAATGGAAACAACAGAAAACTCTCCGGACACTGTCAGACCAATTCCCCAACATACTTCGACCACTTCTACATTTATTTATTTTATTTTTTAATCAAACGAAGAAACATTCAGAACAACAGAACCCGAAAAAAACTAACCAACCGCAACAAAACCGCAGAAAGTAAATCCAGGGGGGGGGGGGGGCTCTGGATCAGGGGCGTAGCCACGGGTGGGCCTGGGTGGGCCTGGGCCCGCCCACCCAGCAACGATGCAGAGAGATGTAAAAAGAATTGATCCTCCACCGGCACACTGCAGGCCTTCTTTCCCCTCCCTCCCCCCTTCGGGCAGCGCCTCAATCTAACGCTACAGCTGAGCAGAGCTGCACGGCACCGGGTCCGTCTCCGTCCTGCCGCTACTTCTGCCCTCCGGCTCCGTTGTCATCTTTTTTCGTTCTTCTGCTGCTTATCTGCAGCTGTTCCGGATTTGCGATTCTGCGCGCTACCAAGGCTGTCTGTGAGGAATGAGATGAGGGAAAAGGAAGAAAGGAGAAAAACTGCACATGGATGAAGAAAATAAGCAGAAGCTGGATCCACTAGACAGTCAAGTCTGCGGAGCACCCAGCTTTTACTTACGGACGTAGGGCAAGAAATGAGGAAGAAAGGCGGAAAGTAAAGAAATAAATGGAAAGGAAGCCCTGGAAACGGAGTTAAGAGGACGGTTAGCAGCAGAATCAGATACTGGGCCAACAAAGGTAAAAAAAATCATTTTATTTTCATTATAGTGTTTGGAATATGTCCACTTTGAGAATCAGGTGCTCAACATTAAAAGTTTTTATTTATTTATTTATTTATTTATGGCATTTGATCCCACATTAAACATGAATTAGATTGGAACCTGGGATCATTTAATTTTTTTTTTCCTGGAGAGAGTCATGCATTGTCCCCCAGCTACAGCCAGCTCTGCAATTTGGGGAGGGGGGGGGCGCAGAGGTGGACGGGGGAGAGAGCCTATTGTTAAACATTTACCAGCACACCACAAGCAGCAAACAGCCACTCAACCCGTCTGTGCTAAACTAGGCCCAAAGGATACCAGTTGCCAGATCAAACCAGAGCTGCACAGAGATGTCCCTCCACCTGCTAGATAGAGAGAATACTGAGGTTCAGCTAGCTGCACAGGTCCACATATAGCAAACCTGGGAGATTCTCTCTATCTCCACCTGCTACTACTACTACTACTACTTATCATTTCTAAAGCGCTACTAGATGTACGCAGCGCTGTACACTTGACCATGAAGAGACAGTCCCTGCTCGACAGAGCTTACAATCTAATTAGGACAGACAGACAGAACAAACAAGAGATAAGGGAATATTAAAGTGAGGATGATAAAATAAGGGTTCTGAACAAAGTGAATAAGGGTTAGGAGTTAAAAGCAGCATCAAAAAGGTGGGCTTTTAGCTCAGAGATAGAGCTTGACGTACCAGCTCAGGAAGTCTATTCCAGACATATGGTGCAGCAAGATAAAAGGAACGGAGTCTGGAGTTAGCAGTGGAGGAGAAGGGTGCAGATAAGAGAGATTTACCCAGTGAACGGAGTTCCCGGGGAGGAATGTAGGGAGAGATGAGAGTGGAGAGGTACTGAGGAGCTGCAGAGTGAATGCACTTATAGGTCATTAAGAGGAGTTTGAGCTGTATGCGGAAACGGATAGGAAGCCAGTGAAATGACTTGAGGGGAGGGCTAATATGAGCATAACGACCCTGGCGGAATATTAGTCGTGCAGCAGAATTTTGAACAGATTGAAGAGGAGAGAGATGGCTAAGTGGGAGACCTGTAAGAAGTAAGTTGCAATAGTCTAAGCGAGAGGTGATAAGAGTGTGGATGAGGGTTCTGGTAGTGTGCTCAGAAAGGAAAGGGCGAATTTTGCTGATATTATAAAGAAATAAACGACAGGTTTTAGCAGTCTGCTGAATATGTGCAGAGAAGGAGAGGGAGGAGTCTAAGATGACCCCAAGGTTACGAGCTGATAAGACAGGAAGGATGAGAGTGTTATCTACAGAAATAGAGAATAGGGGAGGAGGAGAGGTTGGTTTAGGGGGAAAGATGAGAAGCTCAGTCTTGGTCATGTTTAGTTTAAGATGGTGCTGAGACATCCAGGCAGCAATGTCAGACAGGCAGGCTGATACTATGGCCTGGATTCCTGCTGAGATTTCTGGTGTGGAGAGGTAGATCTGGGAGTCATCAGCGTAAAGATGATACTGAAAACCATGGGATGAGATCAGAGTACCAAGGGAAGAAGTATAGATGGAGAAAAGAAGAGGTCCCAGGACAGATCCCTGAGGTACACCAACTGACAGTGGGATAGAAGTAGAGGCGGTTCCACTAGAGTACACGTTAAAGGTACGCTGGGATAGATAAGAAGAAAACCAGGAAAGAACAGAGTCCTGAAATCCAAGTGAGGACAGCGTAGAGGGACACAACCCACAAGTCTCTGGATTGATCTGTGGGACGCCATGGAAGCAACCTTAAAAATGAGGCACCATTTGGCATTTTTGTCTCCTCCTGATCCTTTGGGCTCCCAGTTTTTACTATATGTTTTTGCATCCTACACAATCTTCTTTTCAAAGTCTCTCTCTGCCTTCCTTATCAGCGCTTTGCACATGACTTGCTATTCCTTATGCTGTTTCCTATTATTTTTAATCAGATCCTTCTTCCATATTCTGAAGGATTTTGCTCTAATAGCTTCCTTCACCTCACTTTTTAACCTTGCTGGCTGTTTGGCCTTCCTTCCTCCTTTTTTAATACATGGAATATATTTGGCCTGGGCTTTCAGGATGGTATTTTTGAACAGCATCCACACCTGATGTAAATTTTTGACCTTTGCAGCTGCTCCTCTAAGTTTTTTTTTTCACCATACTTCTCATTTTATCATAAACTCCTTTTTGAAAGTTAAATGCTAATGTATTGGATTTCCTGGCGAGTCACAGGTATGAAGTATTTGTTGGTTGTGATATTGCTCACCTTTTCTGAAACAATCTTACATAACGAGCAGGGTATTTTGCAGAAAGTCAAAGGCTTGTGCTACCAATTGTTGTCGCTGTACTTCTGGTGGGGGCAGCTAGAAACTATTAATATGTCCTTAGCTACAAATATTATGTATGACATATATATGACACCTGTTGTTTTTTTTTTATAGAGTTTTACAAGGACATTAATAAGGTTCTGCTGAATTTCTTATGGAATCACAAGAAACCAAGAGTTACTTTACAAACTTGCAAAAAAAAAAAAAACAAGGACACATGCAGGGGAATATGGAATAGTAAAAGAAGATAAAGAAGCAGGAGTGCCAAAATGAAATGCTCTAAAAGCCAATAGTAGTGTTTTGAATTTTATATGGCTATTCAGCAGGGAGACAATTGTACTGCTTTAGGATTGAAGTAATATGATCTGATCTTTGTAAATTACAGAGAAGGTGAATGGCAGTGTTCTGTAAAGTTCAAAGCTTTTTTAAAGTTGATTTTATAGCACCTATATAAATAAAAAGCACACCAAAATCGCTCCCATGCTGGCCCTACAGTACTGTCTCCAAAACAGAGACAAACCCCTACACAGGCTGCTTAAAAAGAAATAGTGTACTGATGCAGCTGTACTAACCCGAACAGCACAAACCTGACAGAGGGGTAGAATGAAAGTTCATTCTCACAGTTTTGCCAGCCTTACAGGTAGCCACAGACCTTCTGACTCCGATCAGGTGGCTGAATCCAGACAGCTGAAGGAATGCAGAGATACCCCCTCTCCTCCAGAATTCCACATAAGCAGAAACCTGCTCTCTTCCAACATTATTTATATTTTTCAAAGTTCTACGAGGAGGAGGAAGGAAGTGGCAGGAGAAGGGGGAAAGGTGGGGGGAGCGACCTGGCACCACCAGGTGTACTCCAAGTCAGGCACCTCTACCAGCCTAGACACCCCCAAGCTCAACTGAACCAGGGAATCCAGAACAAGAGTGACAGAAGCAGGAGAAACAAGGAGTTTGTTAGAGACCATTCACTGCATGCTGGAGATAAAGAATCCTGACTGATAAAGGAGTATATCGCCACTCTCTATCTCCATCTGCTGGTAGATGGTCATAATCTACAACTCTCTGGATTCGTCTGATGCTGATGACAAGGAAGGAGAAATTAGATCTTACCTGATAATTTTCTTTCCATTAGTCCTTCCCACTATTCCAGACAGACTTGGGAAATAGAAGCTAATTTGTATATAACACCTGCCAAGTGGAAATTATTTTGGACTAAAAGTGTTCACTGTGCAGCTTCAGCTTCCTTACACAATCCATGTTTTTCCTAGCTCATCTTCATCATATGGATTCAAGTACATTTAATCAGTGTTGGTCCTATGCATAATCTGTTGGAACACTTCAGCATATATGTTTCTCTTGTCCTATGGTGTTAAAATTTTGGCAGCAGATGTGGCAGAGAATATGTTTTTAATCATTCTTTCACTATATTATTTTATTATGTATTAATATGTGTATAACACACATATGAAGAGGTATCCAGTTCTCAACATAATTTTGTAGGCTTGATGAAGTTTCTCTATACATATATATACATTTTAGTATCTATATTTATATGACATCTTTTTATTTTTTAATGACAACATGCTTGATTTTATATATGTTTTTTTCCATATCTTTGTGTTGCTGTATGATATTGGTTTAGATGTATTTGTATAGACTTCTTCACATGTTCTGCTTTTTGTGTTGCCTCCTATTTGGTCTTCCTGATCTTGTTCGACTCTCATCGATATGACAAGCTATACAATCTTATGGTTGCTGTTGTCTTCCAGGATATTCTGAGAGGATGAAGAATGCATCAGTGCTGAATGTTACTTTCTGGTGGAATTCGATCTATTTCATATACAAGTATGAAACAATATCAGCAGAGTCAGTTGGTCGCTCTGGGAACTTTTGTGCTATTTGGGCTAATCTTATGGAACTTTCTGATTAGGTTTTCTCTCTCTCTCTCTCTGGGTAGTTTTCCACTGCATTAGTTTGTGGGGTGGGGATTTCACCATCTGGCAATGTTCTGTGGTAGTTTCTAAAGGTTATTTATTGTTAATTGGATTAAAATAATAAAGCTGTGAACTTAAAAAAAAAAGTGGTACCATCTTGAGAAATCCAAAAGCACTGTATAAATATGATTGAGAAAAGTAAAGACTTCCTACTATGTTAATGTCACAATTACTGTATGCTAGTCCAATAGTGAGTTCGTGGTGACGTCTAAAGGTTTGGCTTTCACTCCTCAAGGGCCACCAAGGGATCAGGTTTTCTGGATATCCCTAATAAATCTGCATGAGAGAGAGGAGCGTGCCTATTACCTCCACTGTATCCTGACTTGTTAGCGATTCTTGAGGACTCAGAATAAAGACCAAAGGCCTAGAGCAAGGGTTATCAGTCCAGTCCTTGGAACATACCTACCCAGTCAAGTTTTCAGGATATTCTCAATGAATATGCATAAGAGACTTGCATGCACTAGCCATTCCATGCACATCTCTCTCATGCATATTCATTGTGGATATCCAGAAAACCTGACTGGGTGTGTCCTGAGGAATGAGTTGAGAACCTCCTGGTCTAGAGGCTTCCCAATCTGCAGTCTTGGAGGTTTCTCACATGGCTGATTTTCCTTGTAAATTTCAACAATTTTCCTGTTGCTCTCTGACTGGAGGAAGGGATGAATCACATCTTTGTCATCAAATTATATAGTGTCAGCATCCAAAATGAGGTAAGGCAGAAGGTACAGAATAGGTTTATTCAAGGGCAAAGGTCGGCACACACAGAAAGATACAGACAGCAGACATGTTCCCTTGCTGCAATCAGATTTTTATTTATAAAACTTGATTACTCATCATTCACTTTGAGTGAATTACAATAAATATGTATAGTCTTACTTGATTCCTAAATGTACAAAATCTCAAACAGAAGATGCATACTCCTTTCATTGCAACTTTATAGCATCCAACTGAAAAAGACAAACAAACTGTAGGCAGTAGTACCAAGAACCCATTCATATAGCCAAGGGCTTATTGTTGTTTTGAAAAACAAGGTCAAGAAAATACAAAAACTGGCTCATTTAAAATGTCTTTAAGCAAAGCATTCCATATTTCAGGTTCAAACCAGCTAAACACTTAATGATGAATGTATAAGGTGATGGAATAGATGTATATCCTTATAATGAAGATTCAGTGATGGATGGATTATAACCATAAACATATCCTAAACATAAAATAGTGATGTGTTAGTCCAGATGAATCCATGAAAAGGCAAATTAACAAACAAAATAAAGCATAACACATGTTATCTAACACCATATTTCTTGACCAGCTTTTAGGAGCTGCACTCCTTTTATCAGATCTGAAGAAACTAAATAAACTGAAGATGACATTGCCAGAAAATATAAAACAATCATAAAATGTATCTGATTACTCTTAACACATCAAGAGCCTCCCCCTCTGTCCCATTTCCCCTTTACTCTACCAAAGGAATGTGTTTTATTATTCACTTGTTTTTTCTGGCAGTATCCTCTAACTCATATGGGTTTTTAGAGGTCACAAAGGGAGTATAGCTCCCAAAAAAACAGTAAAGAACAGTACTGCTAGTCTGACATAAAAGATCTCAACATTTAACAAACAAAAATATGATATCTCCATAAATCTATAAGACAGCAACTGTCAAATAAGTAAAAACATTTCACTGTTCATTCATTGATTCAATATTCACCCTCATCCTAAGTCAGCTTTATAAGAGCTGCATGAACTAATAAAAAGAAGCAAGAAAAGCATGTGTCAACAAGTTATTGTAACGACAAAACTGAATCATTAAGGCATTTTGCCTGTTAACATTCACATTTGCAATTGTTTTTCTGATGCTGGGATAAGAATGGACTTGCCTCCACTTAATTTAAAAGCACAGTTTAGATCAAGGGATAAGTTACAAGGTCTCTACACTGGTCAGAACCATCATGATTCCTTTTCCTTATTCATTTCCCTAGAGGCTTAGTACCATAGAAACACAAGACCCTGACAACAGATAACCATTCACTCTGCCCACTTTCCTTCCTGTTGCAAATGCTACAGACCCCCCAATGAATCTCTTAATTTCCCTTCATGTTCTTGTAATAAAGATCCACCCTATGACCTTGTTTTTAACCAACAACAAAAAAAAACGTAATAATAATTGTAGGACAAGGAGCATGCACGCAGCTGTTCTGTTGTATTTTTCCAAAATTACAAGCATCTCAATGACTATGTCCCAGCATAATAAAGGCCTAGAAATTTGCAACACAAATGCCCATAAAGCTGTGTAAGTCTGTCTCAGTTAATAGTAAACTACATTTTCAGTTCAATTGGAGTTAATATTTTACCATGTAAAATCAGAGCTGGTACTCGAAGAGGGAAACACATCGGCCTTCTATAGAAAGTCTCAAACTTCCTTCTAACTTTATAAAATACAATAGATAATATTATTATTATTACAGCACTGAAAGGCCAAAGTAGTAACAACAGAGATGGGAGAGGTAGACAGAGATCCAACAAGTTGAGCAAAAAATGTGAATCCTTCAGTTCACTGGTAAAATCCATCTTCTGAAACAAGAAGCCTGAAGATTTGAAATTCCAAGATCCACTGTTGGAAGCCAAATATTTCATTAAGGGGTCCTTTAACCAAGGCACGTAGACCTAATGCAAGCTCCCTCCCCTGATGTCGAAGGCAGTACTGCCTACCCAGACATCGACGTCAACACCCAGTGGGATGCCGGTGTGGAAGATCTAGGCACCGGCACCGATGGAGTCTCAGAGAGGGCCTGGGGCAGAACAGCTGACGGCGCAAATGCCCTAGATGCCAAATTCGGAGCCCCCTGCAGCAACTGCACCAATTCCTCTCAAAGCATGCAGTGGAACTGCTCATCAAAGGTGGGCATCAGCAAAGGTATGGGAGCCGGGGCAGAGGCAGCCTGAGAAGATCAATGCCAAACCGGTAGTGGGGCCAGGTCGCTCAGTGACTTGAGCACCAGCACCTCTTCCAAGGACTCTTCCAAGGAGGGGGAAACTCCTCCTGGTGCCGGTGCTTCTCAGGTATCGGAGATACTGATGTCCCGGTGCTCCCGGCACCATGTGTCAAGGAAGTTCAATGCTTATGCTTCTTGGGATTCCCCCAATACATACAGCCTCAATCCCACTGCCGAATCCATACGAGTACTCGGTGTCAGTGTCGGGTCCGATGATGAGTGGAGACCCACTCAATGCCAATGCACTCTCAGTGGATGTTGAAGTCTGAGCAGCAATGGAGGTCGATGCCGCCGGTACCTAAGTCGATGATCCGGCCTTCAAGAAGCCAAAAAGATGCTCCATTTGAGCCAGTCGCACCCGCTGAGTTCTCACCTGCATTGTTAAACAGAAATCGCAATGAGAGGGGTCATGATCTGGCCCAAGGAACCCGATGCACCAATTGTGTGGGTCCATAGCAAGAATCACACATCTACTCTTAGTGCACCTCTTGAAGTCACTGGTGGGGTGTGACTTCTGTGACATCAAAAAAAGTATCTCAGCTAAATTAAACTCTTCAGTCTTGAACAGTTAAAAATCTAAACAAAAATACAAGGGGTAAGGGAAAAATAGAAACACAAAAAAATGACTTCAAAAATAAACAAAAACCCACAAGGGAAGGCACAAAGAAGTCTTTGACAAAAACGCAGCATGAGGGACAGAACACAGAACATGTCCTCTTAGCTCGGTGGAAAAACAAAAGACTGGAGGACCAGTGCTCATGCTTCGGGTGGGAAGAGACCAGCGCATGCATAGTGGGACGCTGCTAGAATTTTACACTTACTCACAAGTCAGAGTCCGTACCGGACCCTGTCAGATGACATCACCCACCTGTGAGAATATGAAGGCATGCTTGCCCTCTGAGAATAAAAACGTTTTTAGGTGCATTCAAAGCAAGAAACCGGTAAAAGAATCAATTGAACTACTAGATGATCAAGGGGTAAAAAGGGCCACTCAGAGAGGACAAGGCCATAGCAGAGACACTGAATTCTTTGCTTCATTGAAGAAGGTGTGATGGCATAGGCGTCAACTTCGTGGGTGCTGTGGGTGCTCGAGCACCCCCAATATTTTCACCCACCGGACGTTCCCTTCCCAGCCAGCCTGACCTGCCCGGTGCCCGCCCTCTTCATCCTCAAAAGTCCTCCGCCGGTCCGCCCTCGCCTTCCTGCGTGCCGTCCTGAATTTTTAAAATCATCTTACCTCGGGGTCCCGGTGGCAGCAGTGAAAGGTGAGCAGGCTCGGTGCTTCAACCTTCCCTTCTCTCTCAGCTCTGGTCCCACCCTTGCAGAAACAGGAAATGAGACCGGCGGAGGACTGTTGTGGGAGAAGAGGTCAGGCTGGGGTTGGGACTGGCACTCGGAGGGGGGGGGCCTGGAACCCGGAGGGAGGGAGGGGGACAATCATTTTGAAAAGTTGGCTCCTATGTGTGATGGAGATACCTGCGCCAGAAATGGTATTTAATTTTGATGAGCTGGAGGAACTAAAACAAATTTCCTATATATCCCACAGTACTGATGGAACTAAAAAATTAAACTGCACATCTATTATTAGTAATTTGTACTTTATCTTTAAAATCAAGTATGGTACCTAAAGATTGGAGGGTAACTAATGTAACACAATTTTTTAAAAGTGTTCCAGAGATGATTTGGGAAATTATAGACCGGTGAGCCTGAAGTTGGTGCCGGGCAAAATGGTAGAGACTATTATAAAGAATACAATTACTGAGCATATACACAAGCATGGATAATGGGCCAAAACCAACATGGATTTAGCTAAGAATAATCCTGCCTCAACAATCTGCTATATTTTATTTTGAAGGGGTGAATAAACATGTGGATAAAGGTAAGCCAGTTCATATATTGTGTATCTAGATTTTTAGACAGCATCTGACGAAAGTACCTCATGAAGGACTCCTGAGAAAATTAGAGTCATAGGATAGGAAGCAATGTCTATTGTGGATTAAGGACTGGTTAAAAGACAGGAAACAGAAAGTGAGTTAAATGATCAATACTGTCAATGGAGAAGAGTAAATATCAGTGGCATAACCACAGGGAGGCTTTGGGGGTCAGGGCTCCCCCACCCAAGGGTTCAAGCCCCCCAAAACTGAGGTGCTGTCTGATGCTTTTGGCTGGTGAGGGTCCCCAAGCCCTGCCAGCAGAAGCCTCCTCTGCCCGTAGCTTGTCAGTTGGCAATGCATTTCCTGGGCTGTCACCATGCCTCCCCCCTCTCATCAAGCTTAGTTTTTGTGAAACTGAGCATACAAACATACATACATATATGTATGCATACATGAGGGAGGCCCACCCAGCCCACCCCCATACCCCCCACCACCACACACATGCGCAAACACCAAGCATGCGCAGGGAATGGGCCCTTTCTCGTATATGTTCATTTTTGTAAAAAACGAGCTTAAAAGGAGATGGGGGGGGAGGCCTTGTGCTGCAGCAGCCCAGGAAAAGCACCGCCAATTACCAGGCTTCTGGTGGAGGAGGGCATCTGCTCGCAGGACTTGAGGACCCCTGCCAGCTCAGCTACATGTGGTTGTTGGGGGTGGGGGGAGGAAAAATTTTGTGCACCCTACTTTGGATTCAGGATTTATATAGTAATTAGGCCCCACCTACACCATCCCACTATGCAGGGCAGGGCACCACCATTTTGAAGATGGCAGCCTAGAGAAGCAGGAATGAGTGGGCATCACTCTTGCTTCTGATAAAAGGTATGGGGACCGGGGATGGAGGTGGGCTAGATTACCACTAAACCACAGGCCAAAGTTATTTGGGGGCCTGGCCTGGCCTAGCTGGGGACCACCAGATTATTTGTAAACGGGGGGCAAGGGGGGACCATCAGACTATCTGTGATTAGGGAGGGAAAGGGTTGGAGCCAGGAGGGCCACCAGACCACTAGTCTATTTTAAGGCTTGGGTAGGGAGGGGGGCTGGGGCCATTAGACTACGAGGGTTTTTTTGTTGGGGGGGGGGGAGAAGGAGCTTAGAGCTTGCCGTGGCATGTGTTGTTTTTTTTTTTTTTAATGTCATCTTTCCTGTCAGTGCCTGAGCCAATCACCACTCAAGCACCAACAGGAAAGCTAGTGCAGAGTTCTGAGCAGCAAAATTACTGCCATGATTTTAATGCAGCATTACTTTGCATGCTCATTACTCTTAGCATGCCACGGCAACTTTTCTGTGCTACGGTTCGTGGCAGAATTTCATTCTACGTTAACCTTTGAGCATCGGCCTCCTGGTTCTCAAGTTCTAAAAAGGAGTCTACCCAAGTTTACCAGAGGTGGATTTAACCTTCCAATTGCCTATAAATATTTGGACAGCCAGTTGCCACTCCTCCTGAAAAATAAAAATGTGGATGGGGTTTGATGTGCAATGACACATCAGCCAACCTTGTGTAATGATGCAGCCACTGGAACAATAGTAGAGTTGTCTAATCTACTTATTGGGAATTTTTATAGTTATGAAAAATTGAACATGCTTTTGGAATTGTTTTCCCAAACATTATACTATAAGGCTCATTTTTGAAACAGAAATTATCCGAAAAGTGGCATAAAGCAGCACATAGACTTTTTTTCTCCAAAATGTCAAAATCTCTATTTTTGAAACACATTTTTAAGACATTTTTCTATGCAGTTCATCTGCAGTACGTCTAAATCACAAGGGGGTGTGTTGGGGGCGGGATTTGGGCATTCCCAGAACACATGTATTTCTGCCATAATGGAGCAAAGCAAAAATGTCCAGGGCTAAAAGTCAGACATTTTAGTCTAGATCTGTTTCAATCATGACTAAGTCACTAAACGACCAGATGACCACTGGAAGGATTAAGGCATGAACCTCCCCTTTACTCACCCAGTGGTCACTGGCCCCTGGCCCCCTCCCACCCTCTAAAGATGTGAAAGAGACAGTACATACCAGATTCTATGACAGCTTCAGATGTTAAGGTCAGTCCTAATACAGCAGCAAGAAAGTCCCTAAAATAGCCTAGTGATCAGTGCAGTGCACTGTAAAGAAGGTGCCCCAGGTCCAAGGTGAGCCCTCCAAAACCCACCAAAAACCTACTGTACCCTCGTATAGGTGACACTTGAAGGCATAGGGGCTATTGTAGTGGTGTACACTTGGGTATAGTAGGTTTTTAGTGGGTTTTGGAGGGCTCACTCAAGGAGGTTTAATAAAGGAGATGGCATGATGTCAGAAAATTGAAGCCGGCCCCCTCCCCTCCCCCCCCAAGGAGCCGCCATATTGATGGACGCAAAACAAACTATCCACTGCCGCCATCCTTGTTGGCAGCATGTATATTTAATTTCAGTTATGGAAACATGCCAGAATAACCTTGTATCGGTTAGAATGGTAATTACTTCTAAATCATAATCTGTTTGACATTTCAAACGGCTGGTTATAGGTAGGGTTACCATATGGCTCCAGAAAAAGGAGGACACATTGAGCCAGTCTGGGTTTTGCTTCCATTGAAAGGGACACTCTAGAACACACTGTATTGGTCCTGAGATGTTTTCGCCTAGTAAAGGGCCACCAAAACAGACATCCTGTTATGAGAATCAGGTGCTCAACATTAGGGTTTCTATTTATAAGTACAAATTTTTTTTTAAACATTAATGAGGTTGAAACCTGGGAGCAATCAGCCTCTTTTTTTCATTAAAAGAGAAAGATGGTATGTGGGGAACATGCTTCTTTTGTTTTGTGGAATGCAGTGGTATATTATAAAAGTGCACTTTATTTTTTTTACTACTATTTAAAAGACAGGTATTAAATAATAAGGGACATGTTACCTTCATGCAGAAGTCCACAGTCAGTCTAAATGGGCCAGTTTTGTTGTATATATTTATTTCTACTTAAAGTCTGTTTGGATGTAAATGTAAGCAGCATACTATAAGCCACCAAGTTCATACAAAGTAAATTATTTTTTGTTGAAAATACATCTATTGACTGTCTGCTATGTGAATATTCCATCACTGTATCTTCATTGCTACCAAGTATTATATATTTGGGGCATTTGCTTAAAACTTTGACTGGATGGACCATAGTAACAAAGATGATGGCAGATAAAGACCTGTACTGTCCATCCAGTCTGCCCAACAAGAGAAACTCATTACATACGGCTTGTGATACTTCATATTTATACCTGGTATTGATCTGTCCTTGCCATTTTCAGGGCATAGACAGTAGAAGTCTACCCAGCACTGTCCTTGTTCTAAAATTTCTGAAGTTAATGTCAACGCCCCTGAAAAGCTCCACTCCAGCCCATCCAAATCTATTCATCCATTACCAGGGAACGGACTATTGAACTCTGCCCAGCACTGGCCTTGTTCTCCAACTCCTGAAGCTGAATCTGTCCAGCCACAATCAAAGCACAGACCACAGAAGTTTGCCCAGTACTGGCTTTGCTTCCCAATTACCAGAGTTGCTTCCTAATCTCTGCTAAGCTTCTTTGGATTCATTCCTTCTAAATAGGATTCCTTTGTGTTTATCCCACACATTTTTAAATCCAATTACCGTTTTCATCTCCACCACCTCCCACGGGAGGGCATTCCAGGTATCTATCACCCTCTCCGTGAAAAAATATTTCCTGACATTATTCCCGAGCCTGCCCCCTTTCAACCTCAATTCATGCTCTCTACTTCTAGCACCTTCCCGTCTCTGGAAAAGATTTTTTTGCGGATTAATGCCTTTCAAATATCTGAACGTCTGTAACATATCACCCCTGTTTCTCCTTTCCTCCAGTGTATATGTGTTCAGGTCAGTAAGTCTCTCCTTATAAGTCTTGCCATGCAAATTCCATTACCATTTTTGTTGTTTTTCTTTGAACCATTTCAAGTCTTTTTCCATCCTTAGTAATGTCTGTACAGGTCTTTATCCGCCATCTACTATATTACTATGGTCTTAGTTCGTTTATCCAGATCTTACATGCACATGGTATTGCTTATTAAACCTAAGAGTGGTTGCACAATTAGGTATATACTGTGTTGTTTCTGACTTTACTTGTTTTGGACTGCTTTGGGTCCTACTGATCTGTACATCTGCTATCTAGAATTTTGGAAGATGGAAACCAGGAAATAAAAATTAAGTTTTGGATGTACTCTGTAGAAGTTGGTGTTTACTTTTACAATGTGTATATGGATGCCTGTTCTGATGTGTGCATGTGATAATGTTTGAAAAATTGTCTATACTTATGGCTATGATTCCTGAACAGCGGCATCATTAAAGACTGTTAAATGCCCAGTTGGGTATATATTGTAATCTCATCTTTATTAAATGTTTCAGACATATCCATCAACTTGCTCCCATGATATTACTGAATTCTATTATTCTCTCTCAATGTATTTTCAAATGTAAGCCACACTGAACTTGAGTTTGCTTGGGATAATGTGGGACATAAATCTAAAATAAAATAATTAAACCCTTTATCCTCCACCTTTTAAGGTACTGCCTATACAACTGGATGGTGACGGCACAAGGAAAGCAAGTTTGATCCAGTGAAAACTAACTCAAAATAACCTGTTACTTAGCTGGGCTCTAGTATTACCATATTGAAAATGTAACCATACCAGCCTTTGTGGTTATGTTCCACTAATAAGTTAAACAATTAACTGGCTTTCTCGAAAGCATTACATAACTTTTGGATGCATGACTAAGAACAAAAACACACATTTACGCAATATTACAATTCCTCATATACAGCCACAAAACAATCTTTTAGGGTGGATAGTGTTCACATTGAGCTCCACCAGAAAGAAGAGATAACAGTTTTCAGTTTTGACACAATATAAGTCATCACAAGAAAAGAAATATAAGAAAAACAATGAACTGCATTAGGGGCTTTATAGCCCATTTAGCTATGTTTAAACAAATGATCTGTATGAAACAAAATATTTATTTTTATTATTTTCACTTATAAAACCACTTGTCCCCGAAAACATGCTCAAAACAGAATAATCCATTTGTGTATCTAAAATGTAAACTTCTACAAAGAGTCAAAGTGAATATGTGATTCCATGTGCCCAAATGAAAGGAGAGTGTAATTTTACTTCCATTTAAATTCAATATATTCCATTTTTAGAACACCAGGCTTCCCAAGGCAGATCACAATAGTTGAGAATGAACCTATCAGGAAACAGGATATCCCCACTGAAATCTGACTATGTATTACTGTATTCTATAGAACAGTGTAGAAAAAATTGCACAAAATTCAGAGAGTCTATTACTGCTATTTCTACCAGCTACAATAATTTTTATGCTGCTTTAGTGGACTTAAGAATAGCCATACAGGGGCAGACCAATGGTCCATCTAGCCCAGTTTCCTGCTAGTGGCCAATCCAGGTCACAAGCATCTGGAAGAAACTCAATTAGTGGCAACATTTCATGCTACCAATCCCTGGGAAAGCAGTGGCTTCCCCCATCTCCAGCTCAATAACAGAATATGGACGTTTCCTCCAGGAACTTGTCCAAAACTTTTAAAATCCTAGATACACTAACTGCTGTTACTACATCCTCCAGCAGAGAGTTCCAGAGCTTAACTATTCTTTGAGTGAATAAACTTTCCATTTCATTGAGTGTCCCCTGGTCTTTGTACTTTTTGAAAGAGTGAAAGAGAGAAAAATCAATTCACTTTTACCAGTTCTACACAACTCAGGATTTTATAGACCTCAATCATATCCTCCCTTAGCAGTCTGTTTTCCAAGCTGAAGAGCCCTAACCCATGGGCGTAATTTGGGGGGGGGGGAGGGGTGCATCGGCCCCCCTAAAACAAGTTGCCCTTCCAGCCATGACTGACTGCAGCGGTGGCAGCCTAAAGGAACCCTGAGCTTCCTGGCCCTGCCTCTCGCTCATTCTCACTCTCCCCTGCCCCACATCCTCTGCAAAATGTAAAAAATGAAACAGTGCATGGGGCCCAGGGAGGTCCTACATGCGCCACTGTCGGTTGCTGTCTTCCTGACTCCCTCATGATGTAACATCCTGTTTCGAGAAAAGGAAGGAAGGGAGCTGGCAGCGGCATGCGGACCTCCCTGAGCCCCACGCACAGTTTTATTTTTGTCATTCTGCAGGGGACGGGGTGGGTGGAGGAGTGAGAGTGAGCAAGAGCCAGGGCCAGGAAGTTTGGGGTTCCTTTAGGCTCCCACCACTGCAGTCGCAATCACACAGTTTTATTTTTGCTTTGCCACCATGAGGATGGGGACAGGGGGGCAGATGAGAGTGAGTGAAAAAGAGGCAGGGCCAGGAATCGGTTCCTCCAGACCACTGCGGACTGCAGAAGAAAGTAGCCTGGAGAGGTTTGGGTGTGGGATAGAAAGAGAGAGAGACACAGACGGAACCAAGAAGGTTGGATGAGTGGGAGACGGAGTGCCCCAATAAGTTCAATTTTACTTCCATTTAATTTCAGTCTATTCCATCTTTATAACACTAGGCTTCCCAAGGCAGATTGCAACTGTTAAGATGAACCCACAAGGAAACAGTTTATAATTACTGTACCAGGTACAATCATTTTTTGAGCAGTTTTAGTGATATTCAATTTTTATTTTAAGATATTTATATCTACATATAGTAAGCTTTCAAATAAATTCAAAAGCTGTCAAATAAGTAAAATAAGAAAAACTTTTTTTGTTTGCCACTTTTTAAGGTATTGCCTATCCAATTGGAACAGCGTTTGATTTTTTACAGATGGACCACGCATAGGCAGTCCCTTATTTCTAATAATCTTTTGGTACTTTTTTTGTTACATTTGTACCCCGCGGCTTATCCACTCATGGCAGGCTCAATGCGGCAGGCAATGGAGGGTTAAGTGGCTTGCCCAGAGTCACAAAGAGCTGCCTGTGCCGCGAATCGAACTCAGTTCCTCAGTTCCCCAGGACCAAAGTCCACCACCCTAACCACTAGGTATTGTTTTCAATAGCATTTGCTATTGTTTTGGGTGATCAAAAACAGTGGCAAGATCTGCCTATTGGCTTCAGCCCAATATAATGGGCTAGATAGGCTCACCCTGTCTCCTGTTTTCAATCTAACTTCCTTGGATGGAAGAATGGTGGGGTGAGGGAAAGAAAGAGAAATGAGACAATGCTGCATGATGGGGGAAGGAAAAATAGAGAGACAGATGTATGGGAGAGGCTGGTGATGCTGAATGAAAGGGGGAGGAAAGAGAGACAGGATAATGCTGGAGGATAATAGACAGAGGGGTGATGTTGGATGGTAGGGGCATAAGAGAGAGGAGATCCTGGAAGCTTAGGGCACAGCAGGGTAGGAGAGGAAACAGAAGACCTAACTCTTACCGTTCAGGAAATCCAGACTGCCCCAATTTGACTGCCCCTATCGGACTGACTGTTCATTTGTCTTTTAGATTGTAAGCTCTTTGAGCAGGGACTGTCCCTCTATGTTAAATTGTACAGCGCTGCGTAACCCTAGTAGCGCTTTAGAAATGTTAAGTAGTAGTAGTAGTAAGTAGTAGAAGAGATCCAAGATGCCCAGGGCAGAGCAGAGTAGGGGAGGAGACAGAAGTTATCCTGAATGCCTATGACAGGGCAGAGCAGGCTGTGGGGGAGCAGATCCTGGTTGGCTGTAGCGGGGTGAGGAGATTCTGGATAGAAGGGGGAGAAACTAGATGGAAGAGGAAAGGGGAGACAATGAATGAAAGAAGGAGGGAGAAGGGGAGATGCTGGATGGAAAGGGGAAGGGGAGACACTGGATGGAAGAGGATAAGAGAGAGAGATGCTGGATGGAAAGTGGAGGTGAGAGACATGAGTGAAGGGCTTGGGAGAGAGAGCAGAGACGCTGGATGAAAGGGGGAGAGGGCGGAGACGCTGGATGAAAGGGGGAGCGAGAGGGAGGAAATGCTAAATGGAAGGGACAGAGAGAGGGAGGATACAGGATGGAATAGGGGGAGAGACAGGATGGAATAGGGGGCGAGGAAAGGATTAGTGGAAGTCTGGGGAATGGGAGAGCCGGAGAGAGGAAAAGAGGTCGAAACTTGTAGATTGATGCAGTAAAAAGAGGTATTGAAGACTGGTTAGAAAGGCAGAAAAATAAGTGGAAGAAACTGGAAGGAAAAGATCAATGATGGATACAGATATTGTGAAGGAAGAAGACAGGAGGAGAGAAAAAAATGACAAATGGAAAAGGAAACCATGGCAATAGAGTTAAGACAGAGGAAAGCAGACACCAAAGATTGGATTCAATACTATTAGAAACATTAAATGACCAGACCACACAGGTAGAAAAAAGAATTTTATTTTTAACTTAGGATAAAGTAGTGTTGTAGCCGTGCATCCTACTCTAAAGATTAATAAGTAAAATTAAAACAAATACGTACTTTAAAATGAACCCTTAAGAAGCCAGGCTTTGCCCACAATGCAACACCACAGAAGGAGAAACAGAGTTGTCTGTTCCCCTGTACTGTGGAAAATATAAAAATTTCAAATCTGGCATATTACAAACAGTACATTACAAATTAAATGGAAAATAAGATTACATGTTTTCTATTGGACTAAGTTATTACATTTTCAGTTAGCTTTCAGAGGCCAAAACTATTCAGGTTCAGGCTATTTCCGTAATATTTGTTAGAGAGCCTTAAAATACCAAAAGAAACATTACCTGCTACTAAGTAGGCATATTATAACGCACTATGATCTTCTAAAGCAGAAATTAAGAAACCTGAAGAGCTGCAGTTTCCTACAGCATCAAATCCTGGTAGCACAAGGAAGATAAAATTCAAACTATGGCTGTAGATTTATCAAAGAAAAATAAAAGTTACAAAAGTCACTCTTTTGGCAGGCTTTACAGAGAAGACTTACTGGGACTGAATACCAAAAAGTATTTTCATAGAAAAAAATTGGGGAGGTGGATAAGAAAAATTACCAGGTCAATACTTACCCTCCAGGCGGTGATTTTAATTTTAATAGTGATCACAGCATTTAAATAAATTCCTGATATTTAGTGGTACTGAATATCCAGACAGAACTGATAGCGCCACCGTTAACCAAACAGTAGTTATGTCTCAAACCACTGTATAACCATCTGGACAATATCAGGAAATTTTTCTGCCCTAACTTTGTCTGGACAGTTATCCAGACAGTGGTTTAAAAATCACCACTTTTGCCTCTGCCCACTCTTTTTCTCTGTATAACCGCAGCCCTATCAGGGCAATCAGTAATGGTTTTCAGCAGCTCTATCCAAATAGTGTCACTGACAACTGATGAATAGCCTCAGTCTGTGGCATTTATTCGAGTAACAAGTGCTGCTATCTGGATGAGTGTGTTTGAATATTGGGCCATATTATTTTGCCTTATTGTTTAATCTATTTTTGGTTCCCCTAGTGCAGGTGATTCAGGGAGTCCCTGTGAGAACATATGTGTATGCAGATGGTGGAGTTTTGTTCTTATGCTGCACCAGATTTTACCCCATTGCAAGATTGTTTACTTGCAACTGAGGACTGGATAACTCAGAACAGATTAACTCTGAATGTAGGCAAAACCACAGCTTGTTGGTTGACAGGGCATCTGCCTTGTCCCAATGTGTTGCTGCAATTTTTAGAGGGTAAGGTGGAGCTAACCGATTTCTCTTGGTATTTGGGGTTATGGGTTGATTCTGGGTTGTGATTTGAGCAGCAGGTACGTTCTGGGTTTTCCACTTTGAGGTTATTGCAGGCAGTTCGTCCTTATTTTGATGAGGTAATGTCGCATATTTTTTGTATTTGTTACTGATCTTGAAGTTGGACTACGGTAATACAGTTTATATGGGTATGCATCATTGCTTATTAAAGCATTTTACATACAGTACATAATGCTGGGATTAGGTTGTTGGGAGGTTTGACCATGAAAGGTCATGTGACCCCCTTTATGGTAGATATCATTGGTTGCCGGTCGAATGTCAACCTTTGTTTAAAGTATTATCCTTCACATATAGGGCTTTGTAAGTGAGGGTACCCGCTTATTTGTCTGCCTTGTTTAAGCCTTATATTCTATCTAGGGCTTTGAGGTCCAAGGATGCCTCATTGTTAACTCTTCCAGCCCGGGCTCAAGCCTGGTTAACATCGATTAGGGAGTGTGGGGGTTTTTTGGTCTGCTCCTTTTTTGTGGGATCAACTACCTTTAGACATTCAGGAGGAGTCATTCAAGCAGTTTAAAGTAAAATTTTAAAAATTTTTCAAAATATTTGGGCCAAGCAGTCTGACTGTTGTGATTCAGTTGGGTAAACTGCAGGAACAGAAGAATGAAGAACTGGATGTGGGTCTCTGTGTGTTTGAGTCTATCCTATATTGATGGTGTTCTTTCCTGTTTTTATTGAATTTTTTATATTGCAAACCACTCTAACTTTTTTTTTTGTAATACAGAGTGGTATATGAAATGTGATATAACTATTCTAATATGTGGCCGGGGTCACTCAAAGTCATGGAGAAACGTTCCTTGAAATGCAGTAATTTATCACTAGTCATCATTATTTTCCATAAATCTATTTCCCTGCTTATCTTTGAGGATTCAGTTGTGTTTCAGTAGCCTAGTGATTATATCTACTTCCTGGTGAATACATGTAGTCATGGTTTACACTGTACTATTTTGAAAATATTCTCTTTAATTGTGTAAGAATAATGCTCCATCACTTCTTCAGTTGTCTGATCAAATATGTCAGACTGGATCCCTTACACTCTGAAAGGGCTCATTCCTTCTTTGTGATCTTCCTTATTACCTAACATAGTAAATGACGGCAGAAAAAGACCTGCATGGTCCATCCAGTCTGCCCTTCAAGATAAACTCATATGTGCTACTTTTTGTGTATACCTTACCTTGATTTGTACCTGTCCTTTTCAGGGCACAGACCGTGTAAGTCTGCCCAGCACTATCCCCGCCTCCCACCACCGGCTCTGGCACAGACCGTTTAAGTCTGCCCAGCACTATCCCCGCCTCCCGCCACCGGCTCTGCCACCCAATCTCGGCTAAGCTCCTTAGGATCCATTCCTTCTGAACAGGATTCCTTTATGTTTATCCCACGCGTGTTTAAATTCTGTTACCGTTTTCATTTCCACCACCTCCCGCAGGAGGGCATTCCAAGCATCCACTACTCTCTCCGTGAAAAAATACTTCTGACATTTTTCTTGAGTCTGCCCCCCTTCAATCTCATGTCATGTCCTCTCATTCTACCGCCTTCGCACCTCCTGAAAAGGTTCGTTTGCGGATTAATACTTTTCAAATATTTGAACGTCTGTATCATATCACCCCTGTTTCTCCTTTCTTCCAGAGTATACATGTTCAGGTCATCAAGTCTCTGCTCATACATCTTGTAATGCAAATCCCTTACCATTCTCGTAGCTTTTCTTTGCACCGCTTCAATTCTTTTTACATCCTTCGCAAGGTACAGCCTCCAAAACTGAACACAATACTCTAGGTGGGGCCTCACCAACGACTTATACAGGGGCATCAACACCTCCTTTCTTCTGCTGGTCATACCTCTCTCTATACAGCCTAACAACCTTCTAGCTATGGCCACCGCCTTGTCACACTGTTTCGTCGCCTTCAGATCCTATCACCCCAAGATCCCTCTCCCCATCTGTACCTATCAGATTCTCCCCGCCTAACACATACGTCTCCCGAGGATTTCTATTCCCTAAGTGCATTACTTTGCATTTCTTCACATTGAATTTTAATTGCCAAACCTTAGACCATTCTTCTAGCTTCCTCAGATCCTTTTTCATGTTTTCCACTCCCTCCCGGGTGTCCACTCTGTTACAGATCTTAGTATCATCTGCAAATAGGCAAACTTTACCTTCTAACCCTTCGGCAATGTCACTCACAAATATATTGAACAGAATCGGTCCCAGCACCGATCCTTGAGGCACACCACTACTCACCTTTCCCTCCTCCGAGCGAATTCCATTCACCACCACCCTCTGGCTTCTGTCCGTCAACCAGTTCCTAATCCAGTTCACCACTTCGGGTCCTATCTTCAGCCCATCCAGTTTATTTAAGAGCCTCCTGTGGGGAACTGTGTCAAAAGCTTTGCTGAAATCTAAGTAGATTATGTCCATAGCTCGTCCCTGATTCAATTCTCTAGCAAAGCACATCTTGGACCCATATGGTTCCACATTGAGATTCAACGTTAACTGTAATAATAGGCTCCACACAACAGGCTAACAGTCCTATTGCAGATATTGTAAATAACCAAAATGTTATCACCTCTTTATCTTTTAATAAGGAGGGCAGTTTTCTTTAAGATACTGGACAAATATCTCTACAAGGTGTTTGGGGGGAAAAAAAAAAGATCTCTTACATAGTTTCAAAATACTTTGCAACTATTTAAACATTTAGTATGACCTTTGAAAATGCATTAGTATAAAGGGGATTTTCATAATTTGTGTTCAAAGTGTCCTTCTTCAACCTTGACACATTCTCAAAGTCTTTGACGCCACCGAGCTGTTGGATCAATTAACTCTGAGGTTTCATTAATTAAGAGCTCAACTCAGACAGAAGTTTCTGCTGCAGTAAGACGTTTTTGGGTTATTTGAACACATGTTGAGATCCCAGTTTTTTACAGACAATCTGTAGATAGAATAAGTAGCCCTGGAAAAAAAGAGTGACTAAGAAGCATACCCCCCCTCCTTTTGGTGGGGGAAGGTGTCTTGGAACCAGATCTTTAACAACAACAGTGCTTCCTATCATTTGATCCATTATGACCCCATTAAAGGATTGAAAATCCACATGACCCACAAAAACCAAAGCAAATAGCAGATCCCTCTCGGGCAGGAGCAGCAGAACACCTTGTTCAGAGGGGACAAACAAGCCTTTCTCTGGTGCTGCCCCCATGCACTCTAGATGCTGATACAGTGTAGGGTAAAATACTGGTTGAGTCAGGGACCGAGTGGCCCACCCTGTTTCGCTGCCTATGCTCTCAACAGATTTCTGCTTTTCCCTTTCCTCTCCCAGTCAGCAGCATCAAACAGGCCTGTGAGCCAGTATGCACTACCAGGCCTTAGCTCTAGAATAGATTTCTAGTATATCAGGAAGATAGTGTAGGAGGAAAGAATGGTACCGTATTATCTGCTACAGGCAACTGAAGGTTGCGGTGGAGAGCCAAAGAAAGGAAGGAAAAATTGGTTCACGTGAGGAGAGCCTCTCTGTTTCTTCTGATCCTACTCACCGATTTGGTAATCTCATTTGGGATCACAACCCACAGTTTTGGGAGCCACTGATTTAACATTATTCCTGGAATAAGCCTCAAACCTGGTAGCTGTTTGTTCTATTTCAGCTCACCCACTCTGGCTGCCTAGCTGCCTCTCCTTGCTCTCTGAATCTACTCTATTTCATAAATCAATCTAGCATTACCGGGACATAGTCAATTCCCCACAATCCTGGCCCTCTATTTTCTTCTCCGTAAGGGAACAAAATTCTTAACAAAACCAAAATGTTGACCATTACTCAATCCATGTAATACAGATACCTTGCCAAAACACAAGCTCTTCCTTGTCTGTGAGAAGTCAAACTGCAGATCAACACTGTCACCCAGTTCCACAATTTCAGGAGAGCCTGAGGTTAAAGCACTCCCATCAGTCTTCCAACACAGGATCACAATCCCACTGTAGCTCTTTGTCATACAAAGATGGATTAAGCTCTTCCAACAGGCCTCTCCAACGGGTCTCTGCTGCACCACCCTGTGCAAAACAGAGCCTTGAAACACCTCAGCAGACCAACATGGAAACAAAAAAGAGGCTAACAAAAGGCATTCATCAAGGAAACTCTCGCAAAGATAAGTTCCACTGATCTGTCAAGCCCACAGTTAACACTGTACCCTATGTAGTATAAACTGACAGATACACAGAAATATATAGAAAAGCATTTTTTCCAACACAAAACAAATATAATCAAATAATATTCATAACAGAATGAAATTTCCATTTGTAGCCACTGGACTGAACCTGATTGGCTTTGAATCTCTTATCTAGCCTCTACATAATAATAATTTCAAATAACTTGAAAAAGATTTTAGGGGTCAATATTCAGCAGGAGTTATCTGGGTAGGAGAGGCTCTTACTCGGATAAGTCCCACTGACTGGTCCATATCTGGATTTTTAGCAGCACTTAGCTGGATAGAGCTGGTGAATATCCAGGCAGACCACTGCGGCACTATCAGGGTAGTGTTAGAGTAGTTGGGGATGGAGTCGGAGCATAAAATGCTGTCTATGCCCGGATGTTCAGTGCCAACACCCAAATAAAGGCTGGCACTGAATATTCTGGTCTAATTCAACTCACATTAGACTGAATATTGACTGATTTAATTTTGAAAGGTGTGCAGATGGCATTTTACCATTTGTATTTGCAGAGAAAGCAACAAGTATATGCAGACCATTTTACAGGATGCAAACACACTCTTGATTGTTTTCATTAAAAAAAAGACTGCTCCAACAATGGCATGTTACAGCAATTCTCAAGCTTCCTTCCCGCACTCCCCTTAAATTACCTCTGTTCATCTACTGCCAGGCTCTTGTAAGAAGGATCTGCTTTGAACCAGAGCACCAGAAAAGGGGATAAAATCCAGCAGGTTAGTGGCATCTCATTGTAAAAAACAAACATGAAGCATAATTTTATTTCAAAACTAACATGCAATTCAAAAAAAAAAAAAAGGTCAGTGTATGTTATTAGCTAGAAAAATAAAACTCACAAGAGACAGACAGGTTCTCAAGGCCATAGGCAGCACTGTTGAGCAGAACAGGAAATGATGAAGAAAGAAAAGAATTTCATAGATTCCAGATGTACCCAAACCAGCAGGGAAACACAAGTAAGAACTGAAACTAAGCCTCGGTAGTAGCTGACACTGACAGTTGTTCTGGAGGCTTAGAATATTCTTCAGAAAACATGAAAAGTTTAGAATTATGCAGTACAGTGACATAACATTATCCTCCAAGAGGAATCAGGCTCTATTTTTTCAAATAGTTTTCTTCCACTGTATAACAAACTCTTTGAGGTTTTATAAAGTCCACAGAATTTCTATTTGCCCTCTGATATCCCCATGCCCGTTTCTCTATTATTAGTTCTCCCATCAACCTAGATCCCAGGGGTATATCCTCTCCGTTTGCACATTCAGAGATCAAGGAAACCTTGTGATGCTTTAACCTACTACATGGCCTGGCTCTACTGCTTCACCTCTGCATTCAGTTGAGAAAAATCTGCAAAGCATTCATAACTTAAACACACCAACAAAGACACATACAGAGCTATCACAAGCCCAGGAAACACTGGAACAAACTGCAAAATGATTATCTCCTGGGTGGGCTGGTCCAGACTGATGAAAGGGCCAAAAGATGTATGGGTGGGAAATTATCTACAGAAACAATTTTCCCATAATCAATTTTTCCATTTCATAAAATTCACTGGTAACAATTAATGGATGTCAAGACAAATTTAAAGAATACTGGCAAATACAAACACTAAAGATTTTACACCTAATTTGAATTAACAGCTAAAGGTAGGGAGCTTTAGGTGGAAAACCTCTTTGTTAACTGATGGGGGTCTTGGGAAAAGCAGCCATGTAGTTAACGCACAGCAATGATCACTATTGCATGTCAACAGCACAGCACTGCATTATCTGCTGCATCAGCAGTTCATGTTCAGCAACAACTTCCATTTGAACAGCTAAGTGCAGTCCATGCCCATTTCCCACCCAATCCCACACCATGAGGTAAATTCTATAAAGGGGCACCTAACAAACACGTACTTTAAAATGAACCCTTAAGAAGCCAGGCTTTGCACACAATGCAACACCACAGAAAGAGAAACAGAGTTGTCTGTCCCCCCTGCATCAACTTCACTGGCTACCAGTACAATACAAAGACAAATTTAAAACTCTATGTTTGACCTTCAAGGCCCTTAAAGGAAATGGCCCAGAATACTTAAAGAACAGGATCTCCCTCTACACACAGTCAAGGTCACTAATGTCCTCCCAAAAAGTATCCCTAACCACATCCTCTCCAAAGGACATCACACGATGTGATACCCGCAAGCAATCCTTCTCCAGAATAGCCCCCACATTCTGGAATGCACTCCCTGAAAGACTTTGCTTAACACAAGACTATCTCTACTTCAGGAAGCAGATGAAAGCTTGGCTCTTCAACCAGGCCTTTAATGGAAGAAGTAATGACACTGGCTGCACATACTATAGCAGGACATGTTTATCCACTTCTACACTAGCTAAGATAATGTTCAATCACCTTTCTGACCTCATTTCCAAAGTTATTTAAATTAGACCCTTATTTTCTTACTCCTATTACTCTATTTTATCTATCTAAATGTTCCATTTTTTCTTTTCACCCTATGCTGTCTATTAATTTGTAATTGTCTGTTTATGTTTGACTTATTCTTCCTGTACACCGCCTTGAGTGAATTCCCTCAAAAAGGCGGTAAATAAATCCTAATTAATAAATACCTACCTTCCTTTGAACAATACTAGCATAACTGGGTAGATATGCATTTAGGAATGAGCACTTACGCCAGCCATAGTGCTAGTGTAAATGCCAATACCTAGATTCTAGAGATATGTGCATAACTTAAGTGTGCCCTGGCCAGACCTCCCTCATGAGCACACTCGCCTGCAAACCACAAATACTGAAGACATGAGCACAGTTACAGAAAAGCCTATAGCCAGAATATTGGCATTTATGCATGTACATGCACACATACATGCACACATCAGTATTTTAGTCATTTACATGACTATTTGGCACCTTAACTGTTGGCACCCACTTTATAGAATTAGCCCCTGTACAGATGAAGGGCTGTTCTATAACAGGGCGTTTACAGTTCTTTGCCAGTTGCATTGTAAATGTACAGAAAACAGGCACTTCTGAGCATAAGTGGCAGCAAAGTGACTGAGCACTATTCTGTAAGGATGTGCACAAGCGGCATAACGCATAAATGCGGGAAGGACATTCACATGGGCAAAGTATGGGAGGGGCATGGGTGGGGCTGCCACTTACGTGCACAACTATCAGAATAGAGCTGTCCAGAAATCTACTCACCGGGGGAAAATCTCACACTCGACACGATACCACTCAAAGATCTGCCAGTAGATGCCAGGTCTGATTTTTTTTTTAGTTGCCATGGCGACCTAGCGCCTGGGGTTTTCGAACCCTGACTTAAGTGTGACAAAATGGCACATTTATCCTTCCTTTATTTGCAAACCCAAGGATGTCTCTTTGGGGACTGGGTGTGAAAAGGCATTGTAGTTTAAGGATAACAGGTGTGTGTGTCTGTCTATCTGTCTCTCGCTGTGCTTATGCATACAGACAGATGGAGACTCTCCAATACGCACTATCGCTTAAACAAAATGTACCTATATACTGATTATATATTGGATGTTCTTATACAAACAGCATACTTATCTTCTGCAAGCTCCATAATTAACTAAATATCTCTTCCAAGATTCTATTAGATAAGCTTTTCTATTCAAAATGCCTAGTCATCAAGTGTATTGACAAAATATTGGTCAGTCACTTATTTGAACATATGGTTCTAACTACCTGTGACATATTGCATCATAGTCCATAATCATTCTAGTCCAGTGGTCTTCATTCCCAGTCCTCAAAGGTCACCAGCAGATCAGGCTTTCAGGATGTCCCCTAATGAATATGCTTTGGAGAGATATGCACACAATGGCGGCAATAGGCATGCAAATCTATATCCTGTGTATCCAGCAGGGATACCCGGAGAACATGAGCCATTAGCTGCCATCAAGAGCTGGGTGTGACTACCACTACTCTAGCCACCATATGCAACAGAGGCATAAGAACCGTGAGACCTCTTTGCTTTTGTGATACTTCTCTTTCTCTCTCCAGTTGATCAAACCATCAAAGTATTCCCCTTGCAGAATAAGCTGTAAAGATCACAAGTAGAGATAAAACACTAATTATGCCAAAAGTCATTTTAAGGCTCACTCCAATCTCATGTCAGAGTCCTTAAACCCAGATGCATAATCCACACACCACTACTACTACTAATCATTTCCTAAGCGCTACTAGACGTACGCAGCACTGTACACTTGAACATGAAGAGACAGTCCCTGCTCGACAGACAAATTAGGACAGACAAACAGGACAAACAAGAAATAAGGGAATATTAAAGTGAGGATGATAAAATAAGGGTTCTGAACAAGGAGTGGCCTAGTGGTTAGGGTGGTGGACTTTGGTCCTGGGGAACTGAGGAACTGAGTTCGATTCCCGGCACAGGCAGCTCCTTGTGACTCTGGGCAAGTCACTTAACCCTCCATTGCCTGCCGCATTGAGCCTGCCATGAGTGGGAAAGCGCGGGGTACAAATGTAACAAACAAAAAAAAAGTGAATAAGGGTTAGGAGTTAAAAGCAGCATCAAAAAGGTGGGCTTTTAGCTTAGATTTGAAGACGGCCAGAGATGGAGCTTGATATACCGGCTCAGGAAGACTATTCCAGGCACATGGTGCAGCAAGATAAAAGAAACGGAGTCTGGAGTTAGCAGTGGAGGAGAAGGGTGCAGATAAGAGAGATTTACCCAGTGAACGGAGTTCCCGGGGAAGAATGTTGGGAGAGATGAGAGTGGAGAGGTACTGAGGAGCTGCAGAGTGAATGCACTTATAGGTCAATAAGAGGAGTTTGAACTGTATGCGGAAACGGATAGGAAGCCAGTGAAGTGACTTGAGGAGAGGGCCAATATGAGCATAACAACACTGGCGGAATATTATTCGTGCAGCAGAATTTTGAACAGACTGAAGAGGAGAGAGATGGCTAAGTGGGAGACCTGAGAGAAGCAAGTTGCAATAGTCTAAGCGAGAGGTGATAAGAGTGTGGATGAGGGTTCTGGTAGTGTGCTCAGAAAGGAAAGGGTGAATGTTGCTGATATTATAGAGAAAGCAACGACAGGTTTTAGCAGTCTGTTGAATATGTGCAGAAAAGGAGAGGGAGGAGTCGAAGATGACCCCAAGGTTATGAGCTGATGAGACAGGAAGGATGAGAGTGTTATCCACAGAAATAGAGAATCATTATATTCAAATTTCTGTGATGTATTTGAGAAGTTCAGACTTTCTCAATGAGAAAGTGTGTGCACATACTCTTACTTGATTTTTTTCCATTTCTCTGGGATGACATCTTTAATGGTTGCATGAATTGGCAAGATCTTGTCTGCCTTTTATCAGTCCATCTTAACTTGGGGTACAGTCTTCTCATTTTTATCTTGTTTTGAAGAGTCCAGATCAGTGGCTAGAGGTAGTCCTTGGAGGGGGAAAGGGGAGGAACGGTTTCAGGTTCCAAGTTCCCATAGTAGCCCTGCTTCCAAAAACATATTTTTCATGCCCACAGTACAATTTTCTCCCTGCTCTCTTCCTTCCTGCCAGCAGAAGAAATAAGCATGATGCTCTTACTTGTGGCTACCGCCTCTACCACTGCTAAATGGTGTCAGCCAGATGGAAGTTAACAAAGGAGATGGTGGCGGCAGCAGCAGCATCATGAATGAAATATCAGCTATTCTCTCATTATTGACAGATGGGAAGGATCACATGGGGGAAGGTTTAAAAAAAGAAAAGCACCAGAGGGGGGTGAGAAGCAGAAAAATAAAAGTATGGGGGAATGGAGGAAAGAGAGGATGTCACCACTTTGTGTTGGGGGAGGAGAATCAGAAAAAAATGACATTAAGAGAGCAAGAGGGAATGGTGCAGGACAGAAACATGATCACATTGCTGAGTCACCCTGAGGCTCACACCATTTCAAGATCAGCCCTAGCAATATAAATCTGTTTTGTAAGAATATATTTAATCTAATTGCTCTTCAGAATCTAGAGTTCAGAGATGAAGTTACTTGCAAAAGACCAGCAAGTAACTGGTATGTGTTGTGTATTTTTTTTGTGGGGGAGGGGGGAGAAGGGGGTTGTATTTTTACAGGGCAAATATGACCTAGCCAGCCTAATACCAACTTTCATGCTGAGAAGCAAAGTCCCACATACCCTGGAGCAGTCCTCAGCACCCCTACCTAGGAAGTGGGGGGGAAGAGGCGGTTCCAGCCACAAACCTTCAGGATTTTAATCTGTAGCCATATGGCTCTGCACCAAGAGTTCCAATCACTGAGCTCGGGAAGTAAGCTAAACTTCGGCTGAACTAGTATGAGAGTCCTCATTTTTGGTCCAGCTACTTATTTCCTTTGTTATTACTTCCCTTCACAAGAAGAAGATACATTTCTATGGAATAATTAAATTGTTGGTATCGCACACTTTATTAAACATTTTAGCTGGGATGGGAAGCAAATACATAGTCTACCTAGGATCACTGTATTTCTTGTTCCCAAGTTCTTACCTTTCAACTGGTCCCTACCTACAAGTAGATATACATAGCACATGACATTAAACTCCTCCTCCTGAAGATAGGATTTTTGTGTGCGTGCGAGCATGCTGTGTCTCCCCCCCCCCCCCTTTAAACTGTTTAGTAAGATCCCACAATAGTCAGATGACAGCAGCAAAACACAGAATAATATAAACTATCCCTAAAACTGATTGCCATCAAATCTTACTAAAACACATAAAAAATTATAGGTACCTCAGGTATAGCAAAATAAAGAGCTTTTTTTTTCCATATAACGTGTTTAACAACAGAAATGAGAGGACTGGGATACAGAAAACTGTGTACTGTCAACAGTGATATATTTATTTATTTGTTGCATTTGTATCCCACATTTTCCCACCTATTTGCAGGCTCAATGTGGCTTACATAATTCTGTTATTACATTGTCATTCCAGGCTATCAGATACAGTTATTAGTAAGGTGTAGAGATTTAGTAATAGAAGAAAGAAGGAAGTAATTTGGGGATAAGTATAGAAGGTGCAGAAGTATCAAACAGCACCGTTACAAGACACGCAATTCGGAAATAAGAAAGGCTAAAAAGAGCTACCCAGACCACCTCAAGAAGGGGAAAAGGCATGAACATCTAAGCCAGGCCTCAACAAATTTTCTTAGGATCTAGGAGTCAGCCCAAAACTCTAGAACCACGTTAGAGGAATAAAAAATGTCAATATTGAAAGATGGAGACAAATAGGGCAAAAGGACATTTAATGTGGTGTGCTTGTTCCCAATATATACAACAGATTCTGCAATTTAACACTTTGAAATGACAAGAAGACAGTAATCAAATGAAAAGTATATGTAAAGTACTTTTTGAGAGGAAAATCAAGAACCAATTCTAATGGGGAAATAACGTATTCAGTTAGTATTGATGCCTGGCCGAGGGTAAAACACTTACTCTTAAAAATGAGCAAGACTGAGGTTATATGGTTGGTCAAAGATGGTACCGAGAAAATGGGTACTCTTAATTTGACTGAGTGCTAGCAGTAAATGGGTACTCTTAATTTGACTGAGTGCTAGCAGTTTCCGGTTCACTCTAAGGTGAAGATCTTAGAACTATCAAACCCATGGGAACAACAGATACTAAGACCTCCTCCCTAAGGTCAGTCACACAAGCTGTGATTTTCACATGCTTTAGCTATTCTAAACAGTTTATTAGTAGGAATTTGCCAAAAAATAAAAAAATACAAAAAGCACCTACATTATTTTCAACTAGTCCAGAATTGTGTTTCTACAATCATTTTCAAAGCAAAATCTGGAATAGTTGTGTCTCCAATTTTATTTAAACTACACTAGCTGCCAATGCATCAGTGGACGGTTTGCAAAATTCCTTGCCTGATATTTAAATATATATTTGAGGAAGTAGTCCCGAGTAGTTAAGTGTCCGGTTGTCAAACTACGTTCCATCACATGCCCTTTGCACAAGTGGCTCAAATAGTGGTCTCTTTTGTTGCAGGAATTACCACTATTGTTAGCAGAATCTGTGGTACTTCAGGAGTCAAACACCACACACCAGAATGAGAGAGAAATCTTCTTTATTTGCCAGCAAACAAAGTAGGACATCAGCTCTAGCTCTCTCTTTCTCTTCAGCTCTCTGTGTCTTCTCTCTCTCGTCTCAGCTCCTTCTCTTCTGTCTGTTGTCTCTCTTCTAACGTAAGCTGCTTCTGTTCCCATTTATATAGGGTCTTACACCTCTCTAGCCCCCCTTTCTCACCAGATGGTAAAGAATAGATTGATTACCCTGTCTTGAACTAATTATTACTACACATTACTTAAAAATATCAGTTACATAGGTTTGAGATATTTCCTAAACTGACCTATGACCTGGGGCCTCTCAAACTAGACAATGTGGCACCTATCTCCTGCATTTTATTATGATTAAATTCTCATATTCCCAATCAACTTCATAACTTAAGTTCATTGAGGGGCTAAGGGGCCAAGGGGCCAGTCTTGCTTAATGGCACACAGACATGGTTTGTTATTACTTTCAGAAAACCAGTCCTACATTTAGCTATTCATCAAGGAGATGACTTGACTTTTCCTGACCTCTTTCACCTAGCTAGGACTGTGGATAATTCAAACCAGATGATGACCTCTTAAACTACAGACAAAGCTCACTTGAAAAGTCAGTCAAAGATGTAACACTGAATTGAAAAGATATTCTACATAGAAATAGAACTTATTAATTACACAGAATAAAACATATTCTAAAATAAGCAGAAATCAGAATTCCTTATAAGACAAAATCTAACTCATCTAGAATATCTAAACAGCATTCAGCCTACTCTTTTTAAAACTGCAGTATGCCTTACTGAGAATGTGTGGTAAATAATACCTATGAACAATCCATCACTCAAAAAGGGACAAAGAAAGTTTCATTTCTCACTGACCTTTCTAACCTCTAGTCTAGCAAAAGCTAGACTTCTGAGCAATTAAAACCAGATGGCATTCTTCCACTTTACAGGACTGAAAAGTTAAACACCAAATTAATATGATTTCTTTGCCCAGGCTGCCTCACTTTAAGGAGGTTAGCATGAATGGCTTCTGCTTGAGGGAGGGCCTTTACATGTGCTAGCCTTGCTATTTGGAATTATGTGGATATAGTTTACATCTTTTCAGTAGCAGCTCCAGATGAGTTATATTCAGGAACACTAGGTATTTCCTTGACTCCAGATGGCTTACAATCTGAAGGGCCCTTTTACGAAACAGATTTCATTCAGTTTCTCCGACTCGTCAGCTTTGAATACCATTTCTGACACCTGTATCTCTCCCAAATCTTCCTCGGTGAAGATTTCATTCAGTTTCTCCGACTCGTCAGCTTTGAATACCATTTCTGGCACCAGTCTCTCCCCCAAATCTTCCTTGGTGAAGATCGAAGCAAAGAATTTATTCAATTTCTCTGCTATGGTTTTGTCTTCCCTAATTGCCCCTTTTACCCCTTGGTCATCTAGCGGTCCAACCGTTTCTTTTGCTAGCTTCTTGCTTTTAATATACCTTAAAAAACTGTTTACTATATGTTTTTGCCTCCAACGCAATCTTTTATTCAAAGTCCCTCTTTGCCTTCCTTATCAGTAATATGATCATGGGAGGGATCCAAGCAAATCCACTGTGAGAACATTTGTACCAAAAACCGAATCCTGATGACACTGTACATCCAATCTGTAATGAAATGAAAAGGAGTGTAAGGAAGACCAAGTTGACGCCTTACAGATTTCCAAAGGAAACACCAGAAAACACTCCGCCCACGATGCCGCCTGTCCTCTGGTAGAGTACACCTTCACCCCCTCAGGTATAGGTTTTAAGGAGAGAAGATAAGCAGAAGCTATCATTTCTTTAAGCCATTGAGAAGAGTAGGTTTAGAAGCCGCAAACCTTTTACGTGAACCCCTGATCAAAAGAAACAGATGATCTGTCCTATAAAATTCCTCCATAGACTTCAAATAATGCTTCAGAACTCTCCTGACATCAAAGCACTTCAAGCGACGCTGATCCTTCAATCCTGAAGAAGAACAGAGTACAGGCAAAATCACTGACTGAGACAAGAGGAACCGAAGCAAGACCTTAGGAAGAAAGGAAGTAATTGGGCGCAATACCACCCGATCCTTAACGAATTCCAAAAATGGAGACCTACAAGAAAGTGCCTGCAACTCCAATACTCGCCTAGCTGAGGCGATAGCCATTAAAATACCATCTTGACCTTCAAATCTTTTAAAGTACAGGAAGTCAAAGACTCAAAAGGTGGTTTCGCGAGAATCAAGAGTACCAAATTAAGATCCCACAGTGGAAAGACTGACCAGAAGGGAAGACAGATGAGGTTCACCCCTCGTAAAAACCATGAAACATCCAGATGGCTAACTAGGGCCTTCCCCTGAACGCGTCCCTGAAAACAGGACAAGGCAGCAAAATGTAGTTTAAGGGAGGCCAGTGCCAGACCTTTGTCAAAACCTCGCTGTAAAAATTCCAAAATCTGTGGCACCAATGTGCGAAAAGGAAAGATGTTCAAATCAGCACACCAAAAATCCTTAAAGTTCTGATATAATTAAGAGACATAGACCAACGCTTAGACTGAAGTATCGTGGCAAGCACACTTGCCGAGTACCCTTTCTTTGTCAACCGCACCCGCTCAAGAGCCAAGCCATAAGACAAAATCAACCTGGGTCTGGATGAGACACCAGGTCCTGCACCAGGAGACCAAGAGTCTCCAAAAATCTGAGCGAGTCAACTAGAAAGCACCGAAGATTGGCGTAGCAAGGCCTGCGAGGTCAACAAGATTACCTATCCCCTGTGCGTCTCGATCCTCTGAAGTAGACGTCCTATTAGAGGCCACTAGGGAAATGCATAGAGAAGACCCGCCGGCCAAGGCTGAAGAAGCGCACCTACTCCCTACACTTTGAGGTCATTTCAGCAACTGAAGTATAGACATAGTTTCGCATTGAGCGCGGAAGCGAAAACATCCGTTATCGGAAGCACCCAGCGATCTACCACTGTTTGAAATGGTACCTCGCTGAGAGCCCACTCTCCGGGACCCAGAGCATTCCTACTGAGAACATTCTCTGTGCCCACTATGTGAGCTGCTGATACAGCAACCAGATGTAATTCCACCCAATTCATGAGCTGCGCCGTTTCCTGCTCCAACTGACAACTCCTCGTCCCTCCTTGCTGATTGATATAGGCTACTGCTGTGGTGCTGTCTGATATGATGTGAACTGATTCGCCTGACAGCAGGTGATGAAGCAACTGGAGAGCCAACCGAATCACTCTGCTTTCCAAGATGTTGACCGAACAAGTCGTCTCCAGCTGAGACCAAACATCTTCAGCATACTGCCCCTCACAGTGAGCTCCCCAGCCCTTGAGACTGGCATCTGTTGTGACTACTATCCATCGCGGCGGATCTAGAGGCATTCTCTTCGAAAGATTGGTCATCCAAAGCCACCAGCAAAGACTGCCCCTCACCTGCACTTGGAGGGGCAATTTCCTCTGCAGAGAATCCCTCTGCAGTGACCACCTTGAAAGCAGAGACTGCAACTTGAGGATGCAGGCTGGGGGGAAGAAGAACCCAACCCTGAGTGTCGAAGCACACCCCTAGATACTTCGACTGGGACGGCTGCAGATGACTTTTCTGCAAATTGACTACCCAACCTAGGGACTGCGAGAAGCTGACCACTCGGTTTGTGACTTGTACACTCTCCAGATACAACTTTGCTCTGATCAGCCAATCACCAAGGTAAGAATGAACTAGGATTCTCTCTATTCCAAGGGCCACCACCAATACCACCATAACTTTGGTAAACATATGAGGGCTGTCACCAGGCCAAAGGGAAGCATCTGAAACTGATAATGCTTTCCCAACACTGCAAAGAGCAGAAAATGTTGATATGCAGTCAGAAAAGGAATGTGCAGATAGGCCTCTGTCAGATGTATCAAAGTCAAAAACTCTCCAGCCCGAACTGCCACAATGACCGACCAAAGAGTCTTCATACGAAAAGAGGACACTCTTGAGAGCACAATTGACCACTTTGAGATCTAGGAACGGTCTGAAAGAACCCTCTTTCTTTGGTACAACAAAGTAAATGGAATACTGACCCTGCCTGAGCTCTGAAGAGGGAAACTGGACAAATTGCCTGAAGGTCAAGAAGCCTTAGCATAGTTTCCATGACCACTATCACCTTGAGGCGAGAACGGCAGGGAGACTGCAAGGTGATGTCTGGGAGAGGACGTACAAATTCTAAGGTGTTCCCTTCTCGAATAATCTCTAGAACCCACTGATCGGAGGTAATCTGGGCCCACCTCTAATAAAAGCACAGTAAGCAAGCTCCCACGGGAATCAGAGACTGGGCCTGAAAACCCTCAGCAAATCATACAAAGCATCCGCCAAAAAGGCCGAACCCATCTCTATCTTAGCCACTTCGGCATCTATAGCAGACAGATCATGTGAAGATCTATCCAGGACCTTCTCAGACCAAGCTCTAGCTACCAAGGAACCACAAACAGCTGCCTGTACTGCCAAAGCAGAGACATCAAAGCTACTCGTTAACAAAGACTCTATAAGGCGATCCTGAACATCCTTAAGGGCCATGCCACCATCTACAGGAACCGTATTCCTTTTAGTAACTGCAGAGACTACAGCATCCACCACTGGCGGCCTCAGAAGAATTTGTCCAAGTCCGGAACTGGATAAAGACGAATCACAGACTTAGCAAGATGAAAAGATGAATCTGGCACATCCCACTGCGTATGAATAATGTCCCTAATATTCTGGTGCATAAGAAAGGTCCTACCTAGCCTTCAAATGCCCTTCACAAGGAGGTCAACCTTCCGTCTCTCTATAGTAGGGGACTCCTGTTCCTCAAAATGCAAAGTAGCTGAAACCAACAAAATTAGCTCCTGAAAATCCTTCTTGTGGAATATTCTCACCACTGAAGGGTCCTCCCCCGGGAGAAGGGCCTCAGCTCCTGAATCTACCTGATTAAAATCTTCAGTAAGCTGTCCTTCACTGAAAAATTCTGGCTCATCAAGGGTCTGGATCAGAGGCCAAGTTACTCCTCCAGATCCCAGGACTATCTAGGTCTTTTAGCAGAGACCAACTGACCATCCACAGGACTTTTGAAAGGAGCTTCAGGAGGGTTAGATTTTTGAAGAACAAAGGCCTTATACATCTGCAGGGCAAATTCTGGAGGAAACCCCTCTTTTAATCCTGCTGGCAAAAAAGGAAGACTCCTCACAGGCTGCAACACTGGAAAAACCGGCAAAACAGGCTGGCTTGCCGACACAGACGGACGGGACAAGATGGCGACATTTCCCACCAAAACTGGAGCCGACTGCTTGTCTCTAGAAACACCCGAATCGGAACCCCCCGATGCCAGCACTGACGACAGTGAAGCAGCCGCATCTGCCTCCAGCAAAATTTCTAAAGCGGTGCAATACTTGCAGCAACCGATCGTTCCCAGACCCCGCCGCTGACAGCGAAGCTTCTCTGCCATGACGCTGGAGGAACCGGCGTGGCTTTTTTTTTTTTTTTTTTAAAGACTGCTGCCCCCCCCCCCCCCCCCCCCGAAATCAGCAAAGAGAAGAGGTGGCTAGCCGCTACCAAATGAGTAAAGGGAGCTGCTTTGCTCGCTTGCACCACAGAAACAGCTGATCGGTCTGATTCTTTTTTTTATTTTTTTAGCGGCTGCTATTCCCTGCCTATACTGCTCTTCTCCCGAAGAAACTGAGGCATCCAATTAAGAGCAGTGCATCACCCTGATGCTAGGGAGGACATGGGGTGGAGGGACCCGCCCACCCGAGTGCAACACCCCCAGGCTGCTAGAGACCCCCACGGGCCTCAGCCTCTTAACAACAGGCAAATATCCCGAACAGAGCAAACACTCTGCTAATCCTAAAGCCTTAGCTGTACAGAAAGAAAAAAAAGAGAAATAGAAATAAACAGAAAGGAATGCGACTGAAGGGCTCACAATCTTCCAACTGCTAGAGACTGAGAATACTGAATCTGTCTCTAGCTGGCAAGGGCTCTTATTGGCTCTCCCTAGAGTCAGCGTTCTCAGTCTCCACCTGCTGGAAGGCGTGCACAACCCATCAATCACATTCTGGGCTGGACTGGAGGGACGCTAAGGAAATTAACTCGTTATTCAATTAAATTACATGAACAAATTAAGCATGTGCTCAAATTTGCACACAAGTTTTGGCAACTTTTATAGAATTAGGAGGATAGAGGCAAAATTTCTGCACCTATATGTAGAGGAGTGTGGTAGCCATGTTAGTCCACTCTTAAGGTTATCAATAGAAATCAAACAAAATAAAACATGGAAAAGAAAATAAGATGATACCTTTTTTATTGGACATAACTTAATACATTTCTTGATTAGCTTTCGAAGGTCGCCCTTCTTCCTCAGATCGGAAATAAGCAAATGTGCTAGCTGACAGTGTATATAAGTGAAAACATTCAAGCATTACTATGACAGTCTGACAGGGTGGGAGGATGGGGGTGGGTAGGAGGTATGCATGGGGACATCAAAGCATATCATTGATATTCTAACAGGATGGGTGTGGATAGGTAAGGGGAGGGTGATCAACAGAGACATACAGCTTTATGGTTTATAATGGGCTAGGAACCCCAGATCCTTGTTAAGTCCTTTCTGTTGGGTGTTAAACTATTCGATCATTCTGACTTCAAAGGTCTTACGTTCTTGTATGGTTTTAAAGTTACCTTTCAGGATTCTCACTGTGAAGTCACTGGTACAGTGTCCTGGTCCTGTAAAATGTTGACCAACAGGCGTGGGAACCCTACTGGCACCAGTATTGTTCATGTGATGTCTATGTAAATTGAATCTTGTCTTAAGCATCTGGCCTGTTTCTCCAATATAGCATCCTTCGTTACATTTTTTACACTGAATGATATATACCACATTGGAAGATGAGCAAGTGAAAGATCCCTTTATGTTGAATATCTTTCCTTTGTGGATGACTTTGGGGTCCTGTGAAATATTTTGGCATAGTTTGCAACTGGATAAATTACAGGTAAGTGTGCCCTTCTGTTCCTTTTCAGTCTGTGATGGAAGTTTACTTCTGATTAGCTTGTGTTTTAAGTTGGGTGGCTGTCGGAAGGCCAGTACTGCACCTATATGTAAAATCTATAAGAACTTGGGGTCATGCCCCAGAACCCCCTCACTCCACTCCTTTTGAACTAGCTATAGCACTACAGGGCAATTCCATAACTGGACACCTCCAATAGGCAGGAGCTGATTTTATAATGGAACCTAGGCATCAGGGAACCCAACATTTAGACACCCGCACCAACACCTTCCAAAAGCATGGGCACCTAAATGGAGCAAGAACATAGTAAACAACCGCAGATAAAGACCTATATGGTCCATCTTGTCTGCCCAATAAGGTGGCCAGAGTTGCACCTGCTCTTTATGCTCTGTTTAAAGTGTGAAGATCATTTAAGCTTTGCTTTGATTCCATCCTCTTACTACATAAGGACCCTCTGAATCTATCCCACATTTTTTTTTTTAATTCAGTCACTGTTTTTGTCCCCTACCACCTCCACTGGAAGGGTAGTCCAGGAAATATCTTTTCATGGAGAAAGTGGTGGATGCTTGAAGTCGCTCCGAAGTCCACTACTTTGTAATCTCAATTCATGTTTTCTAGTTCTACCATATCCCCGTCTCTAAAAAAGATTTGTTTGTATATTTATATTTAAATGTCTGTATCATTTATCTCCTCTGTCCCTCCTTTCCTCTAGGCTATACATAATCAGGTCTTCAAGTCTGTTCTCATACATCTTTTGGCGCATTCCCCAAATCATTCCTCTGAACCACTTCAAGTCTTTTTATGTCCTTGGCGAGATATGGCCTTTAAGACTGAACACAATACTCCAAGTGGGGTCTTACAAACAACACGTACAGGGGTATTAACACTTGTTCTGCTGGTTATGCCTCTCTCTATGCAACCTAGCACCCTTCTGGCTTTGGCCACATCTTATCACACTATCACCCCAAGGTCCCTCTCTTGGTCTGTGCATATCAGCCTCTCATCCCCCATCACATAGGGATCCTTTGGATTCCACACCCCAAGTCTACCACTCTGCACTTCTTCTCATTAAATTTTAATTGCCAAACATTAGACCATTCTTCTAATTTTTGTAGATCACTACTCATGTTGTCTACTCCCTCTATGATGTCCATTCTGTTGCAAATCGTATCGTCCACAAAAGGCAAACTTTTCCTTCAAATCCTTTGGCAATATCACTCAAAAATATACTGAATAAAATCAAACCCAATACCGATCCCTGAGGCACTCCACTACTCACGTTTCTTCCCTCTGAGAGGATTCCATTTACCAACAACAACTGCTGGGACATGTGTAACTTACAGTATTCTGTAAGTCACACGCATTAGTGGGAGTCCTACCTATGCTCTGCTCATGTATATGCTTCCCTTGCGAATGCGTGCTGTGCAAGATAGTCATGTATTTACAGAATAGCACTAATGCGTGTATATGTCTGTATGCTGTTTAAGTGAGAACATATGCATATATATGCAGTATTTGAAATATTTACTTGTGCAATGGGAGTGTAAATATTAGCGCCCAGTTGATAAAATTGCCCTTTATGGGGTAAATTCAAGAAAGGGTGCCTAGAGTTATACTTTGAATGGGCTGTGTCGGCATTGCCGTGTGGCTTTGTAAACAGGGGAGGGGGGGGGGTAAGTGTGAGTTGTATAACGGCAATTATGCAGGTAACTGTCATTATAAAATACTAGTGTAAGTGTCCATTTACACACGTAACTTTAGTGCAAGCACTTATGCCAGTTCAATGGCTAAGTGTGGGTGCCTAACTGATGTCACTAAGCGCATACATGATAGCACTATAACCTGCATGCACTCATTCTGGGCATGCCCCTGACCCTCTTATGTCCATATCCCCTAGAAGTTGAATGCAAAACCTGAATACCAACTAAGAGCAACTGTGTGCATAACTGCTAATTAGCACCAATTGGAGCCATTTATGGCCTATTCTTGCTCATTAACACCAATCAGCTCCTCATTATTAAACTTAAGAACACAACTGACCTTATTTTATAATTTGTGTGCACTAATTTGCATGCTAAGGATAAATATATAATTTAAAGGTATATTGTATATGCCCCCCCCCCCCCACCCCACAGATATGGAAAAAACAATTAAAAGCTATTATACGTTTAAAGCATGGTGAAAAACACCTAACTGCTGATTGAATACTGGCCTCTATGTTACCAAGCAGAGGACTACCTCTCTTGCTCTTTAAGCTAGTCTAAATCAAGTATCATGTTTCCCTTCGTCTCGAAACCACTGACTCAAGTGAAAAAATATCAGAAGAGCCTGCTTCCTCAACCTTGCAATTATATAGAAAGTACTTCACTGTAGTTAAATTAGAAGTGATTTTGCTCAACACAAGCTTTCAAATACACTATGCTCATGAGAAAGTAGTTTCAGAGAGACTGAAAAAGTTCAAAATGAGCTGAACTTGCCATTTGTGAGAACGGGAGCTATCCTCATCTTCAAGGAGCGCTAAATATCATGTACTGCACAGATAATTCAGGATTTAGTGTTTTATTGTTTTTGAAAAGACGTTTAAGCAGTGCAGCCTGTAGAATGGAACTGTAGTAAAGTGAGACAGGAAATCTGTAGCTTCTAAGAATAGAATCAGTGTAATAACGTTGTTTGTTTATCAGTTCCTGTTGTAAGAGTCAGAGTAAACTAATCTTACTAATCTTCACCATTCACAAGAAGAATTTCTTAATTGAGTGAGGTAATAAAGCGGAAGTACTAGCCAGACTCTTCAAAATATGAGCCTACCTGTTCTATTTACTTGTCTTGTTTCTAGGTTTCCTTATTGTGGGCTGAATTTGTATTTTTCTATCCTTTTGGAAATTGTTAAACATATATTTCAATAATGCAAATAGAAACTGAAAATAAACCCCCCAAAAATATAAGACAATTTTAATCTGAAATCACTCTACACGCTGATGAGGAAGTAAAGAAGAAACTATAAAGTTAAATATTTTTAAATGGGGAAAAAATGGATCCATCCTGAACCACCATCTCGCTTCAATGGTGTAGTCAGATTCACAAGCTATTGCAGATGGAGAAACTACTTCTGAAAGACGGCGTTCAGCTAAGCATAAATATCTCAAAATATAGACACCTTATTTGGACACTCTGACTATACATGTCCGCTCTGCCTTCTTAAATAATTTGGATTTATAAAATGTTCTCCTCACCTTGGGATACTATTTGATTTTTGTTTTGTACATTGGAGGGAGGTTTGAGGGTTTTAGGCCCTATTGAGGGCCATTTATATTACTGACTATATCTGTATTTTTATATTATTGCCAGATATTGTTGCGGTCCCATTCTGTAATGTTCACATTTGCTACTCCTCATAACATAATTAAATATATTTAAACTAAAAGGGGAAACAAAGATTGAGGCAAGTCAAATGCCTTGTCCTCTAATATGGATATATGCATCATTACAGCTATCACTGGGGAAGGGACTAAGGAACAAAGTTTTGCCCTCGGAGCGAGTGCTAACAGTGGGGCGGGGGGTGGAGGGGTTTCTGTATGGGGAAAGGGGTTCTTATACTAGGTGATATTTATCTTGTACTGTGTATTGATTATATCATTGCTTGTTATTGTCACCAATAAAAATCATTTGAAATTAAAATAAAAGGGGGAAAAAGGAAATTCTCACTTTATCTCCCACCCCATTCTGTCCTGAAAATTAAAAAAAAATTGAAGGAAAATTTTTACTTTCTCTCCAAAATAAAGGGTCCTTTTACTAAGCTGCAGTAAAAGGGGGCCTGTACTAGCATCAGCGCGTGTTTTTGACACGTGCTGAGGCCCCGTTTTACCACAGCGGGTAAAAGGCTGGCCATTTTGGGGGAAAAAGAAATGGCTATGCAGTAAGTGACCCACATGATGCGCAGCCATTTGGGGGGGGGGGGGGGACTTACTGCCACCCACTGAGGTGGTGGTAAGGGCTCCTGCGCTAACCTGCTGGTAACCAAGCACTGGCACTACAAAAATAGAAAATATTTTTGTGGTGTAAGAAATGGTACACTCTGGTGATAGGAACTACCGCCGGGCTCCTGTGGTAGTTCTGGGATGCCGCGTGCCAACCCTTTAGTAAAAGGGCCTCTAAGTTTCTTTCTAGTTTTGCGGGGCTCAGAAATGCAGAAGTAACACTCTAAAACTGAACCAAACACTTATAAACAAACCTTTAAAAAAAAGGGGGCAAAGCTTGGGAAGAACTAATCTTTGCTTTTATTCAAAAATGACATTATACTATTTCAGATAAATTTATGCTACCTCAGGTTTCCTGACACTGCACTCCCTTAAAGGCATCTCTTTTTATCCATAATCTATCCTTTTACTAAGCTGCGCAAAAAAATGGCCTTAGCACGCCCTTACACAGGTCTTTCGCACACACTAAGGCCATTTTTGTGCAGCCAGAAAATGGCCAATTTTCCCACTAATGTTGCCATTAGCGCACAGCCATTAACACAATTAGCGTAGGAGCATTTACCAACACCTATTCTGTAGCTAGTTAAGGGCTCATATGCTAATCCTTCGCTAATGAGTTAGCACGCAGTAATGTAGATGTGCTGATTAGCACAGAAACACCCACACTCTGGGGACACAGCCCCTCTGAGGGAAAATAAAGGTTATTTTTTTAGCATATGGTTTGAGCTCACACATTGCCAAATTAATGTGGAATGCCTCAGCGTGTCCTGCGGCAGCAGTAGGCATAAGCTAGTGCTTACTGAAGCTTAGTAAAAGGAGCACTAGGGCTTTAATAATAACCCCCAAACCTTAAAAATACTTATTTGGGGAGGGGGAGTTTCAACAGGTATCCATGCCAGTCTCCCCTTTAAAACTGCACAGGCGCATTTTCATGCCACTTTTGGCATCCTAGATGCTCTCCCTCCCTCCCTCCTGGCAACATCCAGGCAATTTTCTTTTTTCCGATGCGTCCCAGCTCAATCCCAAAATATTTGCATGTTTGCAGATTACGCCAAAACTGCAGCCGCACAAAACTAGCGGGTCATTCCATGCCAAGTGGTCTAAACCTTCCCACCATCATGTCTTTGTTCAAATTTTATCTGTTGCGCGAGTCAGGTGTTAAATGAAGTTTCTGAATGGTTGTCTGTCCATGAGCGTGCGACATTTGCCAAAATGCCATTTTGGGGGTCTAATAAAATCCAAACACATTTATAAGAATGGCTAAAAAATTCAAATCCTGTACAGTTTTTGATGCTAATTCCGATGAAATACATTTTAACATTATGGATGCAAAATCCAGTCAAACAAGTTGACTCAAAGTGTGCATCAAAACTGGTCGCGACTCATCGGAACATATTTGGACCAATATTCAGACCGCAACAACTTCCATGCAAACAAAGATATGGACTTGAAATTTTGAACAAGCATTATGCTTGTGCTGGACATAATACTGCCAGATTTGCAACTAACCAGCATCTATAACCGTCCTTCAGGATCTCTTCAAAGTTGGCACTGTCAGCTCAAATGGTAAAATGTACCAAAGTTCAAAGCCAATTATTAAAAAAGAGTCTGCCTGGATCAGCTTGTGAACAGTATCATCTGAAAGAGAAAATTGTGTTCCACAACACTGATATGTTTTGTTTTGCAATGCAACAGATACAATTTGAACAAAATTGGAGAACATGATGGTGGGAACTTTTTTTAATTTTAGACCACTTGGCATGGAATGGCCCTAGCCCTTCCCGGGCACATCAACAGCACTAGCACCGTAAAACAAGAAAATCTTTTTCCACTGGGCCCTGGGCTCTTTAAACTCCAGGCTTTAACTGGGAGCATTTGGCCTCTTTCCCTCTAAATACGCCTGCACGTGCAATGATGTCACGTAGAGGTCAACCAAATTTCAGCCTTGGTTTTGGCACCAAAAACAACCCGAAATCTGGGTTTTGGTTTTAGCCACCACCGCAAGTCCATCCCCCAAGCCAACCTTCCTCCCCAACAGAAAACCCATGGGAGGTAGCAGCCGCCATTTTGAAATTCGAAATGGCATGAGCAGGAGCTCCTGCCCATGCTGGTTCCAATCCCAAAATGGCAGCCGCAACTCCTGCAGCAGTCTTGCAAGGCTGCCACGGGAAGATGTGGCTGCCATTTTTACAACACAGCCAGTGGGGGAAGGAGCACCTCGAATAAGTTGGAAGATCCGAGACAACATGGTTTTACCAAAGGTAAATCGTGCCAAACGAATCTCAATGAATTCTTTGACTGGGTGACCGGAGAATTGAATCATGGACATGATATAGACGTAATCTACTTAGATTTCAGCAAAGCTTTTGACACGGTTCCCCACAGCAGGCTCTTAAATAAACTTGACAGGCTGAAGATAGGACCCGACGTGGTGAACTGGATTAGGAACTGGTTGACGGACAGACGCCAGCGGTTGGTGGTTAATGAAATTCGCTCGGATGATGGAAAGGTGAGCAGTGGAGTGCCTCAGGGATCGGTGCTGGGGCTGATTCAGTTCAATATATTTGTGAGTGACATTGCCAAAGGGTTAGAAGGTAAAGTTTGCATTTTTGAGGATGATACTAAGATTTGTAACAGAGTGGACACCCGGGAGGGAGTTGAAAACATGAAAAAGGATCTGCAGAAGCTAGAAGAATGGACTAAGGTTTGGCAATTAAAATTCAATGCGAAGAAATGCAAAGTGATGCACTTAGGGAGTAGAAATCCATGGGAGATGTGTTAGGTGGTAAGAGTCTGATATGTACAGACTGGGAGACGGATCTTGGGGTGATAGTATCTGAGGATCTGAAGGCGACGAAACAGTGTGACAAGGCGGTGGCCGTAGCTAGAAGGTTGTTAGGCTGTACAGAGAGAGGTGTGACCAGCAGAAGAAAGGAGGTGTTGATGCCCCCGTATAAGTCGTTGGTGAGGCCCCACCTGGAGTATTGTGTTCAGTTTTGGAGGCCGTATCTTGCTAAGGATGTAAAAAGAATTGAAGCGGTGCAAAGAAAAGCTACAAAAATGGTACGGGATTTGCGTTGCAAGACGTATGAGGAGAGACTTGCTGACCTGAACATGTATACCCTGGAGGAAAGGAGTAACAGGGGTGATATGATACAGACGATCAAATATTTGAAAGGTATTAATCCGCAAACGAACCTTTTCCGTAGATGGGAAGGCGGTAGAAGACATGAAATGAGATTGAAGAGGGGCAGACTCAAGAAAAATGTCAGGAAGTATTTTTTCATGGAGAGAGTGGTGGCTACTTGGAATGCCCTCCCACGGGAGGTGGTGGAGATGAAAAAGGTAACGGAGTTCAAAAATGTGTGGGATAAACATAAAGGAATCCTGTTCAGAAGGAATGGATCCTCAGGAGCTTAGCAAATATTGGGTGGCAGAGCCGGTGGTGGGAGGCGGGGCTAGTGGTTGGGAGGCGGGCTACTGCTGGGCAGACTTCTACGGTCTGTGCCCTGAAAATGGCAGATGCAAATCAAGGTCAGGTATACACATAAAGTAGCACATATGAGTTTATCTTGTTGGGCAGACTGGATGGACCATACAGGTCTTTCTCTGCTGTCATCTACTATGTTACTATGACATGCTCCTGCCCCAAAGAGGCCACTAGACCACCAAGGCATTTAGAAGACAGGCCCGGGGAAGAGCCATAGGTAGGGGATGGGAGGTATGAGAGGTGGGCAGCCAGGTTCTCTGTCAGGGAGAGGCTGGCTCAAGGAGATGGCGTTGCGGACAGTGGCAGGAGCACAGTTTCAGTTTTGGATGGTCTCTAACATCACAACATACGCGTATACTTGGTATTGCCTCAAAGTAGGCCCCAGAGCTCCAACAATGCCGGAGCATAGAGAAAATGGAAAACTGGCCATTTTATAGCTGCAGTAAAAATAGCCTTAGCGCGCAGGAAAAACCCATGCAAAAGTGCATACTAAGGCCACTTTCTACTGCACTTCAGTAAAAGGAGGCCTAAATTAGGAGCTCAGCTTTTCTTTGGTGCAGGGGGGGCGGAATATTGGGTTCTTCAGGTTTAGGTGATCAAGGTCAATGCATTCTATGCTGAGCACATCAATCTATGCAAGTCTGTTTTACGTGATGTAATGCAAAGAAAGATTTCAGCACCCTGCTAAGAAAGTACCCAACTTCCACTATCTGCCCCAGTGGTTTAGCACAGTAGAGTTCTCCTTCGATTACTGTTACAAGGGAACCTCAATGTTCTGAACTGTTTCCAAACTCAGATGAAAAAGACAGCTTGAAACGTTGCCTGTGCTATGTCTAAGAAACTATCCTGAATGATCAGGACTGCAAAAGCTGTGTGTGTGAAAGTGTCCTTTCCAACAGGAATAATAATAATAAGAGTCTCTAGAAAACAATTCCATCCAAATAGTTTGGAAGACTGTGGTGTTTGTGTCCTATTTTACTTTTAAAAAATAAGATAAAGGGGCCCTTTTACTAAAAGACAGCCTGTGCTATGGGTTTCCCCGTGCGCTGAGGCCACTTTTAGAGTGGCTGTAAAATGGCCACATCTCCACTTTTCCTATTAATGGCCAGGCGCTAGTTTCCCAATTAGCGTGTGAGCCCTTACCAACACCTATTTAGTAGGTAGAAAGGGCTCATGCACTAACTATGAGCTAATCGGTTGGCGTATAGCAATATAGCTGTGCTATTAACGCTGGGCACACCTACTCTCTGCCCCCAAACATGCTGGGGAAGCACATGCAGATGCCAGAACTACCGCAGGACACCTGAGCATGCCCTGTGGCAGTGCATTTTGGTGCATGGGAAGCATGTGTTAGTGCTTATCACCACTTAGTAAAAGAACCCCAGAGAGTTTGATTTATTAAGGACTTTTTCCACCATCAAAAATAAACTGGGTAAAACTATAGCTTGTAAACCTCAATGCAATACTAAAATAGTGCATCATGTTTTCTACTTATCAAAAGCTTAACGGTTTTAAAACTGTTTAATATACAATTTGTACTATCTGGAATAAGAAAAGTTTCTCTTCTTATTTCATTCCAACTACAACAAAGCATATGCCTTTACATAATTTACTTTGGCTACAAATCAGGAACAAGAGAACAGTACTAGAATGATTTAGATCAAAAACACTACGTAAACTAGAGATAAGTACCTACTGAAGCAAAACTTAAGGGACACGAAATTAGAGGGTGGCAGGCATTAAACATGGATATTCAATGCTAGACCTTATCTGGCAACCAGCACTGAATATCAGGATTTATTTTGGCCACTAAAAAGTTAACCGGCTATGCCAATATTCAGCGCTAACCAGTTAACTTTTTAGCAGTCCTTAAAGGCTTACCATTTAAGCAGCCTCTTTTGACAGCTCAACATAGCTGGTTTGGCAATAAACGGCTGTCGCACAATAACTTGTTATCTCCTGCTGAATATCTGCGGTTGGGGAGGGGGAAGAGCACTTGATATACCATCTTTCTGTGGTTACAATCAAAACGGCTTACATATTACATACAGGTACTTATTTTGTACCTGGAGCAATGGAGGGTTAAGTGACTTGCCCAGAGTCACAAGGAGCTGCAGTGGGAACTGAACCCAGTTCCACAGGATCAAAGTCCGCTGCACTAACCACTAGGCTACTCCTCCACAGGCTTCAGTGCTATTTAACCAGCCAGGGGCCATTGCTGGCTGGTTAAATAGTTTTGAATTTCATGGGGACTGTATCCACTTTTAAAATCACTCATATACAGACAGTTCAAACAGAAACCTACTAAAATAGATCAAACATTTTCCAATTACCATTAACAATTAGTCTGAGTGGCCTTATATTTCATATACAATGTGCGGGAATTCTTAATTTTTTTTATCATCATCTACATTTTCGTTTCATCCAGTTGCTCCAAAACCCTAAATCCCCAGTTTGTGACATCATAACCTACTACTGTGTACACACGCTTGTGACACAGGAAGCAAAACAGGATGCTTGCTGAAACTGCAGCAGAAAGAAATCAGAGACTAGGCCCTACTTCCCCACATGTGTTCCCATTATTGAAGAAAAACAGAAGACACACACACACACAGGGAAAATGCTGAAATGTACTTCCTACCTGTATGGTGGCTCTTTAAATTCATTACATGATTGAATGAGTACAAGATTCAAAACCTATGCTAATTACATGATATGAAACTTTAAAGTCACTGTAAACAGAAGATGCTAATTAAAAGGAAACAAACTACACCATCCTAAAAGGATCCTTCCCAAGCCAAACAGCCCACTTATTAAACCACTGTAGTAATCCTTGTAATTGTTGACACAACCATTGCAGTTAAAAATAAACTTTTTACAGTGTAATATTTCAAAAATGTACATACTAATAAATACTCTGTCAAAAAATAACCACAGGAGAAATTTACAGTCATTTTGCTCTAAATCGTGTTCAAACTCCCTGCAAAATCTGAAAGCGAGAGGAAATTGTAAATGAAACTTCAAATGCACAAGTCAATCAGTCAAACTAATTATCTTTCCACAAAGCACTTTTGTGACATAGAGGGGCATTTTCGATATGACATCTAAGTCCGACTTTGGATGTTTTGCAAAAAACATCCAAAATCTGAATAGGAAAGGTCATTTTCAAAAAAGAAAAAGGTTTTTTTTTTCCAAAACTACTGTTTTGAACAAGTTTTTGTGATTTGGATGTTTTGTTTTTTGGTCCATTAAAAAAAAAAGTCCAAGTGCAAAACGCCCAAAATGAAGCCATTAGGATGTAAAATGAGCTAGCATTTTTAGCTGTCTGGTCCCCCTGACATCCCAGGAAAGCAACAGGGCACCCTAGAGGGCACTGCAGTGGATTTCATAAAATGCTCCCAGGTACACATCTCATTATTACTCCCTTACCTTGTCTGCTGAGCTCCCCCAAAACCCACTACCCCCAACTGTACACCACCATAGCCCTTATGGGTGAAGGGGACATCTAAATGTGGGTACAGTGGGTTTCTGGTGGGCTCACAGTCTCCTCCACAAGTGTAACAGGTAGGGAGAGGTAGGAGCCTGGATCCACCTGTCTGCAGTGCACTACACCACCACTAGACTACTCCTGGTACCTGCGAGCTATTCTAATGGACCCAAGTATAACATCTGAGGCTGGCATACAGGCTGGCAAGTAATGTTTTTACTCACATTTTTGGGGGGTGGGAGGGTGTCTGTGATCACGGGGGGGGGGTGTAAGGGGAGGTCATCCCAGATTCTCCCCAGGGGTCATCTGGTCATTTAGGGCACCTTTTGTGCCTTATTCGTTTATAAAAACAGGTCTAGCTCAAAACGTCTTAGTTTTAGTCCTGGACAGTTTTGTTTTGTTCCATTATGGCTGAAAAAGTCCAAGTGTTAGGAACACCCAGACCCTGACCTTGAACCCCCCCCCCCCCCTTGAACTTGAATGCACTTCTGATGGACTTTTGAAAAACTGGTTTGGCCGTTTTTGTAAGAAAAACGCCCAAATGCAGATTTACGCCACTTTTTGGACATTTTTCTCTTTTGAAAATGAGCTCCACAGTGGATTAAAGTGATAGCCTACAATTCCAATGATATGTAAGACCTACATCATAATCTTGAGTTTTAGTCCAGCCAGGCCTGTGTCAAAAAAATAAAACAACAAATCCATATGCACACTCCTAATTGTATTAATTATTGTTCCTTCAAGAGAAAGGCCTTACTGTAACTCAACAATCAGACACCACAACATGCTTCCTGAAATGAATTTTAATATTTGTTCCTGAGGCTGCTTTTTATGTTAGTTTGCAATTTCTTACCACAATCTCATTTTCAAAGTAATAGGCAAAACTGCACATTTAAATTATAAATCGTTATATTTAAATAACTTTGTAAAAACTATTTGGTATGGCATCTTATTAGTTATTGTCAGCTATAATGTCATAAATGATGTGACAAAATGCATGAACCAATCTGATACGTTCTATGTGAGGTACTTCAGCAGGCTCTAAATATAGCTGCTCTTTGCAGGCTTTGGAGGGCAAGAACACAAGAAACCGTTAAAAAAAAAAAGACCAGTCTAAACATCTTATCTACATTTTAGTTCTATGGGAGGTCGAGGGAATTACCATCTATCTTATAAAATCCTGAAACATACAGTACAGCTTATGTATGTTTCTCTTACAAAATTTAAGACATTGCAATTACACCCATCCACAGAGTACCTTGTAAGCTAAACTCAACCCTTCTCTCTTGTTTTAAGCACACGATTGCATGACATTCTCTCCACAATCAAAACTAATCATATAACGACAGTTGCATTATAACATTTCTGAGCCCAGGACAGCTTTCCAATTAACTCTTTCACGGTTAAAATCGCTCATTTTGTTTTTCGCCCAATTTTGCAGAATATGAAAAAAGTGCCGCTGTATCCTAATTAAGTAGAGTCAATTGAGACTTTTTTTTTTCAAAATCTTTACTTGTGAAAACCCGGCTCAAGAACTAACTAGCATGTTTCTGCTCCTCTACACTGTAGTGGGAAGGTCTACAGTAGCCTAAGATTCGTGATCAGTTGGCAGAGTAAGGATGGGACATGTGGACTGCTCTTTGGCATGGGATAGTAGTATGGGGTTGGAGTTGGACAAAAAGTCTTGGATCACAGAGATGGGGTGCTTGACAGAACGCCTTTGGGCACTGGGGTAACAGTAGAATGATGGAGGTGGGAGGGAAGATAGTTTGCAAATATGCCTAAAGCACGGGGCAGAAGGATGACAGGATGCTTTATAAAGAACCCACAGCCCAGGAGCATATGTAAAGGAGGCGACCTGACATCCCTTGGACTCTCTCCTCCAGTTCAGAATCCAAAAGGCAAGTCCCATCCGACTCCAGCTCTCTAGTCCTGACACGCCACCCCAGGTTCTTCTTCGCTTTGCATCTCTCCATGGCTCATCTACAGAAGCCCTACGCAGCTCAGCCTCTCACAACTCCTCAACGTTGCGTCCTGGCCAAGAGTTAGCTAAGCCACACCGGTCCCCGTGTGCCCCAAGGATCCAACTCTGCTCCTCCAACCCCATCACCTCCAGCTCCGGCTCTGCAGAGCGCGCGCGCCAACTTTGCCTTCCAGCTGCCGTCCCGCTGCACTTCGGCGACCCGCCTTACCTATTTTAATCCTGACGCTCTGGAATACCCGTAGCCCCTCGTCCTCCACCGCCATGCTGCTGCTGCTACAAGCGCCCAAGAGCTCCCGTCCGTTAACCTGTCCGCCTAAGTCCTGGGCACATGCGTGGCCGGCAAGCGCTGCCACCGACGGGGGTACCGCGAGGCGCACTATGCGCCCACCGCCCGGCCGCCTGCTTCTCATCCTGCCCGCGAGCGCCAGGGCGAGCCCAACCGCGGCAGGGCCCCGCCCCTTTGCCCCAGTCATTGGCTGGCAGCGTTCGGGACGCGTCGAACCCAACCGTCCCATTGGCGCGAGCGAACGGGGACCTAAAAGAGTCAAAGGGAGCGGGACGGGAGGAGTGGAAACTGACAGAGCTTGAATGTGTTGTGACTGGGAGAGAGGGTAGTTTGTGTTCGGAGGATGAGAGCTAGCTGTTGCAGCCTCCAGCAACCCGGGCCAAGAAGAGGGGGTATGAGCGTCAGGATTAAAGTGGGTAAAGCGGGTTCGCCGAAGTATTCCTGTCCGGATGTCTCTCCGCGATTCCCCAAATCATCTTCCGTGTTGCTTGAGAAAATCTTGCCAAGAAGAAAGCGCACAAAAGTTGCTGCTACGTGTAGAAGTGCTGAAAAAATCCAAGTGTAGTAAGCTGTTACCAGCTCGGTGGGTGCTTGAACACCCCCAATACTGAGCAATCTCTTTGTTTTCAGCTGGGTAATTTCCATTAAGTTTAGCAAATCATTTTGAAAAGTTGGTTCCTATGTTGTGGGCTACAGTCCCTACTTGGTCTTTTGAGTATATGGATGGTACATAAGTAATGCCACACTGGGAAAAGACCAAGGGTCCATCGAGCCCAGCATCCTGTCCACGACAGCGGCCAATCCAGGCCAAGGGCACCTGGCAAGCTTCCCAAACGTACAAACATTCTATACATGTTATTCCTGGAATTGTGGATTTTTCCCAAGTCCATTTAGTAGCAGTTTATGGACTTGTCCTTTAGGAAACCGTCTAACCCCCTTTTAAACTCTGCCAAGCTAACCGCCTTCACCACGTTCTCCGACAACGAATTCCAGAGTTTAATTACATGTTGGGTGAAGAAACATTTTCTCCGATTTGTTTTAAATTTACTAGTTTCATCGCCCCCTAGTCCTAGTATTTTTGAAAAGCGTGAACAGACGCTTCACATCCACCTGTTCCACTCCACTCATTATTTTATATGCCTCTATCATGTCTCCCCTCAGCCGTCTCTTGTCCAAGCTGAAAAGCCCTAGCCTCCTTAGTCTTTCTTCATAGGGAAGTCGTCCCATCCCCGCTATCATTTTAGTCGCCCTTCGCTGCACCTTTTCCAATTCCACTATATCTTTCTTGAGATGCGGCGACCAGAATTGAACACAATATTCAAGTTGCGGTCACACCATGGAGCGATATAACGGCATTATGACATCCTCACACCAGTCTTAGCAGTTGTGGGGCCCTGTGCAGACCAGTTTGGTGGGGCCACCTGCCCCCACCTAGCCCTACCCCTTGTTGACAAGATTTTTTAAACATTTCTTTTATTTCAAATAAAGATAAAACAAGCAAATTTGTACAGAAAAACTAACAAATAAGCACAATGCTATCATAGAAAACCTATGGGTTTAAAAAGCAAAACCATGTGAATGTAAGGACTGGATAAATAAATGAACTTGGTGACAAATAGTGTGCTGAACTGGACATGTTGGCACATTTAGACTGACTCTGGACAGTTCTGCACAAAAGAAACCCTTCCCTCACTATTCAATACCTTCTCTGTGAAATAGTAGTAATAAAAAAAAGGCAAGTGCATTTTTATAATATAGCACTGCATTCCACAAAGCAAAAGGAGCACGTTTCCACATGCCATCTTTTTCTTTTGATGTAGGTACAGGAAAAAAAGATGTTAAATGCTCCCAGGTCTCAACCTAATTAATGATTTTTCTAAACTGTACTTATAAATAGTAAGTCTGATTGTTAAGCACCTAATACTCATAATGTCTGTTTTGGTGGCCCTTTACTTGGTGAAAACATCAAAATAGAATGAGTCCCTATAAACCAGCCCCTCCAAATGACACAATGATTACGATTTAGAACTAATTCGAAGAAACCAATACTTCCTCTGTGTACATCCGTACGCTACACAACCGGCATCTTTGAAAATAAGTGAGGTCCAATAAAAATGCTACTAACAAGAACGACAGCGTGGATAGAGCAGCTCATATATTTGCTTGCTTTGTTTGAGTAAGGGGATAAAGGGGTGCGCGGAGGAAAAGGAAAGGGAGACCAACCTCATGGGCTTTAGCAGCCATCTCAATCTAACCACCTACAACTCTCTCCTACCTGCTCCTTTAGTTCTGGCTCGCAGCACCGCTGCCTTCTTCAATTTTCCAGGCCGCCAGCAGCGTCAGTGAGGTAAGCACACTGCCTTTGGTGGCCTAGAAGCTCTCTCTCTGTTGCAGCATTCTGCCTATGCAAAACAGGAAATTGTAGCAAAGAGAAAGCTTTCGGGCCACCAAAGGCAGTGTGTTTACCTCACCCACACTGCAGGTGGCCCAGAGTGAACAAGGCAGCACTGCAGGGAGCCGAAAGGGAGTAGGAGAGAGCTGACTAAAGTAGTTAGATTGAGAACAGGAGACAGCAATGACGGCTGAAGTAGGGAGCAGGAGGGACATGCTAAGGCTGCCACAGGGCCCCTGGGAGTGCGAGGCCCTGTGCGACCGCCCCTGCCACCCCACTCCCGGTGCGTGAACCAGAGAGCAGCGTTCAGGAGTTGTCAAATGTGCATGCGGCTTAGTGCTCGGAGCCCAGCACCACCGGAGTCAGCTGAGAGGTCCCGTGGCTGGTGAAACCACTGCAGTCTCAAAAACTGTTTTGGCAGGAATGTCAGGCTGCACTGTGCACCAGACCTTTGATGTCCCGGCGGAGTAGTGTTCAGGTGTGCAGCACTCTGTGGTGGGGTCAGCTGAGGCGTTGTGGGAGTTTACAGAGGCTGGTGACCTAGTCTCTGTCTTGTTTTCCCCCCGAGTTTGTGCTTTTAATGCACTAAGCTTTCTTTTTAAAGCGGTCAGGGGTAACTCATGTTTCTTCAGGGCTCCTGCCATCCCAGGGGCCCCTGACGGTACCACAGCCACTTTTACTGAAGTGGCCGTGTCTGGAGGCATTGCAGGATGCGGATGAAGCCTCCGTGATGTCAGAGGCAGAGGACCCACATTTTTCAGGGAGGTCCGTGCTAGTGGCCTCCAATTTACTAGAAGAAGGGGAGCTGCTGCCTCCTGAGGAAGGGGACGACCCCACTGCGGCACGCCTATATTGGAAAGAGGAGCTGCTGGCTCTCATTGTCCGGGCGCTCGAGGTTCTCAGCATTTCTTCCCCAGATTCCACGTCCGGGCCACAGTCTACCCCTTCAAATACCAAGCAACCTCCAAAAACGTTTCTTATCCATGAGGCCATGAAAGTCCTTATTTCTGCCCAGTGGGATTCGCCGGATGCTGGTCTGCGAGTAGTGCGGGCTATGGCTGGCCTCTACAGCTGCCGTTGGAGGAGTTAGAGACCTTGCGGTTGCTCACAGTGGACTCGATCATGGCGGTAACCAAAAAGACCACCTTACCTGTGGAAGGTATCACAGCACTTAAGGACCCTCAGAACCATAAGTTGGAATCATCTCTGAAGATGTCCTTCGAGGTGGCAGCATTTTGTCTTCAGGCATCAGTGTGTGGTTCTTACATTGCCCGAGCTTCTCTCTTGGGTCCAGAAGATGTTCTTGGTGGAAGACCTAATGGAGTCTCTGCCAGTCCTAGAGTCTGGTATGGCTTATCTGGCTGACCTGCTTTATGATCTTATTTGGGCCTTGCCAAGAAGATGGCATTGGCAGTGACAACTTGCTGCTGAGTTTGGCTCCATCAGTGGGCAGCGGATGTGGCCTTGAAGTCTTGCTTAGCTCGATTACTTTTTCGGGGTAGAGGACATGACGAAGAGTAAGGCCCTTGGTGATTCTAAAAGTCAGCAGCTACAGTGGCTTTTTGCTCCGGTCCTCCCTGCTCCCGTTTCAGAGAAGCATAAGTAATACCAGCCAGGGCATTTAGGAGCATTTCAGAGACCTCGTTTTTAGCAGAAGGTGCAGTCCTTTCGAGGAGAGAACCATACCACCTCCTCCTGCTCGCACAGGCAGCCCACAGTGAGGAATTCACAATGATGGGGTCCTGATGCATACCCCAGTCGTTGGTGGATGGCTGTCATTTTCTGGGGAGAGTGGGCCAGGATTACTTCAGACAAATGGATGTTGGAGGTTATCTAAGACAGCTACAAGCTCAAGTTCGCTCGCACCCTGCCGGACTTCCTGGAATTACCATGCAAGACCACTGCCAAAGTAATGGCGGTTCGGGAGACTCTTACAGAATTGCTCTATTTGGGGGCTGTTTGTCCCGTGGCATCATCGGAGTTCGGTCTCAGCTGCTACTCCATCTACTTTAGGGTACCCATGAAGGGCGGGTCTCACAGGCCTATGCTCGACCTCAAGTACGTGAACAAGACTTTACGGGTGTGACACTTTCACATGGAAACCCTACATTCCATCATTGCGGCAGTTCAACCAGGAGAGTTCTTGACCTCTCTCGATCTGAAAGAGGCCTACTTGCACAGTCTCATTTGGCCTTCTCACCAGCATTTTCTCCGCTTCACAGTGTTTGGACAGTATTATCAGTTCCAGGCATTGCCCTTCGATTTCTCCACGGCACCCAGAACCTTCTCCAAGATGGTCACAGCATTTCTCCGAAGGAATGCATTCAAGTTCATACCTACTTGGACGATTGACTAATTCGGGCACCGTCTTTTATTCGGAAAGTGTCCAAGTGGTGTTGAAAGTGTCCAAGTGATGGGGAGGATAGCCAGCCTCTTGCAGTCACTTGGTTGGGTGATCAATTTCCCAAAAAGCCGCTTGACATCTTTGCAATTTCTGGAGTACGTGGGGGTGATCTTCAGTGCTCAGGAGGGGATGGTGTCTCTCCCATCGAATCACAGATTGTGTCTGCAAAGCCAATTACAGGGCATTATGCGGATGTCGGCTTCCCGGGCATGGGACTATGTTCAAGTGCTGAGCTCAATGGCGGCCATGTTGGATGTTGTACCATGGGCCGGGAGCCACATGCGACCTCTTCAGTTGTCTGTACTCCACTGTTGGTCTCCTCTTCGGAGGACTACCTAATTCGACTTCCCTGGTCAACGCCGATCCTGTTGGCCGTGCAGTGGTGGCTAGCTCCAACGAATTTGCAGAAGGGATTTCCCCTAGGGACATCATCATCGTGATGGGCTAGGGCACGCATTGCCTTGGGCAGACGGCTCAGTGCACTTGGTCCAAATTGGAAGCCTCCAAGTCCATCAACCAGCTAGAACTACGTGTGATTCGGTTGGCCCTCAGGAATTTGTTCCTCTTCTCCAGGATCGACCAGTCCACGTGCTCTTTGAAAATGCAATGGTGGTTGCGTATGTCAACAGGCAGGGGGGAATTAGGAATTCCCTTCTGGTGAAGGAGGCACCTCTGTTATGCCTCTGGGCAAAGAAACACCTCTTTCTACTCTCAGCAGCACACATTGCGGGGTCCTTGAACGTCCAAGTGGACTTCCTCAGCCGGACTCAGTTGGATCTGGGGAAGTGGGAGCTCTCATCTCACGCCTTTGCGAAGATCATGCAGCGCTGGGGAATCCTGGACCTGGATCTCATGGCCTGCAGGTCCAATGCCAAAGCTTCCCGCTTCTTCAACAGAGCAGGGATTTTGGTTCAGAGGGGATCGATGTGCTACTCCAACCCTGGCCACCATAGAGACTTGTGGAATTTTCCAAAGCAGTCCTCAAGTGTTCCCGTCATGGCCTGTGGCGTGAAGGGGTGGGTGCGTGTCAAGGCACCTTGGACCGGTGATCTTGGTGGCTCCAGATTTGCCCAGATGGCCGTGGTATGTGGACTTGTTCCATCTGTTGATCGATCAGCCTTTGCGGCTGGGCAGCCACTGGGGGCTGCTGATGCAGGGTGCCATGGCCATGGAGGATTCCTCCTCCTTTGGTCTTACTGCCTGGCTATTGAGACGGCGCAGCTGAGGATGAAAGGTTATGTCAACAGAGTGATTACTACTATGCTGTGGCGCAGAAGTGCTCCACTTCCATGGCCTATGAGCGAATCTGGTGCACCTTTGAGTCCTGGTACTCGTCAGTGGGCCTTTCAGCAACTGTGGCCTCTGTCTTCCATTCTAGCTTTCTTGCAGGATGGTCTTCACAAGTCCTTATCCATGGCTAGCCTGAAGGTTCAGGTGGCCACACTGGCCTGCTTTTGGCTTGCAGGGTTTTTCCCTGGGGTCACACCTGGCCATTGTATGTTTCCTACAGGGAGTGAATCGCCTTCAACCTCCGTGTTTACCCATGCTTCTGTCTGGAACCTCAGTCTTGTGCTGTGCGCTCTGCAGAGACCTCCATTTGAGCGTCTAGGTGCTTTGTCAGTTAAAGACCTCATGCTGAAGTTGGTCTTTTTAGTGGCCATTGCCTCGGTGAGGAGGGTGTCAGAACTACAAGCTGTATCCTGCAGAGATCCCTTCCTTCAGTTTACGGAGGCAGGGGTATGTATTCAGACGATGCTGTCCTTTTTGCTGAAGGTGGTGTCTCAGTTTCACTTGCATCAACTGCTCTTTCTCCCGGCCTTTCGCCAGAAGGATTATCCGTCCAACTTCCGGGCGCTACGGTGTCTGTGTTTGGTTTTTCTTCTTTAAAAAATAAAAAACAAGGATCGTAGTTTACAAGCCCGATTAGCGCTATAGGCGCTTTCTCCCACAGGAGCAGTTGAGAGGCTTGCATAGGAATTACAGAAGCAGGAGGGGACTGTTCTGTTGGATTTCAAGTTATTTCCACTGCTTTGGTATCGACAATACTGAGGTTTGGGCGGCTGCATGTGACCACATATAGCAAACCTCTGAAGTTCTCTCTATCTCCACCTGCTGACAGAGGTTCATAACCCACAAGTCTCTGGATTGATTGTGCCTTTTTAGTTCTTTCCTCTCTTATTTTTCCCTGCCTCTCTGTCAACTCAAATTTCACCCTCTTTTTCACCCTTCTCCTCCTTTTTACTTTTCAGCTACCTATCAGATTTCCATCTTCCTCTCTCATTCACTAACTCTCCCATTCCCCATCTCACTCATTCCCCAGCACTCCATTCCCTTTCATACTCTCCATTACCATATTTCTACCCTCTATAATCACTGTCCTCTCATCCTTTTCCTTGTCACCCTCTTCCTCCCCCTCCTGGCCTCTCCCACATAGTTTCACCATTCCCATTGTCTTCCTCCCTCCACCCTTCTAGTAACATAGTAGATGATGGCAGAAAAAGACCTGCACGGTCCATCCAGTCTGCCCAACAAGATAATTTCACGTGTGCTACTTTTTGTGTATAGCTTACTTTGATTTGCATCTGCCATTGTCAGGGCACAGACTGTACAAGTCTGCCCAGCACTATCCCCGCCTCCCAACCACCAGTCCTGCCTCCCACTACCGGCCCTGGCACAGACCGTATAAGTCTGCTCAGCACTATCCCCACCTCCCAACCACCAGCCCTGCCTCCCAGCACCGGCTCTGCCCAACATCTGGTCCCTCTTTGTTTCCTTCCCCACCCCTGTAGCCTAACATCTCCCTGTCCCTTCTCTTTTCCCTCCTGCCCTGTTCCCCTTGGTCTAGCAATTCTCCCTTTCTCTCTTCCCTCACTCCCATTGTCCAGTATCTCTCCATCACTCCCATCTGCTCCTGGATCCAACATCTCCCTTAATTATTATTTTTTTCCTTATTTTAAGATAAAAATGCCAGCTTCTAGCACTGCTCTCTCAGTATTTTTATGATTTTACATTCATTTTTTATAAAGATATATGATGTTTTAAGCTGTGACCTTTTACACTGTGGTGAAGTGAATATAAGATAAGCATATGACATGACTGTAACGCATGGCAAGATGACGGCTGGAACGCATAGTTTTTTAAAACCATTTTAACAGGATTTTTAATGATCTTACATCATTTTGAGTTAATTTTAGCGATCCTAGCTAGCTATTTGATTTGCTCTGGGATTCTGACTAAGAAATTTAGCTATAAGGATTAATAATCATTATTTTGAAAAAATTTCATATTTTAAAAGTTTTTTTAGCTGTGACTTTTTGACATGTGGGAAGTGAAATAAAGCAGCCAATGGAAGTAACTGTATGAAGCTGCTTTCACACTGAGTAGTGCAAGAGAAATGTGATATGTGATTATATGCTGTGCTTTCTGAATTGCTTTTTCCATATCATCAAGCTGATCAATCCATAGACTGGTGGGTTGTGTCCATCTACCAGCAGGTGGAGATAGAGAGCAAACTTTTGCCTCCCTATATGTGGTCATGTGCTGCCGGAAACTCCCCAGTATGTTCTCTATCTCAGCAGGTGGTGGTCACACACAGCAGCAGCTCTGGCTAGGCCTCCAAGCCTAATTTTTAGGTTTTGTTGAGTGCCTGGGGTTGAGGGCTCTTTTGAGCAAGTGCAAACCTGGTGGTGCCAGGTCCCTCCTTTTCTCCCCCCTCCCGCTGGCTCCGTTAAAAAAAAAAAAAAAAAAAAATTTTGAACGTCCTTAAAGGCGTTTATTTCGACGTTTATTTAAGCGTCTATTGCAGCTACTCACTGGGACACCAGATCGTTACAACTCGGAGCGGACAGCAGGTAATTTTTACCTTTTTATAGCGGGCAGGGGGTTCCCCGATTCTTCTCCTCGTGGCATATGGCGTCGGAGGGCGAGGGCGCAAAGGGTCGCTCCCCGGGTCGCTTGAGCGCTTCTAGAGGGGATGCGGGGGTCTTAAAGCCTGATTCGCCCTTGTTGGGTGACAGTTTCGTGACCGATGAATGTCCCGGTCCTTCCTCCGGCGTGGCGGTTTTTCCCGCCATAAACGCCCATCCCCCGCTCCTCGCCTCCGCCATCTTGGCCGGCCACGCGGCTCGGATGGCTTCTTCTTGGGCCGCCCTTGAGGTTGGAGACATTAATGCCATGAACGCCCTTAATTTGGGCGACGGCACAGAAGCGGCTAAAGTTAAGAGCATTTCTTCCCGCGCGGCTCCTTCGCGGAGTTTCGCGCCGGACGCCATTTTGGATGCGCAGCATGTCTCTCCCCTGCTATTGTGAGCGCCGGTTGAGGGTGCGTCTAGGGCTGTTGCCCAGGCTGCGGAAGTGCACAGTCTGGGGGGTTTCTCCCCCGAGTTTGTTTTGCTGCTGCATCAGGCCTTCCTCATGCACAACGCTGCCCCTGCTCCCTCGTCTGGTAAAGAGGTTGAGGTTCCCAGAGGTAAACGCCCTCGGGTTGATTCCCAGGCCTTGGAGGAATTTGTCTCCTCCGATGTAGATGAGGGCAGCGTGTCTGAGGTCTCCCAACGGTCCTTTGCGGATTCCTTGGAGGAGACGGATCCCCGCTCGGATGGAGCGGATGACCCCTCTGCAGCGCGGCTTTTTAGCCCAGAGGATTTGCCCAACCTGTTGTTACAGGCCATGGACACTTTGAAGATTTCCTCTCCGGAGGACGTCTCTCCCTCAGCCCCTGTTGGCTCTGCCATTATGCTGGGGACGAAGCGCCCGCCTAGAACCTTCCACGTGCATGATGCCATGCACACCTTAATTTCGGCTCAATGGGATGTCCCTGAAGCGAGCCTTAAAGTGGCTAGGGCTATGTCCCGCCTCTATCCTTTGACTGAAAGTGAACGTGAGGCCTATCTGTGGCCTACCGTGGATTCTTTAATCACTGCGGTGACTAAGAAAACGGCGTTGCCAGTGGAAGGTGGCACGGCCCTAAAGGACGCCCAAGACAGAAGATTGGAGGCGGCCTTAAGGTCGTCCTTTGAGGCGGCTGCTTTAAGTTTGCAGGCCTCAGTTTGCGGCTCCTATGTGGCCAGGGCGTGCCTGACTATGGTGCAGCGGGCTTCCCCCTCGGATCATTCCTTGAGGGCTGATTGGCCGGCCCTGGAATCGGGCTTAGCCTATTTGGCAGACTTGCTGTATGATGTCTTGAGGGCCTCAGCGAAAGGCATGGCTCAGACAATCTCTGCGCGGCGGTGGCTTTGGCTGAAACATTGGTCTGCTGACCACGCCTCTAAATCCCGCCTGGCTAGGTTGCCTTTTAAAGGCAAGCTGCTCTTTGGGGTCGAGCTGGACAAAATCGTGACCGATCTCGGCACGTCTAAGGGCAAGAAATTACCAGAGGTCAGGGCTCGGGCTAGTACTCGTCCCGGTACCTCCAGAGGACGGTTGCAGGAAGCCCGTCGGTACCGCCTGGGCAAGTCGGGTTCCTCTGCCCCCTCTTCCTTCAAGAGGAATTTCTCCCCCAAGCAGCATTCCTTTCGCAGAGACCGCCGTCCCGGAGGTGCTCCCTCCGGTCCTCCCCCAGGGTCTCGTACCCAATGACGGGGTCTTGGTCCACGCCCCAGTGCAGATTGGAGGACGTCTGTCCTCGTTTCTGGGCGAGTGGACCACAATAACTTCAGACGCGTGGGTGCTGGAAGTCATCAGAGACGGCTACAAACTAGAGTTCTGCCGACCCTTAAAAGACGGGTTTGTACTATCTCCCTGCAAGTCTCCGGTCAAAGCTGTGGCAGTGCAGCAGACCTTGGACAATCTGATCCGCCTGGGCGCGGTCGTTCCGGTGCCAGAAAGTCAGCTTGGCAAGGGACGTTACTCCATTTACTTTGTGGTACCAAAGAAAGGAGGTTCTGTCCGGCCTATCCTCGACCTCAAAGGGGTCAATCGGGCCTTGAAAGTGCGGCACTTTCGCATGGAGACTCTCCGCTCTGTTATAGCGGCAGTGAAGGCAGGAGAGTTCCTGGCATCCTTGGACATCAAGGAAGCGTACCTGCATATTCCCATCTGGCCTCCTCATCAACGCTTTCTGCGTTTTGCAGTCCTGGGACGACACTTCCAGTTCAGAGCCCTCCCTTTCGGGTTGGCTACTGCTCCGCGGACCTTTTCCAAAGTAATGGTGGTCATCGCGGCCTTCCTACGAAAGGAAGGGGTACAAGTCCATCCTTATCTGGACGACTGGTTGATCCGAGCCCCCTCTTATGCAGAGTGCGGCTAAGCTGTGGACCGGGTAGTTGCTCTTTTGAGCTCCCTGGGATGGATCATCAACTGGGAGAAGAGCCAGCTGCGCCCGACTCAGTCCCTGGAGTACCTGGGAGTTCGATTCGACACCCAAGTGGGCAGAGTGTTCCTGCCAGACAATCGGATTGTCAAACTTCAGGCTCAGGTGGACCAGTTCCTAGTAGCCTCTCCCCTTCGGGCTTGGGACTATGTGCAGCTGTTGGGCTCTATGACGGCCACGATGGAAGTTGTGCCCTGGGCCAGGGCTCATATGAGACCACTTCAACACTCTTTGCTGCAGCGCTGGACTCCGATGTCGGAGGATTATGCTGTGCGCCTTCCCTTGGACCCAGCAGTGCGCAAGGCGCTGAGCTGGTGGATGCAGACAGACAAGTTGTCTGCGGGAATGCCTCTGGTGACCCCAGAGTGGATTGTCGTCACGACGGACGCCTCGTTGTCGGGCTGGGGAGCCCACTGCTTGGGAAGGACAGCGCAGGGGCTCTGGTCTCCTGCAGAGGCAAAGTGGTCTATCAACCTCCTGGAACTCAGAGCCATTCGGTTGGCGCTTTTGGAGTTCATCCCGGTACTGGTGTTGAAGCCTGTACGGGTCCTGTCGGACAATGCCACGGCTGTGGCCTATGTCAACCGCCAGGGAGGTACCAAGAGCGCCCCTCTAGCCAAGGAGGCTATGAATCTTTGCCAGTGGGCGGAAGCGAACCTGGAGCAGCTTTCAGCGGCCCACATTGCCGGAGTCATGAATGTCAAGGCGGACTTTCTCAGTCGCCATACCTTGGAGCCCGGAGAGTGGCAGCTATCTGCTCAGGCGTTCTTGGACATCACGAAGCGCTGGGGCCAGCCGAGCCTAGATCTGATGGCGTCATCGGCCAATTGCCAAGTGCCGCGCTTTTTCAGCAGAGGACGGGACCCTCGATCCCTGGGAGTAGATGCTCTTCTCCAACAGTGGCCGACACAAGAGCTTCTCTATGTGTTCCCGCCCTGGCCCATGTTGGGCAGGGTGCTAGACCGGGTGGCAAAGCATCCCGGCAGGGTAATCCTGGTGGGTCCGGATTGGCCCAGGCGTCCCTGGTATGCGGACTTGATCAGGCTCTCAGTCGACGATCCTCTGCGGCTGCCAGTGGAGCAGGGCCTGTTACATCAGGGTCCCGTGGTGATGGAGGATCCCTCCCCCTTTGGTCTTACGGCCTGGCTATTGAGCGGCAGCGTCTGAGGAAGAAGGGCTTCTCAGACAAGGTCATCGCCACTATGCTGAGAGCGAGGAAGCGCTCTACTTCTACTGCTTACTTTGCAGCGTGGTGTGAAGCAGGCTCACTTTCTCCCTTCACTGCTCCAATTTCTTCAGTATTGGCGTTCCTGCAAGAAGGTCTGGAGAAAGGCCTGTCGCTCAGTTCCCTTAAAGTCCAGGTAGCGGCTCTGGCTTGCTTCAGGGGCCGCCTGAAGGGTGCTTCCCTGGCTTCGCAGCCAGATGTGGTGCGCTTTCTCAAGGGAGTTAATCACCTGCGCCCTCCTCTGCACTCAGTGGTGCCTGCGTGGAATCTCAACCTGGTACTAAGAGCATTGCAGAAGCCGCCTTTTGAACCCTTGTCGAGGGCATCTCTGAAAGACCTGACGTTGAAAGCAGTCTTTTTGGTGGCTATCTCTTCAGCCAGAAGAGTTTCCGAGCTCCAGGCGCTCTCATGTCGAGAGCCTTTTCTGCAGTTCACTGAGGCAGGAGTGACTATTCGCACAGTGCCTTCCTTCCTGCCCAAGATTGTTTCTCGCTTCCATGTGAATCAGCAGCTCTGTCTCCCTTCCTTTCGTAGGGAGGACTACCCAGAGGAGTACTCTGCTCTTAAATATCTGGATGTGAGACGAGTCATCATCAGATACTTGGAAGTGACCAATGATTTCCGGAAATCGGATCATCTGTTTGTCCTGTTTGCAGGTCCTCGTAAGGGTCTGCAGGCTGCTAAGCCTACAGTGGCAAGATGGGTCAAGGAAGCCATTGCAGCGGCTTATGTGGCCGCGGGGAAGGTGCCGCCTATCCAGCTGAAGGCTCACTCCACGAGACCTCAGGCGGCCTCGATGGCAGAGGCCGGATCCGTCTCCTTGGAAGAGATATGCAAGGCGGCAACTTGGGCTTCGGCTCATACATTCTCCAAGCATTACCGTTTGACTGTGGCTGCACGGGCGGAGGCCCGGTTTGGAGCTTCAGTGTTGAGGTCAGGGATTTCAATGTCCCGCCCTGGGTGAGTACTGCTTCGGTACATCCCACCAGTCTATGGATTGATCAGCTTGATGATATGGAAGGTAAAATTATGTATAATCATACCTGATAATTTTCTTTCCATTAATCATAGCTGATCAATCCATAGCCCCTCCCAGATATCTGTACTGTTTTTATTCTGGTTGCATTTCAGGTTCAAGTTTAGTCTTCAGTTACTTCAGAAAGACTTCGTGTTCAAGTTTTTTCACTTGGATTCTTCAAGAGTTAAGACGAGTTTGTGTTACAGTGAGCTGCTGCATTCCTCTCCCCTCCGTTTTACGGGGCTGGATTGAGACTTAAAATTCTGCCGGCACTCCCTCCCGCTTCGTGCGGCTGTAGGGCAGCTTTGTACCCCTCCCGCTTCGGCGGTGTTCGGGTCAGTCAGCTCCTCCCGCGGTTGCGGTTGCAGGATAAGCCAGATCCCCCCGCATCGGCGGGTGTGGTGTCCCTCCCCCGCTCCGCAGGGATGAGCTGGACGGTTTCCCCTCCCCCACTTGTGTGGGGATGAGCTGGGTTAATTCCCCTCCCCCGTTTCGGCGGTGGTGAGCTGGGCAGAGTGTCCCTTCGTGGGTGTAATTCTCTAAGTGCTGAGTCCTGCGGATGGAGCTTTGATATCGACATACTGAGGAGTTTCCGGCAGCACATGACCACATATAGGGAGGCAAAAGTTTGCTCTCTATCTCCACCTGCTGGTAGATGGACACAACCCACCAGTCTATGGATTGATCAGCTATGATTAATGGAAAGAAAATTATCAGGTATGATTATACATAATTTTACCTTAGATTGGCTTGATTTTTAACACATAAGTACAAAGTTTTAATCTTGTTTTTATGTTCTTAAGTTAACTTTTTTATACTCTTTTTAGGTAGGTATTTATTTTCAAATTATTAAGTAGTATGTCCCTCTTGCAGCACCATGCACTAGAAACACATTTTTGTATTCACCATATGTTTTAGTGGTTACCTTTTGCTAGTGAAGAAATGCATAAAATACTGATGCACGTATTGTAACCAGGTACCTCTCTTGTGCAGCCAGGGATAGAACAATCTCCTCTAACTACAGGCTCCCGGTACAATGAAAGAAATAGATGTCCACCAGTAACTTCCAACTTAAGGACTTTATTCCATGCAGGTTTCTAGTACACAGTTCCAACAGCAGCATAGCACATACCAGGATTCCATACAGGCTTACAGGCTCCAGGCTGGGCTCTTTATCCAGTGCACAATAAACAGTAATTCAATTCCCAAGACAAACAGTTCTTTCAGTTCATCATCACAGTTCAGTCACTAAACAGCATTTTCTACCTTCTATCCTCTTTACCTTCAGGAGAGTTCAATATTTTAGGGACTCCTTCTACCCAAGGGTTTTCCCCTGCATCAGCTTCACAGTGAATTCAATACTTTTGGGACTTCCTCTCACCCAAGGAATCTCAGCCTGCTTCAGTACTTTAGGGACCTCCCTGCCCAAGGGTTTTCAGCCTGCAAATACTTTAGGGACCTCCCTGCCCAAGGGTTTTCAGCCTGCCACTGCTTCTCTCTCCTGCTGCTCTCCCTGAACTGAACTCCTGAGATTCCTTCCCACCTGCCTAATCAATCCCTGGCTTCTGCCTTCACAACCAATCATTCTCCACTCATTAGCTTCTCTACACACCCATACCAGCTGAGTTGAGCATGAGCCTAATGAGGAGCTCCTGCACACGGGGTTTCCTATCTCTCTTTCCCCCTAGTGGCAGCCAATCTACACCTCCTGTTAGCTTGCACCCATGTCCTCCCTTATTGCAGCTAGGAGTCCAGTCCGGGTTTTCCATCTCACCCCCTGGCTCCTTGCCTGCAATGCCTTCTGGGACTTGTAGTTCAGCCTGAAACTGCCTTAACCCAACTATCCTGGATGTGACTTTATCACAGCATTGATTATAAAGGTGTATTATTTCATTTCCCAACACACACGTCACACTGAGTAAACCTGTCCTCTGTATGTAAGTATTGATTTTGATATTTTAAGTTGTTTTGATTTTTTTTATTCATTGTGTTTTAATGACTGTACTTGTTAAGAATATTTATTATGTATGTTTTATTTTAGTTTTTACCCCTGAGGCAGCCTGAGGGTGAAACGTGGCCACGTTGGGTAACTGTTTTAATAAACCACTTCTCATTTTTATTCTGATCTGCTTTGTTGTGTATAAATCTGAGGCAGATCTGTGCAATGGCAAGTTTCCTATGCTAGGTTCATGGTAGAATTCTACCATGAACCTTTGAACATTGGGCCCTCAATGTGTAATTAAACTCTGGAATTCATTGCCAGAGAATGTGGTAAAAGTGGTTAGCATAGCAGGGTTTTTAAAAAAGGTTTGGACAAGTTCCTAAAAGAAATGTCCATACGACATCATTAAAATGACTTGGGAAAAATATCTACTGCTTCTTCCTGGGATGAGCAGCATAAAATCTGTTAATCTTTTGGAATATTACCAGGTGCTTATGACCTGGATTGGCTACTACTGGTCGTGATAAACCTTCGGTCGGTCCCAGTATGGCGATGCTTATATTCTTATGTTAGGTCATACAAAAGTAGGCAAATATTTTATAAAAGGCTCAGCAAGTACTGAGCCATTTATAAAATATGTATAGTGCCAGACTCTGTCAAAGAAGCAAGCAAGACACAAGCCTCTGCAATAAAGCCACTTCTGCTTTTATTTTTAGGCTTCTGTTTTGTTCTCTGGACTTTCTTCAAGTACAGCAAGTACTACTCACACGCCAGCTTGGGAAGATAAATTTTCAAAAGCATTACAAAATATAATTTAGCCAAGGAAGAGACCTTGAACAATGCACATAATTATTCTGTGAATATCGTTATTCCCGGGCTGGGTCTAACCAGTAATACTGGTTTGTGAATGATTATAATATAAAACTAGTTCTTTGAAAGGCTGAGGAGAATTATGCTAGCAAGCAGTCCAGTGCTGTCATTAAGCTGGACCAGAACCCTGCATAGAAAAGAAATGTGCTAGTTGAGACTAAAGAAAAAAAAAAGGCTAATGAAATAGTGACATGTGAGAGAGTAACTTTATGAAACATATTCTCATGTACAGCCAGCTTTACATGTGGAAAACTGCTTTTCTCCGCAGACAAGCAGGCCATTAATTGTCACAGTTGGGTAACATGACGCCATATTGCCCAGTCCATAACTTATAACAAGCTTAACAAAGCTTTGTGGAACATGAGACATGCTCCACCACACATGCGCAAGTGCCGTTCCGCCCACCACAAGAGTGCGATTACCACAGTTGTTTTCTACTGCAGTGAGGAAAAGCTGTGTCTGGTTTCTCTTCACTTTCGGTCTCTCCACCTGTCTTGACACCGACTGCTAGACAGGGCCCCCGGGACCGGCCAGCGTCGGACCCAACCCTAAGGCGACATGAGGATTCAACATCGTCCTTGTCAGCACCGAGCAGTCTTGATGTCAAGCTCCGGGTGAAGACCAAGAAGCATTGATCGTCCTCGATGCACAGTGCCGAGAGCTCCGGGATATTGAGGGATTCGGCACCGAAGAATCATCAGCGCCAGGAGGATTGCTCCCCCTCTATTCAGGAGGTGTCAATGCGTTGGTCCCCTAGCAGCCAGGACCGATTCCCCTCTCAGTCCCATCAGTTCTGCAGCCTGTCTCAGAGCTGGCACCCAAGTCTTTCCCAGTGTCGGCCCTCAATGAGCGTATCCGGGCCTTGCTCCCTGAGTGCTGGATGGCCTTTTGCAATGGTGTACATTGGCATCAGGGGTGCTTTTGCCTACCCTGCCACCTGTTGTGGCCCCACTGAAACCTCAGCCTGCGGTGCGGCCTCCAGTGCCATGTGTGACTCCGGTGTCAACTGCCACCTGAGCTGATACCCCCTTGACATCAGCGGGAGAAGTTTCACCAGAGTCAAGGCAGGAACCAACTCGACGCTCCTCTCGAGGACATTCCTCTAAGTTGAGGCAGGCTCAGTCTCAGCCCTCCCATGAAGAGTTGCTGTCTGACACTGATGAGGAACATTCATGGGAGTCAGAAGAGGATCCAAGGTACTTTTTGGAGGATGAGTCCTTTGGCTTCCCCTCTGAACCCTTCCCTCCGCTTCAAAGGAGAAAGTCTCTTCCGGAGAGCCTTTCATTCCCCTCTTTTATGAAGGAAATTGCTGAGGCGATTCCATTTCGTTTGCAGGTCCTGGACTATGAGTCTCCTCCTAGAGAGGATGTGACTGTCCCTCTCCATGAAGTACTCAAGGAAGTCTTCGATCAGAATTGGGAGTCCCCTCTGTCGGTCCCTGTCCTGGCCAAGAAGATCACCAAGATGTATTAGATCTACAGCACACTTGGTTTTGATATGCCCCAGTTGCCTCACAGGTGGTAGAATCTGCTCTCAAGAGAGCCAGGTGTTCTAGAGACTATGCCTTGGCACCCCCAGGCAGAAAAGCCAGTACCTTGGACTCTTTTGGGAGGAAGATGTTCCAGGCCTCAATGCTCGTGTCCCATATACAATCTTACCAGCTCTTTATGAGCGTGTACTTGTGGGATGCTGTGCATACCAGAGCAGGCTAAATCGGTACGCCAGTTGGCTAAGCAGCAGGTGTATCGTAAGTTCTCCGAGGACAAGCAGGCTGCTTGTTCTCACTGATGGGTGACGTCCACGGCAGCCCCTCCAATCGGAATCTTCACTAGCAAAGTCCTTTGCTAGCCCTCGCGCGCCTGTGCGCACCGCGCATGCGCGGCCGTCTTCCCGCCCGAAACCGGCTTGAGCCGGCCAGTCTTCTTTTGTCCGCACTCGGTACGGTCGTTTTTCGCCGTGTCGAGCCCCGGAAAGTCGACCTCGCGCGTCCTTTTCTTCGACGTGTTTTTTCTTCGGAAAATCCTTAAACTGTTCGGGAAGTGCTCCGGAAGCCCCTTCGGGTTTCGTTTTGCCCCTTCCCGTATTTTCAGATTTTGCCCCGGTAAGTTTTCTTTCGTCGTCGGGGTAGGCCTCACTTAGGCCTCGGTCGAAATTTCTCTCTAACTTTTTCTGGTGCCACTCTCGTCATTTCGACTTTTGATTTCGCCGGCGTGATTTTTCCGCCCATGACATCGAAGCCTTCCAGCGGCTTCAAGAAGTGCACCCAGTGCGCCCGGGTAATCTCGCTCACTGACAGGCACGCGTCGTGTCTTCAGTGTCTGGGGGCCGAGCACCGCCCTCAGGCCTGTAGTCTGTGTTCCCTTTTGCAAAGGCGGACTCAGGTAGCGAGATTGGCCCAGTGGAACGTTTTGTTCTCGGGCTCTTCGTCGGCATCGGCACTGGGGGTATCGTGTGCATCGACGTCTTCAGCGTCCAGAGCTTCATCCTCGGCCGCCAGTGCATCGAGTGCATCGAGGCATCGGCCCTCTGCATCGGCGCCGAGACATCGGATAGCTGCATCGACGTCGGTGGTACCGGGACCTCGTCTGCTGATGTCGTCGGACGGTGGTGCATCGTCTGGAGTGCAGGTGAGGGCTGTCCATTCCCCTGCTGGTGGCGGTGAGCCTTCGGGTGGGTCTCCCCCTACCCTGAGGGCTCCTGCGGTACAGCCCCCCCGAGACCGACCTCCTTCGGCCTCGGCCCCGAGGAAGCGACGGCTGGATTCTACGTCCTCCTCGTCGGTACCGGGAAGCTCCGGTGACATGCTTCGTTCCAAAAAGTCGAAGAAGCATCGTCACCGGTCCCCTTCCCGTGTCGGTACCGAGAGCTCTGGGTCGCCGAGGGAGTCGGCACCCAGCAGGCATCGGCACCGAGAGGACCGCTCACCCTCTGTTCAGGAGGTGTCGATGCGCTCCACTCTGGACAGCCCGGAACAGCCTCCACGCCCGGAACAGGTTCTGACGTCGACGCCTGCATCGACTTCCATGCCTTTCTCTGCAGCCGCTCTGAACGAGAGCCTCCGGGCCGTTCTCCCAGAGATTCTGGGAGAGCTGTTGCGCCCTACCCCTCCGGTACCGGCGGTGCTTGCGCCACCGGTACCGTCGAGCGTGGCGCGGGCTGGCCCATCGCCCGAGGTGAGGTCTCCGGCGTCGGTGCCGCGTGCAGTGCCGGCTGCCGTCGCCTCCCAGGAAGGCTCCCCGACTACGTCGGCGGAGGGAGCTTCGCCGATGCGGGCGAGGGAGTCTACCTCTCGACGCCCCCATCGTGGACGTGGCTCCACGGAGTCGAGTCGGGCACGGTTGCAGACACAGGTCCGTGAACTTGTGTCTGACACCGAGGGTGAGGCCTCGTGGGAAGAGGAAGAAGACCCCAGATATTTCTCTGACGAGGAGTCTGAGGGTCTTCCTTCCGATCCCACTCCCTCTCCTGAAAGACAGCTTTCTCCTCCTGAGAGTCTGTCTTTCGCTTCCTTTGTCCGGGAGATGTCTACGGCCATCCCCTTCCCGGTGGTTGTGGAGGACGAGCCCAGGGCTGAAATGTTTGAGCTCCTGGACTATCCTTCTCCACCTAAGGAAGCGTCCACTGTTCCCTTGCACCATGTCCTAAAAAAGACATTGCTTGCGAACTGGACAAAACCTTTAACTAATCCCCACATCCCCAAGAAGATCGAGTCCCAGTACCGGATCCATGGGGACCCAGATCTGATGCGCACCCAGTTGCCTCATGATTCTGGAGTTGTGGATCTGGCCCTAAAGAAGGCTAAGAGTTCTAGGGAGCATGCTTCGGCGCCCCCGGGCAAGGACTCTAGAACCTTAGACTCCTTTGGGAGGAAGGCCTACCATTCTTCTATGCTCGTGGCCAAAATTCAGTCTTACCAGCTCTACACGAGCATACACATGTGGAACAATGTGCGGCAGTTGGCGGGCTTGGTTGATGCGCTCCCCCCTGAGCAAGCCAAGCCTTTTCAGGAGGTGGTCAGGCAGCTGAAGGCGTGCAGAAAATTCCTGGCCAGAGGGGTGTATGACACCTTTGATGTTGCGTCCAGGGCCGCTGCTCAAGGTGTGGTGATGCGCAGGCTCTCATGGCTGTGTGCCTCCGACCTGGAGAATAGAATCCAGCAGCGGATTGCGGACTCGCCTTGCCGTGCAGATAACATTTTTGGAGAGAAAGTCGAACAGGTGGTAGAGCAGCTCCACCAGCGGGACACTGCATTCGACAAGTTCTCCCGCCGGCAGCCTTCAGCCTCTACCTCTACAGGTAGAAGATTTTTTGGGGGAAGGAAGACTGTTCCCTACTCTTCTGGCAAGCGTAGGTACAATCCTCCTTCTCGACAGCCTGCGGCCCAGGCTAAGCCCCAGCGCGCGCGCTCTCGTCAGCAGCGTGCGACTCAGCAAGGCCCCTCGGCTCCCCAGCAAAAGCAAGGGGCGAGCTTTTGACTGGCTCCAGCAGAGCATAGCCGACATCCAAGTGTCAGTGCCGGGCGACCTGCCAGTCGGAGGGAGGTTGAAAGCTTTTCACCAAAGGTGGCCTCTCATAACCTCCGATCAGTGGGTTCTCCAAATAGTCCGGCAAGGATACACCCTCAATTTGGCCTCAAAACCTCCAAATTGTCCACCGGGAGCTCAGTCTTACAGCTTCCAGCACAAGCAGGTACTTGCAGAGGAACTCTCCGCCCTTCTCAGCGCCAATGCGGTCGAGCCCGTGCCATCCGGGCAAGAAGGGCTGGGATTCTATTCCAGGTACTTCCTTGTGGAAATGAAAACAGGGGGGATGCGTCCCATCCTAGACCTAAGGGCCCTGAACAAATATCTGGTCAAAGAAAAGTTCAGGATGCTTTCCCTGGGCACCCTACTTCCCATGATTCAGGAAAACGATTGGCTATGCTCTCTGGACTTGAAGGATGCCTACACACACATCCCGATACTGCCAGCTCACAGACAGTATCTGCGATTTCAGCTGGGCACACGTCACTTCCAGTACTGTGTGCTACCCTTTGGGCTCGCCTCTGCGCCCAGGGTGTTCACAAAGTGCTTGGCTGTAGTCGCAGCAGCACTCCGCAGGCTGGGGGTACACGTGTTCCCATATCTCGACGATTGGCTGGTGAAGAACACGTCCGAGGCAGGAGCCCTGCAGTCCATGCAGATGACTATTCGCCTCCTGGAGCTACTGGGGTTTGTGATAAATTACCCAAAGTCCCATCTTCTCCCGGCGCAGAGACTCGAATTCATAGGAGCTCTGCTGGATTCTCGGACGGCTCGCGCCTATCTCCCAGAGGCGAGAGCCAACAACTTGTTGTCCCTTGTCTCGCGGGTGCGAGCGTCCCAGCAGATCACAGCTCAGCAGATGTTGAGATTGCTGGGCCACATGGCCTCCACAGTTCATGTGACTCCCATGGCCCGCCTTCACATGAGATCTGCTCAATGGACCCTAGCTTCCCAGTGGTTTCAAGCTGCTGGGGATCTAGAAGACGTGATCCACCTGTCCACGAGTTTTCTCGAATCCCTGTATTGGTGGACGATTTGGTCCAATTTGACTCTGGGACGTCCTTTCCAAATTCCTCAGCCACAAAAAGTGCTGACCACGGATGCGTCTCTCCTGGGATGGGGAGCTCATGTCGATGGGCTTCACACCCAAGGAAGCTGGTCCCTCCAGGAACGCGATCTACAGATCAATCTTCTGGAGTTGCGAGCGATCTGGAACGCTCTGAAGGCTTTCAGAGATCGGCTGTCCCACCAAATTATCCAAATTCAGACAGACAACCAGGTTGCCATGTACTACGTCAACAAGCAGGGGGGCACCGGATCTCGCCCCCTGTGTCAGGAAGCTGTCAGCATGTGGCTCTGGGCTCGCCGTCACGGCATGGTGCTCCAAGCCACATATCTTGGAGGCGTAAACAACAGTCTGGCCGACAGACTGAGCAGGATTATGCAACCTCACGAGTGGTCGCTCAACTCCCGAGTGGTGCGCCAGATCTTCCAAGCGTGGGGCACCCCCTTGGTGGATCTCTTCGCATCTCGAGCCAACCACAAAGTCCCTCAGTTTTGTTCCAGGCTTCAGGCCCACGGCAGACTGGCATCGGATGCCTTCCTCCTGGATTGGGGGGAGGGTCTGCTGTATGCTTATCCTCCCATTCCTCTGGTGGGGAAGACTTTGTTGAAACTCAAGCAAGACCGAGGCACCATGATTCGGATTGCTCCTTTTTGGCCGCGTCAGATCTGGTTCCCTCTTCTTCTGGAGTTATCCTCCGAAGAACCGTGGAGATTGGAGTGTTTTCCGACCCTCATCACGCAGGACGAAGGGGCTCTTCTGCATCCCAGCCTCCGATCCCTGGCTCTCACGGCCTGGATGTTGAGAGCGTAGACTTTGCCTCTTTGGGTCTGTCAGAGGGTGTCTCCCGCATCTTGCTTGCTTCCAGGAAAGATTCCACTAAGAGGAGTTACTTCTTTCTATGGAGGAGGTTTGCCGTCTGGTGTGACAGCAAGGCCCTAGATCCTCACTCTTGTCCTACACAGACCCTGCTTGAATACCTTCTGCACTTGTCTGAGTCTGGCCTCAAGACCAACTCTGTAGGGGTTCACCTTAGTGCAATCAGTGCATACCATTACCATGTGGAAGGTAAGCCGATCTCGGGACAGCCTTTAGTTGTTCGCTTCATGAGAGGTTTGCTTTTGTCAAAGCCCCCTGTCAAGCCTCCTACAGTGTCATGGGATCTCAATGTCGTTCTCACCCAGCTGATGAAACCTCCTTTTGAGCCACTGAATTCCTGCCATCTGAAGTACTTGACCTGGAAGGTCATTTTCTTGGTGGCAGTTACTTCAGCTCGTAGAGTCAGTGAGCTTCAGGCCCTGGTAGCCCAGGCCCCTTACACCAAATTTCATCATAACAGAGTAGTCCTCCGCACTCACCCTAAGTTCTTGCCAAAGGTCGTGTCGGAGTTCCATCTGAACCAGTCAATTGTCTTGCCAACATTCTTTCCCCGTCCTCATTCCTGCCCTGCTGAACGTCAGCTGCACACATTGGACTGCAAGAGAGCATTGGCCTTCTACCTGGAGCGGACACAGCCCAACAGACAGTCCGCCCAATTGTTTGTTTCTTTTGATCCCAACAGGAGGGGAGTGGCTGTGAGGAAACGCACCATATCCAATTGGCTAGCAGATTGCATTTCCTTCACTTACGCCCAGGCGGGGCTGGCTCTTGAGGGTCATGTCACGGCTCATAATGTTAGAGCCATGGCTGCGTCGGTAGCCCACTTGAAGTCAGCCTCTATTGAAGAAATTTGCAAAGCTGCGACGTGGTCATCTGTCCACACATTCACATCTCATTACTGCCTGCAGCAGGATACCCGACGCGACAGTCGGTTCGGGCAGTCAGTTCTTCAGAACCTGTTTGGGCTTTAGGATCCAACTCCACCCCCCGAGGGCCCTGTTTGTTCTGTTCCAGGCTGCACTCTCAGTTAGTTGGTAAATTTTTTTAGGTCAATCTCAGTTATGTCCTCGCCGTTGCGAGGCCCAATTGACCATGGTTGTTGTTTTGAGTGAGCCTGGGGGCTAGGGATACCCCATCAGTGAGAACAAGCAGCCTGCTTGTCCTCGGAGAAAGCGAATGCTACATACCTGTAGAAGGTATTCTCCGAGGACAGCAGGCTGATTGTTCTCACAAACCCGCCCGCCTCCCCTTTGGAGTTGTGTCTTCCCTTGTCTTTGTCTTGCTACATATGAGACTGGCCGGCTCAAGCCGGTTTCGGGCGGGAAGACGGCCGCGCATGCGCGGTGCGCACAGGCGCGCGAGGGCTAGCAAAGGACTTTGCTAGTGAAGATTCCGATTGGAGGGGCTGCCGTGGACGTCACCCATCAGTGAGAACAATCAGCCTGCTGTCCTCGGAGAATACCTTCTACAGGTATGTAGCATTCGCTTTCTTGGCCAGGGGCACCTACAACACCTTTGACGTGGCATCCAGGATCTCTGCTCAGAGTATAGCAATGTGCAGACTCTCATGGCTGCATGCTTTTGACTTGGAGCTGTCGGTTCAGCAGAGGTTGGTGGATGCCCTATGCTGGGGTAAAACCTTTTTGGAGGGAATGTTCAGGAGGTTGCTGACCAAATCACACTGATACCATCTCTTCTCTCTCCCGCCAGGCACCTTCTGCATTGGCCTCCTCATCTAGGAGGTCTTTTGGCAAGTCAAGGAGGAGTGCCTACTACTCCCAGAGGCGTAGATATGCCACTTCCTCTCACCAGCCTGCTCAGGCTCAATTCCAGCACGCTCATTCTCATCAACAGCGTGCGCCTAAGGCCCCTGCTACTCCCCAGTCAAAACAAGGGATGAGCTTTTGACTGGCTCCAGCAGAGCATAGCCACTGTCAAAGTGCCAATACCAGATGACTTACTGGTTGGGGGAGGCTGAAGTTTTTCTATGAAAGTTGGCCCCTTATAACCTCAGACCGCCTCAGATACTCCTTAAATTGGCTTCAAAAACCTCTAAATTGCTTATTACTTTAGCTTATCTTAAGCAGGTACTTGCGGAGGAAATCTCTGCCCTTCTAAAGGCCCTTCGGTTGAACCCGTTCCGCCAGGGGAAGAAGGGCAAGGATTCTATTCAGGTACTTCCTTGTGCAGAAGAAGACAGGGGGAATGCATCCCATCCTAGACCTAAGGGCCCTGTACAAATTCCTAGTCAAAGAAAAATTCAGGATGGTTTTCCTTGGGTACCTTTCTTCCCATGATTCAGGAACATGATTGGCTATGCTCTCTGTACTTAAAGGACGCATATACTTACATCCCGATACTTCTAGCCCATTGAAGTATCGGGATGTAAGTATATGCCCACTGGAAGTATCTTCGGTTTCGATTGGGAACACACCACTTCCAGTACCGCATGTTGCCTTTTGGCTTTGTGTCAGCTCCCAGGATCTTCACCAAATGCCTTACAGTAGTCGCAGCATCGCTATGCAGGCTGGGGGTGCATGTGTTTCCTTACCTTGAAGACTGGCTGGTGAAGAGCATGTTAGAGGACGGTGCTCAGGGGTCCATATGGAGGACTATTCAGGTGCTAAAGGTTACTAGGGTTCATTTTAAACTATTCCAAGTCCCATCTTCACTCTGCCCATTAATTGGAATTCATTAGAGCCCTGCTCGATAAGCAGAATGTTTGAGCCTTTCTCCCAGGACCGAGAGCAGACACCATAGTCTCTCTGGCTTCTCGGGTTCGAACCTCTCAGAAGGTCATGGCTTGTTAGATGTTGATGTTGTTAGACCACAGTGCTTCCACAGTTTATGCGACACCATGACACATCTTCACATGAGATCAGCCAAATGTACTCTAGCTTCCCAGTGGTACCAAGCTACAGGAGATCTAGACAATGTCATCTGAGTGTCCCCAGAGCTTGTTTACTCTCTGTTGTGGTGGACCATTCAATCCAATTTGACTCTGGGATTGCCATTCCAAATTCCTCAGCCTCAAAAGGTGCTGTTGAAAGATGCATCTCTTGTGGGTTGGGGAGCTCACGTGGATGGGCTTCACACTCAAGGAGCTTGGTCCGCCCAGGAGACAGATCTTCAGATCAATCTTCTGGAGCTCCGGGCAATTTGGAATGCTCTAAAGGCTTTCAGGATTCTGCTGTGTCACCAAATTGTACTCATTCAAATGGACAATCAGGTTGCAATGTATTACACCAGCAAGCAGGGAGGCACCGGATCTCACCCTCTGTGTCAGGAGGCCGTCCAGATGTGGCTCTGGGCTCGCCAACACGGCATGTTCCTTCAGACCACTTATCTGGTGGACAAAAACAACACTTTGACCGACAGGCTGAGCAGGTTCATGCAACTGCACGAGTGGTCTCTCAACATGGCATTGCACACGAGATCTTCCAAGCATGGGGCACCCCCCTTGGCAGATCTCTTTGCCACTCATTTGAATCACAAAGCCCCTCAGTTCTGTTACAGACCTCAGGCCCATGACAGACTAGCGTCAGATGCCTTCCTCCTGCATTGGGGGACAGGTCTTCTGTATGCGTATCCTCCCATTCCTCTTGTGGGGAAGACTTTGCTGAAACTCAAGCAAGACCACGGGGCCATGGTCTTGATCGCATCTTACTGGCCACAGCAGATGTGGTTCCCTCTTGTTCTGGAGATATCCTCTGAAGAACTGTGGAGATTGGTGTGCTTTCCAACCCTCATCATACAGAATGAGGGATCTATTCTGCATACCAACCTTCAATCTATTCTGCATACCAACCTTCAGTCTCTGGCCTTCACAGCCTGGATGTTGAGAGCCTAGAATTTGCTTCCTCATTACTGCCTTGAGTAGTACATAAGTACTGTATTGCCACACTGGGACAGACCAAAGGTCCATCAAGCCCAGCATCCTGTTTCCAATAGTGACCAAATAAAGAACACATCATTCAGACACCTCCTCCACAATAACACAGTAACTCTAAATTCTTCCAATATATAAATCTTCTGTGTCTTCAGTTGATCCATATACAGTGTGGAACCGATGGGGCTAGAGACGCCCCCATCGCCACCCCACTGAATGTTCCTGATCTCGTTGTCTGATGAATATCTCTCACGTAATAATATTGAAGAGTTATTGAAGAATGTTTAAGTTTAAAAATAAAAACAAAAAAAGACAATAAGACAAAAATTAATAAGAGAAAAGTAGAATGTACCTTAGACCGATGAGGAGGTGGGTATATAAATATTACTGATTTCAAATCTACATTCAGTAAGTAGCACTGCTGAGGTCTTTAGTAAAGTTAGAACATACAGGAGGTAGTTGTTATATTGCATACATTGAGAATCTCTTGACTTAGAGTTGTGGTGGATGTGGAGTGCCTTTATAAAATAGACTTCAAATAAATGCCTTTGTGGACTTCTCACTACAGCTCTCTGTTATAAAATCAAGTCCATTTTGACTAGATAAAATCACCTTGCCCAGGTTGAAAGGCTGTTGTAGCTCATAAACACTAATCGATGTATTCCATAGCGTCCCACAGATCAACCGAGAGACTTGTGGGTTATGTCCCTCTGCCAGCAGGTGGAGATAGAACTTTAGAGGTTTGGTATATGTGGTCCTGTGCAGCCTACTTCACCTCAATATTCTTTCTTATCTAGCAGGTGAAGGGACATACCTGTGCAGCTATGGATTAACAGGCTCCTTTCCCATCCCCCGGGTTTAGTACTAGCCTGGTCTTTGGGGTTAAGGCTTCCTGTGATTTCTAGGGTACACCCGGTGGTGCCGGATCCCCCTTTTCCTCCTCCCCCTCCAGTTTTATGGGCTGTTTAGACTTTGATTCTTGCCTTTTGCTTCCTCTTATGCCTAAAAAAAAAATGAGGTAAGCAACATCTGTTACAACGTTTAAAAAACAAAATTAAAAAAAAAGTAAAGCGGAACACAAGGCAAGTGAAAGAGCGCTGCGCGCAGGCAATGAGAAGGGGTGTGGGAACCAGAGAGCAGTGTCAGGAGGTTGCGAGGCTTGTGAATGATTGAACGTTCAGGGTTTCCTGCTGTCGAACTCAGCTGAGAGGCCTGTTATGGAAGTGGGTTCAGCATCGGCGCCTGTTTTGGCAGGAATGCCAGACTTCTCCGAGGACAAGCAGGCTGATTATTCTCACCATTGGGTCGTCGTCCGCAACAGCCCAGGAGACCGGCAAAATCTTGAGAGCAAACGAAGAAGTCTCTCGAACGCTCCGTCGCGCAGGCAGAGTGCACAGCGCATACGCGAATGGCTTCCTGCATGCGACACAAGCGTGAGCCCCTCAGTTGCTTTTTTCCCGTGACGCTGGTAACACAGAGTTTTTTTTCTGCTTCGCTGTTGCCTTTGGCCCAGGGGATCGCGTGTGAGTTTTTTCTTTTTTCATTAGCTTCCATAAAAATTTTAAAAAAATATTTTTTTGTATTTAATTCCCTTATTTTCTTAGTTTTTTCTCCGTGTTGTAAGTTTTCTTTCTTTTCGTTGTGGCCCTCTTTTGGCCGCGCAGTCAAGTTTTACTTTTCCCTTTTTTCTCTTTTTTATGCCTTTTTTATTGGCACAATCTCGTCTTTTAATTTTGCAGCCGCTGTTTTTCCGTCCATGTCATTGAGGACACCCAGCGGCTTCAAGCGTTGTACTCGGTGCAACCGGACCATCTCAAGTACCGAGCCCCACGTGTGGTGTCACCAGTGCCCGATCATCTTCCAGCTGTTTGTAAGCTGTGTTCTCTAATGAAAAAGCAGACCCAAGTGTCTCGGGAGGCTTAGCGTGAAAGACTTTTTGCTGATCGGTCCGGTCCTTCGATGTCGGCATCAACATCGATACCGAGGTCGGCAGCTTCGGCATCGACGTCAAGGGAAGCATCGAGAGCACAGGTAATGGCTGCCGAACAACCACACCGCACTGGGAGCAGCGAGGCATCGAGTGGGTCTCCACCTATCTCGAGGCCTACTGCTATGCAGGCCCCCTGGGACCAACCTTCGTCAGACCCGGCCCCGAGGAGGCATGAGGATTCTACGTCCTCTTCGGTACCGAGAAGTCTCGATGACGGGCGTCGAGTGAAGGCTAAGAAGCACCGTCATCATTCTCCTTCCAGACACGGTACCGAGAGCTCCAGGGAGCCGAGGGTTCGGCACCCGAGAAGCGTCGGCGCTTACTCTCTGTACAAGAGGTGCCGATGTGTCAGTCTTCTGGCAGCTTGGTACCGGCTCTTGAGCCCCCTCAGATTCTGCCACCGGCTCTTATACCAGCCCCGCAGCCTTTTCCGATGGAGACTCTCGACGAGCGCATCAGGGCCCTTCTTCCAGAGCTTCTGGAGGGATTGCTGCGCCAGTCTGCATCGGTGCCAGGGCTACTTGTGCCTCCTGCATCGACTGTGGAAGCGGCATTTGGGCCTTCGCCTGTGGTGAGGTGGCATCGACGTCGGCTGCCACCCGGGTCGATTCTCCCTCGACATCAGCGGAGGAAGCTTCGCCGCAGCCCAGGCAGGGGTCGACTTCTTGACATCCCCCTCGAGGTCATCGTTCCTCAATGACGAGACAGGCTTGGGTTTGGGCTGCTCTCAGAGAGCTTTTGTCCTACACCGATGATGAGTGCTCGGGAGGAAGATCCCAGATACTTTTCGGAGGAAGAGTCATATGGCGTCCCCTCTGATTCTACTCCGCCGATTGAAAGAAGATTTGTCTCCACCAGGGAGTCTTTCTTTTTCCGCCTTCGTTCGGGGGTTGTGGATGAGCCCAGGGCCAAGATGCTCAAGGTCTTGGACTATCCTTCTCCGCCCACAGAGGTTGCAACGGCCCCCTTGCATAACACACTCAGGGAAGTTCTTACACAAAACTGGTCGTTCCCTTTATCTAATCCAGTGGTCCCCAAAAAAGCTGAGTCCAGTATAGAGTCCATGGAGAACCAGTAATGGTGAAGGCCCAACTACCTCACAATTCCATGGTGGTGGACTCTGCTCTCAGAAGAGCCAAGAGTACTAGAGACTATGCCTCGGCGCCCCCAGGCAGAGAGTCTAGGACCCTGGATTCTTTTGGGAGGAAAACGTATGCTTGCCGCCAAGATCCAAACTTACCAGCTCTAAACGAGCATCCACTTGTGGAACTCGGTGAGGCAACTGTCCAGTTTGGTCGAAGCACTTCCTCCAGAGCTCGCCAAACCTTTTCACCAGGTGGTCAGGCAGCAGAAGGCGTGTCGCAAATTCCTGTCCAGGGGTACTTATGACACTTTTGATGTGGCATCCCGAGTAGCTGCTCAAGGTATAGTGATGCGCAGACTCTCATGGCTGCGTGTCTCTGACCTGGATCATAAGACCCAGCAGCGAATGGCGGATGTTCCTTGCTCAGGATTGCGTGGTTGCCATGCGCTCAATTCACCATGCGCTGGTGGCTGGTACTGGAAAACCTGGATTGGGTGGATTGGGTGGTAGTCGCTATGGACACCAGTCTCTATGGCTGGGGAGCTCATTGCCTTGGTCAGACAGCCCAGGGAACTTGGTCCTGGGTGGAGGCGTCCTGGCCAATCAACCACCTGAAACTGAAGGCAGTTTGTTTGGCTCTACAGGAGTTTGTCCTGCTTCTTCAGGGATGACGAATCCGCATTCTCTCGGACATTGTGACGATGGTTGCATAGGTCAACCAGCAGGGGGGCACCAAGAGCGCTCCTAGCGAGGGAGGCGTCCCTTCTATGCCTCTGAGTGGAGAAACATCTTTCCCTTCTCTCAGCGGCACATATTGTGGGGTCCTTGAATGTGCAGGTGGATTTCCTCGAAGCACATTGGACCTGGGGAAGTATAGAGCATTGGGGAGACCCAGTGATTGATCTGATGGCCCGCAGAGACAACACAAAGTACCCCACTTCTTCAGCAGGAGCAGAGAGATTGGGTCATAAGGGATCGATGCACTGCTCCAGCCCTGGCCTTTGGCTTTCCTCTGTGTGTTCCCTCTTTGGCCCCTAGTGGGGCGAGTAGTGGAACAGATTGTGGAACTCCTGGGTCGGGTGATTCTGGTGGCTCCAGACTGGTCCCAGCACCCTTGGTAGGCAGATCTCATTTGCTTGCTGATCGATTGTCCTCTGTGCCTGTCCAGGCAGCGCGTTCTTCTGATCCAGGGACCCGTCACCATGGAGGATCCCTCCCCCTTTGGTCTTGCAGCCTGGATCTTGAGAGGGTATGTTTGAGGAAGAAGGGTTACCTGGACAGGGTCATAGCTACAATGCTGCAGGCATTGAAACATTCTACCTCCACGGCTTACACGCAAGTTTAGCAGCCCTTTCAGTTTTGATGTTCTTTGTTGGGGGTCTCAGCAGCCTCGGCCAAGGTGACATCCATCCTGGGTTTTTTGCAGGATGGACTTGATAAGTCTTTGTCCTTAAGCTCCTTGAAGGTTCAGGTGGCGGACTTGACCTGTTTTAGGGGCTGTCTCCAGGGTTCTTCAATGCTGTGCACCCAGATGTTGTGCGTTTTCTTTGGGGAGTGAACCACCTATGACCACTGCGTTTGCCCATTGTTCCAACCAGGAATCTTAACCTGGTTTTGTGGGTGCTGCAGAGACCCCTGTTTGAGCCCTTGGGTGGTTTGTCCTTAAAAAATCTTACATTGAAGACGGTTTTCTTGTTGGCCATCGCCTCCAGTAGGCGAGTTTCAGAACTCCAGGATTTGTCCTGCAGGGATCCGTTTCACTGAGGCGGGGATCTGCATTAGGACAATTCCATCCTTGCCCAAGATCGTCTCGCATTTTCACTTGAATCAGTCGCTTATCCTGCCGACGTTTCATCAGGAGGAATATCCATCTGAGTTTGGGCATTATGTTGACTTGATGTGCGACACATTCTTTCCGTTACTTGGAAGCCACCAATGACTTCTATCATTCCAATCATCTCTTTGTCCTTTTTGCCGGGTGGAAGAGGGGGTTATTTCTTTGGCTTACATCTCCATGGGCGAGTCCTCTCCATTGCAGTTACGAGCACACTCCACTAAAGTGCAAGCAATTTCTTTCACCGAGGCTCGTTTGATATCTTTGGAAGACATTTGCAGGGCAGCCACATGGGCTTCCATGCATACCTTCTCTGAACATCATATACTGGATTTGGCAGTGTGTCAAGATGCGGTATTTGGGGCATCTGTCCTGGCTTCTGGGGTGGCATTGTTCCGCCCTACTTGAGGACTGCTTTGGTACATCCCACAAGTCTCTGGATTGATCTGTGGGACGCTATGGAAGGTAAAATTAGTCCTTACCTGACAATTTGCTTTCCATTAGTCCCAACAGATCAATCAAGAGGCTCGCCCTTGCTGCTTGTTGGTTGTTGTTTCCGAGTTTTTTTTCTTCAGGTTGGTTCAGTTCCTTTACTCAGAGTAGGTCCCTTCATTTGATTGGTTCTTCAAAAAAAAATAAAAAACCATAACACGTGCACTTGCCAGACTTGATGCTTTAGGCATTTTTCTCCCGCAGGAGCAGTTGAGAGGTCTATTTTGACCTTCTTGAGGCAGAAGAGATCTCTTTGATTGGGTTATTTATTTCTTCCACTGCTTTGGTATCGACAGTACTGAGGTGAAGTGGGCTACACAAGACCACATATACAAAACCTCTGAATTTCTCTCTGTCTGCACCTGCTGGCAGAGGGACATAACCCACAAGTCTCTGGATTGATCTGTTGAGACTAATTGAAAGAAAATTATCAGGTAAGGACTAATTTTACCTTGGTAGTCCAATAAAAAGTATCAGTTTTTATCTTTTAAATTATTTTTATTTATTAACCTGTCAGGATTCTTCCCTGGAAGCACTGGGTTTGTGAGCCCTTGGACCACTACCGTGGAGTGGCAGTGGCAGGCAAGGTCACCTTCAAAGCAGAGACGAGGCAAGGCTGGACTGGAACCCCGGACTGGAGTTCTGCACTGAAATACACAGGACTGGAACGCACCGGACGGGTGCACACTGGACTGGAACCCATGGGACCTGAACCCACTGGACAGGAACACACTGGACCTAGGCTTCACCTATGCTTAGCCACCGTTCCCCGAGGGTTGAGCCCTCAGGTTCGGGCAGCCGGAAGAGCTTACAGGGAAACCGGAACTGGAACTAGCAAGCAGGAACAGCAGGAATCAGGATACAGAAGTGCCCCCAGGCACCTAGGCAAAAGCAAGGCAGACAGGCAGGGAATGTCCGGGTTCCGGCAATAGTCAGGTCTGGCCACAGGCAGAGAATATCCGGGTTCAGGCAGTAGTCGGGTCAGGCAGCAGGCAGCAAGTATCAAGGTTCAGGGAGTAGTTAGGTCAGGCAGCAGGCAGCAAGTATCGGGGTTCAGGCAGAGAGTAGTCAGATTCAGGCAATGGTCAGGTCAAGTAGCAAGACTATGGCTGGAGCTCCAGCAGCAAGGAGTACTGGCAGCGGACAGGACTAGGGCTGAAGCTCCAGAAGCAAAGGAAAACACACACGGGAAAACCAGAAAGCTAAACACAAAAAAACTAGTAAAGCTGTACACAAGCTAACAAGCAAAGCTGTGCTCAAGTTAACTAGTCACACGCTAGGAACTCACACAACACAACACACAAGAGAACTAGTAAAGCTGTACACAAGCCAACAAGAAAAGCTATGCCCAAGCTACTAGTAACAAGCTAGAAACTCACACTGAACTGGACAATGTAGCAGTGCACAGAGCACTCTAACATACCAGGGACCTTAGACGATGCAAAGGCCAAGGCTGCAGTCTCTAAGTGATTAATAAAGCCCTTCAACACCTGAGGAGCAGCTACAGCTTCAGTAAGCAACTACGGAGGCTGTCCAGGCACAAACAAGAGAGACAAGTCCGGCAGCCTGGAAAGACCGGACTGGGCTAAAGTCTATAATGGGTAGGAACAGCAAGACAAACTATGGCAGCCACTGGCTCTGGCCACCAGCGGGTGAGAGGAGCACAAACCAAGGAGCAGGCAGAGCGCACACAGAACATAGAGAGACTTAGAATACCTAGGTGCAGCACAGAGGAGCAAACAGAGCCAGGCTGGAGACAGAGGTAGAGCTAACTCAGGCAGCACCCCCAGGTACATTAGAGTGGAGTAATTAGCCATGCTGGAAGCAGCCAGCACACAGAAGGAAAACTACTCCAGAAAGGATAGGCAGAAGCCAGCTTAGAAGTTGACCCCCAGAAATAAGGTAAGTGTGAGGGTGGTCACGGCCACAGACGTGACATAACCTTTATTTCTATATATCGTACATTCAAGTGGACTAACACAACAGCAACAGCACTTGGAGGGAGTGAGATTCCTTGGATAAGATATGACATTTTAACACAGCAAAAGCATTAATTGTTCTATAAAGCTTTACAGTGTGTCCAGTCTCAGGGCCCATGAAAGGTGATTATGTAGCTGAGTTGATAAAGACTGAAGGTAACAGCGATTTTCCTATTAATTACATCCACATATTTTGCATGGTGTCACTACATAATCCATTAAATAAACTGAAGTGTTGAAACATAATTTCTCTGTCCATAGTGGGCTCTTGTATCAGGGGCAATGGGATGATTATTTTCCCAAATGTTTTATACATTTATATTTATGTTTCTTCTTAGTTGATGATTGGACTCCAGATGAAGGCAATTGTGCCGAAACATAGCCCATGTTGATCTATACCCTTCAACCATTGTACATCATAAGATATTTAACAATAAAAAGTTTTTATCTTGGAAGATTGTGGATCATCAGTTCTTTAGGGAAAGGGAAATGGGACTTGATATACTGCCTTTCTGAGGTTTTTGCAACTACATTCAAAGTGGTTTTACATATATTCAGGTACTTATTTTGTACCAGAGGCAATGGAGGGTTAAGCGACTTGCCCAGAGTCACAAGGAGCTGTAGTGGGAATCAAACTCAGTTCCCGAGGATCAAAGTCCACTGCACTAACCACTAGGCTACTCCTCCACTCCACATTTGGTTGCTTCCACTGTGTTTTTTGACATGGCTTATACGACTTGCCACCAGGACCGCAAAGAGCTGCACTGGGAATTGAACCAGCTCCCCTGATTCTCAGCCCACTGCACTAGCCATTAGGTTAATCCTCCAAAAAGGGCTTCCTGCAGAGGAGGTGGCTGATGACCCCCATTATCAGACCCAGAAGACTGCAGTAGTTTGCATTTTAGTAATAATTGTGGGAAAAAAATACAGATCTACAACCCAGGAGTGTCCAAAGCTGGAATCTTCACAATATGACAAGGCCCCTAATTCTCCACACACCCTATCCAGGGCAAGGGACTGGATCCATGTGCAGGATGTCTGGATGTTGAATCCCTAATGAAATAAGTGGAGGAACAGGAAAGGGACTTGATATACCACCTTTCTGTAATTAGAATCTAAGCAGTTTAGATATTATGTTTAAATCTGTTTATTAAAGAAATAATAATACAATATACAGGTCTATACCAGAAAATACAACTGAAGAACATTAACCATGTAACATACAGCCGATAGCCTCTAGTAGTCTAGACAGTTTTCCTTTCCATTTTGAATCCCCCAGCAGTTTAGATATTATATACAAGTACTTATTTTGTACCTGGGGCAATGAAGGGTTAAGTGACTTGCCTAGCCCAAAGTCTCAAGGGACTACAGTGGGAATTGAACCCTGTTTCCCAGGTTTTCACGCCACAACACTAACCAATCAGCTACTCCCTGAAAGAAGACAGCTGGACACAGATCACCAGAGCCTGCAGAATCAACACCACAATTCTTCCCTTGAACTGAAGAGCCAGTATAGAGCCCTGGAAGTGAAGAAGGCAAGAATATCCCAGAAAAGGAAGAACTGGAGCTCAAAGACTCCACAGTTGTCAGACCAGTGACAACTAGGAAGTGAAAACTTGTGCTGATTGGTGACTCCCTTCTGAAAGTACAGAGTTATCCACCTGCTGACCAGTCATGATGTTCTGGGAAGTGTGTGCTTTGCTTAATGCTGACAATGTAGTAAAATAGGGGTGCAAAACTTTTGTTTAGATATGTTAGTGATAGCTAGGGATGGGTTGTCGATTGAAATGAATGTCATCTGCTGATAAGAGCATGCACTTTGCACCATAGTGCACACTCTTCTAAAAGAGTGCATGTTATTTTAACATTGGGCCGGATTCTATAACCATAAGTACATAAGTAATGCCATACTGGGAAAAGACTAAGGGTCCATCGAACCCAGCATCCTGTCCACGACAGCGGCCAATCCAGGCCAAGGGCACCTGGCAAGCTTCCCAAACGTACAAACATTCTATACATGTTATTCCTGGAATTGTGGATTTTTCCCAAGTCCATTTAGTAGCGGTTTATGGACTTGTCCTTTAGGAAACCGTCCAACCCCTTTTTAAACTCTGCTAAGCTAACCGCCTTCACCATTTTCTCCGGCAACGAATTCCAGAGTTTAATTATACGTTGGGTGAAGAAAACTTTTCTCCGATTTGTTTTAAATTTACTACACTGTAGTTTCATCGCATGCCCCCTAGTCCTAGTATTTTTGGAAAGCGTGAACAGACGCTTCACGTCCACCTGTTCCACTCCACTCATTATTTTATATGCCTCTATCATGTCTCCCCTCAGCCGTCTCTTCTCCAAGCTGAATAGCCCTAGCCTCCTTAATCTTTCTTCATAGGGAAGTCGTCCCATCCCCGCTATCATTTTAGTCGCCCTTCTCTGCACCTTTTCCAATTCTACTATATCTTTCTTGAGATGCGGCGACCAGAATTGAACACAATACTCAAGGTGCGGTCGCACCATGGAGCGATACAACGGCATTATAACATCCTCACACCTGTTTTCCATACCTTTCCTAATAATACCCAACATTCTATTCGTTTTCCTAGCCGCAGCAGCACACTGAGCAGAAGGTTTCAGTGTATTATCGACGACGACGACACCCAGATCCCTTTCTTGGTCCGTAACTCCTAACGTGGAACCTTGCATGACGTAGCTATAATTCGGGTTCTTTTTTTCCCACATGCATCACCTTGCACTTGCTCACATTAAACGTCATCTGCCATTTAGCCACCCAGTCTCCCAGTCTCGTAAGGTCCTCTTGTAATTTTTCATAATCCTGTCGCGATTTAACAACTTTGAATAACTTTGTGTCATCAGCAAATTTAATTACCTCGCTAGTTACTCCCATCTCTAAATCATTTATAAATATATTAAAAAGCAGCGGTCCTAGCACAGACCCCTGAGGAACCCCACTAACTACCCTTCTCCATTGTGAATACTGCCCATTTAACCCCACTCTCTGTTTCCTATCCTTCAACCAGTTTTTAATCCACAATAGGACATTTCCTCCTATCCCATGACCCTCCAATTTCCTCTGTAGCCTTTCATGAGGTACTCAAAAATGGGCACTGAAAAATGGGTTCCAATTCTGGCACCCTAACTTTAGGTGTCAGACTTATGCCTGCTGAAATCTAGTATAACTGCTGGTGCCCAAGTGGAGTGCACTGACCCAGTATTTTATAACTACACAAGAAAGCACAAAGGCAGACGGTCTGCAAACTCCAAGGTGGAAGATAAAAAAAGCAGATCGTGTAAAAAGATAAATAAAGTTTATTTCAAACATATATATTAACAGTTATAATATTGAACTATACATGTATGTGTGTGTATATATATATGTATCTATATGTATAGTTCAATATTATAACTGTTAATATATATGTTTTTTATAGCCCCTGAAGCAGCCCAGTTGGGCGAAACACGGCCTGTGTCGGGCTGTCTATATTTATACCAGTATATTGTTTGAAATAAACTTTATTTATCTTTTTACACGATCTGCTTTTTTTATAACTACACATACAGCCTTTTGGAATGCCCCTGACATGCCCATGCACCTCCCATAGCCATGCCCCCTTTTGAGGTACATTCTATGTATAGATTTGCGTGCAGCCAGATGCACATACAAATTCTAATGGGTGCCAATTAACTTCAATAATTTGTTGTTAGCACTCCAGTTACTGATGGTTCAGAGCTTGTTGTTCAATTAATTTTCATGTACATCTGGGGAGCATGTCCAAATAATCTGGGAGCCACTTATAGAATCCAGAGGATATTGTGTGCACTTTTCCAATTGAATAGGCATGCATGATGGCTCACACAAGTGTATGGTTTGCACATGTGCATCTTTTGGGAAAGAGTACACACTATGTATAATATAGTGTACACTTTTTATGGCTAGTGTGCTCTTTGCATGCATAGTGTGTACCCTTAATGATATTCATTTCCACATGGATTAAAAAAAACACACAATAAGATCTTTCTGGGTGCCCATCCCTAGTGATAGCAGAAAGTGCAAAACTGGCATTTGTCAGACTAGGTGGTGAAGGGAAGAAACATGTAGAAACTGAAGACAATAAAGCAGAATTGCTTAACAAATATTTCTGTTTAATGTTCACAAATGAAGTATCAGGAGTAGAACTGCAGAAAAACATAAATTAATTTAATGTAGGCATTTATAATCTGCTTAACCATCAAGTTCAAGGCAGAGAACAATCACACCTTATTCCCCAGATTCTATAAACAGCGACTAAAGTTGTACATGCAAATCTGCACCTGTAGCCAATTTGTGTGAGCAACCATCTAATCAGCGCTGATCATTGGCCAATAACAAGCAATTATCGGCACTATTTGGCACAACTTTCTAAGCGTATTCTGTAAAGTAGTCTGCTAAATTTCCATTGTGTGGTTCACAATAGGGCGTGTGACCATGGGCTTTCCTGAAAATTACATGCACTGTTTCAAAATATGCCCAATCCATGCCTAAATAAGATGTTGGCATTTATACCAGGTTTTAGTTGACGTAAATTGCTATGCCTAAATTTTAGTTGTGGCATGGCCACTACATGTATTTTATAAACTGTGCATAACTTTAGGTGAGGTTTATAGAATACTAATGTGTGGCTGTGTACTAAAAGTGAATTTTAAAGATTGTTTTTCAACTCTTCCTTGACCGACCAGTGCACTCGGGGTCTGTATTTGTGATTAGAAGTAATTCTGTTTAAAAATGATTGTTTAACTTTGATTGTGTGAAAATAAGTTGGAATGCAGAAGATAAGACACAACTGTAATTAATTTGATATGTGAAGAGGGGGATGGGGCCTGTTTTCGAGTTCAGACTGGCCACCTGGACTAGGAAACATGTGACCATATTCCCACAGTATGGCTTGTTTACCTAAACAGAAGCATCCTGTAATTTTCCTTAGCGCTGAGCATGAGTTCTAAGCCTAATAAAAAGGGGAGTTTGTGAAATTGGGAGCTCATCTGTGAGTAACGTACGAACTGCGCAGAGAACCATGTTTCCTGGTCAAAGAAACTCCTGGCTTTTGCTGTGAACAGGGCCCCTCAGCTGATGATAAGAGCCTGCATGATGTAAGGACCAGTGATGATTGTTCTATTGCTTCTTTTCCTGGTCTAGGAACTCTTAGCATTGCTTAGATGTAGAGACCAGTGATATAATGATTGTTTATAGATAGGCATTTTTTCTTTTTAGTTATATAGCTAATCGTTGTGTGTATATAGCTTAATCATGGTATATATTTTAATCATTGTAGATTTTAGAACCTCTAATAAAGGTCTCATTTACCTAATACGAATCCAAAAGAATCCACAGTAATTATTGAGTAGTCAGTGTCAGAGAAGCAGACTGTAAATCCATAGCAGTACAGTGTGTGGGAGGGGGTTTTGCCATATATAGAATCTGACCCTATATGCTTTCTCTGTCCCTAGAGGGCTCATAGTCTTTTTTGCACCAGAGATAATGAATGGTGAAGTGACTTACTTAAGGTCACAAAGAGCTACAGGGGGAATCAAACCCAGGACACCAGGATCAAAACCCTGTGTACTAACGACTAGGCCACTCCTCACTGGAAGTGAGGTAGAGCTCAAATAATTCTCAGAAGAAAGTGTTTGTGAGGAGCTAGCTAAGCTAAAATTAGACAAAGTGATGGAGTTGGATGGGATACATCCATGGATACTAAAGAAACTAAGGGCCCCTTTTACTAAGCCGCGTAGGTGCCTACATGCGCCCAATGTGCACCAAAATGGACTTACCACCCAACTACCGCATGGCTCTTATGGTAATTTCATTTTTGATGCACATAGGTCATTACCGCCCAAATTCTTTACCGCTAGGTCTATGGCTGGCGGTAAGGTCAGAGACCCAAAATGAACGTGTACCAATTCTGATTTTGCTGCATGTCTATTTTCGGGGGGGGGGGGGGGGGAGAGGTTGTGACTCTGACTGTTCAGTGCAGGTTACCCCTGGCTTCTTAAAAGCCTGTGTCAGGGTATTTCCAATCATAAGTGGTACACAAAGGGAAAGTATACCTGGAGAGGCTGAATGACTGGGAGAATGAGAACTGGTGCCAAAGCATCTAGGCAAGGCCTGGCCAAGGGTATTGGTTGCCCTAAGTGAACCTTCAGCCATGCCCCCCCAGAGGTGTCTTAAGGCCCTGCTAACCCCAGTAGTTTAGCATCTCTCTTTGCCCTCCACTTACCAGTGGCCAGCATCTCTCCTTTCCTTCTGTACCCCCCATGACCAGCATCTCCCCATCCCCTCTCTATTGCCACTCCCAGTTGACTAGCATTTCATCTCCCTTTCCTACCCCAATTTCATGTGCAGAATCTCTCCCCCACCCGTCCTGGTTTCCAGGCTACTGTTGCAGCCCCTTTACCCTCTTCACCCTGGCCCTAAGCTTAACGTAGAGCTGTATACACTCTGTAAGTGCATACCCACAATGAAGTGTTGCCATGCCCCACCCCTCTGTGAAAGGAAGTCTGCTTCGGGGGGGGGGGGGGGAGGCAAAACAAGGCAGTGCTTGAAACAAATGCCGTTTGCAGATAAGAGCTCACACTATGTGCATATAGTGCACACTCTTCCTAAACATTGCACACTATCCCTCAGGTTCTATATTGCGCACCTAGAGATCCGCGCCAAAATCCAAGCAGATTCTATAATGATGTGCGTAAACAAGCTAATGAGCATTGATAACAGCACTTAAGCAATAATGAGCACTAATTGGCACTAATTAGAATTTGCATGCACAACTCACTAAGCTTATTCTGTAATGAAGTGCACCAAACTTCTAATGAGTGCAGGCAAAACGGGGTGTGGTTATAGGCAGGGAAATGGGCATTTTGTTCTGAAATTTATGCACATAGTTATAGAATATGGCCCAGTGCACGTAAATCTATGTGCTGGGATTTACGCCGTGTTTTCATTGGTGTAAATGGATGCGCATAGATATCAACTGTATATGTTCTATATACCGCGCCTAAATCTAGGCACTGCTTATAGAATATGCTTGGTTCTGATTTCCATGCCAAGTTTTTAGGCGCCATATACAGCATCTCCCCCTATTTGCACAGTGTGTGCTTTTTCCCCAATAGAATGCATATGAGATAGATTTGCATAGAATGGTGGCCATGCATACAAATTCATCTATTGCATACTCATTGTAGATATTTTGAAAACCACACTGGCTTGGTGTGTCCCAAGGATTGAGTTGAGAACCCCTGATCTAAAGGGAATTGTATTATATATTAGATAGGGTTGGTATGAGGCAGCACAAAGACTCACTCAAACAAAAGGAAGAGTAACCACTGAAACCAGCCACTGACTGACATCTGGAATGTAATGAATCAGAACTTATTCTGAGAGAAAGGCCTGAGAGAGAGGTTTTCAGAGCTGATTTAAAGTTGATAAAAGAAGTCTCTGAATAGATGTAAAGAGGGAGCTTATTCCAAAGCATAAATAAATAAAATCACAAACCAAGCATCATAATATTTATTTATCTGGATTTTGCTCACACCTTTTTATTGACAGCTGAAGATGTATTGCATGGCCCTGTCCCCAGGGGGTCTGCAATCTAGGCTTGTACCTAAAGCAACACAGGGCGAAGTGACTTGCCTAAGATCACATGAAGTGTTGGTGGAATTTGGACACTAGTTTCTCCAGGTTCTCAGCCTGCTGCTCCAACCACAACTATACATCATAGCATAAGTAAATATCATAATACAAAATATATATTTTTTAAAAAATACATTTTTGTTCCCCCAAAGAAAATTACACATGAAACTTTGTTTTGTTGCAATTTCTAATCTGAGGGGCTAATTTTAATTGACTGAGGGGCTGCACCTGTTAAAAGCCAAGATGTGGGGAATTTGAAAGTGAAGCAAAGGCTGGTGAGATAGAATTTGACTTATACGTTAAAAAAGGCTTTGTGAATTTGTAGTAAAAGATAAAGAAATTCTGAGGTGTAGAACCAATAATTTGGAAAATAAAGCTTTCGCTTTCAAAACTCAGGTTTGTAAACTTTTTCAGCTCTAGGATCCCACTTTATGAAGAGGAGAAAGAGCACAGTTTCTGCTGCAGAGCTGTAATAAAAACTTCTTAACTTGACATATAAAGTTGGTGCTTTAATACTAAAAGGATAGGGAAAGGGATTTTGGATTTAGCTCACACATTTTACAATATTGTAGCTCATGGCAAGTTACATTCAGATACAGAAGGATTTTCCTGTTTATTTATTTCATTTATATCCCACATTATCCCAATTAGATGAGGTTCAAAAGTGATACGGGATAGTATACATTAAGTAGTAATAAAGTAAATAAAGATTGAGTAATTACAATATGTAATATGGAAACGAATGTTAGATCCAAAAAGGTAACAATTTATAGTCATTTATGTATAATAACAATTAGAGTGGAATTGAGAAATTGAATAATTGTACAATTAGGGGGTTAAATTAATTATGATATCCGTGAGAAATTGCTTAAACAGAGAGGCTTTAAGATATTTCCGGAATATCAAATACTTAGGTTCCTATCAGATTAATTTTTTTTTAATTATTTTATTTATAAATTTTTTAAACATAGCACAAGCATTACATCTTGTTTAGGAAAAACAGAAACAGAAAAATTCTACTTCAATATATATAGTCCCCCATTTCAATTAAACTTCTTTCTTAGACCACAAAATTAAGACAAGGGGGCTGGAAATTTAAAAGGAGTTAAATCAGAATAAATTTTTTAACAAGAATATGGCCTGGATCACCCCATCAAACACACACATTGTGAATTACTGATCTTAAACTAGCACCAGATCTATCTGTTCACTTTTTTCATATCTATGAAACTCCTCAAATGTCCAGGATCAAAAAAGTGATATTTGTTGTCCAAATATTTTAACTGACATTTACAAGGATAAGACAGTATGAAACTGGCTCCTAAAGCCTTAACTTCGTCTCTCATTGCCAGGAAAGACCGACGTCTCTCCTGGGTGATCTTCGCAACGTCAGGAAAAATCCAAAGTTTTTCGCCATAAAATGGTTTTGCAAGATTACGAAAGTAAAGTTTTTTAATCATGTTCACATCTTGTTCGAAAACCATCGAGACAAGAAGAGTTCGCCTCTCAAATATCCCATCATTGGAATTTTCCAAAAAATCAGTCAAATCCTGAAATTCTTGATTCCCATCTGTTCTCTTTTTAGGAATAGGTATATAGAATATTTTATTAATAGGAGGTATTAAGTTTGGAGAAACAGATAGGTTTTCAATTAGGTACTTTTTGAACATCTCAGTTGCATTTATTTCCGAAGAATGGGGAAAATTAAGAATCCGTAGGTTCAAACGTCTATTATAGTTTTCAAAATTCTCCAATTTTTGGTGAATTATCATTTTATCTTTAATCAATGAGTCTGTTTTTTTAGTCAAAGAAGAAATATCCTGTTGAACCTGTGCTTTATTTAATACAGATTCCTGTTTCAATGACTCAAACGCGTTTGTTAGCAAATCCAATTTACTCACTATTGACGTTGTCTCCTGGGCAGTTTGTGAGACCATAGATGTTAAGGACTGAATCGCGAAGCTAATAGATTCCAGTGTTGGCGCCGGTGGAGTTACAACTTCTCCCTTGCTGTTACCTCCCGCTTCTCTGAGGGTGTCCCCGCCGACCGGAGAACCTGGAACAACGACTTCCGAGTGCTCCTGGGTCTCCGAACACGCCCAGGCTACAGCGGGGCACGGCGGAGGATTCACTTCCGGCGATCTATCAGATGAATTTCAGGAGGGAATTCCACCATTTGGTACAATGTTCAATTTGCAATCTAAAATTATACCTGAGGTTTAAGTGACATGTCTAAGGTGGTTCTCAGTCATTAAGTTTCTCCTCTACTCAGCTACTGATTCTCTAAAAGTTTACATGTTCTAGTCCTAACTGAGGGTCAGATGCACAAACCTTACCATGCTATTAACATTTGCTTGAGACTGGTTCTAACCAGTTTAAAGCAAGCGATTATGTAGTTAGTAATGCACAAAGCAGTGTTCCGTGGCTTTAACATGTTCCGTTAGCAACCAGCGAGAGCCCCGTGCAAATGTATTACAATGAGCTCATTAGTATTCTAATGTGTATTCCAGGGTATGCCCAGCTCCAGAGCAGCCATAATTTAACAATCAAATTTTACGGCTGCTCTGGAGCTGTCAGAGAGGAGGGAAGCACAGGCAGGCAGCTGCAAAGGCTATCTGCTTGTGTTCCTACCTTTCACCTCCTGGCACCCCCCCCCCCCCCAGCCAAGCCCCACCGTGAGCCCCCACCCCAGAATTTTTAAAAAAATTTCCCTAGTGGTCCAGTGGATCCTGATACCCCTTCCTCAAGAATCTTTTTTTTTTTTAAATTTCCATAAGTCATAAGAACATAAGAATAGCTAAACTGGGTCAGACTGATGGTCCATCCAGCCAGCCCAGTATTCTGCTTTAAACAGTGGCCAATCCAGGTCAAGTACCTGGCAGAATCCCAAATAGTAACAGGATTCATGCTACTAATCCCAGGGTAAGCAGTGGCTTCTCCATATCTATCTCAATAGCAAACTATGGACTTTTCCTCCACAACTTGTCCAAACTTGTTAAAACCCAAATATGGTAGCTGCTGTTACCACATTCTCTGGAAACAAGTTCTAGAGCTTAACTATTCATTGAGTGAAGAAATATTTCCTCAACAGCCCAAATAATAAAAATGGTAGATTAGCTATTTTACATATACTGTCAAATTCTGTATAGGTTGCCCAAAGTTGGATGTGCAGTTTTGGGCTTGGACCACAGATTTGCATGTAAACTAATTAGTTAATTAGGTGATAATTATTGGTATTTACAAGCACTTGACTGTAATTAGGAGTTATGCCTAGAATCTGCCCTGTATCCTAAATTTGCATAACTCCAAAGGGGGTGTGGTCATAAGAGGGTATGGGAGGGTCAGGGATGTTCCAAGAAATTAGGTGCAATGTTATAGAATACCTGCATTTGTGTGCTTAACTGCCATCGGTTGGGTGCCAACATTTACATCACCCTTTGGCAAGCCTAAATGCTCGTGCTCAAAATTAGTTCTGAAATGTGCACTAATCTAATATTTTGTAAAGGTCACTCTGCACAAAGCACCCATTACAGATTACTGCCTTAGCTTGGATCATCCCAGTGCCTAACTTTGGGGATCATTTATTGAATTGTCCCCATAGGCGCTTTACATATAGCCAAGAGGTTTAAGATAGGCAAAACATCCTCATTCCGCCCCAGCACTATCCAGATCATACTGGGCATTTAGTAGGATTTCTGGTGGATCTATCTGTATAGTGCCATTGCAAACCCACAGAGAGGGATTAGTGGCAGCCACTAACAGGGTAATTCTATAACATGGGCATATACAGTTAGGTGCCACATATTTTACTTATTTATTAGAATTTATTTACTGCTTTTTTGAAGGAATTCACTCAAGGCAGTGTACAGTAAGAATAAATCAAACATTAGCAATAGACAATTACAGCAGTAAAAATATTCAAATAATACAAAGTATGGCATAGTATACTACTTACAATGTCAACACAATATGTAATAAAACATTTTAATAGACAGCGTAGGGTATAAGCAAAGATGGAACATATAGCTAGGTAAGAGGAGTTAGAAAGTAAGGTGACTAATTTAAAGAAAGGTGCTCATGAGGTCAGAGAGATGGTTAAATATTATCTCAGCTAGGCTAGGAGTGTAACTCATTAGAATACTTTCATTAATGAGGATATGTGTGCACATACACCAGTATATGCCAATATGCATCCTAAGTACTATTCTGTAATTACAATGAGTATCTCCAATAAAATAGGTGGGCAGTGTCTGGGCAGAATATAGGCAGGGTCCAAAGTTATCAACATATCTCCAGAATATAGATATACACACATGTACATCTGCTCTAGGGTGGCATAAGCACTTGTACCTAAGCATATTTGTATATGTACACCCAGATACGCTAGTATTCTGTAAAGCAGGGGTTCTCAGTCCCGGGGTCAATATTCAAAGCAATTAAACCAGCCAGAAATGGCTTCTGCTCGTTTGGAGCTAACTGGTCATTAGACTTAGTGCTTTTGAAAATGTCTGGTTGGTGCCTAACTCAAAACTGGGTGTTACATCGACAGAGTCAACACTTGGCCAGTTAAGTGCCTATATTCAGCACTTAACCGGCAAAAGTCACCACATAAATAGGACCATATAAAAGTCAGTCCTATTGGTGAAAATTGAGGTTCAGTTTTGGGTCCTTTGACCTGGTTCTTTTGCATGAAGGTCCTTTTCAGTTCCTGAAGCCCTAGCTGTGTATAGCAGGGCATAGAAGGGTAGCATTCATTGTCTAACCAGCTACTTAGCTGTCATGGCGCATAGCCCTTATGAGCATGTGTTAAGCTTGTTGCAATTTGAAATTTTCCTACCTCTGCTCAGATGTGAGTATATGATTTTCCAAAGCTGTTTTGATAATGTTTACAATGAACAAAACTGCAGCCGGTTATTTTCCATATTCCTGTTGTTCAGAGTTCTATTACAGTTGTACAATTGATAATATTTAAAAGGTAACTGAGTGTATCGGGATGGTTTGGGGGGGTGTGTTGAATGGGTACCTGAGAAGGAGGCAGTCTCAGCTTCCGATATTATATAGTGTAACCCAGTGTCTCTACACCTAACATTAACATGACTGCATTTACACTGGCCATAGACTTGACATAACTGCAGGTTCCTTAATGCAGCCGGGAGATGTATAATAACTTATAGTTATAGTTTATTCGCATTTGCTATACTGCCTTTGCTAACTAGCAGTTCAAAGCGGTTTACAATCTAAAAGCACGTATAAGAGGAAAAGGAAATACAATTTTTTATTGAATTTGTTGTTCTCTTTTATCACACACAACCCAAATTTCAGAGAAAAGACAAAACAGCGGGGGGGGGGGGGGGGGGGGGGGGGAGAAAGATACAGGTTAAGGAGACAATAGGGAAAGGAAGGGGGTTACGGGAAAAGAAAACATATTACATGAAAATCAGTGAAAAATGGAGCACAGA